>NC_056679.1:98417002-99667002 GCF_018350215.1 Panthera leo | reverse complement strand
TTATAATTTCTAGTACCTAGCAAATGATGCCCAGAACCATTGACTGAAACACAACTGATTTAAGGTTGCAAATCCTTGAATAAAGAGTAAAAGGTACATGAGCAGCTAAGTAATTTGCTTATGTAGTATTGTTTTTTAATGTCTTACCCTATAGTGTTTTGGCCAGCTCTCAGCTTGGTGCATGTGAAGGACTATGGATGCATGTAGAAATAATCTGTTCAAAGGTCTTATATCCAGCAATCTTTCTCATGGAGAATTGGCAGATCCACCTATACCTTCCAAACAGACAAAAAGATGAACCAGAAAACATACTTGTGTATACAGTTTTGTCACATTTTACTGTGGATAACATCTGAGAAATGCTTTCATTTGGCTTCTGCAGCACATTAAGAAATCATATGCAAGAAGTGAAAAGGCCTAAGATTTTAGATAAGATCCTCAAGGATTCAACTGATGCTGTAAGTAATTTACAATTATGCAGTCTGCATATCAACATCAGACATGTGCTTGCATGTAAGAGATCATAAGGGTATAGTCTTTCTCATGGGATTAGCACTGCCTGGATATAAGCAACACCCATGGCTATTACCAATTTTATTACATCCACACAGTTTATCTTCTTTAGCCTATCTGAAAAGGAGCAGGTAGCTTTTCCTTCTGTGGTGTGCAAAGGCTAAAAGCCTAGTATTGGATGGTGAGAGTTCAAATAGGTGAGGGAGGGTCACTGAAGGTCTATAATTCATCCCATGTGAAAAAAATATCTTCAGAGGGATAATTTCCAGCATAACAGGTCATGACTAAATGTCTCCTATATAATTCCTTAATGTACCTTCTAGCTTTGCAGATGGAAATGACCAAATTATTTGGGTAAGATAATATTTATGTAATTATAGATAGAAAAATGATAAGGAATATTTGAAAATTCTATCATCATGAAAAGTTAAAAGGATTGAGATTTAACAGGTAGGATTAGACGTCATTCAAAATTAAAGCAATACAAAGGACCACAAGAAGACCCCTTTCATGCAAATAAAATTGTCCCTGTACCAGATTGCTCTGATGCATGAAATTCTGGTGTTAGTATTCCCTCCCTTTCTTATGAGGTCTTCCTCATGGTTTTTATTGCAAATTTTACTCAGGACAGGTAACTCGTAAAACTCTCATATGACTTTTGTGATGACACTTGTAAAGTAACAGACTTAAGGATTAATACAATAGGGGTGGTAGAAGAAAAACCAATTCATAACAACTAAATTCCCTTATGGGAGATTTTATCTTGAGGTTTTAGACAAGAATAGTCAGGAGAAAGCTAGCCTGTCATCGACAACTCCAACTTTGGAACAAGTATTCTTACAATGAATTTACATTCTTTACCCTCACTTAAAGGCGTGGATATATTGCCAAAGGAAGAATGGGAAGGCCAGGGAGAGACATGTCCTTTAGTTACTCGATATGCTAATAATGGTAGTTAGGAGGAGAGGGTTGGAGAATGTCAAGGCTGTGTTTCTGGGGAAGCGGACTTACAGGTTGCCATTGGAAAATCATTAGGGGGTGTACTGGAATCAACATCAGCGGAAGGGAAAATAAATATACAAGTTTCTACAGAGAATGAAGATGGACAGCAATGCAGTCCGTCCCAGGAAGGGTTCAACCAACACTGCAATGATGACCCAACTGAGTTGTGAGGATTTGTTTGGGACCTAGGTCTTTAGGCCCCTGTAGCAAAAAGTCAGGCTGTCTCTGACAAAGGCCTACATTGGGGTAGGCTCTCTTCAGCTGAGTTAGAATTCTAAGGGTTCAAAATCTGTTACTCAAAAGTCTTTCAATCCTCAGGGAGATCAATTTCTCAGTTTTGACATGGATCTGGGTAGCATACAAGAGGATCCACAACAAAGTTGTACTACTTTCTGAAAATTTTGCTAAGTTAGCCATTAGGATCCTTTGATAGAAATGTTCACTTTCATTTTTTTTTTAATGTTCTCTTTTCAACACAATCTGTACTGAAACAAGATGTACTATTTTCCTATTCTTTCCTCTTTAGTGAACCCATATCCTGACACCCTTAATGTGTTTATTCAATGTCATCTCGAGAGCTAAATATTAGAGTAAACCACTTATATATAAAGAGAGGATTAAATTATTCTACTTTAAAATGTCCATGCTACACCCACATAATCTACATATTTAATGCAATCCCAATTAAAATACCAATGGCACATTTCATAGAATGGGAACAAAGTATTCTAAAATTTGTGTGGAACCACAAAAAGCCTTGAATATCAAAATTAATCTTGAAAGGTTTCACATTCCCTGGTTTCAAACTATATTACAAAGTTATAGTAATCAAAACAGTATGGTACTGACATAAAAACAAACACATAGATCAGTGAGCTCACATGGAGAGCTCAGAAATAAAATCACAAATATATGGTCAATTAATGTATGAGAAAAGGGGGTAAGAATACATAATGGGGAAAAGACAGTCTTTTCACTAAGTGGTGCTGGGAAAACAGGATAGCTACATGAAAATCAATGAAATTGGACCACTTGCTTATATCAAACATAAAAGTAAACTCAGAAGACCAAAACTATAGATGTGAAATCATAAAACCCATAGAAGAAAACAGGCAGTAATCTTTTTGAAATTGGCCTTACCAACATTTTTCTAGATGTTGCTTCAGGCAAGGGAAACAAAAACAAAAAGTAACTACTGGGACTACACCAAAATAAAAAGATTTTGCACAGAGAAGTAAAACACCAAGAAAATGAAAAGGCAACCTACCAAATGGGACAACGTATTCACAATTGATACATCTAATACAGAATTAACACCAAAAATATATGCAGAACTTGTACAACTCAACACAAAACCCACAAATAATCCATTTAAGAAATGGACAGAGGAAAAAAAAAAAGAAATGGACAGAGGACCAGAATAGATGTTTTGTTTTGTTTTTTTTCCAAGTAAGATATACAAATAGCCAAAGACACATGAAAGGGTGCTCAACATCACTCGTCATCAGGGAAATGAAAACCCAAACCACAATGAGGTATCACCTCTGAGCAGTCAGAATGACTAGTATTAAAGTGACAATAAATGGTAAGTGTTGGCAAAGATGTGGAAAAAGGCAAGTGTCCTGTACTGTTAGTGAGAATGTCTGTTAGGACAGTCACTGTGAAAAGCAATATGGAAGATGCACCAAAAATTAAAAATGGAAATAACATACGATGCAGTAATTCCACTGCTGGGTATATACCCAAAGAAAGTAAAAACACTAGTAACTTAAAAAGATATATGCACCTCTACATATAATACAGCATTATTTATAATAGCCAAGATATGGAAGTAACCTAACTTTATCCACTGATACTGGATGGATAAAGAAGATATAGTGTATATACACAATGGGATATTAGTCACTTAAAAGAATAAGAGTTTGACATTTTCAAGAATATGGACAGAGCTAGAAGATGTGAGTGGAAGAAGTTGAACAGAGAAAGACAAATACCTTCTTATTCACTTACATGTGGAATCAAAAAAAGAAAACAAATGAATAAACAAAGCAGAAACAGAGCCGTAAACACAGGCAACAAACTGGCGGTTGCCAGAGGGGAAAAGGCAGGGAGAAATGGGTGATGAGAAGTGGGAGATACAAGCTTCCGGTTGTGGAATGAATAAGACACAGGAATAAAAGGTGCACAAGGGGAACGGGGAATGGTGTCCTAATAGTGTCGTAGGGGACAGATGGTAGCTCCCGTGGTGGTAAGCACGGCATAAAGCACAGAGATGTTGAACCACCGTTATGTATGTGTGAAACCAATGTGACACTGTGGGTCTACTCTACGTCCATAAAAACGGGGGAGGGAATCAAGTCCGGTGCCCGTTTTTATTTTTTGTGGTTTGTGCATTGTGCTTTTCAGTGTATTCTAAGTATTACCATAATGAGTCACTGCATCCCTTGTGTTTACTTTTCAACTGTTTATTTTCATTTACATGCAGACAGGTATGCCATAATTCTGTCACACTATATTAGATGAACTGCAAGTATTAAAGTAGCTACGCTTTATGGCAGAACAGGGAGAGCTTACTCTGTTATGCCATCTTAGCTATAAATATGCACTGTCTACTCATTAGCTAACAATAAACCGGGCAGGTGAGATTTCTTTTGACAAACCCATGCCTTGGATTGTCAGAGAAAATGTAATATCCCGAATGTAATCCAGCAACTATTTACTTTATATATGATTTATTCACTGATCCTCCATAAAGGGAAATTTTCACAGTGAGGTTTTAAAACAGTAAATCCGAAAAACAAAACCATCAGCTGGTATCTCATTTTATGTGCTGTGTATGAGGATTTTAGAGAAGCGTGAGTAATTCAACAGAGTCAATTCCAATGTTCCTCACAGATCCTGTGGTTGGCTGTGACTACCTCTACTACATTTGTTAGAACACTAAAATGATATATTTCAAAGACCATCACATGATGAATTTTGCCTGGTGGAACACTGACTCTGACAAGTTCTTGATTCACAGTCCCAGAACACTGTTTACCGTCTTCCCCTGACGCTGTCGTGTTTATAAGAATGACTCAACTTTGCGATTCAGAACTCATTCTTACTTGAATTTACTAGTCTCAATTTTAAACTATGTCATTGCTCTATTATACTGCACTTTAGACCCTGCATATCCTTCATATCAGATATGTCAGGTGAATATTAAGTATATGAAGTATTTATTGGCATCATCAATTGTTGTCTGTCTTGCCCACAGAGCTGTAAGCCACGTTAGAAACTGTATGTGTTGGGGGTTCCGGAAGATGGCGGCGTAGGAGGACGCGGGGCTCACAGCGCGTCCTGCCGATCACTTAGATTCCACCTACACCTGCCTAAAGAACCCAGAAAACCGCCAGAGGATTAGCAGAACGGAGTCTCCGGAGCCAAGCCCAGACTAGAGGCCCACGGAAGAGGGTAGGAAGGGCGGCGAGGCGGTGCGCGCTCCACGGACTGGCGGGAGGGAGCCGGGGCGGAGGGGCGGCTCGCCGGCCAAGCAGAGCCCCCGAGTCTGGCTGGCAAAAGCGGAGGGGCCGGACAGACTGTGTTCCGACAGCAAGCGCGACTTAGCGTCTGGGAGGTCATAAGTTAACAGCTCTGCTCAGAAAGCGGGAAGGCTGGAGGACAAAGGGAGGGAGAGCTGCTGAGCCCCCGGACGGCAGAGCTCAGCTTGGCGGGGAACAAAGGCGCCAGCGCCATCTCCCCCGCCCATCCCCCAGCCAAAATCCCAAAGGGAACCAGTTCCTGCCAGAGAACTTGCTCGCTCCGCGCAAACACCCAACTCTGTGCTTCTGCGGAGCCAAACCTCCGGCAGCGGATCTGACTCCCTCCCGCTGCCACAGGGCTCCTCCTGAAGTGGATCACCTAAGGAGAAGCGAGCTAAGCCTGCCCCTCCAGCCCCCGTGCACCTTGCCTACCCACCCCAGCTAATACGCCAGATCCCCAGCAACACAAGCCTGGCAGTGTGCAAGTAGCCCAGACGGGACACGCCACCCCACAGTGAATCCCGCCCCTAGGAGAGGGGAAGAGAAGGCACACACCAGTCTGACTGTGGCCCCAGCAGTGGGCTGGGGGCAGACATCGGGTCGGACTGCGGCCCCGCCCACTAACTCCAGGTATACACCACAGCACAGGGGAAGTGGACTGCAGGTCCTCACCACGCCAGGGACTCTCCAAAATGACCAAACGGAAGAATTCCCCTCAGAAGAATCTCCAGGAAATAACAACAGCTAATGAACTGATCAAAAAGGATTTAAATAATATAACAGAAAGTGAATTTAGAATAATAGTCATAAAATTAATCGCTGGGCTTGAAAACAGTATACAGGACAGCAGAGAATCTCTTGCCACAAAGATCGAGGGACTAAGGAACAGTCACGAGGAGTTGAAAAACGCTTTAAACGAATTGCAAAACAAAATGGAATCCACGATGGCTCGGCTTGAAGAGGCAGAGGAGAGAATAGGTGAACTAGAAGATAAAGTTATGGAGAAAGAGGAAGCTGAAAGAAAGAGAGATAAAAAAATCCAGGAGTATGAGGGGAAAATTAGAGAACTAAGTGATACACTAAAAAAAAATAATATACGCATAATTGGTATCCCAGAGGAGGAAGAGAGAGGGAAGGGTGCTGAAGGGGTACTTGAACAAATTATAGCTGAGAACTTCCCTGAACTGGGGAAGGAAAAAGGCATTGAAATCCAAGAGGCACAGAGAACTCCCTTCAGACGTAACTTGAATCGATCTTCTGCACGACATATCATAGTGAAACTGGCAAAATACAAGGATAAAGAGAAAATTCTGAAAGCAGCAAGGGATAAACGTGCCCTCACATATAAAGGGAGACCTATAAGACTCGTGACTGATCTCTCCTTTGAAACTTGGCAGGCCAGAAAGGCTTGGCACGATATCTACAGTGTGCTAAACAGAAAAAATATGCAGCCGAGAATCCTTTATCCAGCAAGTCTGTCATTTAGAATAGAAGGAGAGATAAAGGTCTTCCCAAACAAACAAAAACTGAAGGAATTTGTCACCACGAAACCAGCCCTACAAGAGATCCTAAGGGGGATCCTGTGAGACAAAGTACCAGAGACATCACTACAAGCATAAAACATACAGACATCACAATGACTCTAAACCCATATCTTTCTATAATAACACTGAATGTAAATGGATTAAATGCGCCAACTAAAAGACATAGGGTATCAGAATGGATAAAAAAACAAGACCCATCTATTTGCTGTCTACAAGAGACTCATTTTAGATCTGAGGACACCTTTAGATTGAGAGTGAGGGGATGGAGAACTATTTATCATGCTCCTGGAAGCCAAAAGAAAGCTGGAGTAGCCATACTTATATCAGACAAACTAGACTTTAAATTAAAGGCTGTAACAAGAGATGAAGAAGGGCATTATATAATAATCACAGGGTCTATCCACCAGGAAGAGCTAACAATTATAAATGTCTATGCGCCAAATACCCGAGCCCCCAGATATATAAAACAATTACTCATAAACATAAGCAACCTTATTGATAAGAATGTGGTCATTGCAGGGGACTTTAACACCCCACTTACAGAAATGGATAGATCATCTAGACACACAGTCAATAAAGAAACAAGGGCCCTGAATGATACATTGGATCAGATGGACTTGACAGATATATTTAGAACTCTGCATCCCAAAGCAACAGAATATACTTTCTTCTCGAGTGCACATGGAACATTCTCCAAGATAGATCATATACTGGGTCACAAAACAGCCCTTCATAAGTTTACAAGAATTGAAATTATACCATGCATACTTTCAGACCACAATGCTATGAAGCTTGAAATCAACCACAGGAAAAAGTCTGGAAAACCTCCAAAAGCATGGAGGTTAAAGAACACCCTACTAACGAATGAGTGGGTCAACCAGGCAATTAGAGAAGAAATTAAAACATATATGGAAACAAACGAAAATGAAAATACAACAATCCAAACGCTTTGGGATGCAGCGAAGGCAGTCCTGAGAGGAAAATACATTGCAATCCAGGCCTATCTCAAGAAACAAGAAAAATCCCAAATACAAAATCTAACAGCACACCTAAAGGAAATAGAAGCAGAACAGCAAAGGCAGCCTAAACCCAGCAGAAGAAGAGAAATCATAAAGATCAGAGCAGAAATAAACAATATAGAATCTAAAAAAACTGTAGAGCAGATCAACGAAACCAAGAGTTGGTTTTTTGAAAAAATAAACAAAATTGACAAACCTCTAGCCAGGCTTCTCAAAAAGAAAAGGGAGATGACCCAAATAGATAAAATCATGAATGAAAATGGAATGATTACAACCAATCCCTCAGAGATACAAACAATTATCAGGGAATACTATGAAAAATTATATGCCAGCAAATTGGACAACCTGGAAGAAATGGACAAATTTCTAAATACCCACACTCTTCCAAAACTCAATCAGGAGGAAATAGAAAGCTTGAACAGACCCATAACCAGCGAAGAAATTGAATCGGTTATCAAAAATCTCCCAACAAATAAGAGTCCAGGACCAGATGGCTTCCCAGGGGAGTTCTACCAGACGTTTAAAGCAGAGATAATACCCATCCTTCTCAAGCTATTCCAAGAAATAGAAAGGGAAGGAAAACTTCCAGACTCATTCTATGAAGCCAGTATTACTTTGATTCCTAAACCAGACAGAGACCCAGTAAAAAAAGAGAACTACAGGCCAATATCCTTGATGAATATGGATGCAAAAATTCTTAATAAGATACTAGCAAATCGAATTCAACAGCATATAAAAAGAATTATTCACCATGATCAAGTGGGATTCATTCCTGGGATGCAGGGCTGGTTCAACATTCGCAAATCGATCAACGTGATACATCACATTAACAAAAAAAAAGAGAAGAACCATATGATCCTGTCAATCGATGCAGAAAAGGCCTTTGACAAAATCCAGCATCCTTTCTTAATAAAAACCCTTGAGAAAGTCGGGATAGAAGGAACATACTTAAAGATCATAAAGGCCATTTATGAAAAGCCCACAGCTAACATCATCCTCAACGGGGAAAAACTGAGAGCTTTTTCCCTGAGATCAGGAACACGACAGGGATGCCCACTGTCACCGCTGCTGTTTAATATAGTGCTGGAAGTTCTAGCATCAGCAATCAGACAACAAAAGGAAATCAAAGGCATCAAAATTGGCAAAGATGAAGTCAAGCTTTCGCTTTTTGCAGATGACATGATATTATACATGGAAAATCCGATAGACTCCACCAAAAGTCTGCTAGAACTGATACATGAATTCAGCAAAGTTGCAGGATACAAAATCAATGTGCAGAAATCAGTTGCATTCTTATACACTAACAATGAAGCAACAGAAAGACAAATGAAGAAACTGATCCCATTCACAATTGCACCAAGAAGCATCAAATACCTAGGAATAAATCTAACCAAAGATGTAAAAGATCTGTATGCTGAAAACTATAGAAAGCTTATGCAGGTAATTGAAGAAGATATAAAGAAATGGAAAGACATTCCCTGCTCATGGATTGGAAGAATAAATATTGTCAAAATGTCAATACTACCCAAAGCTATCTACACATTCAATGCAATCCCAATCAAAATTGCACCAGCATTCTTCTCGAAACTAGAACAAGCAATCCTAAAATTCATATGGAACCACAAAAGGCCCCGAATAGCCAAAGTAATTTTGAAGAAGAAGACCAAAGCAGGAGGCATCACAATCCCAGACTTTAGCCTCTACTACAAAGCTGTCATCATCAAGACAGCATGGTATTGGCATAAAAACAGACACATAGACCAATGGAATAGAATAGAAACCCCAGAACTAGACCCACAAACGTATGGCCAACTCATCTTTGACAAAGCAGGAAAGAACATCCAATGGAAAAAAGACAGTCTCTTTAACAAATGGTGCTGGGAGAACTGGACAGCAACATGCAGAAGGTTGAAACTAGACCACTTTCTCACACCATTCACAAAAATAAACTCAAAATGGATAAAGGACCTGAATGTGAGACAGGAAACCATCAAAACCTTAGAGGAGAAAGCAGGAAAAGACCTCTCCGACCTCAGCCGTAGCAATCTCTTACTCGGCACATCCCCAAAGGCAAGGGAATTAAAAGCAAAAGTGAATTACTGGGACCTTATGAAGATAAAAAGCTTCTGCACAGCAAAGGAAACAACCAACAAAACTAAAAGGCAACCAACGGAATGGGAAAAGATATTTGCAAACGACACATCGGACAAAGGGCTAGTATCCAAAATCTATAAAGAGCTCATCAAACTCCACACCCGAAAAACAAATAACCCAGTGAAGAAATGGGCAGAAAACATGAATAGACACTTCTCTAGAGAAGACATCCGGATGGCCAACAGGCACATGAAAAGATGTTCAACGTCGCTCCTTATCAGGGAAATACAAATCAAAACCACACTCAGATACCACCTCACGCCAGTCAGAGTGGCCAAAATGAAGAAATCAGGAGACTATAGATGCTGGAGAGGATGTGGAGAAACAGGAACCCTCTTGCACTGTTGGTGGGAATGCAAATTGGTGCAGCCGCTCTGGAAAGCAGTGTGGAGGTTCCTCAGAAAATTAAAAATAGACCTACCCTATGACCCAGCAATAGCACTGCTAGGAATTTATCCAAGGGATACAGGAGTACTGATGCATAGGGGCACCTGTACCCCAATGTTTATAGCGGCACTCTCAACAATAGCCAAATTATGGAAAGAGCCTAAATGTCCATCAACTGATGAATGGATAAAGAAACTGTGGTTTATATACACAATGGAATACTACGTGGCAATGAGAAAAAATGAAATATGGCCTTTTGTAGCAACATGGATGGAACTGGAGAGTGTGATGCTAAGTGAAATAAGCCATACAGAGAAAGACAGATACCATATGGTTTCACTCTTATGTGGATCCTGAGAAACATAACAGAAACCCATGGGGGAGGGGAAGGAAAAAAAAAAAAAAAAAAAAAAAAAAAAAAAAAGAGGTTAGAGTGGGAGAGAGCCAAAGCATTAGAGACTGTTAAAAAACTGAGAACAAACTGAGGGTTGATGGGGGGTGGGAGGGAGGGCAGGGTGGGAGGGAGGACAGGGTGGGTGATGGGTATTGAGGAGGGCACCTTTTGGGATGAGCACTGGGTGTTGTATGGAAACCAATTTGACAGTAAATTTCATATATTAAAAAAAAAAAAAAAAAAAAAAAAAAAAGAAACTGTATGTGTTGCCCAACACTGTATCCCCAGGGCCCAGGACAGGGCCAGGCATACAACGAGCAATTTCTAAGTAGCTATAGAATGAATCCATGAATATCAATTAACTGCTTAATGCACGGTTTATCAAATCCATTCACCAAAATTCTGAAAATGGACTATACTTGTTTATCTTATCCAACAAGAAGTGGATAACATTCATAGATAATAAATATCTATACTTTCTTTACTCAGTTGGTATTCCCTTCAACCATTTATTTAACAACTGCTTATTTGAACTGAGTCTTTTCCATAATCCACGTATTCAACAGTAAGGAAAATACACTTTATCCTGGCTCTCAAGAATATTACAGCCCATATGGAAGACAATGTTTAAATAAATATCCCTACCTAGAGTATTATGAGTGCTACACAAATACACCTATAAAAATTGTAGGAAGCTTTAAGAGTGTGTAAATGAGATGAGCTAGGGGGATTTAGAAAAACCTGTGAAAAAGAAGTATATAAGCTGAGATCTGAACAGTGAAATGAATTAGCAAGATGTGGGGTACATCTTCCCAAGCACCGCGATGTATGAAGGTCTTGGGGCAACCAGCAAGGTTTCTACCTGGTACTGAAGAAACAAGTCAGTAGGATGAAATGAAGCATGGCCACCCATTCACTCTGAAACTTGCAGAATGGCACAATGGAGTGCAGAGTGCCATGTGGGCTGTTGGGGAGGACCTTGATCCTTTTCTATGCTTCCATGTTACGGGGTTAGCATGAGAGTGGTTTGGGACTGAAAGAGAAACAGACTACTTGAACACACAAGCAGCTGAGCTCACTTACAGGGGTAGAAGGGTTGGAAATGCAGTCTACCCAGCACCTAGGGGCCCACTCCTGCAGGAAACTGAGTTCAGATGAAATCACTCTACAAGGACATGCTTTCTTTCCAAGGTAGCTTGTTGCCAAAACCCCCCCATAAATCACTAAGGGCAATCAGTAAGCACTTCTGTTTTTCTCACAAAAAGGCAGTGGAGTCGAAGGACTGTGAAGTACAGGGGAAAAAAACCCCAAACAAACAAATAAACCAAAAAACCAGACACTTGGCGACATGAAAAAAGTCTGGTGTAATTGAAGCAGAGATCGTGGAAGATTTTGATTTACTTCTATATTATGCATAAGGTCAAGTTCACTTTTAATCACCATCTATTCACATTTTAGGGGTTTTATTATAAAAATTCTGTGTGCACTTCAAGATTTGGCTCAGGACAAAGTGGACATTTGCAACAAGCCAGCTTTTTCTGTTAGTTTTTGGTTTAAGCACTTGGCAATAAAAAAATATACTGTCACAAGAGATTTTTATTAAAGTTATGTATTTTTTTAGTTTTATTTATTTATTTTGAGAGAGAGAGAGAGAGAGAGAGAGAGACAGAGACAGAGAGAGAGTCAGTGCCAAGCAGGATCCAAGCTGTCAGCGCAGAGCCTGACTTGGGGCTTGAACCCATGAACTGCCAGATCATGACCTGAGCTGAAACCAAGAGTTGGATGCCTGACTGATTGAGTCACCCAGACGTCCCTAAAGTTCAGTACTTGATGCATCAACTACCTTTGTTCATCCTGTTACTTCTGCTTTTCCAAAAACAGTGCTGCTGTTTAATACATCTTATGGCTGCTGGTTTTCATGAGAGGCTGTCGTCACCACCTTTGTTGCCTGGCTGGATCTATGTTATAGAACACTTACCATATTCTTGTATTTAGGTACTGAAGTCGACTAACATGGCATATGCATGCTTTTAAAAAGGCAAACAACAACAAAGCACAGGATCCTTATACAACACAGAGATGAAATTAACAGGCGGGTGTTTTAGCCAGAGGCAGTGCATGGAACACACACCCATCCTGCAAACAGCACATTAATTAATAGTGCACTGATGCTAAATATCTTTTAATGTATCGAATGTATACACATAAAGCTTCCTCTGAGAGCTGCGGGACACATTCTCAGCCACGCTTGTACCTCCAGAGAGCTAAGTCAAGTACTTTTACATGGGGTGAATGCATTCTTGATTGAAAGTTGATGTGATATATTTATAAACACTGACCCATACGTACAGGAAGATAGTTCCAGGACATTCCAAAGTGAAATGTTTCTACTTCTTTGGACTCTGTTTTATTTCTCACCGTGACTTTGCTCCTGACTCAGCAATTCTCTCTCCATCCCTAGACATGTCCCAAGCCTTTCTTTCCCAGAATTTTATTTCTATTTCTAATGCTCAGTCTGCCCGGACAGTCAGACTGTTCCTCATAGACAATACCGTAAAACTGGGGATCACAAACACAATTCATTCTGAGAGCTGAACTTTACAGATCAACAGGGCTTCCTGAAGTGTTAAAGTACCATTTACCTGTGTTGTAAACTATAGGGGGATCGGTAGCACAATGTGCTGGCTCTTCATCATGACATCAGCCACATACATTGGACATGGTGGGGGAGGAGTGATGATTTGTCAGGGGTAAAGTTCATCACATGTAGGTAAGGAATAACATGGACTCTGGCATTAGAGAGACCTCAAAGTCTACTTCAGGAAAAGGTAGATGAAGAAATTCATACGAAAGTGAGACTATGGAAACATAAAGATACTTTATTACATACAAATCTTCCTAAAAGCATCCAGTCTTTGGAAGACAACAATCTGGAATAATGACATGGAACGAGGTATTTTGCATCACAGTAAGAATCAGCTGCTTGAGAAGAGATGGCATGAGGCTCAGTATCCCTGAGGCCAACCTCTCAAGGAGACACCTTTTCAAGCCCCAGGCTGCTTAGATCAGCACAAATTAAGAGATTTTAACCAGTATTAAGTTTTAGTGATAACTGAATGAATATAGGAAGACACTGTCTTGCTGCAGAGCCTTAAGTAGTTGAGTTCACTAACAGAACCCCCCCAGGTCCCTGCTTTCGATATTAGGATTTTCTTTGCCTGGGTCAGATTAATTAAAGTCTGAGGTCTTCAAGTTTTGTATGTGATCAGATCGTTTATGCAGAAGGGGGCTGTCTTACAGCATACCATTGCTTTATACTCTGACAGTATAAATAACATAGTATTTTATATGACCCATAATTATATAGACTCCCTTTGAATTTACCATAAATAATCTAGACACACCAATTACACGCTCCTAAAGCGCACTAGAGATAAGGGCTGTCTGTCTCTACCGTAGAAATACCATTAAGTGAATTTGCCCACAGGTCTGCCATTCGTGTATTTTCCCGATTGTCTGGGTCACTTTCCTTCTTTCATTGCTGGCGGCAACCTCTTGGTGAAAGGAGGGATTAGATTTCAAGCCAGCTGCTGACCATTTCCCTCATATTCTTACATTTCTTGTAGTCTGGGACATAATTCGAAAGGGTTCTCTCCTCCAACATAATAAAACAAATTATCTTCTGATTTATTTTTTGGCATTTAAAACATGTGTACCATCTGGAAATTATTGTTGTTGTTATTGTTTTAAATACCTGAACAAATGCTATTAATGGGCAACCTCTATTGAACACTTGGTATATGCAAACAGTATTCCAACTAATGCTGGGAAAATTAGGCATTATTTCCCCCATTTGCACCTTGGGAAATTGGCACACACAGCATTAGTAACTTGCCCAAAGCCACAAAGTGAAAGAGAGACAGCCAAGGTCATACACAAGTGATTTGGTACCATAGTCTGTACAGTTACATATCAACTCACTTCAATTTGAGTTAAATCCCTTGAACATACTAATATGAACAAATCTGGGGTGCCAGGTTGGCTCAGTCGGTTAAGCGTCTGATTTTGGCTAAGATCATGATCTCGTGGTTCATGATTCTGAGCCCCGCGTGGGGCCCTGTGCTGACAGCTCAGAGCCTGGAGCCTGCTTCAGATTCTGTGTCTCCCTCTTTCTCTGCCCCTCCCCTGCTTGTGTGTGCGTGCGCGCTCTCTCTCTCCCTCCCTCTCAAAAATAAATTTGAAAAATTTGAAAAAAATGAATTAAAAAATTTAAAAAGAAGAAAAATTCTTAATAATACCTATTTATATGGATTCACTTGAGTAATAAGTTAATTTTAAAAGTGAGTATAGAATCTCTACTATCTACTGGCCTATAGTGACTTAATATTTTATGTAGACAATTATTCAAGAGTGTGTATTTATTTGATTTCTTTTAAAAACCAATCTGGTAACGTTTTCAGGTAACTAATTGAGGGAAACAAATACTGATTATGGTTACTCAGGGTAACTACCATTTGACAGTAGGAATGCCTTTTGGTAGTTCAGTGTTAACATACAAAAAAGCTAAGTCTATCACGATGACATTTGAGAAGCCATTTATAAAGGTTTGTAGAGGAGGAAAACATTCCCCAGCATGTTTAAAGCTGACCACTCCCTTTTGTTTTTCATAACTTTTTTGTGCCTTTTCTCCTAAAAAAAATGTTTGCTTATTTTATTTTGTGAAAAACAATATCGAACCAATAAATTACAACTCTGACTACTATAGAAACACTAAGTGCATATTAGTCATGATGGGGCAAGTCTACCTAAACACCAGGTGCTATTCTGGATCTTCTGAAGAGGTTTTATTTACATAAAGCTAACCCGAAAGGAAACAACAACAACAAAAAAATTAAATACAATCAACAGAAAAGCTTAATCTATTTGATGCTCTCACATTATTTCATTTTTAAATAAAGTTAAATGCCAGATATACTTCACCCTTCTGTTGATTAGGTGGAATTGAAAAGTCCATTTCAAATGGTTAGAATGGAAATTATTTTTATATAAGAGGTATGGATCTATATGTATCATACCTGCATACTAGTCAATTATCCTACTATTATTAGTTGCATGCTAATTAAGCATTAACCTTCATAATCATCTTTATGAAAATAACATATACTACAGATCCAGGATCACAAGAGTCTTCGACTTGCATAAAAATTTAAATTTCCGAACTTATTAAATTCCTAATTTGTATTAGCGAATAACATGTTTTCTTATTTTGATGATATGTTGTGGTTTTGTTGTTTCCACAGGTGATTTTAATAAGATATTATATTTTCTTAATATTTCTCTTTAAAGAGTAAGTTCCAGTGTTGCTTGCTGGGATTTTTAATATTGCTCCAAACAATATCCCTTCTAATAATAGAGAAATTGTAAAAACACAAGCTATTAAATCTTCTTTTCCAGGGTGCAGTTGTTGTATTAATTTTGAGCCAGTTGCAAATCTGCATTTTATTTGATTTTAGCTTTGGGTTATGTTGTACATTTTTTTTTCTCTTTGATGCAGTTGACTTTTTCCTAAGGCTCTTACCCTGCGTTAATTACGTTTCATCTACTGTGTACAAACATAAGACCTGATGAGATCAAATGGCTAGTGTGGGTGGGGAATGATAGAGAATTTCATCTCATCCCACAAATTTCAAACTCAGGAGTTTAACTCACTTACTTGACACAGTAGATATTAACTAAAAGGCAATTTGAGGTGACTCAATTTATTTCATGATTTGATAGCTCAATTTAGTACATAGATCCAGATTTATACACACTACACTGTAGCTATATTTTTTGAATGATCAAACAGATTAGTTATACTGGCTATAAACTAATTTTTATGCTGGTATTACTCATTAAATTCTTCCCTATCCCCTACTAGAATAAGATCAAAGAGGAAGGTGAAAGGGATTAGGGAAAATAAAGTTTATTTTCTACAAAAATGGTAAGGTTATCAAATAAACACAAAATGGGTTTAAAAAAAGTATTTGAATATATTTAAGAAAACAGATGGATAATAATTTTATAGATCAATACAAATTTCAAACATTTACAATTCTCAGGTGTTTATTCACTTTCCAAGGTAGCTGCTGATCCCTAGTCTTTTTGAAAAACTGACAATAAGTTAAATATCCTGATATCTATGGTAATATATATGTATGTGTATATATATATATATATATATATATATATATATATATATATATATGATTATATATGTGTGTGTGTGTATATATATATGTGTGTGTGTGTGTGTGTGTGTGTTTATTTTTAGAGACAGAGAAAGCAGAGGAGGGGCAGAGAGAGAGGGGAAGAGAGAATCCCAGACAGTCTCTGAGCTGTCAGTGCAGAGCCTGATGCAGGGCTCGAACTCACGAACTGTGAGATCATGACCTGAGCCAAAACCAAGAGTTGGATGCTTAACCAGCTGAGTCACCCAGGTACCCTGATAACATATATTTTTATTTTTCAGTTATAAAACACATGTCCTTGTCTTCAAACAATTATAAAGGTCGGTTTGAATTTTTTTTTCTTACAGGAGTCATCTACATGTCTGAGTTTAATAATGTCGTTATGGAAGGAGTTCAGATTCCTTCTGGAGTTTATCTAGATGGGTGAAAAGAAAAGTACAAGAAGCAATAAAACTCCAATCAGTCTTTTTGTTTTTCCTTTCAGTTACAGAAACATTTAAAACAAATAGAATATGCAAGGTGTGCCCAGGTGGCTCAGTTGGTTAAGCTTCCAACTTCAGCTCAAGTCATGATCTCGCGGTTTGTGGATTCGAGCCCCGCATTGGGCTCTGTGCTGACAGCTCAGAGCCTGGAACCTGCTTTGGATTTTGTGTCTCCCTCTCTCTCTGCCCCTGTCCTGCTTGTGCTCTGTCTCTCATATGGTCTCACTCTCTCTCAAAAATAAATAAACATTTAAAAAACTTGAAACAAATGGAATGTGCAGAAGAAAATGAAAACCTGTAGGTATATTAGCTTGAAGAATTAAAACTATTCACCTCAACTATGTTTTCAAGAGTATTCTAAAATAAACTGCAGGCATCATTACATTTCAACAATGAATACTTTCCTATGAATCTCTAAAAAATAAGAACTCCTTTACATAATAACTGTGACACAATTAGCAGACATAACAAAAGGAGCAATTATCTTCTAACTATATCTAATAGCCGATCTATATTCATATTTTCTCTATTTCCCCCACTATCATCTATAGCTCATTGAAGTGATAATTATCTAATAATCTAACCTTTCAATGGCCTTTTTAATCTGTCTGTTTAATGTTTTAATCTGTCTGTTTAGTGTGTCTTCCCTTTGACACGGGAATGAATGCTTTGCTCTGTAGAGGTTTCCTACCTTCTGCATCGGTCTGTTACAGTGGCATTTGACAATCCAACAACCTTTTATTACTGGAAAAATGGATGTTTTATCTTAAGACCCAAAAAAATTCAGGTTAAAATGATTTGGGCAAGATTACTGAAGAGATGATGCTGTACATTTCAGATTTCATTGCGTCAGGAGGCCTGTCCTGCTCTGTTCTCCCACCATTAGTGATGTTGAGATTTATCTCTGACTTAAAAGAGTGACAATAACTGCTCTTAGTGCAAACTTAGTTTTGTGCTTTATGAAGCAGGTAAAACTTACAATTTCCACTCAAATTCACCAGATAGTATTTAAAGACGCACACTATCTCAGAGGTGATTCTGACTAATGCACGCATCAGTGACGCTAGCTTACTATTGCTTTAGAAGTCTTCGGTTATACGGATAAATTTGGCAACCCCTTTTGCCTTCAGTGGCACTGCGTGGTGTACAATTCCAACACGTGCTCTATCACCTCTGCACATATCTCCACTGAGATGATGAAAAAAAGACTACTAAGATATCAATATGCTGCCATAGCAATTTCTTTCTAGATATGCCTCCAGAAGCAAAAGAAACAAAATCAAAAATAAACTATTGGGACTAAGTCAAAATAAAAAGATTCTGCACAGGGAAGCAAACAATAAAAAATAAATAAAAGGCAACCTACAGAAAGTGAGAAGATACTTGCAAATGGCATATCTGATAAAAAGGGAGTTTCCAAAATATACAAAGAACTTATAAAACGCAACACCAGACAAACAAGCAAACAAACAAACAAAAACACAAAGTATCCAGTTAAGAATTGACAGAAGACATGAACAGGTATTTCTTCAAGAAGACAACCAGATGGCCAACAGACACGTGAAGAGGTGCTCAACATCAGTGATCATCAGGGAAATGCAAATCAAAACTACAGCAAGGTATCACCTCACACCTGTCAGAATGACTAAAATCAACAACATAGGAAAGAACAATTTTTGGGACCCTCTTGTACTGTTTGTGGGAATGCAAACTGGAGTAGCCAGTGTGGAAAACAGTAGGGAGGTTCCTCAAAAAGTTAAAAATGTAACTACCCTGGGGCGCCTGGGTGGCTCAGTCAGTTAAGTGTCAACTTTGGCTCAGGTCACCATCTCCCAATTCGTGGGTGTGAGCCCCGTGTTGGGCTCTGTGCTGACAGCTCGGAGCCTGGAGCCTGCTTCCCAGTCTGTGTCTCCCTTTATCTCTGCTGCCCCCCCATCCCTGCAACTTGTGCTTTGTCTCTCAAAAATAAACAAACATTAAAAAAAATGCTTTCTTTGAAATGATAAGATAGATATTGTCGAACACCATCCATATAGCGATAAATAAAATGATCCCTTTTCTACCAAGTTTGTTGTCTGTCTGGTTTTCATTACCCTGAGACATTAGAAAACATTTTCAGAGTTGTTTTGATTTTTTTCTTATCAAGGGTGAATCTAAACATTGTTTTCACATGCTTAAAGGTTATTGGCATATCTTTAATTAAGAATGGTCTTTGACCATTGAGTGATCAGGAACTTGGACATTTTCTACTTGAAAACATGGAGGTTTTAATGAATTTGTGAGATTAACCTTTTTCCTGTCATAGAATTAGAAATTAATTTCCTGTAACTTTTTATTTGTATTTTGCTTTTTTTTTAAATAAAAGTCTTTGAATTTTAGTATCAAAATAATTGCCATTTTCTTGCACAGTTTCTGGAATTCAAACAAAAATTTCTTTTCACTCAAGTTTATGAAAGAATTCAACCAATGTTGTTTTAAGTAATGGTACGGTTTACATTTTTAAATCTCTGACCATGTGGAAATGACCCTAAGATACAATGTGAGGTAACATTTTATAAACAGCTATGTAGGTGGCCCAACACCATTTATTAAAAAGTCTACTGTTTTCTCACTGATTTGAAATGTCACCCATATTAAACTTCTTATGTACTGGGCTCTCCATCTAGATTTGATTATGCAGGCTTCATCTTAGGTTTGGGTATCTTAGGTTTTTTAGGCAGTGTTACTCTGGTATTCCAACATTCCTCAAGCCTACTACTGTGTCTTAGGATCTGCTTAACACTTTCTTCCTGTAAGTTTAACATATTTCTTACTGTCATATTTCCTATTTTTATATTGAAAAGGGCATTTTCTCTTCCGCTGTGTCTTCAAATTGATAGTGTTTGCATACATGAAGACAGATAGATTCAATTTTTAAAAATTTTAACTTTTTTTTTTGAAAGACAAAGTGTGAGTGGGGGAGGGGCAGAGAGTGAGGGAGTCACAGAATCTGAAGCAGGCTCCAGACCCTATTCTATTAGTACAGAGCTCAATGTGGGGCTTGAACTCATCAACCATGAGATCACGACCTGAGCCTAAGTGGGACACTTAACCGACTGAGCCACCCAGGCGCCCCTAGATAGATTCAATTTTATATCCTGTTCACTTAATGAATTTTCTCATGGTTGTAATAGCTTTTCCATGGAGTCTTTTCAGTTTTTCAGCTATACAAAAAAGTCATCTCTTAACCGAGTTACTTCCACCACTTTTTTCACATTTGTTATACATCAAATTGCTTTCTCTTGTTTGATTTCATTGACTAATATCTTCAGTGCGTGTTTAATTTTTTATATTTTACATATTTACATATACACAGAAATCTATATTAAAGATACAGAATAAATTATTATAAAACATGCCCCATGTGACCTAGTTGATGGTAATATAGCCACGCTAGCTTTCTACTGATCAGTATTTGTATGATCTCTTCCACCACCCTTAACTTTTTGTTACTGTGATCTCTTAAAAATTTTCTCCTCAATATTGTTTAGTTCAGGTCTAGAGTTTCCATTTGATTCTTTTTCTTATATCATCTACTTGTCTCCTCATTATGTTCAGGTTTTCTTTTGAACTCTGAACATAAAAAGCTTTATGTAAAATAACTATTTTAAGGTTTATGTCCACAAATGCCAACATCTCTGTGATCGTTGTTTCTATTCCCTATTACTGTTTCTGTTCCCTATGAGTTCTTCCAGCAACTGAAATTTCCAAGAGATAAATGAGGTTGGTGGTGGTGGTTTTCTCTATTATTTTATTTTGTATGGTTTGATTTTAATGTTGAGAGAGAGCACACTAGCTGAGGAAAGAGGCAGAGGGAGAGAGACAGGGAATCCCAAGCAGGCTCCATGCTCAGCAAGAAGCCCGACACAGGGCTTGATCCCATGACCGTGGAATCGTGACCTGAGCCGAAATCAAGAATAAGACTCTAATCAACTGAACCACCCTGGTGCCCCTCTACTATATTTTAAACCAGTTCTTAGCCTTAGTAGTTTTAGTCCATTTCCTTAATAGCTGCTTCTTCCCCCCCCCCCCCCCCCCCCAGAAAACACACTGTGCCACACATTTTCCTTTCAATTCATCTGCTGAGATGGCTCTGAACTGTGCCTTCACACAGATGGGCACGGAGTTTGGATGGTGAACGCAATCACCTTCTTCAGGAAGTACCTTTGCTCGAGTTGTCTGGCTTCTTCTATTAAGGCCTTACTGTTCCCTATTCTTTTGTGCATCTATCATCAGACTTATAGCCCTTCTGCAGGTAGTGACCTGGATTCTGCTGATCTGAGATATTCATTTTGCCACTCAAACTAAGGTTTATAGTTTACTGTCTGTATCATCTGGTCACTCCACAGAGGTAGGTTATATATATTTGCTATTATTGTTGCACAGTATCATTTTTTGAAAATTTGTGGACATAATTTGACTTACAACCTAGAAAAAGTCAGAAGCTAATGTGGTCACAACAACTAAGCCTCAGTAAAAATACCCAAATATTACAAGACTCAACATGTCCATGGCTCATGCTTGAGTTTGACTTGATGGGTAAAGTAGAGGAGAAAGCTGGTCAGGGAAGAACAAAAGATTTTCCTGTGGAAATGCAATAAAATAGAATATGAAATAGCTCCATTATAACCTTGGGTTATTTGGGTCTTTTCATAGTTGGTATTTAACAGGAGTATGGTGTTAGATGCTAGACAGAAGTTCCAGAAAGCAATTGCACTCAGTTCCTTGGTAGTTTACACCCTGATGATCAATGAAGAAGTTTAGTTCGGTTAAATAAATGATAGAAAATTGAAGAAATGGAAAGGATATTTATTCAATGTCTTATACATATTTGAGATTATACCAAAATAACTTGGGATAGGGCATACTTTTTAGATTATTCTTTGGCATCCTGGATAATGGTTTTGCTTTTTAAAGCATCTTAATCTGAGAACATTAAGCAACAGAGCTGAAGATTATCATATCATGTGTCTCCTATTTGTGCCTCTGAGACTTAGACATTCCTGTTCCACAGAAGCAAATTACCACTGTAGCTATTAATGTGAAGCAATTATTGAGTGTTTACCTATCTATGAGGTTGAACTTGTATTAATATTTTATTTATTTACACATGAAGAAAGTAGGTATCAGAAACTTAATTTACCTAATACTGGTAATACTCCAATGTGTGCGACTCCAAAGCTAATAACCTTAATTTCTGCATTTCGCTGCATCTAGGCAGATAGTAGCAACTGAATTATAGTTCTATGAGCCCATAATATGAAATTACCAAGGTAAAATAAATTCTTTACCCGTGATGAGGCACCTTTTTTAGAAAATTAAATTCAAGTTAGTTAATGTACAGTATATTCTGGCTTCAGGAGTAGAACCCATCGATTCATTTCTTACATAGGACACCTAGTACTTGTCCCCAAAAGGGCCCTCCTTAATGTCCATCACCCATTTAACCCACCCCCCTACCCACCTCCCCTCCAGCAACCCTCAGTTTGTCCTCTGTATTTAAGAGCCTCTTAAATGAGTGGATAAAGAAGATGTGGTGTACATATACACAACAGAACACTACTCAGAGATGAAAAAGAATGAACTCTTGCCATTTGCAACAACATGGATGGAGCTAGAGGATATTATGCTAAGTGAAATAAGTCAGTCAGAGAAAGAAAGGTGCCCTATGATTTCACTCAGGCGGAATTTGAGAAACACAACAGATGAACACTGAGGAAGGAAAGGATATGTCTCCTTTTCAAAAAAATCTTCTTCTTTTCTTACATGTTTTCAGACCATAAAGACAACCAAAGAGAATAAAGTCAAAGGGGGAATAAGCTAATCCAGGAAAGGACAGAATTTAGGAAAGGTAAGATGACCAAGAAAGCAGAAATCTCCAAGAAGAGGTCAAGCCCAGGGATCTAAACATAACAGACATAAGTAATATGACTGAACAAGAAAGTAGAATTCTAAATTGGAGAGCTGACCTATGAATGTGCTCTTCCTTTAAAGTAGAGGTAAATGCAGGAATATTTTCCAATTTTGTCTATCAATTGTCCTTACACCCAGTTTTATGAACAGTCTATGTTTCAATACACGTTTCAGTATCCTAAAGAATCAACTACACTGTTTTCACTTCCAACCATTTTTTGAGTTCAAAATCTGGCACTGTGTGGCTTCAGAGGTATTATTCTCACTTGAAGGGCATGTTTTCCTAACGTGTTGCTATTAGGTATGCTTACTTTATTTCAGAGATACGTATCGATGTTTAATATGGTCCTATTTAACAGGGCCCATGTTCTTCAATTCTGGTTAAATATTTAGTTGAGCTAGGTAAACATTGGAGCAGTGACCATGTCAAAATTAAGCACGAAAAAAATGTGCAACTTATAGATACAACTATACATAATGCTATCAATGTAAAGCTACTAATTTGCGTGTTTACATCTATAATTTCTTCATACAGGATGTATTTAGAGATTCATAACAAAATTAAATACAATTTGTGGCTAATGTGTTCTATAAAAATTAAAAAAAAAACTTACCTATGGTAAACATAAAAAAATATATATATTTAAATAAGGCACTTTTATCTTCCAAACTGATCATCTCAAACATCTACTGTGTGACATAATAGACTCCCTTAGTTAATAGCAGTATAATGAAGGTTTAATGGATGTCATTTTTCAGACATTAGGATTTTTAATTGCTTTTCTTTCAGCTTCATTAGCACAATGACAACTGTTCAGTCATTGCAATTTTAAGTAGAAAACATCCCTGTAACTTTTTTTTTTTTTTTTTTTTTGGTTTTAAGAAGAAGTGCTTTTAAGTGAAGATGTCACACAAACTCAAGCTTTTAGATGCAGTGCCAAATAGCAGAGCTGCTAAAAATAGTATTTATTGTTTGGCTGTCCCAAACAAATCTTCCCGTATAATCTAAAAAACTTAACACTTTTTTACTCTGAAAATCACCTCTTCCTAGTTCTATCTCTTTGATAGCATGCCCATCATAGTAGCCAACTCAACTCCTTACAATACTAAAGGTATGGTTGAGACGGTCATGAAATTAAAAAAAAAAAAAAATCAAAGAAGCCCACCTTCTTAAGCCATAAACTCTAAGGACCATTTATATATAAACTGGCTGATGACCATTTTCCCTAGCCATCTGTAAGCAGCTCTCTCTACACAGATGAATACTGAGAGGGATTTTTTTTTTTTTTTTGAAACTGGGCTATGAGCACACTCTTTGGTACCTTAAATCTGTCACATGATAAGCCAAGTTAAATTCTCTACCTCTCAGGTTATGTGGGTTATTATAGCCCTGATTTTGCTTTTACTAAGTAGTTCAAGTTAGTTTTCAGACACAGGGATCCAAAAGCCATGTTCACTGACCCAGTACTTTCAGTGAAGCGTCTCAGCTCAAGAAATCATAGTACACAGTAGTCGTACCACTGGTAAATTTCTCAAAATGCCCAGGTTGGATGGAAAGGATCCTGCAGCTGAGAACACAGGATAGACTTCTCAAAAAAATGAAAGAATGCTATTAGGTGACCCAGGTATTTTAATTTCTTTGCTATTATTCTCTGATTATAAAGCATTGCTAGATTGGTTTTACTAAATCAAATTTTACAACTGACCGACCAATTAACTCATTCAAAAAATTCCATGCAATAAAAAGACAAATTGGTTATTTGTCTAAATTTTCTACCTAATTTATCCCAACGATTAAATAATTTTAGGGCCCCAGAGGCCATTTTAGATGTTAAAAAAAAAATGACTCTTTTGACCATGGGAAATCGCTTTATAGGCTGTTTCTAGAGCTTTCAACCTGAAAAGCTATTGTCCTAAAAGGTAAATGTGATTTTCTAGGAGACCTACTTTACTACACAGCTTAAGCATCAATCAAACTGGCATAAGTCCATGTGTGAAGGCCAGAGAGAAAAAGAAAGATAAAACTTAAAGCTAGAGGGTGTAGATGCGATTAACTTCACAGAAGATAGAAAATAATTTAACAACTAATGTTAACCCATTCTATATTATGACAAACAAATGAAATCTTCATGGGGTGACATGACTCAAGTATAACGAATGAAGCCAGTGAGAGAAAATGAATGACTGATGAGGAACCCAGTACGCACTTCATCATTTAAAATTGTTTGCTAACTTTTAACGTTCTGTTATGTGGTACAGTTTACTTTTTTAACAGTGACATTTAATTATGTGTATATTTGTAAGTTTAAGTAGAAACATGAAAGAGTTATAAGAATTTACGGCACTGTATCTATGATTTTCTTTATGCTTTCCAAGAATAAACAGAGGCTACTCTTTTTGTTCTGTTGCATGGTCTTCCTTTGGTGCCTCCCCAGAAGGACTAGCCCATGGGTCTTCCACTGAGTATGTAGACAACCATGAAGAAATAAAGAAATTTTACCTCAATATCCTTAATTTTCCTGTCAATTTCTGTTTCTCTGTCTTTGTTCTTCTTCTTCTCTATTTCTTTCTTTTAATTTTTTAATGTTTTTATTTATTTTTGAGAGAGGGAGAGAGAGAGAGAGCACGTGAGTGTGAGCATGAGCAGGAGAGGGGCAGAGAGAGAGAGAGAGAGGGAGACACAGAATCTGAAGCAGGTTCCAGGCTCAGAGTTGTCAGCACAGAGCTCGACACAGGAAATGAACCCATGAACCACGAGATCATACCTGAGCTGAATTCAGTTAACCAAATGAACCACCCAGGCACCCCTCTTTTCCTTTCTTATTCTGTCTCCTGTATGTATCCTTTCTTCCCTTATTCCTTTTCTGTTCTTGCAACTACATAAGCTGATTTTGACAGTATGTGATCAAGCGTTACATATGAAAAAGGAAACTGAGAGTAAGTTTTTTTTTAATGTGTATTTTTGAAAGAGAGATACAAAGCACAAGCAGAGATAGAGCAGAGAGAAAGGGAGACACAGAATCTGAAGCAGGCTCTAGGCTCTGAGCTGTCAGCACAGAGCCTGATGCAGGGCTGGAACCTACAAATCTGAGGTCGTGACCTGAGCCAACCACAGTCGGATGCTTAACCGACTGAGCCACCCAGGTGTCTCAAGCTTTTCATTTTGTTTTTAATTTTATTTACTTTGAGAGAGACAGAGGACAAATGGGGTAGAGGCAGAGAGAGAGAGGGAGAGAGAGAATCTCAAGTAGGCTCTGCACAGTCAGATGTGGGGCTCCAACTCACAAACCTTGAGATCATGACCTGAGTGGAAATCGAGTCAGATGCTTAACTGACAGAGCCACCCAGGATCCCCAAGGCGTTTTTGTTGTTGTTGTTGTTGTTGTTGTTGTTGTTTTTTAAGGGACTTGCCCAAGTTAATAAAACTTGTAAATGACAAGGACCAAGGTATCTTCATGGGCCTTCCATACCAATGCAAATGAAACGTTACGTGAAAAGTACAATTTAAACAAAGAAATAAACTGTTCACCACATCATAGTGGCATTACATTGCCGTCACACCGGTGATCAAAACTCCTTTGAAAGCAGATTCTCCAACAGCACTTCATTCCTTGAACGTCACTGTCACAGAATGCTCGGAAGGAGAATTGCTGACACGGAACAAACTTAAATAAGTAACAGCTTTTCACCCGCAATGACCCTCCCCATACTTTTCTCCCATATATTTTGACAACTTCATTTCTCACCGAAAGTGTAAAGAAGGTGAATGAGATGGAACAGCATTGTCTAACTTGGAAAAGGAGGCTAATCTCGACAATGAAGAAAGGTCATGGATAAGCAGGTAATAGATACCTTTCGGACCACTATACAAACTCCAGACAGAGATATGCAAAAATCCATTTTTATTCTTATTAATTTATTTAAATACTAAGTTATTCAAACCTCCTGAGGGATATTCTGCCATTCTGTCTAGGAAACCTCAAAATGTTTTCAAAATTGTAAGAAATTATTGCACTTCCTTAACATGAGAAAGTAATTAGGAATACCAGACAGATCTATTACTATATAAATTGTTGTCCTGGAATTATTTATAATGTAATACATTTGAAGAATTTATATCTCCTAACTGTCCTGCCAAGGCGACCAAGGCATGGTAAATCTAGGGACAGTCCTGGCTTGCACCACTTGGTCCAGCCATCCTGCTGGGGTCACCCTGGCATGGTGTGACCTGGGACACCTCCCCCTTGTGCTCATGCTAGCTCCAAGCATGTTTCCCAGGTAGAAATAGAATTCCCCCAGCCTGTGCCTACTGCCGATTCCAGTCAGCCTCCCAAAACCAGTAAGCACACATGGTCTACATAGGGGACACTCTTACAGAAGGGCATTCCTTCAAGACTCTGATAGGAAGCTGTTCCTTCTAATTCATAGACACGAATACAGAAAGCCAAACAAAAAGGCAAGACAGGAATATGTTCAAAATGAAAGAATAAGATAAAGCCAGAGGGGAAAAAAATCTAATGAAATGGAGGTAAGTCACTTACCCGATAAAGAGGTCAAAGTTATGGTGTTACTGATGTTCACCAGACTTGAGGGGAACAAAATGATGAATTCAGCAAGAACTTCAAAAAAGAGATAAAAAGTATAATAAAGAAGCAAAGAGCTGAAGAACACAATAAATGAAATAAAAAAAAAATACACTTGAGAGAATCTGAAAGTCTGAGTAGAGGAAATTACCAAATCAGGGGAAAGCAATGTGAATAAAAAAATGACACAAGTTTAAGAGACCTCTCAGACAACATCAAATACACTAACTTTTACATTATCAGAGTTCTAGAAAGAGAAGAGGGAGAGAAAGGGGCAGAAACTTCTTTGAAGAAATAATGACTGAAAACTTCCCCCACCCGGGGAAGGAAACAAACCTGCAGGTCCAGGAAGCACAGTGAGTCCCAAACAACATAAACCCAAAGATATACACACCAAGAAATGTTACAATTAAAATGGCAAAATTAACAATAAGAGGGAGAATCATAATGGTGGCAAGAGAAAAACAAATAGTCACCAAGAAAGGAAACCTGGTAAAACTATTAGCTTATTTTTAAGCAGAAACCCTGCAGGCAAGAAGGAAGTGGCAAGATACACTTCATGGGCTTAAAGGGACAAATGTACAAGCAAGAATACTCTACCTAACAAGGTTATCATTTAGAATGAACCACAGTGACAGTTTCCCAGACCAACGAAACTTAAGGAGTTCATCACTCCTAAACTGGCCTTACAAGAAATGTGAAAGTTTCTTTAAGTAGAAACGAAAATCCCTTAACTGTTGATGAGAAAATATATGCAAGAAAAAAAATCTTACTGGTGAAGGCACATATATAGTAAAGGCAATGGAAAAAAACACTTAAAATGCAATTATGAAAGTTTAAGACAAAAAAATGTCATATCATCGACCAGTAGTTAAGGGATATACAAAATAAAAAGATATAAAATGTCACGTCAAAAGCAGAAAATGTAAGGAGGAGGAGTAAAAAGAAACTGCTTTTAGAATACTTTTGAACTTGGCGTGCCTGGGTGATTCAGTCGCTTAGGCGTCAGACTTCGGCTCATGTCATGATCTCACAGTTTGTGGGTTCAAGCCTCACATTGGGCTCTGTGCTGATAGCTCAGAGCTTGGAGCCTGCTTCAGATATTTGGTCTCCTCTCTCTCTGCCCCTCCCCGGCTCATGCTCCATCTCTCTCTCTCTCTCAAAAATAAATAAATATTTTTAAAAATTTGGAATACTTTTGAGCTTAAGTGACTATCAACTTCAAATAGATGGCTATATGTATAGGTCAATATATATAAACTTTATGGTAATCACATAAGCAAAACCTGCAAAAAAAATTAAGAGAAAGGAACCCAAATATGACACTAAAGAAAACCATCAGATTATAATCAAAGAGACCAAGAAGAAAGAAACAGAGAAAATAATTAACAAAATGGTCATGATTATATACCTATCAATAATTCCTTTATATGTAAATGAACTAAATGCTCCAATAAAGGGTTGGGGAACCTGGATGGTTCAGTCAGGTAAGCATCCAACTTCAGCTCGGGTCATGATCTCACAGTTCATGAGTTCTAGCTCCGCATTATGCTCCAGGCCCTGCACTGAGAGTGAGGAATGCTTGGGATTCTCTCTTTCTTCCCCTTTCTCTCTGCACCTCCCTCGCTTGTATTCTCTCTCTCTCTCTCTCAAAATAAATAAATAAACTTAAAAAAAATAAGGGGTGGCTGAATGAACAGGAGACTCACAACAGATCTACTGACCTACATGGGCTGCAAGTGAAGGGATGGAAAAAATATTCCCCACAAATGGAAATAAAAAGAAAGCTGGAGTAGCAATACATATATCAGACAAAATACTTTCAAATAAATACTTTAACAAAAGACAAAGAAGAGTGTTATGTAATGGTAAAGGAGTCAATCCAAGAAAGGATACAACATTTATAAATATTTACACATTCAACAGAGGAACATCTAAATATATAAAACAATCATTAGTAGACCTAAAGGGAGAACATGACAGTCATACAGTAATAGTAGGGGTCTTTACAACCCCATTGATATCAGAAGATGGAACATCCAGACAGAAAATCAGTAAGGAAGTAGTGGCTTTAAAACATTAGACCAGATGGATTTACTGGCTATATATACAGAACATTTCACTCCAAAACTGCAGAATTTATGTACTTTTAAGTGCACATGGAATACGTTCCAGGATATATCACGTTAAACCACAAAACAAATCTCAACAAATTCTAAAAGACTGAAATCATATCAACCATCTGTTCTGACCACGATGGTAGGAAATGAGAAATCAACTACAAGAAGAAAAATGGAAACACACACACACACACACACACACACACACACACACACACACGTAAACACAGGGAGGCTAAACAACATGCTACTGAACAACCAGTGGGTCAATGAAGAAACCAAACAGGAAATACTTTGACTCAAATATAAAAACACAACTTCACAAAACTTATCAGATGTGGCAAAACCAGTTCTAAGAGAAAACTCAGAGTGACACAGGCCTACCTCAAGAAACCAGAAGAACCTCAAAAAAAGGGAATCTACCCTTGGAGCTCCTGGGTGGCTCAGTTGTTCAAGCATCAGACTTCAGCTCAGGTCGTAATCTCATGAGTTCATGGGTTCAAGCCCCACATTAGGCTCTGTGCTGACAGCTCAGAGCCTGGAGCCTGCTTCAGATTCTTTGTGCCCCTTTCTCTCTGCCCCTCCCCCCACTCATACTCTGTCTCTCTCTCTTTCAAAAATAAACATTAAAAAAAATTAAAAAAAAAGAATATACCCTTACATCTAAATGAACTAGGGGCACCTGGGGGGCTCAGTCGGTTAAGCGTCCGACTTCAGCTCAGGTCACGATCTCACTATCTGGGAGTTCGAGCCCTGCGTGGGGCTCTGGGCTGATGGCTCAGAGCCTGGAGCCTGCTTCCGATTCTGTGTCTCCCTCTCTCTCTGCCCCTCCCCCGTTCATGCTCTGTCTCTCTCTGTCTCAAAAATAAATAAACGTTAAAAAAAATTAAAAAAAAAATAAATGAACTAGGCAAAGGACAAACAAAACCACTAAGTAGAAGAATGTAAATAATAAAGATCAAAACAGAAATATAAAAAGAGAAACTAAAAACACAAGATAAAAGATCAATGAAATGAAACATGGTTGTTTGAGAAGATAAATTAGTAAATCTCTAGGAAGATTCAGAAAAAAAGAGGGCCCAAATAAATAAAATGAGAAATGCAAGAAATAACAACTTATATCACAGAAATACAAAGGATTCTAAGAGACAACTGTAAACAATTATACACCAACAGAGTGAAAAACCTAGAAGAAATGGATGAATTCCTACAAACGTACAACCTTCCAAGACTGAATCAGGAAGAAATACAAAATCTAAACAGACTGATTACAAGTAATGGAACTGAATCAGTAATTTTAAACCTCTCCCCAAACAGAAATTCAGGACCAGTAAGCTTCTTTACAGGTAGATTCTACCTGGTATCTAAAGAAGAGTTACTACTTATACTTCCCAAATTATTTTTAAAAATTGAAGAGGTAAGCATGCTTCCAAAATCCTTCCAACATGGCCAGCATTACCTTGATTCCAAAATCAGAGAGACACCAAAAAATAATAATAATGATAAGGCAAATTAAAGGCCAATATTCCTAAAGAACTTAGAAAAATTCTCAACAAAATACTAGCAAAAGGAGTGCACTTGTTGTGATGAGCAACGAGTATTATATAAAAGTGTTGAATCACTACACTGTACACCTGACTACTATTGCACTGTATGTTAACTAATTGGCATTTAAATTAAAAAAAAAAAACAACATTGAAAGAATCGCGTAACATGACCAAGTGGGTTTTATTCCTGAGTCTAAAGGATGGGTTAACATCAGTATATCCATCAACATGATGTACTACATTCACAAAGTGAAGGATAAAAATCTTAGTAGCAAAATGAAAAAGCAAACTACTAAGGAGAGAAGATATTTGCCAATAATATACCTGATAAGGGGTTAATATCCAAAATATATAAAGAAGTTTCACAAGTTGGTATTTTTTTTTAATGTTTATTTATTTTTGAGACAGAGAGAGACAAAGCATGAACGGGGGAGGAGCAGAGAGAGAGGGAGACACAGAATCGGAAGCAGGCCCCAGGCTCTGAGCCATCAGCCCAGAGCCCCACGCGGGGCTCGAACTCATGGACCGCGAGATCGTGACCTGAGCTGAAGTCAGACACTTAACCGACTGAGCCACCCAGGTGCCCCTACAAGTTGGTATTTTTAAAAGGATTAAAAATGGGAAGAAGACTTGAATAGATACTTTTCTAAAGAAGACACATATAGCCAACAGGTTCATGAGAAGCAGCTCAAAATCACTAGTCACCAGGGAAATGCAATCCAAACCACAATGAGAGAATACCTCCCAGCAGTCAGATTGGCTTTATGAAAAAGACAAAAAAAGAAAAAAAGAAAAGAAAAAGGAAAACAAACAAACAAGTGTTGTTAAGGCTATGGAGTAAAGGGAACACTTGTATGCTGTTCACGGGAATGTAAACTGGCATAGCCACTATGTAAAACAGTGTCTTCTCAAAAAAATAAAGATAGAAATACCATGCGATCTAGTAATTCTATTTCTGGGCATTTATCTGAAGAAAATGAAAAACAACTCAAAGAAACATATACACCCATACATTTATTGCAACATTACTTATAATAGTAAAGATATGTGAGTAACCTAAGTGTTCACTGACAGATTAATGAAAAAAAAAATCACACACACACACACACACACTGGACTATTACTCAGCTATTAAAAAAAGAATAAAGTCTTGCCATTTGCAACACAATGGATGGACCTACAAAGTATCACACTAAATGAAATAAGTCACAGCAAGACCAATATCATATGTTTTCACTTATATGTAGAATCTAAAATAAAAACAAATGAACAAAACAGAAACATAGTCATAATTATAGAAAAGAAACTACTGGTTGCTAGAAAGCAGAGGGTAAGCATAGGAGAGATGCAGGTGAGGGAGATTAAGAGGGATAAACTTCCAGTTATAAAGTAAGTCATGGGGATACAATGTACAGGATGGGGAATATAGGGAATAACATGGTAGTAACTGTATGGTGAGAAATGTTAATTATACATCCTAATGTGTAAAAATATTGAATTACTGTAATGTGCACCTGAAACTAATAGAATACTTTATGTCAATTATATTTCAACAAAATCCCCAAAAATGTGTTTAAAATGACAGCCCCTCTAGAAAAATGAAATGTCAGCTATTAATAATTTCTATGAACTTTAATTGAGAAAATACTCATAATTATTCAATGAAAAAGCAGAATCTAAAAAAAGTATATAGATGATATATAAAACCTAATTTTTTTAAGTGTTACACAAATCAATAGAAAAATTTGGAAAAACAACATAAACTAAGATATGCTGTTAAAAATATGTACGTTATTTGTACCATCAATTCTTACTTGGAAATCCTTTCTAGTTTTGCTGGGTTTTCCAGGCATTGTTTTGGAGTTTTGGTTTGTTATACTCACAAGTACCATACATATTAATAGAAAATTCCTTATAAAACAATTGCCTTTATTGCACAGATAACTTAGACCATTTTAATCCTAGAGAATTAAAAAGTCAACATTTAGAGACATAAAAGGGTATGAGTTATACGCACACTACAAACCTCACACTAAAGAATGTGAGAGTATAGCACAGATCTCTTCTATAGGGCCAACAACTCTGAGAAGGAGGGTCATCACTGATTAAAGTACAAATCATGTCCATTCTGGTTCTAAGTACTTCTAATGTATGTTTTTTCTAATGTCACTTTAAAAAAAATTAATGTTTATTTATGTTTGAGAGAGAGAGAGGAGACAATGAGTATGTGAGTAGGGGAAAGTCAGAGAGAGACACAGAATCCAAAGCAGGCTCCAGGCTCCAAGCTGTCAGCACAGAGCCTGACACTGGGCTCAAACTCACGAACCAAGAGATCATGACCTGAGCTGAGGTCAGATGCTTAACCGACTGAACCACCCAGGCGCCCCTCTACTGTCACTTTGTAGTTATTGATTTACCTGCTAGTTAGATATTAATACATTTTTTTAAGATCTTATTTTGATGTAATCTCTTCAAACCCCACACTTAACATGAGGCTTGAACTGACAACCTGGAGATCAGGAGTCCCAAGCTCTACCGACTGAGCCAGACAAGTGCCCCACATCTGGTTTCTTTTTAAACTAAAAACAATAATAAAGGTATAAAATCAAATATTAGTCTCTTTATCCATTCTCCCCATTTCCCACAGGTAAATGCACTTAGATTTAAATTCTTTATTTTTCCTATAACTACAATTAATATGTTTTTACACAGCTTTATTGATTAGATTTAGTGTGAATAAATTAGTTGCTGAAACATGAAAACACAATCCCATGAGTGATCTACCCATATCTATATTCCGGCATACCTCATTTTTTAAGTATTTTAGGAAATTTCTGATAGATTATGTTTTCTTCCAGGCTGAAATCTTTACCATATGTTCATACACATACATTCTGTTAGGAAAAATACAGGAAAAAATAAAATACTTAATCTCTCTGTTCAAAATAAGGGGGAAAACATCTTCTCCCAACTTCTTTTACTCAGATGTTTTGGAAATTTTGTAATTTCACATTTTTTTCTTTTTTTGACTGTAGAAAACTAGATAGGCCTTTTGTCAGTTCTAAAACACAGAAACATTTATCTCAAGGAACAAGAAGCCATTTCTCTGAAATGGAAACATCAAGGACAGGAAGCCTAGGTTCTTAGAGGCGCCTAACCATTGCTTGAAATACCTAAACTGCCTTCTGCCATCAAGACGGGAAAAGTTTGTTTCTCTCTGGAGAAAGCCAAAAAGCGAACACAGGTGGTCATCCCCGATACTTGGTAAAGTTGGATCATCTATGTGTGACAAACGAAGCAGTCAAGTCCTCTTACCTGAGGACCAGAAGTCCACCTTGAAAAGATGTATTTACTGGATCATCTCTGTGTGGCTGTATGAGGAGGTGGGATTCATGCCTTTGCAGTCAGTTAGCTAAAAGCCTGTTACATGCCTTACACTGTGGTTTAATGTTCATTCAAAAATATAAATGCTTTCAATTGCTACTATCTTTGTTGGGGGAGGGCTGGGTTGGAGAGTATTTTTTTTTTCTATTTCCCAGGAACATGCGTGTGTGCATTAATACACACACACACACTCTTCCCATTTAATGTGTTTCTAAATTTGCCTTGCATGTCTTTTTATTTATATCCTTAATATGGGCAACTCCATTCATTTCTACGTACTCCGTTATCATCTGGAGAAATTCTCCTTGATGCTTTCCCAGCTAAGGCTTTAATAGCATGTTCATCCAGATCATACTTTAGGAGGTGGGTGCAACACTACCTTTCAAGAGCACATAGCATTATGGGTAATCATACAAGTGTAAGTTACATATTGGCCCAAACTGCAGGCTGCTTCTTCATCAACTGATGAATTCAGCAAGGTTTCACTTCTCCGCACCTTCTTCTCTCCCCAACCTCAATCCTTGTACTTTTTTGCCAATGCAGGATACAGTCATCTGTTACAACCCTCTCCTAAGTGTTTACTTTTTAAGGTTGTATACTTATTTTTTTTTAATTAATGTTTATTTATTTTTGAGAGACAGAGACAGAGCATGAGAAGAGGAGGGGCAGAGAGAGAGAGGGAGACACAGAATACAAAGCAGGCTCCAGGCTCTGAGCCATCAGCACAGAACCCAATGCGGGGCTGAAACTCATGAGCCGTGAGATCATGACCTGAGCCAAAGTCAGATGCCCAACCCACTTAGCCACCCAGGTGCCCCTTAAGGTTTTATACTTTTTAATAATGGTTTTGTGTTGTTACTTGTGAGTTATTTGTTTACTTTCAGTATTTTTAACCATTGTGGTTAGGTGATGAGAGATAGATTTTAGTGATACTACCTCATTCTCTTGCCATTATTCAAAAATATCAATAGAATTCATTGTGTTTTATTTTCCATATGAACATCAAAAACACACAATGCTTTTCTTTCCCGGGTGGCACTAACCTTTCCCTTACTGCTTTTTGTCCTTTGGTGTAATTGGCCAGCTCGACAAAGAACAAGAGTGTCTAGCTGTGATAAAAGATGTGTTTTATACAAATTCCTCTTCCTCAGATCTGTTGCTTCCCTTTTAAATGAAGCTAGTTTCCCATCAAAGAAAACACTCATTGTTACATGGCCCCCTCCTAGTTCTCCTGTAAATATACTCAATAATGACACCTTGTCCCTCTACTGGAGCACTTTCCATAGTTTGGCGGCACTGACTTCAGCACACCTCATTACTCTATACAGAAAGCTGGGGGATGGGAGGTCATGAGCGCACTGATTTTAAGCATTCCACAGTAACCTTTGCCTGATGCCTACAGTGTCTGTCTATGCTCTTTATGTGACAAAGATGAACCACCTCTATTAAAAAATATGCATCTAAAAATTTCTACATTATGTTTAATGGCCTAAGATATAAATAATCATAAAGCCTGACAATATACAGTTATCATTCTATAAATCAAATACATAATAACTATCTTAGAATTTCAGACAGAAAACACTATTAAAAGTTAGCACAGGAATTACTTCCAACGTTTTGAAACTTGCCTTCTTTATTTTAATTATATTTTCCAAGGTCAATGTTTTATTCTGGTCTGCTTTGTGTGTTTCAACCAAGAAGCAAATTCAAAGGAATGGATCTTCAGGAAAAAGTCAAGACCAAGTAACGTGTAAAGAAGTCATTTTCTTCATGTTTGATACAGACGTACAATGCCGTTGGCTGTTGTTTATACAGAGTCAGAATGTCCATACATTGGCTCAGAAGTTATGATTATATGTTTGGGGCATATATTTCTGTATGCATAACATTACATGTCATTATTTTTATGATGAACTTAAAATATCACGTAATTATCATGGCAAAATGGAAATGCAAATAATTCATTGCAAATTTCAAGTTAGATCTGATCAGTCACTTATATAATCAGGACGGCTAAGTGACAAAAATCTGATCTTTCCAAGGTCAGATCACCTTCTTCACCTTTTTCCTCAACTTCACTGCAGAGATAAAGTGTGTGTCCCTATTTGTTATTTTTTTTTTTTACCTAAGATGTTCTACTAAATATATTAATTCATTCATTCAATAAAGGTCACATGCTTATTTAATCAGTTAAGCGCTGACTGTATAATAGTGAATTCAGTGAAGACAGCTTACGATGATTAATAAGACTATTCTTAGTGAAATATATAGGTAATTAAAAATCAATAAAATACTTTGAAATAAAAGCAAAAAAATGGAATCAAAGAGAAGCATGGGAGAATGAATTTAGATGTGGGTTGGGATGATTTCTCTTTGGAAAACACTCTGATGGAGATTTAGAAAATAAGTAATAGTAATACAAATGAAGAATAGTAAAGATATAAGCATGTTCAAAGGGATGGACTGCAGAGAGTTTGGATCATCAGAGGAACAGAACAAAGGCACACCTGTCTAGATAAAGTGAGGAAAAGAGAGAAGAGTAGAAGGTTCTGTTGAAGTAGTCTGGGGTCAGACAATGCTTTATATACCATATACTGATATATTTAACTTGGAGAGTAAGTTAAATATTTAGAAACTCATGAATCATTCTTTCTCTTCTTTCTTTCATTTAAACAGTCAGTGTGTGCCTAAAATTGTCCTTGAAGCTCACGATTCCCGGGCATCTTTCTTAAAAGCCTGTATTCTTTAAGCAATAATTGATTCGTCAAGGCCTCTCCTGGTTTCTTCATTCACTCGGTCTCATATTAGACCTGCCTTACTCCGTCTCCTTTGAATTCTTTAGTAGAATTAATTGGTTGAAGTCCTATTTGCTAAAATGAAAACAAATGATAATAACCCTATATGGTATTCCATCTACTGGGTATTTCCACCTTATGATGTTTCTGAAAGTGCTAACATCAAGAAAGGAGGTAAGTGAGAATGTCAACAAACTGTCTAGAGATACGAACGTGATCATGTGAACAAAGTTTGACCTTATCAAATTACGTACGTGGCCAACTTCTGTCCCTAGATTTAAGTGTGTGACCAGTGACATTTCAGTAAATCACATTTTAAGCAAAGTATATTGCCTAAATAACACTTTTTCCAGAAACACAAATCAAATAATAGTTTTAGGTCTACAGATCAGGAACAAATTGTCTTTCAGTTTTATTTCTTCTCCAAGGCAAATAGATTAGCATATATAAAAAAGTAAAATAGGAAAGTATTTAAAAGTACTTTTGAGTACTTCAATTGCTCAGGACACAGGATGGGAGGGGAAAAACAAACAAACAAAAAATCTCCTCGAAATGCACTATCCCTAAAAGTTGCTTAATATGTTGTTAGTATAAGAAAACATTACTTAGTTTTCAACCTTTCTTGAGATTCTGAGAGATATCATTGGGCATTCTTAGCAATATCACTTTTTAAAGAGCACAGAGAAATGGATTCATAACTTATTTTATGATTTACTGAGATTATAAAGCTACCAGAGAGGAATCCCTTGTTGTTCCAAAACCAAATATATTTATTTCTCTATCATTATTTTCCTTCCATTTTGGACATGAAACTCATTTTTTTTCCCTTTTCAAATATTTTTTTCAGTCATTTATCCCTCTACCCTATGAATAACTTCTCCTTCTATATAACCCCTCTTTCCCTCACATCTCTTTTCAGCCAATTCCTCCAATTCCTCACACCTCACTGACACTGTAATCCAATCTGACCTACGTCTTCATCATTCTGCTGAAATCGCTCTACTTAGATGCTCTCGTTCAGTGGCACGGATTTATGTACCTCCTGCATGCTAACCCCAGACTCAAATACCCAAATACTTGCCTGGAATGCCAGTGCAGTATGAAATAAGTGCCTTCAGCTTAAGATATTAAAAGAATAATTATGGGAAAACAAAACAAAACAAAACACTTCCAATGTGTTGTGCCCTTGAAACTAGGTTAAAAAAAAAAAAAAAAAGTGAAGCCAGAACTAGGATTTCACCAATTTCCTTTGGTGATAATGATAGCACAATTTATAAACACTGGATTTTACTGTAATGCATAATTTCATTTGCACTGCGATGTTAATATACTCCAATAAAACACACTTAATAATTCAAAAGTGAGATGAAGCTATTTCTATGTACATGTATAAATACATATATACGTTTATATATATTAATTTATTCTTATATTTATGTATATTAGATATAAATATATTTTTAATAATTTTAATAATATATACACATGGAGAACAAAGAGATAACTGATATTATAAAACAAAATGACTTCCAGTAAAGTGGAGAATATAAGGTATTAGTGTATTTAATGTGATGAGGAGTTGAACCAATTCATAGCTATCAGTTATGGGACTACAGTTCATAAATCAGAATCTGAGGAATCGTGTTAAGAAATACACAATATTTGATGTTCTCAATCCACACTCATACTCAGTGTTTTTTTCTAGAATCCTACTTGTATACATATATAGCGATAAACTATCAGATTACAAAAATCAACAGTACACTCTATGTGGTAAGCGAATTTCTAAGATGAACCCCAAGAAGACATGCCCTTGTATACCCACTTTTGTTGTCACTTTCTTCCAGCTAATAGCCTATGGCAAAGGTGATAAAATAGTCACTCCCTTAATAAGTTACGTAATATGGCAAAAGTAATGGATAGTCACTATCGTGATTATATCGTATTAACTAAGACTCCCTCTTTGCAGACTGCAGCAAGAGAGGGTTTTGCTGGCTTTGAAGTAAGCTGCCAAATTGTGAGAGGCACTGTGAGTGGACCATGCAGCCAGGGGCTTCAGGGGCTGCTAGTTGCGCAGAGCAGACCCTGGCTGACCACAAGCAAGCAAGGGAGACATCGCTCCTCGAACTCCAAGAAACTGAATTCTGAAATTAACCCCAGATGGACCCAGAGCCCTGGGGAGGAATGCAGTACAGCTAACTCTGTGACAGAGGTCTTAGGAGACTCAGGCAAGAGGACCCGGTTTACTGGGTCCAAAATGAAATAATGACTGTGTGTTATTTGAAGTTGCTAAGTTCATAGTAATTTACTACCAGCCAATAAAAAAATAACACAGTATACATAAGCTTTCTGCTGTGTTCCATAAACAATATTCCAAGTTTTCCCCTATGGCATTATGTTTTTAAATAAACATCTAATTTGTAATAAAATATTCAAACATATACAGAGGTCATACATTATCCTACCATGTTAGTATTGTTGAACATACAGGTTGTTTAAATTTTGCTTTTGTAGACAATGCTCTAATGAATATCCTTGTATAAATTGTTTTTGGTGCTGTATTAGTTTTGTAAGAGATTTGAAAGAGTAGAAATGCTGTGTATATTGGCAGGAACACATCAAGGATACTGAAACATAGTCTCAAATTGCCATTCAAAAAAGCTGTACTTTCATCAAAATAAAAAGCTTCTGCACAACGAAGGAATCACTCAATAAAATTAAAAGGTAGCCTGTGGAATAGGAGAAGATATTTGCAAATGACATATCTGATAAAGGGTTAGTATCCAACATCTACAAAGAACTTAGCAAACCCAACAACCAAAAAAAAAAAACACCCAGTGAAGAAATGGGCAGAAGACATGAATAGACACTTTTCCAAAGAAGATATCCAGATGGGTAACAGACACATGAAAAGATGCTCAATGTCATTCATTATCAGGGGAATACAAATCAAAATCATGATGAGATACCACCTCAAACCTGTGAGAATGGCTGAAATTCACAACACAAGAAACAACAGGTATTGGCGAGGACGCAAAGAAGGATGAATCCTCTTGCACTGTTGGTGGGAAGGCAAACTGATGCAGCCACTGTGGAGAACAGTATAAAGATTCCTCAAAAAGTTAAAAATAGAACTACCTTATGATCTAGCAATCATATTATTAGGCATTTATCCAAAGGATACAAAAATACAGATTTGAAGGGGTACATGTACCCCGATGTTTACATCAGCATTATCAACAATAGCCAAGTCAAATGTCCATTGAGTAATGCATTGATAAAGAAGATATGGTATGTATGTGTGTGTGTATGTATGTATACCATATCTACACATGTAACTGAATATTAATAAACCATCAAAAAGAATGACATCTTGCTATTTGCAATGACATGGAAGGAGCTAGAGTGTATTATGTTAAGCAAGATAAGTCAATCAGAGAAAGACAAATACCTTGATTTCATTTATATGTGGAATTTGAGAAACAAAACAGAGGACCATATGAGAGGTGGTGAAAACAGAAGGAAACAAACCATGAGGGACTCCTGATGATAGAGAACAGATTGAGGGTTCATGGGGGGAGGTACATGGGGGAATAGGCAAGATGGGTGATGGGTACTAAGAAGGGCACTTGTTATGATGAGCACCGGGTGTTGTATGTATGTGATGAATTACTGAATCGTACTCTTGAAACCAATAATTGCACTGTATATTAACTAACTAGAATTTAAATAAAAATTTGAATAAATAAAAATAAAAATATAACTGGGACCATTAAAAAAAGCCAAACCAAACAAAAAAGCTGTACTGATTTATTTAAATGTAATTTAAAAAAAATTTTAATGTTTATTTATTTTTGAGACAGAGGGAGACAGAGTGCAAGTGGGGGAGTGGCAGAGAGAGAGGGAGACACACAATCTGAAACAGGCTCCAGGCTCTGAGCTGTCAGCACAGAGCCCGATGTGGGGCTCGAACCCATGAACTGTGAGATTTATGACCTGAGCCAAAGTCGGATGCTCAACTGACTGAGCCACCCAGGTGCCCCAAAGCTGTACTAATTTATATGCCTTCTGATAGTGAATAGAAGTTTACACCATGCAACCCCACCCATAATCAGAAAAAGCATATAAAAATGTATATGTATCATAAATGTACATGCATATATATACAATTATATTAATGTCACTGTAATTGCACAGAGAGGTATAAAAGGAAAACACTAAATTGCATTTCTTTGATCACTATTGGTCTTGAACAAATATTTGACACATTGCCTGGATGATACTTAATTTTTCTTCTAAAGTATACTTTTTTTTAACATTTTTTAATGTTTTATTTATTTTTGAGACAGAGGGAGACAGAGGGAGACAGAGTGCAAGTGGGGGAGGGGCAGAGAGAGAGGGAGACACAGAATCTGAAGCAGGCTCCAGGCTCTGAGCTGTCAGCACAGAGCCCGATGTGGGGCTCAAACCCACAAAATGTGAGATCATGACCTAGGCCAAAGTCAGACACCCTACTGACTGAGCCACCCAGGCGCCCCTAAAGTATACTTCTTTTTTTTTTTTTTCAATTTTTAAATGTCTATTTTTGAGAGACAGAGAGCAAGTGCGACCTAGCTGGGGAGGGGCACGGAAAGAGGGACACACAGGATCCAAAACAGGCTCCAGGCTCTGAGCTGTCAGCACAGAGACTGATGTGGGGCTCGAACCCATGAACCGTGAGATCATGACCTGAGCTGAAGTCAGACACTTAACCAATTGAGCCACCCAGACGCCCTTTAGTTTTTATTTTAGACTTTTTGGAACAGTTTAAGTTCACAGCAAAATAAGAGGAAAGTACAAAGATCTCCATATGTTACCTGTCCCCATACATGCATAGCCTCCTTCCTTATCAACACCCCCACCACAAGGGAGGTACATTCATTACTATCGATTAACATGGGCACATCATGGCCACCCTAAGGCTATACATGTGCTATACATTCTGTGGGCTTGAACAAAGGTATAATGACATATTATCCATCATTACAGTATCATACAGAGTATGCCCTAGAAATTCTCTGGGCTCTGCCTATTTATCCCTCTTCCCCTTATTATCAACCACTTAGTTTCAGGAGATTTCTTCTCAATCTACTCTTGGATTCTCTACACAGACTATCATGTCATTTGTGAACAAAGACAGTTTTATTTTTCCCTTCCATATGTGTATGCCTTTTTTTAATGTTTATTTTTTGAGAGAGAGAGAGAGAGGAGAGGAGGGACGGAGAGAGAGGGAGACAGAGAATCCTAGCAGGCTCTGCATTGTTAGCCCAGAGCCCAATGCAGGGCTTGAACCGCCAGGAACCGTGAGATAATGACCTGAGCTGAAGTTGGACGCTTCACCGAATGAGCCACCCAGATGCCCTATATGTATTTACCTTTTATGTCCTTTTCAAGTCTTATTAGATCAACTATCACTTCTGCTACAATGTTATCAAAGAAAGAAAAAAATATATACTGCCTTGTTCCTGATCTCCACGGGAAACTTCATCTTTCTTACCATTAAGTATGCTATTAGCCAGAGGTTTTTAGCTGATGTTCCTTATCAAGATGAGGAAGTGCCCCTCTACTCTGAGTTTACTGGCAGTTTTATCACTAAAGAATGTTGGATTTTGGATTTAATACTTCTTTTAAATCTATTGACATGATTATGCAATTTTGCTTTTAACCTGTTGATGTGATAGGTTATATTTATATTTTCTTTTTAATAACATTAGGTTACAAGGGACTCTAGATATGTTTAGGACATTCATCTTTGGTCACGTTGGCTTTGTTTATTGTCATTTTTATTCCTTTTTTTGTAAATAAACAGCTGTTTGACTTTAACATGTAGCAAATATTTCCATCCTTTCTTCATGGATTCATGCCTTTGTCTTAACAAGGTCACTGCTCAACTTGAAATTAATTATTCACAACTATATTTGATAAATTAATAATAACTATATAAATATTAGGCTTGGGTGCTCTCAAACTTTTCTTCTTTTTTTTTTTTTTTTTAGTGTTTATTTATCTTTGATAGAAAGCGAGTGAGTGAGCATGAGTCGGGAAGGGGTGGAGAGAGAGGGAGACAGAATCCCAAGCAGGTTTTGCACTATCAGTGTAGAGCATGACATGGGGTCGAACTCACAAACTGGGAGATCATGACCTGAGCTGAAATGAAGAGTCAGACACTTAACCAGATGAGCCTCCTAGGCGCCCTAAATCTCTTTTCTTTAATGGCTCTGGACATTTCTTGCAATGTGGTGAAGTTTTTGCCTTTGATTTTTTTTTTAAACGTTTATTTATTTTTGAGACAGAGAGAGACAGAGCATGAATGGGGGAGGGTCAGAGAGAGAGGGAGACACAGAATCTGAAACAGGTTCCAGGCTCTGAGCAGTCAGCACAGAGCCCGACGCGGGGCTCGAACTCAGGACCATGAGATCATAACCTGAGCTGAAGTCGGACGTTTAACCAACTGAGCCACCCAGGCGCCCCTGATTTTTTTTTTTTTAATTTGACTGTTTTCTCCCCACAGATATATAATTTTGATTTTTTTCTCCGTTGATTTTATATATATGTATAATTATAGTTATGTATATGTATGTCTATACATTTTAATAAACTGTTTAAAAATTCCCACATCAGTGTTATGCTCCCTTTATTATTTTTATTATATGCTTTAGAATCTAACTGACAAGTCCCCGTTTCCTCTCTTTTTCATATTCTTAGCTCATTGCAGTTTTATGCTTTTAGAAAAACTTCAGAATTATTTCATTAAAACCAAATGAAAATGGAATTGAGATTTTGGTTGAGATTATTTTATTTTGGTAATAAGTATGGTGTCTGTTCTAAATTCCACTCCTGAAACCATTATTATACTATATATATGTATATATTTAACTTGGATTTAAATAAAATTAAAACAAAATAGATGCCTTTTACTAAGTTGAGGAATCAACTTTGAATTCAAGTTTTCTAAGATGTGTTATGGGACAGTGCCTTGGAAGCCATTTTCAACACCTTTTGAGGCAGAATTTTTTTTTTTTAATAGACCCATAGATGTGATCTAATTTATTAAATAAACCAAAGTGTTCTCTTCTTAATTCTGTCTCACAGGGTGTATCAAACTAGGATCTGACCTGCCTTACAGAATACTGGAGGATATTCACGGGCCACTAAATGAGTAAAAGCTGCAGAGGGGGTACTTAGCTGATGTTAGCTCTAAACCCCTGCTTAAAACAGAATGTTTCTTTCATCTATTTTAGGCACCTAGGTTTTTGTATTTTTTATGTTTGAAAATTTGTGTTTTATTTTTTGTTTGTTGCAAAAAGTGGACTAAAGGTACGATTACTTTGGTTATTTCATTGTTGCCAACTTCTTAAAATGAATTTTGTAACTTTAATGTTACTGTCAATATTGAAACAATAGATCTAACATGAGAATTTCCTATTGCTTGAAAGCTGGAAGGGACAAGCTGGTAATATTTCAGCAGTGATTTCAGAAAAATCCTGTCTTTAAAACTCAAGGCATTATTAAAATATAATAAATCTGTCCATATATTTTAATGATTATACAGTTTATGTCCCTCAAATTACCCACTGGACATTTAAGAAATATTAATACAAAATCAGATATTCAGTTCTCCTGTCTCCCTATTAAAACCCCCTTTCAGCTCTAATTATAGTAATTTTTATTCTCTTCCATGCAGCATAGGAAACAATAAGACAGTAAAAAGATAATATATGGTATGAAAGAAATCATCTGCAAACCATATATCTGATAAAGGATTAATCTTCAAAATATAGAAGGACAAGTCCTAAACCCATTGTTATACTTTATGTTAACTAATGTGGATCTAAATACAATTAAAAATTACATATAGAAGGGGATTCCTACAATCAACAACAAATGAAACATAACCTAATTAAAAAAAGGGCAAGGGGCTCCTGGGTGGCTCAGTAGGTTAAGAGACTGGTTCAGGTCATGATCTCGTGGTTTCTGAGTTTGAGCCCCAAGTGCGGCTCTGTGCTGACAGCCCAGAGCCTGGAGCCTGCTTTGGATTGTAAACCTCCCTCTCTCTCTGCCCCTTCCCCTCTCGCACTCTGTGTCTCTCTCTTTTACAAATAAATGTTAAAAAAATTTTTTTAATGGGCAAAAAACTTGACCCAAATCTTTTGCTAAAGAAGATACACTAATGGCAGACACACCAATGAAAAAATGTTCAATATCACTAATAATCAGAGCAGTGCAAAGCAAAACCACAATGATGCAACAAAAGCCCAGCAGGAGGGCTATTATTAAAAAAAAAAAAAATGTACGCAAGGATGTGGAGAAATTGGAAATGTTGTGCCATATTACTGAAAACACAAAGGGGTACAGGCTCTATGGAAAATAGTATGCAAGTTCCTCAAAAAATTAAAATTAGAACTACCAAATGACACAGCAATCCCATTTCTGAGTATACATCCAAAAGAACTGAATCTGGATCGCAAAAAGATTTTAGGGTTTCCACGTTCATGGCGTCACTAAAATCCCAATGTCTGCTGACACGTGAATGGATAAATAAAGTGTGATATGGGTTCTGGTACAAGATGGTGACACAGGAAGATCCTGGAGTCACCTCCTCCCACAGACACCCTCACTCAGGTGACAGCTACATATGAAACAATTTCCCAAAACAAAAACAAAATAAAAAACCCTCAAAAACCCAAACATCAAAACTAGCGGGCACATCAGGCAAACAAGAAAAAAACGTACATCAAAGCAGGGAGTAGAGGCTGAACCAGGACCTTCCATAAGCTCCACTCTTGGGACAGGGACATAAAATGAGGAGGGAAATCAACTTGGAGCTTCTCCCTGAGGAGTGCAAGGTTTGATTTCCGTATCAGCCACCCCTGCTTTCAAGACCTACACCTGAGAAACAGGTTCCCCGAACACCTAGCTTTGAAAACCAATGGGGCTCACCTCCTAAGACCTATAGGCTTCGGAGAACTAAGAGGTAGCTCTTAAAGAGCCTCACACTTGGACTCACTCAGCCCAGACCTAAGGTAAGCAGCAGCTGATGAAGAGGCAACTTAATGTTTAATTGTATATTAAAGAGGCTTATTTGCTTATCTTAAAGCAACAGACAGGCAGGCATCTAATTTGACACACATCTAGGGGCCTCCTGGCAAGCTTTCCATGGCACAGCTAGAGGCAACAGACCCAGGAGCCTAGTTTTCCTATGAAAGAGGCCTGTTAACTTACCTTCAGAGCAGTGGCCTGAGGGCAGGCTTTAATTAAACACTCACTGAAGGGCTGACTATAATCCTTTCCAGAGACCTCAGACCCGCAGGTGCTATGGTACCTGTTTCACCCTCCTGGCACCCTGCTTCAGAACACCACAGTCACATATGCATCTGGTTCCTCCCTTTGTATGTCTGGTGTGCTGTTTTGACAGTTTGTACCCCAGGACGTCTCTTAATCACCTGGGTCTGGTGGCTAAGGGGGCTTAGGTTCCTGATCCTACAGTCCTGTGCATATGTGCATATTATTAAAGCTGCTGCCCGAGGTTCTTACTTTCAGTAAGTCTGAATTGAGGTTTTGAATGAGATCCCCCCTTTGGGACAATGACCAGTCTTAGCATACCCTAAACTATTGGGAGACATTAAAAGTAAAATAAAGCTGGTGGGACAAATACAAAGGTGTGAAAGTCAACCGAGTTAGAGTGCATGGTTGAAAAATAAAGCTCATCTTCTACATCTGGGAAGGGTACATCTACATCTACATCCGCCCCTTCACATCTGGGAAAGGTAGCTGTTTCATATAAGACAGAAACCAACCACAGAGAGTCCATGAAAATGAAGAAACAGAAGAATATGGTCCAAATCGAAGAAGATAAAACAGAAAGAATCTTTAACAAAACAGATAAAAGTGATTTACCTGATAAAAAGTCCAAAATAATGCTCATAAACATCTTTACTGTATGGAGAAGAATACACTAACATAGTCAAAACATCAGTAATGAGAGAACATATAAGAAAGTGCCAAGTATATATTGATGTTGGCAGATAATGACTTATGAAACTAGTATTAAAATTACAAGAGTAGTAAAAACAACTACAACTATAGTGGTTAGTTAAGGGATATACAAAATGATAAAAAATGCACAATGAAAAACATAAAACATAGGAGGAAGAAGAATAAAAAAGTTCTGAACACATCGAAATTTAAGGTATCAGGTTAAAACAGACTATTGTATATTTAAGTATAATACTGGGAGTGTGAATAACTTGCTTGACGGGTGTTCTGCAAGACAAGCAAACATTTCTAATAAATTTTAACTTGACAAACAAGCGATGGCTTGCAATATGAGTCGTATGTGATACAAATGTCACATGATCACAACGCAGTCAATGGTTCTTGAAATTCACTTTGATATATGAGTGCTTTGGATTACAAGCATGTTTCTGGAATGAATTAGGCTCGCAAACCAAGGTTTTACTGCAGCTCTAAGTCTTAAGGAAAATACAAAGCAAAAGTTTTACATATACTCCTAACATTACATTCACAATACACATCTGACCTGCATTAGACTATCATTTTTCCATGTTCAAAGTCTATCCACTGTCTCCATAGCCACCATTCTGTTCTGAGCAGCCTCCAACAACTATGGAATTATAATACTAGTCTCCTATCCAATCATCCTGATTTTACCTTCTCTCTTCAGCCAGAATAATTCTTTTAAGTCAAAAGTCATATCAAGTCATTTTCTTGTTTAAAATTCTCCAATACTTCTCTTTTCAATCAGAGTCCATGCCAAAGACCTTCTAGTGATATCTAAGATCTCACAAGATAAAACTGCACAATTCTCTGATTCATCTCACTTATTTCAGTCTAGCCATGCTGACCTCCTTGATGTACCCTGACTATGACGCGACAAGTTCCCTATCTTAAGTCCTTGTACTGACAGTTCCTGTGGTCTAGAATCCTTTGCTCCCCAGGTGCTAATTCTTTCACCTTGGGCCCTGACCATTTGAGGTAGTGCTGTTAGGAGAAGGGTAGGTTGTAGAGAAAGCCTTACCCAGGGAGCTCAGGTTCCCTATCCTCAAAAAATCTTCCACTAGGCTAATAAACACTAAGTGAAAAGCAAGACCACTGGTGAGTGAATGAATGTGGAGGGAGGCATGCTCTGATGTCCAGGTGCATTGACATGGCTTCAAGTCAGGGGTGAACAGGAAAACAGAGAAAACTCTGCCAAACCAACACCCATCATTATCACAAGAAAACTCCAGAGGAACACTGTCAATGAGAAGTTTCTTTTTCTTTCCCTTGCTGCTTTACATCTTCACCTGCTGCCCTAAGGCAGGCAAGGGGCCAGAAGGATTTTGTCTATACAGGAGGAGGATCTATCCAAAGTTTTGGCGTCTCCTACACTGGGAGCTTGTCCCGTCTTCCAGACTAGCCCACCATGTGGAGCTTTCTCCAGGATCCAGCACTGTCCTCAGGATTTCTCCCGAATACCTAGTACAGTCCATAACCCATAATTGGACACAAACTCCCCTTTCACCTGCTCTATCCATGACTTCTACAATTTCCTGATAGACCGTACTCAATCTTCAGCAATTTCTTAAAACTCTTACCCCATTTTTTTCTCCATGCATTGCAGCCAGGTTTTCCTCTTTGCCCTACCAGAGGTAAACTGGGGCTTGTGTTTTATTTCTCTTTGAAGCTGCTTATCTTGCAATTTCAGATTAGCTATTTGCCCGGCCACATGACCTCACGGAAGCCGTTCAAGGACAATTATGACTCTGCTGATTATCTGACCTTTTTTTTTTTTCCTTTTTTTGTCAGGGTGAAACCAGGGCTCTTCCACCTTTCTATAAATTGGGCTGCGAGGATCTCATTTGGCCTCTTATTTTATCTATGAATATTGTTACGCTCCACAGTACAATTCTTGAAGCCTGTCTGTAGAACAAAATGCAATATTCCTGAATGAGGAAACGGGTCTGACTTTCTTCATGTCTGCAAATTTATGAAAAAGATAACACATATTCAGCTTAATGAGTCCTTGTCAGTATTAATCAAAGTCACTTTCTTTTTAGGTATGACATAATAAGCTTCTGCATAGATTTTCCGATTTTTATCTTCCGGGTTTTCAGTCAAGTCAGTTGTGAGCTTCTCTCGGTTAGGTCAACCATTTCCTATTTTTTATTATATTCTATTTGTTTTCCTCTTTTTCTAGCACAGAAGCATTTTATTCCCCAGCTTTATTCCCCAAACAGTCTTGAGTTCTCTTGAAAACTAACGCAGACAAGGGGGCTCCTATCTTTGCTCAACTGCACACTGAAGAAGCTGCTATAGATCATCAAAATTGTTTTGATCTTTGTGAGTCATGTTATTCTTCAGCAAGCCATCCCAAGTACCCCACATCTTACATGATATCCAATAGTCCTCATTCATTAGAAGTTCTTGAAAATTTAGAAAGGACAAAGAAAATAATTACTTAAAAAAAGAGGCCCTCATTCAAATAAAATTATGGACTGAAAATAGTCTGTTTGGAGAAGTCAGGTTTTCCTTTCAGTACATTTATCGTTCTTGTGCATAGATCATTGTGAGCCGGTTGAATAGTACTTAGAGCCTCAAAAGAGTAAGTATCAATTTCAAAGTCTTAATTCTCAGCATCATGCAAATCTCATCCCGGTGAATTAGTAGTAGCAAGAGAGGATTATCAATATGTATTTACTTGTGTTTACTATGGCGAACTTGAAAAGGAAATTTCTGCAGAATGTATTATAGGGTTTTTTTTCAAGTTTATTTATCTTGACAGAGAGAGTGCGCACAAGCTGGGGAGGAGGAGGAGGAGGAGGAGGAGGAGGAGGAGGAGGAGGAGGAGGAAGAGAGAAAGAGAGAAAGAGAGAAAGAGAGAGAGAGAGAGAGAGAGAGAGAGAGAATCCCACGGACTGTTACCACTGTTAACACAGAACATGATGCGGGACTTGAACTCACAACATAAATAAATAAGTAAATAGAGTAACAAATGGTAGTAATCAAACCACAAAAACTTTTTAAAACCGTTTGAATATTTATTTATTTTTTGAGAGAGAGAGAGAGAGAGAGAGAGAGAGAGGGAGGAAGTGAGCGAGCATGGTAACAAGCAGGGAAGGGGCAGAGAGAGGCACAGAGAGAAACCCAAGCAGACTCTGCAATGTCAGCGCAGAGCCCGACATGGGACTTGGTCTCAAGAACCAAGACATCATGACCTGAGCTGAAATCCAAAGTCAGGCGCTTAACCTACTGAGCCACCCAGGCACCCTGCTTTATAGGTTTCAACTCATATCATTAAGACTTATTCTCTGGCTTGTTGGATGTATCTTAAATTCTCACATATTTCTGGAAGCAAGTCAATGAATATACACTGAAGGATGATGGGGCAGGGGTCTTCCAGATCCTCACTATAAGGGAAGCATGCCTGCATCCATTCTAGTTTTGTCTGTGTTGTCCCAGGTCATTTAATCTAGAAGGATTTAGGTACTCCCATACATCAAAGGGCCCCAAGCCTGGTACATAAGCCCCTAAAACAAACCTTGATTATTTAACTCTTGCAAATGGATTACAGAAGATTACATGTAAAACTGGTCAATTTATGGTAGATTATGATTTATAAAGTACAGTTATCTGGGAAAAGAATCTATACCTATCACCCAAAGATCTGTAAATAAACATGTGGATCTGGTGTACTTCAATAGGTTATGGGAATTAGAAGAGTTTTTTTTTTCCCCCCAGTTTTATAGCACAAAATAAACTGTAGTGCAGTTGTAATGGCTTATTTCCCTGGAAACTATATCTCTGCACTCTTGGAATTCCGTTCAAACTCTTTTCGTGTTTGTTCCATTCAAGATTCAAGCAGAATCATGTTACAAGGGAGAGCTACACTGTGTTTTGATAGTGCATGTTTCTAAATGGACATAAACTGATAAAATCGCTTTGTATTCCATGGCATCCTATTGGCTCTTTTTTTTCTTTTCTTTATTTATTTTTTAACCAATGTTCATGGTAAGAGAAAAAGAAAGGTGGAATAGGTCATATTTTCTTTAAAAATCTTTTTTAACATTTATTTTTCAGAGACAGAGCATGAGGGAGGGAGGAAGGAAGGAACAGAGAGAGAGGGAGACACAGAATCCAAAGCAGGCTCCAGGCTCTGAGCTGTCAGCACAGAGCCTGATGCAGGGCTCTGACCTGTGAACCATGAGACCATGATCTGAGTCCAAGTCGGAAACTTAACCAGCTGAGCCACCCAGATGCCCTGAGGAATCTGTCATATTTTCAAGGATGAGTCAGAAGGCACAAATATTGCCCTGTCCTTTTCTACTTTAATTTTTTTTTCTAAAAGCAATAGCCTCTATTGATATATCCCACATGAATGATGCCAATAAGATAATTTTGTTCAAAAAGAGAATTTAAGTACATCGTTTTCAATGAAACGGTTGTGCTTTAGGTAATGAGAAAGCCATTAAATTGAATGTACACTATCATGAAAATCTGAGAACAGTTTTCAGTTTCTGAAGGTTATCTGTGGGTGTGATCTTTCAAGAGTATTAATGTATTAACGTCCAAGGCAATAATGCTGTATGAGAATTCAAAGTCTTCCACCATGTTCAAACGACTAGCCGGACATCTTAACCTGGCTTGGAGTCATCCATAATTGCAGAGGTGCCATAAAGAGGAAAGGGACACAGGTGACTGCTACCAAGATGCCATGGCATGAGGCTGAGGCTTTACCCAAGGGGACAACACTGTGGTCACATAAGCTCATGTGGACAATAACTCATCAGCTCAAGTCATCCTCACGGTTCTTCTTACGTGCTCACCCTTACTTTAGACTGTCACTTCCAAAACCTACCTAGGCAGATTTTTTTCTCTATTAATTTCCTCACTATCAATAGACAGGATCATTAACCTTGATACATCCCCACTCATCTCAATGATATCAAATGTTTCATATCATAATTTGAAGAAACCAAGCAAGAGCATAAGGTGACAATCATACTAGGAGAGGAAATAGATCATTTTTCTTTCAAGTTGAATAATAAGCGTGTGTATATATCATCTGTGCACATATATACACACACAGGTTTACTATAATGTATGGACAGCATACATATTGTGTACAGAATATTCACAGTGCATACCTTACAGAATAAAATATAAAGCATATTTCTACTATAAATATGCCATATATATTATATATACAATTTTATACTATACATACATTATACGTATGTATCTACCTATTTAAGATAATCTGTCAAACCACTTTTGTAAACCATCCTATGTCCAATCTCTTTTTAAATACACGGTATTTTTCTGTATGTGCTGCCTTTTAGAGGTACTTTTATTGCCTTTCTAAAGGTGGTTATTGAAAACCATCTTACTTTGCTAATATATATTAACTGATACTTGAGATAATAGATGACCTAACAGAAATAATTATTTACTTACAAGACAATGACAGTCATTTTTCCATCACCACACAGGAGGGAGTATATGACCTTTTCTTACATCTAAAATGTAAGAACCGTAAATTGATATATATGACACACAATAACACCATGTAATTTCACAGAGAAACATATCAAGATTTTGAAGAGAAAAACATCAAGTTCCTTTAAAAGCATCATGTAAACCTTCTAGATTTATCTATAGTTTTAAAAGCCCACATTTAAGCCCTACAATTCACCACTCACTGTGTTAAATTTCAGGTATGCAATGATTAATGTTTTGCCCTGCCCTCAAAGAGCACTTATTCTGGTGGGGAAAAAACTGACATTAAGACATAATTACAATTCAATCTCAAGAGCATTACAGAACAGGGTCAGAGAGAACGGACTTAACAACTCTGAAGGAGTCAAGGGATAAAACTTGTGCTGAGAAGTGGATGGGGATTTAGAAGTCCCCAGTCAGAAAAACCAGAAAAGATAAATGCAAATAATGAATGGAGGTGTGAAAGAGCAAGGCTACAATAGAGTCAAAAACTTAGTAGTTTACATGTCTGAAGAAAATTGATGAAAGTTGCAGAATCTTGTTAAAACCTCTAAAACCCATCACAGTAAAATCACAGTAGTAACGCAATAATTTTAAAGTTTATATGTAAAATATTTTGATTTTTTCCTATCATTTGATATACTTTTGGTTAGATACATTAGGCCAAGTAAGGAAATAGCTCTTTGTTCTTAAATTGCTAACATTTTTTGTTCAGAAATATTACCAAATTCTTAAACATCCATCACGATGATCATATGAATTTTATCATACTTACCTTCCTATTGTAAACTCTATTCATAGATAGCCAAAGAATGAGATAATCCTTATTCCATTCCTGAGATAAAATATTTTATTGATATTTATTGATATTATTATTTGAAGTGGGCATACTTATATGTTTAAGTCCTTATTTCAGATTTTTGTCAATGTTCATAAAGTTTATTTAAACTCTTTATTCTTCTGTCTAGTTTTGTCTAATCCTGGAGAAAAGGGAAGAAACCACTTTGGAAGCCGATTCCTTACCCCCAGCTCATGCAACAGACACCTTGCGAATCAGAAAGGAAGCCATCAGAGAAGTTCTCTCCCAACTCCTGACTCACCAAAGCACAGGTGAAAACAAATGGTGCCTTAAAACCATTAAGTCCTGGGAGGGTTTGTAATATAACCAGAGATACCCAAACACCAATTCACTTGTGTACACTTTATGTTCTTGACAAATAAATCAGAGGCTCCTACTGAGAATGGATGGTCCCTTAGCACCAGTTCATAATCCATCCTGCAAGGCTACTGCCATTCACAACCACCCGACTCTGTTGTTCTACAGGAGCAAGGATACAGTTTCCTACCTACTAAATTTTTCTATGTTGGCATATTCTGTTTCCAACTCTATTCTGAGTCAATACCACTGAAGTGGAAGCTCATCCTTTTCAATGATCTTTTCAAACGAATATGTAGAAAATCTCATACTGAAAGAAGGGGTAAGTACTTACAGCTTGTTTGCTCCCCTCCTTGACATTCAGCTGAAATAAGAAATTTCCTCTGTTTTTTGACACTGGTCCACAAAAATGGTCTTCTTCTCTGTTGAAGGTGGTAAGGGGAATGAATAGAGACCTAAAGAAGTTAAAAAAAAAAAAAGTGAAGCAATGACTTTATACTAAAAATACACAGATTACTATCTGCTACATCGCAGTCTGTCATCTCTATTCTCTAGATTTGTAACCTTTGTCACAAATGTCTATGTATACTACATAACTTCAAAGAGCTGGTACAGATACCAAGATTTCTAAATGCCTCTTTTACTAGTAAAGGGTGTGCAGATATACGGTAAAACAGGCATTTAAAAATGTTGAGGGGCACCTGGGTGGCTCAGTTGGTTAAACATCTGACTCAGTTTCAGCTCAGGTCATGATGCCACCTTTTTGAGTTGGAGCCCCATGTTGGGCCCTGTGCTGACAGTGCGGAGCTTGCTTGGGATTTGCTCTTTCTCTCCCTGTTTCCGTCCCTCTCCCCCACCACAAAAGAATAAACTTTACAAAAACAAAATAAACTCTTTTGAGGTCTCCATCCATCCATCTATCTATCTATGAAAAACAAAGCATCACTAAACATAACAGGAGTAGGGGCGCCTGGGTGGCTCAGTCAGTTAAATGTCAGACTTTGGCTCAGGTCATGATCTCATAGTTTATGAGTTCAAGCCCCGTGTCAGGCTCTGTGCTGAGCCTGCTTCGGATTCCATGTGTCCTCTCTCTCTCCGCCCCTCCCACACTCATACTGTCTCTCTCTCTCTCAAAAATAAACATTTAAAAAATTGTAAAAATTATAAATAAACAAATATAACAGGAGTAATATTCACCCATGACAGAATGGATGGATCTAACGACTATAATGCTAGGTGAAACAAGTCAGAGAAAGACAAATGTGGGATGATTTCACTCATATGTGTAATTTAAGAAAAAGAATAAATCAACAAAGGGGAAAAAAAACCCAGACAAGCCAAGAAAGAGTCTTAATTATAGAGAACGGACAGTTACCTGAGGGAAGGTAGGAAGGGGTGAAATAGGTGAAGGGGATTAAAAATATACTTATTGTGATGAGCACTGAGTAATTTATACAATGAGCACTATATTGTACATCTGAAGTATAATACTGTATGCTAACCATACTGGAACTAAATTTTTTAAAAAATGTAAAGCCAAACATACCAAAATAGAGAAACAGAGTAGCAGGTTTGCACATACTTTTCCAAGAAATGGGTATTATCAAGCTCATAATGTTAACAGTGCCTCCAGAGAGAACCCCCAATTTCCATCTACATATTTTTTATACCTATCTATATAAATGCCTCTGTATTTGACATCTAGGGGATCTTCTGGGGCATCTCCTCCCACCGCCATATTCAGTGGTTAACGTTGATGAAAGACTATAGAAATTCAATACAAGAAGGATCGTGAAGAATTTCTATCCTTCAGGATAAGGACTTAGGTAAACTAAGCCAGAAAGCCAAAATGACAAACAAGGAAATATTCAAAGAATACATTGTTGCCTTGTGACCAGTGGCAGAAAAAAAGGATGATAGGAGCTATTTATGTGTTCTACTTCTAGAGATCTTCTACGTTTTTATTTTTATTATTTTATTTCTCCTTCTGTCTCTTCATTTTTTTCAGTTTATAGCTATAATTGGCACATAAGATTGTGTTAGTTCAAGGTGTACATCATAATGATAGATGTACAGACTGCAAAATGATGACCACAGCAAGTTTTGTTAACATCCATCTCCTCACATGGTTACAATTTTAATTTCTTGTGATGACAATTCTTACGTCCTACTCTTAGCAACTTTCAAATATACAGAGTATTGGTGACTGTAGTCACCATGATGCATGTTTCATCCCCAGAACTCTTTCATCTCATAACTGGAAGTTCTTGTCCTTTGACCATTTTCACCTCTTCCCTTCTATTCCATTAAAAAAATTTTTTTTTTCACACTAGGAGTCTTGGTGATGGTTAACTTCATAATCCAGTTCATACATTTTACATGGTCAAGACCCAAAGACTAAACAAGGAGTTTGCAATTGTTTACAGTTTAAAGAAGAGGCTATTTGAGGCTGCCATTTTGGGAGAATCTTGACATGTAAGTTCACATTTCCCATCGTGGCTACATGATTAATTTCTCACAAAGTCACAGGCAGCCAAAGAACCACAAGGGACACACATGGGGTACTCTGATAGAGAAAAGGAATTATAATCTTTTCTCCATTTGTTTTAAAGCTACTTTGAAGATGAACATGTAGTGTGGAACTCAAAAAACCCTTGAACCATGAAAGACAGCCTTGTGCTAAAGATGGCTGCACAGAGGCATTGGCAAACCTTTTCTTTCCAGGGCTACAGAATCAACGTTTTAAACTTTCTAGTCTGTCCACATAGTCTCAGTTAAATCTACTCTGCCATTGTAGTGGTGGGGGGCAGGGTGGGGAGGTTATCACAGACAATATAGAAGCCAATAGATGTAGCTGTGCTCTAATAAAAGTTTACAAAAGCAGATGGTCATCTGGATTGGCCCAAAGACCATTGTTCACTGTTATCTAGCCCAGCACCATGAAGAAAGGATCTGGATACGGAGACACCATGGAGCATCTCACTATCCTAGGCTACTTTCCTCTAATCTTACGTATAAGTGTTGATCTTAAGACATGACTTCTTTTTTGGTCATTTCCTGTTTCCTGTGTATCTAGAGAGAGACAGAAAGAAACAAAAGAGGACCTCTCCAGGCAAGAGGTGGTTGTGTTAAAATTTTCACTTGCTTGAAAAAGAAGGAGGAGGAGGAGAAGGAGGAAAAGACTAAGAGTTGTCTCATTCTTCTTTGTTCCTACTGAACTCCCTTTTCCCCTTTTTCTCTTTTCATTCCAGGGTAGTTAACACACAGTGCTATTTTACTTTCACATTTCCATAAATTAATCCATGCTTATCAAGGTAAGTGTACTTTTAACCCCTTCATCTATTTCATTCATCCTATCCATATCCCTGTTGGTAACCATCGGTTTATTCTCTATAGTTAATAGTCTGTGTGTGTGTGTGTGTGTGTGTGTGTGTGTGTGTGTATGAAATACCTTTTGATATGAAGTAAGAAGAGGTTGTGTCCTTGATGGCATCTTTGAACAGTTTAACCAAATCTACGACAGTCTCAGTCGTAGATTTCAAGATCTCTCAGTTCTGGGAGAAAATTCAATTTGTCTTGTTCAGGTCCCTGTCAGGTTGTCTTTGTTACTTGCGGTCGAAATTATTTCCCACTAGGAACAGTTTTCAAAGGTTGCTGTTGTTTCAGTTGCTGTTGTGTTTTTAGTGTTCAAATATATTATTTAATTTCTGTTTTAAAAAAATTATTCAGGGGCGCCTGGGTGGCGCAGTCGGTTAAGCGTCCGACTTCAGCCAGGTCACGATCTCGCGGTCCGTGAGTTCGAGCCCCGCGTCAGGCTCTGGGCTGATGGCTCGGAGCCTGGAGCCTGTTTCCGATTCTGTGTCTCCCTCTCTCTCTGCCCCTCCCCCGTTCATGCTCTGTCTCTCTCTGTCCCAAAAATAAATAAAAAACGTTGAAAAAAAAATTATTCATATTCTTTTATTGCTAGTACTGCAAATTTTCAGTATTTATGCATATTTTCAAGTATTAGTTTTCTTAGAAATGACTCAGCTCAACATTTCTTTCTTTGTTCAGGTTGGCTTTGACTGTGAAGATTCACAAGTGCAAAAATGCTCCTGGTTTGCTTCTTAATAATAGATTATAAGCACAGTTACAATGTTCTTGGGTTCTTGGATATATTGGGTGTCAGACATCTAGGGTGAGCATTCTTGCAAAAATGACTTCCCTAGATTCTGGCTGTTAGTGATCCAGGAGGCCCAACAAGAACAGACCATGAAGCCGTGGTCTATGGGGCTTATTTGGCTGAGGAGAGTCTTTGTCTATACGCGCAGCAGATATTTTCTCTACTGAAAGGAAAAATATATATTTGCAGGAGATAATTCACCTTCCAGGAAGGTGGTTACTATTGTATTAAGGCTTTTAAGATTTTTCTGCAATGTAATTAATGTGATTTTAGACAAGGATTCCCTTTGGAGGATGGTTATGCAGTTCATGCACCTAAGTCTTCGCTATACAAATATGGCCCATGGACCAACAGCACTATACTACTTGAAGCTGCTTATTGAAATGCTGATTTCCATACCCTGCCCCAGACCTACTGAATCACAACCCACACTTCCAAAAGATCCCCAGGAATTCCTACACAGATCTAGGTTTGAAAAGAAATGCTTTAAGAAACCAATGAAGAGAATCTTCCTAAATATTCTCTGAGATTTTTATACAGGATAACAGTGTACCTGTGACCTTCATACCTGTAATTCAATTTTGTTTTCTACATGTAAAGGCCTTGGCACACATTTTATTTCCTTTAGCCTCTTAAATAGGTTATTTCATGTTCTTTTTGATATATCCTTGTTATCAGTCTTGTAATTTTAAGTTTGCAAACCTTACTGTTTTCTGTGTGGACATTTGAGGATATTAGAAATTCTGCCATGCCCCAGGTGTCATCTTCCCCTTCTAATGTGCTTTTATAAACATTTTCATATTTAAGTTTTATCTTCACATCCAAAAAGCTTATTGTATAAAATAAGGGTATAAAAGGGTATAAAAGGGTAAAAAAAAAAAAAGGGGGTATAAAGGGTATAAAACCCTTTATATATGGTTTTAGCGATAAAGCTTAACTGATTCATAAAGCATTACTTGGTAGATGAGTAAGCTATTGCCACCAGTATTACTAAAATAGACAAGTATTTTCCAAGTTTTCAGAATAAAATAGCTTTTCTTAATGCTTAGTTATTTATTTTGAGAGAGGATGAGAAAGAGAACATAAGCAAGGAGAGGGGCAGAGAGAGAATCCTAAGCAGCCTCTACAGGGACAGGAAGGAGCCTGACTCGGGTCTTTATCTCATGAAGTGAACTGTGAGATCATGATCTGTGAGATCATGACCTGAGCCAAAATTAAGAGGGGCACACTTAACTGACTGAGCCACCCTTGGAAGTAGTTTCAATTCAGAGGTCTCTCTTAAATTCTCTTCTGATGGACTTTTTCTCCACTCTTTCTATTTGGATCTTACAGATATACACAACAGGTATGCAACAAGGTACCTGTTAAGAAGTAATTCTGTTTTTTTTAACGTTCCCTAGTATTCTGATGAATTTGATACTTTTTATGATGTTCAAAGTCTAGAATTATTGGGGCGCCTGGGTGGCTCAGTCGGTGAAGTGTCCAGCTTCAGCTCAGGTCACGATCTCATGGCTTGTGAGTTTGAGCCTTGTGTCAGACTCTGGGCTGACAGCTCAGAGCCTGGAGCCTGCTTTGGATTCTGTGTCTCCTTCTCTCTCTCTACCCCTCCCTGCTCATGTTCTGTCTCTCTCTTCTCAAAAATAAATAAACACATTAAATAAAAATCCAAAAAAAAATCTAGAATTATTTTGAACTGATGTCTGAATTAAATAACATATAAATTAGATTTGATGTAATTTTTGCACAAATTATCTTAGTGGGTTTTCATATTTGAAAATAAGTACTTGAGAACTATGTGCATGTGACATTTCTTAGTATAATATATTCAATTTAAGGGATAATGTGATGTTCGCAGCAGCTTCAGGCTTTAAGCATACTTAATAAATCCAATCATCCTGTTCCTCACTCTACCAGGTACACAGATTACAGAATAAAAGAACAACCTCTAAGTTGACATTAGATGTACATTAACTGAGTATGTGAGAGGTGCAATTCATGTTATAAAAGAGTTTTATTTTCTGACACTGTAAATTATTGTACTGAAATATCTATTTAATCTGTTTGCTTCCAGATTAACTAAATATTTTATGTATTGACATTGTGGTGGATACATAGTGTTTTCTGCCCCACATGTACTTACTTTGAATAATTAGGTTTCAAACTGAACCCAAAATAGAGAAGTCTCCCTATTTTCCATTGCTACGCTGAAAGATTAAGTACAATATATAAAGAGACATAGATATATAGATACAGATACAGATAAAGAGATACAGATATAGAGATAGAGATATGTATATACACAGATATAGATGATATAGATATAGATATATAGATCCAAAATACCAAAAAAGAAAAAAGGTTAAAACCCACAGGCTTATATAGCTTGAATGATTATTCAAGGTTATTCCATTTTATGTATTAACTTAGCAAAAACAAAGAAGGCAACAAGCACAATTCACTAGCTCCTACAACCAAAATACACAGCAAAGCAAGTGTGGGACTCCTGCAGAAATTAATTGCAAAGCTGTCAGGACTCCCTTTCTCTGCTTCTCATCCCAGCTAACACAGGCATGCTGTTTTTATTTTCTTCTACTAAAGCTACTTTTTTCCCCCCATGGCAGAAAACAGCTGCACTGGGAGATGTGCATTTTTAGAGTGTCACCATCACTGGGAAAAAGAAATTCCCACACTCCTGCTAGAGTCAGGTGTGAACAGAGAAATGATGGAGGGGCCTGGGTTGACCCTGAATAAGGGTGATAAGGCATCACAACTGATATACTGTTTATCACAGTCAGTGCATCTTATGAAGGTCTGTGATCCTGGTCTGAAACACACAGCTGGAGGGCAGAACCCAGGCCCATAAAAAAAAAAAGCACAGGGTCATTGTTTTAGGCTGAGCAGTATCCTTCCCTAAATACATATGGTAAAGTCCTAACACCCAGGCCCTCACAATCGAACTTTATTTGGAGATAGGGCCTTTAAAGCAGTCATTAGTCTAACATGAAATCATCAGAGTGGGCCTTAATCCACTAGGACCAGTGTCTTTATAAGAAGAGTAAACAGGACACAGACATGTCCGTGTGCAAAAACATAGGGAGAAGATTGCCAGGGAAAATGTCTCAGAAAGAACCCAAATCCCAACACCTTGACTTTGGACTTCTGGCTTCCAGAACTGTGAGAAAGTAAATGTCTCTTGTTTAAGACACCCAGCCTATGAGACTTTGTTAAGGCAGCCCCAGCAAATTAATACAATCACTCAGAGAAGGGAAATCTCCTATTATAACCAACACACATTTTATGGTAAGAAATACCAGTATTACCTCAATGGATACCCATTAGGAGAGTATTCAATTAATTGGCGAACATACAGAAAATAGTAAGACTTTTTTAACTACTCACCCTAAGGAATTGTAGCATCAGACTGACTTAACATTGCACAAAACAGGGGTCCTTCCCCACTGTTCACCTATTTACCTGTTATGTATCTTCTGTCAATTCTGTTCATAAAAATACTTATGTTTAATACAACAACTAGGTACATAATAATTTAGCACACAGAAACAGCATTTCAGTCATCCTACCTCTGAGTCAGTTTAGTGACTTGGTCTGGATCTAAGGGATTTTTCTGGCAAGTTCTCTGCACATTCTACCTTTCTACTTTGCTCATGAAAACAACCTGCTGTCATATTCAGTGGAAATTTCTCTTCAATTTAATGCAAAACAAAAACCATGTACATGTATGAATTACATGAACAGGGAGCACATATCCTGTATGTTTTCAAGAATTATCTTTATTCAGTGAAGACCAAAGTACCACGTGTTTCTAGAAAAGCTTTAATCACCTCAGAGTACAAGACAGTGCAGATAATATATCTTGCTTGGTGTTTCAAGAAAAATATACCACTCAAATGAAATTTACTTCACAGTTATATAAGTGTAAATCATTTTTTTTCTTTTGCTGTTATTATTTATTAATTTTATTTATTTATTTACTTGAATTTTGAGAGAGAGAGAATGCATGCAGGGAAGGAAGAGAGAGAGAATGGGAAAGAAAATCTCAAGTAGGCTCTGTGCTGATAGCAAGTAGCCCAACGCAGGGCTGGATCCCATGAACCATGAGATCATGACCTGAGCCAAAATCAACAGTCAGATGTTTAATAGGCTAAGCCACCCAGACTGAGCCCCAATTAATCTATTTAGATGATTATTTGAAACCCTCCAAGCAAAAAAGTCTGCAACATCCTTTTTTCCCTGGTGAACATACAGATGAGCTGCAGACAAGTATCTCTGTATAAGAAAAATTGCCAAACTCTAAATATAAACAGGGAATTGTTTTTCCTCTCTTGACTTCGTGATATCCAAAACCCTGGATATAGATTGAAACTGTGAACAACCAATTTCAAATGGCATCTAGAGCAATGAATGCTTCTTTCCAAACTTATTTAAGAATTACAGAAACAATTTATCTTCCACACATTCCTAATCATGGACAAGTTACTTACACTGAGTCTGTTGAACTGTGCTCTCACAGTGAGATATAATTTGGGAGGAAATTGAGTGTAATAAAGGTCTTTTGTTTCCTGAAGATCTTTTTCTTTAAAATCTTCACAAGTGTCAGAGCACCTGGGAGGCTCAGTAGGTTCAAGTATCTGACTGGTAGTTTTGGGCTCAAGTCATGATCTCACGGTTCCTGAGATAGATCCCCACATTGGGCTCTGTGCTTTCAGTGCAGAGCCTGCTTGGGATTTTCTTCCTCTCCCTTTCTGTCTGCCCCTCCCCCCACTTGTGCATGTATTTGTGTGTGCACAATCTCTTTCTCTCTCAAAATAAATAAACATAAAAAAATATGTTCTCATGTATCAATATACGTATATACCCTGGGCCACCTTTGTATTCTAATGGACTCCCAGAAACAATTATCATTACTTGAGATCATGTTTTTCTGATTTAAGACACACTTAAACATGTGTACAATTCCTTGTTATACATATTTGATAGCCAGATTTTAATTCATAAAGAATCAAACCTCTTTCTATCTTTAATCATTATTTCTTTTTCAAAAATATCAATAAAATTTTATTGAGAGAATCTAAAATGATAGTCCCAATTTGGAGATTATATTTGCACTGCCGTAATTTTTTTTTAATTTTTTTAACGCTTTTTATTTATTTTTGAGACAGAGAGAGACAGAGCATGAATGGGGGAGGGGCAGAGAGAGAGGGAGACACAGAATCAGAAGCAGGCTCCAGGCTCTGAGCCATCAGCCCAGAGCCCCACGCAGGGCTCGAACTCACGGACCGCGACATCGTGACCTGAGCTGAAGTCGGACGCTTAACCGACTGAGCCACCCAGGCGCACTGCCGTAATTTTAAATAATGAAAATACCTTCCCAGATATTCCCAGGTGGGATGATAGTGTATTCAGGAGAAAAATACTTGTTATTTCTGATAAGCTAAGTATCAGGGGAAAACAGGTGGTAATAGCATTTTATCTGACTGAATTTTTTTTTTTTTAATTAGGCATACCCATGGCACAATGCCAAGCTGAGGGATTTGGTTGTAAAAGGCAGAAAGTGCCTAAAGGAAAATTATTGATCATACCTTGGAACCAAAGTAAGAACGTTTTGCTTTATCTTTTTTATATGGCACTGAATATTCCAATTCGTAACAATCTGCCTGTAGACAGGCAAGGCAGGTCAAATTAAATCAGAATTTTAAGATCCAATTTGATCTAATCTGTTCATGGAGATAAAACCTCCATGTTCCATCATGACAAATATACCGTCTTAACCAATTTGTTTCCTTATCTTCCTTTTGACATTTTATCGTGCGACAGACCAAGAAACAACACTGATGTCCCTTGAAGAGTTTAATTCACATCTGGTATCTTTTAGAAAGCTTTCCTGATAGGAATAGCAATCATAATATGAAATCACTCACTTTTAATCACCTCTTTAAATATCACATGATTTACATGCACACAAATTAAAGTTTTGGAAAGAATATGTCAAAGTGGCTTCAAGGCTGATAGAGTTGAACTCCTTCCCAAGGCCTCAAGAGAGATTTTGTGACCCTGAGACACACACTCAACTTTGTTTATAACGCATGGATAGACATTTGATTGCCCCTGGGAAAATATACCTAGTACAACAGTTATGTGAACTTCTCACAAAGGAGTATTTAAGAAACTGGGACTCAGTGAAGGAAATTCCCATGGGGAAATTTAGGAAGATTAGACCCAGTAAGGCCCAACTAGTTGATTTCATGTACTCCACCATTTTCTCTGTAAAATATCTTCATGGGAGCTGAAAACGTAATCCTTTTGTCTCATTTTTGTGGTTACAGAAAGTTTGTTGGGGAGATAGTAGGATCCAGCCTCTCTGTTCACCTGTGTTCTCAAATCCACAAAACCTCTTTCAGGTATTCCTGACAACTCCCTCACCAAATGCTACTCTGGGCTCATGACACCGAGAAGGGAGTATTAGGGAAAGTCGTCTAGCCAGTAACAGAGGTAGAAGAATCCAGACATGAGGGCTATAGGAAATTTTATTTGAGCCCATTTTACTTGGCTTGGGTTGGGGTCTAAGTCCCAATATTCTCCCCCACTTCAGAGAATAGCAGATATACAACATTCACTATGTGGCTAACCACTCATGGCATCATCTCCTGTAGAAACTGGCATTCTCAGACTTCATTAGGTTCTGGTTAATTTATTGCTAATAGAAAGTTAGACTATGCTAAATAATTATATAAAGGTAACAGATACCTCCCACTTATTTTATTTCCGTAATGGAGGATAGAATTGTCAAGGCTTCGTTTTCAATTATGGATCCTCCACACTTTGTGAGATCTTCATCAAATTTCTCAACCTTCTTTTACCTCCGTTTATTATGTAAAATACACATAAAAATTTTATCTACCTGGAATGTAACTGTACACATAACTCATTTAGAATAGTCTCTAGCACATGCTAAAAGCCTAAATAATTGTTAGTTATCAGGATTTGCAAAAGATACTCTGAATATTAATTTGCATACTATAGTCTCCATGTGGCGACTTTGTATACATTTTTGAACACTCTGGCATCTGGCTTTTCATGTTTTGTATAATACAGTGTGGCCACCACCACCTAAACGTTAGGAGGAAAACAACAGTATTTTCTGATCTTCTGACATAATACAGAGATTGACACGGGTGCCTGGGTAGCTCAGTAGGATAACCGTCTGGCTCTTGATTTCAGCTCAGGTCATGATCTCATAGTCTTGGGATCTAGCCCTGTGTTGGGCTTTTCACTGGGTGTGAAACCTGCTTCAGATTCTCTCTCTCCCTCTCCCTCTGTCCTTCCCCATCTTGCTCCTGTGTGCTCTTTCTCATAATTACATACATACATATGTACATCAGCAATTAATAGAAAATAATCCCTCTTAATTACAGGATGGGTCAGGGTGCTTCAGGTAGGAAACCTATACCCCACCCCCCGCCCCGAATAATAAGTGAATCCAGTGACCTTATCTGAAAAGCAAGCAACATGCCCATTAAGAGTCATATTTAGTTCCCATTTCCTCAGAATGGATTTAAATGTTGCCTTCCTCCCAGTGTAATGAATTTTCTAGGGTAAATGTGTATTTTAACTTGACCCTCCCAGAGACTTCCAAACAACAGATTAAGCTTTATTTCAAGAAAGAGACCCGGAGAGCCTTCTTTGAAGCCAGCTTGACAGTTTTCTACTGTATGTGGGTAACCTTTGAGTCCTCAGGTTCTGTTTCAGACAAAGGATTTTCACCAGGGGATATAAGTGACAATAGAATACATTTTGGAGAGGAAATCCTCTGTGGAAAATGACCTCTGAGGAGATTACTATTTGAACCTGTGAATGTTAGGGGTGGACAAATTCAGCCCATACTACCTCTAAGCTAAAAATCCAATATTTTGCTTACATTTATTTATTTCTGAGAGACAGAATGAGACAGAGCATGAGTGGAGGATGGACAGAGAGAGGAGACACAGAATCTAAAACAGGCTCCAGGCTCTGAGCAAGCATTCAGCACAGGCTCGAACCCACGAACGGTGAGATCATTGACCTGAGCCAAAGTCGGACACCCAGGCACCCCTGAAAATTCAATTTCCTTAATAGATAACAGAACTACTCAATTTACTTGCTTCCTCTCAAGTTTGTGTCTTTCACTAGTTTTATCATTGCCTCCAATTTTTGTTGGTACACTTTCTACTATTCTCCGATTACTCTTTTTAAGTTGGTAAGATGTGCATTGATATCTCTTCTTTCATTCTTGCTGCTACTGATTTCTTTCCTGATTTTTTTTCTTGACCAGTTTAGCTTAGATTTTATGCAATTTATTAATCTTTTGGATAAATCAGCGTTGGGCTTTATTTTCTCAATTGTTTGCCCGTTTTTCTCGTTTGTTGTCTTCTTTAATATTTCAGTTTTGTGGACATACTTGGACATTGTGTCACTGTAATATTCCTAGCTGCCTGGTGGAGTGATTTGAAATAATTTTTCCTTTCTGTTATAAACATTTAATGCTATCAACATCCATCTAAACAAACCTTTTGCTGTCACTAATTCAGGTTGATATGGTTTATTTTCCTATTACTCAGTTGGAATTTTTTTTTTCTCATTTTCTTTGATTCTTAAACCAACATGTTATGTGAAGAATTTCCTTATACTTTATAATTTTAGTTTTACTAATACCCATGGTAAAGTACTCCGTTCTCACTTTACATAATACCATGAACAAATTTTCTCATTTGGTTTAACTATGCACCTTATTATTTATCCACAATTTTAGATTAATGGAGTTGAGAAGGAATTCCAAATCATTTAAGGATAAACAAGATTTTATATATTTCTATTTTTTTAATGTTCATTTTGAGAGACCACAAACATGAGCAGGGGAGGGTCAGAAAGAGAGGGAGAATCCCAAGTAGGCTCCATGCTGTCAATGCAGAATCCAGTGCAGAGCCTGAACCTACTATGAGATCATGACCTGAGCTGAAATCATGAGTCAGATGCTTACCCAACTAAGCCACTCAGGTGCCTCTATATATTTCTATTTAAAATGTATCCTCGGGGTGCCTGGGAGGCTCAGTCAGTTAAGTGTCCTACTTCAATTTTTTTTTTTTCAACGTTTTTAATTTATTTTTTTTGGGACAGAGAGAGACAGAGCATGAACGGGTGAGGAGCAGAGAGAGAGGGAGACACAGAATCGGAAACAGGCTCCAGGCTCCGAGCCATCAGCCCAGAGCCTGATGCGGGGCTCGAACTCACGGACCGCGAGATCGTGACCTGGCTGAAGTCGGACGCTTAACCTGGCTGAAGTCGGACGCTTAACCGACTGCGCCACCCAGGCGCCCCTTAAGTGTCCTACTTCAGCTCAGGTCATGATCTCTGGTTTGTGAGTTCGAGCCCCGCGTTGGGCTCTGTGCTGACAGCTCAGAGCATGGAGCCTACTTCAAATTCTGTGTCTCCCTCTCTCTCTGCCCCTCCCTGACTCATACTCTGTCTCTCTCCCAAAAAAATAAACATAAAAAAATAAAAATAAAATAAAATAAAATAAAATAAATCCTCCATTCCACACATGGATTCCATTTTGATAATCACTTCTTCATTGAATTCTCAGCACAATTCTCTTGAGTTGCTGTTAGTTTTAATTTACTAAAATACTTTTCATTGTACTTTCCTAGTCTAGTTTATCTTAAAACTCCCATCTCAAATTGTATATAAAGCTTTCTTTAAATGTATTCCTAATCACTGAATGACTTCCTCTATTTAGGATGATAGGGAAGAAGTTTTTGAGAATAAAGAGAGCAAATATGGTTATGTCCTTACATTACTCAGTGTGCTTAATGGTTTGCCTCATCCCCCAACAAGCCCTATTTGGTTTGCCTGTTCAAATTCTCCTTGTTCTTGGACTATGGGATTCACGGAGATGCATGCCACACTATGCCTCACTAAAGGACACAAAACCACAAAGTAGTTCACTTTGGCCACCATGTTTCTTTCCAACCACAGCCACTATTTAGGGCTGTTCTCCAATTCTGTAGTTACACTATATTCTGCCAATACACATTGTGCTTCGCATCCCATTACAAAGTCATCACCTCAATACTGTTGCCTCAATCTTAAGGCAGTAATGTGTACATGCATTTTTGGAATCCTTATTTTTAATCTTCAGGGAAGAGATGCTTTTTTCCATATCCCTGCAGCATAGTCACTGACTCATCTATGAAAGACCAAAACGCCCATCTTCTATGGGGCCCCAGGCTTTAAAAGTGATTCTTTGGGAACCCAACTGCCTCAACTCTTATTATACAGTTAACAATTCATTATAGCATTATTCTTCCAAGGGCATACCTAGCACTTATATCAAGTAGGGGGAATGAACATTGGTAAAGATGGCTCTCGCACTATTTATTATGGCTTGTAGAAAAGTTGGCCACAAGAACTGGCAGGTATCCAACTTTAAAGTTCTTGGTATTTTGTGTTACATAACAAAGACACATCACCTACACATACACACAGTTCAGTCTTCCACCAAGTCTGCCATATTTCCTAACACCTCATCGGTTACAATTGACAATGCAGCAAAGATAATCTGAGACTACTAGGATATCCAGCCAAGAGTCTGATTATATACTTGGAGGACCTAGGACATGCCCAAAAAATAAAAAAAAAAAAAATCCACATGTTGCAATTATTAGAGGAACCATTAGATATGTTAAGGACAACACTGACACTTCAACATTTTGCCTGCCATCTCCTAACACATGCACAAATAGAACCTATTTCTAAGAAATACTTCATGTTCTACTGAGCTCTGGAGAGAAGAATTGTGATCATAATCCTTATGACTCCGTAGAATGTGTGGCTCTAAAAATACTGTTTCCTAACCCAATTAATGAGCTTTTCTGAAATCTCTTTGTGAAGAGGAATAAAAAAAAATCTAGTTGAAGCCAAACTTAATGTGATATTTCTGGTAATTATATTTTTAGCTATGTGTGGAAAAGAGTTAGCCAAGTCTTGCTGGGATATTTTTCATTATCAGCCAAACATCTCTGCACTTCAAACACTTTTTAAAGGAAAAAATAATGCTAATTTTGAACTATTTTATTTCAATTCCCATGTTACTTTATCCTGAATCTCATCTTTCTCCACATTTAACAAAACTCAACATGTTTTTATTATAAAAAAGTTTAGACATTTGGGATGCAAGGGACCTACTTCAACATAATTAAGGACATGTATGACAAACCCACAGCTAGGATCACACTTCACTGTAAAGTGTTAAAAGTTTTTCCTCAGAGATCAAGAACAAAATAAGGGTGCATATTTTCACTATTCTCATTCAACACGGTATGCAAAGTCCTAGCCAGAGCAATAGGATAAGGGGAATAAAAAACACCCGAATTTTATGATGTAATCTTATATAGAGAAATTTCCAAAGACGCTACCAAAAAGCTGGTAGAACCAATGAAGTAAGTCAGTAAAAGTGCAAGATACAGACTCAACAAACTTATTAGTTTCATTTTGGAGCACTAACAATGAAAAATCTAAGGAAAAAACAAAACATTCATATTCATAGTAGCATCAAAAACAGGAAAATACTGTGGTGCCTGGGTGGCCCAGTCAGTTGGGCATCTGACTTCTGCTCAGGTCATGATCTCACTGTTTGTGAGTTTGAGACCTGAGTCAGTCTCTGTGCTGACAGCTCAGAGCCTGAAGCCTGCTTCAGATTCTGTGTCTCCCTGTCTCTCTTCCCTTCCCCCACTCATGCTCTGTCACTCTCTCCTTCAAAAACAAACATTAAAAAAAATTTTTTTTAAACAAAAACAAATAAGGAGTGCCAAATATATATAAGGGGGAAAGGCCAATATCTTGAATATAGTGTTGGCAGAACTGGAAAACTATCATCAAAAGAATGAAACTGAACCTCTACCTTACACACAAAAATTAACTCGAAATGGATGAATGGCTTTAAAGTACAACCTGAAACCTTCCTCCTGGAAGAAAACGTAGGTGGAAAGCTCTTTGACATTTGTGTTGCTTAAGATTTTCTATATTTGACCCCCAAATGCAAAAGCAACAAAAGCCAAACAAGTGAAATTGTATCAAACTAAAAAGCTTCTTGTACAACAAAAGAAACCATTGACAAAATTAAAAGGCAACTTATGGAATTGCAAATCATATCCAACAAAAAGCCAATATCCAAAATCCACAGATATGTGGGAAAAATCAGGTTAAAAGACGGCCAGAGAATCCAAATACACATTTTCCACAGAAGACATACAGATGGTCAACAGATGCATGATTGGTTCTCAATGCGGCTGATAATCAGGGAAATGTAAGTCAAAACTACAATGAGAGGTCCCCTCATACTTGTTAGAGATGCCATTATCAGGTGACCCATGTTGAGTGCAGAGAGTACTTAAATAAATAGAACTTAAAAAAAAGGCCATTATCAACAAGACGAAAAACTAAGAAGTGTTCATAAGGATGTACAGCAAATGAAACCTTTGTGCATTGTTGCTGTGAATGTCATTTGGTGTCGCCATTATGGCAAACCCTATGGAGGTTGCTCAAAAAATGAAAAATGATCATGTGAACCAGCAATTACAGTTCTGGGTATTTATCCAAAGACAATGAAAACACCAACTCAAAAACATGTATGCACCCCCTGTGTTCATTTTGCCATCATTTACAATAGTCAAGACATGCAAACAAACTCTATCAAGGAAGCAATGGAAAAAGAAAATGTGCGTCTCTCTATATACTATGTATACATACAGACAAATGCACAATAGACTATTATTCAGCCGTGAGAAAGAATTTTCAACATCAGGATGGACCTTGAGTACTTTTACAGCCACTGCTGTTTCCTAAGGGGAATTAAGCAAAGACAAAAGAAGCCAATACTTTAAGGTCTCGCTTGTATGTGTAATCTTAAAAACAAAACAAAAACAAAAACAACGGCAAACTGAATTCATAGATACAGACAACAGTTAGGCGGTTACCAGTAAAAGGTTGTAGGGAATGCACTCAAGGGTTGGAAACTAGAAACTTTCAGGGATTAGTCATGTGGATGTACTATGTAACACACTGACTACACTTAATATGTACTGCATATGCAAAAGTTGAGAATGTAACAGATATTGACTAGACTTATTGTGATCATTGTGCATTATACACAAAGTCCGAATCGTTATGTTGTACACCTATAACTCAAATGTTGTGTGTTAATTGTATCTCAGTAAAAAATAGCACAGTAGACATGGTATAAGATAATCATGGATTATAATTTTTTTTTTCTTTTGAAGGTTTATTTTTGAGAGAGACAGAGAGTGAGAGTGAGAGTGAGAGAGAGCGAGACAGAAATCTTCAAAATCCTTCAAAAGAGGGAGAGGGGCAGAGACAGAGAGGGAGCACCAGAATTTGAAGCAGTCTCCAGGCTCTGCCTGTCAGCTCAGAGCCCAATGAGAGGCTTACACCCAAGAACCAAGATACCATGACCTGAGCTAAAGCCGAATGCTTAACCGACTTGACTACCCAGGTGCCCCAATTATAATTCCTGTTCTTCCAAACACTAGCTGTTTACCAAGAACAAGTTACATCAACTCTCAGACCCACAAATTGATTTTCTGATAATTAAATACAATCACATGCACATTTTTCTAACTTATTACAGAAAGAAATCCTTAAACAGTAGCTGTTATTTTTAATAAACCTCTAATCAATAGCTAGCTTTTAGGTGTTTTCAATTCTTTCACAAACAAGAGCCACAAATGAGAGCAATAAATCTATCAGTAATTTTCTTAGAAGAGTTCATCAGTTATAAAATCTCAGAATTGGGAAAAACAGATTGATCTTCATTTTATTTATAATAATCTAAGAGCTACAGAATTTAAATAAGTTTGCAAAACTTATTGCAAAACTAAGCATCCTGCTTCATGAGCGGTCACTCTTTCTTTAAGGGTTACATTTTTAAATTATGCAGTATAATATATTAAGTCTCTAAGGCTACAAATAAAATGGCAATTGTAGCGTATATACACACACACTAAATTTTATAATATATATATAATATATATTATATATAATATATATGTACCATTATAGAGTGTGTGTGTGTGTGTGTGTGTGTGTGTGTGTGTGTACAGACTAAATTTATTGCTATATATTGCAATAAATTCTGGTCCTGAAAACACTTTTTGATTGGTTTTCAAGGGACTCATCTCAGAAGTAGACATGAGTCTAAGAACTTAACCAAATTTTAGGAAAGCAATTCACCTTAGCAATAACAGGTGCCAAAAACTTACACTCTTTTTCCAGTCTTCAAATTTAACTCAATATGAGGACATTAATGTGAAAAAAAAGCTCATAAATTTATGAAGGGTCTATTTTACCAAACATCCAACATGTGTAGGTCAATACTTTCCCAAGACTAACACTGAGACCATATGCATATTTTATAGATAAAGTATTAGTAGCAGAAAAATTAGCAAAAAGTGGTCCTGATTTATCCACATTTAAGAGAAGGAACAGCCAGTTTTCTTTGAATGTCATTCTTGATTCAAAGGTTATCTCTTTTTTGATACAATTAGAAAAGTATTATGAATAATGATATCCCTCAGCTCCAATTATGTTCTGCAAATTAGAATGAGGTCAAATGTTATGCCAGTTACCAAGAGTCTAACAACTGTGCCCAAAAATCTTCAAAATGAAGAAACATTTCATTAATTATAAAAACACGTGTTTCAAGGAAGCAAGTCTATTTTTTTGGAGCTATACGTGCCCAAAAGAAATAAAATTCCACAAGAGATAGAATGTTGAATTTAATTGATAACTAATGCAATATACTAAAAAGTTATAAATGAGTAACGCTGGAGAACACACTTCAATTTGAAGTATGAGCTCTTTGAAATGACTTCTTACTAAACTGCTTTAATGTGGTTCCTTTAGTTATTCCTTGACACAGGAAAATGACCTCTCATCACCTCAAAGCCCATCTGCTTGAACCTGTTATTTTAACTGGTGACTCCACTGAACTGAGCAGAAAAGCAACACAGCATAATAAGATAGATCCATTAAAGCGAGTAAAATTAGTCACTTTTAGATTTTTTTTTTGGCAATCCAAGCCTTGGAGAAAAGGAAATTTATTTTACTTTGCAGAATAGACAATCTGGTGTAGGACAAAAAGATGTGCAAATAGAAGATGTCACAAAGTATTTTTGTTTATGGGACCACATGGAACTCTACCTGTCCCAACTTATACCATTTTCCCAAACACTCAATTATTTAGTCAAAGCATAGGTCACCTGATGGGGAAAGGGTCAAGTCTGCAAGTCCCAAATTTTTATAATTACAGGTGTATGTACCAATTACAGTTCACTATGGTATTGCTCTATAATTCTACCTTATTTAGACTCAGAAGTACAACAATTTATTTGGATCTAGTTCTTCAGGTCAGCAATTCGAGCTGGTCTCAAACTGGACTCGCGCATATACTTTCAGTCAAAAAAGGCAAAAACATGACAGACGTCTTAATGCTTAGGCTCACACGAGCACATTATCACTCGTGCCAGACCCTATGTATCCAACAAAATCTCAGGGGCAACACAAATTGAAGGGATAAAAAAACAGTCTCTATACCATGGCAAGACCATCTATACATTAATTTCATGGAAAGTGAATACAAGGAGAAGAATAATCAAGGTCATTTTGGCAAACAGTATACCACAGATAGTTTTTACCAACTGAATAAACACATGCCAAAGAAACATTTTTCACCATAGTACAAGATTATTTAAAAAAACAAAACAAAAAACAACACCCAACTTTCCTTGATACCACAATCTAACTCTGTAGTGTCTGAATCATGGATTCTCAACGTTTCTGTGAACATAAATATATTTGTAACCATTCTGGTTCTGGGTAATACTGAGTAACCATACTCCATCTGCTCTCTGCCAATGAATCCAATTATTAAATCTGAAAGGACTGCGGAGAACAGCTGTTGGAAGACTATGAAAAGAAATAGTAGCAGGCAGACTGAGGAAAAACACCAAATTTGAAGTATCACTGAGCAGTTAACAGAGTTACCAGTGTTATCAGCGCCCCCAACATTCTGTAGCCTGAACTCAAGGACAGAAACCACAGTCGGTACAGCGGCACATACATAGCTCTCCGAGATATTCTTTTGAGGAAACAAAAGGAACTCCTAATGCTCAGTGAGGGATGGATAGAGACCTTTTATTGTGTGTTTTCCTTTCTCTGTTCTCTCAGTGCCCAACTCACCAGCCCATCTCCATGGGGGCAGCAGAAGCTAATGGTAACTACACGAGGCTCAAAATTAAGGAACAGAAACTTTCTTCTTCATTTAGTGAAACCACAGTTCCAAGAGGGCAGGGCCATTCCACATTGTTTTATTTTTCCTCACTTTCCCTTCTTCCTTTACTCCATGCCAGACACAGACATAATCACAGAAGTGTACAGCAAGCAAGTTAATTATTCCTCTAAGTTTTTGGCTGAATGACAAGGGTAATCTCATCGAAGAGGAAATTACAGGGAAGACTGCAAAGTGAATGAAATTCAGAAAAGAAACACTATACAGTTTTTTGGGTTTTTTTGTTTTGTTTTGTTTTGTTTTGTTTTGTTTTTTAATACACTGGGTTCACACCATGCTGAACATGCATGGATTTTTTTCCTTTTTTTTATTTTAATTTTCTAATGTTTATTTACTTTTGAGAGAGACAGAGGGACAGGGAGAGGGAGAGGGAGAGGGAGAGGGAGAGAGAGAGGGAGAGAGAGAGAGAGAGAGAGAGAGGGAGGGAAACAGAGCGTGAGTGGGGAAGGGCAAAGAGAGAGGGAGACAGAATCCGAAGCAGGCTCCAGGCTCTGAGCTGTCAGCACCAAGCCCAAGGCGAGGCTTGAACTCCTGAATCATGAGATCATGACTGAGCTGAAGTTGGATGCTTAAGCAAGTGAGCCACCCAGGACCCCTGGATTTGTTCTTAATAAGCTAGTCAAAAACCTAGAAAACTGAATTAATGGATATTTGATAACCCAGGTTCTAGAATGATCACTTGGGTAGTACACACATAGCATCAATTCAAAGAGCAATGCAAAGATTTGGAAAAATAAACTTAACAATGAAACTGGAGCCAACAAATTATGTTAGAACTTGTGGCCTGAACTTCACCATGTTCATTGCTTAGCGGCACAAGAATGACCCCATCCTCAGTAGAAACTGGACAAGACCCAGAGTTTGTTAATATAATACTAAAAATAACCAGATTACAATTTATATTTATTTGGAATACAAAGAAACACACAAAAAATTAAACTCACACTAAAATTACACAGGCAATCTACTATATGGTAGATTTGAAGTGACTATTACAAAAATGCTCCAACAGGTGATTTTTCCTTTAAAAATAGAAAAATTAAGGGCACCTGGGTGGCTCAGTGGGATAAGCATCTTACTTCGGCTCAGGTCATGATCTCACTGTTTGTGGGTTCAAAACCAGCTGTGCTGACAGCTCAGAGCCTGAAGCCTGTTTCCAATTCTGTGTCTCCCTCTCTCTCTGCCCCTTCCCTGCTCATGCTCTATCTCTCTCTCTCCTTCAAAAATAAATAAAAACATTAAATTTTTTTTAAAACATTGAAACATTTAGAAAGTCAAGGGAAGAAGATTAACAAAGAAATGGCAATTTTAGAACTGAAAAATTTAATAAGGGAAGTCAAAATCTCACTGGATTGTTTCTCAGTAGCAGAATGGATGGAACAGAGTAAAGAGTCAATGAACTCCTGGAGACTATTTTCTGTTGATCTATCTAAATAGCACAGGAAAGGGATGGAAAAAAAATGAATAGAGCTTCAGACATTGTTAGACATTCCTAAGCACTCTCAAGTCAGGTTCTAGGTATCCAAAAGCCAAGAAGAAAGAGTGTGGTACTAAAAAGTATTTCAAGAAATACTGTCTGAAAACTTCTTTAATTTAGTGAAACACAAATTTCTAAATTCCAGGAATTCAATGAATTAAAAATGTAATAGACTCAATAGATCTTTCTCCAGAGCCATCATAATCAAACTGTTGAAAACAAAACACAGAGAAAAATATGGAAGCAGCCAGAAAAAAAAAGCCATACTAACAATAGCAAACAATTCAAAGGGCTGTAGATTTCTCAGCAAAACTACAAAGAGTAGAAGAGGGGCATCTTGTTTTCATTTATTTTTAAATAAAAATTATATATATTTAAGGGGTACAACACATATGTAAATAATTACTACCAAGCTAACATATTTCTTTAGTTATTTTGTGTATGAGACTTTTTTTTAAAGAAGTGTTTATTTTTGAGAGGTAGGAGGGGCAGAGAGGGAGACAGAGGATTCAAAACTAGCTCTCCACTGACAGCAGACATCCTGATGTGCAGCTCAAACTTACAAACCCCTCATCAGACCCTTAACCAACTGAACCACCCAGGCGCCCCAGTGTATGAGACACTTGTACCTGAAATCTATTCTCTTGGCATATTTTCGGGGCTCCACAATTATTAAATATAGGCATCATGTATGTATATTAGATATCTAGACATATCCTACTCAACACTTACTCTGTACCCTTTTATCAACATCTCCCCATTTCTACCTCCTTTGCCCATCAGCCCCCAGGAACCACCATTCTACTCTATTTCTTTGAGTTTGCCTTTTTTTTCTCTTTTAGATTCTACACATAAGTCTGATCAGATACTATTTGTCTTTTTCTGTCTAGCTTACTTCACTTCGCATCATGTTCTCCATGACCATTGACTTAAGTGGCATATTTTCAAAATACTAAATAAAAACTCTGTCAACTTAGAATTCTGAATCCAGAGATAATAACCATAAGTAATCAAGTTAAAATGACAACATTTTCTTATCAAGAAAATGAAGAAAATCGTAGCCAACAGACATGACCTTAAAGAAGTGCTAAAGAAAATTCTTAATATAGAAAGAAATGATTTCAGAAGGAAACTTGGAATATAAGAAAGAAAGCTAGAGAATTGTAAATCAGCTACTCTTCTCTGAAGACTTCAAAATAGGTTTGACATTTGCAACACTTAAACCATTGCTTAGCAGGATTTTTTTTTTCTTTTTGGAAAAACATTCTATGCTCTGAGATTAGAAGAACACATATTGTTCAAATGTCTATACTCTCCAAAGAAATCTATACATTTAAGGCAATGAATATCAAAATACCACCAGAATTTTTCAGAGAGCCAGAACAAACAACTTTAAAATTTGTATGGAACCATAAAAGACCCTGAATAGCCAAAGCAATCTTGAAAAAGAAAAACAAAGTGGGAGGCATCACAATTTCGGTCTTCAAGCTGTATTATAAAGTTGTAGTGATCAAAACACTATGGTACTGGCACAAAAACAGGTACAGATATCAATGGAACAGAAAAGAAAACCCAGAAATGGACCCATGACTGTATGGTCAAGTCATGTTTGACAAAGCAGGAAAGAATATCCAGTTGACAAAAGACAGTCTCTTCAATAAATGGTGCTGGGAAAGCTGGACAATAACATGTAAAAGAATGACACTGGACCACTTTCTTACACTACACACATAAATTTGAAATGGATGAAAGACCTAAATGTGAGACAGAAAACCATCAAAATCCTAGAAGAGAACACAGGCAGTTGGAGAAACATCTTACCAGACATGTCATTGGAAGTAGGAAACAAAAGCAAAAGTCAACTATTGGGACTTCATCAAGGTAAAATGCTTCTGCACAAAGGAAACAATCAAAAACATTAAAAGAAATCTTAAATATATGGAGATGTAGCACTTAAGACAACAGCAGCATTAAAACAAGAAAGTGAAGAAATCCCTATGATGGTAACATTTCTACATTCCAATTCAAGTAAAAAAAAAAAAAAAGAAAGAACTGACTCTCAACAGAGCTCTTTTTGTATTTTGTAAACCCCAGATTAACAATTAAAAACTGTGACATCTATTAAAAGTCACAATATAGACATTAAAATAGAATACTACAAATTTTTCATAAACCTCCAAGAAAGCAGCAAGCATTAAGTAGAAGAAAATCAACAGAAAATAAAATGTAAAATGGTAAACTCAAAGCCACACAATTATGTTAAAATAAATCATCTAAAGACACCAGTTAGGGTGCCTGGGTGGCTCAGTCTATCAAGCGTCCACCTCTTGATTTTGGCTCAAGTCATGATCTCACGGTCATGACAGTGAACCCAGGTTTGGGATCTGTGCTGAATATGGAGCCTAATTAAGATATTTGCGCTCTCTGGGGCGCCTGGGTGGCTCAGTCGGTTAAGCAGCCGACTTAGGCTCAGGTCATGATCTCGCGGTCCGCGAGTTTGAGCCCCGCGTCAGGCTCTGTGCTGACAGCTCAGAGCCTGGAGCCTGTTTCGGATTCTGTGTCTCCCTCTCTCTCTGCCCCTCCCCCGTTCATGCTCTGTCTCTCTCTGTCTCAAAAATAAATAAATGTTAAAAAAAAAAAAAGATATTTGCGCTCTCTCTCTCTCTCCCCCCTTCTTCTCCCTGTCTATCACACTCCCACTCTTGCTCAAAAATAAATATCAATTAAAAGACAGAATTTATCATAATGGGTTAAGTAACACATGATGTAACTATATGCAATCAACAAAAAACTTGTTACAACTATAATGATATAGGTAGGCTGAAACTAAAAGGATGGGGGAAAATCATTAGTAATACTATTTAAAAGGAGGCAAAAATGGCTATATAATGTAAGACAAAGTAAACTTTGGAGCAAAGAAAACTATCAAAGATAAAAGGCATATTTTTGTTTCTTCATTTACTATAAGTAACTTTAATGTTGGTACTGCACCTATCATTGACTTTATATTTTACTATTTTATTATTGAAGTACTTCTCCTGATTATTTATCAACCAGTAATTGCTAAGATCTTTAGACAATTAAGTTACTAAATGATTATCCCAAATTTATGTCTCCACATTCTACATAGAAGATTACAAAGGACTTCAATTAGCCTATCAAAGAGTAACCAAATGTTAAGATTAATTCCATTATCATAAAAATTATTAAAGCTATATATTAAAAAGAAAGATAATAAATAGTCAATAGAAAAAGTGAAAACCTTAAAAACATAGGTATTAACATTTAGGTAAAGGAAAAGTATGTCTTCCTTGGGTCATTGTGAAACTGGGAGAATGCGTTAAAATATTATTTGTTGGAACTTAGATCAGCCACAATTCTACATCTGGAATTTAACCATGATATGACCTAGGACACTACTCATAAACGTCAGTTTTATACATAAAACATATACTTGCCAATACATGTTCTCACATATTTAAGTACCCGAGGATACCTCATAGGTGAAGCGTAACCCCACGGTACATTTAGTTAATGTGGGAAAACAGCGTATTTGAAGCTTCGGTGCACAATATGTAATTTTAAAACATTTGGTCAATAAAATGAATCTGAAGAATATTTATCGTTTCCAAGAAGACTCATTAAGAAAATGATTTAATATGCAAAATAGAAAATCTTGGTCAAAGCTGTTTTTTTTTTTTTTTTTTTTTTTAAGAGAGGGAAAGAGCATGAGCTGGGGAAAGGGGTGAAAGGAAAGAGAGACAAAATCCTTAACAGGCTCCATGTTCACTGTGGAGCCTGACATGGGGCTTGATCTCACAAGCCAGGGATCATGATCTGAGCTAAAAATAAGTAAGACCCAGGAGCTCAACTGACTGAGCCACCCAGGCACCCCAAAGCTGGTCTGATCTTTTAATCCACATACCATGCTCCTGTCTTCAGATGGTATACTTTTGCATAAATAAACTACAGCTCAGAACTCATTAGTATTTCAATTAGGGAGACAAATTACTTTAAGTTATTCTTTGAGTAATATGAACAGATGGCATATGTGTTCAAGATCAAACTATGGTAAAAAAGGATATCTAATTAGTCTCTTACTCAGTAAGACATATTCTTGTGGCAGGTAGCTAATGATTAAGATTAATGTAATGTTTACAACTATGCAAAAGCTTTCATATTATAAAATGAAGATGTTTAAAGTATATTTCACCAACTGTAAACCATACAACATGTTTATAGCTTTAGATCCAAATCTACTTCAATGCAGGGGGTTATGGAATTTCATGTTTTAGAGAAAAAAAATGGGATTAGGTGACAGACATGTGAAGAAGCAAATAAAGTACAGTTAGGTGGATATATAACCTGTTTGAATGACAGTAAGATTATGACCATGTCAGTGAAGGAAGACTGATGGAAAATGAGCGGGGAATAATTTGGGCCAGATCAACAAGGGTGTGGCCCGCCACGATCAGGAACAAGGACTGAGAATACAGATAATCCGAACAATGAGGCTATTCATCTGTCAGAAACATGAAGAATGACAGAAGATCTCCAATTGCTTCAGATAGCATCTATTCAATTGGTTTTAACCCCAAGTGTTTTTGGAAGATCATACAAGTCAAAAACAAAAACAACAAAAAACAAACCCAAACAAACAAACAAAAAGAAAATACGTGATTTGTTTTTGGCCCCAAATTCAAATTAAAAGAAACACTAGTAATTCTGAAATTTAGAAAGTATGTCTGCGCTGAGAACAGACTTTGAGAAGTTATGTGGTTTTATTTCATTTAAAAGAACACACGGGGCGCCTAGCTGGGTCAGTTGGTGCCACATACAACTCTTGATCTTGGGGTCATGAGTTCAAGCCCCATGTTGGATGCAAAGATTACCTGAAGTCTTAAAAGAAAAAAAAAAAACACAAAAACTTACAATTCCACTTTTTCCTTCTAAGCATTACATATTGTTCTCATCACATTCCAGCATTAGATACATTTTTGCTTCATATTCCACTGAGTCAGTATACAGTATGGATTTTTTTTTAGATTTCTAATCCACCAAACTTAAATATTTTTATAGTAAAATATAAAAACTTGTTTACTTGACCACCTGATTACATAAAAAATGCTAAAACGGTTGTGATACTATTTATCAGTTGATTTAAACTTAAAATTCTTACTTTTTTCATGTTTGTCAAGCTCTATTTTTAAGTGAAGTAAATAACTTGAACATATTTGCAGATTTCAGACTTTAAGAAATTAAGTAATGAAAGTAAGCTGAAGTTTCACTGCTCTTTTAACTGTCCTCACTCACCTTCCTCAACTCAATGCAGCTTCTTCTAATGCATCTTTTAAATAAATTTAAAACTTTATGTGAATCCATGGACAATACTGCAGTATCTTATTTTTCATAGCCATAATTGTGTTCTATTCCATTTCTTTTTTTTTTCTTTTAGTTAATTTTTTTTAATTTTATTTAAATCCAAGTTAGTTAACATACAGTGTAATAATGGTTTCAGGCATAGAACTTAGTGATTCATCACTTACATATAACACCCAGTACTCACACCAACAAACCCATCCCTAATACCCATCACCCATTTAGCCTGTCACCCCCACCCAAGACCCCACCAGCAACCTTCAGTTTGTTCACTGTATGTACGACTCTCTTCTTCCTGCGTTCATTCTTCTAACTTGCTTTCACTTTTTCCCTCTCAGCATACAGACACCTATGACTGTCAAGACTGGGCTATATGGACAGATACAGACCGGGTTTATCCATTTTGACTTTCGGTAAGACACTGGGTTTTGTTCATGCATTTCTCCATAGTTGGCTATTTTGTTTGTTTCCAAATTTTGACTTTTACAAATGGAGACAAAAATGCTCCCACATGTTTAATTGTGAACAAATGCACATTAACACTTTGAATGTGCATAAATTGAACGGCTGTTGTATGGAATATATTCATGTTTATCATCAAAAAAATGTTGCCACAGTTTTTCTACTTTTTCCGAGAAATCTTATTTTTATATCCATCAGAGGTAGGTTAGGACTTCTCTTTCTCACAACCTTCTTAAAAATTGGTAGCATTAGACTTTCTATTTTGTGAAAAAACTGAAGTATTGGAAATAGCTCCATGTTTGAGAATAAGTCAATGTTAATTATTTTGTTAATATATTGGTTTAGCATTCTGGGATACTTGTATTTTTAGATTACATGTATGAAATATGTAACTTATTCCTTTATTGATTCTATAGGATGAGGACTCACAATCCCAAGATCAGGAATCACACTCTTCTGACTAAGCCAGCCAGGAGCCCTGAGAAATGGCTTGTACAATCTTTCAATAGAAAAAGATGGTCTTTTGTACTTAGGATTTTCAGGTCAACATAAACCTTCATGAAAATGATGAAATAAGGCATCTTTAATCAAGGCACCCTATTTATCAGAATTTCATATAGCTTTATTCACCAAGGTAGGTAGAAATCTTACCCATAGAAATGTAAGTTTTATCCTATTTTTAATGCATTTTTTTATCTTTTTAAAGTTTAGTTGAGAGAAAGAGCACAAGCAGGGGAGGGGCACAGATAGGGAGAGAGAGAATCCCAAGCAGGCTCTGCGCTGTCAGCACAGAGCCCTGTATGGGGCTCGGACTCAGGGACTGTGAAATCATGACCTGAGCCGAAACCAAGAGTTGGATGCCTGACGGGGCCACTCAGGCACCCCAAGTTTTGTCCACTTTAAAACAGAGATGATGAATATGTAATCTGAGTCTAAATGCTCAGGTATGACTGGTCATAGTGTCAACTTTCTAATTCATGTCTTACCTTTAGTCACTTCCTTTTTATTCCTCAAGAGAAGGATCCTACATTGTCCCTTATTCCATTGCCTGCCTACAGCTCTTCTTCAATCCTTCTATTTAAAGTAGAGCCCAGGGGGGTCTGGGTAGCTCAGACTCTGCTCAAGTCATGATTTGTTGGCTCATGGTCTGAACCCATGTCAAGCTCACTGTTGTCAGCGAGGAACCCCATTTGGATCCTCTGTCTCCCTCTCTCTCTGCCCCTACCCCATGCTTCTTTCTCTCTCTCTCAAAAATAAACTTTGGGGGTGGGGTGGGGGTAAGTAGAGCCCAAAGAAATAGAGGAGTCACACGAGGCCAAAAATGATTGAATAGTCTCGTTAGCCCTACTGTCAAAAGCTCCAGACTCAGAGTCCTTCCTCTGCCAGTGAACAGTTTTCCTGTTTTTGCACTGCAATGCCATTGACTATTCAAAGAGGTAACTTCACGATTTCCATAGCAATTGCGGCCTCGAAAATACAAAAATGAGACTTTAAAGACTAAACATGAATTATAGTGGAATGGTTAAGACAGGTTTCAAATTGAATTCTTGTTGTTATCACAAGCTGCCACATCCACTCTGTGTACACATTTCTCAAGGTCCCTCCCACAAATAGAACAAGAGATATACCTTGATGGATAGAGATACAGGACAGAGCTATACCTCTCTGTATGTATGTCCAAGAAAAACTGCACTGAACGGATGATGTGAAACAGCCAAGACTTAATTCAAAACGATTCCACTGAAAAGAGATTGAATTCAACTCCAATGAAACAGAGGGCGGAGTGAGCTAGCAGAAAAAGTACTGGGAGGTAGACAAAGGCACATTGGCCAAGGTGATTAGACCACTGGTGTTTGCTAAGTGACACTAATTTACTAACTGAATGGAGTCTTCTACCTTCCCACACAGACTAGGAGACGGAGACACTCTATTTCTCCATGATTACATTTCAAAGGGATGGCTCCCAGTCCTTGAGAAACCTATTTCTGAGTTGTAAAACTGGCAAAAGTCTAGGAGATTTGTCTCTCAAAGAGGCAGAGGAAGAACGTACAATTCCAAGTTTTCTAACGTAAATGCTTTAAGAAAAGAGAAGTCGGCATCAAAAGTCAGGGAGCAGCGTGTCTAGAATTTACTCAGGCTGCAGGTACCCGAAAGCTATCCTGCTCAGTAGAAACTAGGGGTGCTGTCAGGCTGGACACCAAGACTGGCATTTTGGGATATAAGCATTGGCTGAATGCGAAGACAACTCTGTTTGAAGTGTTGTAGAGCACCCATTCTCCAGCCCTGTACTCACAAGTGCTGGCAGACAGCACTATGTGAAATGGAAACCATCAGTTTAAGGTTTTCCCTGGAATCACAATTTTTCTTTTGTTATCTCAGTATCTGGATTCATCAGATGATTGAGGGTACCTCAGGTCTAAACCCCAGAGGTAAAGATCAGACCTGGAAACAAGTTATTAAGTGTCAACAAGCTAACCACTTTGACAAAGTATCCTTTTTTTTTCTTTTAATGTTTGTTTGTTTGTTTGTTTGTGAGACAGAGACAAAGCATGAGCGGGAAGGAGCAGACAGAGAGAGGGAGACACAGAATCCGAAGCAGGCTCCAGGCTCTGAGCTGTTAACACAGAGCCCAATACTGGGCTAAAACCTAAGTACCCTGAGATCATGACCTACGCTGAAGTTTGACGTTTAACCGACTACGCCGCCCAGGCACCACAACAAAGTATTCTACGTCCACATACAGATGTCCACTCAATTTGCTTAAAGTTTGCTTTCACCTTGATCTTTGCAATTTATATTACTGGTGTTTCATTGCACTGACCTCATGGGTTACAAAAGCACTTGCTTAGCTAGTTTCTGGTAGTTTACTTATAGGACATATTTTAAGATAAGCTGTTTTTTATAGAAACATCATGGCATAAATAAAAAATATAGTAACTGGAAGTTAACATTTATCCTCATGTTGAGTATCAGTTTCACAGAACATTAAATAGATACTAGAAAGTATACCACGTGCATATACCGTACCCATTTAAAAATTACAAGTAAAGCTGTGTTCAGGGTGAGGGTGATTGTAAGATTTTGGAAAGAATTTTAGAATATTATATTTAAGCCCCTTTTTAAAAATCATCCCATATTAGTATCCTTGCGAACATTTCTGCATAAATTCCAAGTTTATTTCAACTCTCCATCTAAGAAGAAGTTTGAAATAGTCTCTTGGCATTTCCTGGCACAGGTGAGAGACATTGCTTTATCAGGATGAAAGCAATGAGTCAAGAAGCTCTTAAAGCTCTTTATTTTCGGGATGCCTGGGTGGCCCACTCGGTTAAGTGTCTTGATTTCGGCTCAGGGCATGATCTCTTTGTTTATGGGATTGAGCCTCCAGTGGAGCTCTGCCTTGATAGCACAGAGTCTGTTTAGGATTCCCTCTCTCTCCCTTCCCCCCACTCTCTCTCAAAACAAGCAAACAAACATTAAAAGAGAAAAAAAAGGCCCATCATCAAAACTCAGGCAAATGTGATTTTTATATTCTTTTACTCTCAAGGTCATTTTCAATATAAAAGATTTGTAACTGAAAGAACAGACCCTGAGAGGCAACTCTAGACCATTTATAGAGGTTACAAAGAGATAATTTTAAGCTGTGTATCGCAAGTCACTCTCTAAACCTTATACCTGGTTCCAAGATGGCTCATTCTCAATGCCCTCCAACATGGTGGATCCAAAAAAAATTTCTCAAAAATTCAATGACGTCTTATGGCAAAAAATTGACTGAGACACTTGAAACACGATTACAACATCGTGTGTTTTCTGAGAGGCTTACTCAAAAATATATTATTTTACTGCAGAAATCAAATGGAGTGATATTCTATTTATCTTGAACATAAATAAAAATGTAAGACAAGCATAATGAATTCAGAAAGAGAAGACAGAATGAATTGAATTGCAAAGTAAAGGAAAATTGAACTCAGGACCAGAGAGAAATCAAGATTAACAAAGAAAAGTGTGTGGAATTCTCATTTCCCCCCTCCATTTCTAGGTTTTGAATCTTACTATTCACAGGGGCTCAAGTTTCTGGATCTAAGTTTATTTTACATCAGGTGCAAAAATTAAGACCTTCAGACTGGTCAGCTTGAGATGGAGCAGAGAAACTACGGTGTTCTGGTTTTTGTTTGTTGCTTGTTTGTTTTGAAGGCCGGGGCGGCGGGTCTGCACCGGCACCTGGGGCTCTCCCCGCACCACTCACCATCCCCGCGGTCACTACTGTTCAGTGTTTGTCATCAATTTCTGGTCTTAACACAGAGTAGGGCAGAGGAAGGGACACCCCTTAATAATCTTACATTTGCCGAAGCCTCGCTGTGGGTGGGTAACACTTCTGCCTGTCTTGCTTTGGGGCTTTACATCAGACGATTTCCTTTGCCCTGTGGCGACGCGGAAAGAACGCAGGGTCAGTTCCAAACCAAGACCCTAAAAGACCCAGGAGACACTCTTCTATCTCTGTTCTGCCACGAGACCCGTGTGCTCCAAGCTAGCCCACTGGTTCCTTGAGCATGAGAAGCACCTGGAGCCAGCGAGCTGAATCATAGATTTGCAATGAGAAACAGGTGCTCGCCAGCTGCCGCCTCCGCTGGCAGAGTTGTCCAGCTGAGCAAAGCCTACATCGCGGGACTCTTGGGGGACCCATAGGGGAAGAGAATAAAATATTCAGATTTAAGCCACTAAAGTCTAGGTGGTTGGTTACGTCACACTTTTTATGAGATTAGCCAGCTGAAACAGAGAGTAAGCCAGAATATGGATCTTCTATCTTTGAGCCCAAAACTGCAAAGTGGAACAATAGATTTGCAGCTTATTGATGGCATTCATTCAGGCACATGCTCCCTCTAGTATCTAGGACTTTTTTTTTTTTTTTTTTTTTTTAATCACAACCTGGGCTTTAGGGATTGCTTAGTTATCTCCAAATTCCTGGGAGACCCAAGCTCGAGCTGATATCTGATGATAACTCTCCCATTGTTTACCTACGTAAGCAATGTATTTCCTGTTCCTGTAATCTCTTCCTGAAAGAGATTGACATCAATTGTTGACACAATGATTGTCAGTGATTGACGTCACGCTTTTAAACCCTCTCAGCATCCAGCCTCATCTGTTTCATTGCTTTTACTTGTTGATGAGTCGTCCCCAAATTACAATTTTACTACAGCAGGTGTGACTAATTGGGAGTTCGACCTTGTCGTCAGGATGCCAAAGAACGTTTTTAGATAATTTTTATTTTTAAGAAAAGTATAACACTGTGTGCAGGAAAAAAAAAACATATAATGTTCTGTGAAGTACATTACTACTATAATGGAAAAGGAAAATACATAAGTGAAATAAAGAAAGGAAAGACCATCAGATACAGATTGCAAGTCAAGCGGTTCAGTGTTTTCTAGAAACAGTCGCCTGCAGTGCATTTGGAGCTGGCCAGGTTCTAGCAGAAATACAGCATTTAATCCTAATTACCACAATTCCGATGGAACGTACAAAATGGAACTCATTCAGGGTACAATAATGACAGCAGTAAGGAAAGCCAAAACAGGCTCTATAATAAATTACTGGGGTGTAAGACATTCATTTTCAATATAAAAGATTTTTAAATGAAAGAATAGACCCGCAGAGGTAACTCTAGACCATTTATAGAGGTAATGAGGAGATAATTTTAGGCTGTGTATCAGCGAGTGACTCTCTAAACCTTCTAACTGGTTCAAAGATGGCTCATTCTGCCTTGTGGAGAAGAGAGATCTTTACCAAAAGATTTAGGAGTGCCACAACAGATCTTTGCAGGGTGGAGGGGCTGTTTGCAGTATCTGAACAGTATTTTACAAGGCAATCTAAGTAGGCACTTGCATACTAAGAGCCAATATTAGTAGCTTAGAACTATTTTCTCCCATCCAGCCCAGGTAAAGCATTTATGTTAAATAAGTGGCTTTTACAGACATATTAGTTGGATGTGAACAAAGAGAGAAGAGTGTCCAAAAATATACAACATAATGCACAACTATTACAACATTGTAATCCTGACCTTTGTACACACACACACACACACACACACACACACACACTTGCCATTTATTTTAAAAGTCTATCAGTCTTCTTACTTAGGTTGGTTTATTTCATCCTTGTTTGGGTAAGTTTTAATAAGATTTTAAGTTATAAATTCTACTTAAGGACTAATTTTCTTGTTACATACATACATCTCTATAATTTTCCTTCTCCACGCGGAAGTTGGCGTATGAGGAGACGCCACAGGAAACCTAAGCTGAGCATTTTCTTTGCTGTTCCTCTGATCTCTCATTGACCTTCATGGACATGAAATGTTGTCACAGAGACTGGATGTGCTCCTGCATTTCACTCCTCAAGTCCAAAGCTAACAGAACCCATGGTGTAATCCCTCTGCACACTAGGAGTCAAATATACTGCTTTCTGTCCCTGACTTACCTCCACCGTGGCTCACCCTGCAGAGCCTCGAAGTCTCATTCACCTTCTCCATCTGGCCTGTGGAGTAGCTATCAATTCCAGACCTGTGTCACAACACTGCCTCATCACTTCCCCCTTGTTACTACTGCCCCATTCCAAGCTCACTGTCTATTAACTTTCATTTGGCCTCCCAAAGGGGAGGAAAAGAAATTTGTGAACTTTTACTAAAGCACAATAGAGCCACTTCTAGTTCTGTGTGTATCAACTTTGCAGTTGATCCTGCGGTTGGTGTCAAACTTTCTATCAGGTGGTCTATCAAGTAGCCAGAGGAAGCAGCATTTTACCCACAGGGAAAAACAAATAGAATGAAACCTGTTTTCTCATAAGGAACGAAGGACCCCAAAAAGAAGGAGCATAATATTTTTGAGGTGCTAAAAAATACAGTCGTTAATCTGAAATACTTTATGCAAAGAAAATATTTTGAGGGTATGAAGAATCAGGACATCCTAAGATGAAGGAAAATTGAGACTTTATTACCAACAGATCTACTCTAAAGGAGTAATTAAAACAAGTTTTGTAAATAGAAAGAGAATAACAAAAGAAAGAAACTTAGAACATCAGGAAGGAAGAGAGAACATAGTCAGCAAAAAATGGGCATATATAACAGGCTTTCCTTCTTTCTCATCTTGAGGTTTCCAAATTATGCTTAATCAGACAAAAATTATAACACTATTTAATGTGGTTATATTCAAAATAATACATTATATTATATATAATATATATTATATATAAAATATATATCTTATAATTAATTATATTGAATTGGATATATCTTGAATATATTATTCAAGTGAATATTAAATATGAATAGATTATAAATGGTGGATGGCCAATGTACATAAAGGGAAGCTAGACTCTCCTATTTCATCTGAACTGATAAAATTATACTACCAATAGACAGTGACAAGTTTTGTATGTATAATACCTACAGCAACCATTAATGAACTTACACAATGAAATCACTTCAAAAATCCTATAGATAAATCTAACTGGAATTCTAAAAAAAATGTTCGAGTAACCTCAAGGAAGGCAGGAAAAAGAAAACAAAGCCATGAAAAACGGAGAGAATAGAAACCAAAAAAAAAAAAAATGCCAGATTTAATCCTTAACATTTCAATAATTAAATCATATGTAAATCATATGAAAACGCTAATTATAGATAGGGGATGGCAGGATGGGACTACAAGACATAACCCAAATATGTGCTGTCTACACAAGAGCAATATGAGGGATTATTATGGTAATGAAAATGTCCCTTCTCTTCACTGTATCAATGTCAATATCCTGGCCATGATAGTGTATTACAGTTTTGCAAGATACTACCATTGGTGGAAACTAGGTAAAGGATAATGTGGTATCTCTATATTATTTTCTACAACTGCAGGTAAATCTGTAATTATCTCAAAATAAAAATTTTAATTAAAAAACAAATAAACATTAAAATAAAAAATACATTATTCACATTACACTCAATAAGCTGAGGGTGATATTTTAGAGGCAATACTATCAGATATACTACTATATGGGGTAAATCACCAAGTCATATGTGAAACAGTATTTTATTTGAGTGTAGCATTGAAGACTTAATCATTCAAGGTACTCACTTTGGGTCAGGATTGACATTAGAATTCTGTGTGCAATTTGGGATTAGAAACTTCTCATGTAAATTGCTGGACATTGACAGGGCAGATGTATTGAGCTCCTACTTTACTAGATATAAATACGGTTAATATAATTTAACAATTTATTGGAGAACTACTTTGAGTATACATTATGTTAAATGATAAAGAAAACAGAGGTGCCTGGGTGGCTCAGTCGGTTGAACAGCCGACTTCAGCTCAGGTCATGATCTCACGGTTTGCAGGTTTGAGCCCTGTGTTGGGCTTTGCGCTGAAAGCTCAGAGCCTTGAGCCTTGAGTCTACTTAGGATTCTGTGTCTCCCTCTCTCTCGGACCCTCTCCTGCAGGCACTCTGTCTCATTCTCAAAAATAAATAACTGTTAAAAAATTTAAATGATAAAAAAAACATTAACAACACACGAGTTGCTCACACTTATTTGACCATGAAATGTTGTTTCTTTTCTTTCTTTTTTTTTTTTTTTGCTAACTTCTAACTTTATTCTCTCTCTAAAAAAAAAAAAAGAATCCCAAGAGATAATCTGTGAGAACAATGCAACTATAGATAAGGTACTTGAATACAATCTTGTTAAATCTAATAATTATTAAACCAAATTTTCCTACTAAAACAATAGTTGAGAATGTAAGAGATTTGTAAGGCTTTAAACTCTCACAGTTCATTAATAATTTATCTAGAAGTAATGTAAGCTACTATAAATTTATAAATAATCTGCTACACAGAGGAATTAATAAAAAGCTCAGAAATCACTGTTTATTAATTTTACATTTGCTAAAAGCAATTTATCAGAAGACAAGATAAAAAGGCAAATTAAAACTTAAGTCCCATTATACCTGTGGAATACAGTTCATCTTGTCATAAAGCATGTCTAAGAACCTCAGAAGTATCCAAACATTTCAAAAGGCTGACACTGTGTGCCTTTGGAAATATTAAAATGTATTAGAGTACTCTTAATACATCACTTTTTATGTACTAATAATCAAGTTGTCTAAATTAAAAGTACTCTGGTTTGAGAAAAATTTAGCTACTCATTCGTTCCTCTGGGATACTCTTTTCAGAAATCCAATTTGTGTGAATGTTTCAGATAATTAATTTCTTAAGCTCAACCTACAATTTTTGAACTAACTGGCAATTATTAACCATGTAACAAATACCAGTTTCCCACCTAACATTATTCACAAAATACTATTAAAATAAGCCGTCTCCCTTACTGGGGAAGGGAGGAGTTGATTTCATACCAGAATTTCTGAGACCTGAAATTAAAACTTATCTCTTCTCATGATTTTCCTTTCTGAGATATGACATGACCTTTCTGACCCAACCAAATATGTTTACTAGAAGAGAAAAATAAAGTTGAAAAGTGAGACGTGCACTGTTGGTGGACCGTCTTAAATTTCTTAATGGAAATCGACATTGTAATTGAAATACCATATTAAAAGTATACACATAGAAGGTAACTTGAATTTCTTAAGCCTCCATTTTCTTATATCATTAAGTTGGTATTTAAGATGTGACATTTCTGCAATGGATATTTCAATTAAAATGTGTACATATTATTTATTTTGTTAAGAAACACATATTGGGCACCTACTATGTTCCAGAATACCTGAGTGAGAAGCATCATTCAACCAAAGGAACAGTTCTATTCTTCACATAAGTTACACTCCAGTAGCAAAAGAAAAAATGTGAATACCATTTAAAAAGGCCTAGAAAGGGGACTTAATTTATTGATAGAAATGCTGACAGTGGCTCTTAGTATATTAGACTTTATACAAGGTTAAGACATACCAATAGTAATAAAAATACCACATTAAGGAATATTTTTTAATTACCAAAAAAGAATCCAATTAATGCTTAGCTTTCTACTTTTTAGTTTACAAGCTGTATCTAATTAGTTTTTTGAAAAAGAAAAAATCCTAGGGAGATACACGGAATCTTGATTGCGAGCAACTTGTTCTGCGAATGTTCCCCAAGATCAGCAAACATTGCTAATAAATTTTAAATTGATAAGTGAGCAATATCTTGCAATGCAAGTACTACCTGATGCCAAAGGTCACATGATCACAACTGAGCCACTGTTTCTTCTCTCTCTCTCTCTCTGTGGGATTGTGAGTGACTGTCTCCCATGCTCATATGCTTGGTCTCAGGCCACAGTGTTTGGCAGAAATCAGTGATTTTTCAGAACGTTGGAAAGTACCCACGACTGGCACGAAAGTATTTTTTTTGTCACCTCAAAGCAGTATGGACAGTCTTTTGCTTTTCCATGGTAGGTAAGCTTAGAAATGCTTTGTTTCATTCCAGGTTAGGCCACCTGCAGATAGAGACCCTTTCCTCTGCTGCCTTATTGCCAGTTACATTCAATGCACGTGATGATCAGAGTTCATCAAAACTGTACTATAGTCAACATCGGTTAGCGACAGCGAAAGTTGTCCTCCACAATAACTCTCTACTTTCTTGTCTCCCTCACACCAGCCTCTAAGGTTTTCAAAGGTAAGTGCAGGTTAATATGATTATTTTTCTTTATATTTTGTATTGTCTATATTGTTTTATATTATATTACAGTATTGTAATAATTTTAATGTGAATATTTTTGGGTTGTGGAACGTATCTTCTGAGTTTCCATTACTTCTTATGGGGAAATTCGCTTTGATATATAAGTGCTTTAGATGACAAGCATGTTTTCAGAACAAGTATGCTCACAAACCAAGGTTTCACTATACTTGCTAACTTGTTAAATCTACCAATTACAATATATATATTTGAGTTTGTTTATTTATTCCAAAGGTGACTTATTTATTTTGAGACAGACAGAAACAGTGCAAGTGGAGGATGGAGGCAGAGAAAGAGGGAGAGAGAGAGAATTCCGAGCAGACTCCACATTGCCAGTAGAGAGCCCGATGAGGGTCTTGAACTCACAAAACCGTGAGATCATGACCAGAGCTGAAACCAAGAGTTGGGTGCCTAAGCAAGTGAGTCACCCATGCACCCCTATATTTGAGTTTAGCACAAATTTTTTAATTCAAAAAAAGTAAAGGTAATTTGATTAACAACTAATGTACTCATTAATTTCATTATATAAAAACAACTGAATTTCAGACTATTCAGTTTCATGTTCAAAATCTCATTAAAAATGAAAAAAATATGAATAGGTGTGCATAACTACATAAAGGTTTTTATATATTGGGCCAAAATATAGCTGACACTTGAGGACACATTTCACAGAAAAGTGATTTTTAAGGTGCAGATGTCTGTGTAAATAATGAAAAACTGTATTTTTCTCTCTCATACATTATGTTTCATCTTATTGAGTAAAGTACAGGAAAAACTTTTTAGATATTCTCATTTTCAAAAGATTTTGTTTTATTCCCTATTTTTGGTAAGCTTTCCAAGTTTCAGGGTTTTTACTTTCAGTCAAAACTAACCTCATGCCAAATATATCAAAATTCTAAACAGTGTACACCATTTTGTCTAGCGAATCTCTTCTATGAATTATTTAATACAATGTATACAAAAGAGCATAAGAATTCTAACTCTAAATAACTGGGGTTTTGCTAAAAGTTAGGTACAAACATACAATAGAGCATATGCAGTCATTAAAACTTTTATAGATTTAAAAGTTTTTAAATCATGAAAAATTGTCTTTAGTATATGAAAAAGCCATTCATGGTAAGTATTCACAGTAAAGCAGGAATAGAAGGAAATCACCTGAGTCTTACAATAAATCTACAAAATAACATAATATACATAATATGGAAAGTTTAAGTATTTTTCTCATAAATTCAAGAGGGCAAGTACAATTGTTCTCATAATTTTTATCTAGCATTTCAATGGAAACTTTCGCTAGTATAAATAGGAAAAAGAAATGGATAAAAAGTAGAAGGAAGGAAATATTTTTTTTTCTCAGATGACATGATTTATATAGAAAATTCTTGACTCTATAAAAATCTCCTGGGTTTAAAAGGGAAACAATCTACTAGGACTAAAAAGTCAATTTACCTGGGTTGGAAGTTTAAGAATACCAGTTTTTTAAAAAATTAATCTTATTTCTGTATACAACCCATAAGCAATTAGAAAATCAAACTTTTTCAAAAAGCGTAATTTACAATAGCATCATACACACAACATGCTTCAGAATAAATTGAGCAAAACCCATGCAAGAGCTCTTACCACTGAAATTCTAAAACATTTCTAAGATAAATGAAGTAAGACCTAAATGAAATCAGAGACGCATTGTTCATGGGTAGAAACACTCACAACTATTACATCCAACCTTTGGCTTCAATGGAATTCATGTAAGAAATACAGGAGGCATTTTGAAGTAACTAACAAGTTGCTTCTAACATACATATGGAATTTAAAATGATCCATAATGCCCACTATAATGGTTTTTTAAGGTGGTCTTTAGTTATTTCTACCTAATAACCCATGCCAAAATTATGTGCCTTAAATAATAATTTGTTATCTTTCAAGCTCTATGGATTGACTGACAGTCATACTTATGAACTTATGCAGACAGTTCATACTTGGGTATGTCTCATAAAGTTGGAGTAAGTAGTGGACTGGAATCATGGTACCTTATGACTCAGTCTAAGACAGCTTATTTACTTCTACATCTGTTATTTCAGCAGGGATGCCTACAAATCTGGAACAGGTTAACCATCTCAGGAGAGGTTTCTACACGTAACCTCTCTATGTGGCTAGTTTGATGTTTCTCTTGCCCCGGCAGTAGTCTCTGAATAAACATCCATGCAAGCTCACTCTATCCAAAACAAGTGACCAAGGTGGAAACTAAGTTTTCTTATGACCTGAGGAAGTTTCACTTTTTCACTTTGGCCACACTCGATCAGTTATGCAAAGGTAGCCCAGAGTCAACGTGGAAAGTGTTATATGTAATCGGGTTTTAAGGCCAAGAAGTAAGATTCTCTTGGTAGCAGCCTTGAAGACCAGCTGTGACAATTTTCCCCCTGACCTGAAGGAGGCATATTCCTTCACATTCAAAACATACGCATCTTCAAAAACTTCCTAAATCTATGACAATACTTGTTTCAGGCTTGAAGTCCATGATATTATCAAATAAAACAGGTTTGAGGTGGATGAGTTTTTTTGGGTGTAGTTACATGGGTGCATTCAAGACCAATGTCAAAAAGCTGTTTCCTTATATTTTCTTCTAGGTATTTTATGATTTCAGCTCTTACACTTAATTAAGTCTTTAATCCATTTTGAGTTAATTTTCATGAATGCTGTAAGATAAGGATCCAGTTTCATGATTTTGCATGTGCAAATCCAGTTTTTCCAGCACCATTTATTGAAGAGATTCTCTTTCTTTCTTGTGTGTCTTCGGCACCCTTGTTAAAGATGAGTGACCCTATACGAGTGGGTTTATTTCTGGGCTCTGTATTCTGCTGCAGTGATCCATGTGTTTGTTTTTATGCCAACACCACACTGTCACCACTACCACAGCTACACAATGTAGTCTGACATCGAGAACTGTGATGTCTCCAGGTTCATTCTTACTTCTCAAGATTGCTTTGGATATTCAGGGTTTTTTGTCATTCCATACAATTTTAGGATTGCTTGTTCTCTTTCTTTAGAAAATGCCAAACAAGTTTTGATAGGAGTCCTTTTAAAGTTGCAGATAGCTTTGGGTGTTGTGAACTTATTAACAATATTCGTTCTTTCAACCCATGAGCACAAGATACCCTTCCATTTTTCATATTTTCCTCAATTTCTTTCATCGGTGTCTTCTAGGTTTCAGGGTACCAATCTCTCACTTCTTTGCTTAGATCAATGAAATAGCTGTCAGTGTTTGTTTAATACATTTAGGTGCTCTGATACTGGGTGCATAACTTGTTATGTCCTTTTGATTAACTGACCCTTTTATTATTATATGATGATTTTTTTAACCTCTTGTTACAATTATTTTTACTTAGTCTGTTTTGTCTATTATAAGGATAAATATCATTGTTTATTTTAGCTTTCATTTGCATGGAAATTTTTTTCCCTGTACCCCTACTTCAATCCGATGTACATCCTTAAGCTAAAGTACGTCTCTTATAGGCATTATACAGTTTGGTCTTTTTGTTTTGTTTTCTTTTTTTAAAAAATCCATTCAATCATTCATTCTATGTGTTTTGATTAGAAAATTTAATCTATTTAGAGTAATTATTGATCTGTAAGGACTTACCAATACCATCTTGCTGTTTCTTTGCTGGTTTATAGTTCTGTTCTTTCCTACTCTCTTACTGTTTTCCCTTGAGAATTTATAATTTTCCGTAGAGCCACTCTTTGATTCCCTCTCTTCATCTTTTGCATATTTAGTGTAGTTTTTTAAGCTTTATGGTTATCATGAAGCATACATAAAATATCATATAGTTGTAACAGTCTAGAGTTATAAATTCTTTAATATGATAAAGTTATATAAAAAACTGCTACTCTCGAGGTGCCTGGGTGGCTCAGTCAGTTAAGGGTCTGACATTGGCTCAGGTCATGATCTCATGGTTCATTAGATCGAGCCCTGCAGAGGGCTCTCTGCTGTCAGCACAGAGCCCGCTTTGGATCCTCTGTCCCCTTTGCTCTCTGCCTCTCCCCTACTCATACTCTGTCTCAAAAATAAACATTAAAACACACACACACACACACACACACACACACACACACACACACCCCTCTTTCACCTCCCTCTTTACATTTTATGTTTTCACGTTATAATTTACCTCTTTTTGTCTGTGCATTTATTAATAAATTATTGTAGCTATAGTCATTTGTAATACTTTTGTCTTTTAACCTTTCTACTAGACTTAAGTAATAGCACACTGCCACATTCCAGTGTTGGGGCATTCTGAATTTGACTGCATACTTACCACTTAACTTTACCAGTGAGTTATATACTTTCATGGAATTTCATATTATTAGTTACAGTCCTTAAAACTCCCTTTAGCATTTCTTTCCTATAAGACAGGTCTAATGGTGATGTGATGAACTCCTTCAGCTTTTTTTTTTTTTTTTGTCTGAGAATATCTTTATTTCTCCTTCAATCTGAAAGACAGCTTTTCCAGGTAAAGTGTCCTTGATTGGCTTTTTTTTTTCCTTTTGGCACTTTAAATATATCCCCCCACTCTTTGCTGGCCCGCAAGATTTTTCCTGAGAAATCTCCCATCCAAGTTCTTACCAGGCCAGACACTGTTTAGCTTCCAAGATTGGGTACATTCAGGGTGGTATGACATTTGTGGCTCTCCTGAGAAATCTGATAGCCTAAACGGGATTTCCTTGGATGTGAAGACTTATTTCCTCTTGCTGCTTTTAAAATTCTGTCTTTGGTTTTAGCAAGAGATGTGTAGTCAAATAAATTTTAAACCAATTTGGCCTCATTAATGATTACTTTATTAAGCTTTGCCATGGTGAACCCCAAGCAGCCTTTTTGTTGGAACTAATTTATCACCACTACAAAGGTTATACCTTTCTGGGGTATCCATTCAATGCTGCAAGTAATGTGACATCTCTTATCTATGGCTGATGGGAATTAACTACTCCTAGGCTTGTATGAGCCTTGGGAATTTTTCAGCCTACTGATTTCTCATGGTGCTCCCTAACAGCCTCAGGGAGTTTTTCTCTCACTGATGCATAGATTGGCGTTCAGCCACAGGCTATGCCCATCACCAAAGCTTGTTCTCTTTGTAGCTCTCTGATAATCTTCTTCACAAATTTTTGGTTTCCTGACCTCCCTGCCCTTCAAATACACCAACTTAACTCACTGAGAACATTCACTCTCATTTTCCTTGGATATGGCCTGGAAACTCTCCGGGTAGCAAGCTGGTGAAATTCTTTTCTCAGGGATCTGACTTATGGGGCCTGTTATCCAATGTGTAAAAACCTGTTTTATGTCTTCTTTCAGTTTTCTAGTTGTTTACCGAGAGAGGACTGGTTTTTTTGGCAGTCAATCCTTCATGAGTAGAACTGTGTTGTGTATTTTAAACTAATATTTCTGGCTATGAACTATGAGGCCTTGCAGAAAGGGACATTAAGCTCTTCAGAAAACTGGTATTGTAATTGCTTTGAAATGGATTATAATTAGGATATTAAAGAAGGTACTTCACTATGTTTCAGACATGTGCATACATAAGATTACCACCCCACGTGCACACTGTTAAAAAGGACAAGGATTATTAATAAATCTAGAAAAGGGGAATTGGTTTTGACTCTGTTTCATTTTTCCCACACTAGTTAAGTATTTGTAGGCCATCAGAATCTCAATGTGATTATATTTTGCCCCAGAAGTGAACATTTAAGCTTGGTGTGCTTCTTTTAATGCTGGCATGTCAACATTCAATTACTTTTTAAATGTGCATTTATTATCCACCTGCTATTTGGAAGGTACATTGGTAGGAATAACTGAAGTTTCAACCCATGTGGACACAAAACTATGCTCATAACACATATTCCTAGTTTGCATCCAATAAAATACTCATCCCTTATGATATTGATAGGCGTGTTATAACATAAAGTGTATGGAGTACAGAGTAAGCAACTGTGTGAAACAACAAAATGTCAAAACATGGTCTTATAAGCAGATATCTTTGTTACTTATCAAACTATGGGAATACATGAGAGAAGTGAGAGCAGGTCTAAAATGTCCTGTGGAAATGAAATGAAATGAAATGAAATGAAATGAAATGAAATGAAATAAAATAAAATAAATAAAATAAATCTCTATATTAAGGAAGTAAACTCACCACTGGGAGATCTAAATATGGAAGAAGAGAAGACAATCAAAACAGGCATGGAAATAGGACTTTTCAAGGAACTTTTTAGAGGGAAAGGTGAAAGAGGTGTTGACTACAGTTGGTGTGGAATTTTGAGTGCTACATTGCTAACCAGAATTTTAGTCAGTGTTACTGTATAATGACTTCTGTGACTCCTCTCTTCCATGTCTTCAATAAATTTTCAGTGAAAGAACATACTGCTTTTCAATGTTTTGAATGGGTTTTATTTACTTATTTTTTATGCTGAGATGAAATTTGAATTAAAAATTTTATCTTAAGAAATGTTAGCTTTATCTGGGCTACACAGCAGTAAACAGTGGGATGACAGCAGCCCACGTATGATACATGAATGCATACTGTGAATTTCCAAGAGGGGACTACATTATGCAGCCTGGCCCAATTTATTTAATCACAGAAGCTTTCCTCCAGGAAAATTTTGTGAAATCATTCCTCAAAGAACCAGATTGGGGAATAAGGCTTCGCAATTTTAAGCCATTTAATTAAAATCTACACAGAACTAAACTTTAAAGCACTATATTTGTTGCCATAACAAAATACCATAGACCAGGTGGCTTCAACAATAGAAACTTAATTTCTTAAGAGTTTTGGAGCCTTAATGTCTGAGATCACAGTGCTAATATGGTCACGTTCTGATGAGATCTCTTTTCCTGGCTTGCAGATGGCAGTCTTCTCACTGTGTGCTCACATAGCCTTTCCTTGGTGCATGAGAGTAGAGAGTCATCACTCTCTCTTCTTCTTTTTCAATTTTTAAAATTTTCTTTATTTTTTATTTTTTCAGAGAAAGAGCCCATGCTGGTGCACAAGGGCAGGGGAGGGGCAGAGGAAAAGAGAGAAAATCTTAAGCAGGCTCCACACCAGCGCAGACCCTGACTCAAAGCTTGATCTCATGACCTTGAGATAGTGACCTGAGCTGAAATCAAGAATCAGACACTTAACTGACTCAGACACCCAGGAGCCTCTCTCTTCCTCATGTGATAAGGCCACAAATCCTATAGGATTAAGATACTACAGGTATGACCTTGGCTTACCTAAATTACTTCCTAAACACCATATCTCAAATACAGTCATTTTGGAGATTGGGTTCAGCATATGAATTTGGGAGGAACACAATTCATTCTATACCAAAAAACATGAGAATTACTATCTCTAAACACATAAACATTACTTGTGATTGCAACTGTTTTATTTTTACACAAAAGTTACTGAAGATATATGCCAGAAAAACTAGATTTTAGTTACTAGCTTAATTTTTCAATGTTAGTTTAGCAATTTTTAGAGAAATTTGAAATTTATATTCTTGATATTTTTAGCAGAGACAGTAAGTCATAAGCCAAAACAAAGAGAGAAAACAAAGAAGGCAAACTAGAACAGTCAGAGTTAGTCTGATATTTTATAACTTATCAGAGTATAGGTAATAACACTTCAATAAAAGAAGAATAGAAAGATTAAAATACTTTTTCTAGACCACTTTCTTATAAACGTTAATATAAAGTTAAAGGAAACCCATTAGAGCATCATTTCATGAGCTGCAAATGACTTTAAGATTGTTCTTCTCTATAAATATTCATAAACACAATGATCTGCTCTATATTTGGACCAGGTAAAATGTATGGCAGATACTTGGGATAATAATGATTATAATTTCTAGGGGAACTCTGCAATCAAAACAAGGGTTTTCAACACAATTTTGAACGGCACAGAGAATGTCTCAAAAGTCAGTTGAGACTAAACATGAGTCAGTTTCATGGCATTAATTTGTTAAAGTTACTATGAGCTTACAAACTACCTCTCAAAATACTCAGGATGTAAACTATAACTATTAACAATCTGCTAAGATTTTTAGCATACTATTAAAACATTTTAATGGACTTAAATATATTAGGAAAAATTATGTTCTGAGATTATTTCAATTAGCTAGGTAAAGAACGCTTTAACCATTAGAGAATAACATCTCTTTAATTGCAGTTTAAAGTTAGCAAATGTAACTAAAAAGCTCAAATAAAATAGGATACGTGAAAATGTCAAAGTACAATAATGTTAAACAGGGTAACTATGACAAAGAGTAGACAATTTGGGAAAATAAGAAAAAAAATATAACACTGAGGAAAAAAATTATTCATAATAAACACAAACAAAAATAAATATAAGTCAAATTATCTCTTGGGAGTTTAATTTACTTGCCCACTGGTAAGTTATTGTTATTCCTTAATAATTTGGCAATGGGACATGAAACTATCTCTGATATGAGAATTTGGTCCAGAGAATTATATTTGATGAGTTGCTTGAAATCACTGTCAATGTTAAGTTCTAGCACTATAAAGCAACCATTTTTTGTTATTAGGAATCGTAGGATAAAAAACATCATGCAGGCTAATCCACCAATTAAATTCTTCAACAGTGGTAGATTATTTGCAAATATGGCCACAACAATCCCTCTCATGCCTGTATCATAATCCTTTTCATCTCCCCCTATGAAGTACAGAGTCTGTTTTTACATCCTTAAATCTGGGTTGGCTTTGTGACATACTATGACCTATAGCACTCAACAAAAATGAAGTTTTGTGACTTTCCAGCCTAGCTTTTAATAGGCCTTGCACCTTCCACCCTCTCAGGAGGTGAGAAAGCCTACCCTTTTGCTTCTATATAAGAAAGCCCGTATGTTAAAGGACCACATGGAAAGAAAAGCCAGGCTGACAAACAGAGCAGGCACTGGGGCCACTTTGCAAAATACAGACACATCTGACAGGCCAGATGACTGCATCTTCATGAGTAAATATGGGCCAAACTGCTGATCCATTCAATCGAGAACAAACAAATGATTATTATCTGAAGATACTACTCTACTCAGGGATGGTCTATTATGTAGAAATGGATAAATAACACAGGAATTGGTAGTCAGCATTGTAACAAAACCCTGAAGTATGTGGCACTGAATTTGGAATCAGACAGCAGGAAAAGGCTAGAACACTGATAAGGGGGCTGAGAAGGATGAATAAATGGCAAACTCTTGTGGAGCATGAAGAGACAGAAAGGAAGATGTCATTGGAGTCTCAAAAAAGGTGAATCAAGCCCAGTGTTGGTAGGAAAAAAAAAAAAAGTGGCAGAAAGTATGAGCCGAGGGAAGCTGGAAGTTAGTAAATCTCTTTAAGAGACTTGTTGATCTGGACAAGGAGGTATCCAGTTAAAATGTTGAAAGTGCCAAATGAGTTTTCCCACTGAGTGCTAGAAGATACTGCAAAAAAAGAAATAAGCAAAGAAGATACTAATTTCTATGAAATACAGAGGACTTAAATGAATCTTAAGAGCGTTATCCCATAGCAGCCTACCTCACTGCAAATAGAGAGAGATGAATCTCAGAAATAATTCTGGATATCACTTTTGGGACAGAGAGATTCACAGAACTATAACAATGTTTTTAAGAGAGGTGTCCTGGCCTAAGCACCACCAGCACAGACGATAAAGGCATGAGAGAATAAAAATGAAAAGTATGGAACGCCTGGGTGGCTCAGTCAGTTGAGCATCTGACTCTTGATTTTGGCTCAGGTCATGATTTCATGTTTCTTGGTATCAAACCCCATGTAGCACAGAGAGCAGATAGCACAGAGCAGATAGCACAGAGCCTGCTTGGGATTCTCTGTCTCCCTCTTTCTCTGCCCCTCCCCTGCTTGCACACATGCTCTTTCTCTCTCTCTCAAAATAAATAAGTAAACTTAAAAAAAAAAAAAAAAGAAAGAAACAAAGAAAGAAAGAAAAGTAGGTTCTGGCTGACAACGTTGTACAAGCAGGAAACAGATTAAGAAAGCTGTGCATTCCAAACATTGGACACTTCTTATGGAAAAGAAGGAAACACTCTGAGGATTTAGCAAAGAGATGTGGCAAATAGCTGATTAAAGGGAACAACTCAGGGCGCCTGGGTGGCTCAGTCGGTTAAGCGGCCGACTTCAGCTCAGGTCATGATCTCGCAGTCCGTGAGTTCTAGCCCCGCGTCAAGCTCTGGGCTGACAGCTCAGAGCCTGGAGCCTGCTTCAGATTCTGTGTCTCCCTCTCTCTGACCCTCCCCTGTTCATGTTCTGTCTCACCCTGTCTCAAAAATAAATAAACGTTAAAAAAAAAAAATTAAAAAAAAAAAAAAAAAAGGGAACAACTCCCAGGTAGTGGAACTGTTCAAGAGTCAAAGAACATTCCATTTTGAAACAAAAGGACCTAGACAGATGTGCTCAGATGCCTTTCCGTAATGCTATGTGCCAGTGACTCGTACAGTATTTTCCATTTCCATTCTCTTTGAATGTGGCTATCCTGCCAACGTCTGACCACTGTACGTGTGTTGAGGGCAGAGGGACTGGTGGTGGATAGTATATCTTTTTAGTTTTAGGTGCGGAGAATAAAGAGGAAGCACCTGGGACAAGGGGCAGCCTAGAAGCTTCTTTCACATATGGATCATATATAGATCATGAAATCGTGGATTGTGATACAGATGCACATGACTTACACAGTACTCTTTAGAAATAAACCTAGAGGCATCTGGGTGGCTCAGTCGGTTAAGCCTCTGACTTCGGCTCAGGTCATGATCTCACTGTTTCTGAGTTCGAACTCCGAGTCAGGCTCTGTGCTGACAGCTCGGAGCCTGGAGCCTGCTTCGGATTCTGTGTCTCCCTCTCTCCCTCTCTGCCCCTCCCTTGCTTACATTCTGTCTGTCTCTCTCTCTCTCTCCCTAAAAAAAATAAACATTACAAATTTTTTTAGAAATAAACCTAGAAGACAGAAAGGAAAACAAGACAGGGTAAACCAAAGAAGTAATCTTCAGTGAACTTCTCCATTACCAGTCAATGGAGTGTCAATCACAACAAAGAACTGCCACATCTTTGAGGCATTCCCTGGAGACGGATTCAGCAAATCAGCAACCAACAGGCACAGTAAGTGGGAGATGGGTGTAACTTCCAGGAAACGGGAATATGAGCAAGGAACAGATCTACACCACGTTTGTAATTTATATTGGAAGCTTCCCATTTGGACAGCTACACATTATACATTAGAGCTGTCACATACCAGTGACGCTTGCTTTATAACTTATAATTACCCTGTATGAATAAAATTGTTCAAAATCTATCATCTGATGTATTTTTAGAAAATACAGTGCTCTACTACTACGTACTGTGCACACCGATTTTTAAGAAACTTTGAGTGTGGCCCTGGTATGCGTCAGAAACGGCGAGGTGGTGAACACGCAACGCTTAATTACATACATTTCCTGCCAAACCAAAGCTCACAGTTGAATACCAGACTCTACCTTGGAAGCACATCACTGCAAAACTCTTTTAAATAATCAGCAAACAACTGTTCAGACTGACAGGAAATTAAGCGAGCAAAAGTGCTTATTGATCACTCTATCAATGTACAGAATCAAAAAACATTGGACTTTCAAAACCATCTCGCTAAATGCACATCAATCTAGAAGTCAGAAAAGCTTTATGTGTAAGATTGTGTTCACGTGATATACACCAGAAACATCCCACTGCTTGTTATCATTCATGATCGAAGTTAAATTATGCCTGCTGGCTTAATGGTGGATCGACAATCAAGGCAAAGGCCAGTGTCCAGGGTTCAGTTAACATTTTGAAATAAAATGTTTAACAAATATTTGTTGAGCATTTACTGTACTACTATTGGATTGCTGTGTCACCAATTATCACAAACTTGGTGACTTAAAACAATCCATATTTATTATTTCACACTTTCCTGCAGTCAGGGGTCCATGCCACAGAAGTCTCCACTCTCTGAAATGCAGAATTTTACGCACTCTCAATTTTAGACTGCACGGAAGTTGCTGCTTTTACAATTACCTAGCTGTCAGACCCCCAACGAAGGAAACAGCAGAATGTGATACGCAGAAAGTCAAGAATGTGCCAGATGATTGCAACCACTACTGGTTTATATATGTCTCTGTTTTTAAGTTTATTTATTTCGAAAGTGAGTGAACATGAGCAGGGGATGGGCAGAGAGAGAGAGAGGGAGAGAGAGAATCCCAAGCAGGCTCTGCGCAGTCAGCACAGAGACTGACCTGGGACTTTATCTAATGAACCATGAGATCATGACCTGAGCCAAAATTAAGAGTCAGACACTTAACTGGCTGAGCCACCCAGGTGCTCCTGGTTTACACATTTCTCTCAAGCAAAGAGCATATATGTCAGGGATCCTCAGTAGAGCTGAGTTCCTTAATACAGAGGCTCTAGACCGCAGTGGAACAGGGCAAAAAATCACGGGAGTTTGAAGTTACACAGCCTTGAGTTCGAGCTGTAGAGATTTCTAGAATATTTTAATTCTGCATCCATGAATTACATCTGACTTCATGGTAGTAAATGTGAATCTTGGGCAGTAAAACATGTTTTGTAAATTGACAATGCCCTGCATCCTCTCATAGCAATGCCTTCTTCTGGGCACATATTAAATCTCTTGAGAAATTTGAAATACCTCATGCTTCTAGAAATTATTTACCATAGATCTTTAAATTAGAAATGCTTTAAATTAGTAAACTATTTTGCTTCCTTACATTGACTTATTTTATGCTCTAAAGAGTCATCTGTATGTAAATTTTAACTCTTTTAATATTAATTGTACATTAACCATCATCTACGTCATATCTGAGCAGCACATCTGAAGTGACTTTAAAATAAAGTGTTGATAATTTGAATAGAATCACTTTGACAGAACTTTTACCCACTCACTTGATGCCCTATGAAGACACTGATGAATATCAAGATGTAATTATCCAAAGCAGCAAGGGTTGCTTCTGCACAGTCTACAAAGTTTGATGATTAGTCAGACAAAACTGCTATCAATTATGGAGACAATTATCTTGCCTCCACAGTTGTAAGAGCTGAAGCAGAATGTCTCGTTCTTATAAACATTATGGACAAATATTTCATAACCATGCCAAGCACATAGGCTGACAAATTGCTTTATAGAGGCAAATAGAAAGTTTCATAATTTACTCATTTAAAACATGTTTATAAAGGGATCCCATGCTTATACAGATTTTTCTTTTGTCATTGAGTGAAATGAACTGTTTTGGCATGTATAACGCAGCGTTGTTGTAAATTTTATCCAAGTGCCCAGCAATTATTGCAATGTTTTCCAGTCTTCAAATACTTTGTGACTTAAAGGAACAACAAGGAAAAAAAAAAAGATTTTTAGAAAACATGACATGAAATAGCCAGGAAATTGCAATATTAATGAGCATAATCTCACCCTTGTACAAGAGCATGTAAATTCAATAAGTGTGTAACAGGTATTCCCCTACTCTTTGTACATCTTTCTTTCAATAAACAGGAGAAAGAAGCTAATAGTATTCACGTAAAACCAACCGGGTGAAAGGGTAGATGGATGGTCACCACCAATCTCTCTTAGACCCTTACAAAGTACGGGAATACTGAAAGGCCACAGCAAATATAATGAAATGAAGCAAAACACGTGGGTCAATATTCTCCAGGGACCGAGTATGACTGAAAAGAATCCTTGGTTAAACCTGTGGGTATGATATTCACCAAGTTGGGTTCACACAATGGCACAAGTACCCTTTTCTTCACCATTTCCATACGTGGTTCAACTTATCTAACAAAACATGTAGAACAAATACGTAATTTAAAAATGAAAATTTGAATGGATGCAAATATACTTGTCTATGCAGTATTCACTCCAGTCTGGTTTCATGACAAATTTTTATGAACAAATGATAATCTTTCTCTAGAATATAAGTAGATAATTTGCTTCCTAATTTTTATAATTGACCTAGAAGTAATAACGTAATGGTACAATCTCATTATTTTAAAAAACATGTATAATGAATATGTAAACTATGCTTTGTGAGGTCTATGAGAGTGGAAAGTATGTGTACGGTAGTAAATTATTATTCTAGGATTCTTGTATTTCTGGAAAAACTATAGCCGAGTTGGAAAAATCTCTCCAAGAGCTAAAACCTTTTCAGGCACTATGCATTCCACCACCATGTATGAGAATTCTACTTGGTCCACAATGGAGCCCACCGTACTAACTGCCTTTCTGTTTTTCATTTAGTCATTCCTGTGAAGATGTACTCGTGGTATTGGCTTTAGTTTTAACTGTCATTTCCTTAATGACTAATGACATTGAATATCTTGCCATGTACACATTTTCATTCAAAAATATTCTTTGGTTAAGTGCTCACATTTTTGCCCATTTTTATTACATTGTCTTATTTATGAGAATTTTGCAGATAACTTGGACTCCAGTCATTTGTTAGATATGTGTATACAAATATTTTCTCAAAGTATTGGCTTGATTTTGTATTTTGGTATAGTAATTTGCAAAAAGCAAAAAAAACTTTTAATGTGAAGGATGTTCAATATATAATTAGCATTCATGATTTTGATTTTTGTCCATCAAGGTCACTAATTTTCTTCTATTTTTTCTATCATAAGTATTCTCTTTGCATTTAGGTCTTTGACCACATTTAATTTGATTTTTGTATATGGCTGTAAGAAGGGACAAGGTTTATTTGTTTTCATTATCTTTGAAGCATTCCAGCATTATTTGTTGAAATTACTCTTTTTATTATATTACCTTGGCACTATGAATATGAGGGTCTATTCCTAGACTCTCTATTCTGTCCCAATGATTCATATGTTTATTTTTATTCCAATACCATACTGTCTTGATTATCTTAGTTTTAGGGTAAGTCTTGGAATCAGACAGTAGAGTCCAACAACTTTAATATTTTTAAAACTATTTTGGCTTTCTTTGCTTTTCATTATAAATTTTCAAGTTAGATTGTCAACTTCTAAAAAAAATCTATGATTTTGATTGAGAGCACATGTAATGTACAGTTAAATTTGGGGGACTACTGATATCTAATAATATTGAGTAACTGCATGAACAGTGTATTACTTCATATACTGAATTCTTAGTTTTTTTCATCAATGTTTTATTTATTTAAGCATACAAATAAGGTATATATTTTGTTTTATTAATCCCTAAGTATTTCATACTTTCATGTTATTAAAATATATGCCATTATCTTAATCTCAATTTCCAACTCTTCCTGCTCATTGTAGAGATATATAATCTATTTTTGTATTTTGCTCTTATATTTTCTAACACTACTCAGCTCACTTATTTGTTGTACTACCTTTATTGTCATTTCTTCGGGATTTTCTACATAGGAAAATATGTCCTAAATGAATAAAGACAGTTTCTTTCTTTACAATCTCTGTGCTTTTTATATTTTTTTTCTTTTCTGGTCCTGATTAGGTCTGCCAATCAAATGTTGAAAAAAATCTCATAAGAGTAGATATCCTCTCTTTGTGGTCTTCATGGGGAAGGGAGTGTTGGGAAAGTACTTAATATTTCAGGATCAGTTTCCTAGTGGATGTTTTGTGTCCGATGGAGGACCATAGATTCCTTCTATCTACACTCACCAGAAATTTCTTTTAAATCATGAGTTAAAGTTTGACTAATGCTCTTTCTCCATGTATTGAGATAATCATTTTACTTCGTTACAGTACTGTGATATAGTGCATTATATTGATTGGTTTTTAAACACTGGCACACTGGCACAAACTTCCATTTCTGAAAAATTTGGTCATAATATATTGCCATTTTTATATATTGCTGAATTCTATTTTCTATAATTTTTAAAATATTGTGTTGGGGCGCCTGGGTGGCTCAGTCAGTTAAGTGTCCGACTTCAGCTCAGGTCACGATCTCGCGGTCTGCGAGTTCGAGCCCCCGGTCGGGCTCTGGGCTGATGGCTCAGAGCCTGGAGCCTGCTTCCGATTCTGTGCCTCCCTCTCTCTCTGCCCCTCCCCCGTTCATGCTCTGTCTCTCTCTGTCTCAAAAATAAATAAACGTTAAAAAAAAAATTTTAAATATTGTGTCTTTATTCATGAGGGATAATGGTCTATAGATACATTTCTTATAATGCTTTTGACTGGTTTTGTATCAGGGTCCTTATAAATGCTGTCCTTATAAAATAAATTCAGAAATGTTCCCTCTTATTTATGGGAAAAGTTTGTGTATAAATTGTATTTGTTTGCTTAAATGTTGGTTAGAATTCAGTAACAAATTTATCTGGACCAGGAGTTTTTTTTATAGGATGATATTTAACAATGAACCCAATTTATATAATGGCTAAGATTATACAAAGTATCTACTTCTTCTTGAATAAGTTGTTAGTTTTAGCCCAAAGGAATTTTTCTGTGTTATTTACATTATCAAAATTTTGGTATAAAGTTGTTCAAGCTGTTTACTTATTATAATTTTACTGTAAGATGTATGCTTCCCCCTTCATTCATGACATTGTTTTAATTTTATCTATTAATCTTAATAGAGTTTTATCACTTTTATTAATTTTTTAGAAAGAATCAGCTTTTGGTTTTCTTGATTTTCTGTGTGTGTATGTCTTTGTGTGTGTTTGAGTATGTATTTTTTGTGTGGGCAGGAGTGTGTTTGTGTATATTTCACTGTTTTCTGCTCTTCATCATCACCTTTCTTCTTGCTTTGCATTACATTTGCTCTTTCTTTCTATGTAAGGTAGACATTTGGGATAGCTCTAATTTTCTACGGTAAGAATATAATGCTATGCATTTCCTTCTAAGCATTGCTTTCACTGCATCTTTCAAGTTTTTTGTGTTTCCCTTTTCATTCAATATAAATATTTGCTAATGTCATTTGTAATTTTTTGAATCCATGTACTGTGTATTTAAATTAAAGGAGATTTTCCAGGTATTTTTTTGCTGTTGATTTATAGTTCAATTCTACTGGGGTCAGAAAATATACATTGTATATTTCAATAACCTAAGTAATATGATCCTTGTCAATGTCCAGGTTTACTTAAAAACAGCGGGTGCCCTTGAATTACTGGGTAGTCCGCTAAAAGTTAAAAAGGTAAAATTATTTCATTTTGTTGTTCATGTCCCATACATCCTTATTAATTTTTTGTCTATGTGCTCTGTCAGTTACAGAGAGAGGAGCACTCTGTACCTTATACTTATATTTCAGGTATAACTGTGGGTCAGTTTTTCCTTTCAGTTCTTTCAGTTACTACTTTATATAATTTGATGTCATTTGTTGGGCCTGTAAATGTTTAGGACAATTGGCATCTTAACAAAATTGACCTTTTTCATCCATCCACATGATTTATTTAAGTTTTCTTTATTTTCTTCCAGCATATTTTGCAAGCTTGCCTGCCTTACAGAGAGCTCCTGCCTTCACAATCTTCTCGCCCATCCCCCAGTAGCAAATTGCAGTTGTGTACTATTCATGGATAACTCTGTTTAAGCCAAAAGAATATTCTCAGTTTCTTTGTCAGATCATAGTCTTAGGAAGTTCTGTGCACTTGGGAATGGTGGTGGTGGTTGGTGGGAGGAATATCCCGGCATTCCTAATCCTTTCCAGTACATGACCACCATTCTGTGTTTTCCAAGCCTAGTGGATTGGGCAGGAATAAATTTCCTTTCTCTGCCCACATCTGTACCAACTCTCTTGTTTATATTGATACAAGTCCCAGGAGCAAGAGATTTTTCTTTCTGGAACAATTACTGGAGGTCTTTGCAGAAAAGCACATGTGTCTACAAGCTACCCTTGTATCTGGAAACCCAGTTGCTCTAAACTGATGTCGTAGCCCAAACTCAATTTTAGAAATTTATTAAAGTTTGAGATAATTTATTCTTCCCTCTAACTATGGCAGCCAATTTTTCCTTCCATAATTTGTCAAAGGTGAAATGGTTCATGTCTTGTCTTTCTTCACAGGATTATGTCATTTTTTGGAATTCAGTTCCCTTGATTGCCTTCAACTTTGATGGACTCAATAAAAGTTATGGTTTTGTAGACCATCCAACTTTTACTCATTTGTTAAAACTGAGTGAGTTTCTTTTTCAGCTTTCTACATCCCAGGCAGAGGAGAAGCTCTGCTAAGTCAATCTTGAAGAAAAATAACACTACTGGAGGACACAACAGCTGCCAACTTTAAAGACTTACAAATGTAAGAGTGAGAGCTTGGCAAAAAAGCAGGCAAAAAGAACAATGAGACAGGTTACAGAGCTAATTAAATGAATGCACACATTAATGTCACTGATTCATGAAGAATACATCAAATATCAAGAAAAGAGTGTAAAACATAGGGATGTCCAGCTGGCTCAATCAGTAGAGGATGTGACTTTTGATTTCAAGGTCATGAGTTCAAGCCCCACATTGGCTTTAAAGCTTACCTCAAACAAACAAACAAACAGAGAACAAAAAGAATATAGAAATATAAAAGGTGGAAAGATAGTAATGATATGGTATGCAAATTGATTAAAAAGAGTTGATGTAGCTATATTACTATAGATACAACAGATTTTAGATAAAAGTTTGAGATATAAATGAGTGTCTCATAAATAGACACATATAGTTACCAAAAATATAAAAATTGTCTATAACCCAGAAATGAAATATAGAAAACAAATTACATAAATATATAAAAAAACAAATCAACAATTATACTGGGAGATGTTTAATACATCTCTCAGTAACTTACAAAATAAAAAGGCCACGTGTATTAAGTATATACAAGTATTGAAGACTGTAATTAACAAGCATCTTAATAAATATGTACAGAACACTATACTCTACACTTATGCCACACACACATTTTTTAAAGCCTTCATGAAACATTTATAAATACCGTATACTGATTCATACCAAATCTCGATAAATTTCAAATACTGAAGTTACAGAAAATTTCCTGTGTCTACAGTGCAATTAATTTAAAAAATTAACAGCTAAGATATAACTAGAACATTCCTGTGTTTATGTAAATTAATAAGTCCATTTATAAACAATTATTGGGCCAAAATTACTAACATAGTAAGACAGTATTTGGGACTTAATTTTAACAACAATATGACACAATAAAAGTTGTGGAATGCCATTAAAAGAGTGTTTTGAAGGAAAAATCAAAGATTCCAATGCTTCTATTGGAATAACAAAGGAAAAAATTAAAAGCTAAAATAGAAAACAGAAAAAGGACAGCAAAAATAACAGAAAAATTAATGCAACATATAGAGTATGAACAAAACAAATTATTTCTATTAAAAAATAATACATATTTTTAAAAACCTGTCTTATAATTGATCACAAAAAAAAGAAGGTAACAGTAATTTTCACGAGTGCCACAGGCAATGAAATGATCATAATGAATATTATAGAAATTTTTATGCCAATAAACTTATAATCTATGCAAATGGAGAAATACCTTGAAAAATTATCAATATGGACTGAAAAATAATGACCTTCTCTTGTTACTAACTTCTCTACTTATTCTACCCACTGGCAAACTATTTCTCTAATTCTCTGCTCTCTGTTTGTGAGTTTGACCTTTTTTTTTCTTTTTTTTTTTTTAAGATTTCACAAATATTTCATACCATGCAGTATTTGTCTTTCTCTGTCTGGCTTATTTCACTTAGCATAATGTCTTCCAAATTCATCCATACAGTATCAAATGACACAATTTCCTTATTTTGTACAAATGAATGATACTCCACTGAGTACATGTTTTAAATATATAAATGCAAATACATATACCACATTTTCTTTATCCATTCATCTGTCAGTGAACAATGGACACTCAGTTTGTTTCTCTACCTTGGCTATTGTGAATAACACTGTAATAAACATAGGAATGCATATATCTCTTCAAGATCATTTTGTTTCCTTTGGAAATATACCAGGAAGTGTGATGTCTGGATCACATGATAGTCGTATTTTTAAATTCTTAAGGAAATTTCATACTGTTTTCCATCGTGGCTGAACCAATTAACATTCCCATCAACAGTGCATATCTTCAACATATTTGTTATTTCTTGGTTTTTTGATAACAGACACCCTAATAGGTATGAAGTGCTATCTCATTGTGGTTTTGATTTGCATTTCCCTAATGATGATTGATGCTGGGCAGCTTTTCATATGTATGCTGGCCATCTGTATGCCTTTGAAAAAATGACTTTTCATGTCCTTTGCCCAGTTTTAATTGAGCTGTTTGGTTTTGTGCAATTGAGCTGTATGAGTTCCTTACATATTTTGGATATTAATCCACTCTCAAATGCATGGATTACAAATATTTTCTCCCATTCCATAGGTTAATTTCTCATTTTTAAAATTGTTTTCTTTCCTGTACAAAAGCGTTGTAGTTTAATATATTCCCAATTGTTTGTTTTTGCTTTTGTGACCTTTGCTTTTGCCGTCAGATCCAAAAAAGTCATTGCCAAGACCTGTGCCAAAGTGGGAACAGCCTACATTTTCTTCTAGTAGTTTTATAGTTTCAAGTCTTTAATCAATTTTGAGTTCATTTTGTCTATACTGTAAGTAGTGGTCCAATTTTATTCTTTTGTATTTAGTTATCCAGTTTTCCTAGCACCATTTATTGAAGAGACTGTCCTTTCCCCACTGACTATTCTTGGCTTCCCTGTCATAAATTAATTGACCATATATGTGTGGGTTTATTTCTGGGCTCCTTATTCAGTTCCATTTGATCTCTCTGTTTTTATGCCAAGAATAAAGTTTTAAAAAATGAATTTACCCAGGAGATTTTAAAGAATTTAATACATAGTTAAAATTTTTCAACAGTGAAAACAGGAGACACAGTTTAAAAAAAAAAAGAGTGACACGAGTGACTTGCATTTAAGTTATCACCCTGTGTGCTATGTTGAGAAGATATTGACATAAATGGGATGAGAAGCAGGAGAAAAGTTGAGATGGTATAGTATTAGTCTGAGTGTGATAACAAGACCAAGGTTATGACAGTGGAGATAACAGATGTCAAACTTGGGAAATATTTTGGAGAGAAGGTTGACTGGATTTCCTGATACGCTGAGTGGGAAATGTGAGTGGAAGAGAGTTGCCATAGATAAATCCACAATTTGGAGGTTGACCAACTAAAAGGATAGCATTTCTATCATTTGAGATGGAGAATAATATAGAAGGAGGAGGCTTAGAAGTAATATAAGAAATTCTTTGGCTTTGGGGTGCCTGGGTGGCCCAGTCAATTAAGCATCCGACTCTTAGTTTTGGCTCAGGTCATGATCTCTTGGTTCATGAGTTTGAGGCCTACGTTGGGCTCTGCGCTGACAGCATGGAGCCTGCTTGGGGTTCGCTCTCTTTTCCTATCTCTGCCCCTCTTCCATGCTTTTCTCTCAAAATAAATAAATAAATAAATAAATAAATAAATAAATAAATAAATAAATAAATTTTTAAAAATTGGGTTAGAAGTGTCTACTAAACTTTAGGACAAAGGGAAATAGTTTAATCAAGACAAAAGCACAGATCATAAGTGAGAGGACTGAGAAGACTATACTAAAATTAAAAATATCACACAGTGAAAATACAAGCCCTGAATAGAAAGTTATTTGCAACCACACAAAGGATTAGTATTTCTAATAAGGACATTCTATGGATTTGATTCAAAACATTTGCTCTATACTTGTGGACCCATATTCAATTCATAAGTGTACCATTTCATTTTAAATTGGGGGGAAATTTCCCAGATATCTTTCTTTTGTATATTTCCAGTTTAATTTCATTCAATCAGACACAAAATAGGAATTTGGGAAGGTAAATATTACTAGCTTTAGTTTTAGTCATGCACTTTCTCTGTAAAGGAGTCCAACTTTCTTATATCTATTGTTTCACTCTTATTTGTCTTCAATTATTTTTCAGTGAGTAACTGATTAATTCTCATACTGCTAACGTTAACGAGTGCTAGGTGCCAAATGAGTCGGTCTATTTAATTTATAGGTCTGCAAATTTCTTCTGTTACCAATGTTTTTTAAAAATGTGTATATTAAAATATATCTTACAAAATGTGGGGAATAAAGCTTAGCAATTTCCTGGGCTTACACCAATGGGTTAACAAGACATAAAGAATTACAAAGCCATAGGATGCTCCCACCTGAGTTTGGGTAAACAAGATAAGGCACCCCAGAATAGAGAGGGGTGCAAAGGCACTCAATACATAGGTATATGAAATAAACAAGATTAGGTATTCAGGGCAAAAGTGTACCCCAATTTAGTACTATAGCAGAAAGCTGCTTTCACAGGATAGACCAAGTTAAGTAAACAGGTAAATTGGGCTATAGACCCCTGCACTGCAGGTGAAGGAGCCCAGAGTGGAGATGATTAACAAAAGAAAAGGTGTCTTGTTAACCCTGAGCCTATTTCCCCTATCTGCCTTATCCTCTAGTTTATCTAAGATAAACAGACAAGGAGCCTCCTGTCTGCCATTAACAACCATCTACCCATCTGCCCGGTGCCAGGATTTTGTTTTATACTGACCCAAACCCCAAACACCATATGTCTTCAAAACCCCCTTTGCCCTCACGTCCCCAAGTTAATGTTCCCAGTTTCTTTGTCTCTTTGTGCACACCCACCACATTTGTAAGCCTTCTGATCTTAATAAATACGGGGCGAAAACCCTTATTCAGGGCTCTTGTCTTTTCCCAGACATTAACCATCTCTCACATTTTAATCCTGCATCCCACTCTTTTGCTGCCCAAAAGAGAACTTTAGACTTAGAGTCTACGACAACAAAATAACATATATACAACAAATTATACAACAAATTTAAGGAATTTAAAGAGGAAGAGTGAATGCAGAAGAAACTACCAAATTGTAAGAACTAGAACATTATCTGTTCCTTTGCATTGCCCAAAATGCCTCTCTTGAGCTTACTTATATGGAAAGAAGCATGAGATATCTAAGTAGCATCTTCCTAAAGAAGCATTACTCTGGAAACTTCTTGTACATACAGTTCTTGAAAAATTTAAATGACCGTGTGAACAAGCCTGATCTAACTTTCTGGAAAATGAAACAATAACAACACATGGATAAGATCTCTGGTTCTTCACTAATCAACCTCAAAACTCATGAGCAATGTTGTTTCAGATTATCTCATTGGCCAGGTGACTACAGATACAAGAGTTAGCCAAGCAGAGATTAGATAGATTTGTCCATAGAGAAGAACCACATAACAATAACTATAAACAACAATAAGGTCACTAACTTTTAGAGTGGTTTGTTATAGAGCAAAAGTCAGCTTATGCAAAGGATCACCAGTAGCAAAGGACAGAGGTAGTAAGGTGACTTGAAGAGCTTTGAAGAAACGTTAGACAGATCTCTGGCAACAAGCAAGGTTCCAGAAGAACAAACAAATAATCTCAAAAGAATCAACACTACAGTGACTGCTGCCACAAGAAACCACCTTATAGTTAACACTAAATGGAGAAGAAATGACAACAAACTGAAAGAGCTCAGCAAATTTGGCACAGTCAGTCAAGCAAGAGGAGAGGACATCTGCTTCTTACTACTACCATCTCCATTCTATCACCAAGAGATAGATGCAAGAAGGAACACCGTAATACCCACCACTCCTGAAGTTGGGAAGATACCTGTTGTGGAGCTAATCCTGTATCCCTTCCCAACCTCAGGTTCAGTGGCATAAAACTAGTAAGTTGACATCAGCCACTGTTAGTATATTTACACCACTCAAATTGGCAGATGCTACAGATCAGAGCTGCTTTTACCTTAGAAGGTCAGTAAACATTTACTGCCACAAACACTTCACATATTGTAGATCTTCCTTGGATTCTTTAACTTTAACTATATTTACTGAGATAGTTACTGGGATTCTTTAACTCTATTTACTTGGAAATATCTTAATAAAAATCTCAATAACACAGAAAAAAACTAGATAGTATCTTAGCCTCAAATTTGCCATTTATTTTAACCTTGACTGACACTTAACAAGAAACAAGATGAACTATGAACTCAGAGTGTGGTCAACTCTCATGAAAAAAATATGTATACTGGAGACTTTTATACTATAGATCTGTTAATTTCCTTGATACCTTAAAACTTGAGGCCAACTTTACCTGTGGCAACAGTTGGAATATATTTCTCTAAAAAATGTTTCTCAGAATGCATGTTTCTCAAAAGATCTTTCAGAAGAAGCAAGCATGTGTTAGGTCCAATGATTCTGTTTCTGATGGATATATATTCTATCACTGAGAAAACAACACATAATAAATAGTATTACATTTTGGCATTTACAGCAGTCCCTCCATCTTTCATGTTTAAATATCACATACCAGTATGTAATCAACAAAACACCTCATTCTTATCCATGCTGTCAATTCTTAGGACAAACTAGCATCAATTGTACCATAAGAGTAATAACTATTATTATTAGTTAATATCATTAATCTTATTATTATTATATAATTATTTGAGTTCAGTTCTTTTTTATTATCTTATACTGTCTATCATTACCAAGCTAGCCAAACCTTTCTGAATTCAGGGGTAGAGTGGGAACTAGAAGATAATTATCATGTAGTATCTATTTTCTATAATGGGTACGGTGATATTCATTTATAACTTAGGCAACAGACTGCTGTTATCAACTCTTATTACATTCCTGATCAAGGGGTGATTTTTCATTCTTTTTGTTACTTTACTACAAAGCTGCAATGAATACATGTCCAAAAACTCAGTGTATAAAGCTTCTCTCTGAAGGAAAAAATAAATGACAGCCTTCATCAGAAAGAGTCACTCCTGTGTTCTGCCTCCATATCAAATGGCTGTAATTTAATGCTTTCTGAAAGCTCACTTTAGACTTTTGTATTAGAGAGAGATAAAGAAGGAATCTAAAGTGGTGTTTGCAAATGAAAGCTTATTAAAAATATGAACTCTTGGGGCACCTGGGTGGCTCAGTCAGTGAGCCTCCAAGCTCTTGATTTCAGCTCAGGTCGTGACCCCAAGGTTGTGGAATCAAGCCCTGCCTTGGGCTCCATGCTCAACATGGAGACTGCTTAAGAATTACTCTCTCTCTCTCTCTTTCTCCCTCTGCCCCTCTTCACTGTTCACACTCTCACTCTCTCTCTAAATTAAAAATAATAATAAGAGTAAAAAGGAAAAGCAAAAATATGAACTCCTATATCCTAGACATATAAAATCATAATCTTTTGGAAAACAACAAAGATCTATTTATCTGCAGTCTCATAAGAGATTTAGAAGAGATTCCAAGTTTGGAAACAACTTGTTTGTAGAAGCGCACCTTTCAACTCTAAAAATTCCACAGTTAAGTAAAAAGAAAACCAAATACCTGCATGATTTATTCTTTGATCCTTGTGAAATAATATCCCTAAAAGTATGATTTTTATAAATAAAAGTATATAAATAAATAAATATATTTATTATTAAATACTATATAAATATATTTACATAAATAAATATATTTATGCCCCTGACACTTTAGAAAATATCTATTTCAAGAATGTTTTTTGGGGCACCTGGGTGGCTCAGTCGGTTAAGCGTCCGACTTCGGCTCAGGTCACAATCTCGGGGTCCGCAAGTTCGAGCCCTGCGTCGGGCTCTGGACTGATGGCTCAGAGCCTGGAGCCTGCTTCCGATTCTGTGTCTCCCTCTCTCTCTGACCCTCCCCCGTTCATGCTGTGTCTCTCTCTGTCTCAAAAATAAATAAAAACGTTAAAAAAAATTTAAAAAAAAAGAATGTTTTTCATATTTTTGCAAATCCACAGTCACATATACTATTACAGTTGACCCTTGAACAACATAGGTTTGAAATGAGGGTCCAATGACACGTGGATTATTTTCCAATAAATACAGTAGAGTACTATAAATGCATTTTCTCTTCCTTATGACTTCTTAACATTTTCTTTGCTCTTGCTTACAATCTTATAAGAATACAGTATATAATACTTACATAAAATATGTGTTAATTGACTGTTTATGTTACTGGTAAGATTTCTGGTCAACAGGTTATTAGTAGTGAAATTTGGGGGGAGTCAAAAGTTAGACACAGATTTTCAACTGTGCAAGGGATTGATATTCCAACCCTTTTGTTGTTTGAGGGTCAAGTGGAATTACGCTATCCCATGTCTCTTCATGGGATAAATTCCTTTTATAATTTAACAGCTAATATTAGTGTTTCACTACATAGCAAACATGTCGCAAATATAGACGAACTATAAACACATTCTACTTCAACAAAGAAAAACTCTGTCCAAAAGTAAGTGGCTTTAGAGGCCGAGTTCTACTACCATGATTGAGAAGAGAAAGACAAGGATATTCAGAGATAAGCTGTTTTGTATGAATGGAGTTTATGTGCATGTGCTCTTATAGTATCAGATGCTAAATATCCAGGGCTAGGCTGTGGTCTCATGTTAAAAGCATGGAAAAAACCCAACAGTGGGTTTCAATGAGCATGGAATAATTATAGGCAATAAAATGAGATGGCTGTAGAGAAACAAGCTACCTGAAAACACATTCTACTTTATACTGGTGCTTTATTCCTGTCCTACAGTAGGAATTTTAAAATTCAGGTTAATGGCTTTTGGAGTGAAGTTGTATTTATACACAACACAGTATGTAACATTTAGAAAATAAGTCACTAATGCGATTGGGATTTAGACAGAATATTTGATCTTTAAAAGGACAACAAACCAGATCCTTCAAGTAATCCGAGCAATGAAATAAACTAGTAATCATTGTTGAAGTAAGTTTATCTGCCTTTAAAAAGCTGTGAATTGGTATGCAACATGATCAGCCACATGGCGAAACCATTGCACAGTGTCTCATACTGAAACCCGAGAACAAGAGAGATGATAAAAGAACCCTGTGTAAGCAAGAGCTATTGGCAATGTCAAAGTCCCAAAGATAAATATCATATGTCCACATTTATAAAGAACATCTCGTTAAAGTATAGTCAAATGACCTGCTTGCTAATATTTGATGAGACAAAATAACATTTTCCCAAATCAATCAAGCAAGCAATAGTAATTAGTCTTTCTTGTGAAAAATTTTCTACTTCCATTATTCCTCCAGTTTACTTTTAACAATGGCATGGATTTAAGTTTTCAATCTGTAATATATTACCTGGATCTTTTCCCACATGGGATAAATTCATTCTGCCATATTTGTGTCTTATTTCCATCATCACCCAAACTATTCATTATGTCTCTGCAATATGACATTTGGTTGTACCAAATAAGTTCAACATGAAGGAAAGAGGACCCAATAGAGACCATATGATCTTCATCTTTTCCAGCTTTGGTGACATATAACGGACATATAACACTGTGTAACTTTAAGATATACAATAGGATGATTTGATATACACACACATTGCAAAATGATTATCTCAAAAACTTAGTTAGCACATCCATCACCTGCCATGAAAAAATGTTTTGGTGGGGTGAGAACATTCAAGATCTACTCTTTTGTCAAGTATAAAATATAATATTGTCGGGTCACCTGGGTGGCTCAGTCAGTTGAGCATCTGACCTCAGCTCAGGTCATGATCTCACAGTTCGTGTTTAAGCCCCACTTCAAGCTTTGCTCTGACAGTGAGGAGCCTGCTTCAGAATCTCTGTCTCCTTCTCTCTCTGCCTCTACCCATCTCATACCTCTACCCCACTCACCACCCCCCCCAACCCTAGAAACTCTCTGTTTCTATGAGTTTGGCTGTGTGTGTGTGTGTGTTTTAAGATCATACAGTATTTGTCTTTCTTGTCTGACTTATTTCATAACACAATGCCTTCAAGTTCCATCCATGTTTTCCCAAAAGAAGAAAATATTTTAATCATGTTAATGAAGAAAGATTTTTATTGATGAGGCACCAAAAAGCAAGGGCATTTCAAGAGTAAAATATTAACAAGTTTGATGTATGTATTTATAAACTGTGAAGAACACAAAGAAATCTGTGAGAACAAAATAACAAGTAAATAAAAAATGAGCAAAGAATATGAAGGGCAATTCACTGGAAAAGAAACACAATAGGCCAACACACATATGAAAGGAAGTTTCATCACGCTGGTAATCAGGGAACTGCAAATTAAACCTCTCATAACCATTAGTTTGGCATGAATAAATAAATGTAGCAATATCAAAACTATGAAAACTTACATAAATCCAAGTCTGAATGTACCTGTGCAACAACAAAATTCTTAATTATTTTCATAGTAGCTAAATATGCCAATCAAGTAAATGGAAGATTGCTTCCAAAGGTACTCCAAGAAAGGAATATAAATAAGAAGTTATAGAATGAGTTTAACAGAAATTATTTTATTCCTTAGGCTGTGATAAAATGGAGGCACAAATAAGAACTGTTTGTAAGGGGATGCCTAGGTGTCTCTGTCAGTTAGGTGTCCGACTCTTGATTTCGGCTCAGGTCATGATTTCTTGGCATCAGGTTGGACTCCATGCTGACAGCGCAGAGCCTAGTTGGAATTCTCTGTCTGCCCCTCCCTCTCTGCTCCTCTCCCACACCATGCGCACATGCATGTACGAGCGCTGTCTCAAAATAAATAAATACACTTAAAAAAGAAAAGAGTGGTTTATAAGACAACACTTTGATGTAGAAGTAGGTTTTTTTGGGTTTGGTACAGCTCATCAAAAAGATCAAGGATCCAGCACTCTGCCTTTCTGCTCTACTATTTGCAATGTACATGCGTTTTATTCTTAAATGTTGTCCTACATATGTCCTATATATGCCAATGCCCTAAAGATTACATCCACCATAGGGAAAAAAGACAATCAAAGGAATATAGCTGAAAGAGTGCCCTTCTTTAGACACACTCTTTTTATTCAGGAAGAAACATTTTCCCAGAAACCTTGCTAGACAGATCGGACAAAAGATTTACTGGGCAAAACCGAGTCCGGGCAGCTTGGCAAACAAATACAGGACAAATGTATTGGGAAAATTACTTTATATATACCTCAGTTCCAGTGTCTTCTTTCTGTGGTACAAGGTAGGGATCAAATAACCTATGGTGAGTATAACATAATGTATAAACATGTTGAATCAGTATGTTGTACATCTGAAATTAATGTGACATTGTGTATCGTCTAAAGAAACTAATTTAGGGGTGCCTGGGTGGCTCAGTCGGTTCAGCGTCCGACTTCAGCTCAGGTCACGATCTCTCGGTCCGTGAGTTCGAGCCCCGCATGGGGCTCTGGGCTGATGGCTCAGAGCCTGGAGCCTGCTTCTGATTCTGTGTCTCCCTCTCTCTCTGCTCCTCCCCCATTCATGCTCTGTCTCTCTCTGTCTCAAAAATAAATAAACGTTAAAAAAAATTAAAAAAAGAAACTAATTTAAAAAAATAACACATGTTGATTGCCCGAAATGATGAAATTAACCAGATCATTAAATAATATCCATTTATTTTCCATGGTATTATTTTAGTAGTGAACATCTTTGAAATATTTTTAATAAAAGTTAATGTGATCATCCTAATGAATTTTAATCTTGTCTAGAATGTCCCCCACCCGAAAATCACAGTTTAATTTTTTTTTTTTACGTTTATTTATTTTTGAGAGACAGAGTGAGACAGAGTGAAAACAGAGGAGGGAAGAGAGAGAAGGAGACACAGGATCTGAAGCAGGCTCCAGGCTCTGAGCTGTCAGCACAGAGCCCAATGCGGGGCTTCAACTCACAAACCACGAGATCATGACCTGAGTCGGACACTTAACCGACTGAGCTACCCAGGCGCCCCCAAAAATCACAGTTTAAGTAAATTAATACCACATAACAAGACAATTATACATTTTTTTAATAGTAGAGAAATATACAAACTTTAAAACCTAAAATTCAATTTCTGATATATTTTTGCTTCCTAGATTAAGAAAATTACAAAAGCAACATGTGTATGAACGCTTCCACATCATCTTCAGTGACATTAAACTGTATGCATTTCAATTAGACAGTTTAATTATATTTTGCATATCAGTATTCTTAAAACTAAATCTGAAGGAAAGATTAATAACGGAATTAAGAATAAGAACAGGAGGCCACATTATTAATTAATGAAGATATTTTTAATAATTATGGTCACACATAAACAACAATACAAACAATGAGACAGTGATGTAAATTACAGAACAGTGATCTTTGCATTATTATATAATAATTAGCAATTTTATTTATTTATTAATTAATTTATTTATTTATTGAGTATAACTGTCATGCAACGTTACATTAGTTTCAGGTATACAACATAGTGATTCAACTTCTTTAAATATTGTTATACTCACTTCAAGTGTAGGTACCATCTGCGACTCTAGGCTGCTATTGGTAACAATGTATTAACAGTGCTATTAATAACGGGGACTATATCGCCTATACCTAAAAGGCAAATTTCCCTGATTTGTTCACTTTTTACCTGGAAGCCTGTACCACTTCCCTGCACCCTTTGGCTCCTCCCCACAAGCCCATCCGTTTGACAACCATCAACTCGTTCTCTGTATTTATAAGTCTGACTCTGCTTTTTCCTTTGTTTCTTAGATTCCATATGTAAGTGAAGTCATATAGTATTTGTCTTTCAGCCTGATTCATTTCACTTAGCATAATAACCTCTAGGTCTTTCCATGTTGTTATGAATGGCATGAGCGCATCTGTTCTTATGGCTGAGGAATATTCTATCACACACACACACATACACACACACACACACACACACACACACACACACACAATATCTTCTTTATCTATTTGCCTGTCAATGGTCACTTAGGGTGCTTCCATATCTTCACTACTGTAAAAACGTTGCATTAAACCAAGAGGTACATTTATCTTTTCAAATTAGCATTTTTGTTTTTCTTGAAAAAGATTTTGTCACAAAGATTTTGTCATAAAGGAGTTGGAGTGCCTTTGGAGAGTTTGATCAGAGTAATGACATTATTTGATTTTTTTTTTAATACTCAATAATGGAACACTGGATCATACTGTTTCTCTTTTTAATATGTTGAGGAACCTTAATACTGTTTTCCACAATTTCCACTCCTACAAACAGTGGACAAGGGTTCCTTTTTTCTGCTTCTTCACCAACACTTGTTATTTCTTATATTTTAGATTTTAGCTAGTCTGACAGGTTTTAGGTGATATCTCACTGTGGTTTTGATTTCCATTTCTCTGATGATGAGTGATATTGAGGATCTTTTCATGTATCTATTGGCCAGCTGTAGGTCTTCCTTGGAAAAAAATCTATTTAGGTCCCATAATCATTTTTAATCAGATTATTATTATTATTTGTTTAGTATGGAATGTAAATACATCCTTAGAGTCCAGCATCATCCTGATATTAAAATAAGACAAAGACATCACAAAAAAAGAAAACTATAGGCCAATATCCCTGAAGAAAAATTCTCAAAAATTATTAGAAAACTGCATTCAATATAAATTAAAAGGATCATTCACCACAATCAAATGGGATTTATTCCATGAATGCAACCATGGCTCACTATTCGTAAATCAATGTGACATACCATATCAACACATCTAAGGATAAAAATCATAGGACCATGTCAATAAATGCAAAGTATGCATTTGATCAAAAAATCTGTTTATGATAAAAAGTCTCAGCAAAGTGGGTTTAGAGGGAGCATACCTCAACAAAATAAAGGCCACATATGAAAGAAAGCCCCACAGCTAACATCATACTGAATGGTGAAAAACAGAGATTTCCCTCTAAGATTAGGAACAAGACAAGGATGTCCACTCTTGCTACTCTTATTCAACATGGTCCTGGAAGTCCTAGCCAGAGCAATCAGACAAGAAAAATAAATAAAAGGCATATAAATATTGGTAAAGAAGAAATTAATCTGTCACTAGTTGCAGACAAGATACTATACATAGAAAACCCTAAGTATTCCACCAAAAAAACAAAACAAAACAAAACAATTAGAAGCAATTTTCTTCCTATTTTTTTTTTTAACTTTAAAGATCAATCAGGGCACTTACTAGTGATTTCTGAGTTAGTCTTGAAAGACCTCTGTACTTAATTATCTCCAAACTACAAAGAAGACAATTCAGAGCAAGACTTTATAAAAATGTGAGACTCCCACTACCAGAGAGAATATTGATTATGAAATTAATCTATATATTTGGTTAATTTTAATACTAAAGTTGCATGCTTTAGGGTTCACTTGGAGTTCTCTACACAAAATCAACTTGCCCCTTCAACTGCATTTCCCTCACAATTAACTCTTTTTTTTTCAATTTTTTTAATTTATTTTTGAGACAGAGAGAAACAGAGCATGAGCAGGGAAGGGGCAGAGAGAGAGGGAGACACAGAATCAGAAGCAGGCTCCAGGCTCTGAGCCATCAGCACAGAGCCCCATGCGGGGCTCGAACTCACAGACTGTGAGATCATGACCTGAGCCGAAGTCGGACGCTCAACCGACTGAGCCACCCAGGCGCCCCCACAATTAATTCTTTAATGTAAGGAACTAGTGAGAATTAGAAGAGTACACAAAATTCTTGTAAATGGCTTTTACTCATTAACTATACACAAAATAGCATGCATGGATGCATGTATATAGCAGAATCTTCCACATATATTCATTGATTAGATTTATCAATAATTCCACAGCTTCCCATGTTTCAATAAAGAGAAACAGGATCAACTAGGATTGTATTATGACTTCTGTGGGTCGTAGGCAATTTTGCCTTCCTTTGCCCCTTCCTGCATGAAAACACACACAAAAATATTCAAAGTTCTGTTTTGTAAGTACATGAATATAAACATGAATATATTAATATTATATTCAATATGTATTATTTGACCTAAGAGCTCATTCTTTTCTTGTGATTTTAAACTAAGTCAAAGCATTTTTGTGGGTCCCTAAAAGTAATGAGCCCCCCAGCACTGTAGTTAAAGGAAAAGTTGGCCCCCAGTTCAATAGGAAAAGCTTTTTTTTTTTTTTAATTTTTAATGTTTATTTTTGAGAGAGAGAGAGAGAGAGAGAGAGAGAGAGAGAGACAGACACAAAGCACGAGCAGGGGAGAAGAGAGAGGGAGACACAGAATCCGAAGCAGGCTCCAGGCTCTGAGCTGTCAGCACAGAGCCCCACGCGGGGCCTGAACTCACAAACCCTGAGATCATGACCTGAGCTGAAGTCAGAAGCTCAACCGACTGAGCCACCCAGGTGCCCCAAAAAGCTTTTTCTTTGAAATAATTTCTATTTTAATAGAAAAAAAATTGAAACTGGAGGCTACTTAGAAGTTATACCAAAACTTGATTTTAACAAAAGTATCTCTGTCTTCAAAGTACCTCCCTCCCTAGAAGTAATAAGAAGTGGTAAAATGGAGTGAATTGAAATCCGCTTATTTCCTGTATGACATATGAGGGCAGGAGAAAAAAAAGAAAACTGGAAGCATAAGTGTGACACAGAAAACCAGAAATTGCTATGGATTTAAACAGTCCTCAGGGAAATATCTGAATTTCTAATAATAAATAATCTCAGGATAGTTACCTCAAAAAAAAATTTGCTGTGGTTGGCCAATGGAAAATGAGAAATCTTGTGATTTCCTAAAAAAAAATATAGATTTTATATTCCAGTGGAGAAGGATTTTATATACACTAGGAAGATTCTACCTTTAGTAAGAAGTGAATAGAAAAGGGCAGATAGAGGCAAATTCTCACCGTTAGGGAAAAAATTTATGGCTTAAGTCATAAATTTAAAAATACCAAACAATATATGGCTTCAGAAAATGAATTAAAAGATAAATAAAATGAAGACTAAAGTGATAAAATAGAATTATTTCCAGGCAAATGAAAATACCCATCTGATTTCTCACAGTTTTGCTAATTACAGTATTAAAATATATATATATATATATATATATATATATATATATATATATATATATGACCTACCCTAATTGAATGTCACAAAAATGACTGAAGTGTTCTATGAAAACAATACTAGCATAACGAAGTTACAATGTACATTTATGTGGTTCCCATTTGCTCTCATCCTGAGTTCCCAGAAATATTTTTCAGGCAGACTATCATATCCTTAAAATTTTGTTTTTTAAAATGATGTTTTCTATGATATATTCAGAGTCCACAAGACTGCATGAAAAAGTAATTGGTGCTAAATAAAATACATACCAAATGGATAAAAAGTTGAGATTATTCACCAACCTAACTTGTTCACACTTGTGCTAATACACAGACTTGGTTTATTTACCAAAACGAGCGCTAACAGTTACTATGCTAACCACATAGTTTTGTGGAGATACAGTATTTACGGTAGAAGCTATTAAAAAATCATTATGAAAGGTGCTTTACAGAATATAAGTGAACCGAAAGGAACTGGCAAATGTATACTGGCCACAACTACAATCTGAAAAACCAAGAATGGACTCAACTGTATTCTTTCTGACTGAGGACAACTTTGGGGCGGCAAAGGGAATCTAACTAATTATTTTTTAATGTTTATTTATTTATTTTGAGAGGGGGGGCAGAGAGAGAAGGAGAAAGAAAATCCTAAGAAGGCTCCACGCTGTCAGCATGGTGCCTGATGCAGAGCTTGAACTCACTAACCGTGAGATCCTGATCTGAGCCAACATCAAGAGTCCAACACTTGGACTGACCAACTGAGTCACCCAGGAGCCCCCAAACTAATTATGTTTAATACTACATTTCAAGTGAGAAATTAAATAAAAGAACTTAAAGTAAGTGTGTGTGTATGTGAGTGTGTGTCTCTATTTGCTTATGGAGATACATGCATTGATAGATGGATAGACAGATAAATATAGATTGATATGATAACACTGACTGAATTTATAAGGAACCAATTATATCCCTATTTGACGTTTCAAAATTGATGTAATGGTCAGCAACTTAAAAATACAGATTTGTAGATTATCTCCTGAGAAAATGAATGACATATACCAGATATTGTGTGTATTATCCTGCAAAATCCTATCTGTTTATGAATTATTTGACATCACGTCTTAAAATAATATTTGCAAAATTAGCTTGAATGGGTTTGGAGAAGAACAATTATGTAGACTGACAAAGGGCTCTAAATTTATAAAGAGAGGGTAATCACACCTGCCATTGAATTGGGATGTAGTGAGTGTCGAGAGAATGTCTAGAAGGCTGGCTTAAGTTGTAATGTTCTTTAGTATTAAATTAATGAGGTAAAAAGGGAAGAAAACTGCACATTCGTGGGAGGTGTGAACGATAATAAACTGGCAGGTGTACTAAAGAGGAGAATAAACAGAGAAATAAATCGAACCACACAGACTATGAATATAGTAATAAACAGAAGAAAATGAAATTCAACTCAGAAAAATGCAACTATGTCAGACAAATAATCACCTCCAATAGCAAGATCATAGGACTTTTAAAAAGAGCGTAAGTTAAAATTCAATAGCATTAGAGAAAGATAAGAAACAGAGAAGGGAATTGTGTATTTGTGTGTGCAGATATTATTTTATATAAGAATAACCAATATAGTTCCATCAGCTTCTATTCTAGAGCATTCTAGAGCCACAATAGGCCATTGATAACCGGGGCCTCTTGGCAAATATATTAATAAGAATTAGAGTCTTAGGACCTAGAGTCTACTACAGAATGTGGATAAATACAGAAAGAGGTAGACCTGCTATTTTTACTACTCAATAACCATGTTTTTCATCTGTCCCCAAGAGTTACATCCCCACACTTTTTATGCTCAAATGTAACCAAAGTATGTGAATGTTCTACATACCAATGTACTCATAACTGAAGTCCAGTGTGAATGAAAACACCTCCAGTCTTTTACACATTTCTTGTCATTTGTCTCAGAATTCTTCCCCCCCCCACCCATCCTCATATTCTGTATTTTACAGATTATTTCCCAGCTGACTGGAAAATAGATACAAAGTGAAGAAGTGAAATCTACAGAATATTCCCAAACGGTCTTTTAATCAGTAATAAATTTCCCTCCAAACTGTTATACGTAGATTAATGTTAAAAGGTAAGTGATTTAATTACAAACTCTCTCTTTTCAAAAGGTAGGTGATGATATCATGAAGCGATCCTATCCTTGCTTTTTAATTACTCTTGTCCATATCTCAGAGATTTTTCAGAACTCTGGGGTTTTAACGTCTCAAGGATTTCACAGGTATTTGTACACACAGCCTTCTGACTCACTAATTCAAAATTCCTCAAGTTGTTTCATGAAATACCCAACTTATATACATATATATACATGTATTTTTTAAATAGTTCTGTGATCCAACGTTTAGAGAAATCTTGTGCTTATAACTTTGGAGAAGAGATTAAACTGGTGTATTTACTACACTATCAGAACCTTTTTTACTGTGATGAGTATGTTTATGGCATTGATTCTGGTGATAGTTTTATGGGCGTGTATCTCAAACTCATCAAGTTGTATACATTAAATACAGCTTTCTGCAAGTCAACTTTACCTCAATCAAATGGTTCAAATAATTAAATTATTGGGGTGCCTGGATGGCATAGCTGGTTGAAGGTCCAACTTCAGCTGAGGTCATGATCTCACGGTTCATGAGTGCTAGCCCCGCATTGGGCTATGTGCTAACAGCTCACAGCTTGGAACCTGCTTCGGATTCTGGGTCTCCCTCTCTGCCCTCCCCCGCTCATGCTTTCTCTCTGCCATTCAAAAATAAATAAGCATTAAAAATTTTTTTAATAAAAAAGATTTAATTATTGATCTCACTTTTTCCCGTACTAGGCCCAAAGTTTATTGGTAAACTTTTATTAATTTTTTTAATGTTTATTTATTTTTGAGAGAGAGAGAAATAGAGTATGAGCGGGCAAAGGCAGAAAGAGAGGGAGACACAGAATCCGAAGCAGGCTCCAGGCTCTGAGCTGTCAGCACAGAGCACAATGCAGGGCTCAAACCCGCGAATCTTGAGATCATGACCTCAGCTGAAATCGGACACTTAACAGACTGAACCACCCAGGCGCCCCTGGTAAACTATTTTTTAATTAAAAAAAAAAAAAAAAGATATGAACAAAAGAATACACAAATCATAGGTATATGACTTAATGAATTTTCACAAAATGGAAGAACTTAGAACCAGATCAAGAAACAAAATATTGAGAAGTTCTTCTTATGATCGTTTTCATTCATGACCCTCCCCACTATCCTGACGTGTAGTGCCATGGATTATTTCTGCCAACCTGGACTTACTTTTGTGGATGCTTTATTTATAAACTCATTTTAAATTAAACTATTTCTTTTGCCATAGTTGTAAATTCACATGCAGTCTTAAGAAATAGTATGTACAGATTACATACACCCTTCTCCCAGTTTTCCCCAATGGCAAAATTGCGCACAATTGTAGTACCATATCACAACTGGAAAACTGACATTAATGCAATTCATCAAACTTACTCAGATCTCACATTTTGCATATTCATATGTGCACGTATTGTGTTCTCTGAAATTTTGTCACATGTCTATATTCATGTAACTGTAAGTATAGCCCAGATATAAGTACATGTAAGTAGAGCCAAGCTCCAAGAACAGTTGTAATATTAAAGGATCCCTCATGCTTTGCTATCACTTGCGTAGACACATCCACTTCCTTTAGCATTCTCTCCCATCCTTCCTCTCCTTCACCCTTATCCCTAACCCCTGGGAACCAGGAGTCCATTTTCTATCTCCATTATTTTGTCTCTTCAAGAACTTACACAAATGTAATTGCATGGCATATAGCTTTTGAGATTCGCTTATTTCACTTAGCATAATTTCCTGAGATCCATCCAAGCTATAGCATATTTCAATAGTTTGTTCCTTCTAATTACTAAGTAGTATTCTATGTTATAGATGTACCACAGTTGTTTAAAAATTCACCCAGTGGGAAAAATAAATCACCCACTCAAGGACATTTGAGCTGTTTCCAGTGTTCTGTTATGGTAAATAGAGGTACTCTGAACATTCATGCACATGTTTTGTGTGAACATAATTTCTCAATTCCCTGGGATCACTAAGCAGGAAAGCAACTGCCAGATCATATGCAGGTGTATGCTTAGTTTTGTTCTGTTTTTTCACACACTGCCCAGCTCATTTCCAGAGTGTCTGTACCATTTTATATTCCCACTGATGTAAGAGTGATTTGTTTCTCCATACCCTTGCTAGCATGTGGTGTTCTCACTACTTTTTATTTTATCCATTCTGATAGGGGTTTAATGGCACCGACTGTGGTTTTAACTTTCATTTTCTTAAGATGGCTAATAATGTCGAACAATTTCATGCGCTTACTTGCCATCTGCATATCTTCGTTAGTGAAATGTCTGTGTAGTGTTATTTCCCACTTAAATAGATTACATATTTTTGTTTTCAGAGTTCATTATATAACCTACCTACATTTTTTTGTCAGATAAGCATTTTGCAATATTTTTTCCGAGTAGACAGTGAATTTTCCCATATTCTTTACAAGAACTTTCACAGAACAAAAGTTCTTATTTTATAGTATTTGTATGAAATCCAGCTTATAAATTTTTCCATGTATGGGTCGTGATTTTGGTGTCAACTCTAAGAACTCTTTGGCCAGCCATACTTCTTGTCTAAAACAAACAAACAAAAAATTCTGGTATTTTAATAGGAATTTCATGAAACCTACAGATCAGTTAGGGGAGAATTAACATCGTCACTATCTTGATTTTTTTCAAAAATCAAATCTTCATTTATTTAGTTCTTTTCAAAAATTTATTTCATTAGCATTTTGTAATGGTCATATAGATACCATACATGTTAGTATGGTACAAGTTTTGCACCTAAGTCTGTTATTTTTCGTTATACTGTGTTTTCCTCGATACTGCAAAAGAGTTCCACATTTTCCCATCTTCCCCAGCACTTGGTACTGACTGTCTTTTCAATGTTAGCCATTCTGTTATGTTAGTGGTATAATACTATAACTTAAATATTTCCTGCTCATTCATGATGTTATTATTTTCTTATGTTTTGTCTCTTCTACAAAGTGCCTACACAATTCTTTTGCCTATTTTTCTATAGACTCTACTGTGTTACTGATAGGGAATAATGAACACACATACAAATAATTATATATGTATATACACACACATATATATACACATTTATGCTAGATATGCTTTTTGTCAAATCTACATATTGCATATATCGTCTCTCCATATATTTTTCTTATACTGTAAGCGGTGCTCCCAGATGAACAATTCCTTGGTTATAATAAAGTCCAATTTGTAAATGCTTACCGAATAAAGCTTTTTTTGTGTGAATTTAAGAATTCTTTGTCTACTTCAAGGTTAATGCTCTTCTAATTTTTTTCCTATGTGCTTACATATATACTTTTAAAGTTTATTTATTTTGAGAAATAGAGAGTGGGGGGGGGGAAGCACAAGTGGGTGAAGGGCAAAGAGAAAAGGGGAGAGAGAAAACCCCAAGCAGGCTCTATAGTCAGGTTGGAGCCCAGATGTGGGGCTTGAACTCACAAACCATGAGATCATGACCTGAGCCAAAACCAAGAGTCAGGTGCTTAACTGACTGAGCCACCAGGCACCCTGTGTGCTTTATATTTTTTACCCCATACCTCTTTATTAAAGAAACATTTTCTCATGCAGATAGAGAAATGTCACTGTAAATTTAAGAGTTAAGTGCCAGAGTTCTTTTCATGGAATATATATTCATCATGGCTGTGTTAACCTTTCCTAACAGACAAGATTCATGGGTTTCCTTCTTCTTTCAATTAGCATTGTTTCAGATGACTATACTATTCCAATATTTCTCTTAGTGGTAAGACAATAACTACACACTGAGTAATCTCAAAGCTTCAGAGAATAATATCAACTGAATATCTTAATTAAATCAGAATTCTGATTCAGTTAAGTCTACACTCTGGACGCTATAGTATTAAGAAAAAACAATGTGATTTTTCCTTTCTGTCATTTTGGCATAAATATACACCACATTATGATGAATGAAACTGGCTATGAAAATATATATTGTGCTCAAAGCTGTAAGACAGAATTTGGTATATTCTATAGAAGCTCTTTTCCTCCAGCTGTTGGGGCCTACATAATGAAACCAAAACCAATTATAATATAGTTCAATGCCAGTAAGAATACTTTTTCTTAGAAATGAGACTAATTTAGAGAGGTATATGGAAAATGGAAGACCTTTTGATCCAAAAAAAAAAAAAAAAAAGACCAGCAGCCAAACCCAACAAAGACATATATTTGGAATTAAAAGGAAGATACACAAAGTGTTTGAGTGTTATATATTGAGTGTATATATTATTTGTTTAAAAAAATCAGGGAATGAATCTAAACACCTGATCTTAAAACACGTATTACTTCACAGTATCTTATTAAAGCAATTTTTTTATTTCACAAATGTAAGGTTGGCAAGGTTTGAAGGTGAAGTAATTTTTAGAATACTTTTAAAAAATATTTTTCATACCTGCATTCTCCAAAAGTAATAAAACGTGAGCTTAAAGCATTAAAAAGAAATTTTAGAACTTAATTTAGTACTCATAACAAATATGAAATCAATAAGGCAAAACACATTATAATTTCTCTGATATACAAGGTAATGTATTTGAAATAAATGCTAATGACAGTTTCCGCCGATATTGGGCCTTGAATCATAGATAGTTAACCTTGGACGAATAGAAACAATATTTAGAAGCTACTGCATGGTGTATATTTGCTCTACGCATCTACTACTTGTTGACGTTACTAGTTCTTATTGTGACTAGCTATACACTAATGGGATCTGTTCCTATATTTTTATAAGATTATTTGTTATCTGTGCAAATAAAACTGTGCAGTATTAAAGCATTCAACTGAATGGAAATAAATGTAAGATTCTACATGGTTTTTATTGAGACCTACATACTTACCTGAACTTGCTCTTGCTAAGATTAAGGTGATCTGTCTCCTGTTTGTAGGACGACAATGATTATGTTTTTAATACAGAATATCTGTTAGTTTCAAACAACTGTTTCCCTGGTTATTGTTACAGGGAAAGCGTTGATAATACGTCACTTTTTTTACAAGTAGTTCGCATCAAACATACGACATATGTTATACGGCTCCTTGGGATGGATAGATCAATAGAAGATTTAGAATAAAAGCTTAAAATACATGGCGTGAAGCTTAGGTAAGCCATTAAATTCTTTATCAAATTAGAGGATAAGGAAAGCAAAGTAAAATCGTTTGACACAGGGGCATTATTTTAATTCTAGCCTTCTCCCTCACACACTTATGCAAAACATTCATCCTTCCCATGCCCACACGCCATCACCAACACTGGCATTCACAAGTATCTTTAAAAGTAACCAGAGAAGTATGTTGCCCTAAACGTTTCAGGTACCTTACACACATTGCAAAGAATATACCCTTTTCTTAAATGCCCCAACTGTAGAAACAAATGGTAAGGCTTAAACCTACTGTTGGAGAGAATGCTTTGCTGAAAAATCAAAGCTTAGGATGACCTAATTGCTTAGAAAATCACTGTAAAAGTTGCATAAACCATCCATATCGATCACTTTCATAGAGTGCTTCTGAGACAAGGAGCATTTCCTATCCCTTGTTTATCCCACTTAATAAAATATTTGACACCCTCACCTTTTTTCTTCCTCCCTTTCTATTGTCTAAACACTTTCACCAATATTTATTTAAAAATATATTCCAAATTGCTGAGAATCTTACCTCACTAATCCAGCCTCTATCAAAATTGCTATTTCATACGAGAAAAGATTGCACGTGGGAATGTACAGTGATTTTATTTTGAATACACTACTGGAGGACAAACAAATGTTTGGAAACAATACTAGAAAAGTCTGACATTGGATTTATTTTTTGCTTGTTCCAAAGCCACATTTTAGTGAACACTTTAAAAACAAAGACTGCATTTGCTTGAGCAGACTTTTATTATTTATGCCCTTGGAGTATAGTTTACTTTTGTAGGATAGACAGATGATGTTTCCACTCTATTTTATTAATTTAGGGGGGAAAAAACCTAATTCTTTCATCTTTGAAAGCTAAAAACTTATGTCAACTGGCATATTATTTACACAGATGGTTTAAAAGGTATTTCCAGTTTCTTTCTAAGAAAACTGTTTACCTGTTCCCTTGAATTATTGAGGAAAGTTTCAATTATTCCTTTGTATCACTCCTTGCCAAATCTTTATTTATTTATGGCATAAATAAAATGACGACGTACTTATTTAATGTTAGCTGCAAGACTTTTTCCAGGCACTGAATAAATGCTGAATGATTTTATAGAATAAGTATATGCAACTTAAATGAGTCAAATTACAAAACTACTTTCTGTAGAACGTATGGGTTGTAGTAGGAGAAACATACATGTAACAAAACAAGTGGAAGTTAACTTAGATATATGAGTTTTGAGTTGAGACATAATAAACACAGAAATATATTTGGGATAACTTGGCAGCAAAGAGTTCCTTGAGAAACTGGGATCTGATCAGGTTTTTGAAAATCTTACAGAGAGTAGCGTCGAGGTGTTGAGGCAGTGGGAGGACAGAGGACTCTGCCAGATTCACTCTGAGGAAGAAGTGAGTAACTCACACTGGAAATGCCGAAGAGGGTTTCACTGAACTGACACCTCTTCATCATCATCTGCAACTACCAGACACCAAGAACTTTCAGAAAACTGTGTGAGTTGGTGGGACATTGAGTTGGTGGGACAACCAACTTGGCTGTGAGTTGGTGGGACATTTTTGGGACAGGGTACACTGCTGTAGCAACATGAAAGTGAAATTAGCCTAACTACCACTCCATGCCTCCCACCTTCCTTTATCACTCCATCCACAACAAAACTCCACGCTAGGGTGTCCTGACATCCAAGGTTATAATACAGACTACGCCCCAGGACCTTGTAAAATGGACATAGTGGTATTTCACAACATCACTATTGTTTAATTGATCAGTCCTGGCTACCCAGCACTGTGCCAAGTGCTTTCTATTTATTAGCTATTTACTTAAATGGCATAATAACTCTGTAAGTTAAATACCAGGCAATAAACCCGAGATTTAAACTTAGGTCTACTTTCACATTTTAAACTGTTATTCCCAGTTCGCAGATCCAGAAGCAAATGGTATTCACTAAGAAGAGGTAATTTAATACATGCCCTTTGGTATTTGTATATAAGATGTTATAAATATGTAATATATAAATACATAAAATAATACACTGGTATACACACACAACAACAACAAAGTACATAACATAAATTTCTATTGTCGAGAGTTTAGCTAAGCTGTCTTGGCATCCATTTTGTTTGGCCAGCCAGTGTGCAGTGACCTTATACTGACACTAGCCTCTTCAATGTAAGCATATGCCCCAGATAACAGCCTGCAGAGTCACAAGGCAACACAAATTCTTGATATGACTTCTCCAACAACCCTCATGATCAAAATAGTCTCCCCTGTCTCACAGGGCCTTTTGCTATGTGCCTTTTAGGTAAAACAACCATGTGGCTTGCCAAAACCCGGCTTGTTAAGTTTGAATAGACCAATATGGCATTAGTCTGGGAACCCCAAAGCATGCTACACATGGGCTCTAATAAAAGTATGTGCCCCCAGTTTTGCCCGGCTGTCTGCATTGTGTCTTGACCTCACTATGTGGCCTCTCAAAGTGCCTCAGGTTTTTCCTCTGGAACCTATGAATAATAAACTTCTCTATTTCAAGTCCTCTTGAGATCCATTGTGGAGCCAAGGCTCACCATCTTGCAGCCTGTGCTTCACCTAGTAGGTATTAATTTGACAAATTCATAACATATATAAAATCCACTGAACTTCTATAAAACACTATTCACTCACTGTGCAACTTGTCAGATTAGTACAAATTTAAATAATATAAGGAACAAATGCTAAAGGATGTGACAAAGAAAAATCGCAAAAGTGCTAAGGTCAGATCTTTAATCTTCTGCTTCTTCTACAACAACCTGATATAATGAAACAGACGAAAACCATGGCGTACCAAGCAGGTTCAAATTCTGATTTCAATGCTCAGTCGCTAGCTGACTCTGGCAACTTAGCTTCTGTTATCTTTACTTTTCACATGTATTTCATTTGCTTAATACAAACTATCGTAAATTTTGAGGACTGGGCCTATTCTAAATATAAGGATTAACAAAGAGTAGCTGCCCCATAAATAACAGGAAATACAATTTTTAAAATATTTCCACTTCCTCAAGAAAAATGAAACTACTTCTCCCCCAAAGTTTTGAAACTGAAAACAGAGGCACCTTGGGAACAAATTGGAATAAAATATGAAATATGAAGATGGTAGGACAGAAATATTTACATATAAACTAAAATCAATCACGTAATCAAAATGCAAAAAGGTTAAGTGGGAAAAATGGTGTTTTAATTTTTAAATAAGAACCAGGATTAGAATCAGAATGTTAAAGCTATCATTTATAATGTAAATGTGAAGAAATTAAAACAACGTTGCTTACAATGTAAACAAAGAAAATGAACTTGAGAGATAATGTTTGAAAAGTAATAAAGCAGAATTGAGAGATGATTTGCAGAAAAGAAAATTACAGTGAAACATTTCCAGTATTACATAAAAATGGAAAGCATGGCTGCTCTTAAGAAGAAAAATAAAGAGAAAGACTTACCCAAAGCAACCCCAATGTTTATATTTCTTACTTGGCAAAAGTTGCCATATTGCTATATTAAATGGGGAGAAAAATAAAAGGCTGGGTTTAATTTCTTATGAATAAAAGATAATATGTGTGTTACTGACTCCCAAACTTCCTGACCCCAAAATGGCATTTAACTTCCTACTTTGAATTTTGATATCTTTATGATTTTAACCTAGTCCAAGATAAACATTATTATGACTTTAAAATGTTGAAGCCCTTTGAAAGCACTAACCAGTTTCTTACCATGTCAACTCCACTGACCACCTCTATAGCATAATGGTTGTATTTTTTACTTTGATTTAAAATTAAATTAATTCCCTGTTAATAAAATTGAATGTCCTTGCTCTATTTTCCCAAGGATGATTTTTAAAGTTGTACTTTAACTACACCCATCATGTTTTTACTGCTTGAGCCCAGACCCATTGAATTCCTCTTTCCACATAGTTTCATCTCATATGGAGATTATGGGTTCCTGTTTTCTCAGCTTGATGTTGGCTCACGGTCACTATTTTTCCATCATTGACTCGTCCAATCTACTTTTAAAGCATTAGTATATTTCCCCAGGCAGACTGTAATTAGTTAATAGTGAGAATGTGGAAATAAAAATCACAATCCAAAATCTGTTTTAGGGTTCATAGAGATTTCACTTAAAGTAATAGATCCATTTGGCAATGAACTATTTTTTCATAATATTTGAGGGATAACCAAAGCATTTTAACTATATCATGACCTCAGTGGGTGTTACTTAGTATAGTAAGAGATTTATATTTACACAGGACTATTGTTCCCTGTTTTCACTTCAAGATGAAAAATGAAAAGTTTGGCTGAAACTGTACTTGTGTCTAAGTTGTTGTTATACTTATGTTTTCCTTTATAAGAAAAACATTTTTGATAAAATAAATCTTCTGTAATCTTCACAACCATCTAAAGAGACAAATAGTTGTTTGTTTGTTTTTGTTTGTTTTTTCTGTTCCACAGGGATAAATTGAGGGGTACCTGGGTGGCTCAGTCAGTTAAGGGTCTGACTCTTCATTTCGGCTCAGGTCAGCATCTCACATTTCATGAGATCGAGCCTTGGGTCGGGCTCTGCTTGGGCAGCATGGAACCTGCCTGGGATTCTCTCTTTCCCTCTCTGTCTTCCCCTCCTCCTGCTCATACTCTCTTTCTCGAAATAAGTAAATGATCATCTAAAAAAAATAAAGTGATAAACTGAAGCCAGGTAATTTTAATTGGCTTGGTAACATTCGTGCAGCTAAAATCAGATGTTGAGAATCAAATCAAATATATACATATACATATATACACATATATATGTATATCTATAATTTTGCCTGTAAGTACTGTTTTAGTTGGTTCTCTTAAGTCCATATGTGCCACAATTTCATTACTATTCAGCTGAAAACATTTTCTAAGTTGTATCATGATATTATTAAAGATCCGTGTGTTAGGGGCACCTGGGTGGCTCAGTTGGTTGAGCCACCAACACTTGATATCAGCTGAGGTCATGATCCCAACGTCATGAGATCAAGGCTGGTGTAAGACTCTGTGCAAAACACGAAGCCTGCTTAAGACTCTTTCTACCTCTGACCCTCTCCCCAGTTCATGCTCTCTAAAAAAATTTTTTTTTACATTACATTTAAAAAATCCATGGGTTATTGAGAAATATATATGGTAGTGTTTGGGGATTTTTCCATTATTATTTTTTTAGTTTTATTTTTCAGCCATTTCCACTCAGGCCAAAGAAAATGCTCTCTGTGATTCTAATTGTTTGAAAGGTACTCTAACTTTCTCTACTTTCCAGTCTGTGGTCCATTTTTTGTAATTATCATTTGTCCTTCACGAAAACAATGGTATTATATAGTCACTGAGTGCAAAAGTCTACACATGCTCATTATGTAAAGCTTGTTAAGATGTTTTAATCTTGTGTTTATCAAAAGTTATCATTAAGAGAGTGAGGAGGCAGGCCACACAGTGAGAAAATGTATGATAAATATTATGTTTAATGGAGAAATCTTCCCTGTAAGACTGAGCTCAAGACATCACTATATAAATTACTATTTAGTCACTGCTGTTAGACATAAGACATCATTAAAATAAGAGGAAGAAATAAGAAGTCCAGGTTTGGAATTGACCGGTAGGAGTGCTATAATTGTGCAAGACTATCATCTGCACAAGAAAAGCAGGAAAACAATGGCTACATCAGCGTGGAAGAAACGCGAACTCCGGAAATAGCTTTGCAAAATGGATGAGATATTTGTGGAAAAATAAATTTAGACTCGGATCTCACATCTTACATGGGAATACAGATGGAGACTTAAATGTAAATAAGAAGACCAGTAAGATATGGAGAATACAAAAATAATAGAAGGAAACAATAGAAAGTTGTACTAGTTGTAGTTTAAATCTAGGAGTGGGCGTGACCTTTTTTAAGTGTGACCCCTAGAACTAGAACTCATCAAAAAGAAAGTGCTGTATCTACTGACATAGCCCCTAAGTACCAAATCGCTACCTAATAACGTCCTTAGGTACCAAAATTATTTCGAATGCCTATTTCCCCTAATAGAGTCTCAATTCTCTGCAGCTACAAAACAAATTTCTGGTGTATTGTTATAGGATATTAACCAGATTAATCTTATTTTTATTGAAACAAAATAACGACAAATGCAATGCATTTCAAACACAATAAAGACAAATGCAAAGACAACTATTTGAATGCAAATAGTTATTCACTGAAAATGAATAACAAAGAAATGGTATTTGCTCTCCAACTAATTGAGATATATTATCAAATTTCAGAAACTAAAAAATATGCTAACACTTTCAGAAGAGACAAAAGACAGATGGGATTAAGGCAGAATTTAGCTATATTCATACTGTAACACAATTTTATACTGCCAAAGGGGGTCGTGGAAACTATACTGAAGACAGTGTTCAGGAAACTGGCTTTCTCTATGGAGAAAAAGAAATTATACGTCATTTGTTTATTCAATCTACAAATATTGACTGAACACCTTATAAGTGCCAAGCTTTACCATCTGTTTCAAGGACCGAAGATACATTCATGAACCAAAGTCTCAACCTTTATAGAAATCACAATCTGGTGGAAGAAAAAAGTAATTAAGGAAAGAAATATATGATATGTCACATGGTGGCATGCTCACTGAGAAAGAGAGTCAGTAAAGAGGCTAGGAGGTTGTGATGGTGGTCACCTGACACTGAGGCAGGGGTGGGGCTGAGAGGCTGGGATGACGGGGATGGTCAAGAACGTCAAGATATAGTGGTGCTCGTGGTCATGGGGGTCATGGTGGTGGCGGGGCAGGTGTTCTTAGATTGGGAATCCTTTAAGTGTTTCGCTATTTTATTAGTTGTTAGAGAAGACCTCGTAAGTGTTCTTTGGACACATAACTGAAAGAAGTGAGGAAGTAAGCAAGGCAGACAGGGAAGTGTAAAAGCCATGTATGTAAGTTGCATTTAGCATGCATTAGGAATAGGAAGGAAGCTTGTATGCCTGGAGTAATGGACATATAATGTGAGGATATACAGAAGAGCTGTGCAAACTCATGATGCTCAGAGAAATGCAGTGAGTTAGCATGTAGAAAACAAACACACACACATATACAAACACAACATACACAAAGTTTGCCTTCAAACAAATCTTTCTTTCATTCAACATTTAGTAATATTCTAATGTGTTGTTTCTCCTGTAGTCTAAATTGCTCATGTTTACTGTTATTCCTATTTATAGCAAATCCTTGGAATGCTGTGAATATTCAACCTGTTAATCTTCTAACAGAATTTTGTCTGTATCAAGAAAAAGATTAAAGAATATACACTGATGCAAATGTGTTTTTTTATGCTTAACCCCTTGATTTTAACAACTTAGCCAATTTCAAAGTCATTAATTTATGTCAATTCTTCATAATCCTTTAAGTAAATGATACATTTCCTGGTATTTTCACTCAATATTTATTTCATTTTAAATCCAGAAAAAGCCTACAATAGTTCACAAGTCAATAACTGGCTTAAGCCACATATCTTGCTTATGTGAAATAAGTCAGATTTACATAAATAAGTCCGAATTTCTGGCTTGGTTTTGTATTCTATTAAACGGAACACTGCATATTGAAATGAACGATTTCTAAAGAGGATTTTTGGTGCATCTACTAAGACTGTGTCTCTAATAGTTTTTACTGTATCAGTCCGTTTGGGAACTAAGTCGGTTATACCTTGACTTGTTTTAACTTGATTGTCAATTTAGTCCCATGGAAGACCATGAAAAGAGATGACAATTTTAATGTACTTAGGTTTAAAACTTCCTTGGTGAAAATTCTAGAGGTGAATGTTATTCCTCACCCCTTGGCCTGATGTCAGGTCATCGTGAAATAAGATGTACAATCATGAATCCACATTCCAGGCAGCTAAGCTCCAGTTAACCTTCTGCTGTCTGGAAGGTGGCATGAGGCGTGTTCTCAGAAACAGGACTAATAAAGGACCTTTAAAATATACAAGTAATACGCTGAATTGAAAAACTTCGAAAAACGGAAATGATGCCAAAGAGTTGCTTAAACTCTGTGAATCCTTTAAGTCCCTATCAAGGCTCACCTCTATTATGAGGTTTTTATACTTCTCGACCTTATTGTATGTCCTTACGTAGAATATAAACATCTGTCAGATATATTATCAAGTACATATCTGGCTGATACAGTAGTATGTGTCAATGTGCTCTAAGTATGAACTGACGATTTTTCTTCTACTTTTAAAGGTTAAATGAAATATATATATATGCTTTTTACATCTATACAGGCTATCTACCTAAAACAGGAAGTACGAAGAAGATGCAAAGACTGGTATATACCTCAACCCTACTATTATTGAATCTAAATTAGGCTTATTATGTCATATTAATTTTAAAAAGTAGTGCCAGTGTCAACATCAAATATGATTCTAAATGAACACATGTACTTCATGAGAACAGGTATCATTTCTGTTCATCAATGTGAACACAGCACCTAGGCATGAACTCTCACGTTACTATGCACTCAAAAACTGCTGTATACTCAAATGAATGCACTGAAGGAAAAGAAATGATTACAGATACAACGATGTGGAAATCTAGTTAGAATATCACCAAAGTCAAACTTGTTTGGTGAATTAGGCCCAAGAGCATACCCAGAGAGAAACATCTGGTAACCCCATCATTTAAAACAGATTATTAAGCCAGCAGCATTATAATGAAGTATAATTTCCTTTTCCTAGAACAGAGTTGGCCAGTGGGTCAGAATGATCACTGGCATCTTAGATTTCCTATTTACATCATCATCACCACTTTTACTTGTATTCCCACCTGCTTTTGCATTACTTTGGTTCAGTTTGCTCCCCAAGTCAGCCATAGTTATTTTAGGACCTCAGTTTCCTATCCCACGTACAATTCCCCTCTATTATCTGAAGAACCATTTCAGTCACTAAAAACTTCCAAAATTAAGAATTAACTAGCATTGTTCTTTCACAAGTAAGATAACACTAATTGAACCAACTTATATCTGAAAAGAGATTAGTATACCCTTCCACATATAAAGGCATTTCTGTGTGTATTTTTCCCCACACTCAAAATCCCTTGTGCCCCCAGATGAAACTTTATGTAGAAATTAAATTACAATACATTCAAAAATGAAAATACAGCTTCTTTTGTTAAAATTGTTTTTAATGTTTATTTTTGAGAGAGAGAGAGAGAGAAAGAAAGAGAGCGGGGGAGGAGCAGAGAGAGAGGGAGATACAGAATCTGAAGCAGGCTCCAGGCTCTGAGCTGTCAGCCCAGAGCCCAACGCGGGGCTCAAACCCACCAGTGGTGAGATCATGACCCGAGCTGAAGTTGGACCCTCAACTGACTGAGCCCCCAGGTGCTCCAAAAATACAGCTCCTTTATTTTCCTGTTCGTATTTTGTTCTCCCAACAAACCACTGTCCTATAATTGATCTTTATTATTTTGCAAAGCTACATCCCTAATGACAGCTACCTCTGCATTCCTTGGCCAAGCTGGGATGCTTTGTAAACAAACTCCAAACCATTCCACTGCAGTTCAGGCAGGGCTCCTGAGGAAGTAGACATGGGCTCGATCTGCCATCAACATATTCAAGGTGAATAAACAGTATGGGTGTGTCACAGGGGCCAAGTGGGAAAATTCCTTTCACCACAGTATGCACCAACCACAGAGACTTTGCTACTCTTCCTTCATTCCAGAGCTGTTAGCCTTTCAGTTATCCCAGAAGTTACATCAGAACAGCCAGTCAAATGTGGTGGATATCTCCTATAAAGTCCCAAAGCCAAATAAATGTGTGCTGTTTCTGTCATCAGCTTATCTGAATTTGGTTTTATCACAAAATAATCATAAATTCAAAAATTACTTATATTCGCTCATTAGGTGATCAGATATTCAATCTAACTACGTCTTAATTATGCCGCATTTTTTAATCTCTATTTTAGGTTGTGAACTACAAGGAGACAAGTTTTATTCATTCCTGATTATTATATCCCCACAACAGTGTCTTTAGAAGACAGTAAAACCATGGTTTATGAACATAATTCATTCTGCAAACATGCTCGTAGTCCAAAGCACTTGTATATCAAAGTGAACTTCAAGGACCACTAAGTTGTGATCATGTGATGTTCAACATCATGTACTACTTGTATTGTAAGGCATCGCTTGTTTATCAAGTTACAATTGATTAGAAATGTTTACTCGTCTTGTGGAACACTCATAGAACAAGTTACTTGAAATCCAAGGTTTTACTATATTTGGGTTTTGAAAGTTTATTTATTTTGAGAGAATGAGAGCATGCCAGTGGGAGAAAGGCAGAGGAAGGAGAGAGAGAATCCCAAGCAGGCTCCACAATGCCAGCGCAGAGCCTGACACGGGGCTTGATCTCACAAACTGTGAGATCATGACCTGAGTCAAAATCAAGAGCAGATGCCTAAATGACTGAGCCACCCAGGTGCCCCCAGAATATATCTTGGTGCATTAATAAGTGAAAAGTCAATTATATGTGGTATGCTCTCGACATTTTTCCAGGCAAGGCAATTTCTTTCTTAATTTTACAAACCATGTTCTTTCTTTCTAGAACTAGGAAAATACCAGCTCCAAAAATTTTCAACTTATCTTCCATTACAAATATATTAAGAATTACAGTGTCAGTCACTGAACTGTACACTCTGTCCCTACAAAATGTCAGGTTGTTGCAGTTATGCTATTAATTATTATTACTATTTCTTGATGCCCTGCTGATCCCCTTGAGAAATATACATTTACAGAATTCAATACATTTAACTCTCTGCTGGAAACATTTGGACTAGTGGAAACAGCAAATCACTAAATCATTAAAGCTGTTAATTGTTCTTATGTGTAAAAGCAATTTACCATTAAAGAGTAGTTTATCACAGCCAGGGTCATCCCCACTGATGACTCTTTCACAGGGTTTTTTATAAGAGTATGAATAAAAATTATAGTTGGATGTGATATGAAAGCTTAAAATATATATTTAATTGTAGAGAAAGAGAAGTTCAAGATGAAGAGAGGGGAAGGCAGTGTCAGCAATGCTTATATTCAGAGATGTTCATAATTTTGCCTCTACTATGAGAACTGTATCCCTGGAAATATTATTAATAGGAAAACTGGAAGTGAAGACAATAGAATCAGAAGTTTAAGATTTGATAAAAGGCTTGTCATTTCCTTATCAACCTGAGATTGTGTCTTCCCAAAAACATCAAATAAAACTTGGAATGATGGCTGTTCCTGTTCAGAGATTGGAAGACTCACCCTTGTCAAAAGGTCAGTTCTTCCCAAATTGATCTATAGAATCAATGTAGTCTTAATAAAATCCCAGCAAGCTATTTGTAGATATCAACAAGCTAATTCTAAAATTTATGTGGAGAGGAAAAAGACCCAGAATCGCCAACACAATAATGAAGGAAAAGAGCAAAGTTGGAGGACTGACATTACCAGACTTTAAGATTACAATTAAGGTACAATTGCCAAATAGTGTGATATTGGCAAAAAACAGAAAAATAGATAAATGGAACAAAACAGAGAGACCAGAAATAAACCCCATAAATAGAGTCAACAGATCTTTGACGAAGGAGCAAAAGGAAATAAAATGGAGGAATGATATTTATTGCTAGTTGGGGAACAACTAGACATTGATATGCACAAAATGAACCTAGATACAAGCCTTACACCCTTCACAAAGGTTAACTCAAACTGGATCACAGACTTAAATGTAAAATGCAAAAATATAAAACTCATAGAAGATAATACAGGAGAAAATCTAGATGATCTTGGGTTTGGCACTTTTTTTTTAAAAATGTTTATTTCTGAGAGAGAGACAGAGAGACAGAGACCAAGAAAGTGTGAGTGGTGGAGGGACAGAGAGAGAGGGAGATAGAGTCCGAAGCAAGCTCCAGGCTCCGAGCTGTCAGCACAAAGCCCAACACGGGACTCGAACTCACAAACTGCGAGATCGTGGCCCAAAACGAAGTCAGACGCTTAATCGACTGAGCAACCCAGGCGCCCCTTGGTGTTGACTTTTGAGATACAATACCAAAGCCACAATCCACAAAAGAAAGAAATGATAAATTGGGCTTCATTAAACTAAAACTTTTTGCTTTATGAAAGACACTGTCAAGAGAATGAAAAGCAAGCCAAACTGGGGGAAAATATTTGCAAAAGGCACATCTGAAAAAGGATGGTTGTCCAAAATATAAAAAGAACTCTTAGAATAATCAAAAAATAAACAACTCAATTAAGAAATAGGTCAAATTTTGAGAGACACCTGACCAGAAAAGAGATACAGATAGCAAACAAGTAAGCATATGAAAAGATGTTCTACATCACATGTCATCAGGGAAATGCAAAGTAAAACAACAGTAAGAAACTACTACATACCTATTGGAATTGCCAAAATCCAGAACACTGACAGCACAAAATACTGGTGAGGATGTTTGTGGAGCAAAGGGAACTCTCATTCATTGTTAGTGGGAATGCAAAATGGTACCGCCACTTTGGAAGACACTTTGGTGGTTTCTTACCAAACTAAACATATTTTTACCAGTCTATCCAAACTAGCCATTGTGCTTCTTCGTATTGACTGAAAAGAGCTGAAAACATGTGTTTACACAAAAACCTACACATGGGAATGCTTACAGCAGCTTTACTCACAGCTGGCAAAACCTAGAAGTAAGCAAGGTGTTCTTTCAGTAACTGAATGGATAAGTAAAATGTGGTACAGCCAGATAATGAAATATTAACCAGTACTGAAAATAAATGAGTACTGAAGATAAATCAGTCTGGGTGGCTCAGTCAGTTAAGCATGTAACTCTTGATTTCACCTCAGATCATGATCTCATAGTGGTGAGTTGGAGCCCCACCTGAGTCTCTGTGCTGACATCTCAGAGCCTGGAGCCCACTTCAGATTATGTGTCTCCCTCTCTCTCTGCCCCTCCCCGACTCACAGTAGGTCTCTCTCTCAAAAATAAACATATTTTTTAATAAGATAAAAAATAGAATTAAAAATAAAAAATAGAAAATGTTAAATAAATAAATAAATAAATAAATAAATAAATAAATAAAGCAACAAATGAACTATCAACCAATCAAAAGATATGGAGAAAACTTAGATGTGTAATATTCATGAAGTGTATGCTCAGTAGACATAAACAATTACTAATGGTTTTTCTACAACTAAGTGAAAGAACACAATCTGAAAAGGCTACCTATTTAATGATTCTAACTATATGACATTCTGGAAAAGGCAAAACTAGACACAGTGAAAGATCAGTGGTTGCCAGAGTTTGGGGAGTAGGAAGGATGAAGAGGCAGAACAGAGAAGAATTTTAGGACAGTGAAACTACCCTGTATGATACTATAATGGCAGTAATATGTCTTATAAATTTGTACAAACCTACAAAATGTAAACCACCAAGACTGAACCATAGTGCAAACTACAGACTTAGAGTAATTATGACATTCCACTCTGGGAGTGTCCTCAAGATACTAAGTTCATTTTATTAAGTTTATCAGTTGATTACTATAGTCTACAGAACACAGAAAAGTTCATTCCATTTCCTATAAGACAAAAGGCGAATAAAAGATTTAGATTAGAGAAAGTGTATAACATCCATATAATTCAAAAAAAGGTTCCCAACCTCTGGGTATTTGAAGCTTCTAGTGATCACGTAATAGCACATACTATTCGAGGCTTCCCCCATGCTAATTTTCTTCTTCTGCCAATTTTTGCTTTCTCAAGTCATTTTCTCCTTTTCTGCTCTTCTTACAAAACTGGTGTCTCCTCCCATTAAAGGGAATCACTCCTCAAATATTGTGGCTTCACCTTCCTTTTCCTGACACCTAAATGATCTTTCTCTCAGCTACTTTCTATCTCTATTGTCAATAGGCAAAGATCACTATGTTCTTAAAATACTGAATGCAATGAAAACCCAACTTTCATTGTCTTCAGGCACTTTATTTTTCTCATTTCCTTCAAAATGTCCTTAAATAATTTGGGGCACCTGGGTGGCTCAGTCGGTTGAGCGTCCAACTTGGGCTCAGGTCATGATCTCGCGGTCTGTGAGTTCGAAACCGCGTCAGGCTCTGTGCTGACAGTTCGGAGCCTGAAGCCTGCTTTGGATTCTGTGTCTCCCCCTCTCTCTCTGCCCCTCCCTGCCTCATGCTCTGACTCTCTGTCAAAAATAAATAAACATTAAAAAAATGTTTAGTAATAATCTAGGGGCACCTGGATGGCACATTCAGTTGAGCAACTGATTTCTGATTTCAGCTCAGATCATGATCCCAGGGTCATGGGATCCAGCTCCACATCAGCTCCTTGGGATATTCTCTCTCTCTGTCTGTTGCGCCCTGCCCCTCTCTCTCTCTCTCTCTCTCTCTCTCTCTCTCTCTCGCCCCCTCCCCCAAACCCTCTGCTCACATGCCCACTCTCTAAATAAATAAATAAATAAATAAATAAATAAATAAATAAATAAATAAAAGATAGATAGATAGATAGTTTAATCAATCAATTTATTAAAAGAATAATCTAAATTCATCATCTCCAGATCCTCACCTCAGACTCCTAACCTTGTCATAGTTTGCAGATCTGAGAATCCTTGTTATTTCCGCAAATTTGGCCAGATGCTAGAGACATTAGGTTGCATAAGTACGATCTTCTATAGCTTTTGTTTCTTTTAAGAAATTCTTTGTTTTTAAGTTTATGTATTTATTTTGAGAGAAAGAGAGCACAAGCAGAGGAGGGGCAGAGAGAGGTAAGAGAGACAATCCCAAGCAGGCTCCGCACTATCAGCGTGGAGTCTGATGTGAGGCTCAAACTAAGGAACCACGAGATCATGACCTGAGCTGAAACCAAGAGTTGGACTGTTAACCAAATGAGTCACTCAGGCACCCCTCTTCTATAGCTTTTAAGTGTCACACTGGGTCATGTCAATGTACTTCTGTGCCACTTCTGGGCGATACACCACATCATCTTTTCATATTATAATGGACCTCATATCATATAGATCTATGCACTGTCATACTTCCACTAAGGACATGTTAGAGTTATCTTGAGACATTTTGCAGCATAAACAATATTATTTATTTGAGGGGCACATTAGAACAAAAAAGATCTTGCATATCTAATGGTCTGCATTTCTGAAATACTATGAGACTCTGAAATGCAATTCGAATTCTAGAATCATCTCACTAAAAAGACTCTTCAGCTAAAACTATTACAAATGTGAGAAACTTAATATTTCCTTAGGGTAATCCACCAAAGCTCATTTCACACATTTTTTCCTCCTTACATTTCCCTTCTGCTCCGTCTGCTGAAGTGTTTATACTACATTAGTATCGCTTAATATTGTAATCTTCTAATAAAAGGGACTGAAATGTTTCCTAATATAAAATCTTTAAACCCTGATTTAGTTCAATTCTCTGTATCATGGTTAAGGACTCGCTAAGTCCTGGCATGGAAAAGAAAAATTTGTTGAAGAATTCAGTCTCGTCCTGGCCAGATACATTCCAGGCCTTCCTAACCAATTCTAATTGGTCATTCATTCATTCCTTCATTTATTCATTGGTGTAGTCCGAAAATGGAAAACTGTCAGTATTATACATAAGAAGGTCACTGGAAGCATCAATGTTCTATTCTGTGACAGCTGACACCCAATTTTCCAATGATACAAGTAAAAGTTCAAGAAGTGGCAAGAAATACCTTTAATCAGAGAATCTCAGAAACAATCTTTTAACACAAAAGGTTCTGTATACCCAGCAAAGTCCCTTCCACTGTCTCTTTGCTTCTCAGAAGTAAACCTCAGAATTACAGCTCACCCTGCTCAGACCTTCTGCCTCGGACTAAAGCACCAATTGCCACCATCTCTATTTCTGGCCATAGGCAGCTCTCGGTCACAGTCCTTTTTGTCCGCTTTCCTTTCTACCTCTCTCTCTGGGAAAACTTTGGAGGTTACGCCACCACAAGCTTCTGCTCTCATGTTATGGGTACTCAAAGTGTATGTTATCCAGATAAACAGATCTAACACACCATAACATTTGGCAGAAGGAGCCCAAAGTAAACTTCAATGATTAAGAGATGCCGGTATCATTTCATCTGGCTAAAAACTGCAGTTTAAAGAAAGGCAAAGTCGTCAATTTCAGTTTCATAATGACTTATTTTTTTTTTAATTTTTTTAATGTTTATTTATTTTTGAGACAGAGAGAGACAGAGCATGAACGGGGGAGGGGCAGAGAGAGAGGGAGACACAGAATCGGAAGCAGGCTCCAGGCTCAGAGCCATCAGCCCAGAGCCCGACGCGGGGCTCGAACTCATGGACCGTGAGATCATGACCTGAGCTGAAGTCGGACGCTTAACCGACTGAGCCACCCAGGCGCCCCCATGATGACTTATTAATGGCTTTAAAAATAAGAAACGTTGAGCTCTCAAAGCTATGGCATACTATTTGAAATCTTTAAGTTTTAGTTTATAAATACAGAGATTTTATAAACTGCAGTGGAAAAGAAGCCCATATAATATTCTTGATACATACATGACCTCAGACAAAATTAGAATGAATCAATCACTTTGATTGTAAAACCATACGGAGGACGAAATAAGCTTCTGTTAGAACAACTCTCTCCCTGGAGAGAAGTGTAAGCTCTGGACAGAATACAGAACATGGCCTCTCAAAGTAGTAAAGGGAGAACAGAGGCAGATGGGGTGCCTGGGTGGCTCAGTCGGTTAAGCGTCCGACTCTTGATTTTGGCTCAGGTCATGATCTCACGGATCGTGGGATCCAGCCCTGCACTGGGCTTCTACACTGACAGTGTGGAGCTGCCTTAGGATTCTCTCTCTCCCTCTCTCTCTGCCTCCCCCTGCTTGTGTGTATGTACTCTCTCTCTCTTTCTCAAAATAAATAAACTTTAGAAAAAAAAAAATTAAGAGGCAGGTGATTCTGGAAAGGGGATGATATTTGGAAGAAGAGAGTGGCAGTGGGTGAATTTCGCATTTTTGTGCCTTCTGGACTGAGGCCAGATATGGTTGAACCAGGAGAAACTCTAAATGGCCTGAGGAGCTGGAGAGAATATGAGACAACAAACTTGGAGATGTAGGGAGAATCACATCAAGAACAGAACCAGAGAGGAAATATTCCAAATCTGTATGTAAACTCTTCCAGAATCTCCAAGCAAACCAGAGTCATCCATGAGTAGGTCATACCCCAAAGCAGCCCAGCCAGGAATAGAAGAACAGATGGAGACTTTTGACCTGACACCGAAATACAAGAGTTTACAGTTTGAGTCCAACTAATTTAATGCCTACTAGGCTGAAATGAAGACATCAATACTCTTCCAAGAAGCACAGCAGAATCCAGAGTCCTCACAGCATGATATTTACACTATACATCTAAGTAGTTCAACGTTATCTTCTTGCTCCACTATCCTGATTTTAGTTAACTGACTAATCAATACACAGTTCATGTCCATTCGCTAATATGTATCATTGAGATACGCTCACAACAAAGGGTTCGCTCTAAGGGAGATTTTCTAATGTAAGCAGTGGAAATTTTAGAGATGTTATATTAGGGGTGGACAGAGGCCACTGTCTTCAAAATATTCCTTTCAGAAACAACTGAGAGTTAGCTTTTGCCCATGCACAGATTTGGCCACCTTCATTTTGTATAAAACGTGTATGATGCTCTTTCCCATAAATATGTAATATCTTTTAACTTAATGCACTGCAACTCCCTAGGATTCTAATATTCTTTGCCCCAACTTGATATCTCATAAAGCACTGTAGGTTATTTTCCTTTTGATGGCAATTTACATGTTTCATCTTTGATTAAAGAAATTCAAAAGGAAAAACTGCCAACAAGTGAGAATCTTTGTAATGCTATGAAAGACCAAGTTCTCTCATTTCTGTCTGACAAAAGCAATTAGTCTCATTAGTTAAAACTGATTCTAAGTAATCATGCACCAAAAATGACAACTTCTTTGTGGAAAAAACAATACACTCAATGAGAGCCATTTCCTTTGGAAAGTGCATTCCAGAGGTGAAACATTTTTTTTTTCTGATGTTAGAATTTCAACACATTGGATAATGATTAAAAATTAAACATCATTTTTAAATGCAAACAGTCATCTATTATAATTACTGTCAATTTTGCAAAGAGAATTTAGAATAAATTATGAGTGACAGGCCCAGCGTACTATATTTGGGGGTGGGAAGAGGCTAAGGTTAAAAACATTGCCAAGAATCGGGGTGCCTGAGTGGCTCAGTCAGTTAAGCATCCGACTTTGGTTCAGGTCATGATCTTGTGATTCATGAGTTTGAGCCCCGTGTCAGGCTCTGTGCTGACAGCTCAGAGGCTAGAGCCTGCTTCAGATTCTGTGTCTCCCTCTCTCTCTGCCCCTCTCTAACTCTCTCAAAAATAAATAAACATTAAAAAAAATTAAAAAAAAAACATTGCCAAGAAAAAAAAATCCAGAATATAGTACTTTGGATGAAATATGAAGAAGCTGAAATGGAAAAGACTTAAATTATGAGGAGACACTGAAGATCAACAGAGCGAAAAATGTATGAATTACTAAGACAATATGTAAACTCACTGGAGAGCGAAATGAATAAATGTGTTTGGGAAGTACTATATCTAATAGCCCAAAGATGCTAATTATCACTCGAATTGCATAAAATTAGTACAAAGAGGTATGAAAATGTCAATTACTTATTTAAAGGATCTAATAGGACTATACACTTCTATTTTACCAAGGTATTCAAAAGTTCAACTCCTTTTTTAATGTCTTAATTTTTCATCCAGTAAGCAGTTAATGAGTTCTTCCTATTGGTCAGGCCAGACACTCTGTTAGGGGCTGAGATACCAAAGCAAACAAAGTGACACACTGAGGCGTCCAAAAGGGAAGGTACTTCAGGGAAATGCATGCACATCATTTCAGTGGCGAATTCATTATTATAAATTAAGAAAAGAAAGACCAGGGGCACCTGGGCGGCTCAGTCAGTGAAGCATTTGACTTCAACTCAGGTCATGATCTCATGGTTCATGGGTTCAAGCCCTGCAAGGAGCTCCTCACTGACAGAGTGGAGCCTCTTTGGGATTCTCTCTCTCTCCCTTTCTCTCTGCCCCTCCCTCCCTCCCTCCCTTCCTCTCTCTCCCTCTCCCTCTCTCTGTCTCTCTCTCTCTCTCTCAAAATAAATGAATAAGGGAAGAGAAGGAAAGGGGAGGAGCAAAGGGTATGGGAAGGGAAGGCAAGGCAAGGCAAGGCAAGGCAAGGCAAGGCAAGGCAAGGCAAGGCAAGGCAAGGCAAGGGACAGGAATAGGAAGGGAAAAGAAAAAGGAAAAAGCAAACACCAGACCAGATCAGTGGTAGGAAATGAACAAAGGAAGATGATAAACCGGAGGGTCGGGGAAGGCATCTCCAAGAAATGACAGAACTGAGACCTGGTGGATGACAAGCGGTTAACTAAGAAGAAAGGGATGGGATGGCAGGAATTTAAGACAGGCTTCCAGAAGTACAGCGACTGCCCCTACCATATGGAAACCCTTCCTGTTACGCCTAGTAAAGTTCATCAGTCCCTTTAGCTGTTCATTTTCTACTGCCTCACTTTTCCCACTATATCATAATAATGTTTGGTATGTTTTTACCCAACTGAGCTCTCTAAAGGAACAGTTGCTATGAGGGAACGTTCTTTGCAAATTTAGAGAAACAAATCACTGCAGTTTTTAAATTCTGCAAGAGGTAAATTAGAAGTTTATGAGATAAGATAGTGCCTTTTTTGGTATAACCACTACCTTCCTTGATGGCTGGCTTCTAACAGATGATCAATATATACTAATTTTGCATTACTTATACATATCTATGCCTGTTTTATGAAGATTGATATAAAAAGCAGTAAACAGTAACACTGTGCCCTCAGACAAACATATACCACACACATAGACACATGAGATACACATGCATATACACACAAGCACATGCACGGAAATACATACCTGACCACCCTAATTCCCATGATAACTCTTGATTAAGAGCAAATTTCAATTTGCAAAAGCATATGTGTATTAAGTTTGAGTAGATGCTAACATACAATCTAAGTCAATCATATCCAAAACATAGTATTTCATGACACAAATAACATTTAATAGAGCCAAAGAAGTTAAGAAATCTTAGAGTATATGTCCTAGAATGAAACCTATGTTATTTTTCTGCGACTTTAATTAAATAATTGAAGGAAATGCTCAAAGTCTTAATAAAAATAAGGGAATAAAGTATGCAACACCTGAAAAGAGCTGATAATAATGCAATAAAAATTGCAAAGATTTCCAATTTTAGATATCATTTTAAGGTTTCTTTAATGAAAATAGGAATTTAAGAAATGAAGTAAGTGCCCTATCTCCAGATATCCTCTTGAGAACATAGAAAATATAATCTAAAAATATACAGTTCTTATTTCTCTACTATAAATTGAGGTCAATATTTTGAAAACATTATAAATCATCAAAATAATTTGAGAAGAGCATAGTTCTTGCTCTCTAGAAATCTATCATGTACCTAATTGTAGAATATTAATGTAAAAAAAACCTATGTATCCACTTATAGTCCCATTGTGTATGCATTGAATATCTTGTCTCTTCCTTGATTCATTTTGGAGCAAATTATTAATGCGCAGTTACCAAGTTCAAGTATATCTTATTTTGAATCTAATGGACCTCTTAACATTGAAGTATCCCAAAACTCACTTATGAGTCATCTATTTAAACTTATAGCATTAATTTTCCTATTGAGTCTTTAAATAAAATCTGTATGATGACTATTGAAAAATGTCTAACTCTAACACAGATCTTTCTGAAGAACTCTGAACTCTTATATGCAGCTACCTACTCAACGTTTCCACTGAATGTTAAGATGCCTCCAGCTAAACCTGTCTAAAACCTCTCAGTTGATGGTGGCTCCATTTGTACTTTTCCAAACAACAAAAACTACGGATGGCTATCTCAACTTTTTCTTTCTTTCATGTCATTTTTAATGAATAAAGAAACCCTAGGGTCAAGCTTCTATATAAGCTTGTCCATGGTTTCACTCATGGCACCTTAGTAGATTTTTAAAACTACACAGAAAAACTTTTTTTTTTTTTTTTTAATTTTAAAAAGTGGTGGTCAGTGAACCACCTGAGTGGTTCAGTCAGTTAAGTGTCTGACTTCAGCTCAGGTCATGATCTCCCAGTTTGTGGGTTCAAGCCCCATATTGGGCTCTGCGCTGAGAGCTCAGAGCCTGGAATCTGCTTCAGATTCTGTGTCTCCCTCTCTCTCTCTGCCCCTCCCTGGCTCGCGCTCTGTGTCTCTCTCTCAAAAATAAATAAACATTAAAAAATTTTTTTAATTACACAGAAAAAAAAGAAGTTCATGAAGAATGCCTAGGACATACTGAAAAGCACTATTACATTTATACATTCATGCTAAATTCATAAAAATAACAATAATAACAACAATACTGACTTAGTCGGCCTCTATGGCTCTATTTATACTTCTTGAATTCATTAAGAAATTAAAATGCATTTTAGATCAAGAGATAGTCAACATGCTGGGAGTGCTGACTTTCTTGGCCTACTAGGAGAACAATGTCCATAGCAATAGGGCAAAGAATTAATGAGTTTTCATGGGTTCTGAGGTGTCTAGACAATGAAGTACTTACTGGTCAGTTTGTGACATAAAATCTTGAAGAGAACAAGACCTGGCAACAGAGTCTGGATCTGTGCATGTTTTAACATGGAATAAACTATGACGGAAGATATTAAAAATACTGAATGATTTCCCAATGTATGTCATTTGATACGAAGTTCATGTTCACCATTTCAGCACCTAAAATAAAGCCCCATCTGTCTGCATCCTAAGACGTGACTTTCCATATCACTTCAGTATCAACATCATGTCATTGTCATCGTAAAACGAACCACCCAGGGATACAGTGTGATAGGGAACAGAGTACTTCATCTTACTTAAATGCACAGACAGTGAATTCTGAGAAAGTACCTGTCAGGAAGATAAAGATGATATATTGAAGTCCACCTAAGACAAGGTAGCTATCATTAAAGCAACATACAATACTAGACTCCATAAAAAAGTATATTTATAAAACATAATGATTAACAAAATAGTATAAAAAATATCTTTTTATCAGGTGGGTCTGGGAAGAGAAATATAACCCAGGGCCTTTAAGCACCCTCAATTAGCCCAACAGAGATCCTGTCCCTTAGAGGAGAGGAAGAGATACTTCTTTATGCCTGTCTGTCTTCTGTCATCATGGATATTTGTCTCAAAGGCTTGGGGAGCTTTAAAACCCAGCACTCAGAATTATTTCTCACTCCTCTAAGAAAAAAAATTCTACTCATTATCCCAATATCTCAATTTAAGTTATTCTCTAATTCCAGACAGACATTAATAAATCAGTTGACAAATTTGAACAAAATGGGAAAACTGTCATAGTTTCTTACGACCAGTCGATTATTCAGACTATCAGGCAACATGGATGAGCCAGCCACGCGCTGTGATCAGAGTCCAGCTTGTTTGAAGCCATGTGACTCTCCCTCTGACTATCGTGCACTCGGGACGAAGTGGAGACGGCACAAAGTGAATAGAGAGCAAAAAAGGAAAGAGACCTCAAAACGAGTCATTTGTCATTCGTCTGCTTAAAACCACCCATTGGCTTTCAATCCCATTTAGAAAATAATCCTTACTCCTTTCTAAGTTAGAGAGCCATACGTGGTTATCAGCGTTCGTCACCCCAGCCATCTTGGATTTCTTCAGAAAGGAAATCTCTAAACTCAGGCCCTCCCCAGAACTCTGCCCCTGCTCTTACCTCTTTATTCTATCTGATTCTTCTATAGATCCCCCTTATTTCGTTCATGCATAAACTCAAGCACTGCTTTCCCAGGTAAGCCTTCTACAAGGACGTTCTTTACAGTAGCCTCTCCTCCATCGCTGCTGTCCTCCTTACTTTCTACCACCTATTGCTTGATCGACCCTGAACTTTAGTCAAGGTGATTATCACTGCTTAGTAGTGTATACAATCCACAGGTTTCTGCTGCCAGTATTTGGCCCATAATAGAAAACTGAGGCAAGGGTTCCTGTTGATGATTTATCCCAGGCACTAAGAACAGTGTCTGGTACATAGTAGATATTTAATAATATTTTCAAATTCACTATTAGTTTAAGGATATGTTTAAAAAGCATTGGAGGACATTTGTTTCTCCATTTACTTTGTTCCCTACTTACATTTAGACTAACTTATTTTAAATTTTAGTGGCTCCTTTGAGATGTGGCTCCTTTCTGAAATTTCCATTTGTTTCCAAATATTGTTTGGAAATATTAATTTGTTTCCAAAATACTAGTTTCTGGAAAAGAGGCAAATGTGTTCATTATTAGCCCAGGGCCATCTTGCTCTGGATCTGATTTCCTATTACAAAATCAGTTCTAACAAAAGATACTATAACTTCTCAAATTATTTTTTGAGAGTTTTGCAAAATGGAAATATTACAATGATGGAAAGGAATGCAGATTTAAAAACAAGTACAAGTGATATTCGATGAAAATTGAGCATCTATAGACAATAACCTGATGTACAAATTAGTGGCATAATTTAAATCGCTTTAAATCTTTAAATCGCTCTTTTTAGAGTACTACCTTGTTGTCATAATCAACAGAGTTACCTATGGAGTGTTTTTTAGGCTTAAGACACAGTTCTGGGCACAGTGTGAATAATAACGAAGCTCCAAGAATTCCAGTTAAATCATAAATCTAAGATATATATTAAAACACTGAAAACAGAAATTTCAGACAATACATGATAATTGAAAAAAGGGGGGGGGGGCGGCTACCCTGGGGAGCACCCGCGTGGCTCAGTCAGCTAAGTGTCCGACTTCGGCTCAGATCATGATCTCTCAGTTCGCGAGGTGGGGCCCTGCGTCGGTCTCTGGGCTGACATTTCAGAGCCTAGAGCCTGCTTTGGATTCTGTGTCTCCCTCTCTGCCCTTCCCCCATTCATGCTCTGTCCCGCTCTCTTTCAGAAATAAACTTAAAACAAATTTAATAAAAAAAATAACGGGCCAACCTGGGTCAAAAGACTGTAGGCTGAGACAGCTGACTGGAAGTGGAATATAGGAAGTGCAATTGAAGGCCATCTGTGATTTACAAAACAGATTGAAAAAAGAGTAACTCAACAGGGATAAAAAGTCAGGGAAGATTGTGCCCAGCATTTTGGACATCAGCAAGTATGCTGAGCCTCATAACAAAAGGGAGGTTGTGCAACGTAAAAGGAAAAGATAGACCTACAAAAAAAAATTTTTTTTGGCCACATTGTTGAAGTGTTCTGTAGGCATCAGAAAACATTATTCTAAAATTTTCTAAAAGTGAAATATGAGTTAATCTTTCATAGTAAGAAACAAATTCCTTTATAGAGTTTCTCTTAAACTGATGCTGATGTGGATAGTTTTGTTAGCATTTGAATATATATTTTTCACCTCTGAGAGAATCTGCCTTAGTAGTAATACATAATCATATTTAAATAAAATATGTGTGCTTTCCTTATCATGAATTATATACTTTTGAGGCAAAATTAGCTTAATAAAAGATCCAGAAAACCTTCATGAATTACTTTGTCTTCATCATCAAGTCAGGGAAAAAGTTTTTAAATTTTAATATGAATATAGATATATTTTCCAAAACATTTCCTAAAGCAAAGGAGAAGAAAAATATTCCTTACTTTTGGTATAATATGCCAAATGCAGGTGTGACAACTTCTAGGATTCTTTGATATCACACACAGCAGCATCCCAGAGGCACAACTGTTACCCTTTCTTCAGCACCAGAGGAGCTGAAATTTAAGCCCCTGACTGAACACAGGGCCAGGACCTGGCTCTTCCTAAAGCCTAGTAGTTTAGGCTCCACACTTGGCTGCATTCCCATACTTAGTTCATGTAGACTGAGGCATAACTCTAAAATATTTGATGCAAACCCACTAACTTCACTACATTGAATTTTATGAAGAGTCTACTTGAACACTTGTAATGTTAGGAAACATTCAACCACTGTCCTACAAAAAAGAAAAAAAAAAACCCTGATATTCAGAATACTAATTAGCAGCGTCGAGACAGGACTTCCTGATTAGAACAACATCTGACCTCCCCTGGACTGTGTGATCTTAATGAGAACACTTCCTGTACGTGAATTATAGTTTAAACTGCAAAACACACACCATGTATCACAGTGTGTGGACAAATCTGAAAGTAAATTATAGGTGTTGGTCTAAAAAATTATATGTATTTCCTCAAGTATACACTTTAGTCTGTACTCACCGTGGTGTATGAAATTGTGGTAATTATTCTAGTAAAAATATTCATCTAATTCTAGAGGTAAACACTAAAGAGACTAGGATAGCCCCAAACCCTCTGTGAAGTGCATATAGCATCGGATTAATGTGAAGCAATCTTACAGATGAGCGTATTACAAAGATATTTGGGAAGAGAGATTTGGGGATTTAGAAGTTGCTAGGATGTCTTCTACATGGAGCCCATGGGGAGATAGCTTCACTGAACAATGGAGCTTAGCTGGGCTCAGAAAGAACAAGCAGAGGTATAGAGCAACAGAATTCTGTTTCTTTGTTTTTGTTTTGCCCACAGAGAGTAACTTTGTGAAAACCATACAGTGAGAAAATAAGCTTTGTCAGAGTATCACATAAAAATACACTGGTAAGTCTGGGACTTCTTTTAGAAGTCAGTATTAGGTGTCAGTATTTTTTAATCATTCTAAAGTTCGTAAGAACTTAGAGAATTTTGATAATATTTAGATCTAAAAAAAAGTGACCTGGAGTTTGTCGTGGAAGATTACTCTGAAAGCAAAGCAGAAGTCAAAATGGAAGCTAAGAAAAGAGTCATGGAATACAGCTCATTCATTCATTTGTTTATTCAAATATTCCTGAGCGTTCATGGACTATGTGCCAGCCACAGTAATGGGAAGAGACAAATGTGTAAGCTGTGTAGTTTATGGTAAGGGAAAAACAGTTAAAAGCTGCAAATCTAATTTAAAATCGATTTCTTAAAAGTTACAGTTATCCCTAGAAGCAGAAAGATAAAGAGGGAGATTAATCTGGAAGACAGGCTTGTTTGGGGTTGGGTGGTAACTTAAGTTTTCTTTCAGGAAATAGTATCCAAGCTAAATCCTGAAGGAGACAAAGGAGTAAAAGAACTCTTGAAGCAGAGGGGACAGCATGTGTATGGAATTCAACGTGGGAAAAGTCTCCAAGTAGCTGAGAGAAGAAAAACATGACAAGCAATTTGTAGACAGAACAACATGAGATAAATTTACAGCCATATGAAGACACTAGATACTAAGGGCTTTAAAGCCCACTTAAAATTTTTATCTTTTATCCTACATGCAACCAACTTATACACGACTTTTAGATCTGAGAGTCAGGTTGATGTATTTTAGCTTAAAGATTACATTATGCCCAGGTAAAACACAAATAATAGTGAACACGGGTGATAACAAGAGAAAGGAAAATAAGATGACCCAAGAGTTTATAAAAATTTAAGTTTAAAAAAAGATAAGTTTGTCAGAACAGGGCAACCAATTGGCTGATACGAGAAGTTGATAGAAACAAAAAGCTGTAGTTACAGGTTGAATAATAGGCCCATGAATAAAAATGAGAAAAAAATGAAGAGAAGCTCGTGGCTGGAAATGATGAGTTTGTGTTAGACACTGTTAACATCTCTATCACAGCATGTATCTACTCATCAGCCACTTTAAAAGGGGGCATAGAACTTCTGTGGCCAAGATGAGCATGGGACCTGCTTTACCCTCTTGCCAGAAACAACGAAAAATACAGACAAAATAGATGAAACAATGCTCTTCAACATTTTGGAAATGAGGTAATTAGAGATCATGCTCTCTGAGAGAGATAAATAGACATGTAAAACTTACAACTGCCCCAGCTCTATGCCTGAAGTAAATCGACAGATCTTGGTTCAGGCAGTTGGAAGCCAGACAGAGCCCAATAATCTACGTGACCTGAGGAGAGAGACCAGAGAAAACAAGGCAACTGAACTTTCCGAAGGAGACTATTAGAGAAGAGAGAACTACTCATGGAGGGAACTCTGGAAATTTACACAGGGTGCTCATGGATTCAGTTGGGTACTGAGCAGCACGTATACATGACCAAACTACTCCAAGAGTAGGAAAAGAACCACCCCCAAAGACTTAGAAACAATAGTGTGTACAGATCAGACAGGACTGGGATAAGTGCCTGCTTCTGTCAGCTAGACTGAAAATCCTCCTAACTCACAGAACTTTCTAGAATTCAAAAGGATTCTGTCTTATGAGTCAGAAAAAAAAAATAATGCTAGACATAACACTGCTCTTGTCTCACATAACAAAGCTTAAATATAAGACCCCAAATTATGAAACTGCTTCCAAGTAACTTAACCATATGCCAGAATAAAGCTCGAGAGTATTTTTGAGGATACAAAAATATCCGCACTCAAGAGGGTAAAATTCACAGTGTCTGGCATCCAATTAAAATTCGTAATGAAAAGAGAAACCAACTGATCAAACTAAACCAGAAATGACATGGGCAATATTAAAAGTTATTCAACTGCCCCTCAAGAAGCTAGAGTAAAGATTTAATGTGTTAACTAGGTACACAAGATACGTTAAAAAGAGACAAATCAAACTTACGGAGTTAAAAATAGAAAATACATTTGATGAAATAAAGTGGCAGATAAGATATTGGAGGAAAAAAAATATGAATAAACCTGAAAATAAAATAACAAAGTATCCAAAATAAAATAAGAGAGGAAAATTAAACAGAAAAAGTAAACATAGTATCAATGAAGAGTGGTGAACACCAAGCAGAAAAATGTATTAATGTGTGTGTATAAATGTGTGTATATATATTATAAACAACTTGATAATGATGTGATCTAATATATTTTTAAGGTACTTTCCTGCCCTAGTTATTTCTTCAATTTTCTTGAATCTATTTGTTTATAATTTCATCAAATTTGATGCATTTTTGCCTATCACTTCTTTAAATATGGCTCTGTCTCCTTTCTGTTCTTCAGTGGCTCTCTGTGAAGAAAATTGATGACATATCATAAGGCAGCATTATGGGGGATTTCTCATGGATGATTGTAGAGATAGATATTCTGAGGCCTACCAATAAGCATGTGAGAAAACTTAGAAAAAGAATCTCCTCCAGTCAAGTCTTCAGGTGAAGCCCCAACCACAGCTGAGAACTTGACTACAAACTCATGAGAGACTTAAACCACACCCACCATTTAAGCTGTGCCCAAATTCCTGACTCACATAAACTCTTAGGTAACAAACATTCGTTGTTTTCAGCCAGTAGACTTTGGAGTAATTTGTTATTAAATAGTTGACAAATAATACACAGTAACAAATATAAAAAATCTTAGAAGCTAGAGAAAAAAATAAAATAATAAATTTCTTATTAGAAAACATGCGAGATGGGGTAGGTGGCTCAGTCGGTTAAGCGTCTGACTTCAGCTCAGGTCATGATCTTTCAGTTCGTGAGTTCGAGCCCTGCATTGGGCTCTGTGCTGACAGCTCGGAGCCTGGAGCCTGCTTCGGAGTCTGTGTCTCCCTCCCTCTCTGCCCCTCCCCTGCAGATGCCCTGTCTATCTCTCTCTCGCAAAAATAAGTAAACATTAAAAAATAAATAAATAAGGGGCACCTGGGTGGCTGAGTTGGTTGGGCATCCGATTTTAGCTCAGGTCATGATTTCACAGTCTGTGGGTTCCAGAGCCTCTGTGTTGACAGCTCAGAGCCTGGAACCTGCTTCAGATTCTGTGTCTCCCTCTGTCTCTCTGCCCCTCTGCCATTCAGGCTCTGTCTCTCTCTGTCTCTGTCTCTCTCCCTCTCTCAAAAATAAGCAAACATTAAAAAAAATTTTTTTAGTGAATAAATAAAAGTCATCCTTAAAAAAAAAAAAAAAAGGAAATGATGCCAGATGAACACATGGATCCACACAAATGAATAAGTAGCAGAAACAGCAACTATATGGGGAAATATAAAGACAATGTTCTAACTTCTTATGTATCTTTAAAAAATAGAGCATTGAGGAGGGCACTTTTTGGGATGAGCACTGGGTGCTGTATGTAAGCCAATTTAACAATAAATTCTATTAAAAAATAAATAAAGTATTTAAAACAAAAATAAAATACAAATAGGTTAAGAAGAAGTGAAAGCTTACTGTATCAAGTTTCTTCTAAGTCAAGTACCCTAATGCAACTTGAACACTGACTGTGATAAGTTAATGTTTTATAATGTAAATCCTAAAGCAACCAATAAAACACAGATATACATGCATATGCTCACACATACATGTAACAGAGTTATAGCTAGTAAGCCAAAAATGAAGGTAAAATAGAAGTTGTTTTTTTTAAGTTTTATTCATTTATTTTTGAGAGAGAGTGAGCACAAGCAGGGCAGGGGCAGAGAGAGAGTGGGAGAGGGAGAGACATAGAGAGAGAAAGAGAGATAGAGCAAGCATCCTAAGCAGGCTGTCAGTGCAGAACCTGATGCAGGGCTTGAACCCATGAACCATGAGATCATTACCTGAACTGAAATCAAGAGTCAGACATTTAACCTACTGAGCCACCCAGGCGCCCCTTAGAAGTTTAAAATATTACTCAGTAAACTGAAAATAAGGCAGAAAAGTGAACAAAGAACAAATGGAACAAGGAGAAAAACAAGAATCAAGATGGTAGAACTAAACCTAAAATACGGATAATCACATTAAATGTAAATGGTTTAAACACCTCAATGAAAAGTGATGGCCAGATCATAAAGACTCATCTGCATGCTACGTATAGAAAAAAAAATGCTAACAGTAATCGAAGTTAGAATAACCATAGTAATATCACATAAAATACATTTCAGAGTAAAAATATTACAGGAGGAAAAAATTGTGGTGAATTCATAAAGGGGTCAATTCCTGAAGAGGATATAAGAATCATTTATGTTAATGCATCTAATAAAAGACCTTCAAGATACATGATACATTCCAGAAGATAAGCTGAATGATATGCAAGGGAAATTTTTAAAATTCACAATTATAATGGGAGATTTTAATACTTTTCTCTAAATAATTGCTAGTGAGGGGTCCCTGTCTGGCTGGGTCAGTGGAGCATGTGACTTGTGATCTCAGGGTTTTAAGTTATATATTACTTTAAAAAATAAATAAATAAATAAATAAATAAATAAATAAATAAATAAATATAATTGCTAGAGTAAAAAGAAAATACCACAAACAAAATCTATAAGCAACATTATCACACAACTTTGTTTAATTGATGATTATAAAACACTTCATTCAACAACAGCAATATGTTCTTTCTGTGTGGACATAGAATATTTACCAGAGTATATTCTAGTACATAAATAAATATAAAAAGATACAAGCATACATACATTTCATACAATGTATACCTTGTGTACAATGTAATTAAATAAAAAATCAATGATAGGAAGATTAACTAAAATTTTTCAAATATTTGAAAAGTAAACAATACACTTTTAAAAAAACAGCAGGTCAAGTGAGAAATCTAAATAGAAATTAGAAAATATTTGAAACCAGGGGCAACTGGGTCACTCGGTCGGTTAAGCGTCCGACTCTGTATTTTGGCATGGGTCATGATTTCATGGTTCATGAGTTTGAGCCCTGGACCCAGTTCATGCTGAAAGCATAGAGCCTACTTGGCATTCTCTGTCTTCCTCTCTCTCTCTATGCCCCTTCTACAGGCTCGCTTGTCCTCTCTCTCTCTCTCTCTCTCTCTCTCTCTCTCTCTCCCTCCCTCCCTCCCTCCCTCTCTCTCTCCCTTCCAAAATAAATAAACTTAAAAAAGAAAACACTTGAAACTGAAGGAAAAGAAAAGAAAGCACACCAAAATTTGTGGAATGCAACTGAAGCAGGAAATTGATAACATTAGATTATAAAAGATTTAAAATCAGTGCCTTCCCTTCCTTTATAAAACTGAAGGGAGGGGCACCCCAGTGGCTCAGTGGGTTCAGCATTAACTTCAGCTCAGGTCATGATCTCACAGTTTGTGAGTTTGAGCCCTACATCAGGCTCACTGCTGTAAGCTCAGAGCCTGCTTCAGATCTTCTGTCCCTCTCTCTCTGCCTCACCCCGTCATGGTCTCTCTCTCAAAAATAAATTTTAAAAAAACTGAAGGGAAATAAATGCAAAGAAAGTTACTGAAGTGAAATAATAATTACCTTAGTGGAAAATCAACGAGATGGCAAAAGGAAAAATAATAGAGTACCATCAATGAGACCAAAAGGTGGCTCTTAGATCAATAAACTGAGGAACCTGAACCAGACTGACTGGAATATAAACAGAGAACACAAGTTAACATTAACAGGAATGAGGGAGGAGACATCAATACAGACTCCACAGATATTATAAAATAATGAAGAAACAATATTGACAAATATAAGCAATAAATCTATAACTTAATTATACAAATAATATAGAGAAAGAAAGAAAGAGGGAGAAGAGAAAAGAAGAGAGAGAAGTATCCCATTAAAGTCTCAAACTACCAAATCTCACTCATTAAGTACTGTGATGGGTACCTAGGTGGCTCAGTCAGTGAAGCCTCTGACTCTTGATTAAGGCTCAGGTCATGATTTAATATTTCTTGAGATGGACCCCACGCTGGGTTCTGCTCTGACAGGGTGGATCCTGCTGGGGAATCCCTCTCTCCCTCTCTCTGTCCCTCCCTGGGTTATATACACTCTCAATAAATAAATAAATAAATAAACAAACTTAAAAAAAAAAGTAATGTGAATAGCCTTAGATCTATTAAATTGAATTTAGGGGCTCCTGGGTGGCTCAGTTGGTTAAGCATCCGACTTGGGCTCAGGTCATGATCTCGTGGTTTGTGAGTTCAAGCCCCGCGTCGGGCTCTGTGCTGACAGCTCAGAGCCTGGAGCCTGTTTCAGGTTCTGTGTCTCCCTCTCTCTCTGACCCTCCCCCATTCATGCTCTGTCTCTCTCTGTCTCAAAAATAAATAAACGTTAAAAAAATTTTTTTAAATAAAAAATAAAAAGAAATTGAATTTATAGCTAAAAATCTTCCCTAAAAGGAAATGCCAAAAAAAAAAATAATGATTTCATTAGTTAATTCTTTGAAACATTTAAGCAAGATGTAATTCTACCTAAACTCTTCGAAAAAATTAAAACACTTTCCAACTAATGCTATGAGACCAACCTTACCCTAGTACTATAACTACATGAGGGTGTAAAATGGAAGAAAACTATAGATTGTCATCCCTCAAAAATATAGATGCAAAAAATTCTTTTTTTTTTTTTTAAAGTTTATTTATTTTTGACAGAGAGAGAGGGTGCGAGCGTGAGTTAGGGAGGGGCAGAGAGAGAAGGAGACACAGAATCTGAAGCAGGCTCCAGGCTCTGAGCTGTCCTGTCAGCATAGAGCCCATCGCAGGGCTCAAACTCACCAGCCGTAAAATCATGACCTGAGCTGAAGTAGGGCGCTTAACCGACTGAGCCACCCAGGTGACCCCAGATGCAAAAATTCTTAACCAGAATATAAGTATGGTTAACATTTGAAAACCAGTGTTATTCATCCCATTAACAGAGTGAGGAGGAAAACCATATGATCCTATCAACAAATGCAAAAATAGCATTATATAAAAGTTGACATTCATTCCTGATAGAACTCTCAGTAAACTACAGAAGAGGATTTAACTTCATACATGGCATCGACAACAAAACTACAGTTCATGGTCAAATACTTTTTTTTTTCCAGATAAAACTGGAAGAAACAAGGATGTTTGCTCTTATTCTATTTAACATTGTTATGGAGGTTCTATACACCCTAATAGGCAAGAAAAGAAAATTGTCCATATTGGAAGGTAGGAAGCAAAGTTCTCTTTACTTACAAATTACAGGACTGTCTTATGAACAAAATTTCATGGGATCTACACAAAGTAACTGTAACTACTAAGTTTAAGAATTTTGCAGAATAAAGGGGCAATATATAAAAATAAATTATATTTCTACATGCTACAAATGACAAGTCAGAAACTGAAATAAAAATACTACTTACAAAAGTGTCAAACTGTGTAATAAATATCATTGGTTTAAGCATAACTAAACTCCTGAACCTGAAAAACATAAATTTAGTTAGTTAGGAAACAGGAGGTAATGAAAGTGTTTGAATGTTTCCAAAATTTCCATATGGAATCTCCAGTTAAGTGGTTGATGTCTTTTATTAAACCATAGAGATCTTTTTTTTTAATTTCTGTTTTTAAAATGTGACCTATATTTCCTTCATGTACCTTCATAGAGCTCTATTTCTAAATGTCCTCAGCTACTTCCCAGTTAAAATCAGGACTTAAATTTGATTTGCAAGTGAATGAAAATGGGGGAAAAGATGAATGTCCTATTGTTTTACTGAGAGGGTGAAGAAAATTTATCAAAAAATTAAATATCTACCTAGCTGTAAAAAAAAAAAAAAAAAAAAAAAAAAAGGAATTACCTGAAGTGTATCTGAGAAGAAACATACAGTAAGAAAATCTGGATCAGAGATCTAAGGATTGACCGCAGGTAGCCCTATTCTTATTGCATAAGGCTGGTTCAGGTCTTATCTGGAATAATTCTGACAGCATGGGATGGAGAAATAAAGACAGTGAATAGAGTCATCATTATGTATTAGACATTTCCAGACTGTTCATAATTCAAGTAGTGGGTGACTTATGTTTATTTTTTTTTCTTTGTATTATTTTTTCATTTTGTTTTAATGTGTATTTATTTTTGAGAGAGAGAGCACAAAGGGGACAGGGGCAGAGAGAGAGGGGGACGCAGAATCCAAAGCACGCTCCAAGCTCTGAGCTGTCAGCACAGAGTCGGATGTGGAGCTTGAACTTAAAAGCTGTGAGATCATGATCTGAGCCGAAGTCAGATGCTCAACTGACTGAGCAACCCAGGTACCCCTATTTTTTTTTCTTTAAAAGCCCACTTTATGTGCTAGGTCTCTTTTGAGTCACAGTATAGATACTAAGCAACCAAGTTCCAAAAAACCAATTATAAATGGACATATCTAGAGATTTATTTTTACTTCTGCAAAACAGTCTTATACATAATGAATCAGGAAGTCTCAACCCAATGTGTGGAAGTCTCTTTGTACTTTATTTGTAGTTACTAAAATGAATATTTCCAAAGTGACATTATCTGAAATATGGCTTATAAATCATTGTATCAATAGTTTTTTTAAACATCAATGCAATATTTTAAGATGCACTCGAAGCCTAAACCCATACAAGTTAACTTAAAATGTCCGTTATTTTAAGAATATTATGGCAACATTTTTATAAAATTAGTTTACAATAAAATTCTGTGTTTTCTAAATCCACAAACCTAAGATGTGATCATTGAGATCAAGAAAGAAAGACACAAACTCAATAATGTTTATGAGTTTATTTAGTGATATTTTGCTGTTCAAAATGAAGTCATGTGATATATAAATTGGGACTAAAATATGGTTATACATAACTACCTATCATCCATCATGCTTACAGCTTAAATTCATTTGAAAGACCACGAATTGCTTTAATTTGTATTAAAAGAACATACTGAAGATTCAATTTTATTTCAGCTACACAAATAAGGCCTATTTACACTTTCCCAGTTCACAAGTCGTAAAGTGTTTATGCTATTTCTAAATGTATTTAATGTCCATTTTCTGAGCTATACTGATGGCATTGTAGAGGTAAGCATAGTTATCCCTGAAACACACAAGATCGTCTGCTTCCTTTTGGAGCTATGGCAGGAGGGGACAGCTTTATTTCACTGCTACATCTACATTGGCAGTAAAACATCTTTTTTTGCGAGTATGACAAAATGTAGGGTTTTTTTTTTTAATGTTTTATTTATTTTTGAGAGAGACAGAGACAGAGTGCGAGCGGGGGAGGGGCAGAGAGAGAGGGAGTCACAGAATCTGAAGCAGGTTCCAGGCTCCAAGCTGTCAGCACAGAGCCCGATGCGGGGCTCGAACTCAGGAACTGTGAGATCATGACCTGAGCCGAAGTCGGATGCTTAACCAACGGAGCCACCCAGGCACCCCGGTTTTTTTTTTTTTAATCAGCCCAGTAGGCATTGTTATTTGTTCTTACAAAGACACTAGTCTTTATTTCAAAAGACAATAGTTTTTTGCTTCAGCTGTTTTCAGCAATTTAAATTTGACACCTCTCTTTTTATTCATTTAGATTCTGCCTTATGTATATTTTTTAAAGGGTGAATGTTATTTTGTACTTATTTCCACAGTAGTAAATGTAACCGGTCCGAAATGACTGAGGCAAACAGAGTTTACAGCTCATCTTCAGAATGGAGCAGGTCATTCCACTCTGTTCCTATTCCAAGAGTAAATGATGCTGCTTTTATGGTAGTTCTGGCTCACCAGAACTCTGTTATTTATTTAGTAAATAACCTGCCCACTCCCATCCATGCCTTTGCCCTCCCTGGACACTACCTATTCCCTATCCTGCCCAAATGTGTGTTATAAACACAGGAAGAAGAGAAGAAACTGTTGTCACAGAAATTCACCCAAAGTCTCCTTATCAGATATTATTTTTAACCTATGTTAAATTTGGATGTTGCCTTAAAGATATCAGGAACTGAGATAAGGGGTGCCTGGGTGGCTCAGTAGGTTAAGCATTCGATTCTTGATTTCGGCTCAGGTCGTAATCCCACAGTTTGCAAGTTTGAGCCGCATGTCAGGCTCTGTGCTGACCATGGGGAGCCTGCTTAGGATTCTCTGTCTCTCCCTTGCTCTCTGCCCCTCCCCTACTGTCTATCTGTCTCTTTCAAAATAAATAAACATTTAAAAAAACAGAACTAGGATGAAACGATGACAAGAATATGACTGAAGAGACACAGTGTTTTAATGTACACAGGAAGAATGATGCCATGCATGATAATAGACAACACGCACATATTTCCTAAAACAAAACATCATGCCTGAATTCAGTATTTATCCATAGCAAACTATTTACAGTTTTTACAATCACCATGCTACCTGGGTATTCTTTATACACTTTTCCTCTTTTGGGAATGGATTTCCTTGGATATTCTTCATGGTAAATTCCTATTGTTTGAGACTCAGATCAAACATGCTTTTACTCCAGGAAGCATTTCTTGCCTTATTCCTCCTGAAACAAAGTTGATCAACTTTTCTTTACACCACCACACTGGCTCTATTACCACATTTGCCAAACTGTTCCATCCGACAGCCCCAATATCGATTCTACATTGTATCCTATAAGCAACTACAGGGCAGGGAATGTTTACTATCCGTCTCTGCCTCACTAGCACCCAACAGAAGCCAGGCACATGGTAGATACTCTATCTTATAATAATAAATGAATAGACAGATTTATAATAAATGAATAGATGTATGAGTGAATGAATGAATGAATGAATGAATGAATGAATTCAGCATCACCCTGAGGTAAAAACAATGGATACTAAGTCAAAATTTCTTCAACACCATGAATGCTCATTAAATCATGCATTTTAGGCTGGAGATACCTTCACGGTGCCAAGTGCATTACATGATGTAATTATTAAAACTTCATAAAGTGGCCGTTTTACTTCCATTTTAGATATGAAAATAGTGAGACTGAGAGGTTAAATAACTTATCTTAAAATATTTAGGCAAAGACAGCAGAAGCAAAAATACAGTGAAACTAAATCAGACTGAAAAGCTTCTGCCCAGCAAAGGAAATCATCAAAAAAAAAAAAAAAAATGAAAAGGCAACCTACCAAATTTAAGAACTTATTTGCAAATCTTATACTTGAGAAAAGGTTAATATACAAAGTATATAAAGAACTCATAGAACTCAATCGCCAAAAAACAATCTAATTTAAAACAGGCAAAAGACCTGAATAGACACACAGATAGCCAACAGTTATGTGAAGAGATGCTCAACATCACTGATCATCAGGGAACTAAATCAAAACTGCAATGAGATTTCACTTCATACTCATTAAAATGGCTATTATTAAAAAGAGAAGAAATAACAAGTATTGGTGAGGATATGGAGAAAAGGAAACCCGCATGTACTGTTGGTAGAAATGTAAAATTGTGGAGCACTATGGAAAATAGTACAGAGGTTCCTGAAACCATTACAAATAGAAACTACTGGGGGTGCCTGGCTGGTTCAGTCAGTTAAGTGTCTGACTTTGGATCAGGTTATGATTTCACAGTTGATGAATTTGAGCCCCGCATCGGGCTCTATGCGGAAGCCTGCTCTGGATTCTGTGTCTACCTCGCTCTCTGTCCCTCCCCCACTCATTCTCTCTTTCTCTCTCTCTCTCTCTCTCTCTTTCTCTCAAAAATAAGTAAACATTAAAAATAATAGAATTACCATATGATCCATTAAGTCTTTTTCTGGCTATTTTGCAAAGAAAATGAAAATGCTAACTCCAAAAGAATAATGCACCCCAATGTTGACTGCAGCATTGTCTACAATAACCAAGGTATGTAAACAACCTAAGTGTCCACCAATAGAGGAATGAATAAAGAAATTGTTACAAACACATGTGCGCGCGCACACACACACACAAAATGGAATATTATTCAGCTATAACAAATAACGAAATCTTGCCATTAGTGACAACATGGGTGAACCTGGAGGGCATTATGGTATATAGAATAAGTCAGGCAGAGAAAGACAAATACCATATCTACTAACTTATATAGAGCATCTAAAAAAAATCCAGAAAACAAAAATCTGAGTTTATAGATACAGATAATAGATTGGTGATTATGAGAGCTAGGGATAAGGAAGTGTGGGTGAAACGGTTGAAGAGGTTCAAAGTTCCAGTTCAAATTTCCAATAATAAAATATGTATGCCTTGGGATTATAATGTAGAGCATGATGACTAAAGTTAATAATGCCATATGTATATTTGAAAGTTGCTAAGAGAGATCTTAAAAGTTCTCATCCCAAGTGTGGCACCTGGGTGGTCCGGTCGGTTAATCATATGACTCTGGATTTCAGCTCAGGTCATAATCTCGAAATTCGTTAGAGGGAGCCTCCATGTGGGGGTCTTAGCTCAGTGTCTGCTGGGGAGTCGTTCTCTCCGCTCCCTCTGCCTCTCCTCCACACATGCTTTAGCTCATTCTCTCTCAAAAATAAACATCTTTTTTTAAGTTCTCATTGCAAGAAAAAAAAAAAAAAACATTGTAATGGTGTGGTGACTATTCACTAGACACTGTGATCGTCACTTCCCAATATATACAATGATCAGAACATTAGGTTGTATACCTGAATCTCATAAAATGTTATTATATGTTAGTTATTCCTCAATATAAAATATACTCATTTATCTAGCTACCTCTAAGTTGAACCCAGACAGTCTGACTCCAAAGTCATCATATAAAAATGGCAAACTAGAGTAAAAGGCAAATGCAGAGAACTCCCTCTTTAAAATGGACCTAGACTTGTAAGATTCCTTGCATAGTACCACAATCTAAAACGAACCCCTACTGGAAATTATAATATTTTCTTAAAATTATTATAGGTATATACACTATCATAGAAATAAACACAAAATCATTAGGGATATTGAAAGTTACAGTGTTGTGTTCCTATTAATACATGTTTTAATCGCTTATGAAAAATCATCAGGTAATGTGGAATATGAGCACAGCCTGAAGGGGAATCTCTCATTAACACTAAATTAATCAAATGAGTATTTTGTTAAGCTCTTACTATGCAACGTCTATTGTGTCTGAATCTAGGAGTGGAAGATATGGAGAAGAATTAGGAAGAGTGTTCTTACTAGATGGGTTAGTTATTATCACATTGGTTAAGTATAACCTATTGAAATGAAACAACTAGTGACTAGCTTTTTATTTGCAAATGCCCTAAAATTGCTTTTCCATCCATCCTTTCTCCCAACCCATCAGTTCTTATACTTTTTAACTAGTTATCTCCTCTTCTCCTTCCCATCTAATAATATTAAATGTAACTGCCTTCAGGATCTACTCTTTAATCCTTAACCTAGGTTATGATGTATTAACATGGATTTTCTGTAGCAGCAATGCCCATTACCTATTGGAAAAATGTACCCTACTCCATCATAATCTTCCCTTATGTCACTGTTTTTCCATGAAATCGGAAGTTCCCTAAGGACAAGCATTACCTTGTTCAACATTGTCTTCATAGTGGTAAAAAAGCAGTATTAATCAGGGAGACTTGCATTAAAGACTTAATGTAGACAAAACTATGGGAAAAGGCAAAGCCCAATGTGATACAAGGAAAATCAGTATACTCCTCCAATTAAAACCAAGTCTGTGAAAGGTAGGGTGTAAACTTTGTGAGAGAGACTTTATTTTGAGTCTAAACCATACAAGTGAACAATAAATGTTGTCTTTCAATAAAAATAGTCTGGTGGCCTAAAAGGAGAAGTGATGGAAGCAGAGAAAACCTGAAGCTAGACAGAGAAGTTAGGACTAAAGATAAGAGAGACTCAGGCAAAAGAAGTCCTTATCACAGTGACACTTATTGAGAGCTTACTCTGCTCTGTATGCTTTACAAAGACCAATTCATTTACGTGAGACTAGTATCATTAGTCCTATTATGCAAGCAAAAAAAAAAAAAAAAAAACCCAAAAAAACGTGACATGTGCTAAGGGTGGTAGGAACCAACATCTAAAACAACCCTCAGTGATCTCTCCCTCTGATATTCACACCCTTGTGTAATTGCTCCCCCTGAGTTTGGGTTGGATTTACTGACTTTCTTCTAACAACATCAGCAACAACAAAAAACATGGCAGAAGTGATCAAAAGTCACTCCTAAGATTAGATTGTAAAAGACTGTAGTGTCTGTCTTGCAAGCTCTCTTACTCTATTTGACTCTTTTGCTCTGGGGCAAGTCAGTTGCCATGGTCCGAGCCAGCCCTGTGGAAAGGGCTACATGAGTTAGCTTGGAAACACACACTCCCCAACCTAGACAAGCCTTAAATTAACTGTAGCCTCAGTCAATATATAGATTGCACACCTTTGAGATATCCTGAACTAAAACCACTTAGCTAAACTGTTTGCACATTACTCATCCACAGAAAATAAACTGCGAGATGATAAACTTTTTTTTTTCTGTTCTTAGGCAGTAAGTACTGGGGTGAATTGTTACACAGTAATTGATAACTGGTACAGAACGTGATAAAGGATTAAAACCCAGGCTCCTGAGTTTATAGCTGTCATCGTGTACCAAGGTGACACTGAAACAGAATTTCTCCCCATGAGAATGTTACTTTTTATTTTTATTTTAGCAAGAGAGCATGCACGTAGGGGAGAGGGGCAGAGGGGGAGAGTGCATCTTAAGCAGGTTCCACGCTCAGCATGGAGCCTAACGTGGGGCTCGACCCCACGACCCTGGGATCATGACCTGAGCCAAAATCGAGTCAGAAGCTCAATTAACTGAGCCACCCAGGCACCCCACACATTTTGTATTTCAACAGTTGAAAACTAAAGGAATGTTTATCATGAAACTAGTGCCACCAAATATATATAATCATTTTTCTTATTTTAGATACTTTCTTTGAGAAATACAGTATTACCAGCAAGACTAAAATTTACTACACATTGCCTTTGTAATTCTTCCAACAGAGCAGAGTTACAACTTCAGTATTCTCCAACCCCAGGGCAACAAGGCGAAAGAACGAGATACTGACATTTTCAGGGTCATAAGCGTGATATGGCAACTGAATGGGAAATGAAGACGTTGGTCCTTGAAATGAATGATTAATGAAGAAAATTCTTATAGCAGATGCCACCATGTGACTATTCAAACTCTTTTCAAAGATGGATTTTTTTTTTTTCCCCACAGTACAAGACCTGATGACTCAAGCAAATCTTATGACATGTGTTAACCTTCGGCTCAAGCCACATTTAGTGACCTTACTTTAAGTGGATTGTACAGGTGACAGCTATAATAGGTGTGAGAGGGGTCCATATACTTGTTGTGCAGGATTGCGGAAATCTGAAAACATATACAGACACTGCATATATTTCAAGTTATCCCAGCGTAATCGTCTACAGAGGTTTCCTTACAAATTCATTTTCCTGGCACTGACTTTTCTAATAAAAAGCAACTGTCTCACATCTCTCTTAGGCTTATGCATCTTTCTTTGTTACAGTTGGGTTCCTCTTCTTTAAATGTCATCATTTGTAAATTAAACTAATTTATTATATATGATTATCATATGTATTATCGAGATCATCAAATTATATTTTTATGGGCACAAATGTATTTATCCTCCTGATGAAATGTCAGTTACTGAGACAGAAAGGGCCGTTCAGAAGCTAGATGGCTACTGCAGTTTGTAAACCAGTTACACTCTGATAATTTATGTGCCTTCAAATTTCCTGGGTTTAGGGGGTGCCTGGGTGGCTCAGTCGGTTGAGCGTCTGACTTCAGCTCAGGTCATGATCTCACGGTCGATGAGTTCGAGCCCCGCGTTGGGCTCTGTGCTGACAGCTCAGAGCCTGGAGCCTGTTTTGGATTCTGTGTCTCCCTCTCTCTATGACCCTCCCCCATTCATGGTCTGTCTCTCTGTCTCAAAAATAAATAAACGTTAAAAGAAAAAAATATATATACATATATATATATATATATCCTGGGTTTGCAGCACTGTTTACTCCGGCAGGAACACTGTCTGTTTTCTTTTTCTTTTTTAAGTTTTTCTTTATTTTGAGACAGCAAGAGAGAGCTAGGACAGAGGCATAGGGAGAGGGAGAGAGGGAACCCCAAGCAGGCTCTGCCCTGCCGGCACAGAGCCTGATATGGGCTCGAACTCATGAACAATGAGGTCATGTTCTGAGCCGAAATCATAAATTGGACTCAAACAAATGAGCCACCCAGGCGCCCCACCCCTCAACACTTTTCTTTTTTACTTATTTTTATTTTTTACCTTTTAATTGTCATTAAAAAAAAAAACCTCCACAATCCATAAGATTTACCCCTTTAACAAATTTTTAGGTGGAGAGTATAGTCAATGTCATTGTACAGTACAGTTCTGTCAACTCTAAGCCCAAGAGAATCCAGAACTCTCATGTTGCTTGACTGAAACTCTAAACACATTGAACAGTCAGCGCTCAGTTTCTTCTCCCAGCCCCTGGAAACCACCATTCATTCTACTTTGTATTTCTTTGAGTTTGACTACCTTAGATACTTCACATAAGTGGATGAATCTTGAGGGCATTATGTCGAGCAAAAGAAGCCAGTAACAGAGGTATGCATACTTCAAAATTATCATCATTTTTGAAGCAACAAATTGCTCCTCAAATTATTACCACAAACACAGAATGGCATTCACACTCCCAAATACACACATGTGAGAGTGACAACAAAGATAACCTTTTGGGGCACATGGGCTGGCTCAGTCCGTCAAGCCACCAAATCTTGATTTTGGCTCAGTTCATGATCTCACAGTTCATGAGTTCCAGCCCCACGCCGGGCTCTGCACTGACAGCTTGGACTCTGCTTGGGATTCTCTGTCTCTCTCTTCCTTTCTGCCTTACTCCCCTCTCTTTCTCAAAAATAAATAAATAAACAGACAAAAATAAAGAGCCCTGTTTGTTACCGTATTACAGCGTGTAAAACAATCAGGCAAGAATCAGCATCGAGTCTTTCCTCATGACAGCTGTGAACCTACTTTGTGAATGCACTGATTTAGATTATGGGTCAGGGTAAACATTTAAAGACCTGAATCAGACTATTTCATGGTTTGCCACTTTGTCTCTTTTCAATTAACCCATCATGTAAGCCATCACTTTTCCATACTGTCTTGTGACTCCAGAGAATTGAAGATCTGACCTGGCATTCAATGGACAGATATTCTAAGGCACATCAATAATCTACTGAAGAGGGGCACCTGGGTGGCTCATTTGGTTGAGCATCTGACTTCAGCTCAGGTCATGATCTCCTGGTCCATGAGCTCAAGACCTGCACTGGGGTCTCTGCTGTCAATGCAGAGTCCACTTTGGATCCTCTGTCCCCCCTCTTTCTGCTCCTCCCCCTGTTCGTGCTTTCTCAAAAATAAATATTTAGGTTTTTTTTTTTTTTAATGTGTGTTTAGTTTTGAGAGAGAGAGAGAAAGAGAAACAGAGCGCAAGAGTGGGAGGGGCAGAGAGACGGGGAGACACAAAAACTGAAGCAGGCTCCAGGCTCCCACCCGTCAGCACAGAGCCCAACATGGGGCTCAAACTCACAGATTGTGAGATCATGACCTGAGCCCCAGGTGGACTCTTAATAGACTGAGCCACCCAGGCGCCCCTCAAAAGTAAATAGTAAGAAAAATAATCTACTGAAGAATATCAAAGGAACTTCAGAATTATTTATTTAAAAATAATATTCAAATGGGAACAGAGATCTAAATCTAGTATCACAACTTAAGATATTAAAACATTAAACAAGAACCAGCCGGACGTGGAGAGGAAATACAAATGTTACTGCACATCTGAAAATCACACAGGTACACCGTACTCCCTCCTTTCCCTGCAGCACCGCACTCAATTAATAAAAAATGAATTCAAGGCAGCACGAAGCAAACTGAACCGCATCACTGTCTGCTGTTTCAACATCTGTCTACTGAGTGCTATTTTTCCTACTGCCATATGGACATTCTAATAACTAACTTTAAGGCACACGTACGGATAAGAAAAACACAGCCGTTCCCACCTTGATGGGTCCTCTGGCCGATACGTACTCGTCTCCAAATCCTGTCACCAGATGGACATTCAGAAAAAAAAAGAAAAGAAAGAAAGAAAAAAGTGGGCAAGGCTTCAGCAGCTTCTTATCCTTTCTAAAGAAAGGAGTATGGAAAAGTTCAAGTTTTTTTCTTTTCTCTGTATTCAAGCCTATAAGCACAAAATGAATTACAGACGACTAATGATTTGAGACCTGACTGCTATGGCCTGTGTTGTGCCCTCCCAAATTTAAATCCCAATGTGACAGTGGTTGGAAATGAGACAGGTTCAGGTAAAAGTGGCTTCATGAGAGTGGGCTCTCCCAATGGCATCAGCGTCCTTCTAAGGAAAGGAAGAGGCTCCACAGTTGTCTCTGGACTAGATGAAGAAGACACAGTGAAAAAGTGCCTATGAATAGAAGAGAGCTCTCACCAGGATCCAGCTGGCTAGTACCTTGAATTTGGACCTCTAGCTTTTAACTATGAGAAATCACGGCCTACAGTTGAGGCCACCCAGTCTATAGTATTTTATGATAACACCAGGGCCGACTAAGCTATTTCCACATACATTAGCAAACAAAAGGGATTAGAGCATCACTTCAAAGTAACCCTTATCCTTTATTTTCCCTCAGTAAAGCTTAATTTCAGTGTATTTAGCAAGAAAATAAAATGAACAAACCTACAGTAATCAAGTACATGTATCCTAGGTTCACCAGTTTTACCGTTAACATTTCTTCCACATTAGTAAAAATAAATGAATTCATTTAAACACAGTGCTCTTTATTTTCTCATTCACCTCTATTTACTTAGCTTCATTGGAATAATAATCTCCTCAGTTAAATAGCAGAAATGATTACCGAAGATTATTTCCCCATCACCTTGATCCAAAATAATTTTGTTCAAACCTCTCTATCTCTTGCTACCATAACAAACAGTATGATTTAACACATTTAATTGATACCTGGAAACAGAAATAATGCTGATTTACCATCTTTTTAGGAAACAATGTGTACTATTGGTTTTACTGCCTTGTCTCAATAGGTGACTGTATTTTAGTATAATTCTAATTTGTGAGTTCTCTTGAATCTAAACTTTTTCTATTTGAATCCCTATCTCATTAGCTGTTTTTGTTTGTATTTTACGTTGCATTAATGTTATTTTCATTCATACTTTGGTACCATTAATTCAGGCGATATTTTATTCTTTTCTAACATCTTGGGTTTATTGCTTTTGCCAAGCACAAAAATAGTTATTAAAAAAATGTAGTTTCATGTATACTTATTTTGGATAAGTCAAGTAAATTACTATGCTACATGGGAATAATAAACCAGTGAAATTTATCCTAAGATTTATAATATAAATGGTGAATATTAGGATCAATTCTAATGAGAATAGTTGAAATTCCCAATAACATTAAATATTGATCATTATTTCCTCAAATCTTTCTGCATTTTATTTCTTAATTTTTTTTTGTTCTTTAACTTGTTCAGGGAAGACAGATAACATTAATCCCAGCAGAAGGTCCTGACAAACCCATCCACCAAGTCATTAGTTGAACTGCAACACCTTCAGAGTAAATGATGGCTTCACAAAGGAATTTGTTACAAGTCAGTTAGCCACACTGATTAGCAAGGCCAGACAGGGACATTCTCATAAAATTCCACCACAGAAAGTGGGGAAAAAAAGAGGTTATACAGTTTCGATATTTTTTAAAACTTGATTCACTATTTGTACAGTGATAGAACCTTAAGAAGTCTGTCAGTCATTTGAGTCCTTAATGCTGATCATGGCTCACAATGAATAATTTTAAGCTTGAACATAGACTGATTCAATTGTGAACTTATCTAATTATATATATGTATCACAGGTAGGTCAAAGATTCATTTTTTGTCTAAAATTCCTCTCTACTGACCTGTATCACAAATGTGACATATTAATATCACCTAAAAAAATGTACAACCTGTATAATATTGAGGAGACAGGTAAATCCTTAAGAAAAGCACCTTTTGTGTGTTTTAATTAATTATAACTTTGACAACCTGAAATACATGTTAATCTTAAACAAGTGGACAATTTTTACCCTCTCCACTTAAGTAGGAGTTAGTGCCTATTTCCCTGATTCGGGCTTTGGAGGCAACATCAAACCCAGGAGGAAATAATTTTTGAAATGCAAACACTATATGACATTCTGATGGTATATTTAAGACAGAATGCCATGTGAAAAGCAACAGAGAAATGGGCAGGGCGGAAATTAAACTGCTTTCCAATCTCCTTGAACAAAATATTCACGCCGTGACTATTAGGTCGGGTTTAAATTAATTTCAAAGAGCGAGTATCTATTCATAAATAAATATTCCTGTAACCATGCACATTGCACTTTCACGTTGCTTAGAGACAATAGTAGCTACAGCCTTAAAAATGAATTAATTTTATTAGATATCTACCATGCACAAGTCTCAGTTATGAAAAGGAGATTCCAGGAAACGATAACATGTGCCAAAAAATATGTTGGGGGTGTGAACACGAGAAAGCCTACACACCAAGATGTGGATCTGAAACCTTATAAAAGGACAGAGAGAAGGAAGAAAATTGGACAGGAAAGGTTTCAGACTACAGGAACCATGTTTCAAGAAATTTCTGCCTGGAGCAAAGAGTCTTCCCTCCAGATTTAGCCACTGGAGGAGTCCACATCTTGCCATGATGGGTCTCTGCCATGCTCAGCCACTGGGTGGAGCTTCCTGTGTTGCATGTGTCCACACCGTAAAGGCAGTGATGGGTCCAGAGGTGTGCAGCAGGGTCAGTAAATTATGGCCCTCACCCAAGATATTGTACTAACACATGTCTATGGTCATCATAAACTCCATGCTATTATTAATTATCCATTCTCTTAACATATTATCTATAATGTTCTAGGCCTATTGTAATATTTTGCTTTTGCTCATCTTCCCTACATGGAAAAGCATCCCAAACAAAATGTGAGATGAATGACCATCACTTCTCTTGACATTACTCTGTAATATTACTGCAAATGCAATCAAAGATGGACCAATTTTATCTCTACTTCAGTTAAAAAAAAAAAAAGAGAGACAGAGAATTCTAAAACTTATTAGGAGAAACAGTGCACAAAGGATTCAAGATATTATGAACAATATGTAAAACACAAAGAGTAAATACAAATTTTGCAGCCATATTATGAAAACATACAATAAAAATTTCAGTGGCAAATACTGTAGTGAGGTATTGCTAAGTGTCAAATATGGCAACATAAAATTTAAAAGTGAAAAATTTGTATTTAGAGATTCATATAAGAATTGACATTTAAAATTTGTGTGAAAAGAAATGTGTAAGACAACAAGTGTTATTTTATATCACAATAATTTGGAATAAAATTGATATATTAAATGTAAACATTAACTTGCAAGTGACTGAAGCATTCAACATAATTAATCAGAAATGCAGTAAAAAAGATACTATATATAAGAGTTGAGAGAGCCTACTTGAGTATGACAAAAACAACAAACTCCATTCTTTCCTGTGATAAATATTACAACATCAAAACTTAATAACTTATTTGAAAAAAAAAATGTATTGAGGCACATAGATGACTCAGTCACCTTAGCGTCCAACTCTTGATCTCAGCTCAGGTCGTGATCTTATGAGTTCAATCCTCACATGGGGCTCTTCACTGACAGCACTGACTTTTCGTAGAGTTATCTTTCCATCTCTCTCTGCCCCTACCTCCACTCATGCCCTTTCTCTCTCTCAAAAAAAAAAAAAAGTGCACCCTCCTATAAGAGGTTTAAATACTGCTCCCCAATAATGCACTTCCCATCCATTGACATTAGGCTTAGCCTCACCGTTGGTTTTAACCAGGGCACGTGAGCAGTAGTAGTGTTTGCCGCAAAGAAGAAAGAGACACGAGCCATATACAGAAGATTTGTTTTCTGTTTGGATCCTGGAATAGGAAACACAGAACAGAAGTACAGAAGACTCAATCTGTAGATAAACAACAGTATGAGGAAGAAATCAATCTTTTTGTAAGCTACCTATTTGGGGTTTGTTGACACTACAACTTTACCTAGCAAAGAATTCTGATAGATACAACATAGTAGAAGTAATCCTATCTTTATAGTTGCCCAAGACAAAATAATGTCTTCCACATCCTGTGCCTCACATTTTTTTTCTTTTTTGTCGCAGATGGTCGAAAAAAATATGTGAATACAAACTAATAAAAAAAAAAAGCTAAAAAGACTGATAGTTGGGCAATACTATCCCTCCTGCATCTCGAGGAAATAAACTAGTGGGATTCTAAAACAAGGACTGCTTTTTTCTATTTTAAAAAGCATGATATGTATCTGCTAACTAAAGGATCTGGAACACAACTTAATGAACAATGCAGAGCATTTATGATGGGTTATAATCATGACTTTGTTGTAAGTTAGCATTTAGGGAGAATCCATAAGGCAGGTGTCGTTAATGCTTTGGACTGCCCATGTCCTACCACAGCAGTAAATTAGATCTTTCCTTTTCCAAAGTGGGTTCCCAAAAGATGCTCCAGAATAAAGGTGGTATGGTCACTGATGTTGGGAAACACTGTCCACCATAATTACCTCCAAAAACTGAAGTAACCACTCTCACAACTCAAGATCTGGTCACCATGAGGAAGATAAAACTATTCAATCTGACCCAGAATTTGCAAGCTTATTTCTCTTGGGGGCTTTTTAACCAGGAATCGCTGCCATCCTGCTAAGCTATTTTGCACATTTTAGGAAACGTAGAATTACATGATCCAAAGAAGTAAAGTGAGGTCATGTAAGTTTAACCTCCCAAGAACTAGCTTCCCTCATTTGTATCTTCAACTCTTTATTTTTACATCATGAAAAAAATTAACATATTTTAAAAATATATCTTTCAGCAAAATGACAGTAGATACTATTTTTTATTGTTGTTATAGCCCAATGCCCCCTCTTTAAAGAATGAAATGACAACAAAATTCTTCTATAATGTAATATTAAAAGGAAACATTTCTCTATGTGTGAGCTTGTATATTTTCTTTTTAAAAAAAATTTTTTTAGAGTTTACTTATTTTGAGAGAGACAGAGAGAGCATGAGTGGTGGAAGAGCACAGAGAGAGAAGGAGAGTCCCAAGCAGGCTCCACACTGTCAGCTCAGAGCCCGATGTGGGGCTCAAGTCCACAAAACTGTGAAATACTGATGTAAGCCAAAATCAATAGTTGGACAGTCAACAACTGAGCCAACAAAGCACCCCACATATTTTCTTTTAACACAACGCAATAGTTTGATTTAGCATTTAGAAAAGTAAAAACCTAATTTAGTGCACTAACTTCAGTAATATTTTTGGCATGTTTTTTCAGGTATTTCTCTACTGTTTCATCAGTTTATTTGTTGAAATATGGATCTTCAGTGTTATGTTTAATTTGGATAGACTGTCTCACCTCCTATCACAAAAGAAATCAATACATTTAATAAATTTTATGATTTTCTAAATAATAAGTGCTCACCTAGGTCTGCATCTTTATATATACTCAATGAACGAACAAAACAATGCTATTATATAAAGTTAGGAACGAATTGGACTATGCTATCAAGAGAACCAAGTTCTAGATATAAAAATAATTGGCATGTAAAGTGGAAAATTTCTTTTCACTTTTATGAGTCTCCTATTCCTCATCTGCAAAACAGGAATCATAAAGGACCTACCTCATAGGTAATCAGAATTAAAGAACAAAATAATGCCAACATATAAATATTAGTTACTTGTAATCATTGGTCATGTTTTCGTGGCTTCCCTGAAAGCAGAGCGACTGTTCAAGAACAGCAAGAGACCTTTCTCAGAGCCAACAATGTAGCCAGAGTACCCCAGTTTCAGTTTTCTAAACCAGGTATTATACTCATTCTTGCCTCTTCTATCAGGTAAAATGTTTAGTTGTGGTGAACAGTCATGATGAAACCAGCAAATCTAATTAAAACAAAACAAAGCACCTCAGTTATCTCTCTCTCCCTTCCTCCCTAACTCTGTGTCTCTCTCCCAATCTTCTTTATTAAGCTTGTTTATTTATTTTTGAGAGAGAGAGAAGGAGAGAGAAAGACCAAGAGAGAGGCAGAGCAACAGGGAGAGAGAGAATCCCAAACAGGCTCCACACTATCAACATGGAGTCCTACACCAGGCTCGAAGCCATGAACTGTGAGGTCATGGCCCGAGCCGAAATCAAGGTGCACATGCTTCTTACTGAGCTTCTGACTGACTGAGCCACCCAGGTGCCCCTCTCTCCCAATTGTAATTTATTCTCCCACCACCCTTTCTTGCTACTATTGCTGGAAGACTGGATGAGTATGGTCCATATATGAGAAGAGATGACACTAATTATGAAATCTTTTGTGTTTTAAGTTTATTTATTCACTATGAGAGAGAGACAGAGAACACAAGCAGGAGAGTGGCAGAGAGGGAGAGAATCCCAAGCAGGTTCTATGCTGACAGTGCAGAGCCTGAGGCAAGGCTCGAACTCACAGACTGTGAGATCATGACCTGAGCCTAAACCAAGAATCAATGCCCAAGTGACTGAGCTGCCCATGAACCCTAATAACCATGGAATCTTTACGACAATAAATTATGCCAATTTTAGCACTCATAGCTTCCCTACTGTACTCCCAGACTCTTCTACTCAAAGTACTGCATTCCTCAGGCCTTTAGATGAAAGCCTAACAGATCTAAATTTACATGCCATTCTGTCATTTTGGTCAGTGAAGTATTTCTGGGCAAACTAAAATCTGATTTCTTCATTGTTTTCCTGTCCACTTAGTGGAAGATATCCAATTCTCAATTCTGGCTTTCTGGAATGAATTAAAAGGACATAGAACCTTTCAAGAACTTGCTGAAACGACCTTGTCAGTAAGGAAGGAAAGGAGGATAGAATCCCAAACTCCCAGATACCCGTACCTTTCTAGATCTTACTGACGGTTGTTCAGAGAAAGTTTTTTTTTTTAGTTTGGTGAAGGTGAAGTAACATGAGGCATAACAGAGCCACTGTTTACAGTTTCTCCTGTGTGAATAGGCATCTGGCATATTCAGATACTTTTGAGAACTTCTTCCCTGTGAGTGCCATTACTGACTGACAGGCAAATCTTGCCTACTTGATCTCCTCGGTGGTTTATTTACCTGTGAGGTACGTAGTTGAGGAGGCTGGATGTGGCAAAGCATGGATTCCACTTACAACAGGAGAGGGAGTAGCTGGTTGGGATACATAACTCTCTCTGTGTATATAACCCCCTGCTTCTGGTGTGAAAGCTCCTAACAGACTTTTAGAAATCGAGTGAATTGGGCCCAGTGGTGCCCTGCTGCTCTATCATGCATAACAGTGCGATATAATTTATCTTGGTTGTCGCTAACAACAGAAGCAATATATTTAAGAGACACCCAGGGATACAGAAAGAAATGGAATTTATGTCTGCATGCATTTGAAAATGCTGACAATTAAAAGCTAAATTGAGGAAAATAAAATGAGAAAATCTTAAAAAAAATTTTTAATATTTATTTTTGAGAGAGGGAGAAAGAGAGAGTGTGCAAGCGAGCGGGGGAGGGACAGAGAGAGAGGGAGAGAGAGAATCCTAAGGAGGCTCTGTGCTGATGGCACAGAACAGTGAGATCATGACCTGAGCCAAAATCAAGAGTCAGATACTGCACAGGCTGAGTCACCCAGGTGCCCCAAGAACTTCTTTTAAAGGTGAATATTATCAACTCTTCCTGATAAGCTACTAAAATAAGGCATACTCTTATTGTTTTAATTATGGATATGGGGAGGGGTGATCTATGTGAACTGAGAGAGATACAGACACAGATTAAAAACAGAAAAAATACATAAGAAGAGTGGATTTGGTACAAAGTCCTTTCCAAGGGCACTTTAGAATAAAGAGGTGATGCTCGTTTTCCATGACCATCAAGGATTTCATACTATAGCAGGACACATGAGATAAGAAAAAAAACATAACACAAGACAGTATTATTAAGTGTTTCATTCAAAATTTAAGTATAAGACAGAATGAAGAATAGAGATTCAAATTTCCTAGGGCCATTTTTCTTTCAGTCTTATCAGGTTTCTTAAGTTTTTGTAGCACAAATCTGATTTGCAAGTGGCCAGTCTTTTTTTTTAAGAGAGTGAGATCTTGAGGGAGGGGCAAAGAGCAAGGCACACAGAGAATCCCAAGTAGGCTCAGTATGGTCAGCGCAGAGCCCAATGCAGAGCTTGAACTCACCAATCGTGAGATCAAGACCTGAGCTGAAATCAAGAGTCAGAAGCTTATCCCACAGAGAAAACCGGGTGCCCCTGCAAATAGCCAGTCCCAGTTTTTGAGACCTGGAGTGAAAGGGAACCTAATCAACGTTGTAAGTGCCCATCAAGTCCCACGTGCAACATCAGCCCATAGTTACTATGCTCTTTAATTGCTACAACAACCTTTTCAAAAAGTTATTACTAGCTGTATTTTACAGATGAGGAAAGTGAGTCACAGTAGTCAGGTAGTTAGTCCCTGGTTACTGACCTACAAAAAAAAAAAAAAAAAAAAAAAAAAAAATGGAAGGAAGAGGACTCTTGGATTTGAAATCTTTTTCGTTGTCTTGCCTTTTTTACCATGAGTGTTTGTTTAGGAAAAAACAGAACAAGTTTATATTGTTCCTCCTAAGATTAAGTGACAGTCTGAGATATAGGTGTGCTGTTTCAAAGGGACACATGCATTGCCATGTTTACAGCAGCACTATCAACAATAGCCAAGTATGGAAAGAGCCCAAATGGATGGATGAATGGATAAAGAAGAGGTGGTATAAATACACCTATGTATTTATAAATACATAAATACAATAAATTACTCAGCAATCAGAAAGAATGAAATCTTGCCATTTGCAACTACATGGATGGAACTGTAGGGTATGATGCTAAGTGAAATTAGTCAGATAAAGACAAAAATGCTATGACTTCACTCAGATGAGGACTTTAAGAGACAAAACAGATGAACATAAGGGAAGGGAAACAAAAATAATATAAAAACAGGGAGGGGGACAAAACAGAGGAGACTCATAAATATGGAGAACAAACTGAGGGTTACATGAGGTAGGTGGGAGGGGGGATGGGCTAAATGGGTAAGGGGCACTAAGGAATCTACTCCTGAAATCATTGTTGCACTATTTTGGATGTAAATTTGGATGTAAATTTTAAAAAATAAAAAATAAAATTAAAAAAAAAAATAAGTGACAGTCTCCTATAAAAGGAACCCTCATTGACAGTGAAGCAGCTGTCACAGTTAATAGAATACAAATTTGCATTTCTTCATTAAGAAAAACATTATGAAGACAGTAAGGCTAAAAGAAGCAATAAGGAGTTATTGGCACACATGTGGAAGATAAATTCTTAATCTTTTCTCAATTTTTTATATGGAATATATATGTATATTTACACACAATATATAACTTATTATATACATATGACATATATATTCTTCTTGCAGACAAGAATATTAGCTTCTTTTGTTCACTAGTGTAGCCACATTCCTAGCTCTAACACAAGATGGGCATTTTGTTGAAGGAAAGAGCAGAGGTTTCAAGTTCAAGTGGTACATGGGCCACACCTTTCTTGCAAATTGTACAACATAACCATGTTCTAATTATTTCTGAAAAGTGTGTGCAATATTTATACAAAATAAAACTAAAATTTACGTACCTACTTAAAATGAATACATTTGGGGGACCACAATTTGATATGATACCCTTGAATTAATGGAACCAATACAAGAAGAAAAAGAATGAGTAAGAGAATTTTTGCTTCCAAAAATCAAGTATTACAGATTCGAGACTAAACCTAAACTACAGATCAGGCATGTCTGTGTACAGTCTGGAAAATGCATGGGGTGGCTCAGTCAGATATGTATGCATGAGTATCTTATGAGACTCTTGGAAAGAACTAATCCCAAAAGAAGACAGAGGCGCATGTGACAAGGATAGCACACTCATAAAGCCTCAAGGACAGACAGAAGATGAATGTGGAGAAGTGTAGTCAATGTAGCATTTATTTCATCATGGACTTCTATAAGGGTCCTGATGAGAAGAACCACTAATAAATATGGGGAAAAAATGGTAACTTACAATTCTGTAACATATAAAAGCACACATAGCAAAAGTTTCATGACTTTCTAAAAATAATTTCACGCAAAAATAAGAAAGAAAATCACAAACCCCAGGGTGTCAGAAACATCACTGAAAGAACATTAGGACATTATCAAAAGACCAGATTAAGACACCCAGCACATCTTGACACTCTTCCCTGAGTGTGCAGTGAAATCCAGCCACGGAGAAAGCAAGTTCAATGGCGGAAATTGTGTAAAAAGACGTCACAAGGTGGCTGACCAGACTTGTGCATAAGCACAAAGGAGTTAACCCTGGGCATTCCTAAAAGTATTTAACCTAAACAGTGCCAATAAAAGAGACATATAAAGCCAGGAGATGTGGTCTTATTTGTAACTGCTGGCTAATTACACATGTGAAAAGTAGGACACTACAGTAAATCATAAGAGAGAATGACAACGTTTTATACACATTTTCTAATGTGAATACGTTATTACATAACTTAACACAGAAAAGTGTTAAGGATTAGCATGTAGCTGCTTTTTGTTTGCAGTGGGAATTTTAGGATTACAATTGTTATTCTTTATTTTTTCAGACAGCAATTTCAAAGGAGTGTCATAAAATATGTCCCTTCTTGTTTTGCTTTTCAGTCAACAGACTCTTTGGAAACAAAGAAATAGTAAAAATATTGGTTTAGTCCAGTCCTTGAGAAGATATATTCTCCAACTGATCCGTGTATCTTGCAATCCATACATTCTAAATTTACTATTGTGGAAATGCCTAGAAACTGGTACACCCACCATCTCTGGTTGTATTTTGTGCCCAAGACAGCCTTCATCTCCCTCTCAGCTTGACTCAACTTTAGATAGGTTTCTTCCTCACTGCAGACCTCTGATCTCCCTTTTCTTAGAACATTTAGTTCAGAAAACATTTCCTTGTAAATCCCTTCACTGCCCTTTTAGATGTAAATCTTTTAAAAGGCTGCTTGCAAGTTTTATGATCTAGGCAGTCTTTCTCAAGGACTTGGGAGCCCTCCCTTGGAAGTGTAGTTCATCCAGGAAGATTGATCCCCAATTTCTCAGTATCTGTGGGAAGATAGGAGCCCACCTTCTGCAAAACAACTTATTCCAAATTCTACAACTACCTCCCATTACGAAAATAAGAGAAAGTTTACTGTTGCTCTGATTAAAGGCAATTATCAAGCAGAGATGTCCTATGATCTCCCCAACTTAGCTTTTAGAAATTCGTGAGCCCTGTATGACTCAGGCATAAAAAAGAATGAAATGTTGCCATGTGCAATGATGGGGATGGGGCAAGAGTATTATGCTAAGTGAAATAAATCAGGAAGAGAGAGACAAATACCATATGATTTCACTCATATGAGGAATTAAAAAACAAAACAGATGAACATGGGTGGAGGGGAGAAAAGAGTGAGAAACAAATCACAAGAGACACTTGATGATAGAGAACAAACTGAATGTGGATGGAGGGGAGGTGGGTGAGGGGATGGGCTAAATGGGTGACAGACACTAAGGAGGTCACTTGTTGAGATGAGCACTGGGTGTTCTATGTAAGTGATGTACCACTAAATTCTACTCCCGAAACCAATATTACACTATATGTTAATTAGCAAGAATTTAAAATTTTTAGAAAAAGGGGGTAATGGGGTTTAAGGAGTGCACCTGTGATGAGCACAGGGTGTTGCCTGTGATGAAATCATTCACTTGTACACTTGAAACTAACATTACACTGTATGTTAACTAATTGGAATTTAAGTAAAAATTTGGAAAAAAAAATTTTTTTCCAGCCCAATGTTTCAAGGAAAGTTGAGCTCAGAATGGCTTCTCCAACCATTTATTTATCCTTGAATAAAAGCCTTCCTTTACCTGTTCAACTTGGTCCAATTTATGTTGAGCAGTTTTTGTGCTGACATCTGCTGAAATATCAATTCTACGTCTTTTCCGTATATTTAAATCAACATTCTTCATTTGAAATAATGAGTATCAAATTCTGCCTATGGGTTTCCCAAACACTTATTTCATTTGTCCAATTTCCTGTCGTCTGTTTAAGGCTTTGTTTTCTTGTTTGTTTTGTTTTGTCCTAGTAGGTAAACATAAGAAAGTAAAGTAGATACTGCGAAGTTTACAAAAATTGTTACCATTTCTTACAAAAATATGTTTGTTATGTGGGGAGGTATAAAGAAAATGGGTAAAGGATGTTTTAAAAAAAAATCTATAAATTTAATTGTGCATGCTGTATTTCCCTTCCAGCTGCCAAGTTAAATTAAGAAGTGCCTAGTTTTGTAAATGCTCAGGGAAACACATTAAAAATGAATACAAATATCCAAAGATAAACTAACTGATGGCTTAACCTAAATTTTTAAAATATATTATTTCCCAAGGGGTCTGGAAATAATTAAGAAATCCAATGTCTTTAAGTCAGTATACCCAAAATGTGTTCTGTGAAACACTAGTCCTCCAAAATGCTATAGGAAAATATACTTCCCTTGTCAAATAATTGTGAAAAACGATGCATAATACATCAGCAACATGAAGATTCAAACTGCACATTAGGTTATAAAACCTGAGCATTTTGCAGTAAACCAAGAGAATGTGTTTAACTCCATAATTCCCAAATTTGCTTTTCTAAGGAACTTTCCTTGCTAGTTTATGATTCTCTTTCCTGAGCTCATTTAATACAGATATCATATATATAATATACACATATTTTAAAAAAAAATTTAACGTTTATTTATTTTTGAAAGAGACAGAGACAGAATGCGAGTGGGTTGGGCCAGAGAGAGAGGGAGGCACAAAATCTGAGGCAGGCTCCAGGCTCCGAGTCGTCAGCACAGAGCCTGATGAGGGGCCCGAACCCACGAGGGGCGAGATCATGACCTGAGCCGAAGTTGGATGCTCAACCAACTGAGCCACCCAGGTGCCCCTAATATACACATGTTTTTATATACTCTATAAAAATATATACCATATCAGATAAGCCTACATTTAATTTTTAGGCTCTTGTTATTTTTCTTATTTAAATTACTTCTTGGTTCCTAGGACATTCAGGCCAGTTACACACATATGCTGAGCATTCTTTCTACATCGCAGCTCAGATTTCAGGCTGGAAAGCTAACATGTTCTTGGGTACGTCAAGATCCCTTTAGGAGGAACATTAAAAGAAACACTAAAAGTTCTTGGATCATTAATATCACCCTGATTTTCCCTAAAAGTAGGATTCAGTACTTTTTTAGTTTTAAAGACTTATCAGCTCCCCATTCCTCCGAAAGCAAAATGTAATTACTGTAAAATGGTACTCAAAATCCTTCCAATCCCCCACCAGCCATCCACACAAACATTTTTTGCTCACCCCATCTATTTGTGCTTCTCAAAAATAAACTTCAATTCATTTTTATTTGTTTTCCTACTTTACAGTTGCCAACATCTTCTTCTGCCTAAGAACTTCTTCCAATTTCCTCTCCTGGCACATTTTTATTCTTCTTTAATGCCCAGTGCAAACATTTTAGTAGTGTCTAGGGTGAAATGGCATTAACCATGCAGCCCATCTCAACCCGCTTCCAATGGAAAAACCTCCTCGGTAGAGACTGGGAGGCTAAAAATTACATTTTCTAGAATCCTCTGCAGCCAGGGTAGCGGCTAGAAGGAATTTGGTATCTACCAGTCAGATGTACTCCAAATGTGGAACTCAGAAGGGAGACATAGATTTGAATCCTACTGCTGTTTTTATTGGCAAATAAAATCTGGGTGAAATTATTTTTTCCTGGGGAAATATTAACTGCGGTTGCAATGTGTAGTCATTGGCTTTATGGCTTTCAGAGGTGTGGAGCATTTGATCTGCTGGTAAGGGTGATGGCAAGTAGGAACTGTTGTTTTTTTTTTTTAATTTTTACATTTTTTAAAAAATTTTTGATAGGCAGAGACAGAGCACAACTGGGGGACGGACAGAGAGAGAGGGAGACACAGAATGAGAAGCAGGCTTCAGGCTCCGAGCTATCAGCACAGAGCCTGACACGGGGCTTGAACCCAGGAACCATGAGATCGTGACCTGTGCAGAAGTCGGACCCTTAACCGACTGAGCCACCCAGGCACCCCAAGCATGGAATTGTTCTCATGCTGGGCAGTTAAAAAAGTCAGTTCCTATCTGCCTTCCCCACTGCAGAGTGGTGATCTGGTTCTAACTCCATCAGCTACCACTGAAACTTGCTGAATAGTCATGCAGATTCCTGATCCCAGGAGATGAAGTTTCTCAATGGCTCAGGTCTGGAGGGTGGCTTTGGGGGCCAATCCTAAAAACCAAACTTCTTGATTCTTCAGATGTCCTAAAGATTTAGCATCTGACTTAAGTATACAGGAATCAAGGCTCTTTCTGCTTAAACCAGCCATAGTGTATTCTGTTCTCTGTAACTGAATTCTGACCTTTAAAAATATCATATCCTCTGTGAATTACAATTTCCTGGGCATTTAGCTGTTTTCTTACTCCAGCTGGTATACATTAATAGCATTTATTAAATTGTATTTTTATGCCCTCTCTGTTCAGTGAAACTTTATTGTCTTTTATGATTGCTACCTCTTCCTTCTGTGCTCACCAAAAGGCAAAACTTTTCTTGCATCCAATCCTTTCTCTGAGAGAGGGATGGGTCATCTTTTAAAAAATTTTTTAATGTTTATTTATTTTTGAGATGGGGGAGGAGAGGGTCAGAGAGAGAGACACATACACAGTCCTAAGCAGGCTCCAGGCTCAGAGCTGTCAGCACAAAGCCTGATGTGGGGCTCAAACTCAAGAACCCATTGAGATCATGACCTGGGTGGAAGTCGGGCCGGAAGCTCAACCGACTGAGCCACCCAGGTGCCCTGACCTGTCATCTTTGTTAATTCAACTGGGTGTCTTGTGACTCAGCTTCTTCATGGGCTTTATCAAATTAAGCATTTAAATTATCTATTACTTGCTGTTAGGGTGTAAGTGACCCTCTCTTGTCAATTTCTACATTCTAAGTGGAATTATAAACTACTTTTGTTTTTATGATTAGAAAATATTTTCTAACAATGATCAGGTATGCAATTTATAGTCATTTTAAAAATCGTATAATCATAACTAGAATTAACCTGGAATCTAATATATAATTTGAAAAAAAAATGGTTTTGTTTTTTTTTTAATTTTTTTTATTTTTTAATACATGAAATTTACTGTCAAATTGGTTTCCATACAACACCCAGTGCTCATCCCAAAAGGTGCCCTCCTCAATACCCATCACCCACCCTGCCCTCCCTCCCACCCCCCATCAACCCTCAGTTTGTTCTCAGTTTTTAACAGTCTCTTATGCTTTGGCTCTCTCCCACTCTAACCTCTTTTTTTTTTTTTTTCCTTCCCCTCCCCCATGGGTTTCTGTTATGTTTCTCAGGATCCACATAAGAGTGAAACCATATGGTATCTGTCTTTCTCTGTATGGCTTATTTCACTTAGCATCACACTCTCCAGTTCCATCCATGTTGCTACAAAAGGCCATATTTCATTTTTTCTCATTGCCACGTAGTATTCCATTGTGTATATAAACCACAATTTCTTTATCCATTCATCAGTTGATGGACATTTAGGCTCTTTCCATAATTTGGCTATTGTTGAGAGTGCCGCTATAAACATTGGGGTACAGGTGCCCCTATGCATCAGTACTCCTGTATCCCTTGGATAAATTCCTAGCAGTGCTATTGCTGGGTCATAGGGTAGGTCTATTTTTAATTTTCTGAGGAACCTCCACACTGCTTTCCAGAGCGGCTGCAGCATTCTTCTCGAAACTAGAACAAGCAATCCTAAAATTCATATGGAACCACAAAAGGCCCCGAATAGCCAAAGTAATTTTGAAGAAGAAGACCAAAGCAGGAGGCATCACAATCCCAGACTTTAGCCTCTACTACAAAGCTGTCATCATCAAGACAGCATGGTATTGGCATAAAAACAGACACATAGACCAATGGAATAGAATAGAAACCCCAGAACTAGACCCACAAACGTATGGCCAACTCATCTTTGACAAAGCAGGAAAGAACATCCAATGGAAAAAAGACAGTCTCTTTAACAAATGGTGCTGGGAGAACTGGACAGCAACATGCAGAAGGTTGAAACTAGACCACTTTCTCACACCATTCACAAAAATAAACTCAAAATGGATAAAGGACCTGAATGTGAGACAGGAAACCATCAAAACCTTAGAGGAGAAAGCAGGAAAAGACCTCTCTGACCTCAGCCGTAGCAATCTCTTACTCGGCACATCCCCAAAGGCAAGGGAATTAAAAGAAAAAAAAATGTTTTTAAACAAAAGGTACTTATGATTTGAGATGCCAATTTTGTCATGCACCATGAATGATGACCGCTATCCTAGACATCTTCTTCTGCTCCAGTGAGTATTCCTAACATCAAGAAGATATTATCAGCTTGTTGCTTTCCTAGTAATTTGATAATATGTTTAATAGATGACAGTGCATGTATTCCCATCTTTACTTTGAAAAAAATTCCATGTAATCTCAATTTTTGTTTACTTTCTGTCAGATGGAATTTTGGATTCATTTAATTTTTAGTAACAATCTCAGTGAAATAATTCAAAGTTTAGAGGTAAATTTGAAGAATTATTCAGTCCTTTGAATATTAAGCCTTCCTATACAAGACTGAAGGGTCACTCTCAATTGATTCCGATTCTCTTTTGTTTTGAAATGAAAACCTTTATTTTCATTCATAGAGATTTTGAACATTTCTTCTGATTTTTTACTGCTTTGTAGTTGGTATTATGAAAGGAGATTTTAAAAAGCATTCATTTCTAATTAGTAAATATTTGTTATTCATTTTCGAATGTTGATTTTTCAACTTTCCCATTTTATAAATAATTTATGTTTATAATCAAAAGTATGTGACTCTTAGGCAGGCAAACCATGGAGACTCTTAAATACAGAGAACAAACTGAGGGCTGAAGGAAGGTAGGGGGATGTGAAATGGGGACCGGCATTAAGGAGGGCACTTTTCAGGATGAAGCGGGCATCATATGTAAGAGGTAAGTCTCTGGATTCTACTCCTGAGACCAAGATTACACTGTACATTAACTAACTTGAGAATAAGAAGGTAAAATTAACTAAATAAATACAATAAATGTATGATTCTTATTATGAGCCTTTATGAAATCTATTAAGATAATATCCCTTCTGATTAATTGCTTATCTTGATCCCGATGTTCACTTTCTCTTTTTAGCAACCAGGTTCTTGAGCATTAATCTACTTCACTAACCTTTCTACAAAGAGCTTACGGATTTTTCAATTACGTTATTTTTTGTTTTCTAATAAATTTGTCCTTTGCTTTCATTTTTACTTTTCTTTAATTTCTGTTCTTTTGTTAGTTGGTAATGTCTCATTATGATGTTCTGATTGGTGTTTCCTAACATTTGCTGCACATTGCAATCACGCTCCGTGTTTATAAAAGACAAAATACCGTGAATGCTAAGATCCATAGGCGGACTTTCTTTCTAATTTAACCAGATAGACTCAGGTGGGATTCTTCATATGATCCTAAAATCCAGCCAATGTTCAGCTAATTTGGCTTCAATATTTCAGATTCATAATCTACACTCTTAGTGATTTTTTTATCAATTATTAATACGATGTCATTCCATAAGTATTGTTAGATGTCATTTCTCTCTCACCAATTCACATTCTATAATTTTAGTTTTTATCTCTTCATTTTCTTTAATTTGTCAGTTTTATTTTCCTTTGTAGTTGTATTCTTTTTTGCTATTATTTAAAATTGAATGATAATGTCCTAAAATTATGATAAAATACAGTCTCTATTTTGTATTATTTACAAATTAGGGAAGTTTTAACTTGTTGAATATATGCATTTTATATGTAAATAGTTTGATTTTGGAAAGAAGACACATTATCTCCCTTTTCATTGTCATGTCTAACTATTCAATGTCATGTCTAACTATTAACTACCTTTCATAATGATAAGGATAAAATATATGTATCTATACAAAAAAGTTAACTTTTTGGTAAATGTCATATCAAAGACAGAAAAATTGTTAAACTTCCACAGTAAAACTGTATTCTTAACAACTTTTTTCAATGTATATCTGTTTATCCTTTTCTAGTTTGTTTGATGTGGTGTTTTGATACATGAATGAGATATACTGATTTTTTTATTTAACTCGTTCTATTTTTTATTATTTTAAATTTACATCCAAAAAAGTCCCTTCGAAATAGCATCCTGTATCCCTTGGATAAATGCCTAGTATTGCACTTGCTGGGTGGTTGGGTAGTTCTATTTTTAGTTTTTTGAGGAACCTCCATACTGTTTTCCAAAGCAGCTGCACCAGCTTGCATTCCCATGCGATATACTGAATTTTACATTATTTACATTTTTATACAATGACCTTTTTGGTTTAATGTAATGATGTTTTATTAGTAAAGTTTCTATTGGAATTGAACATCTCTTGCCTTTATATTATGTATTTTATACAGTTGCCCTTTGAACACAGGTATGAATTGCACTTGGCCCACTTATGTGCACACATTTTTCAGTAAATACAGTTCAGTACTGTAAATATATTTTCTCCTCCTATGATTTTCTTAATAACATTTTCTTTTCTCTAGCTTTCTTTATTGTAAGAATACAATGTACATAAAACACAAAATAGGATCTTATCAACTACTGGTTTTATTGGGAAAGCTTCCAGGGAAGGGTAGGCTATTAGCAGTTAACTTTTTGGGAAATTAAAGTTATATACAAATTTTATACTGCACAGGGGTCAGTTCCCCTAACTGAAGTGTGCAGTTCAAGAGTCAATGATATACCTCTTTTCATGTTTTCAGTTTTAACCTGCACCATTTCATTTTTATGCATCTTCTAAGCAACCTTACTTAATTTTGCTTTTAAGCAAATTTAGTGAGTTTTTTTTGTTTGTTTTAATTTTTTTCAATGTTTATTTACATTTAAGAGAAATAGAGATGGAGTGCAAGCTGGAGAGGGGCAGAGAGAGGGGGAGACACAGAATCTGAAGCAGGTTCCAGGCTCCACAGAGCCATATGTGGGGTTCAAACTGACAAACTATGATATCATGACCTGAGTCAAAGTTGGACGCTTAACCGACTGAGCCACCCAGGCACCCCAACAAGTTTAGTGAGCTTTTAACTTCAGTTTCTGATGCAATTCGTAAGTACTATAATAGGCACTGAGTTTGGGTGTTTGTTTTTTAATCTTTTCGGCTTTCTGGTTTTTAAAAATATTTTTGTTTGCTTTTTTAAAATGTGAAATGCATCTCTGTTGTTATCCACTTTGCAACATGACATTTGAAACACCTAAATGTTGTTAATTTACATACCCATACTTGAACCTATATTTCCCTAATTTGAATATAAACAATAAGCTGAACTCGACCCGTCAGTCATATAACACAAGGAAATGAGCGTGTTTTTATTCTACGCCTAAGCACTTCTGCTTGCCAGTATGTGTTCATGAAATTAAGATTTTAAATTCAGATTTTATCACCACTGATTATTAAATTAGTAAAGGATTTCATTATTTATGACATCTTATTCTGCTTAATAGCAACATCTATAGTAATTCTCACGCAGAAAAACAGAAACCATAACACCAAAAATAAGAGTATCAATATGAACTCAAAGAAATACTTGGACTGACCATCCTAATTAATGTAAGAATAAATCATGCTTTCACACCGCAGGATGATTATTCCAGAAAACGGTATCAAGATTGCGCCATCACCATATTCACTGTCATTGTATGGGAAGTTCCAAGGCAATTTATATGCCTAATTTCATTAAATTTTCCATAACTGTCAGCACAAGAAACAACAACAACGAAAATTACTTTAAAATACATACTTGCATACAAGCTAAGTCAAGCAGATAACAAAAGGGCCACTAGTTCTGGTTCGGTGATTTCATCATTTCCAGAGCTCACAAAATAATAGCTATTATTGTATTTTCTTCAACATATTCACATAGGAAAAAAATAACCACTCCAGAGTCTAAATCAGAGTAGTACTGCAGTATCAACTTAAGTAAAGTATGTTGGTCACCATAAAAACATTTACAAACAATCTTCTATGAGTCGGGATCAGTTAAAATACTGAACTGGACAAACTATGTTTTAGTTTTAAGAGACAAGAATGCATTTTGTGTTTTTTCAAGACACAATGCAGTTTGGGACTAAAACAATGTGGATGTTGGTATCAAACAGTAGTGGATTAGTGTTTCAACTCACTATTACCGAAGAATTCTATAAAATTTGATTACTCTCTGGTGTTTCTGTTTTCCCTTTAAAGGGCTACCTATAGTGGCCCCTGGGTGGCTCAGTTGGTTAAGCAATTGACTTTGGCTCAGGTCATGATCTCACAGTTTGTGGGTCCGAGTCTCACATGGGGCTCTGTGCTGCCAGCTCAGAGCCTGGAGCCCGCTTCGGATTCTGTGTCTCCCTCTCTCACTGCCCCTCCCTGACTCATGCTCTGTCTATCTCTCTCTCAAAAATGAATAAACATTAAAGAATAAATAAAAAATAAACGGGGCTAACTATAGTAGCTTACTTGTGTAGTAGCTGTGAAGATTTAAATAATTAATGAACAAAAAGCTTTCGGCACAGTATCTGGTATGGACCAGTACTCAATAAATGCAAACTGGAGACTGATGGTCTATTGTGACTGGTTTATATTTTTCAATAGTGAAAATACCTCTATGGACCTACTCATTCCGTATTATATGCAGAAATGGTATTCAAAATATACACTGACCAGTACAGTATATAAAAATATACATAGGGGCACCCGGATGGCTTAGTCGGTGAAGCAATCCAGCTTCGGCTCAGGTCATGATCTCACAGCTTGTGAGTTCCAGCTCTGCATCATGCTCTGCACTGACAGCTCAGAGCCTGGAGCCTGCTTCAGATTCTGTCTCCCTCTCTCTCTGCTCCTCCCCTGCTTGTATTCCATCTTTCTCTCTCTCAAGAACAAATAATAAAACATTAAAAAAATGTAAAAGTATATATAGACCTGTATCAGAACAGTCATCTGACCAATCAGAATAGTCCATCATGCCTGGCTACTGGTACCCAAATGCTAAATATCAGTAACAAGATAAAAAATTTTTAAATTACACAGTGAGAGAAAGCTTCATATACATACCACTTAACAGTTGTTCATATATGTTCTTGTGTTTTTATTCTTATGAATTAAGAAATATAGATAGATAGATAGACACAGTGCTCTTGATTTTCTGAGAAAATAAAACACATGATCAGATGTTGAGGAAGTCACCATATTAAAGAGAACAAGAGAAATAAGCCAATACAGGAGTAATCCACTTGATAGCATCATCTAATGTTATTTTTTAAAATATTTTTTACGTTTATTTATTTTTGATAGAGAGAAACAGAGCACAAGTCGGGGAGGGGCAGAGAGAGAGGGAGACACAGAATCCAAAGCAGGCTCCAGGCTCTGAGCTGGCAGCACAGAGCCCAAAGTGTGGATGTTATTTTTATATATGTTTAATGTTATTTTAAGATAATAGTAAAAGAAAAAATAGTAAAAGAAGAAAATAACATGATTTTTTAGTTGGCAAGTTTTTTTAAGTTGAACTGCTGAACTGAGGAAATTATAAATGACCTTGTGTAAGAAAATGTTAATATAACTTTATATATTATATATGTATATGCTCATCATAATTATATATATATATATATATATATATATATATATATATATATACACACACACACACAAACTTAATACAGCTTAATATTTCAAATTGACTTTTGAAATACTACAACAGAAGAGTTCCAATATTGAATTTCTGAAGTATGCTGAACTTACTGTGTCAGTGTTACAATATAAGGAACAGGTGTAATTTACATGATGTCATACTGTCACCAGCTAGACCCCAAGACCTGACCCTTACTGCCTACCTGCTTGTATTCACTGAACTTTGATCCACATTCCTTCTAAAGCTCTCTTGTTTCCAGCTCCTCTCTTAGTTCCGGTAAATGGAAAGCAAAACCACCCCTTGAGCAAAAGCACCTGACTGGACAAGACCTCCACCTGGCCCAGACCACCCAGACCACTTTGAGCCAAACTCTGACTCGTACTTGTGGACGATGGAGTGACTTCTAATTTTTTTTTAATGTAATGTTTATTTATTTTTGAGAAAGAGAGAGACAGAGCGTGAGTGGGGGAGGCGCAGAAAGAGGGAGACACAGAATCTGAAGCAGGCTTCAGGGAGCTCGAACTCACCGAGATCATGACCTGAGGTAAAGCCGGAATCTTAACCCAGAGCCACCCAGGTGCCCCCCATGGAGTGACTTCTAGAATGACATACAAATACCCTTACCTCATTAGGATACAAAAAACTCTGCCCAAGGAGGAGCACAAGCCTCAGTGGCATAACATATGTGTGTATAGGCACGTTCCCTTAAGGCACATGTGTGACCTTATGCCCACCTCTATATCCAATGACCTGGCTCCCCTATGTAAATATTCATCCTAACCCTAAATAAAAGGAACCCATCCATCCTTGCCCTGAAGGCAAGCCTTCCCCCTGATCTCCTTATTTGCTACAAATCAAGGTTTCTTTTGTGCATCAACTCAACCTGGCACAGCTTCTGACTCACCAAAAAGCGAACTCACTGTTGGTTTGGTTATAATACACTGAGAAACCTAACTAACTACACTGTTTGCAGTGAGTCTTCTCAGGGAATAGTGAATGAAAACAACCTTTCCACTTAGTTTTTTTTTTTTTTTTTTTTTTTTTTTTTTCTATAAAAGTAAGTACATTAGAAGGCCATGCAAATACAATTTAATCAACTTGCTTTTTTTTTTTAATGTTTGTTTATTTTTAAGAGAGAGAGAGACAGACAGAGCAAGAATGGGGGAGGGGCAGAGAAAAAGGGAGACACAGGAACCCAAGCAGGCTCCAGGCTTTGACCTGTCAGAACAGAGCCCCACGCAAGACTCAAACTCACAAACTGTGGGATCCTGACCTGAGCCCAAGTCTGACGCTTAACCAACTGAGCCACCCAGGCACCTGAAATCAACCTGCATCTTGAATGATTAGGTAATTCCTTAACAGTTTCCTTTGGGTCCCTAGAGTTTTATTTAAATACACATTTTTAAATAGCAAGGTCTGTGCCAAACAAGAAAATGGGACTAGGTGTTTATGTGAGATTTATTTTTTTTAATGAAGATCCATGTAGGCAATGACTTTTTTTAGGAAGATCAAGAGGTCTTCAAAATTATTATTCTTAATTCATTTAAATTTAAATGCATTTTCCAAGCCAACAAGTACAGCTCATTTATCAAAAAGAGTGAAAGAAAATTTAATAATAGATCACTTCGAATTACAGTCCTTTACTTTAGCAAATATGGCAACTTTGAAAACTGTGTGCTCCTCCTAACTTAGGGAGATTAATTCTGAATTTCAGCCTACCTCTGTTAATAAGAAAAAGTGCAGTTATTACAAATTAATAACCAATACTGCAAATGGAAACCCCAGATCCCTAGGAAGAGCAATGCTAAATAAGGTTAAGAATGCAGGTAGTAAAAAGGTTCCAAAATGTTACAGAAATGAACGGCAATGGTGACATGAACATATAAAAGGAGGCATCACAAAAGATCTCATTGACACTAAAATCTTTCAATTAGATATTTTAAACTGACAACTAATTGTAGAGGTAATTATTTTACTATTGACAATGTGAAACGATACAATTGGCAGAAAGCAGACAAGGTGATCAATACTAAGAAATATAAAGGAAAGAAGGAACAGAGACTCAGATGCCTTGTTATTTGCCTACCCATTTGTTCATCTATCTGTTTAAGAGGGAAAGAGAAACATAGCAAAGGGTGGGTTATCTGAGTTATCTTTTCTATGAAATTTAAATTTCCTCTTTTTAAATGTAAATTGTGTCTTCATTCTATCTGTGCTTTCTCAAGCCATTTTTTTTTTTTAACCTAAGTTATTTTTCTATCTGCCCTGGAGGGTGAGGTTCTGCCCCCCACTCAGACACCTTGTTGTTCTAACAGTTTCTTTTCATCACTTAACAGATGGTTTGGGCTGCCTTGATTTGGTTTCTGAAATGTAATGAGTGTTGTTGTTGTTTTTCCTTATTTTCTGCTCAGTTCTATGTAAATTTTTCCATGTCTCTTGAGTTTAGAGGTTCCATGCCTATGAAATCAAAATGATCTAGACAGAATTCATAATAATTTATTTATTTACCTAGACGGGAATACAGTTCATAAACAATGACACTCATGACTTACCTCACACAATGAAATTTAAATGAAATGATTTATGTAAAAAATTTAGCTTAGTTCTTGGAAAATATTGCCTTAAATTCATAATGGCAAGTTCTTATTGTTTTCTAGATGGTTCCTATTTTCTTTTTACCTAGAACCTTGGTTATGTTATTCATCTCATTGGTTGCCCTGCTTGTTGGTTTTGTCTTATCTTTTAATTACACACATACTAAATGAATTAACACTGTAAAAAAATGAAACAAAATAGATTAAATATGAAATCCAACTTGATACTTCTGTCACCAAATACATCTCTCTAGAGGCTGTTTAGTGCCAGTTTTCTAGTCCTTTTGATTACTCAAATGTACAATATCCATTACAGTTGTGTAAAAGAAGACACAATATAATTCTACCACAATGGTTCAATGCATATTAGTTATTATAATTACCATGTATATCATTGTTATCAGCATTGGCAATAGTAGGGATAGTAGTATTATAAATAGTAGTATTTATAAAACAATAGGTCATTAAGCATACTTGGAGGAAGACAACACAATAAAGTCAAACAAGCAAGAATCACAGGTAGAGAATTTCACATTGTGGGATACCCTTGGTTAAATAATATTGATACAAAATTAGAAATGTAAACAGAAGTCTAATAAGAGCCTTGAGACACTGTGAGGTAAGAAAAACTCACTCAGTAGGTATTTATTGAGAAGTGAACATGTCTTACGTTCTCCTACTGTGTTCCAGATTCTTTGCCTGGATCTGAAAATGAAAGCTGCGTTCTGGACATAGAACACACCTAAGGGATATGTAAGAGCTGGGCAGGTGACTTTGAGCAGGAGAGTAAACATCCCATGTGGGGTAAAGCCCAGTACCAAAGGAAGCAGAGCAGCTTGAAAACCTAAAAGTCAATTAGCTGGCTAGAGAACAGAAGGTGAGATTGAATACGGAGACAGAGAATCTAAAGAGATGGGCAGATTACATCAGTCACTGAAAGCCTTGTCCCAAGAGGTTTAGCTATCCTAAAATTATGGGAGTACCATTAAAGGAAGTGTTTTTAGGGGTACCTGGGTGGCCTAGTCAGGTAAGCGTCCAACTCTTGATTTCACTGGTTTCAGCTGGGTCATGATCTCATGGTTTGTGGGTTCAAGCCTCAAGCTGGGCTCTGCACTGATGGTGAGGAGCCTGCTTGGAATTCTCTCTCTCAAAAATAAACAAACATTTAAAAAAAAAAAGGTAGTGCTTTAATACAAAGAGTGGTAAAATCAGATTTCATTTTACTTTTTTGTGGGGGAGAGGAGATCAATAGGTCTGCAGATTACAGGTGAGAGAGAACATGTGAGAGAGAAATAATTCCAATACACATTTCACTATTTTAGTGTGGCACTACCATGACAGTTATAGAAATAGGAAAAAGAAAAAGAAAAAGAGCACAGAGTCCAAACACATTTGGTGATGAATGACAGGATGGAACGATTGGCTGGATAGGGGATGACTGAGTTAAAAGCAGTTATGAGAGATGCCTAAGATTCTGATTTTAGGTTACTAGTTGAATTGCAATGCCCTTTACTCAAACAGGAAACAGTAGAGTACAAACACTTTGGGAAGAGAGAAGAATATTTGAAATACTTCAATTGTGTTTCCTCATGAATATTCAAGTGAAAATTTTCCTTCACAAAAGGGTACATAAATGTAACTCAAAAGATGCAGTAACACCCCCTTATCCACAGTTTTGCTCTCTGTGGTTGCAGTTACCTATGGTCTAAAGGGCAGATGGCTCTCAGGATATATTGTCAGAAGGTTAAAATTAGCCTAACTACATCACCGTGTCCACATCCTTCACTTCATCACATAGCTGTCTTATCATGTCCACGTCAGCATAAGAAGAAGGGTGAGCATAGTACAGTAGTATCCTTCGAGAGAGGGATCACATTTGTGGAACTTTTAATTTTGTATATTGTTATACCTGTTCCATTTTACTGGTTATTGTTTTAATTTCTTACAGTGCCTAATCTATAAATGAAGCTTTATCTTAAGTGTGCGTGTATAGGAGAAAATATTCTACGTAGGGTTTGGTATTATCCACGGTTTCAGGTATGCGCTAGGGGTCTTAAGTGTATCCCCCAACGGAAAAGGGGAGGTCACTGCATTTAGAATTTATCAGCATAGAGATTGCACTGGAAACCAGAGAGCTGAGAAAACTTCCAAGAAGCAGAAAAAGGAAGAGTCCTTAGAACTGACCCCTGGGGATGACAGCAGTTAAGGGCTGTAAAAAACAACTCCAGAGGCGCCTGGTTCGCTCAGTCAGTTGAGCATCCCACTTTGGCTCATGTCATGATCTTGGCTCAGGCCAGGATATCCAAGTTCAAGAGGGAGTTTGACCCCACATCAGGCTCTCTCCTGTCAGCACAGAACCACTTCTGATCCTCTGTCGCCCTCTGTCTCTGCCCTTCTCCCACTCATTCTCTCTCTCTCAAAAATACACATTTAAAAAAAGATTCTAAAAAATTTTTCTTCAGAAACTCTGCCCACTTTTTTTTCACTTTTTTTAAAAAAAATTAAGACTATTTTTTTACAGCAGTTTAAAATTCACAGAAAAATTGAGAGGGAGGTACAGAGATTTCCCATAAACTCTCTGTCCCCACACATGCACTGCCTCCCTTATCATCACCATTGACACATGATTATTACTGAGAGCCCATAATCTACAGTTCAGTTCACTTGGGCTGTTCCACGTTCTATGGGTTTGGAAAAATGTAGAATGATAGTTATTCCTTATTATGGTATCATACAGAGTATTTTCACTACCCTAAAAATCCTACGTTCTCTGCCTATTCATCCCTACCTTACCTCCTTAACTCTCAACAACCACTGATCATTTTACTATCTCCATAGTGTGCATTTTCCAAGGGCACCTGGGTGGCTCAGTTGGTTAAGCGTCCAACTTCTGCTCAGGTCATGATCTTGGGTTTGTGACAGGGATCTCTGCTGACAGCTCAGAGCCTGGAGCCTGCTTCAGATTCTATGTCTCCCTCTCTCTTGGCTCCTCCCCTGCTTGTGGTCTTCTCTCTTTCTCTCTCTCAAAAATAAATAAACATTTAAAAAATAACTTTATAGTGTGCATTTTTCAGGATATAATACAACTGGAATTGTATAGTATGTAGCCTTTTCAGATTGGTTTCATTTAGAAACTTGTTTCATTGAGTTCACTGTTCATTTACTTCATTTAGTTCCATTAAATGGCAATGAAGTTTCTTCCATGTCTTATCATAGCTGGGTAGCTCACTTCTTTTTAGTGTTGAATGATATTTCCATTATCTGGGGGGTACCACAGTTTATTTCTGCCTCCACCTAAAGGACCTCTTGGTTACTTCCAAGTTTTGGCAATTATGAATAAAACTTCCATGAAATACTGGGTACGTGGGCTTTGATATAAACCTAATCTTTCTACTTCTTTGGGTCAAGACCAAGGAGCATGATTGCTGGATCATATGTTATGACTATATTTAGTTTTATAAGAAATCACCAAACTGTCCTCCACAAGGTGTTCCATTTTGCATTCCCATCAACAATGAATGAGAGTTCTTATTGTTCCACATCCTCACCAGCATTTGGTGTTGTGAATATTATAACAGACTTGGGTCATTCTAATACTACTGTAGCGATATCTCGTTTGCATTTTCATTGCCCCGGTGACATGTGATTTTCACGTGTTTATTTTCCACTTGTGTATCTTCTTAGGTGAGGTGTGTTAAGGTCTTGCAACTATTTTAAACTGTGTGTGTGTTCGTTTATGGTTGTGTCTTTGTATTTTTTGTAAAATAGCCCTTTATCAGACATGTCTTTTGCAAATAAGGCTAGAAAAAAAGGATTGTTCGTGGAGCTGTGAGTGACTCAATTCAGTTAAGAGAGCAGCAAGCAGAATGGACAATAATCACTGTTGAGAGTGAAAGGGGCTGAAGAAAAATGCTTACGTATAGGACAGTGATGGGGGTGTGTGTGCACTGAATACCAAGGTAAAGATTTAAGACTTTATTCAGCAAGGGATGGAGAGCAAAACAGGTATTCAAGCAGGAAAGTGACTCAATGAGAGCTGAATCCACCATTTTATTTATAAGCACAATTAACTCTTGATTACATTGTGTCTTGTTAATATAATTAAGCTTTTAAACCTGGGTTGCTGAGCACTGCCAGGGAAAAGTACACAATTGTTGGAATTAGAGCCACAAAAATTTATGTTCCCCAACTTCAGCAGTATCATCAGGAGTATCGTCAGCACTGCATGTAAATACTTTACATATCCCTGGTCAGGAGTCATTCCCCGCCCACCTCTACCCCCAAAAGCCTTTAAAACACTCTCATTATTAACCAGTCCTTTATACAGAAATTACAGAGCTTCATTTTTTTGCTTAAGAAAGGTCTGAATTGAGGAAAAATAAAAATGCATTTAAAATAATGCATCTATGCAACATCGATGGGATCCTAACAAACTAGTGAACACAGCAATTTTAATGATAACCTCCAATATGTTATTTTTGAATGAAAAATTAATCCTAGGTCATATGATGTCTAAGCAGAGCCCTTGCTTGACATCTTTGGCTATTATGTTTTTCTGTAGAAGACATGAAACTATCACGAATCATAAAAACGAATTTAAGAAAAAACAGAGCAACACAATCACGCTTATCACGTAGTCCTAGAATTACCAGTATAAGCACTAAACTGTCACCGATGATATCAATTATGCAATCCTGACAGCAAATTAATGATGGAGAATTGAAATACGCTATACTGTGGGTGACACATTACAGCATTTTATTGAAAACTATATCATTAGGTAAGCCCCTTACAAAACCACAATATATTCTCCAAAACACCAACCATTCCAATTATCCTAAAATATTTCAAACCCAGTAAGTTTATCTGTTATCTCTCCAGGACAAAGAGCCAGGGGCAGGTGACCTTTAAACTGCAGACTTATAGTTTTATCACTGAACCTTACCTAAGTTGAATGTCACTGCAAAGCAATGATTAAAGAAATATTCTGTATTTGTAGTAGACATATTAACTGTAGTCATCAAACATTGAAATATTACAAGTGATAAAAAGGGTGCAGGAAGCTAAAATTCTCTCTGATGAATTTTGGGGAATGTAACTCACTACTTTTTCAGTATCACCTCAGTCAGAGGGGCTGGTGTCCTACGTAGTGTGATATGCTGGGTAGAATTAGTACCAGAATATCCTTTCCCCCTGATGACCAGCAATCAAGTTTACCCTGTTCACTAGAGGATGACTCATTCTACCTACGTTGTTATAATTTCAAAAGACTGCTCTTAAAATATAAGTGTATTACCTAAAAATTATAAGCTGATTAGCATCTATAAGGTGATATAATTTTCAGGAGCTGTCATCTAGTTTAGTAATGTCTAAACAACATGAGAAATTAAAAGGGTAATAACTTTTATTAGAGCCTCTTATATATAAGGTCCCCACCAGAATGCTAAATTAGTATTATTAACAGCAGGGGGAGGAGCCTCAAAAGTAGACCAGGTTTTCCTCCTCCTCCCATGAAGCAGTATCATTTTTCATAAACACAAATGTTAATTCTCTCTGTCTTTCTTAAGGTAAAGCCCTCCTGAGTTATTTTGTATTCCTAACTATAAGAATTGAGAGACAAGACAGACAGTAAGACAAAGTTCATGTAACTCTGCCTGTGAAAAGGCCAATTTTTCAACCCTAAAATCTCTATTCTTCTTCCCCTCCGAGTGGAGAAAAGAATCATAACATAGAGGCCAGAATGAGTCTCAGCCCCTAAGAGGCAGTTGGGATTCTAATGAAGAAAATTTATTGATTCTGCATTTTGAATAGCTCTAATTTATTAAGTAATGTATTGACAAAAAAATCATGTGGTTTTAAACTGAGCATTTTATACTAGATAAATGTGATATTGGTTTATTTTATTGCCCAAATAAGCAACTTTAAAAATATAAAAAACAGGAATGTGAAATATGAACTACTCACAACAAAGTAAACAATAGTGTATTGTTGAGTTGATCATTTCATTTCCAAGGAAATACTTCGTCTTTTCCAACGAGGTTTTCAATTGGTCAGTCAGGTAATGTTTAAGTTCAGAGTGTTTTACAGCTACAAGAACTGTTCTCTCACCAAGGAGGCCTTAAATTTCGTTCCCCAAAATAGCTAGATGTTCTTTTCAAAGTAACTCCCTCCCAATTACTTATGTAAATACTGTCATAAAACAGACTTAGGATCACTAGATCATGAAAAATAGTGTATGGATCATAATATTCAGAAGATGTACTGGTATTTGAGACTATTTTAAGAAAGCAATGAATACTTTGTATTCTTTGACTTTGTAGTAAAGACCCTTCTATCAACCACGTGATTTTAAAAACTATTTGAAAATAACAATGCATAACTACATGCTAGAAGAAGTACTCAACATGAAACAACAAACATATTAACCTCTGCTTAGGCAGTAATTTTTTCTGTGTATATACTTCAACATCCTTTAGAATATATGTAAAAACTACAAAAGTGGTCAATTTTAAAACATGAAGAAAAATATCTACCTGAGCTCATGTTGTGAAATACATCTGAAGCAAAGAAGTCTTCCAAATCAAGTAACAAAATACGTGCCCATTTTTGTCCCAAATGTTTGAGCTTTTTTTCCCTAGAACATGCTAATATTTCAATAATTATCTGAAGTTTTCACTGTGTAATCATTGAATACCATGTCCCTTATGATGTAACAACTATACAGAAATATACACACACACACATTTCATGATTTATTTTATTAATTACCTATCACCCATCTAGCCCATCCCCATCCATCTCCCTCCTCATGATTTATTAATATGAAAGATTAATACATTTTAGGTCTTTACAACTAACATTTTTCTACGTAGACTTCTGTGTGTATTAATATTAATTGTTGCCTTGGATTTCTAACCACCATTTTAGTCTAGATCAATCTGTTCATGTCTAAAAACCACATTATGCTAATAAATTGTTTTTAAAAATTCAGTTTCTGTGCTATTCAAGATGTTTATTCTGGGAGTCTGGAATTCTAGACCTTTACAAATAATGTTACTGGTGATTCTTTGTCACATTATAATCTAGATCACTTATTTTTTTAAATAGATACATGCATAAAAGAAAAATCTCCTTTTTAAAATTACTTAGATAATTATTTATACTATCCAGTATCTATACATTGTTATGATTATATGTGCATCACATAGTAGCTACCTATGTATCAATTTATCTGTATCTACTTTTTATATATGGCAAATTTGAAATAGTTCCTGATGTAATTAAGTTATAGCAAGTATCAAATGAAATGTATGGTTTAGAAATATCCCTGAATAAGGGGTGCCTGGATGATTCAGTTGTTGGGTGTCTGACTCTTGGTTTTGGCTCAGGTTAAGATCTCACGGTTCGTGGGATTGAGCCCCATGTCTGTCTGTCTGTCTGTCTGTCTCTCTCTCTCTCAAAAAAAGAAAAAAAAAAGTAAAAAAAAAAACAAAAAAACTTAGTTTCTATAAAAAAAGAAAAAATAAATATCCCTTAATGGACATATAACTTGAAAAAGGGAAGTTGCTTATACTGATGGGATTTAAAGCTGAAGACTTTTGTCTCCCTTACTGAAGAGTAGCTAATGAAATAGTTTTTGGTTTGTTTGTTTGTTTGTTTGTTTTTTTAACTTAGCAGCACTTGCCCCTTGTTGCAAATTTTTGTAATCCTATTGAAATTAAGGAAGGATATATGACCTACAGAAATGTCAGTGTAGTTATAACTTGTATTCTTTTCACCAGTACCTCTAGCTATTAAATTTGGTCCTGATTTTAAGTCATGCTGAAAAATAAAGATTAACTGGCAAAAGTGTGAACTTATATATGAATATAATTATCATTCCAAGATAAAAGAGAAAAAAAAAAAACACTAGTGGATTCAATCCTTCACTCCATCTCTCTAATGTCTACCCCCTAACTTCCCAGAAAATCCGGAATACACCACCTTCCTACCACATAGACATACACAAATTAACTCACATTTTCATAAAAAATTCACATGACTCAGAAATTGCATGTTCATTAAACTTGTCCCTATACTAAAATTTGGCCTCTAGGTTCTGATTATTTATCTTATAAGATGATTCAGTATCTCTGCCTAAGATTAAAAAGCTTCTGACCGAGGGAAGATGGCGGCGTAGGAGGACGCTGGGCTCACCACACGTCCTGCTGATCACTTAGATTCCACCTACACCTGCCTAAATAACCCAGAAAACCACCAGAGGATTAGCAGAACTGAGTCTCCGGAGCCAAGCGCAGACGAGAGGCCCACGGAAGAGGGTAGGAAGGGCTGCGAGGCGGTGCGCGCTCCACAGACTGGCGGAGGGGCGGCTCGCCGGCCAAGCAGAGCCCCCGAGTCTGGCTGGCAAAAGCGGAGGGGCCGGACGGACTGTGTTCCGACAGCAAGCGCGACTTAGCGTCTGGGAGGTCATAAGTTAACAGCTCTGCTCAGAAAGCGGGAAGGCTGGAGGACAAAGGGAGGGAGAGCTACTGAGCCCCCAGACGACAGAGCTCAGCTTGGCGGGGAACAAAGGCGCTCGCCAGCGCCATCTCCCCCGCCCATCCCCCAGCCAAAATCCCAAAGGGAACCAGTTCCTGCCAGGGAACTTGCTCGCTCCGTGCAAACACCCAACGCTGTGCTTCTGTGGAGCCAAACCTCCGGCAGCGGATCTGACTCCCTCCCGCTGCCACAGGGCCCCTCCTGAAGTGGATCACCTAAGGAGAAGCGAGCTAAGCCTGCCCCTCCTGCCCCCGTGCACCTTGCCTACCCACCCCAGCTAATACGCCAGATCCCCAGCACCACAAGCCTGGCAGTGTGCAAGTAGCCCAGATGGGCCACACCACCCCACAGTGAATCCCGCCCCTAGGAGAGGGGAAGAGAAGGCACACACCAGTCTGACTGTGGCCCCAGCGGTGGGCTGGGGGCAGACATCAGGGCGGACTGCGGCCCCGCCCACCAACTCCAGTTATACACCACAGCACAGGGGAAGTGCCCTGCAGGTCCTCACCACTCCAGGGACTATCCAAAATGACCAAACGGAAGAATTCCCCTCAGAAGAATCTCCAGGAAATAACAACAGCTAATGAACTGATCAAAAAGGATTTAAATAATATAACAGAAAGTGAATAATAGTCATAAAATTAATCGCTGGGCTTGAAAACAGTATACAGGACAGCAGAGAATCTCTTGCCACAGAGATCAAGGCACTAAGGAACAGTCACGAGGAGCTGAAAAGCGCTTTAAATGAAATGCAAAACAAAATGGAAACGACGACAGCTCAGATTGAAGAGGAGAGGAGAGAATAGGTGAATTAGAAGATAAAGTTATGGAAAAAGAGGAAGCTGAGAGAAAGAGAGATAAAAAAATCCAGGAGTAGGAGGGAAAAATTAGAGAACTGATACACTAAAAAGAAATAATATATGCATAATTGGTATCCCAGAGGAGGAAGAGAGAGGGAAAGGTGCTAAAGGGGTACTTGAAGAAATTATAGCTGAGAACTTCCCTGAACTGGGGAAGGAAAAAGGCATTGAAATCCAAGAGGCACAGAGAACTCCCTTCAGACGTAACTTGAATCGATCTTCTGCACGACATATCATAGTGAAACTGGCAAAATACAAGGATAAAGAGAAAATTCTGAAAGCAGCAAGGGATAAACGTGCCCTCACATATAAAGGGAGACCTATAAGACTCGTGACTGATCTCTCCTTTGAAACTTGGCAGGCCAGAAAGGCTTGGCACGATATCTTCAGTGTGCTAAACAGAAAAAAATATGCAGCCAAGAATCCTTTATCCAGCAAGTCTGTCATTTAGAATAGAAGGAGAGATAAAGGTCTTCCCAAACAAACAAAAACTGAAGGAATTCGTCACCACTAAACCAGCCCTACAAGAGATCCTAAGGGGGATCCTGTGAGACAAAGTACCAGAGACATCACTACAAGCATAAAACATACAGACATCACAATGACTCTAAACCCGTATCTTTCTATAATAACACTGAATGTAAATTGATTAAATGCCCCAACCAAAAGACATAGGGTATCAGAATGGATAAAAAAACAAGACCCATCTATTTGCTGTCTACAAGAGACTCATTTTAGATCTGAGGACACCTTTAGATTGAGAGTGAGGGGATGGAGAACTATTTATCATGCTACTGGAAGCCAAAAGAAAGCTGGAGTAGCCATACTTATATCAGACAAACTAGACTTTAAATTAAAGGCTGTAACAAGAGATGAAGAAGGGCATTATATAATAATTACAGGGTCTATCCATCAGGAAGAGCTAACTATTATAAATGTCTATATGCCGAATACTGGAGCCCCCAGATATATAAAACAATTACTCATAAACATAAGCAACCTTATTGATAAGAATGTGGTCATTGCAGGGGACTTTAACACCCCACTTACAGAAATGGATAGATCATCTAGACACACAGTCAATAAAGAAACAAGGGCCCTGAATGATACATTGGATCAGATGGACTTGACAGATATATTTAGAACTCTGCATCCCAAAGCAACAGAATATACTTTCTTCTCGAGTGCACATGGAACATTCTCCAAGATAGATCATATACTGGGTCACAAAACAGCCCTTCATAAGTTTACAAGAATTGAAATTATACCATGCATACTTTCAGACCACAATGCTATGAAGCTTGAAATCAACCACAGGAAAAAGTCTGGAAAACCTCCAAAAGCATGGAGGTTAAAGAACACCCTACTAAAGAATGAGTGGGTCAACCAGGCAATTAGAGAAGAAATTTAAAAATATATGGAAACAAATGAAAATGAAAATACAACAATCCAAACGCTTTGGGACGCAGCGAAGGCAGTCCTGAGAGGAAAATACATTGCAATCCAGGCCTATCTCAAGAAACAAGAAAAATCCCAAATACAAAATCTAACAGCACACCTAAAGGAAATAGAAGCAGAACAGCAAAGGCAGCCTAAACCCAGCAGAAGAAGAGAAATAATAAAGATCAGAGCAGAAATAAACAATATAGAATCTAAAAAAACGGTAGAGCAGATCAACGAAACCAAGAGTTGGTTTTTTGAAAAAATAAACAAAATTGACAAACCTCTAGCCAGGCTTCTCAAAAAGAAAAGGGAGATGACCCAAATAGATAAAATCATGAATGAAAATGGAATGATTACAACCAATCCCTCAGAGATACAAACAATTATCAGGGAATACTATGAAAAATTATATGCCAACAAATTGGACAACCTGGAAGAAATGGACAAATTCCTAAACACCCACACTCTTACAAAACTCAATCAGGAGGAAATAGAAAGCTTGAACAGACCCATAACCAGCGAAGAAATCGAATCGGTTATCAAAAATCTCCCAACAAATAAGAGTCCAGGACCAGATGGCTTCCCAGGGGAGTTCTACCAGACGTTTAAAGCAGAGATAATACCTATCCTTCTCAAGCTATTCCAAGAAATAGAAAGGGAAGGAAACCTTCCAGACTCATTTTATGAAGCCAGTATTACTTTGATTCCTAAACCAGACAGAGACCCAGTAAAAAAAGAGAACTACAGGCCAATATCCCTGATGAATATGGATGCAAAAATTCTCAATAAGATACTAGCAAATCGAATTCAACAGCATATAAAAAGAATTATTCACCATGATCAAGTGGGATTCATTCCTGGGATGCAGGGCTGGTTCAACATTCGCAAATCAATCAACGTGATACATCACATTAACAAAAAAAAAGAGAAGAACCATAGGATCCTGTCAATCGATGCAGAAAAGGCCTTTGACAAAATCCAGCACCCTTTCTTAATAAAAACCCTGGAGAAAGTCGGGATAGAAGGAACATACTTAAAGATCATAAAAGCCATTTATGAAAAGCCCACAGCGAACATCATCCTCAACGGGGAAAAACTGAGAGCTTTTTCCCTGAGATCAGGAACATGACAGGGATGCCCACTCTCACCGCTGTTGTTTAACATAGTGCTGGAAGTTCTAGCATCAGCAATCAGACAACAAAAGGAAATCAAAGGCATCAAAATTGGCAAAGATGAAGTCAAGCTTTCGCTTTTTGCAGATGACATGATATTATATATGGAAAATCCGATAGACTCCACCAAAAGTCTGCTAGAACTGATACATGAATTCAGCAAAGTTGCAGGATACAAAATCAATGTGCAGAAATCAGTTGCATTCTTATACACTAACAATGAAGCAACAGAAAGACAAATAAAGAAACTGATCCCATTCACAATTGCACCAAGAAGCATAAAATACCTAGGAATAAATCTAACCAAAGATGTAAAAGCTCTGTATGCTGAAAACTATAGAAAGCTTATGCAGGTAATTGAAGAAAACACAAAGAAATGGAAAGACATTCCCTGCTCATGGTTTGGAAGAATAAATATTGTCAAAATGTAAATACTACCCAAAGCTATCTACACATTCAATGCAATACCAATCAAAATTGCACCAGCATTCTTCTCGAAACTAGAACAAGCAATCCTAAAATTCATATGGAACCACAAAAGGCCCCGAATAGCCAAAGTAATTTTGAAGAAGACCAATGCAGGAGGCATCACAATCCCAGACTTTAGCCTCTACTACAAAGCTGTCATCATCAAGACAGCATGGTATTGGCATAAAAACAGACACATAGACCAATGGAATAGAATAGAAACCCCAGAACTAGACCCACAAACGTATGGCCAACTCATCTTTGACAAAGCAGGAAAGAACATCCAATGGAAAAAAGACAGTCTCTTTAACAAATGGTGCTGGGAGAACTGGACAGCAACATGCAGAAGGTTGAAACTAGACCACTTTCTCACACCATTCACAAAAATAAACTCAAAATGGATAAAGGACCTGAATGTGAGACAGGAAACCATCAAAACCTTAGAGGAGAAAGCAGGAAAAGACCTCCCTGACCTCAGCCGTAGCAATCTCTTACTCGGCACATCCCCAAAGGCAAGGGAATTAAAAGCAAAAGTGAATTACTGGGACCTTATGAAGATAAAAAGTTTCTGCACAGCAAAGGAAACAACCAACAAAACTAAAAGGCAACCAACGGAATGGGAAAAGATATTTGCAAATGACATATCGGACAAAGGGCTAGTATCCAAAATCTATAAAGAGCTCATCAAACTCCACACCCGAAAAACAAATAACCCAGTGAAGAAATGGGCAGAAAACATGAATAGACACTTCTCTAAAGAAGACATCCGGATGGCCAGCAGGCACATGAAAAGATGTTCAACGTCACTCCTTATCAGGGAAATACAAATCAAAACCACACTCAGATATCACCTCATGCCAGTCAGAGTGGCCAAAATGAACCAATCAGGAGACTATAGATGCTGGAGAGGATGTGGAGAAACGGGAACCCTCTTGCACTGTTGGTGGGAATGCAAATTGGTGCAGCCACTCTGGAAAGCAGTGTGGAGGTTCCTCAGAAAATTAAAAATAGACCTACCCTATGACCCAGCAATAGCACTGCTAGGAATTTATCCAAGGGATACAGGAGTACTGATGCATAGGGGCACTTGTACCCCAATGTTTATAGCGGCACTCTCAACAATAGCCAAATTATGGAAAGAGCCTAAATGTCCATCAACTGATGAATGGATAAAGAAATTGTGGTTTATATACACAATGGAATACTACGTGGCAATGAGAAAAAATGAAATATGGCATTTTGTAGCAACGTGGATGGAACTGGAGAGTGTGATGCTAAGTGAAGTAAGCCATACAGAGAAAGACAGATACCATATGGTTTCACTCTTATGTGGATCCTGAGAAACGTAACAGAAACCCATGGGGGAGGGGAAGGAAAAAAAAAAGAGGTTAGAGTGGGAGAGAGCCAAAGCATAAGAGACTGTTAAAAACTGAGAACAAACTGAGGGTAGATGGGGGGTGGGAGGGAGGGCAGGGTGGGTGATGGGTATTGAGGAGGGCACCTTTTGGGATGAGCACTGGGTGTTGTATGGAAACCAATTTGACAGTAAATTTCATATATTAAAAAAAAAAAATCTTCTGCACTGCAAAGGAAACAATCAACAAAACTAAAAGGCAACCAACGGAATGGGAAAAGCTATTTGCAAATGACATATCAGATAAAGGGCTAGTACCCAAAATCTATAAAGAACTCACCAAACTCTACACCTTAAAAACAAATAATCCAGTGATGAAATGGACAGAAGACACGAATAGACACTTTTCCAAAGAGGACATCCAGATGGCCAACAGACACATGAAATGATGCTCAACGTCACTCATCATCGGGAAAATACAAATCAAAGGCACACTCAGATATCACCTCACGCCAGTCAGAGTTGCTAAAATGAAAAAATCAGGAAACTAAAGAGGCTGATGAGGATGTGGAGAAATGGGAACCCTCTTGCACTGTTGGCCAGAATGCAAACTGGTGCAGCTACTCTGGAAAACAGTGTGGAGATTCCTCAAAAAATTAAAAATAGATCTACCCTATGACCCAGCAATACCACTGCTAGGAATTTACCCAGGATATAGGAGTACTGATGCATAGGGGCACTTGTACCCCAATGTTTATAGCAGCACTCTCAACAATAGCCAAATTATGGAAAGAGCCTAAATGTCCTTCAACTGATGAATGGATAAAGAAGGTGTGGTTTATATATACAATGGAATACTACTTGGCAATGAGAAAGAATAAAATCCTGCCATTTGCAGCAACATGTATGGAACTGGAGAGTATTATGCTAAATAAAATAAGTCAGTCAGAGGAAGACAGATACCATATGTTTTTACTCATATGCAGATCCTGAAAAACTTAACAGAAGACCATGGGGGGAGGGAAGGGAAAAAAAAACAATAGTTACAGAGAGGGAGGGAGGCAAACCCTAAAAGACTCTTAAATACAGAGAACAAACTTAGGGTTGATGGGGGGTGGGGGAGAGGGGAAAGTGGGTGATGGGCATTGAGGAGGGCACCTGTAGGGATGAGCACTGGGTGTTGTATATAAGCCAATTTGATAATAAATTATATTTTAAAAAGTTTGTTTTATTAACTTTGTTTCGAAGATATTTTTTTTTTCCAAATTTAACACTGGGTAAGAAAGAATAAATTATAATCCTCTCAGTTATTCTAGTGTTTGATTAATTTTATGGGTAATGTTTGTCGTATTAGCTTTAATCGTTCACCATCTTGCCAACATATTAATGGGTGGAAAGGAAAGGCTCAAAAAGCATACTAGTTATTTTTTAAGCAGTTTCCTCTCCTATCCTCTCCTCTTCCTTTTCCCTTTTTGTCTTCCCTTTCCCTTTTCCCTTTTCCTCTCCCCTTTCCTTTCCCTTTTCCTCTCCCCTTTCTTTTCCCTTCTTTCATTTTTTCTTTCTTTAATTTTTTCTTTCTTTCATTTTTTCTTTCTTTCATTTTTTCTTTCTTCCAGAGAGAGAGAGAGAGAGTGCTCAAGGGGAGGGGGAGGAGCAGAGGGCAGGAAGGTGAGGGAGATGGAGAGGGAGAGAGAGAGAGAGAGAGAGAGAGAGAGAGAGTGAGAGAGAGTAAGAATCTTAAGCAGGCTCCATGCTCAGCATGGAGTCCAATGCAGGGCTTGATCCCACAACCATGGGATCCTGACCTGAGCCAAAATCAAGAGTTGGACACTCAACCAACTGAGCCATCCAGGTGCCTCCAGTTATTATTATTTTTTAATATATGCTTTCAACTTGATAAAAGATCACAGTAAGGGACAATATTGAAACAAATAAATTGGGGGGAGGGGGTTGCTCTTCATTGTCCTTCTTAATTCCTTCATCTATAAAATGGAAGATTTCCATTTTTTTCTCTCAGAAGAGAGAAATATGCAAGTACATATTATCTATTAAAATATATTTCTCTTTGTCCAGTATTATAATTTAGCATCTGTTTTTCTTTCAAAACTTGTTGTCACTCTACAATTTTTTGACATCTTGAAAGAAGTGCTTTAAACAGACAAGGAATAAAGAAAGAAAGGAAAAGAAACAAAGTAAAGGGAGAGAAAGAATGAAGAAAAAAATTATTCATTCGGCAACCATTATAAACTACCGACCATGGGCCTGCATTAGGACACAGGAGGCAAATGATTAGAAATATTTAAAATGCACTGTGTTAGGGGCCCCTGGGTGTCTCAGTCAGTTAAGTGTATGATTCTTGGTTTCAGCTCAGGTCATGATCTCATACTTTTATGAGTTCAAGCCCTGCATTGAACTCTGTGTTGACAGCATGGAGCCTACTTGGGATTCTCCCTCTCCCTCTCTCTCTCTGCCCCTCCCCCACTCATGCTGTCTCTGTCTTCCTCAAAAATAAATAAACTAAAAGAAAAATACACTGTGTGAGATTTTGATAGTATATTAGAAGATGCACTTCTCTTATGTGCTTACGACAGTACTAGGAAGTTAACATATACTTTCTTATTTAAATCTACTAAAATAGATTTATGTATGCTTATGGTAAGATGAAAACAAAAACAAAACCACTTTCAGGACCTCATAGAACTATGGAAATAGCATTCATTTCATAGTTTAAGTAAAAATAGAGGGAAAAAGGGGTATATGTTGACTTTTTGACAGTTTTATCGAAAGGAGATTCAGATTTTGCCTCATCTTCACTTTTTCTCCCATTAAAAAAACTTCTTTCAATTTTTATTTATTTTTGACAGACACAGCGATAGAGTGAGAGCAGGGGAAGGGCAGAGAGAGAGGGAAACAGAATCTGAAGCAGGCTCCAGGCTCTGGGCTATAAGCACAGAGCCCAACATGGGCCTTGAACCCACGAACTGTGAGATCATGACCTGAGCTGAAGTCAGATGCTTAACCAATTGAGCCACCCAGGCACCCCTTTTCTCCCATTCTTTATCAAACTACAGGCCTCAGCTGTGAAGTCTTTTTTTCCTCATCCCTCTGAAGCTCATGGATTTTGTCCTGAGTTAGCTCAGCCCCATTTTCCCTAACTACCTTACATCAACATGCAAGAATCCAAAAGGCTGCCCAATATACTGTGGGGAGGTTTGCACATGAATGGAAAACCCTGGAATCTATGCAGCCTGTGGTAATTTAATACTTATTATACTACACTTATCCAAAGAAAATTCTTATTTGATACAATCACCACTGCTGTGTCTTAGGAGGAGGAAATCTCCTCTACCCACTAAAGAAAGTCGAGAAACCTTCTACTACTTCTTCCCAACCTAGCAAGAGAATGCAGGCATTGATAAGTGTTAGATAGCAGAATGTCCCTTCTGGGGATCTGTGCCTCTCTGGAAAGTAACAGCTACACAAAGAGTTTAAATTTTTTTAAGTTTCCAAGGGCATAGACCTCTATTGTTCTAAGAAGTTTCTTAACCAGACAGGTCTTGCGGAATGACCATGGCTGTGCTTCCTTCAACAGAAACTCTCTTGCCTCTTCTACTTTTCTCTAGCCTGGTTCCCTATTTCTTTGTGAGAAAACTACCTTACTTTAAACAATTTATATTTCTTCTTAAGTTAGCTGTTACAATAAACAAGCCCAACCAAAACATTCCTTCTCATCCATAGGGGGATGCAGGACAGAGACCCAGGATGGGTGGTTACCTTAACTTGACAAGAGACTCAGCTGGTCATGGTCAGTTTTTCGTAAGGCACTAAAATATAAATGAAGCAAATTTGGGAAGACAGTTAATCCAGAAGAGGAAAAAGTAAATAATCTTCGACTACATACATGCTGAGTCATATGGTATAAAGTCCGTGTAATGTAAGTGTATAGCAACAGGCAGCAATCACTACAAAAATCCTGTCTACTTTTTTTCCAAGATTCAACATTCTAATAAAAAATCCTACTCCCTAGTCTCTCTCTCTCTGTATATATACACACACATACATATGTGTGTATGCAATGCACACATATGTGTACATGTGTGTATGTATGGATATATATATGTATATAAGCATAAGCCATTAGGAATAAGCAGCGTTCAATCCTTAGACTTCACATAAAAATATAAATTCGTTTATTTGCTGGGACTTTAAATTGGATTTCTATTAGATTTTTAAAAATAATTTATGTTCTGATATTGCATTAACAGTTGATTTTTCTCATCACTCCACCCAGAAACACTGTGGTCTCACAAGAATCCTATTCTGGACACCACATTTTCCCATGAAATTATGTTTGACATGTGCTTGGAAAGACAGTGACTAGAGCAACTCTTTGCCAAGTAAATGATATTCCAGAAATGTTCTACAATTCTGTCAGCTGTGCTTACTAAGGACTCCCAGATGTGGGGGAATATTCAGACAAGCTCCCCAAGGCTAACAGTGTGATTCACAGGTCAGATTCCCAGACTTATCCATTCTTTAGTTACTTACCCTCTTAACATTGCCCAGAAGGAAGCATGAAAGATTGAAACAGACAATATACACCAAATTCATCAGAACTAGTAATCAAACACACTAAAGCACCTAGAAATAATAGAAGATTGAGAGCTCGTTGAATGTTAATCAGATACAGACACTATGAGCTATAAACAAACTTAATTATATCACCTGCCCTTTTTGAAGGTTGTAATTCAATCCTTTAAGGGAAAATAAATTCAATAACCACATATTTTTCAGCATGATTGTCTGGTTTATAAATAAATTGAGGGCCCAACCCCCCAGAGGTCTACAGACGTATTTTGAGTCATTCTTTGCAGCAAAGCTTACAGAACTTAATTAAATTATTTATACAGCTTCTGAGAGAGATAAAGGAGGATAAAGGACGTCTTAATTTATGCTAATCTAATCCTAAGAGGATGGCATTTTAAATAAGGCAGTGCTTCTAATTAGGTAGCTATTTCAGAGGAAAAATAATTTCAATTTCAAAAAATATTGCATCTAGAACAATTCAAGTACTTGAGAAAAACTGTGGAAAAAAGAACTTGGGAAATTTAGGCAACTATTTCTTAGGACTTCACAGCACTAATCATGAAAGGTAAAAAAAGAGAAATGGAAAAAACTGATAAAAATTATAGATGATAAATTAAGTTTCATCAAAATTAAAAACACATGCTTTTGGAAAGAACATGTTAAGGAAATGAAAAAGCAAGCCACAGCCTGGGAGAAAGTATTTCTAATACGCATGTGACAAAATACTTATATCTAGAAAATATGAAGAATGCTGATAATTCAACAATTAGAATGTAAAGCATTAAAAAATCACAAAAAGATTTAGACAGGGACTTTAAAAAACAGTTCCGTGAAACGTAAACACATGAAAAAGTGCTCGATATAACTAATTCAGGAAAAATGCAAAGTAAAATGAGATACCACTGCACAAGATTACATGATAAAAGTTTGACAATATAAAGTCTCAGCAATAATGAAGTGTCATTGAACTCCCATGAATTATTAATAGAGCATAACACTGTGTAGCCATTTTCAAAAAGAACCTGACAGTTTCTTATAAAGTTTAACATAGATTTACCATATGATTAAACCCCTACTAATTTATCCAAGAGTCATAAAAACACATGACCACACGAAAATTCATAATGGTGCCAAACTGGACACAACTCAAAAGTCTATAAACAGGCATGAGCTTGGGGCACCTGGGTGGCTCAGTAGGTTGGGCGTCAGACTTCGGCTCAGGTCATGATCTCATGGTTCATGGGTTGGAGCCCCACCTCAGGCTCTGTGCTGACCGCTCAGAGCCTAGAGCCTGCTTCGGATTATGTGTCTCCCTCTCTCTGCACCTCCCCTGCTTGTCCTTTGTCCATCTCTCTTAAAAATAAACATTATTTTTTAAAAAAAGGCACGAGAAACTGATATACCCAATAACCTGCTTATGCTGAGAGAAAGAAGCCAGATACAAAATGCTACATACTGTTCTATTTCATTTATGTAAAATTCTATAAGAGGCAAAACTAATCAATACTGAATGAAACATATCAGCATCTCCCCGAATTTGGGTGTGTAAGGGGGATATTGGCTTATGAATTTAATACAAGGGGGTAAGAGGAAGGTTCTGTGATAGAAATGTTGTGTATCTTGATTGACGTGGTGGTTACATGGATGCATACATTTCTCAAAATTAATCCAAAGGCACATTCAAAATGCTTGCATTTCACTGTTTATGATTGTGAATAAAGATGATTGAAAGTTAATTTTAAAAGTTAAAGTAAGTGTAAGAGGTAAAGGAGATTAAGAGTACACTTAATCGCGATGAGCACTAAGCATTGTACAGAATGGTTGAATCATACTGTACACCTGAAACTAAGAGAACGCTGTATGTTAATCCCACTTCAGGAAAAACAAAAAGAGAAAAAGTTCAATTAAGAGATACTGATCGTATATTTTCAAACCTACCCAAGAAATTTTAATACGCTGTCATGCAGCTAGGACTGAATTCAGTTTTTAAAAGGTCCGCATACTCAAGGGGGGTCATCACACAAGATCCAACATTGACCATGAATGAAGAATGATAGTTCTTCCCACCAAAAATATTTAGTGCTGATTATCTCTTTTATTTAGAGTAATAATTACCACTATTTAATGAAAACTTGCTTCACAACCATTTTTTAAAAACCGACTTTGTAAATATTAAAAGGAAACACTCCTTGATAGGTTTGAGCAAAACCAATTAAATTTAAAATATGGTAGTAAAGATAGGAACTGGATTTTTCTTTTTTAATTTTAATAGTTTTATTTTGAAACTATTTTAGACTTACAGAAAAGCAGCAGAAGATACTACAGACAGTTCTCGTATAACATCTTACGTAACTATGCTACATTGATCAAGACTAACACGGATTCAGGATTATTAACTAAACTGGACACTTTATTTGGATTCCATCTGTTTTTCCACTAATGCTCTTCATGTGTTCCAGGATCCAATCCAGGATGTCATACTGGATTTAGTCCTTATGTTCTTAGCCTCCCGTAATCTGTAAAGATTCTTCACCTTCCCTTGTTTTTGCTTGTTTGTTTTTACTGCCTTAGATAGTTTTTGAAGAAGGCTAGAACATCCCTCTTTCTGTAGAATATCCATTGACTTGGTTTGTCGATTTTCTCTTAATTAGACTGAGGTTATAAAGTTTTGGAAAGACTATCACAGAAATGATGTGCCTTTCTCACTGCACCATGTCATGGGATACATGACATAAACATGACTTATTATTAGTCATACCAACCTGGATTACTTGGTTAAGGTCATGTTGGCCAAATTTTCCCTCTGTAAACTTACTATTTTTTCCTTTCCCCACTGGGTTAGGAGTGATTAACTATGTCTTAACCATATAAAAAGAACAAAAGAGTAAAATCCATCTCCTGATAGGAAGAGTATCCAAGGAACTGTGGACATAAGTCAAAAACTACTATAGTAATTAATAGATATCAGGCAGAGTTCTTTTTAACTGCAAGTGTCCTGTTTCCTCTTAAAGTGTCACTTTGCCGACTAATTTTAGTGTTCCTCAGCTATGTTTACGGGGGTGTTCTAGTAATTTTACAATTCCTTCATTCTTTTTATGTGCTTTATTTGGAAATCTTTTCCCTATTTACTTACTTAATCAACCATTTATGTATACCAGTATGGATTCATGAATAGTGATTTCACTATTTAATTATAACTACAATTTTTTTCCCAAATTTTTTGATTTTTGTCCACTGGGGGCCCTTTCAGACTGTCTCCTGTATCCTTTTTTTTTTTTTTAAATGTTTATTGATTTCTGAGAGAAAGACCGTGAGTGGGGAAGGGATAGAGAGAGAGGAGGGCAGAGGATCCAAACTAGGCTTTGCGATGACAGCAGAGATCCCAATACTGGACTTGAACTCACAAACCATGAGTTCCTGACCTGAGCCCAAGTCGGACAATCATCTGACTAAGCCACCCAGGTGTCCCAGTCTCCTGTATCCTTTTAAAATACCTCATCTATTGCTTGTTTTGTACCTTTTTACTTTGTGTCTTATGCTACCCTTGGTTTAGTTCAGATTTCCCTCGCCCAGACTTCAAATCAGACATTTCTTTAATGGCCCAGTGTCCTTTGAAAACCAAGATCTACCTGAAATAATTGCTCCTGGGATATCCCTGTTTCTAACCTCTCACAGAGAAAATATGTCTATGTGTATGTACATGGCTATATTTATTTCTGTCTCTATTTATAAGTACATTACAGTAAATATGAGTTCATAATTGTATCTGTGACTATAATCCAGCACTGCAGCCTCCATGATAGACTTCCTCTTGATTATTTGTAACTTCTTTTCTCTGGCAGTAGAAAACCTGGCTTCCGTTATCTATAATTTATTTGCTTATTTGTTCATTCCTAGCATGCATGTCAAGGTGCTTCCAGATTATTAAACCATACCCATGTGAAAAATAAATTTACCAACTCAAGCAGAGTGTTTACGTATAGTTCTTTTTATATTTAGCCTTACAGTATCTAGACAAGACACTGCTGCCAGAGTTATTTAGCTCTGCTTTCTTTTCTCTTATCTCCCGTACTGAGTGTCTACCATACATTCATAATACGACTGGATTCATTTGCTATACTCTACACTTCATCCTGGATTTCACCTGTACCTTTGTAGATACATCTTTAAGTAGGCAGACAGTAAAAGTTTATCTTTGGGATGTACCTTTCTACGGGTTTAGATAAATGGCATAGTCACGTCTCCACCATCAAAATGTCACACAGAGTAGTATCATCATCCTAAATACTCCCTTGTAAAGTACCTTATATCATCAAACACAAGGTCATATAAACTTGTGTCCAAGATGTTTTATAGTCTTACATTTTACATTTAGGCATCTAGTATACTTTGAGCTAATAGAGGTCTAAGGTATGAAATACGTGTCAAGGTTAATTTACTGGCATATGGATGTCCAAGGAGGCAAATGGAAAAGGCTACCATTTTTTCATGAAAATGGCTGTGAATCATTGTCAAAGGAGCCGACTCTATTTGTGTAGGTCTATAAATGTCAGTTATGTAAAGATGGTTGACAGTGGTGTTCAGGTCACCTATATTCTTACTCATGTGTATCCTTTTATGTTATTACTGGCAGAGATGTGCTCAAGTACATGACTATAGTCGTGAATTTTTCTATTCCTTCTTTTCCATATACCTTTTGCCTCACACAATTTTCAAAGTCTGTTAAGTGTATACACACTATTAATTATTTTAATTACCCCTCTATTTATACATCATTTTACTCTTTATCCTTGATTAGGTTACTTGTTCTGGTACCTACTTTTCTGAAATTAACGCAGCTCTTCCAGCTTTCTTTTGGTTATAATTTAAAGTGAATATTGATAAGATTTAATTAATATTCTTATTCTAGATCTTTTCCATTCGATGCATTCATTGTGTATTTTTTTTCACTTTTTGTGTTTTCTATGTGCTTAATATTGTTGTATGCTTTATATCCCACTTTATCTACTTAGAATTACTCTGTATAACTCATTAAAAAGATTTAGGAGGCTTGACAGTGTTTATAAGAAACATTTAAATAATTTCCTATGCCATTGAATATAATGACACTGCTTCATGTTTTGTTAGGACCTTACAAAAGAACCCAAATCCCTCCCTCTCATTCTTTATGCTACTAACATTATATATGTTTGTATACGCTTTCTTGTATGCTTTAAGCACACGATACACTGCTACTGCCTTCCTTTAAATGGTCATCTTTTAGAAAAATTAGAAATGAGAGGAAAAAGGAATTTATCTTTTCAAAATTGTATTTCCAATGTTCTTCATTTCCTTGAGTAGGTGCATTTCTGACTTTTATGACATTGTTTCTGCCTCCATAATTTCCTTTAACATTTCTTGAAGAGTTGCTCTGCAGGCCATACATTGCCTCAATTTTTGACTGAGAAAGTATTTTGGTCTTAATTTTTACTTGAAATAATTTTAGAGTTACAGAAGTGTTGGTAAAATAAGCCAGAGAGTTTCAATATACATATTCTCCTTTATTGTTTTTAATGTTTATTTACTTATTTTTGAGATAGAGCGACCAATCGCACAAAAGGGGGGAGGGGCTGTCAGTGCAGAGGCTGACGTGGGGCTTGAACCTAGGAGCTGTGAGATCATGACCTGAGCCAAAGTCAGATGCCACCAAGGTGACTGAGCCATGCAGGCACCCCAAGCATCTGACTCTTGATTTCGGCTCAGGTCATGATCTCATGGTTCTCGGGATCAAGCCCTTCATTGGTCTCTGTGCTGACAGCATGGAGCTTGCTTGGGATTCTCTTTCTCCCTCTCTCTCTCTGGCCCTACCCCACTCGTGAGCTAGCGTGCTCTCACGCTCTCTCTCTCTCTCAAAATAGGTAAATAAACAAAAAAAAAATGATGAGCATGGCAGGATGAGCATGGTAGGAAATAAAATGAGGGAAATAAGGCAGAGGACTGATTACGTAGGACCACTCAAGTCATAGTTCAAATTTTTACTTTTTCTGTCTGAGATGCATATTATAATATTTGGGTCCTTAACCCAGGCTGCACATAACTGTCACCTGAGTAGTTTCAAAAATATCAATGTCCAGGTTTAGCTGAGAGATGTAGAGACCTAGAAAGAGTGAATTCCACTGTTATAATAATTTTCTTAAAATTTGGGAGAATTGATAATAAATGACTTTTCTGTAACTCCTGAGAGAGTGGAGGACATAGGGCCAAGAACTCAGCTGAAATATGGGCAGAGAAAAAAGCCTTCAAGAGGAAATTAGACCCACGCATTTGGGGAAGATGTTGATGAATGGATATAAGCCATGAAGAAGATTCAGTGAAAAAAATCCTTAACAAATTGCTGAAGGCCATGTGTGGGCCAACATGAGAGCATCAAGCCGGAAAGCTACAGATACAAGAACTCTTTTGCAGGTTTCTCCTTCACAAATTCTACCAGACCCACACAGGGAGGAACTGGGAATTGTGAAAAGCATTTTTTTTCTTTTAATTCTAAGAGGGGAACAGCAGCCACTGTGAAAGAAAATTCCATCTAGACCCAATTCCTTTTTCTCCTAAGGAAAAAAGAACGCTTTATTCTGGTGGAGAAACATAATGAAAGTGCTTGCTTTGGGGCACCAGTGAATGCTTCCTGTGACCAGAGGAGAGCAATAATTACAGAAGTCTACCTCAGGAGAAAAGCTTCCTAGACCTGTCGCTGCAGCTGGATAAGAGGCACAGACATATGTAAAAGCAGCAGTGTTAAGTCCCAGGTTTACATTGCCTGGACTGAGGTTGAATTAGAGTGTCAGAGAATGTCCTTCCTTATCCTACCCCCCCCCCCCACCACTATACTACCATACTTTAATAATAACATCAGACCATGTCTGACAGACCCACAGAAGCTGTATTTTATCTGGTGCACAGTGCAGGGAGAATAATCTGGTTAAAGAGTGAAGTAGATATGGTTAAAGAGGAATCAAATGAAAAACAAGTTATCACTCAAGAAATGTGATACCTGTCGTGTACTGAGTGTAACCATAATGGCAAACTCCAATTCTATGTCAACTCCTGACTACAAGAACACCAAAACTCAAGCTAAAGCCTTACAAAAGGAAATATGTGGTTGCTTACAATCACAAAAAATATTTACCTCAGTGTCCACCGACCTATACAGTTTTTTCAGCTTCCAATAAACTGCTGGAATAAGGTAAGAGAAGACACAGTCTGAAGAGGAAGCAATCATCTGAACGAGATGCAGCCTCAGAGCCTCCAACAATTCTGCAGGTATCTGCCCATCTCATTCAAGAACATTTGATCCACTCCTCTATGTGGAAGACAATGCCCCACTGAATCATTCTTTATTCTCTTATATGTTTGTATTCCTTTTTCAGAATTAATAGGGAACAAAGAACTCAAAGCTTTCTAGGTTTTTGAGACTGAAGGATGAAAATACTATTCAAAGAAAGGGTCTTTAAAATGTGGACAAAATCCATGCTTGTGTTTTTGTATTTATTATTCCATAGACATATTTTATTTTCATTTATGGATCTATTATCTCTACCCACTGGAGTAGAAACTCTATGAAACCAATGATTTTAGTTTGTTTATTGATTCTGCTTTTCCCTTCATTCTTAGATCATCATCAAGTACATAGTTACAAGCCAATATTCCATTAAAATATGAATGGTACACTTCTTATTTTTGGACGTGCCTCCCGTGTGCCAGGTAAGCATTAGGGATTAAAATTCAAGGTACAATGTGTAATATCAAGAGTTTAACGTCTAATTTATAACATGAATAAAGTCCAGCTGAATTTGCAATCCTAGGCTGGAAGAAGTTTGGGTAGAAATTATGAAGGATTCCCTAAAAGGAAACCTGATGTGAACCTGAAGGCATTAGTGGACATATGACAGATTGTTTCTGTAATGTTATTATACATGCAAATGAGTTTAAAAATACGTTTTTTTTACCAAGATTATAATATCTGACTCATAGGATTCCACCATGGGGCTAGGGCCACTTTCAAAGCATAGTGGAAATGGGAATTCTGTGATGATCTTCCCACCTTTGCCATGAATGCTTCAGAATAATTACCTTCATTACTGGTGCCCACTGCCTCAAAATATCCAAGCCATGCATAGTTTCAGGAGAACAGAGTTCCTCTTTCAATCTGACCGCTTTGTGAGTTGAATTCTAAGGTCCAGATGCTTTTGTTTTCCTTTCTTCTTTTCAAAAATGTTCCTTTACCTGCTCTCTCACCTCACCTTCTCCCTCTTATCCTGTAGTTCTTAGTCCTAGATCCTCATTCTGTTTCAAAATGCGTTCAGACAATAGTCTGAGAATTCTCACAGGAAGAAGAACAAAAGTAAAAGTTAATATAGGTTTTTAAATTATTCGATCAGACAAGGCTTAAGAACACGAATTCAATGTGACAAGCCATTAGGGGATCTTGCAGGTTTATGAGAAAGATAAGTGCAGTGAAAGTAGTGTTTTAAGAGGATTAGTCTGGCATCAGAGGACTGTGTGAATTAGAGGTGGTGACTCCCTATTCCCAGAGAAGAGGCACTGCAGTTAGAGAGATCCCAGGGTGGGCGAGGGGGGTAGTGATGAAATTTAATGACAGAAAAAAGAACTCTAAGGTTCCTATGTTGTGAGATCAGAAAGATGAAAATGGGTTTACAAAATCACTTTTAGAGTAAGAAAGTGCAAAAGTACATGAGCGATACATTTTTCACGCTCTTTTTATTTATATCTGTGCTCTCTGTAGTAGCAGAAGATCTCAGTAATGACTTAATAATTTCTTTACATTATCTCTAATAAAGCACAATGATAATTATCATTTTAGTGAGATAATGATAAATTGTTACAGCATGGTTTTTTATAATTTAAGCAATCTGTAAGCACAGAAGCCTTAAATAATTCAACACTAGCCTTGAGACCAAATATGAATTCTATTTCATATATTATTTTCCTTTACCCCTGAGATCTACAAGACTTAATATAAATTTGTTAGTCTAGAGAATAAAATCCAACTTGAGGATATTAAATATTAAGAGAAATTTTATGGGCTATCATGCAGCTTTTAGGTACTAGCAATATATTCCATGTAATTAAAAGAACTCCTGGTAGATCAGATGGCCACCAGATATAAATATAATTCTATGAATTTCATATTCATGACATTTGCCAACAGAGTAAATATGCTGTTTCCTGCCCATCCTACCCCAAAAATACTTAGATCTCAAAGTTAGTCTATGTGCATTATCCAAATAAAGTTTTAGGTGTCATATTTTAAAAATAAACTCCCAATATGAATTATAATTTATTATTCCATTAACTTAAAAATGTTTTCTCAAAATCTCTAATATACTTTAGTGTTTGGAATAATGAAACACTATGATCATTTGTTAAGGATCTTATATCTTACATATCTTAAGATATCAAAAGAAATTAAAATTTGAATAAATATTTAAAGACACTGAACGGCCAACACCCAGTGCCAGGTATTTTTCAGTCATGTACTCTTATCGATTTAGAATGTATTTTTCAATTTAGCATTCAAATTCATTCAATCAATGAACTGTAAATATTGTTCTGTAATAGGTTAGATAAAAGTAATGATATTTTAAAACCTCAAATTTCAACTTATTAAATAATATTATCTTTAAACCTCTTTTTTGGTAATGTTATATAAGTGTATATATTTTTAATGCATGAATAAGAAAATACATTAACACATAAAAACGTGGATTATGAGTTTGAGCCCCACATCAGGCTCCACACTGACAGCATGGGTCCTGCCTGCTTGGGATTCTCTCTCTCTCCCCCTTTCTCTCTGACCCTCCCGTTTGTGCGCTTGTGTGCACTCGCTCGCTCTCTCTCTCTCACAATAAATAAACTTAAAAGAAATTTAAAATGTCTATACTACCCAAAGCAATCTACACCTTTAATACAATCCCTAATAAAATACCACCAGCACTTTTTTTTTTTCAGAACTAGAACAAACAATCCTAAAATTCGTATGAAACCCTAAGACCCTGAATAGCCAAACCAATCCTGAAAAAGAAAAACAGAATCAGAGGCATCCTGATTCTGGACTTCAAGCCATATTACCAACATGTAGTCACCAAGACAGCATGGTTGTGGCACAAAAATGGACACATAGATCAATGGAACAGGAAACATAGAAATGGACCCACAAAAAAATGGTCAACTCATCTCTGAGAAAACAGAAAAGAACATTCAATGGAAAAAAAGGCCATCTCTTCAACAATCCAATATGACATCCTGTTTTGTCTATGGGCTAAACATTAGTCAGGCTTCTCTCCCCAGGGACCCCTGACCTTTAGTTTGCACCTCCTTCCACCACATCTGAGCAAGCAATAAAATGCAAGAACACATTCCCAAAAAAGTTAATCCCAAGAATGAGGTGAGCTCAGCAAAAAACATTTCCTCTCAACCCCCCAATCCTGTTATCTATTCATGTGCCCTGCTTGCCCTATTTTCCCTTAAAAGTGCCTGCTAACTCTGCTTATCCCTATCTAGAAAAGAAAACAGGTTTTCAGGTTTTATTTGGAGGTGCTGCACATCCTGAGATCAAAGTTTGCCATATTGCCATAGTTCTTTTGAAAAAAGTCTCTCTTATCTAATTCCATAATTTTTTTTATTTGACACACGCAAGCATGTACTCTGATGCTTCAAAATTTGTTCATATTTGTCCTCCCATTATGATTTTGGATAATTCATGACTAATTATAAACATCTTCCTTATGCTACCGTCTGCTGCAACTATTAATATAGGATTCCTTTGGCCAATAATGCAGTCAAGGCTATAGCTGTTCCTTATTTTCAAATCTTTCTCTCTTAATACAATTAAGTACACAACTGGCTAATTTTAAATGTTACTGTCTCCAAGATGATGCTCCAAAGAAAACAAGCGTTGAGATTAGCAGAGTAAATAGAGCATGCAGAGTGTGACAGTGACCTTCCAGTTGTCTGGTTGGTGGCAGAATAGTTCTTGCCAATCAATATTTTTCTGTAACCCAGGATATGATACACAAGGACAATCAGTTATGGGGACATTTCTTTAGGATTGAGTTACTTTTAATGTTTCCTATATTATAATGTGATTTCCCCTAGTTTTCCAGTATTAGAGTAAGGGGAATGCCCTTCTTTCCTTTGAGTCTTATTTGCATTAATTTTACTGAAATGAAGATGCAAACCCTTAATCATTAGAGTATGGGCTAATAATTATATGTATCTGAGATTCAAATATGCTCAAAAGTGTGAATGCCAGTTGGTAGAAACCCCTTAAAGATTATACCTAGATTATTATATCCATAAGTATTAAACATAGGAAGATCAAACATACTCTAGAGACATTGCAAAGTGAGTTTGCAAATCTTTACTAACATAGGTGTACTTTCCCTTCTTTTAAAGTGCACATGGAACATTCTCCAGAATAGATAACATACTGGGTCACAAATCAGCCCTCAACAAGTACAAAAAGATGAAGATCATACCTCGCATCTTTTCAGATCATAACACTATGAAACTACAAATCAATCACAGGAAAAAAATTTGAAAGCCCTCAAATACATGGAGGTTAAAGAACAGCCTACTAAAGAATGAATGGCTTACCTGGGAAGTTAAAGAAGGTAATTAAAGAAGATATAAAACATGCATGGAAGTAAATGAAAGATGCACCAAGGACAGTTCTAAGAGGGAAGTGTATTGCAATTCAGGCCTATCTCAACAAGTAAGAAAGTTCCCAAATACACAACCTAACCTTACACATAACGGAGCTAGAAAAGGAATCGCAAATAAAGTTTAAAGCCAGCAGAATACCAGAAATAATAAAGGTTAGAGAAGAAATAAATATAGGGCATTTAAAAAAAAAACAGAAGAACAGATCAATGAAACTAAGAGCTGGTTCTTTGAAAAAATAAACAAAACTGATAAACCCATTTCCAGACTTATAAAAAAGAAAAGATAAGGAACCCAAAGAGGTAAAATCATGAATGAAAGAGAGATCACAACCAACAGCACAGAAATAGTAATAAGAAAATACTATGAAAAATTATATGTCAACAAACTGGGCAATCTGGACCAAATGGACAAATTCCTAGAAACTGACAAATTACCAAAACTTAAATAGAACAAAACAGAAAATTTGAACACACCCATAACCAGCAAAGAAACTCTACCAGTAAAATCAAACATCTCCCAACAAACAAGAGTCCTGGGCCAGATGGCTTCTGAGGGTAATTGTTTTACCAGACATTTAAGGAAGAGTTGGTATCTATTCTCAAACTGTTCCAATAAATAGAAATGGAAGTAAAACTTCCCAACTCATTCTAGGTAGCCAGAATTACCTTGATTCCAAAACCAGAGAAAAACCCCACTAAAAAGGAGATATAAAGGCCAATATCTCTGATTAACTTGGATGCAAAAATTCTCAACACGATAATTGCAAATCAAATTCAATACTACATTAAAAGAATCATTCACCATGATCAAATGGAATTCATTCCTAGTTTTCAGGGCTGGTTCAATATTCCCAGATCAATCCACATTGTGCACCACATTAATAAAAGAAAGGATAAGAGCCAAATGATCCTGTCAATAGATGCAGAAAAAGCATTTGACAAAATGGAGCATTTTCTTGATAAAAACCCTGAACAAAGTAGGGAAAGATAGAACATACCTCAACATCAAAAAGGCCATATGAAAGATGCACAGCTAATATCATCCTCAATGGGAAAAACTGAGAGCCTTTACCTTACGGTCAGAAGTAAGACAAGGATAACCATTCTCACCATTACTATTTAACAGAGTAATGGAAGTCTTAGCCCCAGCAATCCATCAACAAAAAGAAGTAAAATGCATCCAAATAAGCAAGGAATAAATCAAACTTTCACTATTTGCAGATGACATGATACTTTATGTAGAAAACCCAAAAGACTACCAAAAAATTGCTAGAACTGATACATGAATCCAGCAAACTCACAGAATATGAAATCAACATGCAGAAATCTGTTGCATTTCTATACACCAATAATAAAGCAGCAAAAGAAAGAAAGAAAGAAAGAAAGAAAGAAAGAAAGAAAGTAAGTAAGTAAGTTAAGGATTGATCCCATTAACAACTGCGCCAAAAACTGTAAGATACCTAAAAATAAACCTAAGAAATATAGATCTATACTATGTAAAGTATAGAACACTTATGAAAGAAATTGGAGAAGACACAAAAAAAGAAATGAAAAAGGATTCCATGCTCAAAGATTAGAAGAACAAAAATTGTTAAAATGTCTATACTACCCAGCAGCACCTGGGTGGATCAGTTAAGCAGGCAACTCTTGGTTTTGGCTTGGATTATGGTCGCACAGTTCATGAGTTCAAGCCCCACATCAGGTTCCACACTGACAGCATGGGACCTGCTTGGGATTCTCTCTCTCCCCCCCCTTTCTCTCTGACCCTCCCATTTGTGCGCTTGTGTGCACTCGCTCGCTCTCTCTCTCTCATAATAAATAAACTTAAAAAAAAAGAAATTTAAAATGTCTATACTACCCAAAGCAATCTGCACCTTTAATACAATCCCTAATAAAACACCACCAGCATTTTTCTTTTTGCAGAACTAGAACTAACAATCCTAAAATTTGTATGGAACCCTAAAAGACTCTGAAGAGCCAAACCAATCCTGAAAAAGAAAAACAGAATCAGAGGCATCATGATTCTGGATTTCAAGCCATATTACCAACATTTGGTCACCAAGACAGCATGGTTGTGGCACAAAAATGGACACATAGATCAATGGAACAGGAAACATAGAAATGGACCCACAAATATATGGTCAACTCATCTTTGAGAAAACAGAAAAGAACATTCAATGGAAAAAAAGGCAATCTCTTCAACAAATGGTGTTGGGAAAACTGGACAGTGCCATGCAGAAGAATGAAACTGGACCACTTTCTTATACCATACATAAAAATAAATAAACATGGGTGAAAGGCCTAAATCTAAGACAGAAAACTATCAAAATCCTAGAGAAGAACACAGCAGCAACCTCTTTGACCTCAGCCAGAGCAATTTCTTATTAAACACATCTCTAAAGGCAAGGCAAACAAAAGCAAACATGAACTATTGGGACTTCATCAAGATAAAAAAAAAAAAAACAAAACAAAAAAAACCGCTTCTGCAAAGAGAAGGAAACAATCAACCAAACTAAAAGGCAGCCTACAGAATGAGAGAAGATATTTGTAAATGACACATCTGATAAAGAAATCTGTAAAGAACTTATTTATCAAACTCAACACCCAAGAAAAAAATAACCCAGTTAAGAAATGGGCAGAAGGCATGAATAGACACTTCTCCAAATACATCCATCTGAGTAACAGACACATGAAAAGATGCTCAACATCACTCATCATGAGGGAAATACAAATCAAAACCATGATGAGATACGACCTTAAACCTGTCAGAATGGCTAAAATTAACAACACAGGAAACAAAAGATGTTAGCAAGGATTCAGAGAAAGGGAAATTCTCTTGCACAGTTGGTGGGAATGCAAACTGGTGCAGCCACTTTGGGAAACAGTATGGAATTTCCTCAAAAAAAATACAGATAGAACTACCCTAAGATCCAGCAACTGCCCTCTTAGGTATTTACCCAAAGGATACAAAAACACACGTTGGAAGGGATACATGCATTCCAATATTTATAGCAACATTATCAACAATAGGCAAACTACAGAGAGAACCCAAATATCCATTAACTGATAAATGGATAAAGAAGATGTGTGTGTGTGTGTGTGTGTGTGTGTGTGTGTGTGTGTGTGTGTGTGTGGGTGTGGGTGTGTGCGCGCGCGCATGTGTATAGACTATTACTCAGCTGTAAAAAGAATGAAATCTTGCCATTTGCAATGCCATGGATGGATCGAGACTGTATTCTGCTAAGCGAGAAAAGTCAGGGAAAAATACCATATGATTTCACTCATATGTGGAATTTAAAAAACAAAACAGATGTACATGGTGGGGGAGGGGGGAAAAGGGAAACCAGAAAACAGTTTCTTAACTATTGAGAAAAAAGTGAGGGTTATTGGAGGAGAGGTGGGCAGGGAATGGGTTAAATGGGTGATGGGTAATAGAGAAGACACTTGTGATGAGCACTGGGAGTTGTATGTAAGTGAAGAATCAGTGAATTCTACTCCTAAAACCAATATTGCACTGTACGTTAACTAAATAATATTTTAAAAATAAACTATCATATCAAAAAAAATCATTTGGTAAATTTATACAAAAACAGTTTTCATATAATTGTATTTCAAATATGTTCAAATTGAGCATAATTATGTTTAATCAAACTGAACAAAATGTAATATTCAGAATAGAATCACAGTAATTAGGAACTTATAGTTCCTTATATATATGCATATATATACATATATATATATATACAAATATATATATGAAAATAATTATGTATTGCTTTAATAGAAACCATTTCTTATGCTTTTCTGATGCTTATGTTTTCTGATATTATATTTTTGTGAAACTGCTAATCATATTGGGCAGTGTTTATTGTGACACTGTGTTCTTCAAATACTTATGAATAAATTTTAATTTTGGGGAGCTACATTTTCTAGTTGCATTCCATTTTGATAGAATTAAATATATCCTTCAAGCTGGAGAATCAGTCCCAAATGTATCCATTTAGTTATTTGGCAAATGTATTCAATTACTTCACTGGGAATCATACTGTGTTTTAGGAAAAACCTAAATCCTCAATTTCTTAAATAACAATGACTCACCAAATGGCACTCCTTGCAATAATTTTTTACATTTTTATTTAAATTCCAGTGAGTGAACATACAGTCTAATATCAATTTCAGGTATAAAATATAGTGATTCGACGACTCCATACAACACCAGTGCTCATCACAGTAAGTGCACTCCTTAATCCCTGTCACCTGTTTCATCCATTCCCCCAGGCCCCCTTCCCCTCTAGTGACTATCAATTTGTACTCTACAATTTAGAGACTGTTTCTTGGGTTGCCCCTGTCTTGTTTTGCTCCTTTGCTCCTTTGTCTTATTTCTTCAAGTCTACATATGCTTAACTGACTGAGCCACCCGCCCCTCCATGTTTCTATTTATATGTAGTTCAAACACAGAACTAATCTACAACATCAGATGTTAATAGGCAAAAACCTTCTGTTTGGAGGCTCACGCAAACCACTAATATGGGCGAAAACTCAGTAGCCTTACTTTGGAGGAGGAAGATTTAATTTGAAGTGGAGGGCAAAACCCATGGTATCATGCCAGTGTAAATAGCATACACATTAGAAAAGAAAAAGGAAAAAACATGTAACTCTTCCGTGGAGTCACTATCCCAAGTGGGCAAGGAAACTTGCTTCATCCACAAATATAAGGCAAAGTAAGTCCCTCTCATATACTTTGCTGGGAAACTCTGCATGTTTCCAAGGAAGATCAGGCAGGGTGCCACACAAAGTAAAAGCCAAGATGGGGCACCTGGGTGGCTCAGTAAGTTAGATGTCGACTTAGACTCAGGTTGTGATCTCATGGCAACCCCGCGTTTGAGCCCTGCATCCAGCTCTGTGCTAACAGCTCAGAGCCTGGAGCCTGCTTCAGATTCTTTGTCTCCCTCTCTTGCTCTGCCCCTCCCCCAATCATGCTCTGTCTCTCTCTCTCTCTCAAGAATAAACATTAAAAAATTAAAAAAAAAATTAAAAGCCAAGAGAGATGTAAGTACAGGCTGAATTCTGAGGATATTGTCCAGACCATGCAGATCCAAGAGCAGAGGTTAGCAACCTTGTGGGTTAAAGGAGTTTAGACATAACTGCTACCCAAATAATTGGCTGAACCCAATAACATGCAGACAATGGGACAACTATTCAGAAGCCAAGCAAAAAATAATAAAAACTAAGCACTTAAAGAATAAAGCAACAACAACCACATACCAAGAAGGAGACAGATTACATCAATTAAGTACAGAAAATATGCTAAAGAACTTTCAGGAAAATATAAAGACTCCAGAATTGCCATAATATATCATCTACCATGTACAGCTTTTAACAAAAATTAAAAGGCTTGCAGAAAAAGTGAGATCCATAATCAAGAAGTCTCAACAGAGAAGTAAAAACTCTCCTACTCCAACAGTGAGAACAAGATGAATTATCTACAACATCCTTACTTTAACCGTATCAAAGAGCTGGTGTTGCAAAGTAACTTAATAAACTAAAATCCAATAGGAAATTTCCCCCAATGGACACAAGCTTTCTGTTCTGGCAGAGAGTGGAGGAAGGAAGGAACCATTACAGATGCAGAAAACATGCCCAGATTCTCAACTAATTTGCAAAGGTTGAGAATGAGCTCCTGAATCCTTGGGTACCCCAGTCACAAGGAGAATTTGCACTCACCTGCCAATTCTCTTTCACAGGCTTTGATGAAGCTCCAAAAATGGTGAGAAGAAGAAGAAAAATGAGAAAGACCTCCTGGAAGGCACAGGTACACCAGGTATGAGATGGTCTGAAAGTTGAACAGGAAAACCAAGCAAATTTCTACAATCAGGGTATGATAATCCAAGTGAAAGAAACATCCCTGAGAACTAAACAAACCACTCCTTCTGTATATCATTTGAAGGCAGAGAAGAGATTCCAAAATTCTCCATACTCCAGGTCTTTCTTACAATGGGTGAGGCACTGTCCATCTGCAATGAGAAGAACCTACCAGTTTGTAAAGTTTAAGCAACTACTATTTACATAGGCCCCGTGTGAAACAGGGATGCTCCACAAAGGACCCTTACTCACCTGTCCTCAAGTCTACCTGGTATCTCTACCTGATACCTCAAACATCTCATGTATGTTAAATTTATAAGCAGTCTTTAAATTTTTTTTTCAATTTGATTTATTTACTTTGAGACAGAGACAGCATGAGAGGGGAAGGGACAGAGAGAGAACAGGAGAGAGAGAATCCCAAGCAGGCTCCATGCTGCCAGCACAGACCCAAGGTGGGGCTCAAACCCATAAACCATGAGATCATGACTTGAGACAAAACCAACAGTCCATCACTTAACTGACTGAGCCACACCAGTGGCCCAATAAACAGTCTTTACGGCATGTTGTGATCAGTTTAGAAAAGGAAGCTCTGTTTTTGGCAATATCTCTAAGGGTTAGGGAAGGTTCAAATCCACCCAAGTGGTTGGCAACTCACATGAAATGAAATCTTCCTTTCACTGCTGTAATCCTGCCTTTTCTCCAATCACCTGTCACCACCAACTTCAGGCCTCTGAAGGCTCTTCTCCTTTGAGAATCTCTGTTAGTGTCAAGACTAATATATTTTTTATTTCTTATGTTTCATGTTCGTCACATCATTAGCACAACCACCGAGTAAGTCCCCAGATTACCGGAGGAAAGCAGGTTTTGGGAGCTCACTTTAGGGTCAACCAAAACACAGTCTACCACTAGGTAAGGGGTAGAACTGGGAGGGACACCCCGAAGGTGCAGGCACATGGGGCAAGTCAAAGTAGGAAGACAGGATAGAAAATGTGAGACAAAACTTCCAGCCCTCAGCTTCTCCTTAGTGTGCCATTGGCTGGCACTGAGATTGATAAAAGGAAGCTTACGGTCCCACCCTCCAAAATCAACTGAACTATATACACTACATCTAACTAGAGCAACAGCAAAATCCAGACCCAGCTAAATTACAGCATAAATTGACTGATATCCCCACTCTAATAGCCTAAAAGAAGAATAAGCAGGCTCTTTTGGAAGAGTAAGCAAAATTTACCTCTCCCATACCATTTTTTTAAAAATTAATGTGTATTTATTTGTGAGAGAGAGACAGAGCTCAAGGGGGGAGGGGCAGAGAGAGGGAGGAAGACACAGAATCCAAAGTAGGACCAGGTTCTGAGCTGTCAGCACAGAGCCCAATGTGGGGCTCAAATTCACAAACCAGGAGATTATGACCTGAAATGAAGTCAGACACTTCACTGACTGAACCACCCGGGCTCCCCTTGGGGTTTTGTTTTGTTACACACACAATATCCAGTATGCAGTCAAGAAGTGTAAGACATGAAGAAAGCAAAAAAATGGCACCTACTGTTGAGTAAGGAGTCAATACAAGCAGACTCAGAGATGGTCCATTTGTAGAACTTTTAGACCAGAACTTCCAAACAACTAGTGGAAAAGTTGGATGACATATGTGAATAGCTGGGAGATTTACTCAGGATTGAAATCATTAAAAAAAAAAATTCCAGATGTTACAATATGGTCATTAGTGATAAAGAGTTCATTCAATGGATATATAATTGTGTTAAATATAAAAGAGAAAAGAAGTGAACTTTAAGGACAGAGCAATAGACATTATCTAAACTGAAAGATAATGGGGAAAAAGAGTACTAAAGATGAAAAAGAGTGCCCAAGCTCTGCACGATAGTATCAGTCTAACAAGGGGTAATGAAGTACCACAAAAAGAAAATCGCAGAAGAAATAACTTGAAGAGATAATAAATTAATGCAAGATGTCAACCCACACAAATCCAAGTAATTCATAGATCTCCAAACAGGAAAAACGCAAAACACACACACACACACACACACACACACACACACACACACACACAAAACAAAAACAAACCAACAAAAATAATATTCCTAGCACAGCATAATCAACATCCAATACAAAAGCAAAAACCATTAGCGCATCCAGAAAGAGAAAGAAAATGGTGTTAGATTCAATGAAAGAAATACATCACACACAGTGAAACAATCTTAAACATTGTGTCTCAGTCAAGAAGACCACAGAATTAAACCCCTGAAGTACTGAAAGAAACAAAATGCCTGTCCTCAGGAATTCTTACTAGCTAAATTTGTCATCACAAATGAAGGCATTAGAAATGAAATAAACACATTAAATAAAGACACTTGACAGCCGAAAAATGCTTGCTGTACAAGAATGAGGACTTTTTTATTATTCTGGAAGGAAAGGACGCCATTTAGAAAGCAAGTTTTATGGTAACAAATGAAGTGTGGAATGAGTAATACATTGATAAAAATAAAGGTCTTTAAAGAAAATCTCTTTAAATGTTACTGACTTTTTAAAATAAACATAACACCAATGTGATACTGAGCTTAGAACATATATAAAAATGAATTATATGACAGTAAGAGTACAAAGGATGGGGAGGTGATCATTTAAGCACTAATGTCAACCACCGTGACTTATTTGCCATTTATAGAACACTAGATTCAACATCAGAATATATGTTCTCTTCAAGTACACATGGAACATTCAGGGACTGTTTAGGTTTTAAGCTTCTAACCAGATGTTCTCAATTCTTCTCTTTAAAGTAGTCATAGTTTAAAAACTGCTAAGTGTACGGTATTCTCAGGTTAGCTAGTAACATATAATATTTCCTTTAGTATTTCTCAATATCCTTATGCCCAGATGTATTCGTGTAATACTGACACTTTGGAGCATTTGTCATTTTGAAACTCTTATATATTCTTCCGAGAAGTAATTACAAAGGGTCATAGGAACACCTAGATACACACAATCACAGAAATATATGCATTGCTCTCAGTGAATTAGAATAGAAATCCATTCTGCCAGACACATAAATAGCTGAGGACATGCCATGGGAAATCCTCAGACATTTTTTTTCCAAAGCTCTCATTTTCCTCCCCACTCCCCAGGCATCCCTATCAAGAACTCGAGAAAGAACAGGGATTAATTACATGTTACAGTGACTATTTCTCTCCTCCTGTTTTTTCCCTATGGCTAATGTCTCATAGCTCTCTTTCAAAACTCTGCTGAAATCATGAATGCTCGACAGTCTGAACTTTGGTTTGAAGGTTCATCACACCTTGGTGTGAGAATCAGAATGTCATTTTTTTTAGCGTCCAAAACTTTTAACGTTTGCAAACAAAACTTCTAGAATCCTGTGCTGTAGAATAGCATCAAGCAGATGGGTTGTTTTTAAATAATTTACATCTTTTGTTCTCAAGATGCAAGCACATGTTATTTTTCACTTAAAACTGCGAGAATATATAGAAGATGTTTACCAGATAGAGCAATTTTCAGAGAGTTACATATTTTTTTATGGCCTATCTTTACATTTCCTGACTTAGGTGAAAAATTGTCAACTAAGGCCCTCTGGTTGCTGTTACCATGGACGTTTTTCCTATCTGTGAGAGTGAAAAATGGAAAGTAGTATAAAATAGGGTACACAATTTATGCACAGTGAGGTGAGGGTAGCAGTCTGGGTCCGAGGTACCATTATATCCCCTACTGTTCTTAAATAAGGACATAGCCATTCTCTATAATTATTCATTTATTCTTCAGGGTGCTCAAAATAATTAGCAAAAAACACACAGCCTTTCCAAGAACAGCAGTGATTAATCTCAAGATTGCTGTAAAAATCACCATAACCATTTTACTTTGAATTAGCCAGATTTGAGCTTTCCTCAAAATCCCCGAGCAACTCACAGAAGGATGACCTAATTGTTTCCTTTACAGAAGACTTGACTCACTGCTAATCTTTGTCTGCTGAGGATCAGTCTAGGTCATCCACCAATGTTCAGAAAAATAGTAAGATGTAAATAAAGAATTAGCACAGGTTAGTGTGGCAATGCTAAGCGGATACCATTGGCCATCCTTAAATATCAGAGTTGAAGGGGTTCCTGGGTGGCTCAGTCAGTTAAGCACCTGACTCTTGGTTTCGGCTCAGGTCTTTTCAGGGTTTGTGAAAAAGCCGCATTGGGCTCTGTGAGGTCAGTGTGGAGACTGCTTGGGATTCTGTCTTTCTCTCCCTCTCTCTGCCACTGCCCCGCTTGTGCCCTCTCAATCAAATTAAATAAATAACTTAAAAAATGTATCACAGTCAAAGACCTTTTATTCTTTAAAAGAGCGTAAATATATGTCACAATATATCTTAAGCCATAATCATGTTTATGGATCAACTAAGCATCTATTTGTATACTGATAGTATGATTTACCTTTAACTGTCACAAAAAATGTAAAATGTAATATGGAGTGTAAATAAGAAATACTGTCAACACAGACAGTAGATATTAAATAATTTTTGAGAACTGCAAAAATAAATTTTGATTTTAGCAGAATTACAAAGTCTTTAGAGGACAGAATCTATATCATGAGGAAGCACAAAAAATGAAGTATCATGCGTTATGTCATTCTGTGGGTTAAACAAAACAACCTCCAAACACCAGAGGGTCTTTTGGTGAAAACTGGACACCTAGCTAACAGAACATGAATCAGTTTCTCCCGACTGCCTATAATTTTAAACAACAAAACCCAAGAAAATAAAAGTGTGTTTCGACTCTCTTTTATTTCCCTTAATTTTTTTTTTTAATAAACATAGTAGTAAATTAATCCTTTAAAGCTAAAGAACACTACTGAGAAATATTTCATACTGGTGCTCCAGTTCCCAGAGTCAAAGGTTTATGTACAAATAGACACAAGAAGAACCCCATGTTACTTCCTTCTGGAAGTTTCTAGTCCATTAAGGGATCACATAATCAGAAAACGAAAAGAAACAAACAAAAAAAAGAAGCTAGGTACTTGGTCCCTAAGAGAGAGATTAGAGCTTGCTAGACAAAGAGAAACATGAGCCTAAGGCCTTTAGCCAGAGTGACTATCTCAAACAGCAACTGAGGAGAAGGTAGAAGTGAGCATCATGGGCAGACCGAGCATACTTGCACCTCATCTATTAATAATCACCACAACGCGATACCCTTTACCCCATCCAAAGATGAATACATTATAAAAAGTTGTAAAAGGAGAACACCCCAGAATTCTAACAAGCCAAGCCGCAAGAAGCACTTTCGGGCAGCACCAAGAATTTAACCTCTGAACGGAATACTACCTCCATCTATAACAAATGCAAAATCTTGGCAAACGCCACGGTGAATTATAAACAGAATGCAAGAAGGATACTCCGCGGGGCTTTCATATTCTCCTTTACACTTGACTGTGAATATAATAGTATTTTTGGATATGAAAATACAGCTTGATTTTGTGTATTTAACTCAATGATTATTTAATTATAAATCCTACAGGCATGAAAGTGTTCAGTTTGGGCGGGGTGGGGGGAGGTAAACAAATGAGTCACACATGGCTGAACTGTTGTACTGGGACTGCCCACATAGGGCGGACATCAGGCTATAAACCATGAGCTATCAGTGTGTTGTGGGCCTTAAGCAGTATGGTTTTCTTTTTAATGTTTATTTATTTATTTTTGAGAGAAAGAGAGAGAGAGAGAGAGAAAGTAAGTGAGTGCACAAGGGGAAAAGGGGCAGAGGAGGAATCCGAAACAGGATCCATGCTGTCAGTACAAAGCCCGACACAGGGCTCGATCCCAGCAACTGTGAGATCATGACCTGAGCCAAAATAAAGAGGGAGTTGCTCAACCAAATGAGCTACCCATGTGTCCCTAGGCAGTATGTTTTGAAGATGCAACAGTTCTTTGGACTCAGGGGCCCTTTAGAAAGAAGCTAGTTAAAAAAGTTCCTTCCTTCCTTCCTCTCTCCCTCCATACATATATAGAGATTTGTTTTATATATACAAGTATGTTTTGTATTTATGTTGCATTTGTGACTTGTGTTTTTGGATGAGAAGCAAGCATAAAAGAGAAAAGGGGCCAGGAGGGGTCTTATGTGACCAGGAATCTGTAGTGGAATCTCATCACTGATATTTCTCCCCTGTAGCTCCCTGACATGACCAATACACTCAATACAATAAATACGGGGTCACTTGCAACTCCTTCCTCAATTCCTGAAGTAACTATTCTCATCAATATCTTTCTTTTAACGTGTATTTATTTATTTTGAGAAAGAGAGAGACTGAGCAGGAGAGGGGCAGAATAAGAGGGAGAGAGAGAATCCCAAGCAGGCTGTGCTCTGTCAGCACAGAGCCCAATGAGGGACTTGAACTCATGAAGCATGAGATCGTGAGCTGAACTGACATCAAGAGCCAGACACTTAACTGACTGAGCGACCCAGGAGCCCCACCTATCTCTTTCTTTTGCCATCTCTTTACTCCTCCCGGAAGCCCTCTTATGGTAGGAGGGATTTGAAGTCAGCTCCACAATGGCTCCACCAGGCCCTAACTTGCAAGCGGCCGGCTAGATGCAGCTTATGCTGGAAATTTAAGACCCATCCCATAGCGTTTAAGTGATCTGTGGCTCCAGAGATGCTCCACACACCTCAGCAAAAAACAAAACAAAATAAAAACCTTGGGTGACTTATTTACCTTATGAATCACTGGGTTACTTAGAAGTGTCTTTTCAAAATATACATCGTATTTAATCACCCCCAGCTATTTTCCCTACTCAAAATTATGTAAGGCACCACTACGGTATTTCCGAGTTGCAATCTATCTTAGTAACTGGGATAAATTGAAAGCTGCGGGGTCCTCAAACTGGGTAAAATTTTTCACAGCTTGACATCATTGTACAGGAATTAAATGTAAACCCAAGTTTCTTTAATCAGGGGCAAAAAAATAAAAGCAAATTGACATAACTGGCATAACCACAGTCTTCTTCATTAGTCACATGCATAATGTCAAGCGCTTGTAAGAAACCACTATTTACAGAAAAAGACTCTTATATGAGGATAATGTTGGCTTGTGGTTTCCTCTGTTTAACGGTTATGGGTAGACCCTATCACTGAAAAGTGTCTAAGTGATGTATTTGTTCTATCGTCTAAAAGTGTGATTTTATATTTCAGCAGTGGATCTCCAGCACGCTCTAATTTGTGGAAACATTATTTTATTCTCTATTACGTTCTGCAGATACTGTTTGTAACACACTAGGCTCTTACCATTCATTACAAACTTCTGGAAACCAGGTAATCCTATTATCTAAACAGGGCTTTCCCACCCCCACCCCCTCCCCCGCCCCTCATTCCCTACCCAAACTGCCTTTCTATCCAGCTCTTAAAGGTTTGCAGACCTTTTGGATCTGCCATATTCCTAAAACATGAATCTGCTGCCGCCAGAATTATATGGTCAATTTATCTAAATTACGTGCATCTGCCTTGGTACATTATCGATCTCCATTACTTATTCTGCTTTAAAAATCTGTCCCAACTGTTTTGTTTGTTTGTTTTTAAGCATTGTAAGATATCATATGATATATCAAGGTAATAAATTCAAAGCCTACTTCTTTACCAGTGTCCAGGAAGAGCGCTATGTTCTGGAGGCACGCATTTCCTGGCTACTCCACCCACAGCGTGTTGACCTTAGTGACTGAGCCTCACACTGACATCATTGAAGGCAACAGGGGCTCACCGAGTGCCTCTCCTGATGCCCATCTGCATCTGATCCAGTCCATGTGCCTCGTCCCCTCATTTTCCTCAACTGCAGATTCCTGGAACCCCACTTCAGGCTTTGGTAGTTACTTCTGTAGCCTTCACTTGGGGCAATCATTTCCAGATTCTTTGGGGCCCGTGGTAACTTTGCTTTCTGACTCAGCTCTCAACTCAACTTCCCCCAACACTGGAGTCTCCTCATTCTTGGTTTCCTCTCCAATCTCATCCTCAAGTTCTGTTATATACAAGTTCACCAGACAGGGTAGAGAGGGGAAAGGATTCAGACTTACAGGAAAATTACTCAGACTATGCTTTTTTTCTTTTCAAAGTTCTCCTAGACAGCCCCTCTTGCATATACACACACAGAGATACACACATGAGTGTGTGCACAGTATTTGGTTAACAGTGCAATACTAAGTCCTAAATGCTCCACCACTCTGTATGAGTTTTTATTTTTATGCATTTGCACGTGCCGGGAGGGAGAGGTTGCCACAGGAGACTGCGAATTCCTCTCTAATAAACAATTCTTCATTTTTGCTTCCCCTCAGTATCATGTGCCTAAGTGGTACTGCACATATGTGGAATTAAGTTGAACAGAAATGTCTGCCCTTTTAGGAAACTGACAGGATTTTGTTTTCACGGGATTTATCTCTGCATGCAGGTAATGCACAAATGCCCAAAACACAGCTAAATGAATGAAGGATTCCAATACAAAACTAGACTCATGGACTCACATATACATTCCTAGTTTACAACCTGGTAGTCTATCACGGTGCAAAATCTACTCTTGTATATATTTTTTAAGTTTATTCATTTATTTTTGAGAGACCAAGGGAGCAGGGGAGGGGCAGAGAGAGAGAGAGAGAGAGGGAGAGAGAGAATCCCAAGTAGAGAGCCCAACATGGGGATGGAACCATGAAATCATGACCTGAGCCAAAATCAAGAGTCACATGCTTAGCCAACTGAGCCACCCAGGCGCCCATACTCTTGTGTGTTTCTGATAATTCTATCCAATGAATAATCAATCTCTGCCTCACTGAGAGGAATTTTCATGACTGCTACCATTCTGCAAAGGACAAAAGAATTTATTTCAGAAACTGTTGCCACGTGGCCCTGTTTCCAGTTCACTCTTCTTCAGCCTGGTATTGGATGATGCTGCATGTACTACATCATTCACAGTCAGTCCCCACTGGACACATTTAACTTCCTAAAAAGGGATCCCCAAGTGAATTAGTGAATTAAATCATGGTAAGTAGTGAGTGAGTGGGTGCGTGCGTGCATGTGTGTGTGTGTGTAGGCACCCTGGTGCTCATACTCACAAGGCTCAGGACAGTTTCTTAATATCCTTCTTCTAAGAACACTGTGCATCCCTTGGAAAACCTATCCCTTTTACTCATTTCCTGCAGCATCAACAACCATCAGGCTGCCTTCTGTGCCACTGCAGTGGCACAAATGTAACCGAGGCTTGGTCATTTGGAGTCCTTCCCGTAAGTTTTGAATTGCAAATGGAAGTCAAGATTCTTATCGTCTTGGATCATAAATATTAAGATTACAGGGCTCTCATTAGACCTTTCTCACAAAGCAGATAAGCTTTATGGAAAAAATGAAATCCAGTAAAAACTAGCAGAGATCAGAGAGTCCTGCTAGCCCCGAATCCCAGGATCTTGTCTGAAGCCTTCATGCTAAGTGTTTCTTCTTTGATTTTGTAAGCTGCTCCAGTATTCTTTCCAGCCACTAAGAAGCATTTCTCTTTTGTTTGTATTTTTCCTTCAGGTGATTTAAGTGGTGATTTTTATCACTTGCCTCTAAAGACAAACTACTATTACCAGGAAAGGGGGCTGGTAATCTCAGAGTTCACACTATTTGCAGACTGCTTTAATCTCTGAAAAGTTCAGAAAATGGACCTTCTAAACTTGGAAGGTTTGTATCATTTCACAAAACGGTGGAGTCTTTCAAAAATATTATAGGTATTTTTATGAAACTGTAAGCTGCTTTTCTAAGTCAAAAAAAACCAAACAGTTCGTCTTTCCCAGCTTTCTGTAAATTGTTTTTGCTCAAAAGCACTGGTTAGCAATGGAATTTGCATCTTATTTTTCATACTAGATTACAAAAAGTGTCTCATTTTAATCCCTACTGGGGTTAGAGCTAAAACTTTGCATAGTATAAAGTTTTGCCTCCGGGATCTTACCACTTCTGTCCTAACATACTTGATGTCAAGTAAGAGCAGACTATGGGGGTCAGTTGGATAGTTAAAAGGAGATTATGAAAAATAGATGATACAGGCTGAGAACAAAATACAAGTGGGTAGTACATTCATACAAATGTGTTAACAACTAGCATAAGGGAGGTCAAACCTACCTTAAGCTCGAGAAGACTGAGAGAGATCTTTTCCTTATAAAATAAGGGGTACATTGACCTGAGTATTACCCAGCTCTGGACAGAAACATGCAATGCCTGTTTAGTTCCATGTGGGATGCATTTACCAGGAGGGACATTGAGTTGTTTATAGCTCGATGTTCTTCTAACTGACTGATGCCCATAAAAGAGCAGGTATTAGGTTATTGAATGTCTTGAAGATCATTTCAGGGTTTCAAGATTGAACGGGTAAGAAACTCGAGATATATGGACAGTATTACCAGGAAGAAATTTTAAGCAAATCGATATATTTTTATATATTTATAAATATATATAATAAATATAAACCAAAAAATAATTACAAGGACTCTCTAAGATAACTAGAAATTTTATAACATTTTCCCGTCTAATTTGCTACTCATTCCTTATTTCTCTACAATAGTAATGGCATCATTGAAAATTAAAAGGTTTTCTCTTTCCTTCCTTCCTTCTTTTATTCTTCCTTCACTCCTCTCCTCTCCCTTCTCTCCTCTTTTTCCTTTTTTTTTTTCTTTTTCTTTTCTTTCAGTTCCCTAGTGGAGAGGTCATGGATGAGTTAGGCAAAAAACTTTTACTCAATAGAAAATTATAGAGTAAAAGGAGTTCCAAAAGGTGGGATAGAGGCACCGCTATAGAGAGAAGGGAAGGTAAAATCTGAATTTTAAAGAGAAGAGATTGGGAGCCAGCCTGGGACAGGTGCAGTGTTGTCTAGAATGGGCAATATGGTTTTTCCCTGCTTGGTTTTCTCTTATTTGCAAGATGGGCATTCCATAATTTACACTAATTCTTCTAAATTTCTACCAAGTGATTTTGGAAAATTACTTGATGAAGTCTTTTCCCTCCATCTCTGAGCTAACACTTGAGACCCGTATCCCAGTAATAGTTAAACTGTCTGGAGGACAAGGTGGTCCTTTTTGTATTTTTGTTTTGTTTTGTTTTCATAAATCCAGAACCAAGGCCATTTAATATTTACTAAAATGTTAGTAAATATACATTGGGATAACTTGGCAGACTTTCCAGATTTGTTTTCCTCTTTAAAAGAAACTCTTATGGTATATGTAGGTAGTACTTTTATAAACTTACTTTCCTTTTCAGAACCATTTGAAATCCTGGAAAAAAACAAGAATCTGTCTAAAAACAATGTGTGAGTATTTTTCTGTGTTAAGGGTGTACTTGAGAGAAAAATACTAGACAAAACTCATTTTCAAAAGCAAACCAAGGGGCGCCTGGGTGGCTCAGTCGGTTAAGTGTCCGGCTTCAGCTCAGGTCACGATCTCGCGGTCCGCGAGTTCGAGCCCCGCGTCGGGCTCTGGGCTGATGGCTCAGAGCCTGGAGCCTGCTTCCGATTCTGTGTCTCCCTCTCTCTCTGCCCCTCCCCCGTTCATGCTCTGTCTCTCTCTGTCTCAAAAATAAATAAACGTTAAAAAAAAAAAAATTTTTTTTTAAAAATTAAAAAAAAAAAAAAAAAAGCAAACCAAGTTGTAAGCCTAGATTGAATTTGAAGAAGTGAAATGACATGTGACTTTCTTTTTTCCGTACATATGAGGATTTTTTTTTTAACCAGCATAAAGAACAAGGTAAGTGGTTCACTAGAGGACTTTACACTTGCCAATGGATATGGCAGGTAAACAATTCAACGTACTATGTTGTAAATGGCACTGCTCTATTTCCTATTTATAGTCAAACCACTCAATTCATTCTACTTTAGCTCCAACCCTTATAAGAACAGATAGCTGGAAAATAGAGTGCCTTATCTCATTTCATTAGTTAAAGGAAATGGCTCATTCCACTTGATTCCTAGAATTTCTTTTAAAATCAAGAATATTGAACCCCTGCCAACATTCATACTTTATTTGGGAATATGTTTTGATTATGTGTTTTGATCTGAAAATAAAGAAATCTGTCATTTAAATAAGCATGACTATTTGAAAAACACAACAACATGTTAATGAGAAAAACAGCAGAAGTATACCTACAAAAAATGCCCATCTTTTCATTTACAGTGTTTTGGCTTCAATATAACTTATTAAAATGTGCACTTGACTTTTTATTTGCTATCATCACATAATCGAGTAATTACTCAGTAGTATTAAAAAAACAAACGAAGATTGAAAAAAACAAAGCAGAAAAACAAAACAGACAGACTTAAAATATAGAGAACAAAGTAGTTTACTTCAGGATAAATATGGCAAACCACCTTTGGTGGTGGCCAGACCAGAGGTGGTGGTGGGGGGATGGGTTAAAGAGATGAAGGGGATTAAAAAGTTCACACTTGCAATTATAAAATAAGCAAATCATGGAGAAGGAAAGCATAGCATAGAGCATACAAGAATATTGTAATAATGTCAAACGTTGACACATGGTGACTACACATATCGTGGTGAGCACTGTTTAGTGTATAGAAGTGTTGAACCACAGTGTTGTAAACCTGAAACTAATGTAACACTGCATGTCAATTATATACTTCATTTAAAAAAGACTATAAACTTGAAAAATGTTGATAGTTGAAAATTATTATTATTTTTTTTAAATTTTAGACAGAGAGAGCATGTGCACAGGTGTAAGCAGGGGAGGGGCAGAAGGAGAGAGAGAATCCCAAGCAGGCTCCATGCTCAGAGCAGAGCCTGATGCCGGGCTCGATCTCACAACTCTGGGATCATGACCTGAGCTGAAATCAAGAGTTGGAGTCTAAACCGACTGAGCAACCCAGGGGGCCCTGCATATTAATTTAATAGTCAAAAATACATTAATTTTTGTTTTAGGGGCACCTAGGTGGCTCAGTCAGTTGAGCGTCTGTCTGACTCTTGATTTTGGGTTAGGTATTATCTGCATGGCTTGTGAGTTCATGCCCCATGTCAGGCTCCGCACTGACAGCATGGACCCTGCTTGGGATTCTCTCTCTCCCTCTCTCTCCACCCTCCCCAACTCGCAAATGCATATCCTCCCTCTCTCTCTGTCTCTCTCTCTCTCAAAATAATCAACTTTTAAAAAAATTTAAAGATGCATTAAAATTTTTAAAATAAAGTATAAAACTATGATGATAGTTCTGTATGTAGATCATGAAAAGCCTAGATTGGCGATTAGGACTTGGAAGGGTTTTGTGATTAAATGAGTTTTTCATCAATGGGAAAAGAATAATGGTATATGTGTGTGTATGAAGGCTTATTTAATATACTCTATTATTCAACATATATCTGTATCTACTTTTTCTGTAGGTATTGTGATATGTTTTCTGTAGTAAAGGAGCTTAAAGTTTAGAAAGGGAGAGACACTGAATTTTAAAACTAATTCAAGAAAGTGAGGACTGTGGAACTGGGAATTCAGCGACAGCAAAAGATGGCACTTTCAAACTGATTCCATCCCTTGTTATTGGGAGTTGGTAACTAAGTGAATGTGTGTCCCTCAGTTGTCATTTCTATGAAAGAAGGATCAAAGCACATTTATAAAGCTACTAAGACTAAGCCTTTAATATACACTACACTGATTGAATATTGATTTTACTTAAGTATGTAAAAGACAAAAATCAGGAAAGGAGTACAAACATTTGGGCTAAAATGAGAAAAATATATAAGCACACAAACAACTCAAACACACAGATATATCTACAAAGTTGTCTCTACCACTTTACATATTTCATAGGTGCTATGTCATAAAACCAGCCAGATAAAAATGATTTAGTTGTAAATTAATGTATCTTAAAAGTAAATAAAATGTACTTTATAAAATCTAAACCTTAAAATCTATGCATGTTTCATCACGTACTACAATCATTACATTTTCCATCATAGGCTCTTTGTTTACCATGCTTTCTTTCAGAAAATTAATTCAAAAGAGTTATTAAGTTGACAAAAAGCATTTATCTTTTAAATTTTTATTTTACAAAGAGTGTGTGCATGAGAGGGAGAGAGTAGCAGAGGGAATGAGAGAGAATATTGAGTAGGCTCCAGGATCAACACAGAGGTCAATGTAGAGTTTGATCCCATGACTGGGATCATGACCTAAGCCAAAATCAAGAGTCAGACACTCAACCAACTGAACTACCCAGGAAACCCAAAATCATTTATGTTTTTTCTACTTTTTTTTAAGTTTTTTTTTTTTTTTAATGCAAGTTTGTTAACATATAGTGTGGTATTGGTTTCAGGAGTAGAATTTAGTGATTCATCACTTATACATAACACCCAATGCTCATTCCAACAAGTGTCCTCCTTAATGCCCATCACCCATGTAGCCACACCCACCTTCTTCCATCAACCCTCAATTTGTTCTCTGTATTTAAGAGGCTCTTAAGGTTTGCCTCCTTCTATTTGTATCCTATTTTTCCTTCCCTTCCCTTATGTTCATGTGCTTTGTTTCTAAAATTCCACATGAGGGAAATCATACGATATTTGCCTTTCTCTGAACTCATCAAGATCAAAAGCTTATGCACAGTGAAGGAAACAATCAACAAAACTAAAAGGCAACTGAAGGAAAAGAAAATATTTGCAAGTGACATATTGGATAAAGTGTTAGTATCCAAAATCCATCAAGAACTTGTCAAACTCAACATCCATAAAACAAATAATCCAGTGAAGAAATGGGCAGAAGACATGAACAGACACTTTTCCAAAGAAAATACCAGATGGCTAACAAACACATGAAAAGATGTTCAACATCACTCATCATCAGGGAAATACAAATCAAAACCATGATGAGACAGCACTTCATGTCTGTCACAATGGCTAAAATGAACAACTCATAACACAACAGATTTTGGCGAGGATGCAGAAAAAAGGGAACCCTTTTGCACTGCTGGTGGGAATGCAAACTGGTGCAGCCACTCTGGAAAACAGTATGGAGGTTCCTAAAAAAATTAAAAGTAGAACTACCCTATGATCCAGTAGTTGCACTACTGGGTATTTATCCAAAGGATACAAACATGCTGATTCAAAGGGACACATACACCCCAAAGTTTATAGCAACCCTATCAACAACAGCCAAAATATGGAAAGAGCCTAAATATCCATTGATTAATGGATAAAGATGTGGTATATATATATATATATATATATATATATATATATATATATATATATATATATATATAATCATTTACTTTTAAAATAAACCTTTGAATGAAGTGTAACACACATAATGAACGGGGAGCAGATCATAAGTGTGTAGCTGACAGTGTGACTACCATCTAAGTTCAGAAAGAGAGCAACACCTGGAACTCTGGCACTTCTTGTTTCTTTCTGGTCACACATTCTATTTCCCTGTGCAGAGGAAACATTAACCTCTAACGCTCTAGATTAATTTTGCCTATTTTTGAATTCTATGTAAGTAGAATCACAGATACATTCTTTTGCATCTAGTATATTTTTAAAACATTCTATTTGAGCGATCAATTCATTCTATTGCTTATAACAATAGTTGGTTCATTTTCGTTGCCATATAAATTGTTATAATTAGTCCACAGTGTATTTATCCATTCTCTTGTCGATGGACATTTGTGTTGCTTCCACTTTGGAGCTATTATAAACAGTGCGGTTATATGCATTACTGAGTTTTTACTGCTGAACAGATATACACACTTTATTTGATCATAAGCTTTGCAGTTGCACTCTTATAAATATACCTTAAGTTTAAATACTTATTGCTAACATTTTTCAAAGAGATTATATGGAAGCAGTCTAAGTGTCCATCCACAGATGAATAGATAAAGAAGATGAGATCTTGTCATTTGTGATAAAATGGATGGACCCAGAGTGAATTATGCTAAGTGAAATAAGTCAGACAAAGACAGGCAACATGATTTCACTTCTATGTGGAATCTGAAAGATAAAACAAACAAATGAACAAAAAGCAGAAACAGACCCATAAATACAGAGAATCAAAGGTTGCCAGAGGGGTGGGGTGCAAGATTCATTTTCCAAATCAAATGGATCATTATTCATGGTCTTCCTTTCTGAATCTTGGTCTCCTTTGCTATTTGCTACAGAATCAAAGTTTGTTATTTGCTAATAGAATCAAAATTTGTCATCTGGAAGGGAGACACCAAGTTCCAAAGGAAATTTATCTCTTACAAAAATTAGCTAATTTTCTCTATTCATGTGATTTGAAGGGAAATGTATGACTTTCAAGCATCAAATAGCCCATCTTTTTATTTGTCCCAAAATAAAAGAGATTATCTCAACAAGCCTACACACCAAGATAATAAATAAAATGATACATTGATAATCAATATTTGGTGCTGTTTTCTGTGAACAATGGGAAAATTCTGAATGTCTTACAATTTTTTTTTTTAATATTTACTCATTTTTGAGAGACAGAGACAGAGCACAAGTAGTGGAAGGGGCAGAGAGAGAGGGAGACACAGAATCCCAAGCAGGCTCCAGGCTCTGAGCTGTCAGCAAAGAGCCTGACACGGGGCTCGAACTCACAAACAGTGAGATCGTGACCTGAGCTGAAATTGGGTGCTTAACCAACTGAGCCACCAAGGCACCCCAATACTGAATTTCTTTAAGCAGAAGAGTGCTGAGGAGATTGAACCACCAATTCTGTGGAATGTGAAAAAAATCACATTTCTATCCCTTGCAATCATGAAATTACACGTAGTGAGATCACAGATCACCAGTATAAGTTTATATTTTTTATTACTGTAAATTTTTAGTGTACCTACCTAAAGAAAAGCCAGATGGGTGTGGGTGGTCTTGTCTGTTTCAGGGTCCTGGGATTTGGAAGCATGCAGGTAGCACTCTCTGTTGATAAAATTTAATGAGGCCTCTACTAGATCAAGTTCTGCTAATACCAAACGTATTTTATGGACTATGGGCTCATAAGATAAATCGGGTAAATTTTGTACTTGTTTTCACTCTGTAAAGTGATCTTTTCAATGTTGGGAAGCAGAGAAAGGCCCTATCTCAGGGAACTTCAGTGAGGGAACAAATCTACAAAATCATTTTGATCAGCATTTAACAAGGTAGTTACTTGTAAGCTTAATGTTAAAGAAAAACCAGCTGCATTTTATGTAACAATAAACAACTAAAAGAATAAAATAATTAAAGAGAAAATGCTAATATGAAAAAAAAAAGTTAGATAAGAATGAATCCAAGGGCAAGACCTCTTGCAGGTAAAATCTAAAAACTGATTACAACACTTTAGAGAAGACCTCAGTGAAGTGAGATGCTATATTCACAGATTAAAAACACATAGTGTCACAAATATGTCAATTACCCCCAAAGTAATCTACATACTGAATACAATTCAAATTAAAGTTTCAACACTGATTTAAATGGAATGTTTTGTTTCTACATTTAAATGGAAGATTCAAGAGTCAAAATCCACCAGGATAATAGCAGGTCTTACAAAGAAATAGAAATTTAGACAGTGTGCATTTAGCAAAGAATAGAGAAATTCACTAATGTAGTAAAACCATGTATTTATGCAACATATGAAAGGTAGAACACTAGATCATTCAAAGAATGAGGGACCACTGACAAAGCCATGCTCTAAAAAATGGTTATATATAGGGTAAAGAAAATATAAAGAACACATACTATATATACAATTCAACTCCAGATCAATTGAGAATATTAATATCAAATGTAAAACTTGTATGTTTGTTTGTTTATTTTAGAGAGAGAGTTTATGAGTGGGGAAGGGTCAGAGAGAGAGCGGGAGAGAGAGAATTACCATGAGATCATGTCCTGAGCGAAAACCAAATGTCGGATGTTCAACCGACTGAGCCACCTGGGTGCTCCTCAAATGTAATTATCTTTTTTTAACTTTTTAAAGTTTATTTATTTATTTTGAGAGAGCCATAGAGAGGGGGAGAGAGAACAAAAATCCTAAGCAGACTCTGCACTGCCATCGCAGAGCCCCACATGGTGGGGAAGTCGTTCTCACAAAGTGTGAGATCATGACCTGAGCCAAAACCAATAGACGCTTAACCTAATGAGCCACCCAAGCACCCTTCAATTCCCTTCAGGCAGGGGAATTACAAAACCCATTTATCACTGTTCAAAAAAATTAATACATTTTACTCTGTTAAAATCAATGGCAGTTTCTCATCTGAAGGGATAACAAGACAGTAAAAGGACCTATTAAACATGGGGGGAAATATTTACAAGGTCAACAACCACCAAAGGAATAGTATGAAGAACATTTTTAAAATAACTACAAATCAGTAAGGAAAGCAAAACCTATCGAACTGAAAAATAAATGGCAAAATTTATGAATAGGCATGTTGCTCAAGAAGAAAACTATTAGAAGTCTGGGAAATTTAAAGCCACAATGAGATGTCCTTTTACATTACTGAATTGATCAAAACAGATGGCAGGGACACTTTTGATGAAAATAGGATAATGTATAAACTTGAAAATTCCTATGTCCTATATTTGAAACAAATGTAACATTGTGTATCTACTGTACTCCAATAAAAATAATAATTAAAAAATAAATATGTGATAGTAGCAAATGTTAGAGAGCACATGGCCATAAACAATCTTGCCCATTTGTATTAAGAGTATAAATAGGTACAAATATTTTCAAAACAGTTTACCATTATCTCCTATGGCTAAACCTCACATAATTTACAAGGGAATAATTCTACTTTTAAACATATACACAGAACAAACTCTTGTCCATGTACAACAGAAGACATGGGCAAGAATATTCATAGGAATATTGCTCACAATAGAAAACAAATAATCAAATGGAAACAGTCCAATTGTTTGTAATGAGAGCACAGATCAGGTGTGGTGTATTTAGACAATGGATTATCATAAAGCAGACAAAATGAATAAATTATGTTAATATGCAGCAGCATGGATGAATTTCAGCAAATAATATTTAGTGAAAAAAAACTTAACTCCAAGATTATGTGAAGTATGAGGTCGTTAAACAAAGTGAACAGAACAATGAAAATATGCTTCTTGGGAAATATTTAGGTGCACAAAACCACATTAAAAGGTATGTGTATAAATGATGAACAGACTTGAGACGGGTAAGATTACATTACCAAAGGGATAGCAGGGTAATGTAATGGACAAGAACATATATTTACACGCAGGTTTAGTTAACTGATGGATTAGCTTCTTTTTGTTTTTATTTCAGTTTATTTATTTATTTTGAGAGAGAGAGAGAGAGAAGGGTAGGGGCAGAGAGAGGCAGAGAGAGAATCCTAAGCAGGCTCCATGCTGTTAGAAACCGACACAGAAACCGACTCAGGGCTCGATCTCATGAACCATGAGATCATGACCTAAGCCGAAATCAAGAGTTGGACACTTAACTGACTGAGCCATCCAGGCGTCCCTGGATTAGCTTGTTATTACCATACACATGAAATTACTCTTCTCAATATGCACAATAAATAAAAGCACAGTATACTGGACTAACAAGGAGAGTGAACCAACTTTTATGATATCTAATTCTATACACATGGTGGAATTCTAAAGAATTTTAGTTAACTATCATAGATGGAAAAATGTGCAACATATTCAAACATGGCTTGGCCAAGAAAGTGACGGGTTCAAATGATAAGGGATGTAAAGTCCAGTTTTATCCATCTTTCTTATTTTTCTCCAAAGGTTAATATTAACATAGTAGGACTTGGGAAGACATTCTGATCATACTCTTTACCTGTCTTACCTCTCCATTTCTATATACACTGAATTTTTTTTTCCCTAGTGGAAATACTAAGGCAGCATCTTAGACATAATTATTTGTCTCTATTGGCATGCAAAAGGATCCATCCAATGTGGCAGGTCCCAGGCTATCCAGCAATGCTTTCTTCAACTCAGAAGGTCTCCAACAAACATTATATATACATCGGTACATCTCTACGCTATTCAGGTGAGTCTAGCACTACTATGTGGAAATGGAACAGAGGGCATAATGGACTATATGAACAGGGACTGTAAAACATGGTACAAAATATTATCAGAGCATTCAGTACACCATAACCTGTTAATCACCTGTTGAACAGGTGAAAACCTGTTCATGTGTGTGTCTTCTTCAATGAACTTAACCCCTTGAAAGTAAAGGCTGCATCATCTTAAGAAAGATCAGCAATTCCTAGGGAGTGCTTGATCCTCTGTAGAGGTTAATTCAAGAAATAGGGGCACCTGGGTGGTTCAGTCGGTTGGGCAAGCGATTTCAGCTCAGGTCATGATCTCGCGGTTTGTGGGTTGGAGCCCCACATCGGGCTCTGTGCTGACAGCTTGCTCAGAGCCTGCAGACTGCTTCAGATTCTGTGTCTCCTCATCTCTCTCTGCCCTTCACCCACTCATGCTCTGTCTCTGTCTCTCAAAAATAAATGTTAAAAAAATTAAAATAAATAAATAAATAAATGCTTATCATATGATATATGAGGTTATATACCTTCCTATATTTCATAGACTGATTTAAGTCATGAAAATGGTCATTTTGGTGGAGGAACAAAATACAGTGCTTCCTGGAAGTGAACTTGAAAGGCATGTTTCTGGTGAGGAGGTATATCTTTATATGCTATGCAGAAACAAGATTCTTACAAATATTTGAGAATGTTGATAGGCTGTCTTTCTTGAAGAGTAGCCCTAGAAAATCATTTCTTTCTTCAGACTTTCTGTTAATTAGAGCTCTCCTTAATTTAACCTGGTAACTCTTCTCATTCCCTTTCAGAACTGCATTCTGTATCACTCAAACTCAGTAACTGTCACATTGCCGTGAAGAGTTTTCAGCTTGGCCCTCTGCTATTGGCAACACTTTCCCTACATGTCAAGAAGAAATGGTGCTCTCTTCTAGGCAGAGATAATTCAGTGGAATAGCGCAGCAGTGAACGGTCACACACAGAGTAAAGAGGAAGAAAGGGGACTAGAATAAGTTGGTAAACAGGTACCATGGAGCTCTCAGATAAAACAATTAGGAGGTAGAGTCCAAAATGATAAAGGACCACCGACATCTTCATGACAATAATATAAGAATTAATAGGAATGGAAGCCATGTAACTCAGGTAATAAGAGTCCCTTTGGCTCATTTATTTCTTTTCGAGGGCTTACACTTCTGGTTTCAAAAAATTGTACGGTATTACTTTCTCACCCTAACCTCTATGTTCTTCTTAACGAAATCTAATAATGAGTGTCTTCAGTTGGGGTATCTATTTTATGCATATGGTTAGTAATATGAGATGACCCAAAGGTTTTCCTTAGATCACATATGGGGATGACAACAGAAATTATTTGGGGAAACCTCAGATATTGTGGGAAAAAACAAAACATTATAACCATAAATCAGATCATGAGAGCTTATACACTTTGCTTCTACTCTCACCTTCTTTATTCATAAAATACATCCCTCAACACTCTAGGATCATAAACTCTCCATCTATTATTTAAACAAAGAAGATTTGAGAGGAAAAGACAAACGGGAAGCAAAAGACAAAAAAAAAAAAAGAGAGAGTTCAGGTGATAGAGAGCTATGTAAACATGAAGGTAAGAAATGTAGTACACAGAACAGTAGTGGTGAGGTAAAACCACAAACACAGGGGAAGGAGGCCAGGGCTAAATAATAAATGAATAACACATTGAAAAAAAAAAGAAGAGGTTGGAAGTAGCAAAATACTCTGCAAAAAAAAATTTTTTTTTAATCTCTATTTCAAACTTAAACCCTCCAAGTCTGGGGAATGCAAGCCTTTGGTAGGAAAACGGTGATTTCCTGGCCAGCAACCTGGACAAAGATATGCACCTACACATAAAAAATGAAAGAGCCAGGTAGGCAGGGATTTTAATAAAAATGTAAATCATGACCTTCAAAACAAAAAACAGACTATGCTTCTTCCAAACAGGTGTGAGAACTTTACTGAAATGACATTAGCTACCAGAAGAAAAGCCACAGACAAGTTTGAAGTGAAATGTTCCAGAATCACTTGTATAAAATAACCTCCGTAGGTTTCATTCAGTGGGTAAGTGATAATTATATGAAATACTAACAAAGTATCAAACATGTAAGGAATGAGTTCTAAAGTGAAGTTCGGGAGAAGTATTTTATATAGAAGGAATAAATTAATAATAAATAATTAACATCCAATGAACAATACATTATTGTAAAGTATCAAATAAATCTATCAGTTAACTAAGCTAGAAAAGATCATAAATATAAAAATAAATGACCCCTGGGGCACCTGAGTGGCTCATTTGGTTAAGCATCCGACTCTTGATCTCTGCTTGGGTCATGATCTCATGGCTCATGGGATCGAGCCCCGTGTTGGGCTCCACACTGACATCATGGAACCTGCTTGGGATTCTCTCTCCCCCTCTCTCTCTGCCCATCTCTTGTGTGCCCTGTCTCTCGAAATGAATAAACTTTTTAAAACAATGACCAGAAATCAGGATAATACCTTGGTACAAATAGCAGTCTTAGTGTTATTATTTGTTTGCCCTTTTTCAACAGGGAATATTTTAGGGTTAATGTATGTAATACAACCTGACAAAAACTTCTATAATTCAATGATTAATGGCAGGAATCTATGCAAAAGAAGTATAAAATGGAAAGTCAAGAACTCTAAAATAGTATGAGTGTTAACACCAATAGTATAGTGTTAACACCAAATAAAACTACATGTTAACAGTTGGACATAATAATTTTACATGCTATCGGACATAGGGGATGCCATGATATATACATAGTCAAATCAGATGATCTAATAATAATGTGTAATAATCCTTCTGGATACATGCAACCATTAATAAAGGTGGATCATGCAACCAGATTGAGGATTGTGCAAATCAGAGCTCTTTTTAAAATTATTTTTAAATGTTCTTAAGTTTATTTATTTTGAGAAAGCGAGAGAGAGAGAGAGAGAGAGAGAGAGAGAGAGAGTGTGAGAGTGTAAAACAGGGGCAGAGAGAGAGGGAGAGAGAGAATCCCAAGCAGGCTCCACACTGTCAGGACAGAAAGCAGTGCAGGACTCTATCTCACCAAATGCGAGATCATGACCTGATCCAAAGTTGGGTGTTTAACCAACTAAGCCACGCAGGCACCCCTAAAAATCATTTTAATAGATTTTACTTTATAGAGTAGTTTCACGTTTATATGAAAATTAAACAGAAGGTACAAAGGTTCTCCTATACCACTAATCTCATACAAGCATAGTTCCTAGCATTATCAACACTCCCTACCAGAATGGCCCATTTATTACAAGTGATGGTCCTATGTCCACACATCATTATCACCAAAGTGCATAGATGACATTAGTGTTCACTCTTGGTGATGTACATTCTATGGATTGGGACAAATGTATTAGGTCATGTATTCACCATGATCATATCATACGGACTCGTTTCAATGCCATAAAATCCTCTATGCTCTGCCTATTTAGCTCTCCCTCCCCACCCACTCCTGGTGACCACTAATATTTTTATGGTCTCCAGAATTCTGTCTTTTCCAGAATGTCATATAGTTGAGATCAAATAGAATATAGCCTTTTCAGATTGCCTTTTTTCACTCATAAATATGCATTTAAGTTTCCTCTGTGTCTTTTCATGGCTTGATAGCTCATTTCTTTTAAGCAGTGACTAATATTCCATGGTGTGAAAATACCAGTTTGCTTATCCATTCACTTGCTGAAGAATATCTTGTTTTTTTTTTTTTCCCCAGTTTGGGCAATTATGGAGAAAGCTACTATATAAACATCTGTGTTCAAGTTTTTGTGTGGACCTAAGTTTTCAACTCCTTTGAGTAAATGCCACAGAGTGTGATTATATGCTAAGAGTTTAATAATAAGTTCAGCTACTAATAAGTTAACAAGTTTAGTTACTTACGGTAACAAGTTTAGTTTCTTAAGAAACTGCCAACTGCCTTCCAAAGTGAGAATTAAAAAAAAAAAAATAACTTGAGCAAGAATACCCCAAATAGCTCCATAGTTCATTAAGGATGAATGCCAACAATTAATGAAAGTAGACTCTTCTCATGTTTCACATATATTTCATTATACAATTCTTTTAATAAAGACTAATCAGATCAAAAAGGATCAGTGCACTCTCCCAGAGAATAAACCATTTCAGAGATTGGTGGAGTATGTCAATTCACTCAGGCAGAGGAGTCTAAAACTTAGCATTTACTTACTTAAAACTCATAGATCTACAATTCAAAACAACTTTCTCGAGGACTATAACAAGGCTGCATCTACAGAAACAATGCAAAGTAAACAAACCTATCACAAACGGAGAACACATATTAATAATGGGAAGTTACAATTTGATTCATAAGTTGGTTTATGGACTGAGATTCTGTAACTTGTTAGAAAAGCTTAACACAATTTTTTCAATATTATCTATTTTGAAATAAGGAGAGAGAGAGAGCACGCACACAAGTGGGGAAAGGAAAGAGAGAGAATCCCAAGCAGACTCTGCATTGTGAGCCCTGAGTCCCATGTGGGGCTTGATCTCAGGAACCAAACTGTGAGAACATGACCTGAGCCAAAATCCAGAGCCAGGTGCTTAACCAGCTGAGCCACCCAAGTACCCCAACACAAATCTTTAATTCATTACTTTGATGTGTTTTATTAATGTTATGGCAGGGTAGAAAGAGTAAAGTGTGATTAAAGCAGCTACCAATCCCCCTTGCCTGTCTGAAAGACTGGTTTTCATCCTGAAAGATTACTCAGATGTTATTTCTTCTATGAAGACTCCTGAGATCTTGTGATCTCTCTTACGTTCTTCTTCATCTGCCCTTCCAAATCACTTTGTTCATTTGTTCATACATGTGTTGGCACTTGTCACCTTGTTGTGGTTGTTTGTGTGTGCCTGTTCCTCTGGGCTCAAGAGTATCTACACGCAGAAATCTCTGAAAAGCTTGTGCAATGAGGAGAGAGAAAACTGAGTGACACCTTTTTCTGTGTTACAACCTGACAAATAAATGGTGAGGAGTCTAGGAAGTATCAACCATCTTTCTGGTTCTCTGATTACAAAGACTGTTAATTTTATGAAGGAATAGTAACTGAAAGTGATGTCTTGTTACCTATCCAACAAAGTGATTGTTCCTATTTTTTTTTAAGTTTATTTATTTATTTTGAGATGGAGAGAGACAGCATGAGTTGGGGAGGGGCAGAGAGAGAGAGGGAAACAGAATCCCAAGCAGGCTCCACGCTGTCAACACAGAGCCCAACACAGGGCTCCAACTCACAAATTGTGAGATCATAACCCGAGCCAAATCAAGAGTCGGACGTTTAACCAATTATGATTGCTTCCTTCAGATTCTCTATCCTTCAGATTCTCCAGGATCCATCTAAATACACCATGCGTTATAAAACATTCTTTATCTGTTCCACTGCTTTACAATATCCGCATACAATTTTCAGCACTCTTGTCTCCTTTGTGGGTTATTTTACTACTTTTTCCATTTTCACTTCTTTTCTAAATAAATTCTGATATCCTAGAGTGCTCTGATTATTTTTATAAGCAAGAGTTCTGTTTTCCCACAGGCTGAGCCCAGTGATTTACCCAGAATGCAATCACTGCCTCTTTGTTATTCATTTGAATAAACTGCACATTTAGAAAAATCAAAGTGCACTGTTTGGAAAGAAAATATTTGTTCAAGAACTCCTAACTCTCTTTTTTATGAAAATAAATGTTTAAAATGCTTTCTCCCCTTTTTTTGTTACTTTAAGAACTGTGATATCATTTTCATCTAATGAAGTTGGGTACGAGATAAGGTTCACAGGAAGAGGGGTTTGTTTCTAGTGGGAGTTAGTTTCTGTTGGTATCCCTGACTCAATCTGTGGTATGAAGCAGCTTGAGTATTAAATCTCCCTTGGAAAATTGGGGTCACAGTCCACTTCCCCTGAAAAAAACTTTCCTAAATCCTGGGATTATAGGTACATCCAGCAGCCATTAGGAATTTACTCTGCAGGAGGAAAGGCATTATACTCTAAGAGGTTTGCTCTGCATCACGTTTTGAGGTTAAAAAAAAAAAAAAAAAAAAACACCTTCTCGGATCCAAATACATAGCTGGCCCTTAAATTTCAAAACCAAATTGTAGAGGATGCAGTCTACAAACTTCTTTGATTTCCTACACAAAATACTTTTGCCAATGAATTTATATTCGAAGGCACGGAACTGTGGTGGAGAAGCGGTAGGATACCATAGAAACCAATGTAAGCAGAATGTTACTCTCCAAAACCAGACTGTAAATGTTAGAACCTGTCAAGATTTAAAAAGAAGGTGACAGAGTCAGACATAGGTAGTCACAGAAAAAGGAAAAGCTGTTTTATTTGATCATTAGGCATAGAAGCAGAAGATCAGAACTGGAAAGATTCTTAGAAAGAAGTAAGTACCACCCCTTAATGTATAGAGAAGAACACTGAAAGCAATGGAAATTATGAACTGCCCAAGAGGCTTCTGGGTAAAAATGCAAGAGCAAGAGTTTCAGGCCTTGCAATTGGTATCACCCGCGAATAACAATTACAATGCCTGGTTTAGGTACTGGCACTGAGTAGGCCTCTAAAACAGTTGCTTTCTCTTGTTTTCTTCCTTCTATCTTTCATTGCTATAAAAGGTATCGCAACTTACTGGAGCTCCTGGGTGGCTCAATCGGTTAAATGTCCGATTTGGGCTCAGGTCATGATCTCCCACTTTGCGAGTTCAAGCCCCGCGTCGGACTCTGTTCTAACAGCTCAGAGCTTTAGATTCTGGGTCTCCCTCTCTCTCTGCCCCTCCCCTGCTTGCACTCTGTCTCTGTCTCTCTCAAGAATAATTAAACATAAAAAAAGAAATTTAAAATATACGTGTGTGTGTGTGTGTGTGTGTGTGTGTGTGTGTGTGTATCTCACAACTTACTGATTTCACTAGCCAGACTTCCTGGTTACATAATGAGTGTTTGGTCACTTAGCAGATAGGTAATCCTGGGCAGCACCTTCCTGCGCCTTGGATTCCTAATATGTTAATAACAACTGTAACATAACTTTCATCACAGCAGGACTGGGAGAAATTAAATTAGTTAGTACATACAAAAATGTTTGGAGGAGTACCCAGCATAGAGGACACATGAATGGAAGTTACCTATTATCCTATTATTATAATAATAATTGTGATTGCTATGATGTACCACCTCTTGACATTTGCTTCCTTGTTCCTCATATTTAGATAATATGAAGGATATTTATCTGTCTTCCCTTATTAAAAGATACCAGAGAGCCAATCTAAGCTCTCCAACTGCATTAAATCCTGAATATATTTCAATAAATTAATTAAAGTCATATTTACAGTTGCTATTGGTTTTACATATTTAAAGCCAGATACAGTTTTCATGTTAAGGGTCCTTTTATTAATTTCACTAGGAAGAGAAACGTATGGAGAAATACAGGAGACCATGCAGGATCAGCGGGGTCTCTATCTTGGTCTGTGTTAGAGTCTGTCCCAGCTGACAAGATGCTTTTTTCATCTGCGCGTAAGACTATCCATTGTAAGCAGCCTACGAACAATTTAAGCTGAGGATTCCTATATGAGGCTTCTTTCCTAATACAGCAAAATGTGACCAATTACCTGAGTCCTATTCATTAGGATCAACAGGTCTACAAAATAAAAACCAGTTTTTTTGAAAGCATGAAATCAACCTTTGTGTATATCACAAAGTCTTTGTGTATAATTTGTGTCATTCCATACATATGTGTTTGGTGTGTGTGTGTGTGTGTGTGTGTGTGTGTGTGCATGCGTGTTTATAGTCAAATGCACACCTGTTTTCATATAGAGTCAAAGAGAAGAGAGATCTTTCACCTAACAGGCAACAGTGAACATATCAGTGAACATATCATAAATAAACATTATTTATTCACTTCAGTTCAAAACATCTTTCTAGGTGCAACAATATGAAAGTTCCTCGTGTTTACATTTTAATAGATCTTTCATTGAAATTGCTTTTTTAGGAACATTCTCTTAATGTCTCTGAAGGCAGTAAGGCAAACAAGTATATTATAAAATAATGAAAATCTGGGCTATATTGCTAGTACTTTCAGAGTCATTTGACTTTTTCTTACATAATGTTAAAAAAATTTTCTTGATCTCCCGATTGGAAATGCAAACTAAATGGAAATCTGTACTGACTTTTACCCTTTCCCTACTTCCCATCCATGATCATTATTGTTTCTTCTTGCAAACTACTGAGGGACACTCAATTGAGACTCTCTCTGAACTATTATTAAGTTTTAAAAATCACACCAAATAATTTAAGTGATAAATCCCAAGGCATATTAAAGGCACTGGATAGACCAAGAATTTCTATTTGCAACCCAGCTGTGTCTTCAGCAGCCTAAAAAGGGCTGCGTTCTTTGGGAGGGGAAGTAGGAAGAGAGACGATGAGCTAAGCAGTACTAGAAAGATCTGAGTGATTGAAGCAAATAATGGCAGTGTCCATTTAATCACAATCTGGAAGAAAGGTAACTTTAGGCAAGGGACCCTGACCATTTCTATTTCATTGGAGAAATGATGACTCTCTTAAACTAGGAGATGTTTACAGCTGTAAGACTAAAACTTACATATATGAAAGATGGCTTTCACCAAGCACGCAAGGTGAGTCTATGTGCCTTCCCATAATCTGATAGGTTAGTCAGGCAAAGAATGGTATTCCAGCCTGTTTGAGAGCTACATTTCACATCGTATATCCTGAAGCGTCATTTGTTTTTCTTCACAATTCTTGAGAGTTTGGTTTATGTGACTGGACCTCTGGGAAATGCTGTGCACTCTCATAAAGCATGGAAGGCTGTCTGCAAAATGTCACCAACAACAAAAATAGGAATAATTAATAATCAACAGTTGAATATTTACTAAGGGCTTTGCAGGGATTACCTCATTTCATCCTTATGCCAGTCTTATGAGGAAAGTAGTACTGTCCTCATTGTTTGACAAGGACATTGAAACCAGAGACATCTACTACTTTGCCAAAGTCAAATAAAACAGTTAAATGGGACAGGTCAGATGTGAAACCAGGCAGTCTGACTACAGGACCTATGATCTGAGCCATCAAGCTGGAGAGGCTTATTCTGTTTGCTGAGAAGGAAAAGTCATGACTTACTCATCTTATTCAGCTGTTTAACTGACATGGTACCTTGAATCTGGAAGCTTGATAAAGATTTGCTGGACTGGGTCACAAAGCATTCAAGATCATTAGGGCTATGAACTCTGAACTAAGCAAACAAACTAAACAACAGGTTAAGAACTAAGTTCTATTAAGATTTTTATGCCTTTCAAAATAACCAAAAAGTTAAGATACTAAATCCTGGATGTGCAATAAGCACTTTCTAAGAGGTTACAATATTTCTTCTATTCCTCTTAAGAGAAAGTGTGTACGAACTTTATTTTCACATTAGAATGGCTTTTACAAAGGATTTTGAATGGACTTCAATACTTGTAAATCTCACCAATGTTTCCCTATACTTTCATTTTGTTCTCTCCATAATTTAATAGACCATTTTAGATCCACTGGGTAGCTGCCATCCCACTATCAGGAAAAAAGAACATCAACACTCATTTATTAACAGATGATATGATATCATTTTCTAAAATGAGAAATGGCTGAGACTGACGCTTCTACCCAGGTAATTATTTCATCAAGGAAGAATACAAAATCTAATTACTTCTGATAGATGCTTCTGGATATTAAGAATTAATTTTAATATTAGTTTTGGTGGTGGTATTATTACCCTAGCGTATACCTTGCAAACAATTTATCTGCTGAGTGCAACAAAGATTAGCAGCTCTGACAGGCATTTTATGGGAGCTTCAGAGAAGCAGATACATGTCTATAATTACTTTAATATCGTTCTCCAGATGGAAATATTACCGGCCATGTCATATGACAAAGACTTCTATAACTTTTATCATAAATTTATCTCTGTATTTAGGCAAATTCTAAACAACTGCTTAAGGGGAATACCAACCCTACACTTCCACTCAGTGTAGAGTTGACACGATCTTAATTAAGCATGAACCTTTGTTGGCCTTGAGCTCTCACAAGGGACCATTGATCTCAACCATAGTCAATCAACTGTGGAGGGGGTGTGGGTGTTCACTCAGTAGAAGAACTGTTCTCCTCCATTCACCAGCCATTCCACCTTTTCCAAGGCTCAGCTGAGAGAAACCACATTAAAAGTGGACAGCTTGAAGCAGTCTACCTTATACTTATTCAGATCACCCCAGGGCAAGACTGGCATTCTCTCGGTTATCTAAAGCATGACTTATCGTAATTTCACTTTGATGTTATGTCACTAGTTTATGCTAAAGAGTCAGAATAAGAAATGGTCTTATTGAATTGACACTTAAATACACTACATGTCTCTTTTTGGTGGGATGGAGAGAGGATCCAGTCTCTTTATACTCGGGGTCCCCTCCCTGCGGCTTTCCTCTCCACTGATACTCCACCTGCAGAGGTCAAGATACTGGCTGGGGTGAGTGGGGAGATAGTTCCTGCTGACAGCTCTCCCCTGGAACCCACTGATGGGTGGCATCTAGAGGTGGGTGCCCATCTTGAGGCCTGGGTTACCACACACCCTTCTTCTGCTGGTGGCCATCACTACTGTCTGAGTGCTTATTACAAGATTCCATCTTCTGTGTCTTTCATTTCATATCCTCATTTTTATACCAGCACATTTTGTGTACGTAGACCACTATGATAAACTCTTTCAATTCTTTTTTTAAAAATTTTTTAGTGTTTATTTATATTTGTCAGAGAGAGAGAGAGAGAGAGAGAGAGAGAGAGAGAGACATCGCGAGCAGGGGAGGGGCAGAGTGAGAGAGGCAGACACAGAATCTGAAGCAGGCTCCAGGCTCTGAGCTGTCAGCATACAGTCCCACATGGGGCTCACACCCACGAACCATGAGATCATGACCTGAGCCAAAGTCAGACGCTCAACCAACTGAGTGAGCCACCCAGATGCCCCTGGATTTCATTTTAAACAGCCATCAGTTTTGTTTTGTTTTGTTTTTAGTTTATCTGGTTTTGCAATCTTGCATGTTATATATTGTCTTGAAGTGATGGTCTCCTTGAATGTGTAGACAAGATGTAAGGAAAATCAAGTGATCTTATTTAGAATCTGCCCAATGATTTGGCTACAAAGTTCTCATCAATCTCAACTCCCTACCCTCCCCCTCAGCAGTAGCTGTCCACTCTTCTCTGAGCTATCTAGAGAGATTTTCCAGGATGTTTTCTAAACTTCCTACAAAAAGGCAAAAAGATTCATGATCCGAGGCCACCTAGCATCTTTGGAGCTTCACTCTCATTTAGTCGATGTTAATTCTGAGAGAGAAACATGGAGAGAGAGAGAGAGAGAGAGAGAGAGAGAGAGAGTGTGCCGTGTAAAGTTGGAAAGATGTATTTTTGAGGCATCTTGGGGAACTGAGCAAACTAATCCCAGGCTGAAAATTACAGATACTGCAGAAAAGTCAGAAATAGAATCACAGAATCCATGGTACGGCTCCAGCACTCACCAGTACTCACATGAAGGCCTGAAGTAATCGGGATCCAGGATTCGGTACTCAAAATTTATCTGCCATTCTTAAATCTGTGATCATGGGGGTGAGGAGTGAGTCACAAGAAGAGCTATCTTCAGAGGCCAGCAAGCTAATGAAATAAGTGAACTTGGCAGAGTTTGGCTGTGGTTACATGGAAAGCGGGCAGGTATGATTCATTTTAGTTTGATTGATGCCATCTGGAAATACAAGCCCTAACATATCTGATTATCCTGCCAGAAATATGTCAATTTTAGAAGATATCAAATAATTTAAAAAATTAAAGTGCCATTCAGGCCAAAGAAAACAGCCTGCCAGTTTGTGAATTTTAGTTTAAAATCTATATAAATACCTCAAAAGACAGCTTGTGTTTTTTTTAAATAAAACCCAGAACATTTTGAAAATAGCCCTTGGATTTAAATGAAACAGTGAATCATGAAGAGCTTAAAAATATTTGTATTTGTATAGCCATACATACATTCAATAATTCATCAGGTTATGTAAGTCCATGGAATTTTGGAGAAGAGACTGAAAAATCAGCTACTCTAGAGAATGTTGAGAAACTATCTGGTAATTATGACGATGTAAGAATGTATGTTAAAAAAGACATTTAACCTAGGGTGACTGGGTGGCTCAGTTGGTTAAGCACTCAACTCTTTAATTTCGACTCAGGTCACGATCTTAAGCCCTGCACGGTTCATGAATTCAAGCCCTGCATGGGCTTCTGGGCTAAGGAACCTGCTTGGCCTTCTCTCTCTCTCCCTTTTCCTCTGCCCCTCCCCACTTGCTCTCTCTCTCCCATATTAAACAAACAGACAAATAAAAAGTTTTTAAAAAAGACATTTAACCTAATTTGGTGCATTCTAAAGAGTATCTTATGCTCTGAGATGAAAATTCAAGTAAATATCGACCTTGATTGAAGCTTGGATATTTCACTCAATAAAATGAGTGAAATAATTGATTGGGGTGGGAGGCTATTGGTTTTGGAGTCATTTGGGGGCATATGTTCCTAATTTCTACACGACTGGAAAATGTATCTGCAACCACCCAGGTGAGTATTTCTAGATCCCACTTTACCACTTTGACTATGTCTGAAACCAAATCATTGATTGTATCAAGTTCTTCCCATCTCTTGATCCTTCTATACACCATGGAATAGTAGACAAGCCAATTCACAGTAGCTATTATTTATGGAGAAATGCAAATGTTGTAAGAATGGGCCTCCTTTTTTATTATTATTTTATTTCATTTTTTAAATGTTTTTATTTATTTTTGAAAGAGAGACAGAGTACAAAGAGGGGAGGGGCAGAGAGAGAGGGAGACACAGAATCAGAAGCAGGTCCAGGCTCTGAGCTGTCAGCACAGAGGCCCACGCGGGGTTCGAACCCATGAACTGTGAGATCATGACCTGAGCCGAAGTCAGATGCTTAACCGACTGAGCCACCCAGGCGCCCCTGTTATTATTTTTTTAGTTAACTCATCTATATTTTAAAATACATGAAAAATATTACCTGATAAAATACACTTAAAGTGAGTAAGAAAATGATTTAAAGTGACCAAACTGTACAGAAAATAATGTAAATCCAGGTAAGTGGTAAGTAGGAGAGAGAGACAGAGAATGAATGAAGGGGGTAGAGAAAAAGCCAGGGATTAAACCCACACAGTCATATGCCATAACTCCTTTTCCCATTTAGAGGAAAATACATATTTGACTCTCAAGTTTCTATAGCCAAAAAAAAAAAAAAAGGTGAAATATGATTAATCTCATATGAGTATCTATAAGGAATAAATAACTGTTTCCAGTTTTATTTTTGATAGAGTTGCTACAACTCCTCAAGGAATTAACACTATGTATTGTATCTACATTATAATAGATATTGGGATAAACTGCACAGCTGCTTCCAACAACCATCAATAAAGTCTAAAGGTATCACCTCAGTATATAAACCAATGAGTAATATAGTACAGTGTATACAATGTATCAATGCATCATAATAAAATCCAGTTACAGTTTTTCCATTTCTTGACTCTTAATATTTTCAGCCTGATATTTATTTGTTGTGGGGAGGTGTCCTGGGCATTCAAGGATATTTATTATCCTCTCTGGCCTCTACCCACTAGATGTCAGTAACCCCACTCTCCCCACTGTGACAAACTAAAAGGTACCTAAACGTTGCCACATGCCCCTGTGGGGAAGGCAAAATCAGCCCTGATTAAGAAGACCACCCTAAAGGCAAGGAATATTTGTACAGAATTCTCCAGAAATAGCATTTCTTTCAGCAGAAGCTTTGAAAGCTATTAAGTGGCTGTCAACTCAAGCTTAGTCTGTCTCAGAAGCATCTAGAGAACAGGTATTTGTCAGAGAAAATGGTATAACTGCAGAGATTTATCTTGAAAAATGGGCTGCGACTGTTAAAAACTGAGAACAAACTGAGGGTTGATGGGGGGTGGGAGGGCAGGGTGGGTGATGGGTATTGAGGAGGGCACCTTTTGGGATGAGCACTGGGTGTTGTAGGGAAACCAATTTGACAGTAAATTTCATATATTAAAAAAAATAAAAAAATTAAAAAAAAAAAAAAGAAAAAAGAAAAATGGGCTGCTTCGATGTTGGCTGAGGAAGAAACTTGTGCCTTTTTACCACAGATGCACTTTCTCTACTTCCTGGGCATCCAATTGAAAAGCATTTGCAGCCTGCCTCACACATCAACATGGTTGTGTGGCAGAGTCCTGGCCAACATAATGTGAGAAGAAGTGATGAGTACCATTTCTGTGGAAGACTTAGAAGAAGCAGTTCAGAGCCCTCCTTAGTCTTTCCCCATTCTTCTTACTAGAGGCAGAAAGCATTGACTGCATGGGAGATGAGGAATCCACAAGATGGAGGGAGCCATCTTGAAGGACCAGTGGAGAACAGCAAATGGTCAACCAGTAACACTTGTGCTGTGCTATTTTTGCAAATGAGAATTATTTTTGTGCTTGAGCCTACAACCAGTTTGTGTCTATGTATCACTACGGCGTGGCTAATGCTAATAACACAATAGGACACAAAGCCTCTTCCAAACTAATGATGCCAAATATAGACCTTTTTATGCCATTTCACTGTTTGCACACATCAGTTTATCACGTGGATATTTGTTTGTAATGTCATGTGAAAATAAGTTTCATAAATACGCTTTTATCCTCAAGGGTATTATTTGGGAATAAAGATGACAAAGCTAGACAATAACAGCACAGGAACAAACCAGAATACAAAAATAAATAAAGCAATACATAGCAGATTATCTGGCTCAAGAATTCTAAACAGGAAAGTGACAATACTAAGCTCCATTATTATTACTAGTTCCACTCAAAGAATGTTGAAGTCAAAGCAACTTACAACTCGCTTTTAATTAGGTCTTATCTCCTCTCTGAAGCTGCTATAAATTGATCATTCTGCCCCTATGAATTAGTGAATAGCTTCTCTCATTGACCATGTATCATTTGCTACCCCATATTATTAGTTATCTCCTATCTCCTAAAATCGTCAGAAAGCCTGTTAACCTTTTGAGGATGGAGTTAGAAAAAACAAAGTATCTGTGATGATTCTAACAGCATCTACCATATATTCTCCAATTTAGGCACTAGGTGAAAACAATAAAATCAGAGAAGTTGGCCCAAGTGTGTATTCAGTGTGAAAAGGATCAGTTGGGGGGGGGGAGGGGAATGGTTGAAATAGAGGGGTCTACATACTTTTCCTGATGTGCCCAGAGAAAACGTGAGGCCCAAACTTCCCAGTCTTATAAATGTGAATTCCAAGGGTGCCTTCTAAAATTGACTGTGAAGAGGGCAATGGAGACCACAAGAAACCACAAAAAAACTTCTCCCTTTTGCAATGCAGGTGCTGAATGGATATGCATACTGGCATTCTCTATTAGCCCAGACTAAAAGTTTAGGTTAAATTCTTGAAAATCATGGTATAATCTCATGCTTCAATTCTGCATCCTAAAAAAAAAAAAAAAAAAAAAAAAAAAAAAAAAAAAAAAAAAAAAATTACTAGAATCCAACCAGTATATTTCGATTTTGGTAAAACCTCACTGCAATGAATTGGCTAAGTAACTTAGAGAAAATACCTTTGTGTTGGGGACAAGGACACAACAGGTTTAGTCCTTAAAATAATTATGGATAATTGTACTGAAAATAGCTATACTTTTCTAAACATGTGTTATGTAAAAGCTGAAATCTCTGGATATAGAGTGAAAACACCCCAAATTCCTTGTAAAGCTATTAATGGATCACCCATTATTGCAATGGAAATAAGAAGTCATAAAATAAATCAACTGAAATATTCTAATGTCTATTATTATTTGGTTCTTGTGGCTTCTAGATCAGGAGTCATCAGAGTTTTCTGTAAACAGCTACACAATAAATATTTTAGGCTTTATAGGCCACACATTCTCCGTTACAACTATGTGTACTTAATCCTTCCATTTGGGTGCAAAAGTAGCTATAGATAATTTTTAACAAATGCATAAGGTGGATGATTTTTAAAAGCCTAAAAATCCTTTTCTGAATGTTGTTACATTCACTGACATCTTTAATGTGCTTTCAAATTTTTGGGTAAAACATTACTGAGATAATTACTATAATTATTTAAATGCCATTAAAATTGGAATTCAGTTCTAAAGCTACTTGTCTTAAGTGGTAAATAGTACTTTTACCCATGAACATAAAAAATTTAAATGAGATTTCTAGGAAATACCTCAATTCTGGCATTTAAGAATTGAGAAACAATTCTCCGCGTGTCTCTCAAATTTCTGCACATCCTAAATTTAAGGCACTAGCAGCTTTTATCTGACCTATAATACATGCTCAAGAATGTTGAGATAGTTAAGAGCCTCAGAAGACAGAAATAGAGTTTGCACCTAGATCAGATTATATGATTATATTTTTTTTCTGCCCAGTTTAAATGTTTACTTACTGGGGGTGGGGGAGAGGAGCAGAGGGCCACAGGGGCAGAGGGGGAGACAGGGAGAGAATCCAAAGCAGGCTCCATGCTGCCAGCACAGATCCTGACACGAGGCTCGATCCAAGACCATGATAAGCTGATATCGAGCCACCCAGGCACCCCCTACCCATTTTAATAAAGATAACATCTTTGCAAAGGTTTGCTAGCAGCCCATTTTAAAAAATGCAGGCGATTCCTGGGGGGCTGAGTCACTTAAGCGTCTGACATCAGCGCAGGTCATGACCTCAAGGTTTTTGAGTTTGAGCCCTGTGTCAGGCTCTGTGCTGACAGCTGGGAGTCTGGAGCCTGGGGTCTGGTTCAGATTCTGTGTCTCCCTCTCTCCCTGCCCCTCCCCTGCTCTTGCTCTATCTCTCTCTCAAAAATAAATAAACATTAAAAAAATTTAGGGGCCCCTGTGTGTCTCAGTCAGTTAAGCATCAGACTTCAGCTCAGGTCATGATCTCACGGTTGGTGGGTTCTAGCTCCACATCAGGCTCAGTGCTGACAGCTCAGGGCCTGGAGCCTGCTTTGGATTCTGTGTCTCCGTCTCTCTCTGCCCCTCCCCTGCTCATGCTCTGTCTCTCAAAAATAAACTAAACATTAAAAAAAAATTTTTTTAATGTAAAATATTCGGGTTGCTTGTTTTAAAATAACAAAAGGGTATTGAGAAATAAAAATTGAAAAAATCTCACTGTATAAAAATGTATCGAAATTTCTCTGGGCTTTTCTCCTATATAGCTCTCTATTAGGCTCAGAATGTAGGTCAGGAGTCCTTAAAGCCAGTGATGTGTGAAAGCAGATTTCTACTGGCCTACAAGATGTAACTTTAATTTGTAATCACTATGGTGAAATATTTACACCACATACATCGCTAAATACTACAAATCACAAATTAAGGTTCTTTGCCATCCTTTATTTCTTTCTTTCTTGCTCTATCTCTTTCTTTCCTTCTTTTCTATCTTTTCTTTCTTTTTCCCTGAGAGCTGCTTTTCTTTTCTATCTTTTCTTTCTTTTTCCCTGAGAGCTGCTTTTCTAACATATAACTTATACCATTATTAATGGCAACAAATACACCCTTTAGGTACCTTCTCTAAATTCACAAATGCATCTTAGATAATACCCCAAGGTAAACTGATATGAATATTGTACATCAAAAGTATGCCAATTATATGAATTAAAGGTTATTCTTACAGAAGGGTTTATTAAATCACAGCTACCAGAAACAAAAACCCAAATTAAAAAAAAACTGATTTCATTCTTATTTAAATGCCTGGTTCCTATTTCCAGTAAGCAGGAGCTTACTCATGGTTTAGACAGTAAATAACATGAGCAAAACATTACATCACAAATCCCTACACTATCCTTTCAAAGTTTGGGAGAAAGTGAGAAAAAGAATGAGATGTTAAAGAAAAAAAGTTACCAAAATCTGTAACTACACTAAATTAAAATCTTCTGAAAAATAACCTTTGCCCCAAAAAGGATGGGGACCACACAAAACAGAAAAACTTAGAAAAAGATCATGAACAGCTGAAGAAGTTGCTCACCTTGGCCTCAAGACCTTGGCCAACTTGCAAGGTGTTATATGTGTTGCCTTCAGTCTTACCATTTATAGGTCAAGTTCGCCTTCCCTGAGAAACTTACACAATTAGGTCTTCTATACAATCTGACCCACGGAGTTGGTCCTGACTGAGAAACGTGTGTTCAAACCTCTTGACCCGTGCTGAACCAGGCTAAACCAGACTGTCTTCAAAAGTACTCTGATAACTGTGATGAGGAAATTAGGTTCACACATCCAACTGCAAAGTCACTTCCAAACAAAGCAATAAACACACAAAGCACTACCTTTTTTGAGTATCAGGAAGAAAAAATAATATTGCCACACATCAAAATGTATGGATCTCCAAATCCAGTATCACACCAGTTGAAATGGGAAAAGGAAAGGAAAAACAACCATTTCAGCCTGAAGATGCTATCTACATGTTTTGGAAAAACAGGCTCTAGAAGGAGCCTGTGCGACTGTTAATGAATGCCATCCGTGAAGACTGAACTGGCCTTAGAGATTTGGTTATTTGTTGACAAATGAATAAAGAATCAACAGGGAAATCTTCAAAAAGTCTTTGGCAGTGTGGGCCAGATACTTGCTGCATATTAGATATATAAGGACCGGGTTTCTCGTTATTTGATACACATGCACTTCCCCTGGGCAAGTTTTAATATTTCAGAATCTGATGCAGTAAGTCTGGGGTTGGACCCAGGATTCTGCACCTGTAACAGGTTCCCAGGTGATGGCAACAGTGACCATCTACAGAATAGCCAAGACTTCATCTTATTGATAGATGAGTTTTAATAACCCTCAATTATATTTTACCTGTGTAAGGCTTTGATAACTAAAATCTATGACACCTGTCCTAGAAATAACTTCCAACACTTCATCTGGGAGTATTGCCCTGACTCTTAGTAGCCCTGCTACTTCAGTACATCGTTCAGCCATCTGGCCCTGAATGATCCAGAACAAACATGGTTACACTATTATCAGGACTCTAAACTGGCTCTATTAATACTCTAATCTCAGTATAAATCTTGCCCAGCCTCTTATTTAGAAGATTTCTTCTGTTTTAGATTACTGACAGAAGCAGCTCCCTAAAACCTTAAGAAGGTAGACCAAGAATAAAGAAATTACTTAAGGACTTGGGGATCTTGTCTCACTTGGTATTAAAAAAAAAAAAGGAATTGGCAGTCTAAGTTCATTGGATGTAACAGTCCTTGACAGACCATCATGAAAACCTAACACAAATCAACAAAATTCAGGCAAATGAGTAATTCCAACAATGTAGCTACTACAAATTATTTGTATCATCTTTTACTTTGTTCAACCTGGACTAAACAATCACCACCCTAGGAAATGACACTCCAGTTGCCGTATTTATGCCAACAGCTGCCCCGAGCCCAGATGGATTGAGCTGCATCTGTCCTCAGTGTTCCAGCCAGGCTATTTGTCTGAGACCTGACCATCTGGGTTACATAAAGATATCGTTCAGATTGAGACTCACCAGTGGAAGTATGAGCTTTCTCAGCTGAGTTTCCCATAATGCAAGAACTGATACGAGTTGTGTGTGGGTCAAATAATTGCATCCATTACAAGCGGAACAAACGAGAGAAACTATTCTGGAAACTTTTCTTCTCCTGCACATTGTACTGAAATATCATTCGGAATGGGTGAGATTTTAGATGGTGCTAATTTTCAGGACTGTTTGAGTCTTGGTGAACTAAAAGGTATATAGTTCTCCTCTGCCTCAAAATTAAATCTAATATCAGGTAAAATTATGTAGTTCTGAAATTCCAACTTCTAAAAATAGAATGCTGCATTACTGACTTTTCATGATTTATGTTAAAATATTTATGTGTCCTACATATGTTAGGGAATATTGTTAATAAAAGGGAGTATTCTGTGATAATTCTAAATCAGCACAAAACAAATTTATAAGCATGAATAGAGTGTGCTTGCTACTACAATATTTGTTCATTTATTTTTTTTAATGTTTATTTTTGAGAGAGGGGAAGGGAGGGGAAAAGAGAGAGAGAGAGAAAGAGAGGGAGGGAGGGAAGGAGGGAGGGAGAGGGAGAGAACACAAGAGAGGGAGGGGCAGGGAGAGAGGAAGACAGAGAATTCAAAGCAGGCTCCAGGCTCTGAGCTGTCAGCACAGAGCCTGATGCGGGGCTCAAACACACAAGCCATGAGATCATGACCTGAGCCAAAGTCGGATGTTCAACCAACTGAGCCACCCAGGTGGCCCTCATTTACTTTAATATTATTTTCCATTATAATAGCATCACTGTCAACTCTACTTATTTTTATATGTATTTCTTGCCCACATATTGGAGTTTTCAAACAACTATCTCTTGGATTAACTTTTTATTTTCACTGTTTTTATGATACATATTTGGATTTTATTTATTTCCTCCATTTGATTTTTTTGTTTAAAAAATTCTTCACTCAAATGATGATGTGATTGTTTTAAGTTGTTTTTTCAATGTTTATCATTATAAAGATAATGTGCTCCTAACTGTAAAAGTTTGAGAGTATCAGAAAATTAAGTGACTCACTTCAACCACTTTTTCTTTATACAAACTACCCTCTCCTTCATCAGTTAGCTCATACACTTAAGTATTATAACATACATAATCTGTTGTGATAGTTTTAAAATTACAGTTCATAATGAATAAATAGAAAGACAGATATACATATGACTAGAGATAGAAATATAGATATATATTTAGATAGATCAACAGAGACAAAAATAGCTGTATATTTGCATTACATTTAATATTGACAATTCTAAAAACATGCCTGTTTATACTAAATCAACAAAGTGAAATTACTTTTTATTTATCCAATATTATCCCAGATAATATAAACTTATGAAACATTTGGATTAGTTTCTATATTTATGAGAGTTTTAGGAATACTTATTTTATATAAGTGCTTATTTTTCTTTAAGTCTACTGAATACAACTCTTAAAAATATCACACATACATAATATACACACATACACATAGACATATTAACAGACACAGAGATCATAGCTTTTGTTTTAACTTTTAATCATGTCTAAGGTATAATAATACAAGATTCAAGACAATCGCTGGATCCAAATTGTTTCTGACAGATGGCCTAAGTTAAGGTCACCTGCATACTGTAAGGGCACTTTTAGGGAATTTATTTTCAGAGTCATTTTGTCTTAAAAGCATCTGCAACCCAACCAGAGAATGTATGCCATTGTCTCACAGAGATCTGAGATTCTCTGTTTTCAAGGGTTCCTCTTAAGGTGGATTATCTGGTCTTAAGTTAAAGATTCCCCAAAGTAACTGCTACAATTCCACATTCACCAAAAGTTAACCCATTTTCCAAAAGGCACAAGATCCTGGTCCATACGTGGGTACACATATAGGAAGCAGGACTTTTTGAGGGAAATGGAGGAATAACTGTAGACCATCTTCCTCTTTTGATTCCCCAAGATTTTTAACTCTGAGGGTGCATATTTCTTTTTTTTTAAATTTATTTGAGAGAGAGAGACAGAGACAGAGAGGGAGAGAGAGGGAGAGATACAGAGAGAGAGACAGAGACAGAGAGAGAGAGGCAGGGAATTGCGTGAGTCGGGGAGGGGCAGAGAGAGAGGGAGAGAGAATCCAGAGCAGGTTCTTCCGTGTCAGCACAGAGCCAGATGCGGGGCTAGATCTCACAAACCAAAAGATCATGACATGAGCTGAAATCAAGAGTTGGATGCCCAAGCAACTGAGCCACCCGCGTGCCCTGAGACTGTCTATTTCTTACTGGCTGTTCCAAAGCACAGGGAATCACGTTTACCCCCTTCTGAACAAAATAAGATGATTTGTCAATAAGCTTCAAAAAAGAAAATACGGGTTTGTACAACAATGTCAGGGAGCTCAAAACACAAAGAGAGAGAACTCAGATCCAAGGGAGACTTACCCATGAATTCTCTAGTTCAGAAGATAATATTTAGTAAGAGTTTATTATACATGAAAGAACATTTCACAGACTGGGAGCCTTAAAATTCAGAGAATCATATCAAACTCAATGGCATGAAGTTACACGATGGCTTATAAAGTGAAAATGAGGAAGTTGTCTACCCTTCAGAATGATTAGTTATTATAGTAGGTGCTTCCAAATGGCAGGGGATTGGTTAAAAGGGATTATCTCACACCATTTTCAGAAAGATGACTTACGTTTCTTTTATGATTGTCAGAGGCATTTATAAGAAATAACTTAAGTTTCATGCATATTCATGGAATAAGATGAATTTAATTTCAGGGGCACCTGGATGGCTCAGTCAGTTAAGCATCTGACTCTTGATCTTGGCTCAGGTCATGATTTCTGTTTCTGAGTTTAAATTCCTTTTTTTTTTTTTTTTTTTTTTTTTTTTAATTTTTTTTTTCAACGTTTTTTATTTATTTTTGGGACAGAGAGAGACAGAGCATGAACGGGGGAGGGGCAGAGAGAGAGGGAGACACAGAATCGGAAACAGGCTCCAGGCTCCGAGCCATCAGCCCAGAGCCTGACGCGGGGCTCGAACTCACGGACCGCGAGATCGTGACCTGGCTGAAGTCGGACGCTTAACCGACTGCGCCACCCAGGCGCCCCTCTGAGTTTAAATTCCTAGTCAGGCTCTGAGCTGATGGCAGGGAGGCTGCTTGGGATCTTCTCCCTCTCTCTGTGTCCCTCTCCGACTCATGCTATCTCTCTCTCTCTTAAAAAAATAAAAATAAATAAAACAGTGGTAAAAGACTTCTAAAAAAATTAATTTTACTTGCATGGTTTATTAAGGAAGTTAGTTCTTAAGTTCAGTCATCATTTTGTTTTCAGTTTTATCAGTAATATATAGTAAAAAAAAAAAAAATTAAGTCCTGTTCTTTGACTCAATGGTTTTGTGATTATCGTTTTAGTCTCAATATTCCTTTAGGAATGTCTGTCTTCATTTTCTTTAAATGAGTCTATCTTGTTTTCCTTGAAGACATATTACCAAAGCCCAGGATTAAATTATAAAGTCATGAATAAAGTTAATGCTGACCATCAAATAACTTCTTATTCTAACTAGTAATGATCTCTAAGTAATCACAGGCAACAGGTGTCCTTAAGGATTCCCTGTTTGTAGAAAAATGTATTTTACATGTTCCTTTACAATTCATGAAATTATTTACTAAATTAACTTTGGGCATTCACAAGTGTATGTTTAACCTCTGAGAAAAACAAAGTTTATTACATACTTTCTATGTTGCAGACACTTGTCAGTATTAAAGTAGACAACACAATTCACACTTGCTATATGGAAACCCTGCTGCAGAGATATTCCAATCAAATTATTGTTAAAATCATTAGCTTGCTTTTGAGATAGATGTGTGAATTACTTAGGAGATTTGAAAGAGTCTCATAAAGAAAACTCTATACCAGTGGCATATTTGTGGATATACTTTTGTGCTTGATTCTGAGAAGACAAGCTGGTAAAATAATTTCACGCTTTAAATTGCATTTCGCATATATGACATTGTTCCCTTTTAAATTTGTTCATATTCTATCTATGCTTTCTACTTGACAGCTAGTTCCCAGGTTGCCAATAAAAAAGACAAAAAGGATATCAAAATTGATTGTATGAAGATCTTGTTTTCTAGTCATTTCAAAATAAATCTAAGAAGGTAAACCAAATCCATGCTTATTATTTTTCTTTTTCCCTGTTTTACTAACAAACATAGTTTAGATGCCATAATTGCTACTCTTCTTTGAATAAGCATAATTAATTTTAGGAAGATGGAAGCTTCTAAAAATTAAACAGTTTTCACATTTGTTTAAAATTACTTTGCAAATCCTATCAAGTCAAGTAAGCTTATGTGAGAAGAAAAAATGAAAGTGACAAAAAAGTGATAACTTGTTTCCTTTCTCCCCCAAAAAGATCCAAATGCAGGTGAATGAAACACTGTATGTAAATACATAAAATATACACAATTGACCCTTGAATAACACAGGTTTGAACTGCTTGGGTCCATTTACAGTGTGTTTTCAATAAATACAGTACAGTATTATAAACGTATGTTCTCTCTCATTATTTTCTAAATAGGATTTTCTTTTCTCTAGCTTACTTTACTGTAAGAATACAATATATAATATAAATAACAAACAATATATGTATTAGTTGACTATGTTGCCAGTGTAACTACATAAGGCTTCTGGGCAAAGTAGGTTATTAGTAGTTACCTTTTTGGAGGCGTCCAAAGTTACATGCAGATTTTCCACTGAGTGCTGATGCCCCTACAACCCATGTTGTTAGAGGGTCAATTATATTCTTCCTTCCAATAACTACTCTGTGTGAAACACCAAAGAACCTTCTCCTCCCCCAAAGAATTGTTGTTTCTCCCGTCTGTCAGTCTTTGGGTTTGCTCCAATAAGCTTTACTGTTCATGTGATTATACAAAACAAAAGGGAAATCAACAATGAGAGATAATTTCAAGGTTTTAGGCTAGGTAGCAGAGAGGTTATGTTCTGGTTGAAAAGGTAGAAAATGAGCAAAAGCTATATAAAAGAAAAAAAAAGTTAAATTCTAGAAGGAATACTATGTGATATCCTTGCACACATCTCTGCTCAATGTGGATATGAAACTACCATTTCAGGTAAGAGGTTGGGGCTCCTACTATAAATTAAGTGCTAAGAATAAATGCAAGATGCATATACCTAGGGAAAACAGGTAGAAAAATAGCTGTGATTCAAAGACCCAGATTGGGGGCGCCTGGGTGGCGCAGTCGGTTAAGCGTCTGACTTCAGCCAGGTCACGATCTCGCGGTCCGTGAGTTCGAGCCCCGCGTCGGGCTCTAGGCTGATGGCTCGGAGCCTGGAGCCTGTTTCTGATTCTGTGTCTCCCTCTCTCTCTGACCCTCCCCCGTTCATGCTCTGTCTCTCTCTGTCCCAAAAATAAATAAAAAACGTTGAAAAAAAAAATTAAAAAAAAAAAAAAAAAAAAAAAAAAAGACCCAGATTGGTGTTTGCATATAATTAAGAAATGGGATCTCAAGCCAACAAAGAAAAAGAGTCTAGAGAAAAAGCTAAAAACAATAATAAACAAACTATTAATTTATAATATTACTCTGTCTCTAATATTCAAAAATAAGGCAACTGATGTATTATCAATGGAATATACTCTTCCAGGCATTTGACAAATTTTTTTTCCAGTAGCATGGAAAATACATACTTATTTTCATTCATGACGCAGAGGCAAGATATGTAAAAAAGACGGCCCATATTAGAAGTGAAGGCAAGGTCCAAAGTAAGCAATAAACCATCTGGCTTTATTATCCCAAATCAATTTGGTTCTACCATTGAGGACTAAATGTTCAATTTAAAGAACTCTGCAAAACAAAGAAACAACAGACCCAATGACTAGTTTCAAAGATATCACCAGCTCGAGTAATATGAGTGTCTCATAGTAAGGAGACAAAATGTCATACTGGTCCTAAAATGAGACAAGGCGCTATATTACAAGGGCTCAAAGTAGGGGCACAGAACTTAATTTGGTATTTGCGAAGACAGATGATTGTGCCTTACCCTGCGTGAAGAAGATTTCTTCTAAAAGGAAGGATTGTAGCTGAGCATAAAAGATATGCCAAAGAATGAGTCACTTCTGACTCTTACTGTTAATGAGGGAGAGATACTAACTCTAGGGTTATCGGATGAATCAACCCATAACAACAACACTAAACAGATGAGATCAATGCAGGTTATTAATCACATACACTCACAGCCTGGGGGAGAAGGACACAGCATACCATGGAGGGCCACACGGCACTTACATTTGGGAAGAGAGAAATAAGCAGGGGACGTGGGAGACAGGTGCTGATACAGAAAGATATGGTTGGTTGGTTTTAATAATTCTGTAAGCTGGTGGACCACTGAACCCCACTACCTGGGAATAAGTAGAAATTTTGCTTGATCTCTTTGATAAGGAGACTGTTTGACGATGGGCTTTATCCGTGGGAGCATAATGGAGAGGCAAATTTGTAGTGGGGCCATTTCAAGCCTTCCTGGTTTCACTAGATGTCAAGGTAGCACATGATATTGGGTGTCAGTTTTCAGTCTTACAGCAATGTATGGAGACAAAACATGGCCACAGAGTGAAGATGGGAACATGAATGCCATGCACGAGATGGAGACGATGCCTTGTGACACATAGCTTAGGAAAACCCAAAGAACAACGGGTCAACAGAGTCAGGTGAGACTAAAGAATTCCTAACAATCTGAGAAATATGAATTTTCTGTCAGTTAAAATTGTTCATCTTTACTGTAGAATAAAATTCCTTCAAAACCTTACGAGCAATTTTATAGTGGTGTTCAAGTAAGTATGTGACATTCTAATTATAGTCCACATTAATTTACTGAGTTTTCAAATGTGTAAAATGGTACTAAATTGGGTCTGTGTTAGTAGTCTTTAAGTTAGCACCTCTTCTTTATGCTATTTTCAAACACTAATGTAAATTAGATGGTCTGTTCATTCAATTGATCTGAATTTATGAGTTTAATGCACTATAGCACCGATAAAGCTCAAAATAATTTTGAATTTTTTCAATGGTTATTTTTAAGAGAGACAGAGACAGAGAGGGAGAGCGAACCTGAGTGGGGGAGGGGCAGAGAGAGGGAGACACAGAATCCGAAGCAGGCTCCAGGCTCTGAGCTGTCAGCCCAAAGTCCAATGCTGGGCTTGAACCCATGAATGATGACATCATGACCTGAGCCAAAGTCAGATGCTTAACCATCCGAGCCACCGAGGTACCCCTATAAAATAATTTTGTAATATAAAATTAGCCTACCAGATATTCTGATTTAAACAACATTTGTCTACATCACCTAGATTAATTTATAATGCTATTCTAACCAAAAATGAAATTAGTTACAAACCTTATTTGATTTTCTCTGTGTAAAATTCTGAGACAAGAGGAGTGCATGGGTGGCTCAGTCAGTTGAGCATCTAACTCTTGATTTTGACTCCAGTCATGATCTCATGGTTTGTAAGATTGAGCCCCACATTGGGCTCTGTGCTGACAGCCTAGAGACTGCTTGGAATTCTCTTCCCTGCTCATGCTCTCTTGCAGAATAAATAAATAAACATCTTAAAAAGTAAATAAATAAAACTGTGAGACAGGAGACAATTTCTTTTGTAAAAAAGATTATATTGAGTTGCAATCAATTTTTAGGAATGGACTTTACTATGAAATACACACACTGTGCCAACATTTCTGTGACAGTTGTTCAAGAAAAGCATCATGGCTTCCCAATACGGGAACCATGTCTCTCACTCCCAGGGTGAGAGGACATTACTGTCTACCAGATGTTCCAGCAAACAGCCTGCCCTTCTATTCAGGTCTATCTGGGGAGCCAATAGGAAAGAGCGATACCACACTAGGTGAGGAGGCAGAATGTATAAGGACCCTAAGAGAGCAGGAAGAGACTAGGCTCGGCTCACATGCTTTGCCATGGATCAACACCAACTAGCCCTGGTGGTCCAGGAAGGGGTTACATGCCATAGAAGCAGACTTATAACTCCCTGCCACTCTCAGTAATAGCAGAAGTAAATGCTTGAAAGGCTGCCACTTAATCTGTCAGACATCACCACCTGTTATTTACCTAATGCCAAAGAAACTCTCTAGTTCCTGTCTTTAAAAGCCCTCTAGGGCTGGTTTACAGTGACTGGAGTGCCAAATTGACTTTGTCAGTAAGAGACCCTGGACACTTGAAAAGTATCTCTGGAAAAGTATGAAGGACTTTCGCGAGCCAGCATTTTTGTTGGAAAGGTAGAATTAGAGTAATTTCAAGTATGTGCTTCTTTCTTTTTATCAAAATGAGGATCACATCGTGTTATCTACACTGGATCACTATACAGTTTTATTACTACATTTCTCATTAATAGTACTGTAGTAGCCAGTGCGCACTGTGTATTTAAACTTGGTCTTTTGGGCTGAATCGAAAGTCTCAATACTTGTGCTCTAAAATCATTAAAAAATAAATCTGCACGTTCTAAATTTGAGATTCCTCATATTTCACAAAATATGACCCATGTGCTTTGAATTATATTTTCACATGCTCTCCAATCATGGGAGCCCTATCAAAGCAGGGAAATCACTTTGTAGAAGGCAATTCCCTCACAAAACTCCAGATACTACCTCAATGCTCATAGCTAAAAACCTCAGATGCTCAGACTTTTATTCTTAGTTATGAAAGACTCCCTTTTGTCTCTGAATAAATAAGAAACATAAGTTATTTTTACAAAGGCACATGTCTTTAAGAAATTAATTTCATATATTCATATTCTCACCTCCTGACCTCGTTTTTGGTCAAAGTCACTTAATCTACCTGCATACGTAGCTTAGAATCTGTACTACTTTTTTAGAAACTTGATTTTAATTCACTGGTCCAGAAGAATAACAGCAAACCTTCAACATCATCCAGTTACAAGATACCACTTATGTATACAGTGAAGACCATTTATATAAAAGCAAAATTTTGTGTTTAAAATAATAGACTAAAGGTACATTCACATATTATATAGTCTTACATGTTTTAAATCTCCTTGGGGGGCACCTGGGTGGCTCAGTCGGTTGAGCGTCGACTTCGGCTCAGGTCATGATCTCACGGTCTGTGAGTTCGAGCCCAGCGTCAGGCTTTGTGCTGCCAGCTCAGAGCCTGGAGCCTGCTTCTGATTCTGTGTCTCCCTCTCTCTCTGACCCTCCCCAACTCATGCTCTGTCTCTCTCTGCCTCAGAAATAAATAAACATTAAAAAAATTAAAAAAAAAATCTCCTTGGAACTCAAGCTACCTTATATAAAACTGGTATGAAAATCCTGTTTTCAAAGGGATGGAGTGAGCTCCCTGTTGTAAAAATAATGCTATTTATGGTTCTGTATCCTGGCAGCAAGTGGCAGGTACCTAAGCAATGTTATTTCTTACTTTTCTGTCTGCCTTTACCTGTCATCTGCCCATAGGAGCTCACTCATGTTTATTTTTAAGTTTTGGAAAGTATTTCATGTGAGTTATATAAGTCTGTTTTACAAAATGTATACATTATGAATCAAAGTGAAGAATACAGATATGTCAATAACTTTTCAACCCTAAGACAATTCATGAATTCTTTTGGTATAATATTAATGGTTTTCTATGCAGATGTGTGTATTCTTTTTAAAAAACTGTTTATTCATTTAATTTGAAAGAGTGTAGGTAGGGGAGGGGCAGAGAGAGAGAGAGAGAGAGAGAGAGAGAGAGAGAGAGAATATCCCAAGCAGACTCCATGCTGTCAGTGCAGAGCCCGATGTGGGTCTCAATGTCATGAACTGCGAGACCATGACTTGAGCCAAAATCAAGAGTAGGATGCTTAACTGATCCACCCAGGTGTTCCCAGAGATATGTATTCTTAATAAAATTGTGTCTTATTTACACCTGTTTTATTTCTCATCAACAATAGGTTGTAATAAAGAAATATTTCTACATTATAATTATTACACATAAATATATTAGCTTCAACAATCCATCATAGTTAACTTTCTTTGTTGAACATTTAAAATGCTTTCAGTGTGTTATTAGCAATGCTGAAAACAAATACATATGCAAGTATATTTTTTCATTCAATTTTATCTTCTCAGAAAAAGTTCCAAAAATAGAGTTTATTTTTCACTAAACACACACACATATACAAATACACATCAAAAAATGATGAAGATTTCCTTGGTCTCCAGTTCAAGTGCCAAAATCCAAATAAAAGAAAATTCTAAGCAAATGATTTCTTCTATGTTGTATAACTCATTTTTAAAAGTTTTCTTTGAGAGACAGAGAAAGTGCATGTGTGAGAGGGGAGGGGCAGAGAGAAATGCAAAGAGAGAGAATCCCAAGTAGACTCCACACTTTTAGTGCAGAGCCTGATCTGGGACTCAATCTCATAAATTGTGAGATCATGACCTGACTAAAGTCAGACTCTTAACTGAATGAGCCACCCAGGCACCCCCATGTTATATAACTTATAAAACAGTGTTGAATGTAAGTGAACCTCTGGAAATATTTTTTAACCTTCCTCACATTTTGAAGAAATATCCTCAAAAGAAAATAACTACATGCCTGCATAAAAGAGCAAAAACATTTTTTTAATACTGTGTGACCGGGCTGTGGGCAACTAAGAGAAGTAGGGGAGAACAGAAACCATGAGAAAATGGGAATTCTAAGAAAGTAGTGGAGCTGGAATTCATTTCAGGGAACCTAAGATTTGGACTTAATAGAACTAAAACTTCATCAGGAACCAGGACATAAACTTGCTACCCACAAGAAAGTTTATCAGACCATTAAGGACAGGTCTAAAGTGGTAACTATTTCATTGAGTGAAATGAAGGCCAGCTTCACAGTTAATGAACTTACTTTTCTTGGGCCTTGCTCTACTAGAGCACAAGCAAGGGGATGGGGGCACAAAATACCTTGGCTGAGAAAATACAACCACAAAATTACTTTCACTTATGTTAGGTGCTAGAATATACTCCATATGGATTAAGAAAAAAATGGACAACCCAAAATAGAATCACAAAAGCAAAAACACAAAGTATGGAACAATTTCAATTGGTATATGTTGGGAGTCTTGCTTAGTAATTGGCAGGGATGCAAATCCTATTTGAAGAAATGAACCTTAAATCCTAAAATAATTCCCACAAAGTTCCAAAATTTCCAGAACTTGTAATCAAGAGCTCAGAGACTGACAAAAATTAATAAACATATGAAGAAACACAGCTCACTGACAAAATATTACCAAGACAAATATCAGATTTTTACATAGGAAACTGAAATGATCAGAAATAAACTATTTCCAAAGGCTTTTAAATATGCTAAAAAGAAAAGAACTTTCATAATGCTTCATGAATGAATGAGCATCAAAAATAAGCAATCCAATCTTAGAAAGATTCCAGTATAATTTGTAAAAAAATATTTAACTAATATTAACAAGAGCCCAACTGCATACATTTTAAAGATCTAATTGGCTTTATTAACTGATTCTCGAACTGGGCAGCATCAATCTTGCAAGTAGAGGTGAGCTCCAAAGGGCTACAGAGAAGGAAAAGTGGTTTTTTTTTTAATGTTTATTTATTTATTTTGAGAGGTGGGGGGGATGGGGATATGAGCAGGGGAAGGGCAGAGAGAGAGAGGGAGAGAGAAAATCCCAAGCAGGTTCTAGCTTACAAACTGGGAGATCATGCATGACATGAGCCGAAATCAAGAATGGGATGCTTAATGAGGTTCCAGGGAGAGAAAGAGTAGGAAAAAAAGAAATGATTTGCAAAGAATCCACTGTTTTAGGTGAGGTCACCCTCCTGAGGGGCATGGAAATGCTTCATCAGTAAATTTCCTCGGGCTGACCAGGATACTCCCATGCTCACTGGTTAAAGGTTACATTTCTCAGTGGTTGGAACTATAGTTAGGTTAGGCATTAAGTCTTTCTTTATTGACTTTCGACCTTAACCTAAATTATACCTCTGGTTTTCTTTTTAATAGTAGCAATTAAATTAGAAACCCAATGAACTAGAAAGTAGTAGAGAATAAAAAATTTAGACTATTCATGAATTGGTTGACAAATCTGAAGAAATCGTCCAGACAAAGACACAAAGAGAGATAAAACCTAGTAAGATAAAGTAAGAGACATGAGGGAGAGAGTGAGACATTCTAACCCATGTCCATTCAGATTTTCAGAAGAAAAAATAAAAGTAATGTAAAAGAGGCAATATTTAGAATGATATTGCATGAAATATGCTTTGAATTGCTGAAGGATACCCAGTCTTAGATTTGGTAAATATGATAAATTTCAAATGAGATAATAAAAAGAAATAGAAGTATACACAATTTGAAGTAAAACTACCAACACTAACAGTAGAGAGAAATCATTAAATGCTCTCAGGTAGACAAGACAACCCAAAAATGGCAAATAGGCCAAAAGCAGACTTTCTAAAACAATATAGAAAGCCAGAATGCACAGGACGCTCATCTTGAACATAGCTTTCAGTACAGAATTATGTTCCTAATGAAGCAGTATTTCAGAAATGATTGTTAACCAACTCTACTTTTAGATAAACCAAAGCTGGGGAAGTTAACTACCAACAGATCTTAGCAAAAACAACTTCCGAATTTGTACTTCAGGAAGAAGAAATACCATCTGACAAAGAATTTCTGAGATACAAGAAAGAAAGGTGAGCCAAGAAACTGCATCCCAGAAAACTGATTGTACAAAATATCAAAAATGCAAGATAGAAATAAAAGACATAGACATTACTAGACATAACTCAAATATAGTAAAAGAAAATAGGTGAGTAATCAGAGTTCAAGCTTTCATGAGGCTTTAATTATTTTGACAGGAGTGTAAAGATGTCGACCAAACTTTGATGTTGTTAAATGTCTAACTTTAAATAATAAGTTAAAATGCATGTTTAAATTCTAAGGGTAACAACTAAATTGACAAACACAGGGAGTGCAACTTCCAAAACAATATAGAGGGAAAGGAGAGTGAGAAAAATAAGGTTCAAAATAAGGCCAACCTCACAATAAGAAGACCAAAAAGAATGCCAGAAAACATAATAGAGTTAGAAGAGGTGGTTCAGAATACAGATACCATATGTTTTCACTCTTATGTGGATCCTGAGAAACTTAACAGAAGGCCATGGGGGAGGGGAAGGAAAAAAAAAAGTTAGAGAGGGAGGGAGCCAAAACATAAGAGACTCTTAAAAACTGAGAACAAACTGAGGGTTGATGGGGGGTGGGAGGGAGGGGAAAGTGAGTAATGGACATTGAGGAGGGCACCTTTTGAGATGAGCACTGGGTGTTATATGGAAACCAATTTGACAGTAAATTTCATATTTAAAAAAATACAAATACTAATATCATTGATCTGTTTATTCTTTTAGGCCTTTTATTTCTTTTCCCCACTTTATTGCACTGGTTGTTCCCTTCAGAAAAATTCTGAACAAAGATGCTTCTAGAGGGCACCCTTTTATTTGCCTTTTTCCCCCCAAGGGAATACTTTTAATGTATTAGTAAAGCATAGAGTAAGCATTTGTAGATACCTCTTATTGGATTGAAGGCATTTTCTTCCATTGCCCATTTTAAAAATAAATGGTGTATCAAGTGTTTGTCAGAGGACGTATGACTTACTTCCTTGAATTGGTTAATGTGGCAGGTTGTATTCTATCAACTACTAGCGAAAACATATGAACTGGCTGCACATATCAAAACGACTAAATCTCAAGAAGTGAATTTTTCATAAAAAATAAGTTTTCATATCTATAATTTGATCCCATTTATAAGATTCTAAAATATACAAAACCTGGTAATACATTGCTGGGGTTCAATTTAGCCAAGCAAAATGTAATGAAAAGCAAGGAAGTGATATTAATATGATAATTTATAATGGGTAAAAATACGTAAATTTTCTTCAAAGCTTGATATGTACCATGTTCAGTACTGAGTGATCTATTTATATTACCTCATATACTAACTGAAAAAATCCCAAGATACATACGCTATTTTATTCCCACTTTACAAATGAGGAAAGTCATAGTTAAAGAGATTCGTTAACTTATGCTGACATCACAGTCCAAAGTTTGGTATCTGTGTGATCAGCCACTAATGTACACTGAACCCCCCCCCCCACAAACACATACACACATACTTATTGATACACAGATTCTTCCCCTCAAACACACAGAGACACAGAGAGTCTACATAAAGGACATCTCTATAGCCCAAGCATTGATGTTCTTTCAGTTACATATTAATTTAGACAGTGTTAAGCCACATAACCCAAATGCAATGTCTATTAACAACACTATTTCTGGGACTTCTGCCAGAATATGGTATAAAAATAGTGTCAAGTGAGCCTGAACTCACCATTTAAGTGGAGAAATTACAAACCTATGCACATACAGAAACCGTTTTTTACTAACAGCTGTATTTTTTTTTTTCCTGAGAGGGAGAGAGAGAGAGAGAGAGAGAGAGAGAGCGAGCGAGCATGCACACCTGTTTATGTGAGGGAGAGGGGCAAAGAGAGAAGGGGAGAGGGAATATTAAGCAGACTCCAGGCTCTGAACAGAGCCCCATGCAGGGCTTGGTCCCATGAACCTGGGATCATGACCTGAGCCAAAATCTAAAGTTGTAGGCTCAACCAATTAAGCCACCCAGACACCCCTTCTAACAGCTTTATTAAATCAGATAATTTAAATACAAAGAAGAAAAAAAAACATTCTCATAAGGAATATATCATCCTATATTTGAGGTCCATAATTAAACAAATCATAACTTTTCTCAAATAATCATACTGTAGTGGAATATGTAATCTACTGTTTAAACTCATTATTTCCCTAAGTTTCCAAGTAAACACAGTCTTCTCTGAAATAATCAGAGCGCAAATTCTCATCCATGTAATGGCTTTGTCAACTTCCTAATCATTTAATATTTGTTCTGAGTGACATTTAAGTGTACATTACACAGAAAATTTATTTGTAGGAAATATCATGAACAATTTACTCCGTATAAGATTTGACAATTTCCCTCTCACACATTACCTTCATTATCTCTAATCATTCTCTATGTTAAAGAACTCAGGTTTTATTCTTTAGCCCAAGTCCACTGCTTCTCACTAATCACTGAATTTAATTCAGCCAAAGGTTCAGGACAGCACTGGTTTTATATCTGTAGTATACCTTTATTATCCTAAAGGAGAGTGATTTATGGCAGTGAAACTATTATTTCAATTTTACAATAACAGTTACATCACAAGATGTTCTTTTATATCTGCCCTCTTAGAGCATGTAATTTGCTCCGTTTCGTTGTTACCTAGATCAGATCTAACTACATCTTGGAAAACTTGGAAAGATCTTGCAAACATCTTTGGAACTAGTGCAGATTAAATAGACGACAAATCAACAAAATAATCTAATATGTAGATACTGTCTTATTGTCTTTCAGAGCTGGTTTTATTCTTTGGTGTTTGAATAATTAATACTATAATGGAACCCATAACATCAGTATAAATTTAGAATGCCCATTCTACAGCCTTGAGATTAGAAAATTAACATGTATGAAAAAAACAGTACTTTAATCTGTGAGTTTAATCATTGTTACATATGAAAAAGTAACTGCCTTATTCCTCTTCATCACAGTTGTTAGTAGCATTTTATAATGATCATGAAATTTTAAATTTCCTTGGTGATAATGTTATCCTTGTTTTCCAATTTTTATTGTTTAGATTTTTTTTTTAATTTTTTTTTTCAACGTTTTTTTATTTATTTTTGAGACAGAGAGAGACAGAGCATGAACGGGGGAGGGGCAGAGAGAGAGGGAGACACAGAATCGGAAACAGGCTCCAGGCTCCGAGGCATCAGCCCAGAGCCTGACGCGGGGCTCGAACTCACGGACCGCGAGATCGTGACCTGGCTGAAGTCAGACGCTTAACCGACTGCGCCACCCAGGCGCCCCTAGATTTTTTTAAATGAGCAAAATGCAACTAAAAATGTTATAAAAATGGTTTCAAACATAAATATCAAATGTTATTTAAAATATTTATCTTTTACATATACTCATCTTTTACTTCCCCAAAAATATTATTTAAAATTATATCAATGTAATAAATATCTCTGAAAATGAAATAAAAATAGTAATCTTATTTATTTATTTATTTATTTATTTATTTATTTTGAGAGAGAGAGAGAGAGAGAGAGAGAGAGAGAGAGATGACATGAGTGGGGAAAAGGTGCAGAGAGAAAGACAGAGACAGAGACAGAGAATCCCAAGCAAGCTCCATGTTTAGCATAAAGCCCATTCGGGTGCTCAATCCCATTACCCTGAGCCAAAATCAAGAGTGGGTCATTCAACCAGCTGAGCCACCTAGGTGCCCCTTCATTTTTTAATAGCTTTATCAAGGTATAGTTTAGACACACAAAATAAGCCCATATGAAGTGTGCAATTCAATGACCATGAGTTAATTTATAGAGTTGTTCAGTTGTCATAAAAATCCATTTTTAGAGTATTTCCATTAACCCAAAACAATCATTCATGTTTTAGATAGTCAGTCTCCATTCCCAAATCCAGCCCCAGGCAACAACAATCTATTATTGATTCTGTATATTTGCCTTTTCTGGACATTTAATATAAACATAATTTATACAATAGTCTTTGGTTATTTAACACACTTTGTTCAAAGTTCATGTATGTATGAGCACATCATTCTATTCAATGTCAAATAATATTCCATTATATGAATATACCATATTTTGTTTATCCACTTACCATTTAATGGACATTTAGATTCTGTCATATGTTTGTCTTTTCAAAGCTTCTTCCAGATATTTAAGATATATTTATTTTTGGTATTGATAAAACCTGCTGTGATGTTCTGCCTTTCTACACAGAAAAGGGCATTCAATGGAATTAAGAATATTTAAAAGAAAACTTATGAATAGAATCTTCTAGACTAGAAAATGATAGTCAATACTAGCTCCATATTAGAATCACCTAATAAACCATTGAAACCTGGAGCCCGGAATCCATCTCCTAAATTTTTACTTAATCAACTAACATGCAGCCTGGGCAGCAGGCATATCCAAGTGACTAGGCATATACCAGCCTGGGAATATCCAAGGGACTTAAACATACAGTTAAGTTCAGCAGCCATTACTAGACAATTCTACCCTTTTATCTCACTTTTGTTTTGACTTAAAAATCTCTTTCAACAGGGGTGCCTGGGTGTCTCAGTTGGTTAAGCGTCTGACTTCAGCTCAGGTTATAATCTCATGGTTGCTGAGATTGAGCCCTGCATCAGGCTACATGCTGACAGCTCAGAGCCTGGAGACTGCTTCAGATTCTTCGTCTCCCTCTCTGTCTGTTCCTCCCCCGTTTGTGCTCTCTCTTTCAAAAAAATAAACAAACATAAAAAATAATCTCTTTGAATAAAAACCTCTTGAGAATATAGCTTGCAGTACCTCCAGGTGCCTTTACATGTGAAGATAAGTGAAGGAATTGGTTCTGTGAATAGACACCCAAGATCCAACAACGGGCAGGGAAATTTGAAGCTCTCGGTTTGTCAGCTGACCACCTTATATAGCATGGTTAGTGTCTTGTGTGAATTTACTCTTTGAGAAAGAAAATAATCTGTTTTATTTCTGTAGATCACATTCACCATGAACATAGTTGACAGCAAATGATTTTTAGCTAACTGAATCTACCTATTTTCCCTCAGAAGAAATGAAGGGATTCAGAAAGAAAGTCTCTGAATTTTTTTCCGTGATGGACTTCATAGAGAACAAAACTTTCAAATGTAATATTTGACTCTTTAATGTATTTCAGGCATCAGTTTATTGCTAATATTTTCTAGTAAATTGTTGGTTTATTCAATGTAACTAGGCATCAGTTTAAATGATACCTCCTAGGGTTGCCTGGGGGTGGCTCAGTGGGTTAAGTGCCTAACTCTGGGTTTCAGCCAGAGATGGAGCCACTGCACTGACAGAGTAGAGCCTGCTTGGGATTCTCTCTCCCTCTCTCTGTCCCTCCCCCCTCTCTCAAAGTTAATAAATAAATACATTTAAAAATAAGGTAAAAACAGAGAGAGAGGCCAGCCATAAGAGACTCTTAAATTCAGAGGACAGGGGCGCCTGGGTGGCTCAGTCGGTTAAGCATCTGACTTCAGCTCAGGTCATGATCTCACCAGTTGTGAGTTTGAGCCCTGCGTCAGGCTCTGTGCTGACGGCTCAGAGCCTGGAGCCTGCTTCAGATTCAGATTCTGTGTCTCTCTCTCTCTGCCCCTCCCCTGCTCATGCGCTCGCTCTCTCTCTCTCTCTCTCAATAATAAATCAATACTAAAAAAATTTTTAAAAAATTCATAGGACAAACTGAAGGTTGCTATAGGGGAGGTAAGTGGGGGGATGGGCTAAATGGGTAATGGGCACTTAAGGAGGGCACTTGTTGGGATGAACACTGGTGTCATATGTAAGAGATGAATCACTGGGTTCTACTCCCAAAACCATATACCGTATGTCAACTAACTTCAGTTTCAATAAACAAATTTTTAAACAAGAAAAGATAAATAGTTATGTGATCGAAGATTTTAAGTAAAATGAGCAAGAACATATACATCACTTAATTAAAAAAATCATTGCGTATTAGAGCTTTGAGTAGTGATTTGAAGAAATGCGATAAACAGTATGAAGATAACACAAGTTGCATTTTCTAATAAGTAAATGATTGAACAGCTAAAAAAATAAAATTAAAAACCATACATAGAGGCACCTGGGTGACCTAGTTAGTTAAGCATTTGACTCTTGATTTCTTTTTTTTTTAATTTTTTTTAACGTTTTTTATTTATTTTTGAGACAGAGAGAGACAGAGCATGAATGGGGGAGGGTCAGAGAGAGGGAGACACAGAATCCGAAACAGGCTCCAGGCTCCAAGCTGTCAGCACAGAGCCCGACGTGGGGCTCGAACTCACGGACCGTGAGATCATGACCTGAGCCGAAGTCGGCCGCTCAACCGACTGAGCCACCCAGGCGCCCCTGACTCTTGATTTCTACTCAGGTCATGATCTCATGGTTCCTGAGTTCCCTGTGTTGGGCTCTGCGCTGACGGTGCGGAGCCTGCTTAGGATTCTCTCTCTCCTTTCTCTCTGTCCCTACTCCGCTCTCATCCACACAAGCTCTTTCTCTCTAAATAAACATTTTTTTAAAAAAAATTGGAATAAATAAGTAACATCTTTGAGGAGAGCTTCTGACCTCTGGTATAAAGGAATCGTCCAGTTGTGATCATGTTACCTTATTTTTTTTAATTTCTATATATATACATATAACTTATTTCTGTCTGATTTTTAAGATTCATGTATATGGCTTTTGTATGTTTGTCTTCTGAAAACTAAACTGCAAAAGAGAAAGAGAACTTGCTGTCTTATGCATCACTATTTCCTCAATGCTGACGGAGTGTAAAAATACTCAGTTCTCATGGTCAATGACAATGAGGAGGAATGTGCTGCTCTATTCCATGGCTGTACTTTTATAGAATAGAAGATATTTGTTCCTTAGAATATAATTTTGTCATTCTTTTTATCTGTTTTCTTGGAAATGGAAACTCTGGCTTTGGTGGCTAGGCTAAAATTCATTTGTCATACATCATTGTTGATGGGACTGTTAGCGAGATCTCATATGTACCGAGAAAACCCTTGTAACAGGAAAAACAAATACCATTGGCAGCCCATATACTTGGCATCTTTTCATGCTTTTCTCTGGTTTCCAATGCTTAATACACATTTAAGTATCTCTAATTATCTGCTCAGTACCACTTGGAAAAGAAAAACTGAAGACAAGCCACGTTGGGAGTTATTTAACATCTGCATGTTCGCATATTTAGACCTGGAGTTCTAATTGCAGCTAGGAAATATTCTAAAGAGCAGATTTCGATAGCTTTTTAGTTTTAACATATCGATAGGCAATAATGATATTAATAAAAACTATTACTTGTATAGTGTTTATGCTCTGCTAAGAACTCTTTTAAAAGCTTTATAAATATTAGCTCATTTTAGTTTTTTGAGAGAGGGAGGGAGGGAGAGGGAATGAGTGGGGGAGGGGCAGAGAAAGAAGGAGGGAGAGAGAGAGAGAGAGAGAGAGAGAGAGAGAGAGAGAATCCCAAGCAAGCTCTGCGCTCAGCTCCAAGACTGACATGGGGCTCACAACCGTGAGATCATGACCTGAACCAAAATCACGAGCCAGATGCTTAATTCACTGAGCTACCTAGGTGCCCTATTTGTTACCAAATATTAGCTCATTTTAATATCAATAACTACTCTGTGAAGTTGGTACTCTTGTTACCTCTGTTTTAGAGATAAAGAAGCTGAAGCACAGAGAAGAAATGTGCCTCACCCAATATTAAACAATTAATGAGTGTCTGATATAATCTGAATCCAGGATCTGTGGTTTTAGCAGACGAGAAGAGATGTAACACTGTCACCCAGTTACACATTCAAATATTGCACCAACATGATACTATTTAGGATATTCAGCATTAGTCAATCTTTTCGCTTAAAATGTTAATGTCTTTGTTCAAATAAAAATGTACACATTTCCATAATAAACACATTACTGTAAATTAATTTGTATAAGAAGTATTACAACCATCCCGAATAAATGCAGTAGTACTATTTTATAAAATAACACTGAGAAGAAGAGGAAATCTAGCAGGATCCCTGAGATGTTATTTAACATAAACACGGAAACTCTGGTAGTTCAGGTGAAAGATTAGAAAAGAAAGGATATGAGCCACCTGGGTGGCTCAGTCGGTTAAGCATCTGCCTCTTGGTTTCAGCTCAGGTCATGATCTCACAGTTTGAGTTGGAGCCCTGCCCTAGGCCTGCTTGGGATTCTCTTTCTCTGTTTTTCTCTGTCCCTGGTCAGCTCATGATATCTCTCTCTCTCTCTCTCTCTCTCTCTCTCTCTCTCTCTCAAAATAAATGCATACACTTTTCAAAAAAAGGAAAAATAGAGGACAAAATAGAAATTTTCCTAATTCGCATTATTCATGTAGACATAGCAGATTGTATTTATTTAGCTGCCCATGCTCATTTCTTTTCTGCAAATTTGAATCGCATGTACAGGAAGAAGCTATTGGGAGCAAAATTAAAATAATTTAAGGGTTCATATAATCAGGTTTATGACAGTGCCACAGCCCTAAAAGGTAATCAGACAATGCATCTGAAGCAATAACTCATACAAGTACACGAATTCTTCCTCATATAAGTACATACGTTAATATGTATTATATGAAACATCTAACTTTCTACTAACCTTAGAAGGGCAAATTAAAACAGTGTGATACCACTTAACAGATGCTTGGAAAAACTTCTTACTAACACAAAGGCTTGGCCTTCCAGCATGAATTATGTCAAATTGAACATACGTGCCTTTTTCTAATCCATACTAAGATTTCTCTCAACTTACTGAAAAGAAAAAAAAAGAATAAAAAGAAAAGAAACAAATGTAAAACCATAAAAATCAAGAAAAAGAAGAGAGATCAGTAGTGAGAAGGAAAATTCAAAGCTTCTGTGATAATTCAAGGGCTTTCATCGAAATGTCATGAGGGGCACCTGGGTGGCTTAGTCAATTAAGCATCCCACTTTGACTCGGGTCATGATCTCATAGCTCCTGGGTTTGCACTTTGCTCGGTGACAGTGTGGAGCCTGCTTCAGAGTCTCAGCCCTCCTCTCTCGCTAGTCCTCCCCCCACTTTTTCTCTTTCTCCACCTCTCTCTCTCTCTCTCTCTCTCTCTCTCTCTCTCTCTCTCTCTCTCTCTCTCTCTCTCAAAAATAAACAATTAAGCATTCAGAAAAAAAAAAGAAAGGTCATTAGAGGGACAATCAGGGGACAAGGTTTCTGCTTCCAAATGGGATACAGACTCCCTGTGTGACCAGAAAGAAGCACAAATTACCTTTGAGCCAAAATTTAATGATTTATAAAATAAAAGGAAACTCATCAAACTTCCAGTTCCAGAAGTGGATTTTAGATTACCAGGTTGAAGAAGCACATACACTATGATTCAGCAATCCAAAGCCTGGAGAAACTTCTCTAAATGTGAATCTGGAGACTCGTCTAAGAACGCTCAGAGCAGCAGTATGTTACATCCCCAAGCTAAAAACAACCCAATTCTCCATAAGGAGAGTAATGGATAACTGGTTTCCATAGAGGGCTGAAAGCCAATGAGTCACAGCTGGATAGATCGGCATCCCAAAAACATTGTATTTAAAGAAGAAACAAGTCAGGTACAGCCTGATGCTATTTCAGTAAAGACAGAAAAACAAATAGCTATTATTTAGGGCACACACAGGTGATAACTAGATACTATAACCAATACCAAAGAATAATGAACACAATTTTTTTTAATATAATTCTGGAAGGAGGGAAAGGGATGTGACTGAATCAGAGTACTAAGAGGGATTCTAACTTCTATTTCTTTAGCTGGGTACTGGTACAGAGGACCTTATATTATTCATTAAATCACGCTTCAATGTTGGATACATGCTCTTGTATGTAATTATGTATGCCTTATGTTTTAAAGCTTAGACAAATATTATCTCTCAGATGGCTAAATTATTGCTGTCATTTCTGCTAAAGGCAGTAGTGTGTCAAAAACGCACAACTGATTGATATTTGCAGAATCATCTTTACCCACACCCACGCCCATGTAGAGGACAGAATCCTCTCCAATATTCATTCTGTCGACGTGGCCAAAGATCCACAATCCCTTTCCATGGCCCTAGTTTGGCTTTTGGCCCTGCTGGCGATAAGAAGGACACTAAGACTCTTCACCACTGCTTTCAAGGGCTCCTAAATCCACATTCATAATAATTACTCGCCATTGTTCGTGTACCCAAGGTGCTTATCTGCCAGCAACAGCAAGGAAACTCTCACTTAAGCAATTCAATGGAAAGGCCCAGCTACTGGCCTGCTGTGATACAGAATAGCCCTCTCTCTGCTTGGTCCTATTTGAACAGGTCAGTCAGTCTCTATCTAAGTTTTAATTCTAAATCCATATACAGTATCACTGAAAAATTCCAGTTCTAACTCTGAAACAACTTCCATCATTCGGAAAATAATTTTAAAAGTTTTATTTCAGGACAACAAGAGTCTGGAAATACAAACAAAAGCCCTCAGTCTGAGTGACATTCGAACACCACCTTTGTTCCATCTCACTCCTCTGGTAAGGTGTCACAGGCAATTAGCGACAGCTATTCAGAGCTCCCTGAGCACAGATCACATAGGAAGCTTCTAACAGAAATGTGAGCTAACAATTAATTAGGAGTTTGAGAAAAGCTCTCCAGCTAGGAAATCTTTTTTTCCCAGGTACCATGTCAGACTTACCCTTTGTCAGAACCACGGTCCTGAAGGAGTGAACAAATCTTGCTCTCACACAAAAAAGGGTACCATCAGCAACAGTATCATTAGGGGTACTTGAAAGAAATATTGGGTGCCTGGATGCCCCAGTGTCTCACTGGGTTAAGCATCTGACTCTTGGTTTCAGCCCAGGTCAGGATCAAACCGTTTTTAAGTTCAAGTCCAACATTGTGCTCCATGATGACAGCATGGAGCCTGCTTGGGATTCTCTCTCTCCCTCTCTGCCCTCCCCCTCTCAAAAATAAATAAATCAACTTAAAAATAATTTAAACCAAGAAGTATTAAGAGACATACAGAAAACTATCAGGGATAGGTAGGAAGCCAGAGTCAGCACATACATTCAGACCATAATAAAAATCTTAAAAAATATATTAAGGGTTTATACAAGTAGAGATTTGGCTTTTCAGGAAGGAAAACTATTGATGCATTCTATGACTAGGACAAATACAAATATTGCAATGAACCCAATGTGACTCGGAAAGGCTTAAGGGAGCCATGTTTGGGCAACACAGCATCTATTTTGCTAGCATGAAACATGTGGCTGGAGAGACAGATCAAGACCAGGTGACAGAAATCAGACAGGGATCACGGAAAGGATTTTAGGAAGAAGCAGGAAAATGAGAAAATCTCTGGTTAGATATGTCTTTAATTTCCATGTATCTAAATTTGTAAAGTTTGGTTTCAGTTAGTAAAACATTCTCCTTGAAAAAGAGGATTAAAAGAAAATAAATGTCAAACATATTGTGCTTCTCCTGTCATTTGTTAACATTTGTGGTGTAAACAACGACAACAACAACAAAATGCAGATAGGATTTTATTCAGACTAATGCAGTAGAGGGAACATTAATGAAAAACATTTCAAAGAAAAGGAAGGGAGGGGGCACATGGGTGGTTCAGTCGGTTGGGCAACCAACTTTGGCTCAGGTCATGATCTCATAGTTTCTGAGTTCAAGTCCCACATTGGGCTCTCTGTTGTCAGCACAGAGCTCACTTTGGATCTTCTGCCCCCTGCCCCTCCCCACTTCTGTCTGATATTAAGAAAGAAAAGAAAAGAAAGAAAGAAAGACAATAAAAAGAAGAAAAGAAAAGAGAAAATAAAGAAAAGAAAAGAAAAGAAAAGAAAAGAAAAGAAAAGAAAAGAAAAGGAAAGGAAAGGAAAGGAAAGGAAAGGAAAGAAGGGAGACTGGGTTTTGTAGAGGCAGGTAGATAAAGGAGTCCTCCAGAAGTCTGATGGGAGTCCTGAGGAAAGAATGAAAACATCTTAGCAAGGAATATGCAACGGTGGGGAGGTTTCATAGTCACTGCTGCTTTCTGAGGCCACAGGGCTCAGATGAAGTTCAACAATGCTCATGATGACAGTAAAATCATCAATGCTGAGAAAGACCGAATCATCACTCTGAAGCAAGAGCTACAAGCCAGTAAGTGCATGGCTTGTGTGGACTGCCAACATATGAAATGTGCACTCTGCCTCAGTTTCTCCTCACTGGTGAGCATCCTGCCTTAAGGTCTGTGTCCAACACTCTTAGGAGAGCTTTAGTTCCACATGGGATGCTCCCCAAGTTAACCTCCCAGAAGTCAAAGACACTCAGAGCAGAGCCAAACCAATGGTTCCATGTGACATGTTCAGAACAAATGTGTGCAGTTGTTTATTAAAATAAATAAGCAAATCAACAAAAACTCATCAATATCTCATCACAGCTCTCTTCATGCCAGGTGTCTGCCAAGCTGTTCTGCATGGCTTTTGTAAAATTCTTCAAATTTATTGGGTTATTTTTTGATTGATCTATCATTCTAAATAGAACATAAGGGTTAAGGGCTGAATATGGCTTAGTTAACTTCTCACAACCTGACTGCATTTTGAAGAAAGCCTTCACTTATTATACAAAAGTGACTATGTGGACAGTCAGGTGTTTAAGCAAAGGAAAAATTTAGTGCAACCAGAGGCTTTGGGACCTTCAGATTGTTTATTTGAATCAACTCCCTCCAATGTCTGCAGGTTAAACCCGTTTTCCAAAAGAATAAGAGGAAGAGGAGGAGGATAAGGAGGGGGAGGACGAGGAGGACGAGGAGGACGAGGAGGACGAGGAGGACGAGGAGGACGACGACGAGGAGGACGACGACGAGGAGGACGACGACGAGGAGGACGACGACGAGGAGGACGACGAGGAGGACGACGACGAGGACGACGACGACGAGGACGAGGACGACGACGACGAGGACGACGACGACGAGGAGGACGACGACGAGGAGGACGACGACGAGGAGGACGACGACGAGGAGGACGACGAGGAGGACGACGACGAGGAGGACGACGACGAGGAGGACGACGACGAGGAGGACGACGACGACGAACGAGGAGGACGACGACGAGGAGGACGACGACGAGGAGGACGACGACGACGAACGAGGAGGACGACGACGACGAACGAGGAGGACGACGAGGAGGAGATGGACGAGGACGAGGAGGACGGGGACGAGGAGGACGGGGACGAGGAGGACGGGGACGAGGAGGACGGGGACGAGGAGGACGAGAAGAAGGACGAGGACGAGGACGAGGACGAGAAGAAGGAGGAGGACGAGGACGAGGACGAGGACGAGGACGAGAAGAAGGAGGAGGAGGAGGACGAGGACGAGGACGAGGACGAGGACGAGGACGAGGACGAGGACGAGAAGGAGGACGAGGACGAGAAGGAGGACGAGGACGAGAAGGAGGACGAGGACGAGAAGGAGGACGAGGAGGACGAGAAGGAGGACGAGGAGGACGAGAAGGAGGACGAGGAGGACCACGAGGAGGACGACGAGGAGGACGACGAGGAGGACGACGAGGAGGACGACGAGGAGGACGACGACGAGGACGACGACGAGGACGAGGACGACGAGGAGGACGACGAGGAGGACGACGAGGAGGACGAGGACGACGACGAGGACGAGGACGAGGACGAGGACGACGACGAGGACGAGGACGACGAGGAGGACGACGACGAGGAGGACGACGACGACGAACGAGGAGGACGACGACGACGAACGAGGAGGACGACGACGAGGAGGACGACGACGACGAACGAGGAGGACGACGACGACGAACGAGGAGGACGACGACGACGAACGAGGAGGACGACGACGACGAACGAGGAGGACGACGACGACGAACGAGGAGGACGACGACGACGAACGAGGAGGACGACGACGACGAACGAGGAGGACGACGACGACGAACGAGGAGGACGACGACGACGAACGAGGAGGACGACGACGACGAACGAGGAGGACGACGAGGAGGAGATGAACGAGGACGAGGAGGACGGGGACGAGGAGGACGGGGACGAGGAGGACGGGGACGAGGAGGACGGGGACGAGGAGGACGAGAAGAAGGAGGAGGAGGAGGACGAGGACGAGAAGAAGGAGGAGGACGAGAAGAAGGAGGAGGACGAGGACGAGAAGAAGGAGGAGGAGGAGGACGAGGACGAGGAGGACGGGGACGAGGAGGACGGGGACGAGGAGGACGGGGACGAGGAGGACGAGAAGAAGGAGGAGGAGGAGGACGAGGAGGAGGACGAGGACGAGAAGAAGGAGGAGGACGAGGACGAGAAGAAGGAGGAGGAGGAGGACGAGGACGAGGACGAGGAGGAGGACGAGGAGGAGGACGAGGAGGAGGACGAGGAGGAGGACGAGGAGGAGGACGAGGAGGAGGAGGAGGACGAGGAGGAGGAGGAGGACGAGGAGGAGGACGAGGAGGAGGGAGAGGAGGAGGAGGGAGAGGAGGAGGAGGGAGAGGAGGAGGAGGGAGAGGAGGACGAGGAGGACGAGGAGGAGGGAGAGGAGGACGAGGAGGAGGGAGAGGAGGGAGAGGAGGGAGAGGAGGGAGAGGAGGGAGAGGAGGGAGAGGAGGAGGAGGGAGAGGAGGAGGAGGAGGAGGGAGAGGAGGAGGAGGGAGAGGAGGAGGAGGAGGAGGAGGAGGAGGAGGAGGAGGGAAAGGAGGAGGAGGAGGAGGGAGAGGAGGAGGAGGGAGAGGAGGAGGAGGAGGGAGAGGAGGAGGAGGGAGAGGAGGAGGAGGGAGAGGAGGAGGAGGGAGAGGAGGAGGAGGGAGAGGAGGAGGAGGAGGGAGAGGAGGAGGAGGAGGAGGGAGAGGAGGAGGAGGAGGGAGAGGAGGAGGAGGAGGAGGGAGAGGAGGAGGAGGAGGAGGGAGAGGAGGAGGAGGAGGAGGGAGAGGAGGAGGAGGAGGAGGGAGAGGAGGAGGAGGAGGAGGGAGAGGAGGAGGAGGAGGAGGGAGAGGAGGAGGAGGGAGAGGAGGAGGAGGAGGAGGGAGAGGAGGAGGAGGAGGGAGAGGAGGAGGAGGAGGGAGAGGAGGAGGAGGAGGGAGAGGAGGAGGAGGAGGGAGAGGAGGAGGAGGGAGAGGAGGAGGAGGAGGGAGAGGAGGCAAAGTAGGAGGAGGAGGAGGCAGTAGTGGCAGTGGTGGTGTTGATAGAGGAGCAAGAGAAAATACTTTTCATTTAAAAATACAGATATTGGAGGCACCTGAGTGGCTCAGTCAGTTAATGTCTCTTGATTTCAGCTTAGGTCATGATCTCAAGGTGGTAAGATCAAGCACCACCTTGGGCTCTTCACTGACAGGGCAGAGCCTGCTTGGAATCTTCTCTCTCCCTCTCTCTCTGTCTGTCACCTCCCCCCACACAAGTAAAAAAATAAATTTAAAAAATTAAAAATATATATATTGAAAATCAAAATTATCAAGAAAAAAATCATAATTTCAGATTATGATAGAACCATACAACTGTACCACTGTATTTTCAGTGGATACAAGTTGAAAACAAGGATCTTTTCATCCTAAAATTCATTAGCCTATGCACGTACACTCAAGGTAACTGAGATACGGGAGATGGGATGTGTTCAACTTTGTGGCTTTCTTCGTGATCACGTCAGAAAAAATTCTAATTTCTGTGGTGATTGTTCTACATGTGATACTTTTCTTATTATGAACATGGTGTCACTTCAGACTGATTGATACACCCTTCTGATATACTCCAAAGTTCTATCAATTTAGAAAGCTTATTCCTGAAAAGAACATGTAAATGCCCCAAATCACACTGAAACCTCCACTATTCCATGGTCAAGCTCTTAATGATTTCCTGAATATTTGTATCCTGGAGAGTTGTCAGGTGGATGGCAGGCAATAAGTGGAAAAGCACAAAGGAATTTGGAATTATCCATTCAAATATAACCTAACTAATTACTCTTGACATTGTCAGAGAATGTCTTTCATACTACTCTTAACAAACAGCCCAGTGTATATAAAATATATGTATAGCAAATCATTTGCCTTTCGTGTATTGTACTAACTTATCACAAAAGTAAAAATATTTCACAAAATGCCATTGAACAGTATTTCATATTTTCCATTTTTTGACTGTCATCCTGAACAAGGCTGCATATCCAATGCTCTTTCTTGATGCAAATCAAGAAAAAATACATTTTGTGATTTAATTTTAAATCCCTGTCTTTAGATTATTTTTTATGCAGTAAAATAATCTTGAATTGACGGGCTTCTGTGAACTTGTTAAATGAAACACAAAATTCAAGTAACTTAAAATTCATAAAATATAATCCTTTGTGAAAATTTGGAGCATTTAAAATTTTTAATTTGGCATAATTACAGCCTTGGAGAAAACTGCAAAAACATTACCAAAAAATCCCATGCATCCCTTACCTAGATGCCTCAGATGGTAACGCTGTATCACACTACCACATGTTTGGTTTCTGATTCTCTCTCCCATCTTCCTTTCCGTCTCTTTTCTGCCTTTCTTTTCTTTCCTTATCTTTCTTTCCATCCTTCCTTCCTTCTCTTTTCTTCTCCTTTTTTAATTTTCTTTTTTAATTTTTTTTTACATTTATTCATTTTTTAGAGACAGAGACAGAGCACAAGTGAGGGAAGGGCAGAGAGAGAGAGGGAGACACAGAATCTGAAGCAGGCTCCAGGCTCTGAGCTGTCAGCACAGAGCCTGACACGGGGCTGGAAACTCATGAGCTGTAAGATCATGACCTGAGCTGAAGTCAGACATTTAACCGACTGAGCCACCCAGGTGCCCCATTCTTTCTTTCTTTTTTCTTTCTTTCTTTGTTTCTTTCTTTTCTTCTCCTTTCTTTCTTTACTTCTTTCTTTTCTTCCCTTCTTTCTTTTCTTTTCCTATCTTTTTCTTCCTTCTTTCTCTTTTCTTCTCCTTCCTTCCTCACTTCCTTCTTTCCTTCCTTCTCCCTCTTTCTCTCTCCTTCTCTTTCTCTCCCCTTCTCTTTGCCTTTTTCTTTCTCCTCTTCTATCATTAATTGTTCCTGAAATTAGCCAATTTTATTAATCTTTTCAAGGAACAACTCAAGCCTTGGTGTCATTATAGTTCTGTCATGTTTCTTTGATTTATTTTTAATTATCTTTCCTTTGCTTTTGGCTTTAGTGTGTGTGTGTGTGTGTGTGTGTGTGTGTGTGTGTGTGTGTATATAATTTCTTAGCATGTCTGCTTAGCGCACAAATTTTCACTCCCTCTTTTATTTTAATATTAGCAATTAAAGTTGTAAATTCCTTTCTAGCAATAATTTTAGAAAATTTTGACACTACATCCTTACATTTTTTCAGTTTTCCTTATTGACTTATTTCCATTCTTTTTTCTTAATTGATCCATAGGTCACATGATACTGTGTTATTGGTTTGCCAAGCCTCTCCCCTATTATACTGTGATTTAATTTCATTTTGCTTGAAGATGGTGCTGCAAGTGATAGTTACTGAGAGACTTAATGTTAATTGGGTACTTGTATATAATTGATTTTGTAGATGGTTACTCAATTTTTAAAACCTGTATTTTCTACATATTAGATGTGATGATCAAAAATGTTAATTGTTGTAGTCCATATTGACTATACAACTGTAAGACATTTTTGTCAGCTTTCTATATTTAGCATTAAGCATTCTTTGGAAACACAACTATATGGTGAATTTGTTAAATTCCCTTGTAATTCTATTAGCTTCTGCCTTGTCTACCTTTGAACTATTCAGTGAAAGTTATAACATTTTTTTCTTTCTTGAAAATTGATTTTTTTTTTAAATATACTGCCTGTATCACTGAGAAACATTTACAAATGTAGCTAATAATGTATCCAGCATTTTTAATGGTTCTATATAATATAATGGGTTTCTTTGCCTCTAGACTTCCAACTGGTAGGACATACTCCTAGCATATGAGACATCATTCCAATGGGTATGTATTGATTTAGTATTTTTGCATTTTATTTTCATAATTGAGATTTGCCTAAATCTATCTTTCATTGATTTGTCTGTCTAGAGTTAGTATAAGTTAAAATGACCTAATAAAACGATTTAAAATTTCTTTTCCCTTTTCCTTTGCTCTAAAAAAGTTTCTGTAACATAGAACAACATACCAAATTTTTTCTCAATTCTGGAAAAAGTTTATAAAAATTAAATTACCTGTATCACTATTACTTGCTTGTTTATGTGTACTTTGAAATCATTATTTTTTTCCATTCACTTACACATTTTCTGAAGTTCTTAGGTTGCCACTATTGTTTTGTAATTTCAACCTTTTTCTTGGATCTTTTTTTTTTTTGCAAGCACATGTGTTTCTTTGTATAACCAATAATTATTTTCATTTAACTAAATGCTTTTTTTGGAACTGACTACATTTTTCCCCCTAATTTCTGTTTTCATCTATTTTTCATCTTGCTACAATACAAGGTCAAATAATTATTTGAGAAAAATTCATGGAGGATAAATCGCCTGTCTTTAGATATCTGAAAATGTATTAGTTCTGTCATTTACCTCAAGGACTGTTTAGCTAGGCTTGGGATTCTACATATAGAAACTCTTCTCTCACAGAGAACCAACCTGTCTGGTTTGATTCCAGCTCTGATGGTCTCTAGCGGTCACTCAAGAGACATCTTGGGGCCTCACTTTCTTTGGTTCTAACATATTCTTTGTGAGCAGTAACTATATCTCTTTGACCTCATGGACACAGACTCATCATTCAGCTCACTGACCTTCTCATTTAATCTCTTGAACACTGTGAACTGGGGTGATTATCTAGCTTTTGCTTGCTCCTGGCAATACGCTTTGAAAATAGAGTCAGAATTCAGACGTTATAATCCAGGGGTGCCTGGGTGACTCAGTCTGCACTGACAGCATGGAGCCTGCTTGGGATTCTCCCTCTCCCTCTCCCTTTCTCCCTCCCCTCTCCCTCCCTCCCTCTCTCTCCCCACCTCCTTCCTCTCAAAATAAGTAAATAAACTTAAAATACAAAAGAAGCTATAATCCAAATGCATGCAAACTAAAGGAATGATCTTCAGAATTAGGGGGTAATAGCAAAACTTAGATTTAGTTGACTGTCCAGTAATTATAAAATATTCAATTCTTATCTTGAGTAATACTCTTGCTATTGTATAATATCATGTAATCTTTTCTGATACATGATATTTTGTAAGAATTTCATTGAGACCTTGACGGTGTTTTCTGTTGTCATTTTTCTGGATTCCCCACCTGTAATATTTAACTGAGAGAGAGGGATAATTTCACATGGTCAGCAAAACATATGTCTCCTTAAAAAAAAGAAAAAAATCCCCACGGAATGCATGGGGGGGGGGGGGGGAATGCATCAACATACTTATTACATCCTCTGCATATAAGTGCTTCCCCTGACCATTTTCCAGTTGGATTAAGATTCCAATTTAAGGAAATTCCCTGAACACCAGCATTCTTCCAAGGTCTGCTGCTTTGGCCATTAAACTTCAATAAATATGAATAAGATGGCATCATCTATTAAAAAGACTTATTTTCCTAGCTGGATAACCATTATTCTGTGCAGTTAGAAAATACATAATCTAGTTTATTTCAACAACTTTTAATATAATCGTACTTATGAAAGGGAAGGAATTATGGTTTGGAAATATAGAGTGGGAAAAACCCAGAGGCTTCTACAAACACTGCTGCTAGGTAAATTAAATCACTAATAAAATTACTCTGTCTATTCAATTTACCTCGCACATTATGTACAGATGGCTTTCGGATTTTATTAACGAGAAGAATGAAAGAACAAGTGAACAAGAAAACTTGATGGAATAGAATATGTTAACTGTACTGGTATTCATTTCCTTTCTCCTATGCATGGGAAGGGGAAAAAAAAGAAAAGAAAAAGGTCTGTTTGTCTAGCCCTTAAGTGCATTAATTTCCATACAAAGTGGTTATTTTAAGTGAAGGCACCATATTTCAAGACTACATTCTTTTTTGCACTTAGAAGTTGGCACACATAGAATCACCACGTTAAACAGCTAAAGCCCTTATTGTAATGAGTTGTATTCAGTTTAAAATGCCTCAACTGTTGAAAAAAGTGACTTGAAGGGGAAATGATTCATCAATTCACTCTTTCTGGAGGCAATAAATCACTAAGTTGGAATCCCAATTTTCTAATCTGGGCTGTTTTTTTCAATGTTTATTTATTTTTGAGAGAGAGAGAGAGAGAGAGAGAACGATTGGGAAGGGACAGAGAGAGAGGGAGACACAGAATCCTAAGCAGGCCCCAGGTTCTGAGCTGTAAGCAAAGAGCCCAATGTGGGGCTCGAACCCACAAACCCATGAGATCATGAGTTGAGCCAAAATTAGGTGCTTAACTGGCTGAGCCCCTGAGACACCCCTCTAACCTAGGTTTTCCAACATCTTTTCAAGAAATATAATATGGAGTATGTCAAGAATTCAAGAGGCCATTTCCTAGAGTTCTTAAAAATTTGTTTCAATGTTTATTTGTGTGTGTGTGTGTGTGTGTATGTGTGCGCGCGTGTGAGACAGAAAGAGAGAGAGAGTCAGAACATGAGTGGGGGAAGGGCAGAGAGAGAGAGGCAGATACAGAATCTGAAGCAGGCTCCAGGCTCTGAGCTGTCAGCACAGAGCCCAAAGCAGGGCTCAAACCCACAAACCATGAGATCATAACCTGAGCCAAAGTAAGATGCTTAACCAACTGAGCCACCCAGGCGTCCCTATCTTTCCATTTATTCAGACCTTCTTTAACGGGGAGGAGCAGAAGGAGAGAGAGAATATTAAACAGGTTCCATGCTCAACGCACAGAGCCTGATGTGAGGCTCAATCCCAGGACCGTGGAATCATGACCTGAGCTGAAATCAAGAGTCAGATGCTCAACTGACTGAGCCACCCAGGCTCTCTGAGGCATAACTAGTTACAGAACTCATCTCTCAAAGTTAAACTGGTACTATGATTACCTGTAGAAGCATTCGACCTAGCACTTAATCTTTCTCTCTTAGTGTCTCTTCTCCCTTAAATAATGTCCTTTATCTTGCTCACGGATGCCTGAGTTTTTATGAATTTTGTTGTCCTATTTGCTCTAAGTTTTTGTCCTAGGATAACATGTTAGGGTATGAAAAGCAGTGACATTCTTCCTTTGTCTAAAGTAACTTAAAATGGACTCAAACCCTCACTATCCAGACTGGAAAGGAATCCAGCATACTGGTCCTCCAAAGCCCACATCCTTTACTCTCCCTTCGAGGAGGAGCATATCCCTGTCATTTGTCATCTGGCTGTAACTGCTGTTTCTCCTGCTGCGGTACATAACATCACTGCATTCCACATCCTCTGCTGTCTGGAGCAACTTCCCAGTTGCTGTCCACTTTCACTGGCCAAATATGCGGCAAACAGGCACTACTTTGTTCTATACTGTTTTCTAGTTTCAAGCAATTTCCCATCATAATTTAAATCCATAAAGCTTCTTCTAAAAACAAATAAACCAACAGCAAACAAAAAGCTCTTCCTTCTTTTGCTGCAAAACCAGTCTTGATTATCCCCTGCTAGGGCTCTGCCTTTGAAACAACTCCCTTACCCCTTTTTCTCCAGGAATACTTTCTGCTCCTCAGGTAAGTGATAAGTGATCAGATAAGTGACCTGATAAAGATTGCTCAATAGACTTTCCACCACTCCCTTATCACCCCTTGCACTAGAAAATAAACCATGTGTTCAGACACAAACATAAGCATAAACTTCAATAGATACCAATTGCAGTGGAAAGATTTGACACATTAAAATAAATTGATTGGAGCAAATGAGCTAATCAGACCTTTTCATTACAGACTTGAAAACGAGGCATGCAGAGATCTTATTATTTACACGAGTATCAGCATGGAAAGTTTCACTCTTCTTAACAAACTACCAATGTCCCATTGGTTCACCAGATAAACATTCCTATTATGTGTATTCTAATTCCAGGGTAGTTAACATACAGTGTTTTATTAGTTTTAAGTGTACTATAAGCCAGTCAGAGAAAGACAAATACCATATGATTTCACTGTTATTTTTATTTTATTTTATTTTCCATGAGAGAGAGAAAGGCAGAGAGCACACGCTCATGAGCATGGGAGGGGCAGAGAGAGGGAGAATCGCAAGCAGGCTCCACAGTCAGTGTAGAGTTTGACATGAGGCTCGATTCCACAACCCTGGGATCATGACCCAACCAATCCTTGGATTGAAACCAAGGATTGACCCAACCAAACCTTGGATTGAAACCACCTGAAACCAAGAGGTGGACACCCAACCAACTGGGACACCCAGGTGCCCCTACTATTCTAATATCTTTTACTATCCAATGGATTTCTGTTCCTGTAGTCAAGTTAAGTACTTATCTCAACCTTGATTAGGCAGTTCAAGTGATTACTGTAATTATAATTTAATTTTAATTTACCTAACCTTATGAAATGTGACTGCGAACAGAAAAAGGTTGCTCGCAGGAAAGAAAATAAAATGCTTTCAAAAGACCTTACCAAGGTCCTAGAAAATAAAACTATCTGTTGAATTCCTTATGTCATCATATACACTTGACAAAAGTTTACAACATGATTTTCAGAAAACATAAAATGAACATAAAGCTCTATATTTAGCTAAAGAGGCACTCATAATAATAAAGCTATTTCTAAGAGCATTACACATAAATTTTGAGTATTAAATAAACTTAAGATAAAATTACTAGGTGAGTTAAACTAGGTCAATATTCTAAAGTACATCAAAACCATAACCTTTTCTTTAAAATTTCTCTGGTAGATTGTCAGACTGTATGTAGGCTGTAAATGACACTTGTGTTAATAAAACACACTTTTCTGTATTCTCCCAGTGATTTGTGTTTTGGCTTCTGAGATGGATGTATTCCCTTTACAATACAGAAAGTTTTTCCAGTGGTTTATGAGGAGCAAAATCCAAGCAATATCTTAACTGCCTTCTGTTGATACAGACCAGTCTTACACACAAGTGTGTTATACAAGCTTGTATTCCATTTTGCAAATTAAAGCTAAAGAGAGGTTAATAATTAGACTGGCTCTTCTCTTGATACACGAAGATGCTGAAGTCCAAAGAGATGTGAAACCACAAGCATCAAAGAATGCAGATTTCTTTCCTAAGTTTTTTTTTAATGCTTATTTACTTTTGAGAGACAGAAAGAGAGACAGAGTGAGAGGCCTCAGAGGGGGAGGGGCAGAGAGAGAAGGAGACACGGAACCTAAAGCAGGCTCCAGGCTCTGAGCTGTGAGCACAGAGCCTGACACAGGGTTCGAACCAATTGAGCCCCCCAGGCACCCCTCTTTCCTCTCTTCTTAATGCTTAGGTTTACCTCCTGCTGCCTTCCAGAAGGCCATTTAAAAAAAGTGGTTGATACACAAGAAGAAATAGATAGAAATATGTCTTGAATCCCTACAGGAATACAGACAACACTTGCAGCTTTCAGTTAACTGAAATTTCTAAGTCTTGTTTTTCCCATTTATCAGATTTATTGCAATTCCTGAATTTTATTTTTAAAACCTGAAAGTAGGACTTTGTACTTTCTCATCCTAAATTGCACTTTTTTGTTTTTAAACATCATTTTAGCTTGCTGAGGTATATTTAAATTCGGATTCTGTCTTCCATCATAATTCATCATTCATTTTCTAAGATTAGATCAGCTTGTTTGGGGTTTTAATCAAACCCGTGATCAGAGATTTAACATTCAAGAACACCAGTAAAATCTGTTTGCCAGAGGTTTCAGTGAATAAGGGAATCAGACTAAACATTCAAATAGAACCCAAGGGCACCTGGATGGCTCATTTGGTTGACCGACTGACTCTTGTTTTCATGTCAGGTCATGATCCCAGGGTTATGGGATAAAACCCCATGTTGGGCTCCACACTGAGCATGGAGCCTGCCCAAGATTCTCTCTCTCTGCCCCACTTCCCCACTCATGCTCTCTCTCTGAAAAAAAAAGAAAAAAAAAAAAAAAAAAAGCCAATAGAACCCTAACACAACAAAGCTTAGACAAGAAAGCATATTAAAAATCAAGCAAACTGATAAATTCTGTTTTAGATCTGGAAACATCCCAGAGTAAGAGACACTGACACAGATGTCAGTCAAAACACACACAGGACTTAATTACTGTTAATAGAAAACTGATCAAGTTTTATGACACTGACATGCTATCTACAGTGCTACCAAGTCACCTAAGATAAAGGTTTTAAAGAATCAAAGAATGATATTTCGTATGAACCGCTGAGTTAAAAAGAAAATCACAACATTTAAAGTAAGAACCATAGGAGAACGAGAAACATCTATCTACATTTGTTACTATGACATCCTCTTCTGTCTCCACTCCCACAGAGACACCTCAAGCGGTGAATTTACTATTCAACTATCAGTGGTAATTAGTCTGAGTTAAGGAAAAGATAGTCGAGTATCAACGATATTCAAATAACTCCTTTTTTAATTTTGACATATCAACTTTCATTTCATGATAGAAACTGTTAGCCCCTCTTGTCCCTATTCCAAGGTAGAAAATATAATTTCAAATTTCTATCAATTTACATTGTACAAATTGGAGAATTCCTTGGGTATTTCCTGGTTCCCCTGTCTCCCAACCTCTCACTTTATTTGCCTTGTCTTGTTAAGTTGATAAAAATATTACAGCGTCAGAATATTTCAGTGCACTGGACACCTTACTGAAGAAATCCATTTATGTCAGTAGATGTCATATTTGCATTTTATTGAGTAGGAATGACTATTATTTAAGTTGTCCTTTTGAAGAACTAGAAATATGCCTGTTTAAAATCTTTGAGAATTCTTCTGAGTTTTATGCCTGGATTCTCTCCTAAGTACATAAGGCACTGAAATAATCCAGTGTATTGAAGTATCTCAAAAAATAAGAAATCATTGTACATCCTACATCCAACGTCGCATTCTTGTGTTTAAAATCCAATGTCGGGTGCCTTGTGCAGTATAATGGATATTAAGTAGTGCTGAGACATAAACTGCTGTCTATGAAAATGTAGCCTGTAAATAAGCCACTGTCTACTTCCCAGGGGACAAGTGAGTATTTATGCCAGGCAAGTGCTGCATTAATTTTATTGCCTACACATCTCCAGGGAGCTAACTTGCAAACTACCATTTTAAGTAAGTTTTCTCTGATCCATAGCCTTTATTGTTTACAGACTTTTTTTCAGGATGTCAAGTTAAGAGCAAACCAACTAGATTCTGAGACGGCCAAGGCCAATTTTTATCTTTCCTTTTGGATAAGAACTGAACACTACATTTCTATTTTCTCTTCAAACTGCCTTTCAAGAGGCAGGCATATCAGGGCAAAGACCCTACCTTCCTAGGAACTGGTTGCCAAAAGTGTTGAAACATACTATTATGTTCCACACTGCTTTCATTTTTCACATTGACTACTGCAATATCCCCAAATGATGTCCAAACCCAGTCCATAATATAGTCAGAATACTTCTCAAAAAAAAAAAAACAAAACAAAAAACAAGGCTTGGGGCGCCTGGGTGGCTCAGTTGATTAAGTGTCTGTCTGCCTCTTATTTCATCTCAGAACATGATCTCACGGTTCCTAAGATGGAGCCCTGCATGGGGCTCTGTGCTGACAGCATGGATCCTGCTTAGAATTCTCTCCTCCTCTCTCTCTGACCCCTCCCTCTTCCCCTCACACACGTTTTCTCTAAGTAAATAAATATACATTTTTTAAAAATGCAACCATTACCATCCCATGGCCCTGTCAGGTGCCTCCCTTGATTTTCTATATGCAATTCAACCTCTATGTTGTACTCTAACCACACTTATCTAGTCTTTTCCCATTCTTCACCTCAAATTTTATTCAAAGATAATAGCATACATACCACACACACACACACACACACACACACACACACACACACACACAAATTGATGGTTTGTTTGTTTGTTTGTTTGTTTGTTTGTTTTTCAGAGGGTTCTCTGTACAGGGAGCTTACCTCCATGTCTGACTAACTTGATTTGCAATCTATATTTAACAATAGATTCAAAGGTGCTCTCCCATTCTGTATCAAGGTGAGTTAATAAACATAGATGGAGTGAATTCAAAGAGGAAAGCTATATTGTCACAATCTCACTAGAACAGGATATAAAACACACTAGAAGCTGTGACATTTAATTAACAATTTCAGCCTTGGCCATTTGCATTATTGTTCCTCAAGGATGTCTTTGCAGTGAGATCTTTAAGAGTGAAAAAGTGGCAAGATAAAGGGGTGTCCCTCCATTTGAAATGTTTATAGCTACTTTTAATAGTGTGTTACTTAGGACACTAAGCTTTCTAATCTATAAAATCAATTACGTTGACATATATGCCCTCTTAGGTTATAAAAATTAGTGCTGTTTCATATCAAGAATCATGCACAGTTCTAGGGTGCCTGGATGGCTCAGTTGGTTAAATGTTCAATTCTTGATTTCAGCTCAGGTCATGATCTCATAGTTCATGAGTTTGAGCCCCACATTGGGCTCTATGCTACCAGTATTGAGCCTGGTTGGGATTCTCCCTCTACCACTGTCTCTCCCATTCCCCTGCTCATGTTCTCTCTCTCCTTCTGTCTTTCTCAAAATAAATATATATATATTTTTTAAAAAGCATCACATACAGTTCATAACTAAATAAATAGTTGATGTAATTATTCACCATTAAACTATCTGATTGATGGCAGAATTCAGCAGTAAAATATAAAGAGATTTCCTTGAGTGACTATAGTTTCTTTTAGATAACTTATTTCTAAAAATCCCTTCACAACAAAGGAAGAGTGAGAAGTCTTAATAAATGAAGAGAACGTGTGATGCCAACATTACTTTTTGCCTTGCTCTGTACTAAAATCTTATCCTCAGCTCCCTGATGGTATTGATAAATGGTAATAAAATAAAATTTAAATTTGATGCATATTATCATTGAATTATCCCTGATGATGCCACCAGGTAAAATTAGATTACAAAAACACATTGATTTATGTATGATGAAATACAACTTTATGTTTAAAAAAAATAAAAAGGATATGAAGTCCAAACCTCTTTTTGTGTCTTAAGAAGACACTGCACCATGATTTAGAAGTTTAGAAGTTTATCTAAATAGTATATTAACATGACAAACATAAATAAGAATACCACATTGAATTTTAAAAAGTTATGTATCATACCTAATGGGACATAATTTCTGAATTCTGGGTTCCTTAAAAAAGTATATTATACAAGTAAGTTTTATGAAGATGTTTTTCTAGAACAGGAATGTACATTTTCTCACAATTTCCCATGCTGGACAGGATGGTGGGTCTAGTGTCGATTAACCTCTAGTTTAGAAGAAAATTTATCTCTGAGATTTGGTTTATATGCTAAACACTTTATCAACGTTTTATTGATTGATTGGTTGATTGATGGGGGGTAGGTAGGGGAGATGTCTGGCCAACTCTAATTCAACCTTTAATATCAAGGCCACAAGGTCACAGCACAAATACTCCAGAAAATCTTTACTGAAACTTGACATTAGCTTACTATGTTCTTTTTCTTTGCTCACAAAGCTTATTTTTCTTCACTCTTACCCTGTAGATTCCTTGAAAGTAAGAAATATACCTCATTCATACTACATCTCTGGATATGGAAGAGTACTTCCTATGTAAAATACATTACAAATAGTTCTAGATCTGTAATTGTACATTGTAAATGTTTAATATTTTAAATAAATGTTTTAAGTTTATTTATTTTGAGAGAGAGAGAGAGAGAGAGAGAGAGTTCACATGAGCATTGGAGGAGCAGAGAGAGAGAGAGAATTCCAGGCAGACTCCAGATCAGCTCAGAGCCTGATGGGGGGCTAGAACTCATGAACCATGAGATCATGACCTGGACTGAAATCAAGAGGCAGACGCCTAACTTACTGAGCTACTCAGGTGCCCCAGAATATTTAGTATTTTAAAATTGACTTAAACACATTTATCTGTAAGACAATAGAAAGGGTCAAAATGTTTCCAATCACAGTAAATGAAAAAGGTGGATCCCTTGATGAAGCACCCACAGAAAACAATCCCCAGTGTCCCCTCTCAGCTTTTGCAGGCATGTATTGTTTCTATTAGGCAATATTTGGTAGTTAGAGACCCACCACTGCCTTGCTTATCAGGTGCTGGTCATGCCTGGCTAGTTGATGTTGGCCAAATGGGAAGGAGAGGACAGGGCCTGTGTCCTGCAGGGCAGGCTTCTGTACTGACTCAAAACCAGGGCCAGAATAACAGGTTCTAACTGGGAAAACTGGGCCCTTTGTGTAGTTTTACAGGGTTCAGTGGAATTTGGGGATTTGTCATTTTCAGGAGAATCCAACTCAGTTGTCGCCATTTGGTCCCACACTTTCCGAAGACTTGACAGAGCAGACTTGTTTTGATCGGTAATTTTAACAGCTTAATAAACAACTATTGTGTTGCTTGTCTACTCTAGAAAAGAAGTCCTGGGCCACGTGCTCAGCTTCCTCAGTCCTCTCCCTTCAGGAGATACTACCAAAGAGGCCCTTCAACTTTTCATATTTGCTCTAAGTTGGCTATTAGTTATTGTGACATTTTAGTGACCTTCTCTCAGTATATCCCCAATTCCTCTGTCTTTAGAGTTACTTTGTCAAACACAGGGAACCTCACACTAGCTAATACGTTCCTTTGCACTAATATGCCCTTTATTTTTTTTAATGTTTTTATTTATTTTTTTGCGACAGAGAGAGACAGAGCATGAGCAGGGGAGGGGCAGAGAAAGAGGGAGACACAGAATCCAAAGCAGGCTCAAGGCTCTGAGCTGTCAGCACAGAGCCCGATGCGGGGCTCAAACCCACAGACTGTGAGATCATGACCTGAGCCGAAGTCGGACGCTTAACCGACTGAGCCACCCAGGCGCCCCTAATATGCCCTTTAAATGACCAATGAACAATGGGACAACATCCTTTTTTCCGGGGACTATCTGTACTTCACTTGTGACCAGTTGTGGTGGTCTCATTGCAAGCCAGGCAATGTGGGATCCTGCTCCCAAACCCTGTCTTTGAAATGGTGTACTACAACTCTTAGTGTACAGAGGGGTGATTAAGAAGTGTCCTTATGACCAGCAGCTGTGGAAGGAAGGGAGTGAAAGCGGGAGTAGACAGATACATGACCAGAGCTTCAGTAGAGGCTCAAAGGCAACTCTGAAACATAGACAACTCTGGAGCCAGAATGGTCTTTCAGACATGTCCCAAGTTAAGCAGAGACGGCCGGCCAGACCGTGTCTCTACATCATCAGTCAGTTACTGTGTGCACTTGCCCCTAAAAGGGTAATGAACTGGGGGGACGGGACGGCAGCTTTCTGCAGCTGAGGCCATGTCTCAAGAGTTAACAGCCAAAAGCCATCCCAGGAACCTTACAACAAAGTTCTTTATTAACGGCTATCGTAATGAATCACAGTGTCACCCACACTGAGGCAACTTAAAAAGAAAAAGAAAAAGAAAAGAAAAATGAATTTGAACACAAAATGGAATGAATGTGAAGTAAAAACAAATATTAAGGTGGTGGGGTGTTTTGTTTTGTTTATTTATTTTGAGAGAGAGAGAGAGAAAGAGAGAATCCCAAGCAGGATCCACACTGTTGGCATATAGCCCCAACAAGGGGCTCAAACCCATGAACTGTGAGATCATGACCTGAGCCAAGATCAAGACTTGGATGCTTAACCGAGTCACCCAGGCACCCCACGATGGCAATTGTAGAATCATATATACATCAATAATTATATCGCATGAAAAGAAAATAATACGGATGTTAAAATTCAAAAAATCAGTGGATTGGATTTAAAAATGCAACTAAAGAGGTCTTAAGAGAGATTCACTTAAATGTAAAGAAAAGAAATTATAATGTTAGTATTTGTAAAAATATATGCTCCAAAGTGTTTGAATATCCTTGTTCTATTTTAAGGAAAAAACTATAGATAAAACAAGAAATGTTGTTACAATTTAAAAAAATATCAAGTTACCAGGAAGATATAAAATTTAACAATTTCCAGTCATAAAATAACTGTGTCAAAATACATAAAGCTAAAATTGGCATAATGGAATAGAGAAATGGGCAAATCCAAAATTACAAAAGTAGATTTTAGTATACTTTTCATAGTAACCAATAGAATATTCAGGTAAAATATCAGCTTTTTTTTTTTTTAAAGTAATCACTACACCCAAGGTGGGGCTCAAACTCATGATCCCAACATCAAGGCTTGCACGCTCTACCAACTGAGCCAGCTAGGGTTGCTATAGGTAAAATATCAGTTTAGAAAGATGAATATGAACAGGCATTAAGATTTCTTAACTGATGTCTGTGGAACACCTACCATACAACTGTAGATCACACATTACTTTCATGTGAAATTTGAACGTTTACCAAGATAAACCATACAGCAGGCCATGAAGTAAGTTTTAACATATTTCAAAGAACTGAAAATACACACAAATGTTCTTTGATCATACTGTATTTCAGCAAGGAATGTTTACAATTTAAGTAGAAAACCTTTTATTTGTAAATCAAGCAATACACTTCTAAATAAACTATAATCAAATAATCATTGAAAATAGAAATTCATTTTTTTGCTCAATGATTTTACAACACAGTATTCAAAGTACATGGGAGATATTAAAATCAATGTTTTCAGGAAAATTTATAGAACTAAATATATGTTTTAGAAAAAAAAGAACATGAGTGTTTTAATGACAGAGCTCAAGGAGCTATAAAACAAAATTGTACTCAGTGGTGATTGAACCACAGAAACAATCAAGATGAAAGTAAAAATTTGTAATGTAGAAGAAAAACCCACAAAACCAAAGTTATTTCTTTGAAAAGCTAATGAAATTGGTAATTTCCTACCAAGCCTGATCAAAATAAAAAGTCAATATGTACAAATAAACATCAGTACAGATCTTTCAAATATTGAACAGATAAGAGTACTTTATAAACAACTCTATGCCAATAAATTTTAAAGTGTAGGTGAAATAGTTGAAGACCTTCAGAAACACAACTTATGAAAAAGTATAGAAAATGTGAAAATCAAAACAGCCCTCTATCTCATAAATAAAGAGAATCTCTGAGTAGTAACTTTCCAACAGGTATAACTCTAGAACTAGATGGTTCCATCTACATATTTTTCCTCATATTTCAGAAACAGAAAGCCAATACTATACATAATCTTTTAATCTTAGAAAGATACAGAGAGGGGAAGTTTCCCACTTTTTTTATTAAGTTACAGTAACGATACCAAAGCAAGACAAATGCACTAAGAAAAAGGATAATGTTATACCAATTTCTCTCCTAAAGATACAAAATTTTAAATAATATATTATCAAGCCAAATCTAACATAGCATGTCATGACCAAGGTTGTTTCACTTCCAACTTTGTGAGTTTACCAACTCCAAAATTAATGTAATATACCATATTTATAAAATAAATAATAAAAATCATGTAATCATACCAGTAAATAATTTCAAAACCTCTAATAGAATTCAATATATATACATGATAAAATGAAAGCAAAAAAATAACAAGGTAGGAATACAAGTGAAATTCCTTATACTCATGAAGTTATCTTGACAAGAAAAACAAAATACCAAAAATTCATATGATATATGCTAATTAATAAGAAAATATTGTAAGCTTTGTCTCCAATTTGAGAATGAGAAAAAAAAAAAGTCCTAGGTTCATTCAACACTGCACTGGAGAATCTATACAGGGCTATAAGACCAATAGATCAAAACTATGATTAACAAAATTAAAAGGAAGGAAAAAAAAATATAACATACACAACTGAACAAATGTGTATATTAAAAAAAAAAAAAAAAAAAACCAAAAAGGAACCTGCAAGTCAACTATTAGAATTCATGATCAATTTTAGAGCTGCTGAATCCCAAATCAATATATAAACATCAATTTTATGTCCAGGTTCCAGTCACATGAAGTTATAAGATGGTAATTTGAAAAAAAACATTTCATGTGTAATCATCAAAAACATTAAGAATTTAGGCATAAATTTAATAAAACCTAATTCTAGTACCAAAAAACTATAAAAATTACTTAGAAAAATTTGAAAAGATTCCAACAAATGAAAAGACACCTTTTCTATGAAGTTGAAAATTTTAAAGAAGGCGATTCTCTCTAAATTAGGCTGTCAAAACACTGTAATAATAATCAAAATCCCAGCAGAATTTTTTGGGGGTTTATGGCAAAGTTTATTACCTGATTCTAAAATGTTTAGGAAAATTAAAAGGCAAATAATAGCCAAGATAATAGTGAAAATAAATAATAAAGGTTCATTTCCACTATTATATACAGGTGTCATAAAAACCACAATACTGAACACAGTAGGATACTGATGCAAAAAAAAAAAAAAAAAAAAAAAAAAAAAAAAAAAAAGCACTAGAGACCTGGGTGGTCAAGTCTTATCAAAATGGAGTAACTGTGGTAAACACTCCAGACATTCAACAAAGAGAAAAAGAAACATAAAGTCCTATAAGCAAGAGACATTCTTTAGCAATAGGACAAAACAGAAGCAAACTCATCTAAAAACAAATCTTAGGATTCAAGTGGGCAAATGTCAATTTAATTATCTCTCAGAAAAAATTTTCAACCAGTTTTAGATAAAGGTCACACAGGCTAAAGTCTTTACAACATATTCTCTGAAATGACAAGCATACAAAAATAATAGTAACAGTAGCATTAATAATAATCTTTTGGCATGAAAAGTAAAAAGTGACTAACAATCAAGAGACAGGATAATAAATATAAGCAGACCTATAAAGGATACAAACCTTAAAGGTAGCAGTGAAAGGCCTCAAAGTAACCATGTTTAAGATAGTTAAGGTATTAGATAAAAGAGTTCACAGACACCAGAATGGACCATGTCTTAGGAAAGCTGAATTATATCTCAAATTTTTTGTCACTTTGAAAACAGAAATGAAACCGATTCATTCCTTGAAGAAAACAAATATACAGCAGAAAAATAAATTGTAATAGTCCTGTATCTACTAAAGATATTGAATTCATAGTTTAAAACCTTCCCGGAAAGAAAGCTTCAGGCACAAACAGCATGCTGCACTAATGAATTCGTCTAAACATTCATGGGTGAAAAAATATTACCTTTCTTACATAAATACAAAAAAAAAAAATCAAGACACAGAAGAGTATATGCTATGAAATCTATGTGAAGTTCACCAACAGCTATTCTATGGTGATATAACTAAGCTGCATGCCTGCATACACATTAAAAGTGCACACATTTTTAAAAAGTGTGCATAAAGCTCATGCAAAATATGGGAAAGAGCTACAGAGCAGGGGATTCGAGAGCAGCCTGATGTGATGGGTAGGGCAAATGTACTATTTAGGAACTAGCAGTTTCTGGAGACCATAGGTTGTCAGTCAGGGGCACAACTCCACAAGAACATGTGGTTTTCCCTTGCAGCGTTTGGAATCCCATACACAGGACATGTAAGACTCATGGTTGTACTGAACCGAAGCTGGAACTGACCCTAAAAGTAGGTGCTCTGGAACAGGTAAGACAAAGAGGGCTATTCAGGTGGTGGAGCTGGGCCAGAGAGGCAATCAAGGAGAGCCTTTAAGAATGAGCTGATAGAGGGGGGCCTGGGTGGCTTAGGTGGTTAAACTTCCAACTTCAGCCTAAGTCATCATCTCATTGTTCCCGAGTTTAAGCCCCACGCTGGGCTTTGTGCCGGCAGCTGGGAGCCTGGAGCCTGCTTCAGTTTCTGTGTCTCCCTCTCTCCCTGCCCCTCCCTTGCTTGTGCTTGCTTTCTCTCTGTCTCTCTCTCTCAAAAACAACTAAACAATACAAAAACATTTTTAAAAAAGAATGAAATGATAAATTGGGATGAGTCATCTAGAAACATGAGCTATTAATGAGGACCAAGCATATGAACATGTTGGCAAAGGCATATACATATTCTATAGTGTACCCCACCTCCCCCTCCACAGCAGTGACTCTACTGGCACCTCAGCCTTAGTATTGCTAAATGACACAGTGTCTTGCATGGCAGGCCATTCTGTCCATCTCTGTTGTGTCCACATGGCTTTCTCTTCATTTCAGACAGCAATCCCCTTTTCCAGTTCTGTTGGTGTCCCCTCTCTCGAGTCTGTTTAATTAGTAAGTCTTCCTATGCCTACAACACCGGGGGTTCACAATGAACAGATAGCTGGATGAATCAAGTATGAAAGTTAATATGTATATTATTTTTTTTCTTTTCTATCTTCCACCTCCTCTTCCTTTTCATGTGCGTATGCGTGTGTGTGTGCGCGTGCGTGTGTGTGTGGATTTTCAAAACAATTTTGCTGTTCTTTGAAAACATGTTTACATTTTTTCATTTTTTTAATTTTTAAATTTTTTAACGTTTAGTTTTTGAGAGAGAGACAGAGTATGAATGGGGAAGGGGCAGAGACAGGAGAGAGAGAATCCCAAGAACGCTCCACACTGTCATTGCAGAGCCCAATGGGTGCTTGAACTCACCAACCAGGAGATTATGACCTGAGTCCAAGTTGGACACTTAACCAACTGAGCCAGCCAGGTGCCCCTGAAAACATGTATACATTTTAACTAGAGCTCACATAAAAGTTTAACTAATACAGCACTGGATATTGTAGTCACTCTAAGAGTGTAAGTTCCTAATTACATGAGTTCATGTTCTAGAAAGTAGAAAAAAGCATTCTCATCTAGGACTGTATAATCTACAATGAATGGATGACATATGTGTATATTCATGCACGTGTGCCTATTTTTCCTAGTGCTTCACCTCCTGGAATGGCCTTTCCCACCAGCTGAATTAGATGTTGAATTAAAACCCTACTGATAAATGTCAAATCTTTCCCTCATCTTCCTATTTAAATGCTAAACATTTTTTTCTCATTTAAACTTTTACAGATGTGCTTAAATAACTAGCAACAACAGTAACTAATATAGAAATGAGGAGGACAGTAGCTGAACAATTTTAGTAATTTCTGGTATGTGTATGACTGCCTGTAATTAATCTGTATAATAATGATATGAGTAACAGTCCTGTACAATGCACTCGGTATGGTCTGTGATTCTCCTGAGAACCCTTCAATTTACATTTTATTTATATCTCTGTTCAAGAAATGATGCAACTGACTTAGCGAGACATTGAACCGTTTGCCATAGGGTCTAGAGCTGGCAAATAACAGCTCTGGAGTCTGAATCCACTCTAAGTGGCACCAAAGCCTTCATCCTTTCTACCATACCTCACTGTTGCTCTAGAACTCACATGTCTTCTTCAAATACATAAACATACGACGTAGCAGCCAACCAAAGATGTCCAGGTCCTAATCACCGGACCTTGTTCATATAAAGGGGGAAAAGGGAATTTTTATCTGTGATTAAGTCAAGGGTCTGGAGATGGGACAATTATCCTAGATTACCCAGTGTCCCAATCCTACCAAAGGTGTTTTTGTAAAAGGGAAACAAGGGCTCCAAAGGCAGAGAAAGATCTGAAGATGCTACATGTGGAATGGGAGCAGTAGCCAATAGCTAAGAAACGCAGGTGGCCTCTGGAAGCTGGAAAAGACCAAGGAACCCGTTCTCCCTAATTGCTAAGGAACTCAGAGGACATCTTGGTTTTAGCTCAGTAAAGCCTCTTTCACACCCCTGACCCCTAGAACTTTAATAATAAATGTGTGTTGCTTTAAGTTACTAGTTTGTAGTAGTTATAACAGTAGTAGGAATCTAATATAGATCTTTACAAGCTAACAACTCCTGGAGTGACTTTTGTTTTTGTAGTAAGTATACACAACTAATTCTGCTACCCTCTGCATCCTTATATGCCTAGAGATTTTTCTCTCTTTTTAAAACATGTTTATTATTTAGAGAAAGAGGGAGAGAAAGAGAGCTGAGGAGGGGCAGAGAAAGAAAGAAAGAGAATCCCAAGTAGGCTCTGTGGTGTGGGTATAGAGCTCAACTTGGGGCTTGACGGCTTGAACTCATGAACAATGAGATCATGACCTGAGGCGAAATCAAAAGGTGCCCTTGTATGGTTTAAAGTTCTCAACCCTTCAGAGCTGTCATTAGTGGTCACATAGTGAGCTATGGCACCACAATTTTTTTAAATCTATGATTACATAATGGAAAATGCTTCTAGTAATTTATACCATTTTCAGAAATTACCGTTAGGGAAATATAGCATAGCAAGAAATATAAAAGGATAGCAAGGAATACTTAATTATAATAAAAGATGACAACATTTGTTCTTAGTCCATGTATTTTCTGTTTTCAAAGATCATTTAAACTTAATTTGATGTTCCTTGAATGAAAAAAAAATCATAAACTTGGTGGTCAGATACACTGCTTTCACTTTCTACAAGTAGTGTATTTTATTATTTTCCTTTTACAAAAAGTCAACCAATTTTAAGAACTGAATTAGCATACACGGTTGTATTTTCAATTTACCATTTACTAAAATAGCCATTAAAGAAAAATTTCAGTAAAATTTTAATCTAATAACATTCTTATCATTTCATAAAGGAGTCAACAATTTACTGTGCATTCTTCACTATTTTTAATGTTTTGGAGTATCTGTAATTACTTTGATACTTTGTGCAATTTGGACAGAAATAGAAATTGTCACAAAACATTAGAAAATTTGATTTCTTTTTTCTTTTCAAACTAATTATATATATAAAATTCTCACTTGTACCTACATAAATAGCTGCTTACATTTGATAACTTCTACTATATTAGGCTTAGTGGGGTCCATGAGTAGTTATCCAGTCTTTTAAATTTGCATGGAAGAAAACTCACAATTGCTAACTAAATTCTATGATGCCTTTAATTAATCAAAGAGGTAGGTTTAGACCCAGAATCCCTAATCTCCAATTCCCTAATATGTGTGTGAGTGTAAATGTATCTACAACTAAATTAAAATGGAGGTCAGCTGCTGTTGTTCCAGGTGCTGGGATACTCGTGAAGTTCCCAAGAGAAGCAAGCCCAAGGATGGCAACAGAGAGATCTGCTCAGAAAAGGAGACCGCCCCCAGGCTAAGGAAAAATAAAGCCTTATGGTAAGCTCACCACGTGTATCAGTTTTAGAGAGAAAGAACCAAAATTCAGGGATTAAGTTGAATGAGGTCACAAAGTTGTGACATACACATGGGAGCCAAGATTCCAACCCAGATGTATCTGACTTCAAAGCCCAGGCCTGAGTGCTTTCATCATCCTGGAGGTGTCTACAGATGAGGCAGAACTTTCAAGATCCTGGGATCTAAGTAAGCAAGACTATCAATTCAGATGCCCATAAATTCAAAAGACACCAGTTTGATAGAAAACTCCAACACTCACTATGACCAGTGTTTTTCTGAATTCTTACTGCCCTTGAGATCAGTCTCAAACACATTATCCTGTCCTACATAAAATTGGTTCACAGATGCATAGCTTTCCTTCCTTGAAGGATTTCATCTTTATCACAGGGTCTGTCTCTAGAGATTCTCTACCCCAATGTGCAGTGTGCCAAATGCCTCAAGTTTAACAAACATGCGTTGAGTGAATTTCAGGGAATGCTTTTAATAAGCTTAGAGTACATATTACTCAGCATTGTAATCTGATACAGGGTATACTCCTTTACCAGTAGTTAAGATTTCAGAGTTGGGGTGTGACTTACCCAACAGTCTAAATTTATTATCACCAAATCAAGCATACATATTTATCATAGTGTCACCCCTCTTGGGGTTGTTAAAGTTTTCCCCACAAGTAGGTTTTCTTTCCCAGACCATGTCATTTTGAACACGTTTGTGTTTACTTTACCTTTCACTTCTTTGGTCTCCTGTTGTTAAAATGGCAGGTAAAAGGCTTTTTAAAAATAAAAGCATGGGTCAGAATGAAGTGATACCTAAGTAAGGGAAGGGAAAATTGTCCAGGCTAAGGAAAACTGTGTACCAAGGTAAAGGTGTCCTGAGGAGCTTAAGGAATAGAGAGATGCTCAGTCTGGCAGGAGTCAAGAGATTTCTAGGAAATGAAGCAAAAATGAAGGAGTAGTTTTATTGGGTCAATACTGTTCAAAGTTAGAGAATGAGGAGGATCTTAGAGGTCATAAACACTTCCACAGGAGCCAATTCATTAACTGCTGAATATAAAAATAACACTAAACTTCAGGGTAGTTAAGAGAATGTCAAGTGAGGAGATGAAAACATCATATACAGAATATCTATTGAATAATCACGCTTGAAGGAACAAAAAGAGATAAGCCAATCACGGACAAGAGTTTCAACTGAGACTTTTGTTTAATTTATAGGAAGAATAGGATTGATACATAGGGACATTGGTTTTATATTCGGTACCATGAAAGTGAGAGAATTATTAATACATGTCTTCTCTTTTCTGTCTGAAGTAGGTGGTGAAGTTAGAAACTAAGAGTTGGAGTAATGGTGAATTGAACATTCAAAGAAAGCCTGAACATATTGAGATGGATACAGTAGATACACATGCACAGGACCACAGAAGATCAGTGGTCATAGACTACTAGCCATTGTGGAGACCCATTCTAAGTTGATGACCATGAATTAATCATGGATCCAATCTGATCTTACTCAGTGATTTCTCCAAAAATGGCCCTCATTGTTTAGTTACAGGCAGTAAGTGAGATTCTAGTCGAAAACTAATGAGTCACCTACAGCAAGGTTATAGGGGAAAAACAAAGGAGAGATGGGAACAAGTTGGAATCTACAGCGAAAAGGTTGTTTAGATGCTATCTGTGACAGAGAAAAAGAGTCCAGGGTGACCTCAAGGTATTATTCACTGTGATAAGGAATAAAGAAAAAGATGGAAATAGCATTACAGTGGAGTAAGATAATGAAGTCTCCTTTGGAGGCGCCGATTTTAATTTTCTTATGGGACAGTACGATGGCAATACTTAGCAGGATACTAAGTAAAATCAATCTCAAAGACAGAAGGATCTTCTAATCTGAGAATTAGACCTTTTTGTCAAACATTCCCTTGGACTGTTTTTGACTGAAAACATGAGACTGGGTGAGATTTTCTAGGAATTAGAATGATCAAATAAGGCTACCAAGGAAGTCATCTGACTTCAATATACTCTACCACATGAAATGAAGTAAGGGATATGAGAATTTTAGAGTATCAAATAAATTTGTTCTAAAATAACATTTAGTTTTTGGAATAGAAACCAAAATATAAACCTCTATGCCTTCAGCCAAAGAAATATTCACACAAAATATTTAAACAGGACTTTAAAAGGTATCTCATTAACACATTACAATATGATAATTTTCTACAAATACATTTTATAAATATGCAAAGCTGTAAAAGTGTTTACACATTTGGAAAGTATGGATTACATGGGGAGTCTTCTGGACAATCAAGGCACCCCTTTAAGGCTACCCTTAATTACTGTAGTTCAACATCAGGTTCCAACTAACATTCTAATTTTTCTAATGAATTAAGTATTTTGTTTTCTCTGGTTTGAATAATCGACATTAAATTCATTTATGACAAAAGGAATCTCTAACAAAGAAATTTGCTTATTTATTGCCCAATGTATTTCTAATAAAGTATGACTTTCATGAATACATCATTATAGAATGTTACATGGACATTTAGGACTCTTACATTTAAACCTTTTTTGGTATTAATTTAGGTTTTAAATGGCTTTTGTTTCTAGGAAGACAGATTTCTTTGAAATCACACACACACACACACACACAGGATAGGAGTCAATCCTTCTACAGACCAGGCAGAATGCTTCAGTCTAAGTGTGGTATTTAATATTTAGTTATATTAATATATATCCATCAGATTTTGCCAAATTTTACTTCAGAATAATGGGGGGAGATTTTAACTTGTTTATTAATCAGTTATTTTTAATATTAAAATATAAACATTTAAGAACTGAACCAATAAATATAGTATATTTGGGGTGGTTAACATGTTTCTTTCAAAATTTGTATTTTTAATATTAAAATGTAAACATTTAAGAACTGAACCACTAAATATAGAATATTTGGGGTGAGGGGGAATGTATTTTTATTTTTTTAAATGTTTATTTTTTGGAGAAAGAGAAAGAGAGAGACAGAGCATGAGCAGGGAGGAGATAGAGATTGGAAGAGCCTAATGGTCCCTGTGAAACAAATAATGAAAATTTATTAAAAGATTTATTTAACTTTTTTAATGTTTATTTATTTTTCGAGAGAGAGATTGACAGAGCATGAGCAGGGGAGGGGCAGAGAGAGAGAGGGAGACACAGAATCAGAAGCAGGCTCCAGGCTCTGAGCTGTCAGCACAGAGCCTGACATGGGGCTCCAACCTATGAACCTTGAGACCATGACCTGAGCTGAGGTGGGATGCTCAACTGACTGAGCCACCCAGATGCCCCAGGGGGTGGGGGAGAATTTTTACTTGTTTATTTCCCAGTTAATATTTTTAAGATTAAAATTTAAACATTTAGGAATGGAACCGCTAAATATAGTATATTCCCTTATCAAACTCAATGCACGCAGTACTTTTGCTCAATTCTCTTCTTCACTGTTTTCACTAGCAGGCTACATGAGAATTAGGTAGAAATTTGGATTGAACTTTGAATAAAGAGCTTTTTCAGCATAAGAAAACACACACATACACACATTGTACCAAGATTACTAATAACTTCTTCTGGAAGAGGACATTTCAATATAGTAAATAATTAATCTATACTTCATAAAAATGTAGAGCTAGTGTCTATCATTCAAGGTCTCCTAGTACAATAAAAAAAACAATCAGTGGTCAAATGTTTAAAAGTCAGAAACCCTATTTCTTTGTCCAAAAACAATCCTTCAAACCTATTACAACTTTCAACAGTTTAAAAAAAATTTTTTTAATGTTTGTTTATTTTTGAGAGAGGGAGACAAAGTGTGAGCAGGGGAGGGGCAGAGAGAAAGGAGGATACACAGAATGCAAAGCAGGCTTCAGGCTCTGAGCTGTCAGCACAGAGCCGGACATGGGGCTCGAACTCACACACCATGAGATCATGACCTGAGCTGAAGGTGGGCGCTTAACCATCTGAGCCACCCAGGTGCCCCCAAACTTTGAGCAGTTTAAAAGTAAGTATCTCTGGTCTGCTTACTCAACCCCAAAAGATTTAGTCCTGACCAAATGTTCACAGAAATACCTGAACATTTTACTTGGTCTACCACATGGCCTTGAAGAAGGAAAACTTACTGTCATATTCTCAAGCTTCTATCTGGGGGACACAGCAGCCCTTGCAGCTAATGGGGAGAGAAAGCGCTGCTCTCATCAGCTCCAAGGACTCCTTTTTGGTTCCTCCCACTGCTCACTGTGGGGACCAGAAGTTACACGTGGCCAAGGGAAGATGGAGTACTCCATAAATCTGCCATTATCCCTATAAGAGTATTTCTCTTCCTGGTTTTCCTTCGGGTCTGTTGATCCTGTTGCCTCTATCAGGTTCCATACACCAGTCCTCAGAGCTCAGACTCAAGGGGGAAGGCCCATCCCTACAATTTCTGAATGCACACCAGACATACTCTCTCTCCTGTCAGAGAGCATGTTACCATTGCCAGTTGCCACAGGGCTCACAACAAACAACTTGAGACCACTATAGGCCTTGGTCATTTTTTTCCTTATGTTCAGACAACTTTTACAAATATAAAAGTTGGTTTTGTTTTTTGTATTTTGTTTTTTCCCCCCTCTCTGAACCAAGTTTGGTCTTTGAATATTACTGGTATATTTGCTGGAAGATGGGCCTTAGGAGACAAGTTAATGAAGCACTTTTTGACTTTCATGGGATTCAAGTCACCAAAATGACAATAGATGTTAAAGACAAATACAGAACGTTACTCAGTTGTGAAGCCAACTTAGCTTTTTTAATGATGAAAAGGCTGGGTTTTCTTAAATAATGGAAAAGACCTCAGAAAGCCAATGTGTAGCACAGTAAATTATTTTGGTACTGGCGTTGAAGCAAAGTACTTAAAAGTTAAAGAACAACCTTTGTTTACAATTTCATATTAACAGCAGACCAATAACCTAAGAGAAATTTGTCCCTTCAAAAAAAAAAGAAAACCACATTCTAATTCTATATCAGTGTACTTGTGATATTAATTCATTTAAGAAAAACTTAATTAAATCCATTCCATTAATGAAATCCATTCAGTCTTAGTTTAACCTCTCATAAAATTCCTTTCCCAAGACTCTTTTTCCACACACTTTCTACAATATTTTTGATAGCTATTAAGATTTTGTCCTATATTTTTCCTCTTCTCATTCCAAAACAATGGTTTTCCTTTCCTTACCTACTTTTCATGTGCCATTGTTTCCTCTCACCCTTATTATTTCTAAGTGGTTTTAATTACATATATTGATTAGAAGAATAATTAACCTTCAGAATCACTAATTCCTGGTTGAAAACTCAGAAGCAAGCAAATTGTGAACTTTTATACTAGTGTTCTATGCGTGGGCAAAATTAAAAACACATTTGGTAATTTCTAGAAGTATATTATTCCTCATAACAGGTTTTCCAATGTGGAAAACTTCCACATGTGTACTAATAGACCCCCCCCGCCCCAAAAAGTTTTAGTTCCTCTGTGGCATATCAGATCACAGTGTGAAAACCTTAGGGTCTCTCACATCCCAATCTTCTATTGGGAGGATTAGGACAAATAAACTTTCAGAGCTCAGCAACACAAAATAAGTGGAGCTCCCTCAGAGAGAAGCTTACCGTTGATCCAGAAGAGGGGCCAAAGAGGCAGCCAACCAACAGGACTCTGTGGGTAGATTTGCCTGCATGGATGAGCAGCCTCCAAAATCTTCGCCAGCTGTCTTAAGGTCTTCTCTGGTTTCCAAAACCATCAAATGACTGAACTAAAACAATTTAGTAACGAGTCTGATGTCCTTTATTCAAGGGACAAAAATCCATGGATCGGAAGAACACAGTGTATCACAAGCAATGGCACGCTCTTCTCGAGAGATTTTGGGCAAGAGCAAATTCTGGAGAATGTTTAGCTGAGATAACACGGAAATGAGTCAGGATTGGCTAGCATGGGATGTCGGGATTTCCTTATAAGGCTAGCAAGGTCCTATTTTCTCTGGAAAGGTAAATTAGCTAAAGCTGAGTTAGATTGTGATTGGTATGGGTTAGGTTTCCTTCACAGGTGTTTCCTATCAGCACAGGTGGACTTAGGTTTAGTTTTGGGATGTGGACCTGGTCACTGCAGTAGCCTCTGTTCTGGGCTTACTGATGTACTAAATTAGCTTTTTCAGGCCCTATGGGGGAGGATCCTCTGATGATCCCCAATGCTCCTTTAATCTCTAGCATCTGATTATTTATCTTAAGAAAATATTGCATTGGGAATTGGGATATACATAACATGTCAGAGATACATGATTTTCAGTGAAATTTATATAAAGCTACTGTATTGTCAATGTTTTGGGCAAATTAGTGGGTGGATACCACAACAGAAAGAAAGCTCAGAATTTTTATAAAGTGCTTTCTCCAAAAAACACACCAGATGTCAGATTTTTACTGAACCATAATGATTCCACTTTAGAGAGACTCATAAATCAAGGGCAAAAAGTTGAAACTAGCCTTTCAAGGATTTAGAATCACATTTATTAACTAAATTCAAAGTGAGCTTCTGAACTTTTCTGTATTTTGAGTATGCGCAATGTTAAACATTGTTAAACATTTCTACATTTGGTAACAGCACCAAACTATCTGGCTTGATTTTCTACTACAAGCTTCATACCATGCAAAGAAATTCTAGCATCAAAGCTGGTCATCTGTCCAGAGAAAGTCATTAAACTCTCAGACCAAACCCAGAGACACAACGTTAAATATTTCTACATTTGGTAATCGCACCAAAAGATTGAGCTTGCTCTTCTAGGACAAGCCTCATACGATGCAGGGAAATTCCAATATCAAGGCTGATCATCTGTCCAGAGATGGCCATTAAACTCACAGACCAAATCTGGAAAACATTTGTAACTATTTAGCCACTCCTGAATAGCTTTCACTGTAAAGCTAAATCATCTTCTCCAAGTGGTAATTGTTTCAATGTCCCAAGACATTAAAAGCTATTAAAGTCTAATGACCCAAGTCTTGTTTTTCCTAAAAGATGGAAACTTTTTTTGATACTCTAGCTTTTTTTTTTTTTTTTAATAGCGTTTAACTGGCTACCAGTTTTAGAAAATACACTATTATATCACTACGTAAAGCACAAATCAAGTAAGTCAGTAAAATTGTTGGTTTGGAAAACTTACATTTTTGGTTCATTATTTACTTCACTAAAAATACCTAAAATAGGCATTTTCATGTTCAAATGAAAGAGGTAAGGGTATCACTAGGTGATACGAAAATCCTCACATGGCTGTTATATTTTTGTGGTTTATTTTACTAATATTTTTACTCTGTATTGTACCACAGATTTTTGGTCATTACCTGGTAAAATCTTGTCATAATCATGAAAAAGTAGTATTCACTGGATCTTATTTTATGATTTTCAGGTAATTATCTCTCTTATAAGAGTGCGAATATAGTACAGACTTTCTCATTTGCAGTTTTTCCCGTCTCTGGAACACGTTCATCTTGCCAAAAGGTAATGTTACAAATGGTACTTAGCTAATCAAAAGTTAAAAGAAAACATGACAGAAGAATGGATGCATGAGAAAAACACAATTTTGGTAATTATAATTACACTGGAAATCCACTTGAATCATCTTTTTGCCATGGTTAATTTTAGATATTTTAACTTTTCATGTATCATCAGAGCAAATGCTATCCCTACTAAGGAGGAGAGGGCCTGAAGAAATAGAAATAAAACCAACCGATTATTAACCCGAGTAGTAAAGGGGAAAGCCTGAGTTCAGACTAAATTCTACACTCCTGCGTCTGTCCAAGGAAAAATAATCAGTAAAAAATATGCATACTTATTCATTCTTTCATGAGTCAATCATTTAAACTTTCATTAATAAAATGATCAAGTTGAGTCAACTAATTATATCCATCATATTCTTTTAGCACCACTAGTATGATATGAAAAGATAGGATAAAATAGGCAGCGATGGAAAGGATTAGGACCTGAGGTCCTGGGTGGGGAAAGACACCTATTTGGGAGCAATGCTGGGAGATTTTGACACTAGCAAACCCCTTGGGACATAAAGTTCCTTTTAAGAATGTAACAGACAACACCTACTGCCACCACCCACCCCCCACCCCCGCCAGGGTTCCCTCAGGACTTTGACAAAAGACCTGACTAAAAAAAGTAGACCATAAAACCTATGACCCACAAGGAACAGTATGGCCATACACTACCCCTCATAGAATGGGAACGAGCCAATCAGGAATGGACAACCCAAGACCTAGAGTTAGCCAATAAGGGTAGAACCTGAGAAGGACCAGGAGGAAGGATGGGGGGGAGGGGGACAAGAACCTTGTAAAAGTGGCCCCTCTCTGAGAAGAGAGCTTTCCTACTATTCTTCCTTTCTAATCTTATACTCTTAATAAATTTTTGCCTGCTCCTCATTTTGTGTCTACCTCTTCATTCTTTGAAATGGTGAGACAGTGAATTCTGGGTATTGAGGTAAAAAAATACTGCAACAGTAGAGAACAAACATAAAGCTGATGTTTACCTTGAATTATAAGGTATATTTATGAAAAATACAGTTATTATCTGAATGTGTAGAGCATTTTCTAAATCTTACCAGATTGCTTAATTTGAATGCTTATTATAGTGTCTTTGTATAATATTTTTCCTTTTAATTTTCTTGATGTTTGGAGAAAACCAACATAAAGAATATTTTTTAGCCAAATTCATTCATTTTAGTTTTCCAGTCATTTGTTGTCATTTGTTCAACAAGTATGTCTTTTTTACTATGTGACAGTTGTCACATTAAGGGTTGAATGTATATTGATGAAGTCAAAAATGCTGTCATTCAAAATTAGTGACAGATGCCTGGGTGGCTAAGTTAATTAAGCATCCAACTGGCTCAGGTCATGATTTCATAGTTGGTGGGTTCGAGCCCTGTGTCAGGCTCTGTGCTGGCAGCTCAGAACCTGGAAGCTGCTTCAGATTTTCTGTCTCTCTCTGCCCCTCCCCTGCTTGTGCTCTCTCTCTCTCTCTCTTTCAAAAATAAATAAACGTTAAAAACAAAACAAAAAAAATGTTTTTAACTTAGCGACATATCAGGGCACCTGAGTGCCTCAGTCATTTGAATGCCTGACTCTTGATTTTGGCTCAGGTCATGATTCCAGGGTCTTAGGATCGAGCCCTGTGTTAGGCTCTGAGTTAAGCATGAAGCCTGCCTAAGATCCTCCCTCTCTCTCTCTCTCTCTCTCTATCTGCCCCTCTCCCCTGCTTGTGCTCTCTCTCTCCTAAATAAATAAATAAATAAAAATTAGTGGCGTATCTATCAAAGTAATAAAGTGAAATAATTTTAATATGATACAAATATTTTAATAATTCTAAACTAATTCAGTCCTTGGTGATCAAAAAACACTAGTTCACATGACAGAAAAAATATACACAAGGAATTAATGCAATTTTACTGTGGTGTTTGAGGAGCCATGGTTGAGACTTTGTGTGCAAGTTTGCATTTTTTTATAACTGGTTCACCGTGTCATAATTAGGAACTGTCTACAGCTAAATGTGGAAACTCCAGTTTTCAAAGGGTGTCTCAGCAAATTAGATTTGCTTCCAATACCATATTCTTCACAGCAACGTGAAGATTTCTGACATATGGTACAGTTCCTAAACTTGTTTAGGTTAATGTTGAAAATTAATCCTAACAACTGACATTTTCAATGTACAAAAATCTCCCAGCAGGATCTGACCAAACAATACAAATTGAGGCATTCTGAAGACAGAAGTTTCCTGAGTCCAAGTGTAGGGAAACCTGATCTAGAAGAGGGCAAAATATTTAATGGGCTTTAACAGCTAGGTCCAACAGAAACAAATCACAAACATTTTATTGAAAATTCCCACCATGCCTTCACTGGACTGCAGTCCTGCTGGAATCCCTGAGTTGAAAGTAACAGCTATACGACATAAATTAAAACTGAGCGGGGCGCCTGGGTGGCGCAGTCGGTTGAGCGTCCGACTTCAGCCAGGTCACGATCTCGCGGTCTGTGAGTTCGAGCCCCGCGTCGGGCTCTGAGCTGATGGCTCGGAGCCTGGAGCCTGTTTCCGATTCTGTGTCTCCCTCTCTCTCTGCCCCTCCCCCGTTCGTGCTCTGTCTCTCTCTGTCCCAAAAATAAATAAAAAAAAAAAAAAAAAAAAAAAAAAAAAAAACGTTGAAAAAAAAAAAAAAAACTGAGCGAATAATTGGTTTGAAATGACCTGGAAATCCCTATATCCTTAAGCATTTTTGTTATTACCCTCTCTTTCGGCTTATATTCTCTCCATATGCAACATGTCCAATGGGACATCCTACAATAATCAGAAATATAATTGTTCAGTTTTTAACTTCCATTAGATAGTAATGTAGCAAAATGCACCTGTAAATACCATGGCATGAATATCTCTATTTGCTACTTCTACTAATCAGAAAACAAGGGGCCTGTGACTCAATTGTTGTATTTATATAAACATAAATATATAGTATATATATATAAATAAATATATAACTAATAAATATATAAATAAAAATATATAAAAATATATAAATAAATATATATATTTATATATAATATATAAATAAATAATACATATAATAATATATTATATAATAAATATTTAATATATAAATATATAAATAATAAATAAATATATAAATAAATATAAATATGTAGTATATATATATATAAGTATATAAGTATATATAGTATATATTTATGTTTATATAAATACAACAATTTGTATGTAAAATTTGTATAAATTTGTATATTTTATATTTTTATATATTTAAATATTTAAATATAATATGTATATTATATATATATTTTATATATTTGTATATATATTTGTATATATTTGTATATATTTTATATATGTATATATTTATGTTTATATAAATACAACAATTTGTATGTAAAATGTATGTAAACATACATATATTTATACATTTAGATATTTACATAAATTAATGTAAGCATGTGTGTGTGTGTGTGTGTGTGTGTGTGTGTGTGTGCATGTGTGTGTGTGAATCCAGAGACGAGTCTATAGAACAGGAAAATGAGAAATGTATTTCAAAAATTGAATTCATTACCACTTCTCAGATGTGTAACTAACCCCCATGATCTTTCCAGTCTTCCAGAATTAGAGTAACTTTGGAGATATTACTTTTGTGTATGTGCATTCATGCGTGTGTGTGTGTTGTTATTTTTTCCCTTTAATATGTCAAATCTATAGCTATATCTCTGACCAATGTATTTTCTATAAACAGAAATTGGATATACTGGCATGCCTTTCTTGGGCTGGCTAACACCAAGGGTGTTAAGATTTATTGGTTTATTTTTTCAACAGAAAAAAAGTAGAGTGAATTTTTCACAGAATGATTCTAAATAATGTCACTGAAGTTAAAACCTAGATGAAAATAGAGTAAAAGTTAGTGTATAGGCATGTTTATGAAACTTTCCTCATTTTAACTGAATAAAATTGAAGAAAAAGTAAAAACTGTAATCTGAGCAGAATGCCTCCAGCCTCATAGCAGAAATGAACAAGTGAGAGTTTGGAACCAAGTGAAAAGGACAGCAAACATGAGCAATAACTCCCATACTCAAAGGCATGGGAAAGTCTGTGAGAAGAAATTGCAAAAGACCCTACCAATGTTTTCTGTCACGGAAGAACCAGAATTGTGGATATGGGCCTGTTGTACAGAAGGCATCGGATAAAAAATTCTTTTCATCCTATTTCATCAAGACATGTCAGTAGAAGACCAAAGGAAAGACTGCCAGGCTATATACCAACCATTTTTGACCACTGGCCTAGATCCCTAAAGAAGAAAATTGAGGTTGAATAATAAAGGTAGAGAGTAGGAAACGGTATAAACAGCCTACATTATGAAAATGATGGTGGCCAGCCATAAGAAATCTTTGGGTGAAGAGTAAATAACACACATTTTAATTCAGTTCTCATTGTCATGTCACCCCAAGGGAGACAAGGCACACCCACCAGTGTCTCTGTGTCAGTGGGAAAAAGTAGACATGTTTCACCAATTTTGATATAATTTAGAGAAACTCAAAGAAAAATTTCACAGACTGACGGCCATTACCCATATTTGTGTTTGTTTTCTCTGCTCTCAGGCAGCTGAATGAATGAATATAGAAGAGACATTCTTCAGTCAAGCTCTTAGGCACAAACAGAACCCAGGTAAACAGCTAGTCAAAAACAGTCCGCTCACATGATTTTCAGACATAGTTGTCTAGATATCTGTTGCTTCTGATAAAAAATGAGTAGCAAAGTAAATGGGAAGCATGGAATCATATTCAAGAAAGGAAGAAGAGAGAAGGAAAAAGCGGAGAAAGAGGAGAAAAAGCAAAAAAAAATTTTTTTGCAAAGGATAGCATTTAAATATGAGGCAGAATTCATCTAGCAAGTAGAAGATAATTTTAGAAAATCTGTATTATTCCACCCCTGCCATCCCCACATTTAATTTAAAGAAAGTGTGAAATCTAAAATGCTGGATAATGGGAAAACTGAATATAAAAGAGATAGATAATAAAGAAAATTATAAACAAGAGAGAACAGCACCACAGTAGTCATTAAACATTATAATGGACAAACTAATATCAACACTGGAAAAAATGAACAAATCAGGAGACTATAGATGCTGGAGAGGATGTGGAGAAATGGGAATCCTCTTGCACTGTCAGTGGGAATGCAAATTGGTGTAGCTGCTCTGGAAAGAGTGTGGAGTTCCTCATAATTAAAAATAGAACTACCCCAAGAGCCAGCAACAGCACTGCTAGGAATTTATCCAAAGGATACAGGAGTGCTGATGCATAGGGGCACTTGCATCCCAATGTTGCACTTTCAACACTAGCCAAATTATGGAAAGAGCCTAAATGTCCATCAACTGACGAATGGATAAAGAAGTTGTGGTTTATATATACAATGGAATACTACTTGGTAATGAGACAGAATGAAATCATGCCATTTGCAGGCACAGATGGAACTGGAAGGTATTATGCTAAGTGAAATAAGTCAGAGAAAGACAGATATCATGTGTTTTCACTAATATGTGGACCTTGAGATACTTAACAGAAGACCATTGGGGAAGGGAAGGGGAAAAAATAGTTACAAACAGAGAGGGAGGGAGGTAAACCATAAGAGACTCTTAAATGCAGAGAACAAACTGAGGGTGGATGGGGGGGTGGGGAAGAGGGGAAAATGGGTGATGGGCATTGAGGAGGGCACTTGTTGGGATGAGCACTGGGTGTTGTAGGTAAGCGATGAACCACGGGAATGTACCCCAAAAACCAAGACCATACTTTACACACTGTATGTTAGCCAATTTGACAATAAATTATATTTTAAAAAATACTGGAAATATAAAAGTAAGTGAAATAAAGCACAGACTTAAAAAAATATGCCCAGTCGATTGCCTAACATCAAACACTTCACTGTGGAAAGAGATCGTGAGGGTTCATATGCTTGTGTGTGTGTGCACGCCACGTGTGTGTGTGTGTGTGTGTGTGTGTGAATAAGGGAGTGATGAGTATGAAATTAGTTTGGGAATTGTACTTAAATGGATTAAAACTTTTTAAAAAACTGTAAGATTAGTAAAATATTTCAATATTGTAGCACATTACTTTTTATCTTTCTGATATGGATAAAGCTCATGTATATAACAAAGTTATTAACATCTGCCCGAAGACTGCAAATTGGAATGCAGTTTGGTCAATCTCTTACACACAAAACGCAGGGATCAAAGATATGGCAATGACTGGGAGAGCGTATAAGATGGGGAGGGAAAAAGACATAAGAAACAAAAGCAGCAGACGTAACAATAGAGTTAAGGTCTTTATAAGAGATTCCAGAGAGCAATTTCTTCCTCTCCCTCCCTCCCTCTCTCCCTCTCCCACCGTGTGTGTGTGTGTGCCCATGTACAGTGGAAAGACCATTTGAGGACAAGTAGAGAAGGTAGCCAGCCATCCACAAGCCAGAAAGACAGCCTACATGTACAAACTGATCATGGACTTCTTGTCTCCAAAACTGTGAAAAAATAAATTTCTGTTGTTAAAGTGGCTCAGTCTGTGGGATTTTGTTATGGCCACCCAAGCTAATACAGTAATACATCATCGATGTTTATAATTCTCATACCTCCTTACTACTTCTTTTTTTTTTTTTTTAGTTTATTTATTTATTTTGAGAGAGAGAGAGAGAGAGAGAGCACAAGCGGTGGAGGAGCAAAGTGAGAGGAGAGAGAGAATCCCAAGCAGGGTCCATGTTGTCAGAGCAGAACCCAATGCAGGGCTCAATTCCACAAACCATGAGATCATGATCTGAGCCAAAACCAAGAGTTGGATGCTTAACTGACTGAGCCACCCAGGCGCTCCATCCTTCCTATTTCAAACATAATTCTTTATTTTCAAAACATTATTTCATTGCACTGAGTTCCAATTTTCCAGCAGTATCTTTTCTAGTAACACGGAGATACATGTTCCTTGAAAAGGTTTTAAATAATAGCAAGTAGTTCTTGCCACTTTTCACACTGATACTCCTCATAGAGACCCATCCATGGTGAGGGAACAAAAATACCTCTATGCATTCCCCAGACATTCCATGTTGTTTGTCTCTGTGGCACTACATAAATTATATGGTAATATATATGATAACATAATATACATTTATATTTATCTAAGTGTAAATAGATATTTAAGTATATTTAAAACAATATATGGTAATATAAAATCTGTATGTGTATATATACATATGCATATATTTTTATATGATTTAGAAACAAATAAATGTTTCTTACGATTCCCGGAATTTAAACTCAGCCCCTGGGTGGCTCAGTCAGTTAAGCATCCAACTCTTGGTTTTGGCTCAGATCATGATCTCACAGTACAGTACAGATTTATAGAAACAAATAAAAGAACAACACCTCAATCTTAACAATTCTTTGGGAGAATGAATCAGATCTTCAGTTTATTCTCTGACCATAAACAAAAAGCTGGACAATTCTAAAGTCAAATTTACTATAGTAGTTTTTGTGTATTGTTCAAGATATTAGTGTAGTACTCTCAATTACATGGGAGATAGCAATATAAAAAAACCACAAATAGGACAAAAGTTTCAAAACATGTTTTCAATAATGCATTATGGTAATGGCAAATCATAGTTAATACGCTAAAATAAGACCATATAAGAAATCGCATAAACATATGTAAGGTGTAGCAAATAGATACACATAAGAGACAGAATTATGGATCAGGAAGGAACTTTGAGATCTTTACATTTAAAAGCTTCAATGTACTGGGGTACCAGGGTGGCTCAGTAGGTTAAGCCTCTGACTTTGGCTCATGTCATGATCTCTCTGTTTGTGAGTTCAAGCCCCATGTGGGGCTCTGTGCTGACAGCTCAGAGCCTGGAGCCTGCTTCTGATTCTGTGTCTCCTTCTCTCTCTGCCCCTCCCATGCTCACTCTCTGTCTCTCAAAAATAAATAAACATTAAAATAAAATAAAAATAAAATAAAAGCTTCAATTTATAGATGTATAGATCATTCCCCATTTGTTCCCTCATGTCCCTTTTCTAATCATCTTCACCATGTTCTGTTCGGACAACTACCGAAGACTGTTTCATATTGTAGCCTGGTTGTGTTTGAACATTAAGCTCCTGGCCACAGACCAAAGGGTGGGAGGAGAGAACCATTGGGGTGCTGATTCCCCAGCTCCCTTCCTGCCAAGTCAGCAGGTTGCCAGAGCAGGTGTTATTCTTCCAAATGTCACTACTCCTGCACAGTCATTGGATAGCTCTCCCTTCCAGTCTCTACAAGCCCACAGAAAGGAGCAACTTCCCACTACTGTTAGTACTGGACTCATTCACCCTTTCCTCTTGGTTTCCATTAACATTTGTTAAAACCCCTTATTAAACTCCTGCCAATTGCCCCTTTTTAATGCCCTATTTTCCCTGGGAAATGAACTAATATGAAAGATGAAATCTCTAAGTCCTAAAGAGATAAAACTACAAGGGCTAATTTATCTTGGTCATATTATCATTTGCCTGTGGTCTTACAAAAGCAAGGAGCTTTATGATAGCCATTATAAATGCTGCCCACAAAGTACCAGCTTAAAAATAAAATTCACAGCTCCTAGTATATAAGAGTGTTTCTATTCATCCCATTTCATTAAAACGCTGAGCACAAAGGAAACACAAAATGTGTACACATTAGTTTGTCCGTCAGACAAGAGTCTAGAAGGCTCATATGTTGCTTTTTGTTGTGTGCCTCCCTAGGTGCCAAAGGTTTACAGGCCCTGATCACAATGACACAGGTTAGTGGTAGAGCCTAAGCCAGAACTAAGCCCTTCCCACATTTGTGCTCTCCAATGGGATCCGACCACTGGTAAACAATGATGACACACTATTTCTGAGAAACTACATTATGTCCCCACATTAAATAGATGCATGGGATAAAGAGAAGGGAAACTTTGGAAACAGACACAAAGAATAAGATGAGTGGACTGGTGACTTAAAAAGGAGCCCAGAGCCCTTGATCATCATCAAATTTTCGGTTGCACTCCTTCTTGTTGGCTCCTATCTCAAGGAAGCCAAAGTAAGCACGGACATCGATCCTCGGATTCCTGGTAAAGAGTGAGAGCCTGGGAAATTGTGTCATACAAACAGCTCAAGTGAAACCACAATGGCCAGGAACGGGTTTCCTACACTCATGGAGAAATAACAAGAACACATTGGCTGCCTTCATTTTCCTACGCTGTTGCCAAAAGCCACAACGTTAACCTGTGTGCAGTGACTTGACCCCCGTTTTGCAGCATTCCTGTTCACTAGGTTTCAGATAACCATTTAGCAACAATTGGTTAGGAAAAAGGCTCAGAATCAACTGAATTTCTGGATTACGGTATCATTTGTAAACTATGTCTCATCATTATCAGGGTAAAACCTTTCCATTTTCATCAATTCAAATTGTTTCCATTAGGACACACAGATTTTGCACAGGGACTATAATTACCAACAATTTATGTAAACTGATAGATTACTTGCTGAAACACATCAAAAAATTCCATTATATATTTTGTTTTCCTTAAGCTATGAAGGGAATAAAACCCAATTCCTTTCATCCTTGTTGGAGCTTCATGTTTCTTTGCGTGCCCATTTATATCCTGCTGCTTTTTTTATGCCTGCTACAGGAAGGGCTGTGACATCAGGACTCTTGACCATGACAATTGGTTAACTATGCAATAGTTAATGGAAGTAAACATCAGGAATAAGGTGAAGTTATAGTGGAAAGAAGAGTAAAGGGGCTAAAATGTTAGGGGAAATTGGCTTCTTTTTCCCTTTCCTTTCTATAAATGCAGAAATCAGAAAAGAATGGGCTATCAGATTTCTGTTCAGCAGGGACCTAAAGTTGTAATCCATACCAGATGTGAGGAATAATAGGAGGAATCAATAAAAAGGAGTTTTAAATCCTACATTATTATAATGAAAAGGAAATGGAAATTTTTCTTTTCTTTCTTGCTGTTTTAAAAGAAAAAGCAATACATAAAACCATACAAGGAAACTTCAGTTTTAGCGCACTAACAATCGTCATGTTTTGATGATATATGGGTAATCCAAAAATAGACAATTTTCATAGGGTTAGAACAAAAGAGTAGATCACTAGGAAAATAAATGTTTCAAATTATTGCAGATCGCTTTGCACTAGTCACAAGTATTTACATTTCTGACAAGTTTTTATTTTATTTTTTTAAGATTTTTAGATATTTACAATTCCCAGTGTTCTAGACTAAGATGTCATTTTCTCATTTCTTTTCCATTGGAAGGAAAACATCCATGAAATGTTAGTATACGATTTTTTTTCCAGATAAACTTTTATGTTAGGTATTTGTGTTCAGTTCCAACGTCCTCATCAAACTGCAACTAATCTTAAAATCTCTGGAGAAAGTGTCCTATTTTCTTTTCTTGTATTGATTCACTTAAAATGTTGGCAAGGCGGGGGGGCAGGAAGGAAATGTGAAGAAATGATCTTCCAGAGAGTCATAAAATTAGGAAAATCATCTCTATTGAAATGCATTTATCTCTTATTTTCATGCTATTTGCCTTTAATGTTCATGAAGTATTGTCCTTGGAGTCTTAGATAGTCAGCCAAAGGGTTGTGGTTTACGATACTTCTGTCTGGCTCTCACCTTGACTGTGAAGAGCTTCTCTGTTATTCATTTGGACACAAATCTATTTTGCCTGCTTTATTCCTAAAATATGAAATGATCCAATTCTTGAGCAGGCCACAGAATAAGGACAGAACAGCCATTCCCAATTTAAATAAAACAGTCGTCTGACTTTGTGCAAACATGGATTGTCCAGGATTGTTTATCTGTAAATTTGTAACGGCAAAATAAATTCCTAACACTAGAGAGTTAGTTAAATAGATCATACTTCTTTATAATGTATGCAGGAGAGAAGCTTAAAACATGTTATATACGCATATTTATTTACTTCAAATAATATTTTCCTGTATTGTTAACTAATTGTATTGTAGGAGAATATGATAAGCAGATGAGACCACTCTAGAAAAATGTACTCATTAATGGCTATATGAATAATATTTACCTTTTTGGTAGTGACTTTTCTGTCCTGTGCTTCATGTGCTAATTTTCTTCACTGAACTGACATTAATTTTATAAATAAAATCAAGCAATTTAAAAATGGAGACTACAGTGGTTATCACGTAGAGTTCACCATGTTTATTCTCTGCCCTCTCCATATGTTGAAATATTTGAAAACACATGAACTTGAGCATTGTAAGTCAAAAGAATTAAGGAGAGACAGTTTGAACAAAACCTTCACAAGGGACAAGGCTTTTATGCAGTCTGGTGGACAAGAAGCGACACACTAAAATTTTGACAAATGTATCACTAATATTCCAAGAGGACAGTATAATGTGACTTTCACACACTGCTTGAAGGAAGTACTTGTCACAGCTATAGGGAGTCAGCAGAAACATCATATGTCACTCCTTGGAGGCTTCCTCAGGTACACAGGGCAACATCATCCAAGGGCCTGACCTGTTGGGGGAGTTTACACCAATAACCAATCCAAGAAGAGTACAAAGGCCACTACTACACAAGCCCCTGGGGCTCTCAATGGTGTGGGCTGAGGCAATTGTTGGGCCTGTATCACATTCACCACCTCCTTCTGTCCAATGCTGCTTCATTCTGCCATCTTCCTCAGCTGTCAATCTTGAAGGTGAGCTAAACTCTCCCTCAAAATCTTTGTTTTCAGCAATTCAAACAATGGGAGTCCAAGAAAACAATGGGAAAAAAAAATTCTGATCCTGAGCAAACACAAATATATTTTATTGTAACATTATAGTACGTTTCGATGTGGGAGAGAATTTGCATCTACTTTATTGCGTTAGTTATTCTCTTCAACATAAAATTAGGAATTAGCACGATGATGTCCATTAAAGACTTTTACTAGAATACGTATGTATTTTGACGTTATACAGTAAATCACAAAGGCATTATATTTAATTCTTCCAATAAATAGCACATAATTATCTCCATCTACTCAAATCTTTTCTTGTACACCTCAGTGAAGCCTTAGTTAATTCTTCAAATAGGGACTGCACATTTCCTGTTAAGAGTCTTGTTCTATCTCAGTGCTTTCAATCCATTGTGAATGGAATCTGAGTTCCTCTTGGATGTCCCGATATGTAGGTGATTTTCTTAATATTAATATTCCCGCGATTAATCACTTTGTAAACATTGTTCATATCCACATTTTCCTTTGCTATTATCTTCAAATCTTCTGACTCATTTATTTTGATATGTCATTTAAAAACCACAGAGCGACCTATGTTGCAATGGTTTATTCCTTGCTGAAATGAGAATCTCTGATGTTTAAGGATTTCACTCATACCCACTTACTGTGATCACTAATGTGCAGTTGTATTTTACGTTTGTTTTTGACACTCTATCCTACGTTCTTTCCAGGTCTTTTGGTTTGTATGTACACAAAGCTGTACATAGTCTACCACCAAGAAGGTACTTGTACTTCTTTATCTCTTAGTTTTTTCTTTTACATTATATTTGCATAATTATTTAATATTATATGTTGGGGAACCCTCTTAAAAGCCATGGCTCTGGTTTTTTTTTGGTATTTTTTGTTTCCCTCTTAGATTCAGGTAACAATACCAATGAGCACTTTGAAACTGTTCTGACACTTTCCTGATGTTTGCTGAAAAGTTCTATTTATTCTCAGATTTCTGAATATATTTTCTGAATGGACCAAAATGCCACTTTCATTATTGTACAGGATGTTTTTTGTTACTCCTTTTTTGGCTAGTAAGAGCACATTCAGTACGTCTTTCTTAAGCATTGGGATATTTTCTCCCATTATTTCTTGGTTATTTTGTTCCTTTTATTCTATTCCCTTCTACTGTTTGTACAGAAGAAATCCTCGTGGCAGTTTCGTTGTATTTCCCTAGATTAATCTTCCAGGTCAATAATTTCTCTAATTTATTTCATTTTACTATTTAATCCTTTTTTAATTTTTTTTTTATTTTTGAGAGAGAGAGAGGGAGGGGCAGAGAGAGAGGGGTACAGAAGATCTGAAGGGGGCTCCACACAGACAGCAGTGATCCTGATGTGGGGCTCAAACCCACAAACTGCGAGATCATGACCTGAGCTGAAGTCAGATGCTCAAATGACCGAGCCACCAGGTGCCCCACTACTTAATTCTTCCACTGAAGTTTACTTCAGTGTATGTTTTTCTTCTGCAACCACAATTTAAAAATTTCAAGATCCCAATTTTTTTTATGAAGTATATTTATTTTGCAAGAGAGACAGCATAAGTGGGGTAGGAGCAGAAAGAGAGAGGAGAGAGAAAATCCCAAGCAGGCTCCAGACTGTCAGGCTGATATAGGGCTCGAGCTCACAAACCATGAGATCATGAAGTGAGCCGAAACCAAGAGTCACATGCTTAACTGACTGAACCACTCAGGCATTCCCCCACCCCAATTTTTAATAGTACCCTTTTCTCTTTGATTTATGAAGATTATGTATCTTTTATCTTTATGAGACTAGTAATGACCTTTGTTTCAAATGTTCTCTTATCTCTACTGCATTTTGTCTTCTTATAGAATTACTTTTATCATTTGATGCTTCTACTTCATAATTTGGTTTCTCTTTGGTTTATTTGGTAACAATTCTTTTTGATTTACTGCTTGTTGTCTCAATGTTACATTAGAGAGTACTTGTTACTGTTAATCTCCTGGAGATTAGAAGCTGCTGTGGGAGGACACTGTATTCAATTATTTTGGCTGAAAAACAGATTTAAATATTTAATATATACATGCACTTATATTCATTCTCAAGTTTAAGTTCATTACATTAATCATGAGGTAACAAAAACAAACCTTTCATGAAAATGGGATCTTTTGTTGATGGGAAATTATTTATCTAGGTCACTAACATACCCAACTTTTTAACAATAATTATTTTATCTTCTGAATTTTTTTATAGAGTGCTAGGATAAATATTGATCCAATAAAGTTGAGGTTATAGTTACACTCTTGGGGAGTATATTATTGTTAATCTTGATGTTTAGAGAGTGGTAATTCTTACCTTTGCAACTTCTTAACTTCTCTCTAAAAATTTATATCCAGAAGAAGCCAGAGTTTATTTAAAAATCACAGGTTTTTAACTAGGAAGTAAGTTTTCAGTGTGTAATGTGTTTTGATGCTTCACCTCATTTATTTAGAGGATTTAAGATATTCCCCTAAGGGATAATACTCCGAGATATATATAAAATTTAAAAGCCTGCACAGTGAGACAACTTCATTTCAAACACTCTGTAGGTCTTTACAAAAAAATAAATAAATAATAAATAAATAAATAAAAGAAGCAAGCATTCTTTCTAAATGTCAGAACTAATTGAATCCATTTTCCTGTAACATATTCAATAGCTATTAGGGACACTTTCTTCTTTCTGCATCCACAGTCTCATTTCTTCCCTTCCCGCTTACATATCCAGAGGCTCTTCTGGCTTTTCACTTCAGAGCTTGGACCAGCCTTCACTGCAATGAAAAACTGGTCACTTCCCTCTAAAATACAGAGGCATCCTCCTCTGCTATTTGTGTACAGAAAGATATGCCATAATCACAATTATCAGAAAAACCTAGTAAGAAACAGTAGATAGTAACAAGAAAGAGAAGTAGAGAAAGGCTTAGAACAATGGTTAGGAAGTGAAACCTCCCCTCCCTCTGTCCTTCCCTACACACACACACGCACACACACACACACACACACACACGCACATACACACACATGCACACACACAGCTTTTCTCCTCTTCAGAAGTCCCTGTGGGAACTATCTCTAGTGATTTCATGCCCTGTCAACATCTGGCTCCTACACCCTTACATAGACAGTGCTCAAATCCCAGCAGTGAGATGCATTATAGCCTGTGGCAGTTAAAATCTCCCAACTCTAGAACTGGATTATGATTTAAACTGGGTTTGGGGCATCTGGGTGGCTCAGTGGGTTAAACGTCCAACTCTTGACTTTGGCTCAGGTCCTGATCTCATAGTTCATGAGTTTGAGTTCTGCATCAGGCTCTGCACTGACAGGGTGCAGCCCGCTTGGGATTCTGTCTCCTTTGCCCTCTTCCCTTCCCCCACTTGCTCTATATCTATCAAAATAAATAAACTTTAAAAAAGAAAATAAACTGTGTTTTGAGAATTATTCTGAAACTACAAGGCACATAACGCCATTGATAGGTAAAATCCAAGCCCAAACAAACTGCTGTTCATAGGGTAAGACAGGGTAATAAGAGAACCTGTATATTGTAAAAAGTTGCTGCTTTTATAATTGCCAAACCTGGGAAGCAATTAAGATGTCCTTCAGTAGATGAATGGATCAAGAAACTGTGGTTCATCCAGACAATGGAATATTGTTCAGCACTGAAAAGACAAGAGCTATTAAGCCATGAAAGGACATGGAAGAAACTTAAGTGCATAATCCAGAGTGAAAGAAGCCAATATGAAAAGGTTTCATGCTGTATGATTCCAACTATATGACCTTCTGGAAAAGGAGAAACCATGGAGAAAATAAAAAAGATCAGCGGTTGCTGGGGAGTCAGTGAGACAGTGGAGGATTGCGAAGTGAGAAATAGGCAGACTACAGAAATTTTTAGGGCAGTGAAATAGTCTGTATGTTCTAATAATGGATGTTATGTCATTATATATTTGTCCAAATCCACATAATGTATCCAAGAGTGAATTCTAAGGTAAACTATGGACTTTGAGTGATTATCATGTATCGGGTCAGGTTCATCCTTGGTAAAAGGTACACCATTTGGGTGGGGGATGCTGATGATGTCGAAGGCTATGCATGTGTGTGTGGGAGGGACAGGGATTATATGGAAAATCCCTGTGCTTTCCTCTAAATTTTGTGGTAAATCTCAAAAACAAAGTGTGTAGGGCAGGTGGGTGGCTCAGTCAGTTAAGTGTCCAACTTCAGCTCAGGTCATAGTCTCACAGTCTGTGAGACTGAGCCCTGCAACAGGCTCTGTGCTGACAACTCAGAGCCTGGAGTTGCTCTGGATTCTATGTCTCCCTGTCTCTCTGCCTCTCCCGCACTCACACTCTGTCTCTGTCTCTCTCAAAAATAAATAAACATGTAAAAAATTTTAAAAATATAAAATAAATTCTTTAAAAAAAAAGACACTGCTAAGAGTTTTGTCTGAAACTAAAGATATAAGTTGAGATCATTTGACTTAAGACCTTGAGGTGATTTGTTAGAGGAACTGCTTCTACTGTTTAATGAAAATAAGACAGTCACATATTTGGATTGCTTCCCAGCCTCTAGAACAAAAGATGTAGGCACTTGAAGAAGAAATAGACAACCCAGTGTTGATGGGTGGATTACTATACTCTTTAACACTGGTCAGCTGAGAAGAAAACATCCTACCTAATATCTAGTGTTTTCAAGAATTGGTGCAGGTGAATGAGAAGAATGAAGGGAAGAAACTCAAATAAAAGATAAATTCTTCTTTTTTTTTTTTTTTTTTTTTTTTTAATTTTTTTTTTAACTTTTTTTTTATTTTTGAGACAGAGAGAGACAGAGCATGAACGGGGGAGGGGCAGACACAGAGGGAGACACAGAATCAGAAGCAGGCTCCAGGCTCTGAGCCATCAGCCCAGAGCCTGATGTGGGGCTCGAACCCACGGACCGCGAGATCGTGACCTGAGCTGAAGTCGGACGCTTAACCGACTGAGCCACCCAGGTGCCCCAAAGATAAATTCTTCTTGCATAGGATAAAACAAAACAAAACAAATCAAAACAAAACAAAACAAAACAAGAAACTGCAATAACATCACGGGGACTAGGTTTTCAATCAGGGGCAATTTTTTTCACCCCAGGGGACACATTTGGCAATGTATAGCAATATTTTTTTAAGTTTCTATTCATTTAAAAAAGAGCATGAGCAGAGGAGGGCAGAGAGAGAAGGAGAGACAGTATTCCAAGCAGGCTCCACACTGTCAGCACGGAACCGGATGCGAGGCTGGAACTCAAGAACCGTGACATCATGACCTGAGCTGAAATCAAGAGTCTGATGATTAAACAATGGAGCCACACAGGTGCCCCAGCAATATTTGTTATTGTTGTAACTGGTGTAGCGCGGGAGGGGGGGAGAGTACTTTCATGTAGCGGTTAGAGGCCAGGGATGCTAGTAAATATCCTACAATGGACAAAACAACTTTTCATCTCCCACCCCAGCAAAGAATTATCTAGTCCAAAATGTTAATAGTGCCTAAGTTGAAAAAATCTTCCATGGAGGAATGAAACATCATCAGAGAAGAACAGATGAATATGGTGGTGTATCAAGTTCAAAGGCAGGATGATGCTACAAGTGAGGATATACTGAGGAAAAGGTACTTTGCAGGTGAGGTAAAAAACCAAGGTATGACCTCATGATGGCACAGACAGAGGTAACAGATAGGAGGACCATTACATATGTTACAAGTTTTTTTTTAGCCCACTTTTCACAAAGAACAGCTCAGGTTTTTTTAAAAAAAATAATAATGTTTATTCCCTTTTTGAGAGACAGAGACAGAGTGTAAGCAGGGCAGGGGGCAGATAGAGAGGGAGACACAGAATCGGAAGCAGGCTCTAGGCTCTGAGCTGGCAGCACAGAGCCCGATGTGGGGCTTGAACTCACAAACTGAAAGACCATGACCTGAGCCAAAGTCAAACACTTAACCAACTGAGCCACCCAGGCACCCCAAATAGCTCAGGTTTCTTGAGAAAGGCTCACATAGTTTCAAAATAAAATCCCCATCAAAAAAACAAAGCTCCACAGATAACTACAAAACTAATGGTGTTAAATATGACCAAACCTTAAATTTATCTGGGGCCCGAGGAAGGAAAAAAGGGTACAGTGTCACTGAGCATTTTCTCTCACCTCCTACCTTCTCCAAAACTATCATTTTATTTTTTCTGAGAGAGTAATAAAACCATATCATTTCCCCCCAACTTTACATCTGTGAATCATGAGCCCTGTTATCCAGTGTATCTCATCAAAGAAAAGACACAGTATTACATTTCAACAGAGAAAAAGAACATGACAGATTATTAATAGGGGAATGAGAAGCAGTTTTGTCAAAAGCAAAATGATTTTTCTTGTAAAAGTCAAGAGACAGACATCATCATGTCTGCTCTTTTTATAAAGCTATATATCTTTGTTATCTGCAGAAAAATCTGTCTAGAGGGTCTCTATGAATTTCTGAGCAGACAAAAGAAAATCAAGATGTCGTGAGAGGAAAAGCAAAAGCAGTTGCTCAGGACTATGCTAATAACAGCACAGGAAAATGAATAATGGAGCGAAATAAACATGTACAGAGATCACAGGACCTGTATATTATACTTAAATTTTAACAAGCCAATATATCTTATATTTTGATCCATTGTTTCTCTGGTGATTACAACTAAGGAATGAGCAGAAGACTGTAATTTTAGGCAAGCAATGGTTTGCTGTGCCTGAAATCACATCAGCAAGGTTTGGTATTAATGCATAAAGTCAATTCGATGCTCACAGACACTTACAGCAATGGTCTCAATATTTCCGGATCACTAACGCCACTGCATTATTTTCCACTGTTCTTGACTAGCAGACTAGCAGGAAGATTCCCTTTGCTACTTTCAACCATAAGTTTTAAGGCATAAAAAATAAGAAAGGTTTGCACCCTGAAATAGATTCCACTAGTATTCCTGGTCTGTCATCAGGCTGAGAGTCAATTTAAGATCAAGAATTCACATAGGGAAGAATCATTTTGCTGGCCAGTAAGTTGTTATGTACCCACTGGTGGCTAATCAATGTAATTGTCCACAACTCTAACAATTTTTAACAGATTAAAAACCAAATGTTTCTCTACCATAGGTAATGAACAGATTTAAGATAATTTTGAAACTGGGTGTCCAATGTACAGATTGTAAGAATAAAACCTATTCTTTTGGCAAGAAGTTGAAGCTCAACACATACTGTGAAATGTTGGAATTTATGAAACATGTGATTATGTCAGACATGCTAAAAGCTTTATTTGGCAGACACAAGGTGAAGTAATTACATGATGTACAAGTCTTCCATCTAGGTCTGAGTCAAATAATGACCTCCCAAATGATGCTGGTAGATAATATAACAAATACTGAAGGTAAGTGTAAGCTTTTAGAAATACCAGAGGTAATCTAGTAAAATAGATATATTAATTTGTTCTGAGAAGAGTGAAATAAGAGCTACTTAAAATACTTTGTTAAACCCTATAATTAACTAATTTTACCTTCTTAACAGAAAGTAAAAATCTACTTTATTGGCACCAGGTTTATTTGAGACACAGATATTTCATGTTGTACAAATTATCAGAATAATCAATTCTCAAACAGCATTGAGAAAAATAAACTACCAATAAAGACAAAGAATCAAACTGAAAACCTATAAACCCAATCCTCAGTGAAAAAAATAACATGTATGAAATATTAGGATACTAGTTTTATAAATATTGAAGTTTAAATGGAATCAGAATGAATTGCACTGGCAACCTATATTTTTGGCTATGTTAACCTCAAAGTCATATATATAAATAGCCCCTATATGAATTACATCTGACCACAAAAATTTATTTAAAAAATAAATATTGGTAAGTATCTGCAGAATCTTACTTAAGCTTCAAAGAACATAATGACATATAATTTATATAAAACATGACTTGTGTTTTCCAATTCCATATTGTAGAGTAGTAATTTTAAAAAGACCATTAATACTACAACTAATGGATAATAGGTCTTCTTTTACCAGCATTAAAAAAAAAAAATTATCAAGACCAATGAAAGTTTGGGGCTTTACTCTACTTGAAAGCCAAAAGGTTAGCTGCCAATTTCATGAATGATGGTGGAAGATACAAGATCCCTGGGTTAGCAACAGAGGATTTTATTACTTATGGCACAGAAGACAACAGGGTCATGATACTCACATTTGTCTCTCTTGCTCTGCCTGTTCCATACAACTGAAGCACAGTTGTTCAGCTGGATGCTATACTTACTGAAACTTTGCATTAGGCTAAGTGAGTATGCTATTACTAGTCACACCATTTTATCAAGGATGATAATGAAAAAGGTGATGATCTGTAGACAACAAGGAGCACATAGGTCACTGTGGGGTAAGCCCTAGGTAGCTCAGTGGGTTAAGCATCAGCCTTCAGCTCAAGTCATGATCTCACAGTCTGTGAGTTCAAGCCCTGCACCAGGCTCTGTTCTGACAGCTCAGAACCTGGAGCCTGCTTCCGATTGTGTGTCTCCCTCTCTCTTTGCCCCTCCCCTGCTCATGCTCTGTCTCTCTCTCTAAAATAAACATTTAAAAAAAGTATTTTTTAACGTTTATTCATTTTTGAGACAGAGAGAGACAGAGTATGAATGGGGGAAGGTCAGAGAGAGAGGGAGACACAGAATCCGAAACAGGCTCCAGGCTCTGAGCTGTCAGCACAGAGCCGGACGCGGGGCTCGAACTCACGGACCACGAGATCATGACCTGAGCCGAAGTCAGACGCCCAACCGACTGAGCCACCCAGGTGCCCCTAAAATAAACATTTTTTTTAAAAGGAAACCCCACTGTGGGCCAGGTTTTGGTTCTGTACTAAATATTCATATTGATAATCTTATGAAATTTTTGCAATAACATCAAGTTGTAATTGATTGAACTATCCCCAGAAGGGATGGTGGACATTAAGAAGAGAGCATATTTAGCTTAAGCTTACAGAATAAAAAGATCCTAGATGCCTGGTGCCAGAGCTCATAGTTGTAATCACAAATTACGAAAGTTGTAATCTTTTGTCATGAAGAAGTGACTTCCCATCTGGAACTCTGAGAGACAAGTGGTCAACTTTCTCCTTTAAAGTCTTAAAACTACCCAAACAGGTAATGATCCCTCATTGGGATACATGGGATTGGCACATTTTGCTAATATATTTTAATAAATTGTACTGAGAAATATGTGCAAGAGAAATTTTATGTATTTCAGTAAAATATTACATAACATTTGCAAGGTTGGTGTAGGACAGTGGTTATCAAAGTACAGTCCTAGCACTAGCAACATCAACTTGACCACACAACTTGTGACAGGTGCAAATTTCAGGCCCCATAACTACCAAACACAAATTCTGGAAATGTGTCCCTGCAAACTGTTTTATCAAGCCCTCAGGGTGTTTGTGATGCATGGTAATGTTGAAGAACCACTTCTGGGGAAAACCCTCCCTGGCTTCCAATTCAGGAAAACCAAAAACAGTAAGAATAGGGAGGGAAACATACATTGTGAAAACAGGGAAATTGAACTACTTCAGACAGAATTGTTACTTATTCCTCTTCTAACAATTTGGCCTCAAGAATATTCTGGTAAGCATACAGATTCCCAAGCTGGAGATTTTAATACTTTTTTTTTTTTCTGGAGACGGGAAAGGCCCCTAAAGAAATCCCTACATATCTGACATTGAAAATGGCCAGTACTCTCTCATTCACACCACAGGCAAGCCCATGAGTTAACAAATCTTGCATAGGATCATAGCAGTTCCAAGAAACCTTTTATGACTCACTCTAAAACATTTACAAGCCAAACCATCAGTGAAATGCAAATGATAAAAGCATTTTCAGACATGTAAGCTCTCCAAACACACTCTTTCTTAGAAAACTCCTGGAAGTTTTACTCCACTAAAACAAGGGAGTAGACCCAAACAAAGATAGACCTGGGATCCATCAAGCATAGCTCCCAAGAAGAGCACTGAAAATACATCCCATGAGTATATTTGTGTAGATCTGGCAAGTAACTATTCCAGATTGTTTCTCAGAGATGAAGGACTGTAGGTGGAATGCCTCAAAGGAAAACATGAGGCTGTTCATCTGATGGTTGTGAATATGTAAGAAGTGGCATTCAAAGAGGTTTTTAGTACTGTTGAATAATTGGGCAAGGCTTAATGAACTAGGAATGGAAAAAAAAATGCCATAAAAAAAGTAGCTGTAAACAGAAGAAATGTCATTATAATAATTACATGTCTTTTTAGGGAAGAAAAATTATGGAGCTGTAATAAAGTAAATAATCCTGATTCAGTCAAATCAAGCCTTCAAATCCAAAGATTAGAGAATGTAAGTCAGCAAAAATGGAACGAAGAGAAATCTGTGTGTTTGTGCAGGCACATGTATACACAAAAGTGTTTAAGTAAATGTTATAAATAATGGACAATCAAATATGAATAAATTTATTAGTCTAAAAATTACTAAGGACTTGCAAAGGCATATTATCTAAACATATGGCAATAAATGCCAAAAAAACTAAAAGGATGGAAAACATGTTTTAGCATAAAACTTGCAAGATTACTTTCATAATTTATATAATTATTTGAATTATTATCATTTACTTTGATAAAAATAAAATTTATAATTAAAATAAGGGGTAATAGGGGCCAGATTACTCACTGGCCTAAAACAATAAAAAATGGGCAAAATATATAACAGCGCTTAAAATATCAGACAGTGAAAAACAGTAATATTTGAGAGACAGGAAATTAATAAAGCAAACCCTTAAAATGCTCCATCCTACTTCCCAGTAGAAATTTCAAGATGAAGGGAGGGAACACCCATGTAGAGCCTGCTGGACACCCTAAGGTTGACACAGAGTTGAGAAAACAAGGAATCCAGTGAACCTAGAGCTTGTAAGACACAGGAAAAAGAGAAGAGAGCTGCACAGAGAGAGGAGTCTGGATTTATGCAGTAGTCAAATATTCAGCTGAGTACTAATCCAGGAATACATGTAATGAAATCAGTCAAGACTAGAAAAAAAAAATTTAGGCCCTGAAAGGACTAGAGAAAAGAGTGTCCGTAGTTGACACGGGGCTAAGAATGATTCCAGTACCTAATAGCCAGAGTGTAAAGGTCATAAATCAATGGGCAATGATTAGATTATAAACTGTCTTCCCAAAATAGCAGGAAGGAGGTAATTTAACCCTAGAATTCTATGCAAATGTAGCTTTGGTTCTACCTAACAAAGTTTATTTTTTTTCACTTGAAAAAAAATTAATGTTTATTTATTTTTGAGAGACAGAGTGAGAGTGGGGGAGGGGCAGAGAGAGAGGGAGACACAGAACCCAAAGCAGGCTCCACGCTCTGAGCTGTCAGCACAGAGCCCCATGCAGGGCTTGAACTCAAAAATGGTGATATCACATCCTGAGCCAAAGTTGGGATACTTAACCAACTGAGCAACCAAGGCGCCCCTTTAACTATCAAAGTTTAAAGGTCAGACCAAGCATATCAAAATGTTTCCACGTAATCTGATCTTATCCTATGAGAAAAGTTCTGTAACAATAATTTAAAAGCTCCACCATGCAAAACATAAATACACAATGCCTGACATCCAAATGAAAATTACCAGGCACACAGAGATGCAAGAAAATACAACACATATTAATCAACACTGATCCAGAAATGACACCACACTGAAGGTGGAGTAGTGGATAAGGATACTAAAATACGTATCATGATAATATTCCATATGGTCAAGAAACTAAATAAAATACTGAATATGATAAGTAGAGAAATACAAGACATTAAAAAGACTAAAAAATCACACTTGTAGAGATAAAACCTAAAAAATATGCTCGATAAGATTAACAGATTAGACATAGAGTCATTTGAATTTTTAATTTTAAAAATAAAAATGTAGCAAACTCTTGCCAAGTCATTCTATCTGTAATAGCAAAAATATTTTAAAAATTCTATGCTACATAAGAAAAAGTAACAAAATGTAAAAAAAAATAGTGTAGATTTAAAATGAAGGCACAATTCTGTACTATGAGAAAATCTTTTATAATGGGACACATGCAGGAAAACTAAACAGCTGCTCTTTATTAAACTAAAGAGATAATTTTCCATAGTTAAATCACTCTGTGGTTGCCACCGTACAAAGTAGACTTTAAAAAATTATCTTATACTGCACTTAATGGCAGGTATATTGGAACTGAGGGAAAAATAAAGACAAGAACAAGGAGAACTGTAAATCTCAGAACCATATGTACACTTTTATATGTATACTTTTATAGGAAAATGGGAAAATCAAGTTAATGTAATCATACAGGGGCACATGGGTGGCTCAGTCAGTTAAGCAACTAGCTCTTGATCTTGGCTTAGGTCATGATCTCATGATTTGTGAGACTGAGCCCTGCATAGGGCTCTGCAATGATGGCATGGGATTTGTTTGGGATTCTTTTTCTCTCCCTCTCTCTCTGCCCCTCCGCCACTTGCTCAACTCTGTTCTCTCTTCTCCTACAAAATAAAATAGTGTGTGTGTGTATAAAATGCATACAGATATTAAAATTATTAATAATCATATAGGAAATAATAGTAAATGACAAAAATGGGCTTGGTAGCATGCTAGAAATTTTATTTTATTTGCCCAATTAACAAAACCCACTGGGCAACTCTTCAATATTTATCATTTTGTAAAATGCATGCTATGCTCCATCAATGAAGAAATATACCAGTTGCTGCAAAGGTTGATATGAATGGTATTTAAAAAAATTTTTTAACATTTATTTCTGAGAGACAAAAAGATACAGAGCATGAGCGGGGTAAGGGCAGAGAGAGAGGGAGACAGAATCTGAAGCAGGCTCCAGGCTCTGAGCTGTCAGCACAGAGCCTGATGTGGGGCTCGAACCCATGAACCGCGGGATCATGACTCAAACCAAAGTCAGATGCCCAAGTGACTGAGCCACCCAGGTGCCCCTGAATGATATTTTTGACAACAGTTAAGGATCCTTAAAAATCCACTACTTCCATATGATTCAGCTTCAAATAAGCTGTACTAAAGATTGAAAATGAATGAAAAAATATTTTGAGTATACATTTTGTGCCAACCCCTGCGTAGCACATAGGCAGGATGGACCTGAAGGAGCACAGCAAAGGCTTTGCAAACTGAACTGACACTGAAACCATGACCTACATAAAATGATAAAGAATTTGCACCCTGAACTTAGCCACGTTGATTGTATTCAAAAATATAAAATACATTTGTCGTACAACTTTAATAACATTCAAAATCTTCCACTTCAATATTGAAAATGTATCAGATACAATTCTAAATTACCCCAAAACAAAGAAACATAAAATATGATCAACCCTTAGGGTAATATATAACTGACAAATGTCAATCTCATGATGTCGCAGGTGGAATTTTCAGAAAAAAAAAAAGCTTTAACACAGCTACTATTAACTGTGGTCAATGAGGTAAAGACAAACAAATCTAAATGAGTGGAAAATGAGCATATTATAAAGATATACAAGCAGTAAGAGCCAACTGGAAATTTTGGAACTAAATATTACAATATCTTACATCTTAAAAATTATGAATGGGGGGGCACCTGGCTGGCGTAGTCAATTAAGTGTCTGACTCTTAATTTCAGCTCAGGTCATGATCTCACAGTTTGTGAGATTGAGCCCCATGCTGATTTCTGCAGTCAGCGCAGAGCCTGTTTGGAATTCTCTCTTCTCTCTCTCTGCCCCTCCCATGCATTCTCTCTCTCTCTCTTTCTCTCAAAATAAACTTTTAAAAATAAATAAAAATTATGAATTGGGACAAAGAGCACAATGACAAAGGAAAGATTCAGCGAATCTGAAGGTAGATAAAGAGAAATTCAATTATGAAAAAAAAAAGAATGAAAAAATGTTAAAAGAATGAACAGAGCCTCAGACAAACAGGGATAATACCAACAGTTCTGACATTTATGCCACTGGTGTCCCAGAAGGAGAATTTACAGATTCAAGAAGCTTGTGAATCAATCTTGTAAATCCTGCACAGGGTCTGTAGAATGAAAAGTACAAGCACTGATTAAAAAAAAAAAAAAAAATCAAAGAAGACCTAAATAAATGGAGAAACATATAATATCCATGCTTTGGAATGCCAGGCATTTTTAAGATGTCAGTTCTTGACAAAATGATGTAGAGATTCAATGTAAGCCTTATTAATATCCCAGTAAGATTTTTGGGTATATATTTACAGGCTTACCTTAAAATTTATGGGGAAACACAAAGGAATTAGAATGGCTAAAACAGTATTGGAAAAGCAGCAACCAATTGGAAGAACCACACTACCCATTTTTAATAATTGGTCAATATCTACAGCAATCAAAACAGCATGGAATATCAAAGAGATACACACATATAAATCGATGGGATTTGAAATAGGGAACTTGGAAATAGTTCCCTACACAAATATGACTAGCTGATTTTTGACCAAAGTTACAATATTAATATAAAATGATGGTGGAAAAAATGTATAACAGTGACCATAATCATCCATCTAACCCTCACATTCCGCGCAAAAATTAACTCAAATGGATCATAGATATACATGTAAAATGGCAAGGTATAAAATTTTTAGAAGAAAACATAGGGGAAAATCTTTGGGACTTGGAGTTAGGTAACAAGTTTTTAGACATGACACCAAAGGTACTATCCATAAAAGACAATAGCTGAAGTATTTGGATTCATAAAAATTGGAATTCTGGGGGCACCTAGGTGGCTCAGTCGGTTAAGTGTCCAACTCTTGATTTTGGTTTAGGTCATGATCTCACAGTTTATAGGGTTGAGCCCGTGTCACGGAGCCTGCTTGGGATTCTCTCTGCCTGTCTGCCCCTTGCCCACTCACTTGTGCGCACTCTCTCTTCCTCAAAATAAATAAACATAAATAATTAAAAATAAATAAATAAAAATAGGTAAAAGGCTTATACTCACAATCCACAAAAGAAAGACTGCAAATGATAAGTACCTGAAAAGACATGCAGCATCCCTAGTCATAGGGAAACACAAATTAAAAACACAAAATACTACTGCATATCTACTGAAATAGTTTAAAAATATTTACATCTATATTTGTCATATATTATACTATTATAATAACACTCTTAGGCATTTATATGGGGAAAACTCACGTCTACATTAAAAACCTTTGTCACGGAAGCTTTATAATCACCACAAACGTGAAAGCACCTTTGAACACTTGACACGTTAAATGGCTCTACATAGCTCGATGGAATACTACTCAGCAATAAAAGTAATGAAGTATCAAAGTATTCAGACATTTTGGCTGGATCTTAAGAAAATTGTTTAGTTGGAAATGCCAATCTCTGACATTTACATATGGTACCATTCCATTTATATGAAATTTGTGAGGTAAATAAGTTATAGAGATGGAGAACAGATAGGTGGCTGTCAGAAGTTGGGGGAAGGGAGAATGGGTGTGCCCTTTATGACCAGCTTGAGAGAAGTGCTTTGTGGTATCAGAGCATTTTTGTACCTTGACTGCAATGATGTGTATATAATTCTATACAAGGGATAAAATGTCATAGAATTATATATAAAAACATACAAAAAATGAGTGCATGTAAAAAGAGTGACATCTTAGGAAGGTCTACAGGATGGTTTATTGTATTGTTCCATTAAATTTCCTGTGTTTGGTAACGCGCTACAATTATGTTGAAGGAAGCAGGGTGATAGGTACATGGTACCTCTTTGGAGTGTTTGCGCAACTTCTTGTGAGTTTATATTTATATCAAAACTAAAAGATTTTTTAGGTGAGCCTGGGTGGCTGATTCTTGATTTCGGCTCAGGTCATGATCTCATGGTCTGTGGGTTTGAGCCCCAAGTTGGGCTCGAGCCCCAAGCTGGGCTCTATGCTGACAGCATGGAGCCTGTTTGAGATTCTCTCCCTCTCTCTGTGCCCCTCCCCTGCTCTCTCTCACAAAAATAAATCATTAAACTTAAAAAAAAAAAACCCTAAAATTTCTTAAGAAGCTCAGCATATCTAAAATAATATACATAAAAAAATTCCTACCCAGACATATAAAACTACTGATAAAGGTAAAGAAAATAGTTACTAAAAATGTATGAAATTTTATTTGTGAGTAACTAAGTTGGGTGCTTTTACCTGTATCTTACTCACCTCACAATTACTATTACTTTAGGTACTATGATCTCCATTTTTTTAAAATACAGCACTGACTCAGTGTACAAATATGTTAAGTGGCAGTAAGAAATCTAGTCCAGTTTGACTATTTTGAAGCCTGATCATTTTGTTTATACACCCAAATATTTGTAATGCACTTTTCTAATTAATCAAGTGTACGTACTAAGTATAAGCATATCTCTTACTGTTTAAGTATAAAATCAGAGGAATATAATAATGTATTACTGATTTCTAGGCCACATCATTTCAACTATTATAATGGAAGAAATTATGTTAAAGTTGATTTGCATCAATTAAGGGACATTAGGTAACAAACAAAAGTAATTGACTCAGGATAATGGAAACAAAACAAGAATTTATTGAAGTGGTTAGTGGGGGTGCTTAGCATATTAAACTAATAGTTAAAACAGCCAGGTCTTCTAAAAAGGAGGAATTGAAGCGTGTCCAGTCTTAGAGGCTCATAGACCTTGAGTTGCAGACAAAGGATAACTCCCCACCAATTGCCCCAGTCTCCAGCTCCTCTATTTTAATTTTCCAAGCTATCAGTACAACCCAGACTGATGATTATTCCCAGGGTGAATCATGGAAGCCAAGTAGCGAAGTAAGGACTTCACTTCATTAGTCTGACTTACTTGCCCATATATTTGTGGCCAGAAAGTAGAGCTTCTTATCAAAGGAAGCAGGAAAAAGAATTACACAGATGAAAGCAAAAGCAACTATAATCCACCCCTTCTATGACACACGGGTACACACACACTTCTTATATGTACATATCCATAGGGGCAATAGACATAAAAATAGTTTCAAGATAATCATATATATATGATATATATATATATATATATATATATATATATCATATATATATATATGATATATACACATATATAGAAGAGATGTGTATATATATGATATATATATGCATACAAACACATACGTATCTATATATATACACACACACCTGGATATACTGTATATATACATATAGGTGTCCCAAATGCCATAGGTCAGTTTTAAGCTTTAGTAATACCAGAAATGCAAAAGCTACAAATTATAAACACCACCATCTGAAAGTTGAACTATTTTAATTTCCCTTATATAGCTTTGTGAACTGTAATGCTTTAAAAACATTTTTTTTGTGTGTATCTGTCCCTCTGACTGAAGATGGCAGATGACAAAGAAAAATTACAATTTATCTTTGAAAATGTATAATTACAGTGTTAAGTGACATGCAAATAATTCAACATGCAAATTATATTGTTCAAAAATTGGTAGCTTTTAGGTTTCTAAAATGATTAAGCTTGAAAGTGTGCTATGACTTTTGGGACACCCTTGGGTACATATACTTGATCGTCTCTGATGTTTGTCATACGTTCCATCCTTCCTACTTTGACCGTGTAAGAAGTGTGTGTACACCTACACGTGCACGAGCTCATGAAAGCCAAGGAGTGGGTTTTCTTTACTTTTGGTTTCGTCTGTACACTAGCTTTTCCTGTCTCAATGATAAGAATGGCTCCCCAGGCAAATAACTGTGTGGGTGAGCATGTTAGAGAAATGTAGGGGAAAGGTATATGTGCGTTTAAAGAAAAAGATATCGAAAAATAAGTCAAGTTGTTAACAAAGACTACGTTGGTGGGAATGTGTGGGTGAAAAGGTATGGATGACAATCTGTACCATCTGTATCCGTCAGTGTTCATGCTCTGCTACACGTATTCTGGGTAGAAGGTATGGAGGAGGGGAATACATTTGGTGGGTTGAAGAGTGACAGCTGGGCTGGAGAATAAGACTACAAGCCAGGTGGTCAAGCCTCCACTAAATGAAAGGGACCTGAGAAGCTACAAGTAGAACTGAGACTGGGAAGGAAATTGACATATCCTTTTAAACCTTCTGTCAAGTTAGCAATCTCCTTCCTGGAGTCCTGCCAAGTCCTCATCAACCTTCTGTTGCACCGGTGAAAGGTCTAGGTATGAGAAATGTGCTTTCCACAGTACTAAGATCTCTCTAGGGATATCGCCCTCTTCTCCACAAGGCAACCTTGCAGATGTCTGCAATGGCATCGAACTCCTGGAGGGGTGAGGTGGGCTGGCAGGGGCAGGAAAGTTGTCTTGCAGATCTCCTGAGTGCACAGTATTCCTGGTGTTCCTCGGGCTCCTCACAGGTCCATGTGGATATTTTCTCCAGACACGGGCACCACATTTTACCAGGGTAACTTGGGAGCAGCTGCAAAGGATCAGGGACATCCATCTACAGCCAGCCCTCCCTGCTATGGGGCTCACGAGAACTTTTGTGCTCCCATCAGACTGTAGGAAGGTACTGGATACCATCACTTGAAATCTTTGGGCCATGGGTCTGTGTTGCTGTGAAAAAACCAAAACAGAGAAGAGGGTCCCTTCAGTGAGGAAGGCAGCTTTTCTTATTTTAGTGATAAGTCCTCAGTCACTCTACATTATTCAGAAAATTTGGGGCCATTCCCGGGCTACAGTCTAACTGATTTCTGGAGCATGGAAAATGAGCCCTTCCTTCGTCCCATTAACTAAAAAGACATACACCCATTCGTTGTAGTGTGAAGCTGGCTTTGCAATGTCTTTGTAGTTTCATCCATGTTTAACCCCTCTACAGATCCCTTAGAACAAGGCACTTGATGCTGTAACAAAAATAAAGAATAAGATGTGGGGACTTTGCACTTTCATAAAAGAATATGAGGATCCTCCAGGAAGCAACACATTAAAAGCTTCCAGAAAGGATCCTTGGCAGAAGGGTACCCTCGATCCCTCTCCTCCTCCAGTTGCATCTGACACTTGAGAGAAAGCAACCAGAACTACAGGCAAATAGTATATACCAAAGGGGATAAAACAACAACAACAACAACAACAACAAAAAAACAAAAAAAGGATTCCATTGGTTGTTTCTCTCAAGTGGTTGTAACTCCCCAGCAGATTCCTCAGGGTATGCAACTCACAATATGACATCTGAGATCTCACTCACACCTAGGAAGACTGGCCTGTGTACCAACCCTTCCTCCAGGAGACAATGTTTGTCCCTGCTAAGCCCTGTGCCTCTTGAAAGGGAGGCAGGCCCAGGAATATATTTAGGGTGGATGTGACTCCCAAGACATTTGGTTTACCTAGGAATGATGGGCCCAGGCTTCTCTGCCCTACTGAACTACCAGACTGGTCTGTCTTTACTCCTGTCTCCTTAAAGGGCATAAAAAGGAAGCATTCTCACTAATTAATTCCACTTTCAAGTCTATATTCTTCTGAAGGAAATTCATCATCACAGTTACTGGAGAACCTCAGGAGGCATCTCTGCTGGCTGCCACCTTTTCTCAGAACCCTGAATCCCAAATACCCTTGAGGTGCTCTCTTACCCCAAGGGTCCTCACCTCTTCTATAATTTGGCCCCTAGAAGTTGCCACCTTCCAGTGAGTCTTTTTTTTCCCAACTGTAATGGTGGCGATGATATACTGGTGTTCACTGTTCTTTCGTTGGCTCAAGAACATCTTGCTGTTCCACAAGGTGTGACCTTCCTTCTTCTTCCTCCTTCTTGGGAGAGGAGTGGGTAAAAGTGAAAATGGTTCTCTGCTCCTATGGGTGGTGTGGTGATAGTGGTGAGGGTGGGGGTGGGTGTAAATAAACAACAGTGGGTATTAGGGCTGTTTAGAGAAGATGAAGCCCCCTCAGTAGAGTATGGCCTACTCTACTTCCTCTCTTTTAGGGGCTGAAAAGTAGTCTGTTTATTTGCGTGAAGATTTCATGCCAAAACGCTTTCCTTTCTGGCATTGGTACATTATCTTCCTGACTTTATTCCTCTTCCTCCTCTTCTTCTCTATCCTGCTCTTCTTGCTCTTCAGCCAAGTCAAGGTAAGATGGAAAGTACGGCAGCTAAAGCCCTCACTGATCCCATGCTGCACGTGCTGCTGGAGGACCTCTAAGGTGGGGAAGACCCGGCAGCAGCCCATGCACCTGACACCACTATCCTGGGACACCAGCCATTCGGGCGTCTTGGCCCTGGAACACTCATCTACAGCTGGAGGTTCTGCTGGACTCTCAACCTCCTCCTGTTCCTCTTGGTCTTTGTTGTTCCAGCTGGACTCACTGTCAGTCAGGAGTTCCTTCGTACCCACATAAGAGAGGGTGGCTTCTGTAGGGCTCTTTTCAATAAAGGTCATTTTTTGTATTCTTGTCTTCTTTGAGGGAGGCTCCAGTCCTTCCTCTGTGTCACATAAGACAGCCACTCCCCTTTTCATCTGGACACGCATATAGTAAATTGTCATGAGCCTTTCCTCTTTCATGTCTTCTGAGGTAAAAGAGGACTTAGTATCACTGACAAAATGGAATGGGAAGGAGACGTGTGGAAAGGGGGAGGAAGTCTCCAACTGGTATCCAAGACAAGAAACATCTTGATGTAATTGATGGATTCCTAGGAAAGAAAATTCCAAACATAAAACAAGTAGAATAAGTATGTGATGTCTGGAGGACTTAATATGGCCAGGAGAATATTCCTATGCAGAAATGTGAAGCAGAAGCATATGTACATGTTACACTGCAGAATTCTGGGAGTGGTATGTTTTACTTGAGGTGCACCTGGTATAACTGGAGAAATGAGGGTGTGGTGTGTGTAGCGGAGTTGTATGTGTGTCTGGGGACATCTCTGGTGAGTGTTTTCGATACTGGTAAAAGGCGACGGCGGATGAATGTGCGCATGTGCGTTAAATGTGAACAAGTGCAGGAGCGCTGCCTATTCTTGCTGCGAGTCGATATGACATCGAGTGTTAGCAGAAGTGACCTGAGCTCTCAGAATGTGTGGCTCCATGAGGGGCCGAAGTCTTTGTGGGTCAAGTGGCATATAGATTAGAAAGGCAGTATATGAAAGTGCATTCCCTCCAGGGTCTATGAATTTTCTGCAGTTTGGCTTAGCATGAGGGAGTTGAAACAAGTTATCTGTGTGAGGCAACATAAATTGCTTACGGGATTAGTGTGTAAGTGGGTGAGTCGGAATGAAGGTACCGGGGCATACCTACACCATGTTACTAGAACACAGGAAGGTTAATGAGGAATGAAGGCAGGTAAGTTTGGTAGAAAAAGTAAAAGGAAGGAGAAATGGCACCATACCTGGTAGGAAGGAATACAGATGAGTGAGTGTGTGTGAGCATATGAATTCATGCTCCTCTGAGGGGGAAGGTTCCGATGAACTGCCCACACCGACACTGTGCTCTACATGACCCATCCCAGTGTTCATATGAGGAGCGGTGTCTTATCTTTGAAGGGACACTGACTCTCTCTGTTCCTCTGCAGAGGCTTCAGCCCAATGCCTCCACCCTGAAACCCTTTTCTGCTTTTGAGGGGAGACTAAATAAGTAGGGCTTGGGCCAAGCAGCTCAGTTTTACCTCCTCTCCATACTCAGACCCCACCTGTTTGTTTTTCTTACCACACTCATCAACAGGAACGAGCTTGCGTACAGAGGAAACACAGGAAAAGTATTCTGAGACAGAGGACTTTTCTTCTGCTGCCTGATTGCAGGCAGGGACCACTACACATGACTCAGCAGGAGGGACATCCTCTTCACCTTTCGTGACTTCTGGAGAATGGAATAAACACGAAGAAACACACAAAAAACCCAAAACATTGAGGTGGCATTTTGTGGAGTCATTAAAACAAACAAAACCAAACAAAACATTGAGATGTGGCATTTTCCAGAGTTTGTCAATTCAAAAGACACACATTGAGTGGACATTAGAAGCCACACATCATTACCAAACGTGAGACTTGCTCTCATTAAAATGAAGGTGACTTTCTCATTTGAAACCCAAAAACTCTAAGGTGCGTTGGCCTTTGAAAACTTCACTTACTCTAAGATATAAGTAAATAATAATTATTAAAATTGTGTTTATGGTGGACGCCCATGATATTTAGTACCTCGTATGTGATATTTCTGGAGATGTGTAGAGAATACTGAACACTTAGAAAGAACTATTCCTGGAAAACAGTATGCAGTCACTTAAGTTGGATATTAATAGCTTGATTTTCCTCATGGGAAATTGTGTAATTAGGGAATGTGGGGTACAAGTTGTATGAAGACCTCTGCATCTACATCTACTTACATATGGATATATATCTATCTACACACACATATAGTGAGGATAGACAGATGATGGATGGATGGATGGAGAGAGAGAGAGACAGAGAGAGGGAGGGAGGGAGACAGAGAGAAACATAGATACAAAGATATGTATATATACAGATAAAATCGATTTTCAAGATTCCCTCGGAACTCTGGTGCTGGAGATGGTCAAATTAAGACTTCACAGACTCCTCTTCTGGAAATGTATTTCTACATTTCTCTTAGATTTTTAATCTTCCCATTCAGATCCATTAAGGGCTTCTTCCAAAGAAGACAGGGATGCTGAAATGGTATATTCTGCCTAACAATTATAAACAGAGACCCTGGGCAGTCCTTGAGAGAAGAGGTCATCTATGGACATTGCTGAGCAAAGGAGCTCAATTCTAATTTTTGACTAACACGCTGCCTCACCACCATGCCTGAATCCCCCTCAGCCCCTCCTCTCCCCCATCACATACCACTGTGAATGGGCCTGTCTGGAGAAGGGACACCGAAGATCTGTTCTGAGTCTGAAACCTTTGCCATCTGGTTGTGGAACTGGACCAACCTAGAGGGTCCAGAATGTGAAGAGTCTTCTTCACCTGATTTTAAGACCTCTGGGGAAGAGAAGGAAAATCAGATATTTTTTTTGCTTCCACTAAACATTCAAGAAATACCACAAAGAATCACACACATGGCACTTATCTTCATGAAGATTATAGTCTAGTTTCTGTTCAAAGTCCTAAAATCAAGGTATATAAAAATATTTGTTGGAATGAAGTATCTGATGAACTATGAGTGCCCTATGTTGTTTTCTGGAGTGTATCCAAGCTCAAATTCTTTCCAGGTACATGATAAGGTAAAGGTCTCAGTTTGACAGTTGTGGTTTATGATATATAAGTCCTGCTGCTTCATGGTAGGTTTAGAATTTACAGGAAAGAATTGACTGACTTCCACTGCTGGTCCTTATCCTCCCCTTCCAGGTTATCTACTCTTGTGGAACCTCACATGAGGGCCCTGCTGAACAGGTATGCAATGCAGGACCTGGAGACTCCAGTAGGAACCCCAAGGTGGACTTCAGACCACACCTCTCAACAATGGACACAGCTCCCCTGTCAACAGCTACTGACTGCTAAATGGTTCAGCCCTCATTTGGCCCTGTCACTGGTGTCACTTTTCTCACATGCCCCACACATTGTTCTGATCAATTTTTGCTCCTATACTTACCAAACTCATACCCTACCTTTAAATCTTCCCAATCTACAGGTAAATTCTATGTTGTTGGTTATTTTCCTACTAAAATATGCATATTTCTTGGATCACCTCTATCTCTACCATGACTTTAAACACATCATGGATATCGCCAGTTTGTTTTCCTTCCTCCTACATTTCCATGGACTTTCAGTAAGAGGTGAATTTTTGTTCCTAATAAAGTAACTCAGGATTAAGTCTCTTATGTTTAAAAACTTCAGTTAAGCCTGGACCCCAATTTTTACTTCACAAAATACGTCTATTTTGTCTCTTGGATGACTGGTAGGTCATGTTGGTGTAAGGATGAGACAAGTCAGTGGAGGTGGTATATCTTTCAGAGAGTTCGTATGTGTACCAGGTTTGATGAGTACAGTCTGATATGTGCATGTGTCTGTCAGGTTTCTTCAATAATTTTATGTAGACGGTGTAGGGGTGACACGGACATTGAATGTGAAGGTGGCGTTGAGTATGATGTGTTGGGTGATATGCAGCATAATTCTGTATAGGTACAGCCAGTACATCTTCCCTGTATCATGAGTGATCTGTGTGTCATATACTATTGAAGTTCAAGTAGTTACATAATATCTGTTGGTTTATGACAGACTATATGAACCTGGGTGATTCTGTGAGATCTGGTGACACTGAGAAAGTGTTGGAAGACTAACCATGTGAAGGATACATGGGAGACCTCATATGAGCTCCCAGATTGTGGAATTGCATGAGGAACCCAAGGGACTAGGAACAGAAAAGTTTTAGAAGATGGTATATGATTGTGTTGGCTTCATGCATTACTGTGCAATACGAAGTTCTACAAGAGTGAGATTATCTGTGTGAGTTAGAGATTACAGTATCTAAGGAATGAGGTTAGAGAAAGCAAACGTGAAGAATACAAATGCTGCAAAATGAGCATTTGTATCCTCCTTACTATGTGAGGATCTGAGCTTATGAGAGTGTCTGGGAGTGTAAACAATTGGGAGCAGAGAATGGGGAATGAAAGGAAGAGTGTTAATACATGTAAATGTGAGGGCACACGGTGATGAGTCTAGCTGTGGGTGTCATGGAATAAAGATTCCTGTGTGTTTACGGGGGTAGGAGGTTGTTAGAGATAAAATTTAAGGATTCTTTTCAAATCTCTGTCCCATCTTCACCCGTTAGAGGACATATGCTAAGGAGTTTACTCCTCTCAAAGAAAAAAAGGAAAATCTAGTGGTTCCTCCTTAGATACTCTCTCTGGTCCTTGCTGGCCCATTTCACACTGGTTGTCAGAACTCTGCCCACATTATGACCAACCGAGTTCATCTTCCCAGGTTCAGACTGAGTTTATCTTGCCATTTCTCAGAGATGTCTGACATTTCCTTAGCCTCCATCTTTGCAAACACGGTTCTGTTTTGATATCCTTGCACTTTGGGCTATTTGTCCTTTTTGAGATTTCCCTCGAATCTCTCAGTTTTATTTTATATGGCTGCAAATGAGTATCCCCCAAGGGGGAAGACACCTTGCATTCTCACTGTAGTCCAGACATAGACTTGGATCAGCTGATACCAGTTTGTAGACAGCAAACGCCGTGCTTACTTTCTCTGCCACTCCCTACCTCCAGTCCAGACATCTCTACTTACGAGTATTCTTATTGTCAGAGACAGAGAATGAACAGTTTGAGAAAATGACATTGTTTTCTTTGTGCCTGGGAATAGGACCAATCGGTGTAGTTTCCTTTTGCTTGTTTAAGATTTCTGTTAAAGTGCATCCAAATTAAAGAGATATATCCAATCATTCATACACTCAGTTCATTTGGGTTTCTAACTCAGACATACGTGTGCCACGTATGGAGAATACTGCATGGAGAATAGAGTCTTTTTTCTGGCCAAAGCTCCAGAATATAAGTACTCAAAATTTTTTTTAAAAATGTTCCCAACTGTTGTTGGTTAGGTAGATAGATGTATATTGTCTTCATGGAGACCCCTACAGTGTGTCCGGGAACTGTGCTATGACAGAGTGTAGTCAATATATTTAAATATTTGTTTACTTGACTCTACATCTGCCATTGCGTGTAACACATTTTCATTTTCGTTGTTAACCTATTCACATGTCTTTGCGTGTAACACATTTTCATTTTAGTGGTTACAGGCTGAATAATACCTTAGCCAAAGATGCCCATAACCTATCCCCAGAACCTGTAATGTTACCTTATAAGGCCCAAGGGACTTGACAAATGTTATTAAATTAAGGACCTTGAAGTAGAAAGATTATTTTGGATTAGATGGGTGGATCTATATGACATATTTTAGACTTCTGACCTCTATAATAAGAGGATAAAGTGTTGTTGTCTTTAATCCACTAGATTTGTCATAATGTTATAGCATTTGATAGCTGATAACAAATATATTACCTTAAACTAAGCACTGCCATATTCACTGGGAGCTTTCAAAATGGGCAGGCTCTATTTACCCAATTTCCTTTCTTTTCTGAGGGCGAGTTACTTATGTGAGTCAATGGTGCTGCCCACTCTGTGCAAAATACGCAGCTTCGAATACTTGAACTCCCAGTCATGTTACATGTGACTATCATCTAATACTTCAGGTATACCCGTTTTGTTGACCATCTCTGAATTCATGATTACCAGTCTGGGTGTATTAATCATCAAGCCTATTTACATTCAATCACAGACTTACCAACTCCTCAGCTCACCTTTTGTTCCTGTGTTCCATTCCATCTTTCTGAATAGATTCTGTGCTTGTAACTTTTTTATATTTTATTTTTTACACTTTTTACCTGAAGAATGTCTTTATTTCATCCTTATTCTTTATGATATGACTGTTCTTTTCCTTCAGCACATAGTTTTACACTGTCTTCCAGTGTTGACAATCGCTGCTGAGATGTACACTGCCTGACAAATCACCATTCTTTTGAAGTATTGTGTGCTTCTCTCTAGTTGCTTTAAGGTCTTTGTTATTGAGGTTGTGAATGTTTGTTTTAGTATACTCAGGTTTGGATTTATTTTTGCCTTTCCTGTGATAAGCTTCCTAATAATGTTTCCTGATTCTAAGGATTTGTATCTTCCATCATTTCTGAAAAAAATCTTGACCATTATCTCTTTATGTTGTCTTACTTTCTTCATATTACTCTTCATGAACCTCGGTTTGATATGTCATACTATCACATTTTGTCCTCATTTATTGTAATCTCTCTCTCTCTCACACTTCCCATCTATTTATCTCTCTGATTTCTATTTGTAGGTAATTCCTTGGCTATATCCTCTGGGTCACAAATTTTCTTTTCATTTGTGTCAAATGTGATGTTTAATTCATCCCACATTTTTTATAATTTCTAAAATGTTATTTCTCATTTCTAAAACTACCACTTTTTTAAAAAAACTTCTTTCTTGATAGTGTTTTCAGTTTTTACATCTTTAATAGTTTTAAACATTATTTACCACCCCTAAAGCACTATTAAATTAAGTGAACTTTGAAGCTAAAACTTGGTGTTCACGGTGTTTGCAGAATCTACCTTGAAGGTATATATTTTGTAGTTTTCGATTGTGAGCTCAAGTTCAGCAATTCATTACCTATAGGACTCTTTAACATAGATAACTAATGATGCAGGGCTCTTTTATATTTTCTCTGGTCATGTATTACTAGAGTGCTACAAGCTATGGTTTAATTTTATATTAATTCTTAACTTGTAGGCTTAATGGATACCACAGCAATTGTGGATACTGTGTCTTTGATTCTACTTCTTCCCTCAATAAATGATGTTTGTCTCAAAATGAATGCACAGAGTACCTTCCTACCCCCTACGAGTGAAAAGTGTTTATATATAATGAATTCCTATTGAGGTTAAAAAACAGAGACCTAGACTCCCAAATAAGAGAGGAGGAGAATATGATAACTGGACCCAATGTGTACCTTTCCCCCAGTGGCTGAGCAGAGATGCTGAGCTGGACGTCTACAGGTCTGTTCAGACTCCCACTGCCCTGATCTGCCTACACTTTAAATGCCCTTTCTTTCTCCTTACCAACATAAGGGTGACGGTGAAAGGAGGAGTTATAGGAGAAGTATTTCAATGCAGAGTGTCCATCTTTTGCCTCAGAGACCAGAGTACTGTCTTCCAAAGAGTACTCAGGTGGTGGATCATACTTGTGTGACTTTGGGATTCCTAGAAAATGAAATCAAAGTCATAAAAATAGTTGGTTCCATTCTGTTCCCCTCCTACTGTCTTCTCCCTAACCTACTCTCCCCACTGCCAGCACCCTCCTGGGGAAATACTTATTTTGTCCTGAACAGTACTTCAGCATTCCATTCTTCTATCTGGATCTTGCTACTATGGCTCCTCATATCCATTCACCCTGGTTAGGATTTTTGGTACCATTTGCTTTCCTTTACATTTGATACTCTTTGACCCTCCACATTCAATATCCTAGAGATTTATAACCTCAAATGAAACAATTGATGCATTTTTATTTTTGAAGAACATATTTTTTATTATTATACCAGTGTCTCTGTTTCCAAGTTAACCAAGCTCACTGCTCACTAATAGTTTAAGATTATGATCGTTCCTCTGGGGCGCCTTGGTGGCTCAGTCAGTTATGCATCCAACTTCGGCTTAGGTCATGATCTCACAGTTTGTGAGTTCGAGCCCTGCATCAGGTTCTGTGCTAACAGCTCAGAGCCTAGAGCCTACTTCTAATTCTGTGTTTCCCTCTCTCTCTGCCTCTCCCTGACTTGTGCTCTGTCTCTCTAAAATAAATAAACATTAAAAAAAAAAAAAAAAAAAACACGATCATCCCTTATGGATGTGTCTGCTATGTGTATAATGCACATGTTGTAGCAAACTGTTGTGATGGATGCAATGTGATTTGTGTGTATAAGCTCCTAACATGTTGCTTAAGACAGGACTGATGCTTAATATATGATTGATTTGGTGTTTGTGAATCTGAATACGGGGTAAATTTTGCGTGAGTGAGAACAGTAGGTATGCTTCGTGTCTGTTTCAGTTCAGCTAATATCTATGTGTGTAGATTGCATGTCCCATGATTACATGTTTGAGTGTGTATATGCTGTTATGATTCAGATGTATAAGGTAATGATTAGGAATATTCTCTTTAAGACTCACCGCATTAGTTGATTTGTGAAATCTAAAGAAATAATGAAAGAACATTAGAAGGTGTAAAAATCAAAATTGTAAGAGAAAGAATATATGAGGCTTTGAGACTATGTGAAGATCCAAATTAAATGGGGGTACAGAGGACGATGTGGAAGGTTAAGTGTACAGTGATATGTGACTGCATAAGAAAATAAAGGCATAAAAGACTCATGTCTAAGAGATTAAGATAAAATCTGAAAACTACCAGCTAACAATTTAACTCAAGCATTCTCCAAACAGAAATATGTCAGATAGCAAAATGCATGTAATAGAATATTCAAACATCACTTTTTAGAATAGCCCCATATTAAAAACAACCCAAATACTCAGAAAAATATAATCAATAAATTATTTATATTCATAAAATATGTGTTTGTGTGTGTGTGTATATATATATATGTGTATATATATATATGTACACATATATATATATATGTGTACATATATATATATATGTGTGTGTGTGTGTGTATGTATCTGACACACAGAACATAAATTTCACAGATATGATGAGTTAAAGGAATCAGACACAAACTATAAATTGTGTACTACTATTTAAATGAAATAAAAAAAAATAAATGAAATAAAAAAAAAACAGGGATAACTAATCTAGGGTTCTGGAAGTCAGAGAAATTACCACTGTTTGTATGGTAGGGACAAAAATATGGCACAGAGAATTTAGACACATATGGAAGATTATAAAGAAATCAATGATGGGAATAAGGAGTGCGAAAAGTGTATATGGTGATAAGTGTGAGAACACTGGCTATAAAAATACATGAAAGGGACGGGTCTTAGACTGGATGTCTCTAAAGTCTACCTCAAGTCCAGATCTCAAGGATCCTACCTCTTTTGGTCCATTTCAAGCTTTGAGTAATTTCACACCTTCCTGATAACATATATGCTTTGCTGGCTCATACTGACATTCTCTTCCACGTTTCTCTAGTAAAATTCTCATACCCAACACTCTCCCACCATTTCCTCAAATAAAACACCACTCTCCACTGATCTTTTGGGGCTTATTCTAATCCTCTTAAGTATTTTTCTCTTCCAACTGATGGCTTCCACAGTTGATCATGGAAGAAGATGAAGACACATTGTGAGTCTGTTTCTGTACTAGGGAGCCTTGTATCAACTAATGGGCAGAATCACCCAGTTTATCTCTGGCCTCAGCCTAGATCCCAATTTATTCAATACACTCTCCTTACCAGCACCAGCAAACATGTTTTCTGAAGAGATGCAGGAGAAGTAATCTGAAGAGGAAGAATCTCCCGTTGCTATCTGGTCTTGAGTTGGGGTCATTCCCTTGTGTCCATGATGCAGAACTTTTAAATTCATATATGCTGAGAAATTACATGAAAATAATAGAGATGTAGTCCATGTTTGCTGTTTGTACATTTATCCATCCATTAAACAAACAAGAAGAGTCGACCATGTGACATGTTTTGTGAACAAACATGGACTCCATTTTCATGGATAGCAAAATATAGCTCATTTATTGTATTTATATCATGATTGGTTGGGTTTATATAAGGGCACTCTTTGTAAATGGAGCAGAGACTGTAAGCTGTCTCCTTTCGACCTGGACATACTACTAAATTATATTTGTCAACTTCTCTTGTGGTAGTTCTGACCACGTGATTATGTTTTTCACAATAGAAATGAGTGGAAATGGCATGTGCCACTTCCAACCAGAATCATAAAGACCTCCTCTGTGTCTCTCTGAGCTCTTTCCTTTTCTAGCTGATGAGCATGTTGATAACCCAGGGTCTATTGGAAAACTGCATGTTAATGATAGCAAAGTTTCCATCAGCCCAGGAGGCTTGACCCACTCCTCCTCATATACCCTGAATTATTAAATAAGTAAGAAATAGATGCGTTTGTGTATGAGTTACAAAGGCCAAAGTAGAGATGTAACGTGTTCTTGAGGGGCAAATAAATGGACCTAGTACATAGCACATAGTACATACTAAGCATATGTGATATTAGTATCTACATTTTCCTGGCTTATTTACATTCTACATGTGCGTATATGTGAACACATGGTAGTGAGTGCATATTTTACAGCTTTCATAGTTTACACTTAATAACATCTCTCAACATGCACTCATTTTATTGTAGGTAGACATGACTCACTTTCTAGCCCTCTCTCCCCAGAAACCCCAAACTTTGTTGGAAGTGCCAAGTTCTCTTCAGGAGTAACAACTGCCACTTGGAACTTTGGGGTTGGCTCTCAACTGTCCCCCACCCCCACTCCCTTGAACAATGGTTTTTCCTTATAGAAGTTACTTGTTTACTGTTAATCTCCATGGTAACCAGAATTATTTCAGTTTCCCATTTTTTTTTTTTTTCAGGAGAAAACCACAAACTTTCTCCTCAGTTCAACCATTACGGCTAAACAGTGGTATGTATGTGTATTCTGCCTTTTTCTTGCATTTCACATAGGAGCCCCACATTTACATTTTCATAGTCTGAAGGAAAACAATTCTTTTTTGCTTCTGAATAAATAAATTATGACTTTAAATTCTCATCCCTCTACAACCAGTTTTAAATGTTTTAATTTTTTTCTCACTTTTATGAGCCACATTTTCTTTTTCATTAACAGAAGAAAGGACTATTAGAAGACTCATAATAACATCATATACTTACCCAATGCTCTTAGGCAAAAATCAAAGGAAAATATGATATTTTAAGTAAAACTGTACTACTCAACCACTACGCCTGTGACACAGTGAGTGACATGGTATAAACAGTACAGATCTTAAGCTGCAGAGACAAGGACTTGGCCATTTGAACTTTCTCTTTACTCTCAGATGACCTGTGGCCTCAGAAAAACCAGCATATACACATCCCTCTCCTACCCATCCCTCCTCCTCTCCCTTGCCACAGCTAGGGATACTCTCTCCCTATTTTTTTAAGTTTATTTATTTTGAGAGAGAGGGAGAGGGAGAGAATCCCAAGAAGCCTCAGCACTGAGCTCAATGTGGGGCTTTAACTCATGAACTGTGAGATCATGACATGAGCCAAAATCAAGAGTTGGACACTTAACTGACTGAGCCACCCAGGTACCCTTCTCCTTTTTTTTTTTTTTTTTTAAGAGGCAATTCCATGGTATCCTATGCTCAGAGAAGATGCTTAACACATACCTCTTGACTTCTTGGAAGTTTCGGGAAAGTATGTACTTTCCAGATGTTTCCTTTTTTGTTTCTGCTTCATGGTTCACCTCTTCAGAGTGACTCAAATCAATACCTTTCTCCCTGAAACTCTGCTTTCAGAGAGTCAGTGGAAAATAACAGAGAATCAAATCAGTACATTCAAGAACAACAACTCACTTGAGTAGTTACCTCTCACTAAATCACTGTCTTGACCAGTGCTCAGAACACCATCAGGACTATTATGATGCAAGTCAGCATCAGAATTCTGTGACCTATGCGTTACATCAGTGCACCCCAGGGACACAGCTGGTACTCACAGGACAGAAGGAGTGCCATGACCCACTGACTAGAGCAACTGCTTTCCCCCCAGTGGAAACCCCATCAGTGACTTGAATTTGTGAACTTTGCACATGATATCAAAACTACACATGACTTGGATCAAACAAAGAACATTCTTTTATGTATCTACAGTAACCGCATTACTAAATCTCCCCATGTAGAAGATATTAAAATCGTACCTGAGAGGGGCGCCTGGGTGGCGCAGTCGGTTAAGCCTCCGACTTCAGCCAGGTCACGATCTCACGGTCCGTGAGTTCGAGCCCCGCGTCGGGCTCTGGGCTGATGGCTCGGAGCCTGGAGCCTGTTTCCGATTCTGTGTCTCCCTCTCTCTCTGCCCCTCCCCCGTTCATGCTCTGTCTCTCTCTGTCCCAAAAATAAAATAAAAAACATTGAAAAAAAAAATTTTTTTAAATCGTACCTGAGAGAACTAGGTCTGAATGGTAGAAAAGAGTTGACATTAGATCTTATTAGCAGTACTATTTAACTTATGTGAAATGGTTATATGTAAGGTATATGTTGGTATATACATATGCAGTTGAGGACATCTCATAATCCTATACAACCCTAAAATATATTGACATTCCCCACTCCCGGGAATAGTCTTATGTATTTTGACAACAAGCTGTTGTCTCTTTTGCTACTCTTTTTTCTAATTATTTCCCAAGAGATTTGGGGAAAGTTAAGCCCTTGGATTACATTTACATTCCCTGGACCACATAATGAAGCTTGTTCTCAAGCATGAAGGTCTCATTCTACAGGCTACTGTTCCAGGCCCCAGTCTATGTCCTCTGGAAGGAGCGGGGCTCTGTATAGGGTTTGAACTCTGTGGTTAGCTCCATCCTATCTCCCATCTACCACTGCATACACCCCCTCCCTTAGGGGCAATCTGTATTTACTTCCACCTCAGCAGCTGGACTAAAACCAGGCCATAATCTATGGCCTCCTTCTGTCTTCTTTGGTCCCAGTAGGCACTGCCTCTGCACATTCCCCTCACTCACCAGGGGCTCAGCCTCTTACAGCCACTGAATGGCAGGCACATTTATCAAGAAATGCTCAGCCTTGTTAGCAAAACAAAAATTAGATACTATTTTACATGTATCATATTGGTAAAAAAATAGTAAAAAAATTGGTAAAAAAATGATTATAAAGATATGGGTAAAAAAAGGAATCCTCATGATCTAAAATGACTTATGTAGCCATGGTGAAGAACAATTAGTCAATATTTTGTAAAATTAAATAAGCATTTACTCCACAAGCCTACAATTTCATTCCATAAAGAGGTCATTACAAGAGGGATACTCATGGCACTATTTATACCAGCAGGGAGCGCTAATTTTTGTTTAGTTTCCAACTCAAGAAGAAAGGGCAAGCAAAGTATGATAGGTACATGTGACAGAATTAATTTCCAAGGGTATAAGTCATGCCCCTTAAAATATATGACTACAGGGAAGAATGTGATCAGAGATAAAAAGAAAATATAATGCAATCAAATTATCACAAGTAGTTCCTTAACCAGACTAGTTACTAAGCAGAATTATGAACTCAACAGTCAATACTTTTTGGAAGAAAAAAAAAGAGTAATTTCACCCAAAAGTAAATGTCTCAGATTATGTCTAGATCGAAGGGAAAGAATTGTTCTGAAGATTCTTTACTGTATTAGTTTCCTTTTGCTGCTACAGCAAATTACCACAAACCTGGTGGCTTAAAATACAAATGTATTATCTTACAGTTCTGGAGGACAGAAGTTCAATATGGGCCTTACATCCTGAAATCAAGGTTTTCGGTTCTGTCTGGAGGCTCCAGGGGAGAATCTGCTCTCTTTTCTCCTCCGGGCTTTAGAAGTTGCCTGAATTCTTTGGATCTTGCTCCCTCCCTTCATCTTCAAAACACACCACTTCAGGGGTACCTGGGTGGCTCAGTCAGTTAAGCATCTGACTTCCGCTCAGGTCATGATCTCCTGGTCTGTGATTTCAAGCCCCACATAGGGATCTGTGCTGACAGCTCAGAGCTTGGAGCCTGCTTCGGATTCTGTCTTCCTCTCTCTCTGCTCCTCCCCTGCTTGTGCTCTGTCTCTCTCTCTCCCTCTGAAAAATAAATAATTACTTAAAAAGAAAATATAGCACTTCAGTATGTTTCCACTGTCTCATTTCTGTTCTATCACTCTCCCACTTCCCTCTACTAATCATTCTTGTGATTACATGAGTCCCACACAGGTTATCCAGAATACCTTCCCATTTCAAAACCTTTAATTTAATCCCTTCTACAAAGGCTCTTTTGACAGTTGGAATAACCTATTCAGAGGTTCTAGGGATGGGTGGTGGGAGGGGTTTGACATTTTCTTCCAGGGGCAGGGAGAATGAATATTTCAGCTATCAGAGAAAGACAAAAACAAAGCATGTGAGACTAAATTCACCTAAAGTAAAATATAGTGAGGTAAGAATACAAACCCTAAATGAAACAAGAGCAATAGGGGGAAAAAAAGACACACCAACAGTGGATATCTATTGAGTAAAACAAAGCAGGACAAAATATAGGAACAACCCCAAGTGGGACATTAAACATAACCCAAGGAACAGAAGAAGAATTACACGAGATTTCTCCATGCTGTAGAATTTAAACAACTAGATTTAATAAAACAAGAGCTCTAAGACAAGATGTCATGTCAATGCAAAGATATAAAAATGGAGAATTCAGAGCTGAGGAAAAAACAAAGACTCTAAACAAGGTCAAAACAGGGTAAGTAAACAAAGGAGAACCAGAAAGAAATAAGGTTTTAAATTGAAAAACTGGCATCTTGACTTAAGTGTAAAGGGAAGAGAGAAATAGGTAATTAACTAGAAGACAATGGATATAAAAAGGCTAAATGATGATACATAATTATAAAGAGGTTAACAAATAAAGCAGTTATTTAAGATATAATACAGTAAAATATCCCTAGAATACAGAAAGAATGGAACCACAAAGGAAGAGTATACATTTTTTCCAAAAAAAAAAAAAAAAAAAAATTGAGAGCCTTACAGGAATTTATAACCCCCAGTTATATATATATACATATACATATACATATACATATACATATACATATACATATACACATACATATACATATATATACATATACATATGTATATATATGTATATAAGTATATACACATACATACATACATACACACACACACACACAAATGTATAAAAGACATATAATCTTAAAGGATAAAAGGAACAAGCAAAATTCTTCAGGTATTCTAAGAGAAGGAGCAAGTCACTTGACAGGGGTAAACAGGAAGCTGGCTTCCCCATTCCATAGAGTGACACCTATTGCTTGAAAATAGAAGAGTATCCCCAGATACTGAAAGAAAGAAGGTGTGAAACTGTGATAGTATTTGTAGCCAAGTTGTTTTGAAGTGCAAGAGCAACTGGCAGACATGGTCAAAAGTGTATCAATTTTTTTTTTTTTTTTTTTTTTTTCAGAAAGATGTGTGCTGTTAAGAGCCATGCCTGGAAAAGTCAGCTCTGTGATAGAGCCAACTCCAATGCCGTGAGAAAAGGACAAATGGAATACTCCATGCCAAAAGACAGGAGAATTTTGACAGTAAACAACTGAGGGTGGGGACAGGAGTGGGGTGACAACTATATAAAAATAATAGTTTTACTATACTATTCCTTCTGAATAAAGTTTGGGTTTCAGGGCTGTCAAGGGTCTGCCCCTGACTTCCTGTCACCCGGTGGTGTCTTACCATGTGCTCCCAGACTGGCCAAATTTCGATGGTACCTCTGCACGATTGTGTCTAATCTCTGTGCTTGTGCCCAAACTCTTCTCACTCTTGAAAACTCATACAACATCTGGGGCTTCACTGTTACTGTAGTTAGTACAGTATATGGTTGCTTGGTCAACTTTAAGTCTCCCAGTTGAGGAATTTCTGTGTGTACATCTCTCACATGGTAGTGAGTGTTCACTGTCTTCTTGCAAGTAAAAAAAAAAAAAAGCCACACATAATTATAACATTTTAAGAGCCAATAGAATTCTCAAAAATGTATCATCCATGAGCCTTAATTGAAAAGGCATACAAAAAAATTAATATGATGATGAAATCCAGCCAACCCAGAGATGGCATTTTAAAAGTCCCCCAAATACTATGGATATGGTATAATGGCTGGGGAAGAGCAATGAATCCATTGAAGTATAAAAATAAAATAAAGCAAGCGCAAAGATTACAGTTACAGAAGAGAATGCAGAACAGACATAGCTACAAAATCTAAAAAACAGAGAGAGAAAAGGGGAGTACAGATGGGCTACTTTTATCTTTAATGGCAGGATTAAATGGATACTATCTAAGAGTGAAACTTAAATTCATACCTATCTCAACATTTTTAAAGTCTTTATTCTTAGTCATAGGGGTATTTCAAATATTACTACATTTGTGTTTATGAAACATTTACAGTTCAACATTGTTAGCTTCATTCGTATTTGATTTTTGATAAGTTCAAGTATACCTAATTTAATATTTTAATAACTATAGTATAACTCATTTCCTGCAAAATAACTTCTGTTCCTCTTTCCATCCATCCATCCATTCATTTATGCATCCATCCATCTACTGATCTACTTGTATACAGGTATAAAGGAGGGTATTCAACTAGTTTGATATCCAACAAATGTGGAAAATGGTTACATTTGAGTAATTTTGAATAATTTTAAAACATAATTTTTAAGAACTTTTGAGGTCCCATTTTAATATGTATTACTTATACTAAGCTCACCTTAAAAGTTAAAGAAAATGTAAATCTGGGGAAAAAAGTTTGCAAACTGGATAATTCCTTGAGCATTCTTTTCTCTGAGTACTTCCTCTTTTCAAAATACTTTTGCTTAATAATAATATCATTCAAAGTTTCCAAGTTTTAAAGGAATATAATACTCCTAAAAAACACTTTTATGTGACTGTGCTCTTATAAACACAAGACAGAATTTGTGTGATAATGGATAACAATTATAGAAGATTTCAACAAAAAATAATCAACAAAGGAACAGCAAACACATTCAGTAACATTGCTAATCTACTTAATCTGGTACATGATCCAATGAGAGTGAAATGCATATAATTATGTAACTGGCAACCCCATGATGTACCTGTCCTGAAGACAGTCTCACAGGTCAACAATGTTTGTTTGTTTGTTTGTTTGTTTACATAGGCCCTCTAACATTTAATAGTAATTCAGGCCATGGCACAAATTCTTTTAAATGGACAGCCAGAATTATACAGAGTTGGGTGAGTCAAGGCTAAATTAACTCCTACTGAACTTTTAATGGGAAAATATATCCTCAAGAAATTATCCAGCAAAATGTAAACCCTATAAGAGCTGGAATTATGATCTAGCTTTTCTTTTTTATTATTTTTTTAAACATTTATTTATTTTTGAGAAACAGAGACAGAGCACCAGCAGAAGAGGGCCAGAGAGGGAGACACAGAATCTGAAGCAGGCTCCAAGCTCTGAGCTGTCAGCACAGAGCCTGACATGGGGCTCAAACTCACAAGCTGTGAGATCACGACCTGAGCTGAAGTCAGATGCTTAACTAAGCCACCCAGGCGCCCCTGTGACCTACCTTCTTAATTGCTCTAACTCTAATATCAGGAACAGTTAGACCTTTTAGATTTATTGCAAAAAATAATAAATCTATAAATGAATAATAATGAATAAATTCAGATAATCAGAAGTGCATCGCGGTTTTCTCTGGCTTTAATTACCTGACTTAAATTAGCTGGCGAAACAATGTTTCTTCTAATAAAACATATCTATTCCAACAGAGAATATTTTAACTTTAAAACCCATTTACATCCATAATCTCTTCTCACAAAAGAATGGATCGGACTCATAATGTATAAAGAGAAAGGTTAAGAATGCTTCAGACAGTTAAGCAATCTGCTTGGTCATAGAACTTTGTGAGTATGGAAAAAGTCTTTCTGCTAAATTAACATGAAACGAAATTAGTTTTTCCTTAAACTAGGAGAGGCTGTATTTTGTTTTGAATGCTGCTCTTAATACACTATAAGCTTACTACAGCCATTACTTAGTAGGTTAATATATCAGTGGAAATTCTGACTTAATGAACCAGCCACAGGAGTTTTAACAATGCTTATCTTTTTAACACGCCCAAAAAGCAGATTTTTGTAGAGGTCAGAGACACTGACTAGAATAGCACTTGCTTCACACCAGCTCTCAAGAGGAAGCTTAAATAATAAATGTCACACCCTACTGTTAACAAGTCTTCCTACCGATGCAAAGCTATCCAAAAAGAAGTGTGAGGGTGAGTACAAGGAAGAAAAAGAGAAAGCGAAAAGAAGGATGTGAGTTAGCCTCTTCAATTTTTATCTATTTGAACGCCTTTGCCTCTGACAACTGGTGCAAGGTGGAACGAACATCAGAGGATAGAGTAAGCAAGACGAATGTGAGAGAGGGCTGATATCCCTACCCTGCCTCCAATTTTCTCTTTTCAGTTCTGCCATTACGCCATAGTGAATGTGTAGCTTGAAGGAAATGGGATGAGTGAGGTTAATTCCTGTAATGACCTCGCTTGAGTCAGACTTATGACTGTAAGGCAGAGCAGTTTAAGAGCATAAGTTCAAGCCCCGCGTCGGGCTCTGTGCTGACAGCTTAGAGCCTGGAGCCTGCTTTGAATTCTGTGTCTCCCTCTCTCTCTCTGCCCCTTCCCTGCTCATGCTGTCTCTCAAAAATAAATAAACATTGAAAAAAAATTAAGAAAATATGGTGCCAATCTTATTGATATGAAGATTAAGTGATCAAAGTCTTTTTTTTTTTTAAGGTTCTATTTATTTTGAGAGAGAGACAGACAGCAAGCAGAGAAGGGGCAGAGAGAGAGGGAAACAGAATTCCAAGCAGGCTGTCAGCATAGAGCCCACTGTGGGGCTTGAACTCACAAACCCTGAGATCATGACCAAAGTCAAGAGTTGGGGGGCGCTCAACCGACTGAATCACCCAGGCGCCCCAGTGATAAAAATTTTAATATACTTCTTGGATGATTGCTAACACTCAATAAATATCCGTCAAGAGTTGACTGTATGCTGAGTGTTTTCATATAAGATGGGTATACAGAATTACAAATCTAAGTCAAAATGTCAGGTTTGGCACTGAAAATCGAGCAAATGCAAACTGAAAACATTTGAAATAGCTAATTTACTTTCAGCACTTATTCTGTTTAAATATTTTCACATCCTACTTAATTTTAATGATGCTAGTCATTTAAGTCAATTTCCCCTCTCTGTTCTCCTTTATTAGTCCAAAATGGCAATTCTCATTTGCTTTTGACAATCTGATGAAAGTACTGCTTTTCTAAAATTCTCTTGAAAATTGGCATTGTGCTTTGATGAATATGTTTCCATTATCATTTAAATGCACTTTAAAATGGGTGCTCTGACAGATTAGATGCAAAAAGTTATACGTTGTCTGGCAATGGCTGTGTTTTACTACCTGTGATGATAAAAACATTTCTTCCTATGGTGATAAAAGGATATTTAACATTTCATTTTGTCAAATTACCTGTAGTTAAGTTCCTTTATGGGAGTTTGCATAATAGGAAAAAGTAAGGTTCTACAAGTTTTTAATAAACTAACTGAATCACCCCAGGAGAAAGTAGTTACTAACCAACAGATGGTTTGCAAACATAAATCTTTTAACAGAGGCATAAGGGCTAACTGCCTGATGCCAACATTTGAGATTTCTTGGGGGATCTATTTTATTTATTTTTTAAACTATGATTAAAAAGTACTTTAGTTTGTACAATTTATTATCTGTACATCCATAATAGAAGTGTAGCCAGGTTTTGCTAACAATAACAACTTTTAATAAAGGTGATCTATTTTTAATTGCTACAATTTCCTCATAATATTCTATTATCATTTTAAATATATCTTGACATTTATTTCCAAGCAAAAACAGAGCTGATCCAGTGAAATGCATTTCATGGTAAGCACAGATGAGAAACATAAGATAATTATAAACTCCAAATTATTTCATAGAGGAAATATTCTGCAGCATATTACAAATGAATTTAAATATATACTTGGTTTGTGAAAGCCTTATGTAAACATAACCTGAATATACTTTAAAAGGAAAAACAGAGACTAAAACAAACATTTTTATAACCAGACCAAAGACAGTCAAATATACATTTAAATAATAGACTAGTGAAAAAAAAAAGAGAAAGAAAAGTAATTTTAGACAGAAATGTTCACAAAGAGTTTACTAATCAATCATCACATGCACATTCTTCCCCTAACACAACAATGTTGAATGGCTATTCCTTCCACCTCTTGCTTGCTTCCCATAAACAAGGAAGGGGGAGTTATAACTGCTTTATGATCTTAAAGAAACAGATTCTTGATCTAAGGTTCATTTTGAGGAAAAAGTGCAGTTTGCTTTTCAGAAACAGTTGTTCACTGTCATATGGAGTGTCTATGTCACTCCATAGAGCTTCTGGATCCAGAGAAAGAATGGGAAAGCATGGATTCAAACCTCCTGACATGAAGAGTTGTTGCCATTTCTTATAACCCAATAGGTTTCAAGGGTATCTTTTTCAGGTAACACTCCTTGGGGCCTTTTTGCTCCTTAATTGAAGAAGGGTAACCACTCTCTTCTTTTATAACGAAAAATGACTTTCCCAATGAAGAAGCCATTACTACTAACATATCACCATCCTCAGACATGGAGGACTGTAAAACTTTTCTTCTTCATATAATTACTCTGCATCATTCCCTACTACCATGAGGGCTATGAGGCTGGTTTTTTTTTTTAATTTCACTTAATGTTTTCATTTTGGGGTCAGCAGGTATATTCTGGAGTTCAGGAGGAACTACACTATCTTTTTCAGAAGGCTTTCATGGAGAATTTGGAATGTGCACTGATTTGGGCTCAAGTTCCATCTTGGCTATTTTTTTTTTTCTTTTAAATTATTTACTGGTTTCTCTGTATGATTTATTTCACTTAGCATAACACTTTCCAGTTCCATCTGGTTTCATTCTTATGTGGATCCTGAGAAATTTAACATAAGATCATGGGAGAGGGGAAGGGAAAAAAAAAGGGAGGGAGCCAAACCATAAGAGACTCTTAAAAACTGAGAATAAACTAAGGGTTGATGAGGGGTAGGAGGGAGGGGAGAGTGGGTGATGGGCATTAAGGAGGGCACCTGTTGGGATGAGCACTTGGTGTTGTATGGAAACCAATTTGGCAATAAATTTCATATTAAATAAATAAATAAATAATAAATAATTTACTGGTTTCTTTGTCAAAAGTCTGGTTTCTTTTCATTTTTTGTCACTGATAATAATTACTTCACACCATCATTTACTTGCATCATAATCATAATAATTTGCTTGGCCTTGGAATAATTTTCTTCTGAAATATTCTTGAATGACTTCAGTAACATTTTGCATTGCATCTTTTAAAGTTCTAACAGCAGCTTCTTAGCATCCTTTTCATTCTTTACAAAAGTCATTGAATCCTGTGGAAGACAAAGCAGAATTCTGAATTTTAGATGTTTAGACAGATGACACCTTGAAGAAAAAAGAATTTAGGTGACAAAGCTAACCAAAAGTTCATTTGGGGTCTTTGGGAATTCAAATTGGGGAGATACAGATTGAGGAGGAAACTGAAATGTGTTCCAAAGGGGAGGAGTAAGACAGAATTTATAAAGGCAAAAACCATATGCTTGTGTAAGTTATTCTGAAAAAATTACGACTGATATAGGTAAAGATAATTAAGGTTGATCCATATAGGCTAGGTTACTATGCTAAATGCTGGGTTGAAATACAGCAAATTAAGCCTCATTCTGAGAATTCCAACAAGATGTACTTTTGTGGTTGGCACATTCTAAAAGTTCATATTCCATCCAAGTATGGAAGAGCCTAAGACTAACCTTCCCAGTGGTCTTCTGGCTCCATTTTATGGCCTCTTGGTATTCTCGACTTCATTTCAGATGTTTCTGCAAACAATATCAAATTCACTCCTTTTATTTTTTTTCCACTCCTTTTATTTAACAGATGAATAAATAAAATTACTTTCAGTGTCAAAGTAATATTTATTGTTAAAATAGGAGAAGATTCCAAATTCTTTAATTTCTAGTGCTCTTTACACTGTATCATATTGCTTCTTAAGGATTTCTTTATATTAAGCCTAGTTATTCATGGAGTTAATCGGAAAGAGAAAGAGGAGAAGGCAGGGAGGTCAGGGAGGAAGAAGAGGATGAAGAGAAAAGGAAAGATTTAGTTTATTGCTTTCACTATATACTTGAACATGAGTTTGAATTGTACAGATTCACTCATACAGAGATCTTTTTGTAAATATAACAGTACTGTAAATGTATTTTTTCTCTTCCTTATGGTTTTCTTATTAACATTTACTTGTATCTAGCTCACTTTATTGTAAGAATACAATACAGAATATGTGTAACATATAAAATATGTGTTAATTGACTGTTCATGTCATCGGTAAGGCTTCCAGTCAATACTAGGCTATTAGTAGTTAAGTTTCTTTTGGGGGGGGGGGGAGGAGACTCAAAAGTTGTACCTGAGCTTTCCACTACAAGAGGGCTGATGCCCCTACACCTGTAATGTTTGAAAATTAAGGGTACTAGGATTTCTTGATTTTCCTCAAATATCTAATATGCTTAAAGGGTTCTAGTCCAAAGTCTATTCTGCTCTCCTTGCAAACTCTTCTGAAATTCTCAACTACCTCATTACTTCCACTGTCAGTTGTTACCTCCCATCACCCTTCAGGTAAGCCTCAAGTGTGGATCTGCAGTTCTCTCATGGTCTTGGTCACCCTTCAGATTCCACTTGAGGTGAATAAGCACCACCACAGATGTCAAAGAGCAAAACAAAACAAGATTTATAAAGTGTCAAAGAAAACATCCAAGTCCAGACATTAGTAAGGAAAACGTCATGAAGGATGACTCTTGCACTTAGAGAATGCTCTCACCATCTGCTCTCTAACAGTCTTGAAGGTCAGACAGAAAGGACATTTTCAGGGAGGAGCAAACAAAGCTATGAGGAATGAAGTGGGGGGTGGTGATGAACAGGTGACATGATCAGACAGTTGAGCAAGGAGAATGCGTGTGTGTGTGTGTGTGTGTGTGTGTGTGTGTGTGTGTGTTTTATTTTTGGTCCTAATTCTCAGGAGGGACCATAAAGAAGAGATGTTTCATGATCCAGTGCTTGGAAGAACCTCAGGAACAAGTCAGAGTTTAGAGGGGAGGAGAAAAGTCTAACTAAATTTTAGTGGTCACATGTTCAGATTGACCAGTGAGAATAAGCAGGGCAGGTAATCGTTCAATAAACAAAGAGTGGGGATTTAGAATCTTTGTGTCTAGGTTTGTCACGGGGAATCTAGGGGAATATCCCAAGAGTTATCTATGTCATACAGAGAAGGGTGGTTCTTTGCATTGAGCTGTTGCCTGGAATACAAAAAAGGAGGGAGTTTCCTTATCATTGCTATTTTCCAGGAGTACAGAGATTAGGTAAAGGTGAACACTGCCACAACAAATACCAACTTTTCTTTTACTCTCATGAAGTATTATTTTACCTCAAGATGATGTTTCACCTTTGTAGCTTCCCCGTTCTCATCAGTAGCATCACTAAGAGCTCAGTGGCTCTGTGACAAGTGCCCACTCAGAGGACTTTTAAAGTGATTGCCCTTGATCACATAGCACTCCAAATTGATGCAGGTAAGCCACCATACATGCTTGGGATAAGTGATGGACAGTTCCTCCTACTCCACCTCCTTCTTGACAATCACTGTTATGTCTAGAATAACCTCAACCTTGGAGGGATATTAGCATATCTCCAGGAGAAAATTAGACCCCAAATACTTTTCTATCGTCAAAAATCTCTCTCTACAACATACCACTCAGCATCCTCATACTGCTATTTGCAGCTTCTTTATTTCCTAAAATCCCCTTCAGTGAGCCTTCTGGAGTGCCCCATTGACACCACCTCACTATGTGTCCCCAACTCCCTCTTCGTGTGCTCCGCGTCCATCACCTTGATGACATTGCTTCTTCCACGGCCTCTCAAGTGGACACTGCTTTCTGTCCTACCCAGGGTCCCCTGAGCTGCAATAGTGCTAGAGAGAAAAATCAAAGAACTCATTTGGTGTATTTATCAGGTTGGTGTTACATTTATAAATAAAGTTAGGGATAATTGATATCTTTTTGATGTTAAATCTACATATCCCCAAATACTGAAAGCATTGTCATTTTTTCAAGTCTCCTTTTGATTTTTGGTTCCTTCAGAACAATTATAATTTTTCTCACCTAACTAACTCTAGTTAAGACTATTTAAAGGTATTTTATTTTACTTTGTCATTTTAAATGGGGTATACTATTCAATATATTGTCTAGAGAGATGCTTTTACATGTGAAGATGATTGATTTATATGTTAATTTTATGTATAGCTTAGCCCACAATTCTTGTTTTTCTAACATATTTAACTTGGCTAATTGTATTAGTTAATACTTCAAATAAAATGTAAGTAGTAACGATAATAGTGAACATTTTTGTATTTTTTATCATAGGAGGAGTATCTCATTTTTCTCCCTAAATTGTTGGATTTTAAGTCAAGATAAATATTTTATCATGTTAAGGAAATATTAACCAATTTTAATTTTTATTTAATCAGTTGAAAATCAAAAAGATGCTAAATTTTATGACACACTTTTTCAGCATCTATGGAGATTTATCATGTGGGATTTATCTTTGGACATAATATGGTGAATTTTACTATTATGCTTCTTAATATTGAATAACACCTATATTTTTAGAATAAATCCCGCCCTGATCCTGAGGCACTGTCTTTGCTATGGCAGAGTTATTTTACCTTTTCTCTTAGTTCACATATGTGTTCCTGGGTTGTATCCATTCTGCAATTCAACTTCTCTGTGGAGTTGTTTTTTTCATCAACTTTATTATTTTTCAGATTCAGTATTTCCAATCAATACTTTTAATGTCTTACCTTGATTCATGTTTCTGTTATCATTCCCCATATTTATTTTGCCTCTTCCTGTAAATCAAATTTAGCTGATTAAAAGGGTGTGTTTTCTTGTCTTTTTTTCACTAATGGTTGCTCCGCAAAAATGTCTTAATGTTTTCTGAGTTCATTTTTTTCCTGGAGAAACTGGCTCATTAGCCTATGATTTGAATCTGTGTGGAGAGATCAATGGCCAAGTCCTAGTATCCATGTTTGGAGGATAGAAATGCATTGTTTCTCAGGGCAGAGAGCATTGACACTTCTTTTTCCACAGGGTAATCATCATCCCTTGTGCTGTGTTGTTATTTAGTCCCTCCCCTCAACTGGGGCATCTGAGAATAATTCTGATGCTACCCTACTAGTCTGGCTAGCCCAGAGCTAGATTTTTTTTTTGTTTGTTTTCTACTTGCAGAAGGAAATATTGTGGTGCTAATATACAAAAGTCGATACGAAGACCAGAGACTACTTAAAAACCTCTCCTTAACCCATACTCACATCTGCAGTGTTTTTCCCTATTCCACCATGGATGTTATTTTAATAGACAAACTGTTACCATCTTGTATTTCTCACCCTTGGTGTTTCTCATCTTTCTAATAGTTGTTAAACTATTTGTTGTTAAAACTAGTTGTTAAACTACCCATCAGCCTCCTTAAGCCTTCAGTACCATCTCCAAAATGGGGGCCGTGCAAGAAAAAATGTAGGTCCATGCTGGTTGTACTATATTTGGAGGAAATAGAAGTCTCCATGCATTTCTACTAAGAATTTGTTTCTTTAGTCATTAAACTGATTCAAAGAAGTTAAGGGCTTAAAAGTGATTGAAGCAACTTAATAATATTCCTAGCAATTTATTTAAAACACCAATAGTATGTTCCAAGTGTGAGACTGACTTATTTTAGTTTGATATTTCACCAGGTCTGATCAGATACCAAGGCCAAGACTGTCTGATCCCAGAATGCCTAGCCACACTCAGTAACAGTCATAAGTGAACTCAGTTGGTCCCATCCATTTCCTCAATGACTTAAAGGATTTTAGAATACCATCCCCCATTTTCTATACTTTCATAGTTGTTCTGCCTTCCCTGGAATGTTGGGAATCTGTAACCCTAGAGACCTAACTTGACTAGAAACTGACTGCTTCCTTCCCCACCCTATCATTGAAGGAGCATTAAAACTAATTTAATTCATAATTTATATATCTGTATCACAGTGTACAGGTCCATTTATTTAAGGGGAGAAATACCCATTTCCAGTTTCACCACTATAAACAGCTGATTTATAATTAGACCAGCAGACAGTTTACTGGGAATCTGTTTCCCTACGAGCTGGAGTTTGATATCTGGGTATTTTCAACAAATCTCCACTATAGCCAAATGATGGAAAAGCTCAGGTTCTGCTCCCTTGACTGAAATTTAAATGTCCTGTACTGGGGTCCTTCCTATACACTAGCGGTAGATGTCAGATGGTATATCTTTCCCCTAACCAGAGTAGACCTCTTACGATAAAGCTTCTACCCAAGAAAATCATCTAATCATTCATGTCTCTCTCACCCTCTTCTAGTAGCAATAATTTCTAGATGAAACAGAAAACCAGAAAATGGTAACGCATCAGTATTAATCCCCAGGTGAGTTTTCACCCCTCACTTGGACTTCAGCATACTGGTCCTGGTTCCAGGTTTGCACGTTCTCATTACTCTTCCCTTTACTGGTTATTATTCTTGGTTGCCCACTGTAATCCTTGGGGAGCTTTTGTAAATACCGATGCCTTGTCCCAATTCACCCTACTATCTCTACCCTCACCTCTACCAAAACTCGTATTTAATTGCTCTGAAACATGACCTGGGCATTGAAATTTTAAAAAAGCACCCCCACGCACCCACCCAGATGATTCTAATATGTGGTCAGAATGGCTAGTGCCTCATTCAGAATTTTTCTGCCAACTCGTGAGACCAGATGTGGATTTTTTTCCGCCACAAATCAAGGCTGGCTACATAAATTGTAGCACACAGTACAAAGTGGAAATACAGACTCCCTTATTCAAAAATTGTTAAGAATTTCAAGCCTGTGATAGGAGAGTATTAAATCCAGCCTGGGATCTGTCTGAGAATATGCACAGGTAGCTTGTCCATGAAGCTAGCCCTGTCTGAGATCCAATGGTAATAGTTCATTGCTTTTCCTCTTGTGGGTTTTTTACTTTCATATTTTTCTGTCTCCCTACTAAGTCTCTTTAGTCCACCCATTCTTCATGTGGCATTACCCTTTCCCACACCTGACCTCAGCTTTGGTGGGTAAAGGTAGTCTATTAATAGCAACCTGAGTCCTGAGAATCTTCTGTCTCCTTCCTTGGCCATTCCTTTTTGAAGTGGCATTGTCCTCTTTTCCTTATTTGGTTGTTCCTGGGACATTCTAGCGACTATTTCTGAAGACTATATTTTAAAATTTATTTGATAGATTTCAGGGAAAGAAGATACTTAGAAAGAACTTTAACCATAACATTTTACCCAGAACACAATCATAATTTTGTTTTTCTGGATTGTAATATAACTTGTTATATGGAAGTAGTGAAATCATTAATTGGCAAAGGAAAATTAAGACAGAGAGTGAGAAAATGACCTTAAAGGCATCATTATATATGATGGGTATTCTTTTTAATTAATTAATCAATTTATTTATTTATTCATTTTGGGAGACAGAGAGATTGCACACGAGCATGAGCAGGGGAAGGGCAGAGAGACAGGGAGAGAGACAAAGAATCCTAAGCAGGCTCCACATTGTTAGCACAGAACCAGATGTGGGACTCGAACTCACAAACCTTGAGATCATGACCTGAGCCGAGTCGAATGCTTAAGCAAGCGACTGAGCCACCCAGGTGCCCCAAGCAATGGGTATTCCTAAAACAAAGCTCCTATCTTGGGCTAAAGGAAGACCAAGAATAATGTAACTACAGGCTACTTAACAAATATATTGTAACTCGGTGAGACTTTCTGGACTTACTTTTCTCCTGCCACACTTGCCCATTTCAATTACAGCTTCTTCTCCTTCCCAGCACTTCCAAAAACTTGAAGAAGTGACAACACAAGATGCATGTCTGAAAAGAGATTTAAGGATCAGAGAAACATAGCCCATAATAATCATCACATCTTTCAAGATGAAAGCATTTTTTTGACTCTTGGGCCAGGACTGCAACCGAATTTCAGGACCCAGCACTCCCTTACCCTCAGAAAGATGGAGCTGTCAGCACCTCTGATAGGACTCTGCATCTAATACTCGGCTGACCTTGTGGCGTGCAGAGGATTTACTACACACGGTGAGTGGGGAAGGAGCCAGCACTGCCGTGATATAGTGCGGTGTCAAATAAAGTGGGAGAAAGGCTGCTCAGTCAGGATCTCAGGGAGACTTTAATCCTCACCAGCCCAGAGCTGAAGTTTATATGACAAGCAGATGTGAAATCTCCACTGGGAATTCAGCAGCCAGGGACTCTAGAAAGGAAAAAGAAAGGCCCAATAATATGAGAGATATAACAGTGAGCCCAACAGGTTCACTCAATTCTAGCTGGTCTATGGTAACTGATGTGTTATGATCTGCTGATCCTGCCTTCTTTCTTTTTAACCATGTTCTTCCAATTCTTTAAAGTTAGGCTCCAGTCGAGATGCCTAACTCAAGTTTTCCCTGATGGCATCAGCACTATTTTTTTCTTTGAAGGTTTATTTATTTTTTGAGAGAGTGTGTGCACACAAGTCGGGGAGGGGAAGAGGCGGGGGGAACAGAGGATCCTAAGCAGGCTCTTCTACACTGACAGCAGAGAGCACAATGCTGGGCTCGGACTCATGAACCATGAGATCATGACCTGGGCCGAAGTCAGATGCTTAACCAACTGAGCCACTCAGGCACCCCTATTATTTTCTTTTCTGAATATCCCCCCTCCTGTCAATCCACAATTTAAAAACATATATATATGTTATATATATATAACACACACATACAGTATATATATTACTCTATTCTGTTGCTAAGTCAATTATTTTGTAGATTAGAAAGCCAACATGAAATGCATATGCACGGTTTACTATACGCATGTTTTGTCACACCAACTAGAATGCCTGATCCTGCGGGCAGAGCCACTGGACAACCCCTGTCTAGTCATTTGGATTCGAATGATGCTGAATGCAATGCTATGAACCTATCATCCAACTTTCAGTAAAAGTGGGTGTTGCTGCATATATTGAAAGACAGATGTAATCTGTCAATTCAGAATGAAGCATTATTGTAGGTAAATGTAATTCTTGTGAACTTGGAAAAAAAATTCAGTGGAGCTAAATTTGTTTTTCCTTTTTTTTTTCTTTTTTACCAGGTTTGAAGTTTGTTTAACTATACAGAGGGGCGCCTGGGTGGCTCAGGCAGTTAAGCATCCAACTTCTGCTCAGGTCAGGATCTTGCGGGTTTGTAGGTTTGAGCCCCATGTCAGGGTCAGTGCTGACAGCTCAGAGCCTGGAGCCTACTTCAGAATCTGTGTCTCCCTCCCTCTCTGCCCCTCCCCCACTCATGCTCTCTCTTTTTCTCTCTGTGTCTCTCCATAATAAATAAACATTAAAAAAAATTTAAACTATGCAGAAAGGGTGAAAAGCAGAGGAAAAGAAGGAAACAGAAATCAGAAACACAGAACAGCCTGATACTGTATGAAATAAATGGAAACATCTTCCTCAGCTTCTGTATCAATAATGTGTTCAAATCTCACAGGCTAGTTTTTCTTCTAAGGCAGCTGACACAGGTTTTAAATGTCTACCTAAATACACAGTCCATAGTACTGTTTCCTTGTAAGAAGAAGGCAGATCTTGGGATGGGAATTTAATATGAATCAAACAAACAGAACGATAAAAATATCTTTACCAAATACCACAGGTCTATTTGGTGGTAAAGGTTTGCTCCTGGGGGGCGGGGGGGGGGGAATCAAAACAAGACGATAATTTAATTACTTCTAATTTTAGCACAATAATAAATTTAGTGGCCTGAGAGAAACTTATGCCAACTTGCGAAATAGAAACTATGAGTGAATTCTTTTTTCTGGCATAATTTATTTTTTGAACTACCTCTATCTCATCCATGGATTAAACATGAACATCCCCAGTTAATATTTCTGACTTCTGTAAATTTATGCACATAACTCTCTTTTCCTTTAATTCCTTCCAAGGGATCTGGCTTCCCATTACCTCCAGAAGCAAGCATATATAAATGATTACTTTTCCAGGGAAGTAGACCTTGTGTCACCTCTCATGTCTTTTACACGAGCATCCTTAACTTAATTCTCAAACCCAGTCCAATAAGCCAGCTCTCCTTCTCCACATGCAAGAAAAGCCCTTATTACTACTTGCTCTGCATTATCCCAAAACTACCATTAGTATATAATTCAAGTTAAGATGTGGGAAATTATCACGGTCAATTCCCTCACATTTCATCAATTTTCCTGAATTTTCATAGCGATACTCAGTTTTAGCTGACCTGACACCTCTGCAGGGCCCACATAGAGTATGAAGAGGAAAGGATACCAGAGCTGTTCAAAAAATGCTAGAGGAACAAATGAAGGACCATGGCCGTCAGGAATTCTTTTTTTTTTTTTTTTTTTTAATTTCAGAATCTGTGGCTGTTTAACTGAATTGAGATGGGACACAGGAATCTGGCCTACAGATCTATGGAAATCACAGATGCTCTCAGCTATTGACCTACTTAGGGTACACATCCTTAGAACAGATGATTTATTATGACTAAACTCAGGATATATCTATAGTCTCAGAGTTCATGTACCTAGAGCCTTTGAGGATGCAACGTGTACCAAATCCTAAGTACTTTTCACTCCTGTAGTTACTATCATTGCTTTGTTTTGTTTGAGTGGTTTTTGGTTCACCTGACTCATCTCCTCTATTATACTAATAGAACCTTGGGAATCAGTGGCATATTCCAAAAACACAATAGACACTTACATACTTCAGAAACTGTAAATAAAAATTCCTTACCTACTCTGTGACTAGAAAATAAAATAATAAAACAAAAATGAAATAATAAAATAATTAAAAAAATAAAATGTTTAATCAATCAATTGATCATTTTACATTTACATTTTACATCTGACTCTTTATGACAGTAAAGAATACTTGTCCATGATATCTTCCACTCAAGGAAATGAACTATTTCAACTGAACTTACTGGTTACTTTGGTAATTTGGTAGCAAACTGAATTAAAAACAGTCTTAAAATGATATTAGAAGAAAAGTGTTTCTAAGTTTGATTTACAAGTGTGATGTTAAAAAATAAAGAATTAATACAATCTGGTACCATGGGATTAATTAGGAAATGGAGTGCTTAGTTTTAACACATTTAAGAAAGAAATCTTCAAAAAATGTCTAAGAGATAAACAATTGAAAATGCACAGAAAATAAGTAAAATATAAATGTAAAATAATCAGTGTTCATATAATTCACAAATTTCATGGTGTGCAGATCAAAGTATTTTATTCATGTATTATAAAACCAGAATAAGGAATAAAACAGTGATTCCTCACTGAATATTTCCAATGAAAAAATAAAATTATAATTATTTGGCTTCTTTGTTTTCATGACCACTTTATTAGCCTAAAATATAAAATGCTCATAAATAAAACTGTTTCTTTTTTTTTTAAATTTTTTAATGTTTATTTATTTTTGAGAGAGAGGAAGACAGAGTGTGAGTGGCGGAGGGATAGAGAGAGAGGGAGACAAAGAAAACGGAAGCAGGCTCCAGGCTCTGAGCTTTCAGCAGAGAGCCTGATGCGGGGCTGGACCTAACAAACTGCTAGATCATGACCTGAGCAGAAGTCGGATGCTTAACTGACAGAGCCACCCAGGAGCCCCAGTAAAATAATTTCTTGAGAGTAGTCAAGTTAATTCTGAATATTACATAAACTCATGAAAAGAGTAGCAAATGTATTAGCACCTTTTATAGAGTAATATGAATTATAAAGCAAGATGTTACAAAATTTAACACTGACATTCTAGAATTATCTTCTTCAACCAAAAACTATTTTTTAAAATGTCAATTTTAAAATGTCATTATTATGCAGATTTAAGGGCATTTACTAATAATCATTTTTTATCAGCCCTCTACTCACTTTGGGTATACAACTACAATAATCTGGATTCTGAGCTTTTAAACTGAGCCTATGGTATAAACCCAGAACTCAAAATTCTAAGCTAAGAAGACATACCGTCAACATGTGTGTTATGCACACAATTTTGGAAATAAAAAAGTAATTTCATTTAAGAATAAAATGACTTCAGTAACTTCAATGACTTCAAATAAAAATGATTATCAGAAAATATTGGTTGCATATGTTTTGATTTAAAATGTTCTGGCATTTACTTGATTCTCCCCCACTGAGCTATCTTTAAGGCTGCCCATATAATGTGTTTACCTATACTGGTTTACCAGAAGGTTTAAAAAAAAAAAAAAAAAGTAAAAACTTACAACATATTTCATGACCCAAATCCCCAAATGTCCTTGAAACTCTGCTCCAGGGAGGCATAAGTTTTTTTTTTTTGTTTTTTGTTTTGTTTTGTTTTTTGTGGTCAAATGGAAGCATGTGTTTCCTTCATACAGAACAATGGAATCCATAGTCTTTATTTTCTTTTTCTGGGGTATTTCAATCGCCTCTCAAAACCCCTCCACCAGTCCTAGGATTAACTCATCATTTTCTTCTCTGTTGGCATTAAGTGTATATTATTTAGAATGTTAATTTAAAAGCATGTGCAGCAAAGAACCTATTGTGGTTCTAACAGAAAACAACTTATACAACCATGGAATAAATAAATAAATATGGTGAACACCCAAAAGCAACCCAAGTGTTCACTGATGGAAACATGGACAAACAAGATGTGGTATATACATACAGTGGAATATTAAATGTCAAAAAAGAAGGAAATCCTGATACATGGTACAACATGGATGAACTATGAAGATAGTTCAAGTTGAAATATACCAGTTGCAAGAAGATAAATACTGTACGATTCCATTTATATGATATATCTAGAGTAGTCAAAATCAGTGGTAGCTGACAGGGGCTGAAGGGAGGGAAGATGAGGAGTCATTGTGTAATGGGTAGAGTTTCAGTTTAATAAGTTGAAAAGACTTTCATGGCTGGATGGTGATGATGGTAGCACAGCAATGTTAATATACTTAATGCCACTGAGCTGTATACTTAACAATGGCTAAGATACCATGTTTTAGGTGGTGTGTGTTTTACTAATTTTTTTAAAGAAATAAATTTGGTGAAACTCATGAATGGTATACTTGGATTTAAGACTGATATCTGGAGTCAAACAGGGTTAGGTTGAATCTGTTTTACTATTTACTATGTTCTTGGCCTCTCTGGCCTTCAACGGGAAGGGAACACATATATGCTCAGGATTGTGTTGTTCTGACATATGCCTTGGAAAACCTTCACCAGTTATGTTACAGGATAAATTTGTATAAGGTAAACCGATCGTAATGTGACCTACTGGGTGATGAGGGAACAAGATTTGCCTTATGCTTTGATTCAATTCAGATCAATCATTTCCAGCCAAAATAAATAACTGTGGTTGCAACACACATGCTGTACTTGAGGGTTTGCACTTTATTTATACTAATAATGAACTACCTATCTACCTGTCTATATCCATATATATGTCTGTATCAATAAGTAAGAAACCTGTGTTTAAGTCCTAAGGGTGAAAAGTGAGAGTCACATTATTCTTGAGCTAAAGCTAGATGAAATCAATGCCAGAAGTACTCAGGGATATTTAGGTTTTATACCTTTACATATATAACTATAAAAAATACCTTTGTTATTGAAATATGAGCGAGAGGGAGAAATAAAGCCTTTATTATTGTGAGTCATGAACACTAGGACTCTTAAGAATTCTTTTCTTAGAAAAAAATATAAATCATGGCATCTTAGAAATACAATAATTAGATATATAGAATTATCAGATAGACAATATCTAATGAGAGACTCACCCAGAAGACTCAATAAATGTTTCTTTCATTCTGCCCTATCTCTTCAGTGTATACAGTATGTAACTAGGAAGAAGAATAAAAGTCACAGAAGGAAATAAGAATATGAAGTTGAGGAGGCATTTGAATAAAACAGGGAATAGAGAACATCATAGAAAGTCTGGCTAACGTTCTGCAATTAAATGTGAAGAATCAGGAGATTCCTCAGATGGTGAGATCTTTCTGGGGAAGCCATTGGTTATATGGTAATCTATGTCACATAACCAGGAGAATGTTATCTGAACTATATATCATATTTATGTCTACTTAATTCTCACAATTTGAATATTTTAAACCCAAAACATTCTGACTAAAATATAATCAATACCATATGGTGTTAATGCCACATGTTTGTTCTCTGGAGCTAAAACTGCCTTGCAGACATTATCTGCCAGTCATTGTCTCCAAACACTGACAGAGAAGAAATCAACAGATAAAGGGGGTGCTGAGAATATGGTGAGTGGGAGAGACTCTAGGACACAAAATCCAAGGAGGCACTTAGTTTGGGAATCTTAGGAAGCCCAAGTCTCCTTGACCTGTGTGTGTCAGGTGTCTCACATGAGTCCTGGCCATGAGAGAGGTGTGGAGATAAAAGTTTGTCCATCTGACCAAAAAGAATAACCAAGAAACGAAAATATACAACCATCTACTCCAGTGTAGTGTATTAGCGTTAACATGTCACCTGCCAAACACCTATACTCCCATTCAATTGTAGATTAAAGATGGTTTCTAGGAAATCCAAATGACCTGATACTTTGGTCCTAGACATTTTAACCTCTAGCCTAATAACTTAAATAAATTAAAACTAAGTAAGGAAATTGGGGCGCCTGGGTGGCTCAGTCAGTTGAGCGGCCAACTTCGGCTCAGGTCATGATCTCACGGTCCGTGAGTTCAAGCCCCGCGTCGGGCTCTGTGCTGACAGCTCGGAGCCTGGAGCCTGTTTCGGATTCTGTGTCTCCCTCTCTCTGACCCTCCCCCATTCACGCTCTGTCTCTGTCTCAAAAATAAATAAACGTTAAAAAAAAATAAAAAAAAAAACATTTAAAAAACTAAGTAAGGAAAGATGTAAGTAGAGTACAAACTTTCGAATTTCATGAAACTAGCTATGCATGAAACATTGCACACACTCATTGGAAGTACCCGGGATTTTAGTGTTCATGTGTACTCATGTGGTTTCAACCACGTGTATCTCCAGGACTATATCTAATTATGGATGTCCATTCACCTTCTAAAAATAGAACCCAGGGAAAAAAGAAACCAGGACACTAATGGAAAGTCTGTGCTATCTCTGTCACAACAGCTCTTCCAAACATGCAGCCCAATTTTAAAAAGTGTCATTTAGCACGATTTAACCACTGTCCCTACACCTATAATAAATTTTCTTAAATTGAGAAGATGTCCTCCTACAAATGAAAACCAAATATCTAGTTAGCCAGCTTTCCACATTAGGCCACCTTAATTCTGTGGTTATAGCTGAGTTACTGAGACCCATTAAGAGACATTTATTACTGGGTCACCTGGGTGGCTCAGTCGGTTAAGGGTCTGACTTCGGCGGAGGTCATGATCTTGTGGTTCGTGAGTTTGAGCCCCCCATCGGGCTCTGTGCTGACAGCTCGGAGCCTGGAACCTGCTTCAGATTCTGTGTCTCCCTCTCTCTCTGGCCCTTCTCCTCTCGAGCTCTGTCTCTCTCTTTCTCTCTCTCAAAAATAAACATTAAAAATTTTCATTAAATAAAAAAAAGCATTTATTACTGCCAGTAAAACAAACTTTACTCAGGTAAAAATGTCTGTAAGCTTCATAGCCTTCAGTAAAGTATCAAATATTCAGGAAATTTTAAGACTTTATAAGAGTGCAAAATATGGCAAAACATAGATAGCATATTTACCTAGTAATAACATCTGACATCAAATAATCTTGTCAGATACAGAATGCTAAGAGATAAGATTAGGTATAGACACATGAACTGTTTCAAAGTCATTAGTGATGAAGGTTCATTTGTATCTAGATAACGGCTTGGATATTCAGCTCAATAAATGACATGAATCCTTTATGCCTCACTGTTACAGACAACCCAGTTTATAGTTTTCAATAAAGCATGTAGAATCTTCTGACACCAGGGTAGGCAAACTCTGGTCTGTAGACCAAACCCGGCACACTGGCTAATTTTGTAAATAAAGTTTTATTGGAACATGTCCTTTTATTTACTGCTGCTTATAGCTGCTTTCCTACTACTACGGCAGGACTGAATAGATGCAACAGAGACCACATAGCATGAAAAGTTTAAAATATGTACTATCTGGCCCTTTACAAAAGGTTTGCCAACCTGATACAACATATTAATTATGCTACTATAGTTGGAGTCCATGTAAACTGCAAAAGAGTTATTTGAACTGTTACAGTTTTGTAAAGTCCCTCCTAAGCCAACAGAAATGCTATATTTCTCTTCTCTTGTTCACTTATTAGTTTGCTTTTAACATCTGAATTCTGTGCATTTTAACCACATATACCATGACTATGGACTTAATAAAAACAGAAAGGATCCCTTAAATAAATAACAAATATATATTACTTCCATTTGTTGCCAGGTACCCAACTAAATCAACAGTGAGAGATTTAACCACCTAAACCTACAGCAAAGTAAACTTACATTTTTGGACCATGCTAAGGTACATTCATTTTCTTTTCACAATGTCAACAGGTAGACTGAATAAATCCCCTCTTTAGAACACTACAGATGGTTAGATAGGTTTCACATACTTACGAACATAACTTGACGAAATTGTAGCATTAGAATCACATATTCCATCTCTTAATCAACAGTTTATCCATTTAACATTCTCTGTTGGTGCCATTAAATTGTGTGCTTTGAATTACCCGTATACTCTCAGAGATGTTTCTCTTCATCAAACCTCCCTCTTGGCAGAAATCTTTCCTTCCAAAGTGTTAGTGAGTGACCTGGGGGGAAATGAACAATGTTCTTTTTAACCCCACCAATGTTCATCTCTGTTAGTACAATACTTTCTAGACCTACACAACCCAACTAGAGAGACAGAAAATAAATTCTAAATCTAGAAGGAAGTACCATTTCTGTTGCCTCCAGCAGAGTAAGGATAGGCTGACACAGTGAGGCACGTATCTCAGCTACAAAATTTAAGGGTACGCCAAAAAGTTTGGCAATCAATATAAATAATGTTTAATGTGACATTTTAAAAACCAAAAAGAATGTGAATGTCCGCAGGAAATAAAATATAAAGATTTTCAACCAAGACAGATCAGTCACAGTGCCTCAGCAAGCCAGGTGGGACCCTAAGTCAAAAGAAAAATCAGTAATATCAATTCCACTCTGAATTAGCCCTGACTTTTTGTGTGTTCTTTTAAATTTTGCACCCAGAGGCACTTGTCCCTCACCTCAGTCCCATCCCTGTTCTTCAACCAGTTGACTAAAAGTTCATCAAATGGTAAGTAAATTGAAAAGCCCCTTTGTGAGCAGCTGACCTGCAACACAGCTGGGGGCGGGGGGGGGGGGGGGGGGGGGGGGGAGGGAGAGGAAGGGAGAGGGGGCTTCTGGCACTTACAGCTAATCATATGCAACCAAAAGAAAACATTCCTTCTTTCTGTTTTTGTTTTTTTTCCCTTTCCCACGTTCATCCTCTCTTTATATTCCCATGACACCTTTTCTCTTAAAACACAACCTGGTCTTGCCCTTTATAGTCAAAGATAAATAGAGGCCTGACCTTTGCTTTTCAACCTGGGTACTTATTCCTAGGGTATCATTATATAGATAGACAGACAGATAATTGGACTAAGGACACTGAAATCCTAAGGGACACAAAGAGGTTTTTATCAAACATAGATCCCATTTCTATCGCCTGTAGCTAACAAGCAGCCAAAAAATCTGAAAGTATTAATTGAAATGTTACCATTTACTGCATTACACACCACTTCCCAGGCCCCTCAGGATAAGGCTTGGCCAATGCATGGATATTCTTTGCTGGCTTTACCATGAAAAAGGACAACACAAGGCAATTTCTTTTTCAGAGTACATGAAGCACTGATGACCCACAGGTCGGCCAGGACAGCCTTAAAGTTCTCCTCCATTTGACTAGACTTTAGACAAGTTTCTCCCCAACTTTAGTCCCTGACCTTCCTTTTCTCAGACCATTTACTCTGGAAAACTCATAATTGTAAATTCTTTCTCTACCTCTTCGGGATATAAATCTTCCCCCAGTCTCTCACCAGATTTACAACTCAGGAATGTCTTTCTCAAGGACTTGGGAGCCGTCTCTTTGAAATGTAATCATCAAGGAAGACAGTGCCTGTTATGGAATGAATTGTGTCTGCCCCAAATTTATATGTTAGAGCCCTACACCCCCATTTGAGTGTATTGGAAACAGGGCTTTTAAGGAGGTGATTAAAGTTACATGAGATCATAAGGGTAAAGCCCTGATCCCACAGAACTGGTATCCTTATAAAAGAGAAAGACATACCACCCATCTCTCTCCCTCCCCCTCTCTCTCTTTCTCTCTCTCTCTCCTCCCCCCTGCCCCCCTTTCTCAGTTGCTTTGTGAGAACACAGCAAGAAGGCCATCATGTGCAAGCCAGGATTAGAGTCTTCACTAGGATCTACTCCTGCTGTTACTTTGATCTTTGGACTTCCCAGTATCCAGATATGATCTGATGAATTTGTTGAATTGACCTCATGTAGACCTCCTCTTTCTTTAATATCTTGCTGGCTTTGTTCCACAGGATGATTAGAAACAAACAGAGCCACTTAAGTGTTCAATGAAACAAAGTTTTGTTTTCCAGCAAGATGCTTTTTAAGTAAAAATGTCATTTCTCCACACCCACCCCCACCCCCCCGCAAAAGTATAAAGGACATTGACCAAAAAGACTTAGCTTTTCCTGGACTATCCCTGTTTTAGAAAGCAAAGTCCAATTTTCCAAGAAGACTCAGTCCCAGGCAAGTTGGTTGAATAGATGTCTCTTCCTCTTTTGGCTTTTCTCTAAGATTAGTTATCTACCAGGTCATAAGAAACAAAGCCATTGCAAATGATTGGTATATTCTCTATTGGGCTTATGATCTGCAATGGATAAGGACAGAAAATGGATGGGAGAGGGGCATCTGTGTGGCTCAGTTTGTTAAGCCTCTGACTTCAGCTCAGGTCATGATCTCACAGTTCATGAGCTCAAGCCCCACGTCAGGCTCTGTGCTGACAGCTGGGAACCTGGAGCCTGCTTCAGAGTCTGTGTTTCTTTCCCTCTCTGTCTCTCTCTTAAAAATAAATATTAAAAAAAAAAAAAGATAAAAGGGATGAGAGAGAGAAAAAGGAAAAAGGAAAAAAAAGAGAATAGAGTTAATGATAGCACACTTCCCTGTACTTATTACCACATCAGGAGAACTACAATTCTTAACATATTTATCTGCAATTATTAAGTAAATTTCCACAGCTATTGTGTCTGTTTTTATGCATGTATAAAAAATGTCTACCCTTAAATATATTTTCAAGCTCATTTATCCCTCAGTAAATCCAAAGATACACCAGTATTAGGTAAGGGATACCAATGTGTTTTAGGACAAAGATAAATGCTTCAAAGCAAAAGCAACTCAGCATATCCACAGCATAAAAGAAAAATTAAATTCAAGTTTAATGGTGGAACCAATCACTGAACAATCCTGCAAAAGTGAAAAGTGTTTGAGTTATTGCTTCTGTGACTACCCCTAACATTTTTATTAACTTCCAAATACACAGTAATGATATTTCGGGAAAATTACCATACTTACAGGCGGATTTTAAGAGAGAAATTATTCCCTAACCCCGGCCCCACAGCTATCATGATAATAAAAATTTCCTGCCCATGGCAGCATTTAACTCATTCAATGTTTTCACACCTTCAACTTGACAGACCCAAGGACACAGACATACACAGGGTGAAACTTGAAATATCTTGCTCGGTGTTGCAATAAAAGTGTGTTTTCAACTTGTATGTTTTCTTCTATCTATAAGATAAGCATAAAAGAACAATTTTATTTATATATCAGTTTTATCCTTTATAAATCCATTCAACTCATTTTTTTCACTGAGGCTGAATTTTTCAGATGTATGGGTTAAAAAGTGTTTAATACAACATATTCAGGTGGATATTACTCTTTAGGAAAAGATCATATTTGCTTATTCACATATATCCTAGTTTATACAGAGCTTACTCTATCGAATATACTTTTAGAATATATATACTTCAGAATACATATTTTTCTTAAAAATTTTTTTTAATGTTTATTTTTGAGAGAGAGAGCACGAGCAAGTGCACAAGTAGAGGAGGGGCAGAGAGAGAGAGGAAGACACAGAATCTGAAACAGTCTCCAGGGGCACCTGGGTGGCGCAGTCGGTTAAGCGTCCGACTTCAGCCAGGTCACGATCTCACGGTCCGTGAGTTCGAGCCCCGCGTCAGGCTCTGGGTTGATGGCTCGGAGCCTGGAGCCTGTTTCCGATTCTGTGTCTCCCTCTCTCTCTGACCCTCCCCCGTTCATGCTCTGTCTCTCTCTGTCCCAAAAATAAATAAAAAAAAAAAAAATAAATAAAAAAAAAAACGTTGAAACAGTCTCCAGGCTCTGAGCTGTCAGCACAGAGCCTGACACAGGGCTTAAGGGCACGAACCTCAAGATTATGACCTAAGCTGAAGTCAGAGGCTCAACTGACTGAGCCACCCAGCAGCCCCTATATTTTTTTCTAACGTTATGTTTTGGTTCAAATTATCACTAACCACTGACCACAGTCTCACATTTATATACCTTTTTCATGTGAGAAATGTATAAATGCAAATGGAAAGTTCTATCAAGCATTAAATACACAGAAATGTTTTTCCTTCGTCATGTGTGATCATTCGCAAACATCCAGTTCCCTATTCAACTTGTCCTTTTATCTAACTTACCCTTCTCCTACTCTGTACCTATCAGAAATACCTAGAAGGACTGCGAAACATGCAGATGCCTTAGCTCAACCTCTGGAAATTCTTATTCGATAAAACTCAGGTAGACGTGCTGACTAAACAAAGCCATCTTAATTAAAACAGTTTGTGATAGGTCTGGGAAACTTTATAAAAGATGTAACATTCTTTTCCTAATTAGAAGGATGTAAAACAAATTCTATGAAAAAAAGGTTTCTAGCTATGAAAGGGACAGAGGAAAACATACCACTCGTCTTTTTACTATAGATCTCTCTAACTCATGGATTCCTTCCTGCACTTGCAGTCTTTCCTGCAATCTCACAGACCTCTGACTTTGAAATGTGAAAATTCACTGTATGAGCAGATGAGGGGGTAAAGCAATGACTCAGTCTCCCTGTGTTGTGATAACTACAGGGTACTAACTAGCATATGAAAATGATACCCAATAAGTCATGGCAGCTCCTGGGAACCGAAAGTGCCGGGCCCTGTGCTGAGCATAGAGGGTAAAAAAAGTGAATGGCGTCTACGTGCAATGTGAAATTTAGTGAAATCCAGTATTAAGATACTTGCATTTCCACATACCACTCAGATCATACACTGCTTATAAACTTCCTCTCAAGGCTACCTTTGATGTTTCTATGTACATAATTTTTCTTTTTACAATTTTTTTTTAACTGGAGGAAGAAACAGAAGCTGTTATAAGGCAGTAACAAAGTTTCCACAATCTGTTTCCATCCCCCAGCACAGTCCCATACCAGCATGGCCTTAGGGAAGACTCAGCCTTTACTGGCAAGCGCTGCTGGTAAACAGAGGGACCAGTATCCCATTAACAATCAGAAAAACCTTCTATTTTTATTTTCTTTCGTGACAATCCTCCTTTCCCCACTGTGGATGCTTCCTCATTTTATTATTTAAACTCCAGCTGCATCTGAATAAAAGAGATTTAAGAAACCCTAAAAGAGGGGGAAAATGTCATGAAAAAACATACACAAAATTACATGAGTACAGTAAGTTGGAGTAGCCATTACACCTCTTTTCTGCTTCCTTAGGACCCTTCTAACTATTTCCGTTTGGCCATTTGGTTAGATTTGTATTATCAGTGGAAAATGACCTCTTTTAAAAGAAAACCAGGAAAAAACATACTGCTTCACAAGAGTGAAAAACACAAAAACAAACTGTTATAAAGCTGAAAGTAGCAAAACTTTAAAAAACAAAAGTGAATACAAATGAAATAGACAGAACTTACTCACATCATATACATGGAACCACATCACAGAAGCAAACACTCAAGAATGTTCTATAACTTTGGTATCAATAATACAAGTTTGTGAGTCCTGGGATCCAATGAGGTGGATTAAAAATTCCAAAATGCAAAATCACTGTACAATTATTCAGCCTGTTATTTTTCCGCATTTTATTGAAAAGTTTAATTTATGACTTGAGTTACTTAAGAAAAAGTAGGAATGTGGGATTATCATTTTTATCTCTACTATAGAAGATGAGGCATTTGTTTCCAACTTTCAAGAGCAGAATGCATCATCAAAAGAACTGCTGTCATGGCCAAAATGAAAAGTTTAATTTATGAATTTAAAAACTTTTATGCTAAAAAATGTTTTCATGTAAAACTTTTCTAAATGTTCGAATTTCTTATTGAATACACAAAATCTAATGGGGCACTTCCTAGACATTTGAAGAAAATGAGTAGGTTTACTAATGCTTATTGATTCCTAATCTAACACTTTTAGTGGCATTCCTCATGGAATTGATGCAGTTCACTGTATGTTTAAAACAATTCCTAGGGACACCTGGCTGGCTCAGTCAGCAGAGCATGTGACTCTTGAACTTCGGGTCAAGAGTTCAAGCCCCACGTTGGGTATAGAGCCTACTTAAAAAGAATAAAAAATTAAAAACAAATAAAAGTGGCAATAAAGAAATCTCCCAAATGAGTATTATTATGTGTGGAAAAGAGCTATTCTGTGGTAAATTATGTCATAGGGCACTTCTGTTTTCAGTAAAACTGAATCGCTCCCTCCACATTCCAAACCCCTAGCTTTCATGTTACCATTGAAAATATCTATTCTTGAAGATTATTTCTGCTCTGAAAGGAAAATATATACATAAATCTTAAAGCAAATAAATCATTTTCTATATTCAACTGATAAGCAATAAAATTCTGAGAAAGTAAAAATTCTGAAGTATTATTTCTTTACTATAATTCTAATTATTGGACAAATCTAAGGACAGTAGTCTTTAATGTTTTAACAAGGATTCTCATTTTCTTTAGCGGTCTATCATCTACAATTTCTGATGAGAACATTTTGTTGTCTGGTAAGCTCCCTTTCACTATGCTTTGATAGTGTCTCAACAAAAAAAGAGGTGAAGTTATGGATTAATGTGTTGAATCAGTATATAATAATGGAAAAGTAAAACATGCCTACAGGAATGAGTAAGCTGTGTGGCTACTGTTGAGAATCCAAACCTAACTACCAGTTTAAGAGCTGAGTCAAGGTGGGCAGTGTTGAGCCCTATTTAACATCACTGTCTGGGCCAATAAAACTAAACAGAACACAACAAAAACACAATAAAACAAAGTAAAAAAATGAAAACAACAACAGCAGTGACAGAATCTTTCATGTGCTATGATTTGGAATAATAAGAGCTCAGGTCTTAGAAGTACTGTTTAATTAAATCTCACTATGTTGGTAAGCAATCAAGAGCACTATACAGATGACCCTTGAACAAGGCAGAGGTTAGGGTTGCTTATTCCCCACGCAGTCAAAAATCCACATATGGGGGCGCCTGGGTGGCTCAGTAGGTTGAGCGTCCAACTGTGGCTCAGGTCATGAGCTCACGGTTAGTGGGTTTAAGCCCCGCATGAGGCTGCCTGTGACCAGCACGGAGCCTGCTTCAGATCCTCTGTCCACCCTGCCCACCTGCCTCTGTCTCTCCCCTGCATGTGCATGCTCTCTCTCTCTCTCTCTCTCTCTCTCAAAAACAACTATTTTTAAAAAATCCATGTAGGGGTGCCGATGTAACTCAGTCTGTTAAGCGTCTGACTCAATTTCAGCTCAGGTCATGATCTCACGGTTCGCAGGTTTGAGCCCCACACTGGGCTACATGCTGACAGTGTGGAGCCAGCTTGGGATTCTCTTTCTCTCTCTGCCCTTCCCCTGCTCATGCTCTGTCACCCAAATAAATAAACACTAAAAACAATCCACATATAACTTTTGAGTCCCTAAAAAGTTAACTGCTAATAGCCTACTTTTGACTATAATGCCTTAACAGTAACCCTATCAATTAACACAGATTTTATGTGTATTATATATTGTATCCTTACACAAGGTAAGCTAGAGAAAAGAAAATGGTAATAATATCATAAGGAATACAAAATACATTTACAGTACTATACTTCTAGCTATTGAAAAAAATCTGTGTATAGGTGGGTCTGAGGACGGAATTCATGGCACAGCCATGGCTCATATCCTGGCCTTTTGATATACTAAAATTATACTGTTTTATCCCCCTCTATTGTGATAACTCACTTTCTTCTAAATAAGAAATATGGGAAATAAAGTGACCCAAATTCTTCTTTTGGTTTAATTATCTTAAGTAAAAGTTATTATGCATCAGGCATATTAAAATAGCTCATTAACAATGCAAAATATAAACTCTTCAAATAGTTTTACCATTTATTTATTTATTTATTTATTTATTTATTTATTTACTATGTTTTTATTTATTTTTTGAGAGAGAGAGTGACCAAATAGGAGAAGGGGATACAGAGAGAGGGACAGAGGATCTCAAGTGGGCTCTGCACTGACAGCAGAGAACCCCACGTGGGGCTTGAACTCATGAACCATGAGATCATGACCTGAGCCAAAGCTGGATGCTTACCCGACTGAGCCACCCAGGAGCCCCAGTTTTACCATTTTAAATGAATAAAACGAACCACATATTTTTCTCTGGTCCCTGTTGAAATTACAGCAGAGATATTTAAGGGGGGAAAAAAAAAGATAAAAAAGGACAAGGAGCAGGAAACATGATCATCAAATGAAATCTGAAATCTGAATGACAGACAAATTAGTAGCAGATGATGGAGACTAAGAAAGACAGATTCTAAACTAGCCATTGAATACATACAGAGCAAACCACACCAAAGAATGACAGAAAAACTAAGGAGTTTCTGGCAACATAACTCTCTGAAGCTGGGTTATAGATCCCTTCCCCATCTCAGAAGTAAGAAAACAACTTCCCCCAGTCATAATAAAACCAGAATTTTCCTCTCTAGAGAACTATATAGCAAGGGAGATGGGGAATTAGGAAAAACATGGCTCCCATTGAGGATGTGGAACAATATAGAAGGAGATTAAAGAAAATTCTTCCTGGGGCACCTGAATGGTTCAGTCAGTTGGACTTCTGACTCTTGATCTAGGCTGAAGTCATGGTTCTAGAGTCGTGGGATCAAGCCTGGCACTGGGGTCCGTGCAGTCAGCATGAAGCCTGCTTGAGATTCTCTGTCTCTCCCTCTGCTCCTCTCCTCTGCTTGCACATTCTCTAAAATAAAATTTTAAAAAAGGAAAGAAAATTCTTCCAATCAAATGGTGAGATGCTATATCCTTCCTGTATTTGATCTGAGAACACTGGCAGTCAGTTATACCTTTTAGGTACTAGATGGAATAAGTCCTCACTAGGGAACTTTACCAGTCCCAGAGAAAAACTTAAAAACACTAAGAGGTGGGTATTTGACAATAAAAAAACAAAAGGAATCTAGCCATAATATTCTACAATGAATCCTGGTAATCCACAAGCAACAGCATGCGCAGAAACTTCCAATCAGCTATTTTAGTGCCCCATGTAGTTTTCTGAGAACAAAACAAAAAAAATAAATTAAAGGAAGTTCAAGACTAGCAATAATCAGAAGAAAAGTGTTTAAAAAATGGCTAAGAGCTTCAGAAAGAGGAGGGAAACTATTACAGCAATAAAATTAAGTGGTAGAGAAAGCTGTCAGAAATAAATCATGGGATTATGAAAAAGAATGTGTTCAAGTTAAAAATCTGAAGGTGAAAAAATAATATTTAAATACAATATTTGGAAAATAAAATTTAAAAGATCCCTAGTTCCTCTATCCATTTGTTTGTTTAATGCTATTTAATGAACTCCTACTCTGTATCCGGTGCTGGAGATAAAGTAGTGAAAAAACAAAATCTCTTTAAGAATTTTTTATTCTAGTAGGAAACACATAATCAAGGTAAAGAAGTGTAATAGTGTACAGGTAGTGTTAATAACTAAGGAGAAAAACCAGGAAGGGGAACATCAGATTTCGGAAGAGGAGTGGAGTTGTGGAGTTGGTGGCTAGGGAAGGCTTCATGATGACTTCTGAGAAAAAGGCCAGAAGGAGGTGAGACAGGGGTGTTGACATCTGAGGGGAAAACACTCCAGCAAAAGAAAACGGCAAAGTCTCTCAAGAAACATGCTTGCTATGTTCCAAAAACACCAAGGAGCCGTATCCTGGAATTGGGAAAATCAGGGCATGGGACTTGGAACCTAAGTGAGGGAAATAAAGGAAAGCAAGGTTGTATAAAATCTTACAAGTCAAGATGAAGTGGGGCTTGGAGCAGAGAGATGATCCAAGACTACCGGAAGTTAGAAATAAAGAGACATATATCTTAGGGAACTGAAAAAAAAAATAGTAGACAATACATAAAATAAAGTCATTTTGAAAACATAATTTCAAAGCAGTCAAAAGGAAATGTAATGAAACAACCAAAGGAATAAAGACAGATAAGGCAGTCCAAGATGGCAGCATAGAAAGACCTTCGCTTCGCCCCCTTCCATGGACAATCCAAATTTACAGGTACATAGCAAACAACTCCCTCTGAAAAAGACCTGAAAACCCACTGAAAACCTCCTTCAGAACAAAGGATAAAAAGGCCACATTGAGACAAGTGGGGGAGACAGAGATACAGTCTCACTCAAAATGCCACGCCCTGGTCAGGAGGGATCTCATGAACATGGATGGAGCTTTTCTCTGAGGAGCAAGGGGTTCATGCCCCACATAAGGTTTGCCAACCCATGCAACCTAAACTAGAGAGAGATGAGCCCCCAAAACATCTGGCTTTGAAAACCAACAGGGCTTACATCCAGGAGCCAGGAAGGGCTTCAGGGAACTGAATATCTGATTTCGAAGGGCTTTACATGCAGACTCACCCCAGAACCCAGTGCAAAAGCAGGTGTTTGACAAGTGCCTTAGGGGCACCTGGGCGGCTCCTTGGGATAGGCCTCAGACTTTGACTCAGGCCATGATCTCGCAGTTCCTGAGTTTGAGCCCCATGTTGGGCTCTGTGCTGACAGCTCAGAGCCTGGAGCCTGCTTGAGATTCTTTGTCTCCCTCTCTCTCTCTGCCCTTCCCTCGCTCGTTCTCTCTCAAAAATAAATAAACATTTAAAAAAAAAAAGAAAAAACGAATATTGTTTTAGACTATTTGCGAAGAAGATTCATTTGCTAATCTTTAAAGCATCTGCCAGAGGGACAGGGCTCTGTTGGGACTCTCTCCAGGACAGAGGTACTGGCGTTCACCATTTTTGTGCTTCCCTTACATCCAGCTAGTGCTGACAGACACACAGAGTCACGGCACCCTAACCAGTGGATGTGCCCTGACCCTGTGCTCTCCAGCTGCCTCACTAAAACTAAATCCAGTGCATATGCCCAGGCCCTGCACTCCCCTTGCCATGCCAAAGCTGGCAGGCATATACAGTCCAATAGGCATATACAGTCCAACCGGGAGTCCAAACTCCCTACCCAGTTATGTGGCTCTGGTGGTCAGGGATGCCTGCCTCTCTGGGCCCCACAGGACAGAAACAGTTGAAGAGTTAGTTCTTGACAGGCACTGCACAGACAGCAGACAGAAATATAACCGAACTCTTCCTGTGAAAAAATACTTACTTGTCTTATAGCTTCAGCTGGAAGGGCAGGCCTCAGGTTGGCCACACATCAAGAGGCGACAGAGGTGCCAGGGCAAGTTATCTTTGTGTTGTCCCTAGGTCTTGCTACAGCTTGGGACTATCTCCAGGAAAGGAGCTTATACACTCATCTGAAGACCCAATTTTTGCAAATGTCGAACACCTCAACATCTCCTGAAGAAGAGGCCAGAATGGTGTACAATTGTGGCCCCAAGGGACTATATATATATATATATATATATATATACACACACACACACACACATATGTATACTATATATATACATACTATATGTATATACTATATGTATATACTATATATATAGTATATATATATACACTATATATATAGTATATGTATATACTATATATATATACTATATATATACATACTATATGTATATACTATATATATAGTATATATATACTATATATATACATACTATATGTATATACTATATGTATATACTATATATATAGTATATATATACTATATATATACATACTATATGTATATACTATATGTATATACTATATATATTGTATATACTATATATATACATACTATATGTATATACTATATGTACATACTATATATATAGTATATATATACTATATATATACATACTATATGTATATACTATATGTACATACTATATATATAGTATATATACTATATATATACATAGTATATGTATATACTATATGTATATATACTATATATATAGTATATATACTATATATATACATAGTATATGTATATACTATATGTATATATACTATATATATAGTATATATACTATATATATAGTATATGTATATATACTATATATATAGTATATATACTGTATATATACTATATATATAGTATATATACTATATATATACTATATACATAGTATATGTATATACTATATGTATATATACTATATATATAGTATATATACTATATATATACTATATGTATATATACTATATATATATAGTGTTGCTATATATATATATATATATATATATATATATATATATATATATAGACACACTTGCATAGTTTAAAAGTGGCTTCCTAAGGGTGTGGCTTCCAATTAGCCTGAAGCTAGGTGCCAAATGAGATTCCTTTCTTTGGAACACTGACAGGTCTTGGCAAAGCTTCAACAACTGGAACCTGATGGATTTCCTGGTGAATTACACTAAACATTAAAGGAGATTCAATACCTATCCTTCTGAAACTCTTCCAAAAAACTGAAAAGGAAAGAATTCTTCCAAGGCCACCATGACTCTGTTACCAAAACCAGACAAGGACCCTAAGAAACAAAACAAAACAAAACAAGCAACCAAACAAAAATTACAGACCAATATCCTTGATGAACAGAGATTCAAAAATCCTTAACAAAATACGAGAAAACCAAATTCAACAATATATGAAAAGGATCATATACTATGACCAAGTGGGGTTTGTGCCAGGGATGGAAGGATGGCTCAAGATCTGAAAATCAATCCACATGATATACTACATGAACAAAGTGAGAGATAAAAATTGTATGTTATCTCAGTACATGCAGGAATAAAGGATGTGACAAAATCCAACACCCATTTATAATAAAAACTCTCAGCAAAGTGAGTATGGAGTGAACACACCTCAGCATAATAAAGGCCATGTACGACAAGCCCACAGCTAACATACTCAGTGATGAAAAGCTGACAGGAACTAAGAACAGGAACCAGAAAGAGATGTTTGCTTTGGCACTTCTACTCACCACAATATTGAAAATCCTAGACAGACAAATTAGGCAAGAGAAAGAACTAAAAGGCATCGAAATTTGAAAGGAAGCAATGAAACCACCACTATTTACAAAAGACATTATTTCATATATAGAAAAGTCTATATACGCCTCCAAAAATCTGTTAGGTCTAAGAAACAAATTCAGTAAAGTTGCAGGTTACAAAATCAATATGCAAAAAATCAACTGTGTTAGGATACACTAACAATGAACTATTAGAAAGAGAAATTAAGAAAACAATCGTATTTACAACGGCATCAAAAAAAAAAAAAAAAGGAAATGTCAAGGAGTACATTTAACAAAGGAGGTGAAAAACCTGTAGTCTGAAAACCATTTTTTTTTTTATTGAGAGACAGAGAGTGAGTGGGGGAGGGGCAGAGAGAGAGGGAGCACAGAATCCAAAGCAGGTTCCAGGCTCCCAGCTGTCAGCACAGACCCCAGAGTGGGGCTCAAACTTGTGAATCATAAGATCATGACCTGAGCCAAAGTCGGACACTTAACCAACTGAGCCACCCGGGTGCCCTGTGTACTCTGAAAACTATAAGACACCAATGAAAGAAACTGAAGATGAAAGAAGTAAATGGAAAGATAAACTGTGCTCACAGATGGGAAGAATTAATATTGTTAAAATGCCCATATTACCCAAAGTAAATTTACAGATTCAATGCAATCTCTATCAGAATCCCAATGACATTTGTCACAGAAATACAATAAATAATCCTGAAACGTGTATTCAATCACACAAGACCCCAAATAGCCAAAACAAACTTGAAAAAAAAAAAAAAAAACAAAACAAAGCTGAAGGCACCATATTCCCTGAATCCAAACTATATTACAAAGCTATAGTAATCAAAACAGTATGGTATTGTCATAAAAACATATAAAGATCAATGGAACAGAACAGAGAACCTAGAAATAAACTGATAAATGTATGCTCAATTAATTTTTGACAAAGGGACCAAGAATGTACCAGGGAAAAAGTGCCATCTGTTCAGTAAATAATGCTGGGAAAATGGGACAGCCACAAGCAAAAAAATAAAACTGTATTACTATCTTACATCATACACAAAAATCTAGAAATGATTAAAAGCTTCAAAGGAGACCAGAAACAATAAAAGTCTTAGAAGAAAACAGTTAATCTACTATAATCAAGTATGGTCAGGATTCGAAGTAAATCATTTACAACTAAAAAATGAAACATGTACTAACATATTTAACAATTTCAAGGAAGTAATTATAGAAATACAATATTATTATTTTATATCAGGTGATAGAGAGAAGGAGAAGAGAAGGGAAGAAAAAACATGCTCATTTTAACATTTCTCACTGTAGAGAAATAGTTATTGTAAATTTTGCTTAAAGAGATAGACCATTTTCATAAAAGTGAAAAATGAGAGATATGATATTACCTTGCACACCTAAAACATCCTGAATCATAATCTAAACATGAGGGGGAAAACATAATGTTGTTTAGTTAGCAAACCTTATGAAGCAATAAAGCAGAACTTCTCAACAAATATGTCCGAGCACAATACTGTTGTACCAGTGGGTCAGAGGCATGCTGAGATATATTTAATTGGTATAGCCTTAGATAATATCCCTTTAGTCTTACGAATGAGATGTCCAAATACGTCCTTTGACCCTCAACTGTATTATCCACCTTCATATAAAACACGGATAGAGTTTTGTTAGAGATCACTTGATTGCTCTGGCTTTGATCATCATTTTACAGGGCTTGGGTGTATGTGGGAGAAGGCAGGTGAAAATTTGGCCTAGAAAAGAAAAGGGACAGGGTAGCAAGAGTAAAATAGCAGCTATATTGAAGGTTGCTGTAAAGTCAGAAGAGTGCCCAACTGTCCAGGACAGGCCAGTAAACTGCCACTCCTTAAACATCTCTGACTATGAAAAGGAACAGTTCAAGCATGCAGGGTGAGACCAAATCTACATGGAGGGTAACAATAGCTTCAGCTTGGAAACTAGAGTAATATAGAGTTAATACTTCAGGTAGGTCATCAAATTCATTTCTTTAAAGATATGTAGAATCAAGTTTTTACCTTACCTCTTAGCTGAACTGCATTCAAGTTCTCAAAGAGCACATCACTGAGCAAAGGCAAAACAGTTTCAGAAGGCAAAATATGTCACATACACATATACAACTCTTTCATATATTAAATACATTGTCAATAGGCTGACTCAAACAAATGCCAGTGGAACATGATAACCTCAGTGTGCCTAATTTCACAAGCCTTTGTTTCTTGGAGTTGGTATTAACAGTAGACAAATTAGTTTTAGCTTCTTAAGTATAAGTTTTCTTCGGGAGCATGGTTTTCCATATAAAACTTAATGATGAGTGTAATCATGAAAATGATCACTGTCTTCGTTTGAATTTCTCTCCCAGAGCAGACACCAAGACACCAGACTGAGCACTAGTAGCTTATTTAAGAGGTAATAAAGGAGCACAAATGAGGAAGTGGAAAAGGAGAGGGAAAAAGAGAAGCAAAAGCCAACAGGTTTCATAAATAGGGGTTACCACTATGGACATGTGGGAATAGAACTGTCTCATAATTGTCCTACACAGGGACAAAGAGTACTTACCCTAATTGGTTGAGGTGGGTGAATTATACATTACAGTGTCAAGCGAATTCAGAGGTAAGCTGAGAGTATTCAGAATGAGGATTTACATCTTTGCCATAGCCTATCCCTTGCACCACACATATTTATTCATATTCCACATTACATACATTTGGTTACTGATACCTCAAGCCATTGGCCAGCCAAAATCTCTCTCTAAAAAGAGAAAAACAAAACCTACAGGATTTGAAAGAAGCTAGAACTCATCAAACAAGCTAGAGTTCCATGGCTCCAAGAGTTTCTAAGGTAGTAAGTGCTATGCATCAACTGTCTTCTGTCACCTATTCTAGATTTCTTTTTCCCTTTGTCATCACTTCTACTTATCCAGGTTGTTTACCCAGTAGAATGACCTAGATTTAATCTCTGAGAAGTATGAGCTCCTAGTTATCTTAGATTGTTGCAATTGCACACTGACTGTTTTCATTGATTGTTGAAACATCAAGGGGTACCATAGTTATTTCCAGCCTCCACACATACTCTGCCCTTTCTGCAATGTCTACTAGTAATCTTAGGTCCTTAGGTCTTCGTGCTTATTAGTGTTGATTACATCAGGGAGTGCAATAACTTCTTTCCTGCTGCTCTGTAAGAAAGAGCAGGTTTTCTTAAAACTATTGGAGAGGCAGCATTATTCAATAGCCACCGGTTGAATACACACTGTATCCTGTATCAGATATACTTTCACGCTTCCACCCAGAACAATCATCCCTATTTTTAGTACCCTGGTAGCTTCCAGATAATGTCATAGGACTATATGCCTATCGAACCTGTTTATTATAAAATCGGCCCTTGGATCTAAGTCAGTGTTACAATGGATCACACTTGAGGGAGACATAGATATTCCTCACTCAGCTCTCCCTTCCAGGAAGAACTCTTTGTCCATCTGGAAAGTACAATCAACAGACAGTGCCAACTATCAGTTCTCACAGCTGCCTGGAATAGTCAATATTTAGTGATTAATGCTTGCTTCAAAGCTGCCCACTTTGGGTTGGTAAAACCTTTATCAAATAAACTTCACAGCTGAACTTCTCTCCATGCCCAACCCAGCTTCTATTCTCCTATTTTGATAGGTTTCAGACCCTAATAAACATCTTACACTCTTCCAGAAAATCTGAAGAAGAAGAAAAAAAAAATGGGGGGGGGGGGGCAAGATGGTCATTCCTAATCCTGCCACTAGTCTATATATATGCAGAGTCCAGAGAAATGAGGTAGCATCCATAGTTTGCAAATGAATAAGACTTTTCATGTGCTTCCTGGAAAAAGATTGCCCTTTGGGGGAACAAGGATCTCTAATCACACAGAGTATGGAGTTTCAGAAACAAGAAACAAAATGTCCCCCCAGTGGGTCACTGGGAGTGATATTAAGTTAGTCAACTCCTTTTCCACTCCATCTACTCTTCCCACTAGGGCCAAGTATAGTATTAAAGTATTTGCTACAAGTAATATATTGTATACTGGAAGAAGGATTCCATGAACTTTCAGAGTATTGCCCATAACTTGGCATTTTAATTATATCATTGGTTGGCTATTCCAATACTCTAGCATCTGGGCATCTTCTGAGTGGTGCAATATGTGGTAAAAAAGGAAGAGCCCACAATCCTGGATGCATTTCCATACTTCCATTGAGAGAAAAAGGATCCCTTTGTCTGTTTTGATATGTAATATCCCATGTTGGTAAACCAAACACTAAACAGCCTGTTTGAAAAATGGTCGTAACTGGAGCCCTGAAAGGATAAAAAGCAACTGCATATTAAGAATGTGTCTTTTCATATTTGAGTAAATAGAATGGAAAGGATTCAATATGTCAACTTGCCACCTCACAGTCAATAGGAATTCCTGAGGAATGGTACCATCTGGTGACAGCCAGGTGAGCCTTGCATAAAAGGAGTCCATGCTGTTAGGCCTACACATAGCCTCCTTCTCTGCCACTGTGACCACTTCAGGGAGTTCTAGGTTGAAACACGTGCTCAGGTCTGGAAACTGGACAAGAGATGGGGACTTTATATTAGAAAGCCAGCACGAAGCCTTTAAGATGTCCATTCCCTACCCTCTTCTGCTGGTACAAACCAAACAGTACCCTTGCCGGTAGCCCATCTATTTTTCCGCTGGGGATGACACGTATTCTGTTAACCATCTCCATAATGCTCCATGGCTAAACCCCTCTGGCTGCCCCTCCTGCTCTACTACTCTGTGTGACAACTGCATCTACCAGTTTATGGAGGTTAAGTGATCCCAGGCAGCCTCTATTCTCTTTTTTCAGGATTCAGTCACTCTTGTAGTTATTTGTGAGCCTGTGTCTATCTTCCTGGCCTTTTCATAAATACCATCATCTGACAGATTTCCATTTGCCCACTTCTCTAAACATTTTATTACTTTCTCACAACAACTGCCATCACAACACCACCATATCTACTTGTCTTAGCATGAGCCATCAGTTTTTCCAGAGGTCCTTCCCAGGTTGCTTATTTCTTTATCCTAGGAGAGTTGTTCCAAGTAAGTAAACTCAAAATGCAATCCCACTTAAACTGTGGTGGGTCCTGACAATTCATGATGGTTATGTTTTGCAATCCTTACAGGGTATAGTAATTTTTTTTCCTTACTAGACCTAGAACATCCCGGGGTGTCTTAGGTTATAACTCAACCCTAGCTTTAGGTCTAGTGGCCAGAAAGGACAATGGAAACTAACCATGAGCACCACACATGAGTTACGAAAGAGAAGCATTTGTACCATCTAAGGGCAACAGGAAAATTCTACATCTTAATAGAGAAGGGTACATCATTTCTGTGGGCTCAAAGAGCCCAGGGGAATAGGAGTTCCTGACTTGGGGGGACATCAACCATTCCCATTTTATGTATCTGGGCTCCAAGCTGTCCTAGCTTCAGTCCTGGCCTTAGTAAGCAGGTCCTGCTTTTACTGAGTTTAACCTCTATTGGAAATTGTCTTCTCTTCTAATTAGGACCTGATCTGATTCTCAACATGCTATTCTCTCCCAATGCAGGAGAGGCAAGCCTCTTTATGTACTACCAAGGGAGACTTCAGACACTCTCACTTAGCTCAAAAGTGGCAGTTAATTACTCTCAGTTTTTCCAGGAAAAAAAAAAAGCAAATGAAAACAAACAACTTTTCTAAAGCATCAATGAAAGTGGATGTGGGTGTTCACCACAGGCTGTTCCTGCCACCCCAGATTGTTCCATTGTACTGAGTATCTCCTATCTGGTCAAATGTTTTAGCGTTTCATTTACTTCCCTATCAGGCTCTCCAGGGTTAATATAGGAGGCATTCAAGGCCATGAAGCTCATCTACTTTATAGCTCCACCACTCTTACAATCAAATCTTGGACCTAATTTTTAGCATAATCCTCTCTTGCTTTGGTTGGTGAGGTTAGATTTAAATATGGCCATAGATTTCCTCCAGCTTTTGAAGCATGCTCTGAGTAAACAGCTGGTTCTCTGATGCTGTTGTTACCTTTTTTCAAAATATTTGGGGCAGTTAACAAAAGTCAGCCAAGGGCACTGTCCTTATAATCACCATAGGTCCTATAACTGAATTGCTACAGCTATTAACCGTATAAGCCTCAACTTACCCTTCCTTCTAAATGTCATCCCAGTTTATCACTTACGGGTTTCATGGCAAAAAAGCTGCTATCATACTCAATGGTTATTAACACTCATTCCATTTACTACCAAAAAGCATTACTTGTTGCCATCTGACTGAGTAATTCATTTCCAGACTGTTCTGCTGTTCTGCTTTATTGGGCCATTTCCATTACAACATCCATGATGTGGGAGAAAGCATTTAAGAAGAGATAAAGAAAGATTCAGGAACTTGATGTAGATAGATAGCACCCTGCACATTAACTGTCTATGTGGTTACTCAGAGGTTAACTGAAGATATCTATGGTGGGCATCAAAAGGGCTTCCTGTAACCACTTAATCATTTCTTTTTAAAGGAAAATTCCAATGAACTGTTTGAACATGCTTCATCCTACCTTACCCATAATTTTTCAAAGAGTATACCTAAACATAAGATAATTTGAATATGTAGTTAATCCATTATTTATACCTGGCTTCATGATCACTTCACAGCACACGCAAAACTGTGTTATGTGAGCTTGCGCACACAAAACCAAACACCCAAACCAATAAACAAATGCTCTATAAAACCAAACCTGTTGCAGCCTTTTAAAGTCATTTAACCTGATGTAGTTTTTAGGTATACTATCTCTTAAAATGAGTTTTGGAAGTAGTCCTTTCTATTAAAAGGCAATCTACCACTTTTTCAAAAACTAGTGTGAAAGATGATACACAGAAAGTAACCCCTGACTGATTTCTGACATTCCTAATGGAAAATTTATAACACTGAAAAAAAAATCAGTAAAATGTAAATGATGTGACTGACAGTGAATTGCAGTAGAGAGAAAAAAACAAAAAGTGATCTAACTATATCATTCTTAACCATTGCTTCAAACCATTCTTTTCCCCAAAGTTTCAGTTGCTTTTTCAACACAGAAAAAGTGAATGAAAGCATTCTAAGATTAGCAAGTGAATTTTGGAAGGAGAATAATCCTGTAAGTAAGATATCTTCTTATGGGCAGATAATCTGAAATCCACAAGTAAATGATAATAAATTTTTCTTCATAATGATTTGATCAGAGAACATGTACGACAAAGTGTGCATCAATACTATGGAGTTTTTTCAATGCCAAGGATGAACAAGAGTTATCAGTATTCTCCACCAATGCCCTCATAGCCATACACTCTATCGTTCTATGAAGAAAAATGGCGTATCTACTTTCCTAATTGATACTCCATAAAAGGAAGGTCCTTCACTACTAGTAATTAAAAAAAAAAAGTATGTTTGTATAACCTGTTTTCTAAATTAATAAGATTGAAAAAATTAAAACTTGTAACCTTTGCACTATTTTCTTTAACAAACAGCTTAAGAATATAAATGAAATGGAATAAGACATAGATAAACTTGAAACCAAAAAGGAAATTCACAAAAGCCCAATAAAAATAAAAACCCAGCTTCCTAAAAATATTACTTTTCATTAACATAATCTCCACAAATTTATTCCTTCACTTTCTGCAATATTTTTTGCATATTATTTTCTTCTGATTTCCATAGAAACAGCACTAGTTTTCTCATCCTAAGATAATTACTGTCTCACATTTGCTTTGCTCACTTGTTGCCTTTCCATTGATATTCCATCTGGCCCAAACCAGTATTTTCATAAAACTTTAGAGAAAAGATAAAAGAGAGCTTTCTTTTGCACTTCTCAATGATACCTTACGTTCCTATGATTTAGTGAGTTTCCAATCAAAGGAAAAGAGAAAAGCATATTTGGTTTCAAGTGAAAAGAAATAATGGATTAGAGAGGACTCACATGTATTTAGAAAAAAAATAAACTTTAATGAGAGTTTATGAAGAGTTGAGAAATATCTAAAACTGTGAAATATAAATATTTACAGCACAGACCAATGCTCCAGAACTTCAACCTTTCCACTGGCCCATCCATCAGTAATGAGTGGTTTGAGACCAATCCTCTGAACTGTGCCTCTCCCAAACCCAGAAAAAGCATGATACGAAATCATTATCTGTATAATCATTGCAACAAATCTACTCCTTCTATTTTATACTAAAAAATAAAAAAAAAAACCCTCAGAAATAGGTGGTAATTCATTCTTCCCAAAGCTGTGATTTCTAATTCTAAATCTTTATACATTGCAATACCACCTTCAACCTCATAATATTTCTTCCTGCATCTCATTCATTAATCAATGTCAATCCCTTATCTCGTAGGCTATACACCTTTGGTCTTTTACTTTCCTCCCTTTGAGTTGATCCTATACTCAGCTGTCTTTACACGTGCTTGACCACCCTAAAACTTTTGCAGTACAGATTTCCCTTTGCCTTAAAGGAAAGATTACGTGGATCTCAGCTCCAGATACTAGCATCAATCATTTTTCTTCTTGCATTGTGTTTTCCATTTCTAAAGATAAAATCAATACATCTTTTGAAGTGTTCCTAATACCCTGATAAATTGTTAAATTTACAGCAAAGACAGAGGATTATAAGATTTTCCTTCCTAAAGCATTTATAACATTGAACTCTATCCAAAGTGCTTTGCCACTAATGACCATATCTGTGCCATAATCTGTGGATTCAGAAGTACAGGTAAAATGCTGGCCCTTGAGCTTATTTAAATCTTTTCTCAAAAAAAAAAAAAAAAAAAGCCAACTGTACTTGCTACTTAGCCACATGCCTATTAAAATCCACCCAAAAACAGGAACTCATTTTTTAAAAATTGACTCAATATGTGACTAGAAAAAATAAAAGCCTAAAGAAAACGTATGAAAGATAAATGTATTAATGTCCTTGGATAATTAGTTTTCCAATTTTAAGTCTTACCTATAACTGATACAGAAGTTATTTTCAAATTATTATTTGAAGCTTCTGTACAAAAATTCCTTAAACAGAATTTTATTCTGAAATTGTCATTTCATTGTCTTTGCCTGTATCATTGTGAAACCTGAAAATACTAATGGACCAATCAGGAAAACCTAAGGTATATCCCCCAAATAAATTAATATTTAAAGCAAGGGTGTCAAAGAAAAAGCCCTGATGGAGACCCATGCATCAGACTTACATGTTTCCACACTGCACAAAAATTAGTGGACATAAAAAGACCAATATATCAAGTTTGCAGAGTCATGGGGGGAAATAGATTTATCTCATTTCCAATCTAAGTCCTTTCTAGTCCTACTGTAATTGATGTGACTTGAAAAGGGAAGAATGCTGTGGTATCTGTCTTTATAACGGAGCAGAGAACAAGGTCATTAGAGAGGCTGTCCTCATGGAGTTCATAATGCTGAAACACTATACTCTGCAAAATTCACAACTACATTCTATTGAAAAAAAAAGGATGAAGAAACTAGATCACTGTCATTAATGAAAATGATGAAAATGTTCCCAGAATTTACAAAATAGATTCATATTCGGATTATATGTATAGGGAGCTTGTAAGTCAGAAAGAAAATTAGTGACACATGGAATATGTAAATCCAGCCACGCAATCCAAGGCACATCAACCTAAGGCTCTGTTTTTGTTTCTGTGTTATTTCCTGGTTCTGCTCCTTCCATCACTTATGGCTTTGACAAAATTTTAGAATAGCAATGTTCTGAGGATCACTATATTAGAAAAGGAGGAAATAATGAAGAGGTAAAGGAAACTGAGTGTTGACAGAACAATCTCCCCAAAGCGCAGAACAGCAGGCGAGCAAGAGTACAGCTTGACTGTTAGCCAAAGAGAGTAGTTTGAATCAAAATAACCTAAGGAGGAGAGCAAAATTTGGAGAGGCTTAAGGCAACTACATAAAATCTTCTGTAGACATAGACCTAAATGCCAGAAGAGGGTTGAAAAATTATGGGACGTTCTTAGTAGGGGAAAAATTATAGAAAACCAACAAGAGAAGAATAAAAGAATGTGAGAAGTATAGGTGAAATTGGTTGCGATCACTAAGATTTCGTGATTTGTTTAGGTGGAATTGCTTCAGGTAACTATAAAATTCAGGGGTGGGCTGTGCTGGCAAATGGTTGAAACAGCTCAGATGAAGTATCACCCGATTTGAGGAGGGGCTGTGAAATTTCCAAGTTCCGTGGGTCATCAGTGGGGATGCTGCAGGCATCAAGATGATGAAATATGGCCAAGAAGAAATGAACATTTGAAACAGATATGGAAGCCCTTGGGAAAGAGATTAAGAAAGAATGGGATGAGTCATTTCAAGAGGAAATTTAATTTTGAAAGTTTTAGTCATGTGTACTCTAAAAATTAATTGGCAACGGGATTAGGTAAATTTCTCTCCTTACTTTAAGCTAAGGTGGTATTAGAGAACTCCTCATTTAGGCTCTTACTGTATAAAAAATGGGATTAGCAGAGCAACTGTGGCTGTGAAGTTTAATGTTGTGTAAATAATGTTTCTACCCTGAAAATTTGGTGAAGGTCTTGACGTTGGGTTCTCCTAATATACTATGGCTCTTCAATATAAAATACTGGGAGAGCATTCTTATTAGCATGAAGAGTGATTACATAACAGAGGAAGACCATTAGTTATTTGATTAGGACTATCCACCTGTGTAAGTCTTCCCTTGGTGACATCAGTAGGAAAAAAGGAAGAAGGGGAGAGGAGAAAGTATATGTGGAAGGTGTAAGAAAGAAGTTTCTGATGACAAAGTTGAAGGCGCTTCAGAGGGCTACAGGGAGGGAGGTGCAGGAATAGACAAGAATAGGAAAGGCCTAGGGGCACCTCGGTGGCTCAGTCAGTTAAGTGTCCAGCTTTGGCTCAGGTCATGATCTCACTGGTTTGTGGGATTGAGCCCTGTGTAGGGTTCTGTGTTGACAGTATGGAGCTTGCTTGGGATTCTCTCTCTCCCTCTCTCTCTTTGCCCCTTTTCCACTTGACTCTTTCTCAAAATACATAAAGTTAAAAAAAAAAAAAACAATAGGCAAAGTCTAGTTAGCGTGAAGTCTAGAAATGAAAAAAGCCACAGTGAAGTAGAGGGTCAGAGAAGACATTCTGGGTTAAAAAAGCACTTAGTGGTTACCTCTTTGGATTTGACTAGTTTTTTAATATAAAACTTTGCAGTCTTTGTTTAGAATTTGTTTTAATCAATTGGTAAATGTCTGGTAAAGCACTGTTTAAAATTCACAATATTTCAAACTGATTAGAAAGAAAATGTAGACTATTTTCCTCAAAAGAGAATTTTTTGTGTGTGAACATATAGTCCTCATTCTGTTACTGAAATTGTTTGTTAAAAACCAAATCAATGAGATTATTTACAGAGTGCATAAATTCTCTTTCTCTTTCTCATGTACACACAGGCACACACAGACAGAAAATTAACAATAAAATATTTCACTACCATGATTCTCAGGGGGAGTCTTGTAAGTGTCTATAGGAATAAATGTAATTTTGAATGTTTATTGAAAATGTTTCTTTACTTATCAACTGCTAAGAAACATCATACTACATTTATAAACATCACACTTTACGCAGGCAGACTACACGGTGTTCTGGCTTTGTCGATGCCCCTATCAAACCATTTTAGGATCAGAAAGTCTGAACTGTATTTAAATAGATTAGTTCAGCTTCAATGGTGCCATGATTTTTCTTTGGGACATTTCTCGCAAATTATTACTTTTTTTCTGATATATGTAGATTATCCGGAGTTTACTTCCTAAGAAGGGTGGTTTGATGGTGATGATGGGAAGCAGTGACAATAGTCCTGGAAATATCAACCAAACCCAGAGAAATGAACAGCAGATGCTACAAATGAAAAAGCTTCAGAAACTATGTCACTAGTTCTTAGTGTTCTATTTCTAGAGGAAAACACCTTGGTTTTCCATAAAATATTACCAAAGTGTAAATATCAAGCTCCAGCCTTTCTAGTCTGCTCAATTTTCTATAAATTTCAAACGCAAAGTCCATTAATTTAAAAAAAAATATACAGAAATAAATGATACCCCTAGATTCTAGGTATCATTTTTTATATTCAACAAGTAGTTCCAGATATGGTTATTTAGTTACAATATACGTAAATCATTATATAAATATGCTTCCCCAAAGGTTTTCATTAGGACTGAGTATTTAGAAAGGAAAGGAAAAGATTTCTGTTTTACAGTATTTACCAAAAGAGCTCTCAGGTTCCATTGAATTTTTATAACCTAATTTTTTTCCTGTTTAAAATTTATGACATTTACTCAACTTGCTCCAAGCTAACAGACATTGGTTTACATTGCTTTTGGTATTTTCTGAACAATTTATTTAAGAGAGTGAATGGTATTTATTGCTCATCCCATGAGACAAACATGATTCTGGCCAAGTTTTCAGTCCAGAAAAGTCAGATGAAATATGAGAAGATGATGCATTCTTATTCAATCTTAATGAAACTTTAAAATTAGCCATATGGACTCAGTGAAAAGCTGAGGTTACTTTTATGCCTTTGAGCTGCGATAGGTCTTGTGATGTTGAGGCATCATTAATTCTTATGCCTCAAAAAGGAAAATTAAGACTCCACCAAAAACATGTTGTGAAAGGGAATTCTGCTGAAGAGCATGGAAATGCCTCAAATGATACTGTTTTGTTTTGTTTCTCAAATGATCTTGTTGCCTGCATCTAGTACTTAATACTAGCACGGGAAAGGAAAGAAAGGAAATTTGAGCCAAGAAATAAACTAGGTTGCTTGTGCTTGAGAGCGCTTATCTGCCTTTCTTCACACAACTTGCTTCCAAAAATCATTGAAGGAAACAAGAATGTAGGAGTATGGTGGTGATACTGCATAACTTCATAATCAAGAATGTCAGTAACTGGCTCAGGAGTATATTAGCACAGGAACATCATATCACATTCTTTTTTTAGTGACTTAATTTTAATTTGTAAGCAATTATATAAAGTATGAAATAATCAAAAGCATTCAAGGAATTTTAAATGTTATCTTATTTTAACTAGTAACTTATTAAGCCCTTTAAAATAGAATTATTTTACTGGAATATAATAACTCTAAATTTAGAATAATAATTCACATTTGGTAGAGTCCGTTAACACCCTCAGAAAGAAACGGACTTTTCATTAAAATATTTAGTATTTTTACTATTTTTTTTTGTTGCTGTTGTTGAAGAGTGAGGGTGAAGGGAATATTTGTTTTTACCTAAAACGTACAAGCTTATAGGGTAATATTTTACTATTTGTGTAAGTTATTCAGGGAGTGCTTTGAGTAGCTATATAAAATTTCTCAAACAGGGTTAGGTTACATGAAATCTTGGAATACATGCCAAGTATATGTGAATAAGCTCCTATAGAACAAATAAAGCATATTTAATTGAAATACCAATCTTATTCACATATTTACAGAGGAAAAGTTAGTTAATATACTCCACAAAAAGCTCTTGATGGATATTTAAGGTAATAAAAATGTGGTGCTCTTTGAAGAAAAATTAAAAGATCAATGTGGGGGTGACTGGGTGGCTCACTCAGTTAAGCATTTGACTCTTAATTCTGGCTCAGGTCATGATCTCATGGTTCATGAGATGGAGCCCCATGCCGGGTTTGATGCTGATAGTGCCAAGCCTGCTTGGGATTTTCTGTCTCCTTCTCTCTCTGCCCCTTCTGCTCTACTCATGCTCGCTCACTCACTTTCTCTCTCTCTCAAAATAAACATAAAAAAGATAATGTGAAGGTTTGAGTGTAAACATAGACGTGTAAACAAATTGTATTCATGAAGCAGGCTACTTCCAAATCCAGACCAAGCCCGTGATTATCCTTCAAGTTAGGCAGGGAAAACATGAGAAGCTCAGCTCTAATTTAAGTGCATGACAGTAGGTTAGTATGGTAAAAATACTGTTACTGTTACCCTGTCCCACCAAGAAAACCTTGAGAAATGAGAAATCACAACTTCTAGCATTACAGAAGAATGATAAAAGTGAATTCACTCATTCAATCATTTATGCATGCACCCACTGCATAAGTATTGAGAAGCTATTATGCGTCTTGAAGAGTCAGCAATGAATAAAATAATCTCAGCCTTTCCTTTCATAGAATTTACATTCTATGTGGCAAATGCTTGGCATAAATGAACTCAACCACATTAGACTTTCAGGCAACAAAACGCCACTTCAGGACATAGTTACACAGCCTAGGAAGACTGATGAGCATAAGCACCACAAAGATGGCTGCCTCTTGCATTATTTATTATCAGGATTGTTTTGAAAAACATTTTCTCCTTGGACAGATGCAATGCACAGACTTAGCTACACCCAGTACCCCATCATCTCTGAACAAAGCAGCCTGCAGGCTACAAGCTCAAACCCATTACCTACTGGGGTTCCGTTTTTTTTTCTCCTGTTGCTATACATTCCATAATTTATGAGCAGTGGTATACTGGGAAATAGTTAATAACTGGCTCTCCGAAAAAAAGTATATGGCTATAGATCTACAGAGATGGATACAGAGAGACATACATCCATCGCAAACTGTACTCATAAATGGATGGCACATCATTTATAAATGATGATAAAATATAAATACTCATTGTCATTTCCACATAGTCAATTAATTCTCACAGAATGCTTTAGGTGATCTCTGCCAACCTCTCGTATTTGTTGCCAACTTACAGTTTCACTTGATGAGGTGGTATAGCAGCATGAATGGTGGTGGGTATTTTGTTTCCTTTAACGAGTAAAATGAAAAGGAAGCAATGAAGAATTGAATTAAAACTTCCCTCATCTGTGAATGATGGGAGCTACATTTTTATTGAGAAAGGTAACAGTTCTCCAACACTGAAGAATATTTCCTCTTTATTGAGTACACTACACACAATGCAACAGTTGGACACACATCATGCACTATGAAGTTTAACCAACATTAACATTTTCCCCACTACATTCTAGACCAACAATAGAACATCTCCCTTCCTAATTCGTGCTGCCAGTATGATGCCACTGAACGCACAGCTGGGAAGAGATGGGCAGTAGCCTACTATTTGTAGTAGTTCTAACCGTATGAATCCACACAGTAAACATCAATAACCTCAAATCACAGATGTGAGAAACCTTCTCAAAAATTAGAAAGTGGTGACTTTTGAATATTTAATATTTCAGTATAATTAATTGTAAGTTTATATAATTTAACTTTTAATAGTGGTTAGCCAATGGCTTAAACAATTTCTGAAAACTGGACAGTTTTCATGGGCAGCTTTGGCATAGCATTACTTATGAGCTTCTAGAAAGCCCCAAGTACCTAAATACCTATAATTCTTCTCCTGGTTTGCTGGAAACATTCCAGGTTTTAGTGCTGAAAGCCCCACATTCTGAGGAACACTTCAGTCTGAGGCAACCTGGGACATCTAGTTATCCTAATCTGTGGACTCTCCAGAATATGTATGTAACTGCCTACTTACTGATAGAGCTGGTGTCTTTGAACCTTAGAGCCCTTGCAATGTCTTTTCCCCTTAGAGTCCTTGCCCTCCGCTCTGGCTGTGGGCTAGGAGATAGAATCCATAAAATAAATTATTGTCATGGTCCCGGTCGGTCACTGTCAGACTGAATAGCACAGTGCCGCTCGCACTTGGAATGTGTCCTAATTCAGGAACATACCACCTTCTTTTGCTTTATTGTAACCAAGCCCTTGGAACCATTAAGCTCTTTTGTCTTCACATAATGGGGGCTCCCAATATTTACTTCAAGGAGTAACTCAGAAGATTAAATGAGATCATGTTCACACAATGCTTAGGTTATATGTTCAATAAGCAGTAACAGCATTCTTGTAAGTAGTCCTAGTCCCTTTGTAAATCATCTGCTTTTGCTGGTGGCCCCTGCAGAGAGCCAGCTGCCAGCTAGCCTCTGAGTACATGCAAGCCTGTCTCCATCACATGGTAATTGGATTAAGCAAAGGAGTCCTACGTCTGGCATTGACACCGGAGTAGCATCAGTCATGACCTTATAGCAATGATTCAGGCCTTGGATCCACACCTTTCCTCTAAGCCAGTTGTAATCAGAGCTAATTCCCATAGTCAACCCCTGTGAACCATGTGTTACTTCAAGCCATTCATCTCACAAGTGTTTTTTCAAATTTAAATTTTTTTTTTTAATGTTTATTTATTTTTGAGACAGAGAGACAGAGCATGAACGGGGAAGGGTCAGAAAGAGGGAGACACAGAATCGGAAACAGGCTCCAGGCTCCGAGCTGTCAGCACAGAGCACGATGCGGGGCTCGAACTCACGGACCGCGAGATCATGACCTGAGCCGAAGTCGGCCGCCCAACTGACTGAGCCACCCAGGCGCCTCAAGTGTTTTTTCAAATTTAACTCATGTTCCCATCCAGGAAGAATAGGGGACTGTTTCTTGCCAGAGTGACAAATACTTCCCACCCCCGTGTTATCACTTTGGCTGGAAATCAAATCTAGGAAAAGGAGTGCAAAATGTGAGGAGCAGGGAGTTTTCAGTTTTCTTAGGAAACTGTTTATACAGGGAACTGGACAGATGACCTGGAAGATAATCCAATGCTGTGGAGTAGAGGCCAGCAAACCCTGGTCAGCTCACAGTCTGCTTTTGTAAATAAAATGTTATTGGAACACAGCCTTGCTCATTTATTTACATATTGTCAAGAGCTGCTTCTGCGCTTCGGCGGCACAAAAAAGTTGGGTAGTTGTGACAGAGACCATGTGGCCTGTGAAGTCTAAAATATTTACCATCTGGATCTTTATGAAGAGAAAAAGGTTGACAATCCTCGCTCTAGTGTCTAAATGAGGAAACACTTTTATCGATTCACCTGGTCAGAGGGAAATGACCTGGGAAGACGGAAACACTGGTTGTCTCTAGCTGCTCCCAGATTTTCAAGTAAGACACTATGCTTACTCCTCCTCCAAATAAAGCCACAAAGGCTTTGCTGTGACTGCATTTACCTCGAATGATTAGAGACCAAGCTTGTGGCCATTGTTTGTTAGAACTTCCTAAAACAAAAGCTAGAAAGAGTCCTAAGAGCCTGCAGTGTCAGATACTGATATGTTTATTCTAAAAATGCAGGAATTATTTCTGTTTCCCATGCAGCTTTCAGAATACCATCATCACTCTCCAGAAATTATACCAAAAATCTCTGACTGGGAAGGACTAGCAACTTTTATCACCCTGGGCCAAAATTAAATTTGACCTTTAATGAAAAAAAAAAATAATTTCATCTTTTATGTAGAGAAGTAATCATGAGTATATATTAAGAAATTCTTAGCAAAGGCTGGGATTTATGTAAGAAAAATATAATCTGTCAGTCTAAGAAATGTGTTAATTATACCACGATTCTCTTATTTTGCTTCACTGGAGAGTTGTTTAAATTGGCATCATTTCTTTTTCAGTTGTCACGTTGTTTTTCTCCACAGGTTTTCATAAAATAAAACCAAAAGCAAATCACAATGATTATTGAATTTTGTGACGTATGCTTCAAGTGACACAGTAGAAAATTAGGTTAGACTGTCTGGATGGATCCTTGTTTTTCAAAGTTGTTTTTTTTTTTTTTTTTTCTTAGTCACTTCAGACAAGATGCCACATTCTTGCCTGAAGCACTGGCAATAAAAGAAAGGTGTTATATACAATAGAGAAGCACTTCCAAGGTTAGTATACAATGCCTAATTTTTTTGTTTGTTTGTTTAAGGATTTCATAAGGCTCCCTAGTTGAGTAGCTGTCCTATGAAGGCTTTCCGTTAGAAATGATGGGTGGACTGAGTCAGGCCCTAGAAAGAGGCACATTTCTATACTTCAAAGAGAAAGGAAAAGAAACAAAGGCTGGAAGAGAAGGACAATCTACCTTAGGAGTAGATTTCTTTTTTTGCTGTGCTGTGCAAGTGTGGGGATGAGTGTGGGAGGAACAATTGGGATGCATACTGTACGGCCAGGCCTGGACAGTTCTGAATCAGTAGTCATTACCACCTCTCCCTTCCCAGGGCTCTGCCGCTCTCTGTGGGCTGTGTCTCCCCACCACACACACACACACACACACACACACACACACATATAATGAGTCATTCATGGCTTCAAGAAAATTAAAAAGTAACATAAAAGTTGTCACCTCACAAGCCAGTTTGATCTCACTGCAGTAAGTACCGACTCTGTCTAATCTTCCTTCTCTGCAACCTTCAGTGCCCCAGGCATGACCAGAGTGAAGCAGACATCACTTCTGCATCATCACTCTTGATTGAGCTTCAAGCAAGATTAGTTTTAACTTATAGCAGAATCTCAGGGCGCAGGGAAGAAGATGCGGCCTGGTGATCATCATGAAGATTACCTATCCACCTACTCTGCTTCAGGACTCAATCTCTTAGCCATATTTTCATTTGGTGCCAATGGAGGGAAGAGAAGGGCATGCTTTCTGTTGTCTCTGTCGTCAAAACCAGCTCCAGTCTTTAGGGCAAATGTTCCCCTATTTGAAAAGCATTCCTTCACCTGGAGAAGCAGATTTAATTAAATTCTCTTGGGGAGCCTTGGTGGCTCAGTCAGGTGAGTGTCCCAGTTCGGCTGAGGTCATGGTCTCCCGGTTTATGAGTTTGAGCCCCACATCCAGCTCGCTGCCATTAGCCTGTCAGCATCAGCGCAGAGCCCGGTTTGGATATTCTGTCTTCCTCTCTCTGCCCCTCTCCCACTTGCGCTTGCCCCAAAATAAATATTTAAATAAATAAATAAATAAATACTCTTTACTGAAGTATTCAGAAACTGTAGTCCCAGCTTTACCACTTTTTTTTTTTTTTTCCAGGGTGACCGATAGATACATAAAGAGACATTCACATGATTTGACTATGACTGAGAGGCCAGGCTGGGGAAATGGAGTGGACCCTTTTTTTATGATTCATTTGTTAAAACCAAATTGACTGACTCTTTCCTGTTTTGTTTCGTTTTTCTCTGAAAATAGACTCTTCTTTCTCCTACTTCAAAACTCCAAACATGCGCAAAGTGACTCTTGTAGGCCATAGATTTCTGAACAAAACACTAGTGATTTAAGATGTAAAAACGGAACAGAAAAACTAATATAAAAGGAGATTCAATGAAATATGCACTACATATTTTTATGGCAAAATGCTACAGAATTAATGAATGTTTTGTTATTTATACACATAAGCACAACTATGTTGATACACACACAATCTTTTATCTTTGTAACACCATTTGATAAATGTGTATTGGGTTAATAAACAAAGAAACTATTACATGCCTAGAACCTATTTAGTGATCTAAGTAAGTTCAATCGTATAAGAGATCCAGCTCAAGAGATGACATTTTTGTTCCCAAGTTAAATATATAATCTATATAGGATATTATTATCGAATATTGAGATTAATTTTTTTCTTTTCTAAAAAATATGAGACCTTTCAGACACTGAGAAAATTGATAGTGTTTTTAAAAAGCCCATGAACCCATCATGCAGCTAAAATTATATTTGTCTCTTTAGAGACATAATTCTACGAAACATTAGACGTTGATAGGTCTATGTTGAGATAAAGATAGTTACAGATAGATCTATTTCACTCATTTTAACTGCTGAATACATGTAACACATTATTTTTCATTCCTCTGTTGGATGACTTCCACTGAATAAGGTTTTCATTTCCAGAAAATTTTCTGCTGCAATGTGATCCTTGAACACATGGAGCCAGTGCTATCCACTGATCAGGAAGGCAGAAGGTGCTGCCTAGAGGGACAAAAAAACTAATCACTTAGACTTGACCTTAAGAAAGGTTTTTAAAAGTGCTTATAGGAAACAATAGTCTGAAAGAAAGAAAGAAAGAAAGAAAGAAAGAAAGAAAGAAAGAAAGAAAGAAAGAAAGAAAGAAAGAAAGAAAATAATAGTCTGGAAAACAATGCATTCATTTGCAAGAGCTGGATTTCATTAAAAGCAGAAAACTTTTTTTTTCTTTTTTTTTTTTTTGAGAGAGAGAATGTGCATGAGCAGGGGAGAGGCAGAGAGACAAAAGCAGAGAGAGAGAGAGAGACAGAGAGAGACAGAGAGAAAGAGAGAGAGAATCCCAAGCAGGCTCTGTGCTGTCAATGCAGAGCCTGACACAGGGCTTGATCTCCGAACTGTGAAATCATGACCTGAGCCAAAATCAGGAGTCAGATGATGATCTGGGGCGCCCGGGTGGCTCAGTTGGTTAAGTGACCGACTTTGGCTCAGGTTATGATCTCGCGGTTCATGGGTTCAAGCCCCGCATCAGGCTGTGTTGACACCTCAGAGTCTGGAGCCTGCTTCGGATTCTGTGTCTCCTTCTCTCTCTGCCCCTCCTCCATTCATGCTCTGTCTCTCTCTCTCTCTCTCTCAAAGGTGCATACATGTTTTTTAAAAAATTAAAAAAAAAAAAAGAGTTGGATGCTCAACCGACTGAGCCACCCAGGTACCCCAAGAAATTATAGGTTTAAAACATAAAGACAAAAATGAGAGAATGGAGAAGCAGAAAGAGAAAGACCCTTACTAGACTGTAGGGAGGGCAGGGACAGGACTAGAGAGAAGAGAACCAGTTTGCACTGGAGTGCAGAGGCTGATCCTGACCTTTCTTTCAAGTTTCTTATCTACAGCACAATAGGGAAGCCTAGGAATTAAGTTCATTACATATGAAATGACTTAGCTAAGGTTTTCTAGAAAACCAGCTTGAGGGAGGGAATAAGTATTGATGCTTTCTTGGTGTGATACTGTGATTTATAATAAATATTTTGTCTTTGTCCTCATCGCTGGTACAGAGCTACTAAAACCCTTGGAGTTTTCTAAGTAATGAGAGCTATAAAAATGTCTTGTTTATCTTAATGAGGTCAGTTTTGGAAGCAGCTAGGAATAGCGGCTTCTTGCCAGAACTGCCAAACATGTGATTAGGTTAGAAATTTTAGTCCCACCCCACCCCCCGAACTTCAGGGAGGGGAGATGGGCTAGAGTTTGAATCATTTGCCAATAACAATCATGCCTACCTCATGAGGCCACCATAAAACCCTGAAAGACTAGGTTTAGAGAGCCTCCAGGTTGGTGAACACATGGAAATGTCAGGAGAGGGTATGGAAGCTCCATGTCCTTTCCCCATACCTTGTCCTATGTGTCTCTTCTGTCTGCCTATTTCTGAGTTATATCTTTTTATAATAACCTGATGACCTAACAAGTAAAATGCTGCTCTGAGTTCTATGAGCCATTCTAGCAAATTAATCAAACCCAAAGAAGGAGGGGGTTGTAGGAAGCTCTGACTTCTATCGGTTGATCAGAAGTACGTGTAATAACCTGGACTTGCTTCTGGCATCTGGAATCTAAGGCAAGAGTTGTTGGAACCTCCAGTCTACAGCTGATTGGTCAGGAGCCCAGGCTTCAGACTGGAGTCTGAAGTTTTTGTGGGGGGCAGTCCAGTAAGACTGAACACTTAATCTAAGGGATCTGATATAAACAGACAGTGTCAGAAGTGAGCTGAATTGTAGGATGCCCAGCTGGTATCTAAGAACTGCTTGGTGCTGTGGAGGAAACCAACCCCAACCTTCAATGCAACTGGTTCCAGAACACCCCAAAGATTTGGTAAGATGTCTGAGCAAGAGAAAGAATACATGAAGTATGGAAGGAAGGGAGCCAACCCATGAAATGGCCTCAAGGCCCCATATTGGCTGTGTCTTCACAATAAACTATTTTCTAAGCAAAGGTCTCCACTCGATGAGAGAGGACATTTCTGGATAAACTCCACAGAGGAACTATACTTTAGGGAAGTTTTTCAGAGGGAAGAAAAAGAGAGATCATGTTTATCTGCAAACCTTCTTAGAATGTTCTGTCTTCTCCATAGGAAGTTAGCTACCTCCAATTCCAAAGTGTACAACCTTGGTAGATTATTGAAAAGCAGTGTCTCATGCCAGTAGGCAGTGTTTTGTCTCAGTCCAAAAGTGGCAAAATGTAAGAACTCTGAATAAGCAGGCAAGTCACAGGGCAAAGTGGTAGCTGACCCGGTCAAACATGCACACCAAAATAGCTATGCCTGAGGCTAAGCAAACTGCTAAGTGTTTAAAGGAAGAGAAAGCCAAGAGAATCTGAAGAGACCCTTCAAATGTATTCCCTCCCTGCCTTCTTAGAAAACTGAGAGGAACCATGTATTTGGACATATGACAATACGAAGTCTGCCAGCATACAACAGACACAACAGCCATACCACCCCATCTGGTCTCACACACTTCCAGAGAGCCACAGAGGAGATCTAGAAAAATTTCCTGGACCCTTTCCTGCTGTGGAAACTGAGATTTCCTAGTGTGTGATGCGATTCTTGAAAACTAATAGACCCTTCATCAGAAGAAATGTGAACTCCAGAACTTGGCTTAGTTCCAAGCAAAGCTAGCTGTGGTGCAAAAGGATAACTAAAATTGCACATGGGCATATCTGGAGTTGCAAATGTAAATCTGAAATCGCTTTAGATGAAAATAAACCCCCCAAAAAAAAACCAAAATAACACCAACACAAACCCCCAAAAAAGATAAGGTACAACTCAGATCAATGGATGTTGCGTACCATATGGACGGCATAAGAAATATAACTGCACTTCTCATGACAGAAGCTAATTGATGGCTGGAACATCAGGGACAGTTAATAAAGATGGTGTGACTAAAACTAGGCCTCTAGGAATGACGAATTTTGAGAAGCAGAGAAGAGCTCCAAAAGCGTACCACACGAAAGGGAAAGAAAGGCAAGAAACAAGGATTTTGGCAGTGCGTTTGATGTAGGTGAATGCAGAAGTGAAATGAACCCAGATCATACGGCTTTGACGGCCAGACATAAGCAAGTGTTATCGTAGAAATATAAGGAAAACAATACACAATCTTAAGCAAGGGAGTAACATGAACTAAGGTAAGCTAGAGGAAGAAAAATCAAGAGGCCACGATAGAGTCTGTTAGGAAGAGAAATGGAAAGAAAACTAAAGTGGCAATCGCAATGGTCTAGACATGAAGTAATAAGGGCTTGAATCAAAAGAGATGACAGTGGAGTCAGCAAGACTCCAAGGAAGAACCAAGTCTATTATACTTAGAGACCATACTTGATATGGGGTAAACTACAGGAATACTTCAGAGACGACTGAATTTGGGGAATGGGTGACTGGGTCATCGTTGGCTCAAACCAGAGAATTAAGAAAGCCTACAGGGATACTGTGAGAAAAATATGGGCATAAGTTCAGTTTGGGGCTTACAGAATTTGAAAAACTGGTAAGACATATTAGGAGAAATGGCAAGGTGGCAGATATAAATGACATTGTAACTCCAGGGAGAAAAAGACCAGGTTGTGATTAAGATCTGGCCATTCGTACTGTATCGCATTAACAATAGAAGTCAACAGAGAAAAATGATGATCCTGCCTCATGGCTATGATGATAAAAGTCAAATACTAAACCTGGAAATTGTGTGTGAAATAAAAGTTGAAAACAAAATGCTCCTATAAAGCATTGTAACAGACTGAAATGTTTGTGTTCCCTTGAAATTCACACGTTGAAACACTCACCCTCAATGTGATGATACTTGAAAGCAGGCCCTTTGGGAGGTGATTAGGTTTTCATGAGGTAGTGAGGGTGGTACCTTCATGGGATTAGTGTTCCTATAAGAAAAGGATGAGACCCAAGAACTCTCTCTAGAAGCAGCCTTGAGGATAGGTCCTTTGAGCACAGAGAGAAAGGAGCTGACTACAAGCCATTCAAGCAGCTCTCACCAGACACCCAATGTTAATACCTTGACCTTGGATTCCCCAGCCTCCAGAATTGTAAGGAAAAAAAAAAAAATGTCTATTGCTTTAGCCATCCTGTCTAAGGTATTTTGTTACAGCAACCTGAACTGACTAAAACAAGCATTTCAAGTACAACCTGAATCCTTCTTGTTTTTTTTGAAGGATTTAGTAGCTAAACTGCAAAATAATTTTCTGTTAATTTTGTATCTGTTTAGCTTTTGTTATACATAAAAAGGATTTTTCCCTGTTTCACTCCTTACTTCTCAGAGCAGCCACATTTTTGGTCTTGGATAATATCTGGCTTTCCCTAGAACCTGAAAAGTGTTATTTGGTGTTTTGGGATGTCCCAGCATGGCTTCAAAACTTCAAGGGAGAAGGGGATAATTCAACTACAGAGAGAGGGAACTGAGTTTCATGACTGATGGAGAAGTAAGAAGGTTCTTGGAAAAGCAGCTAACTTAAAAAAAAATCCTTCACTGCACCAGAGAACAGAGGTGGTACCTGTGAAGGGCTGACTTACAGCTACCTGTGGTCTCAACACACACAATGCCCACCCCCCTTGGGAGCCATAGCCAAGGGTCAGCAGTGTGGCATGGCAGTAAGGAAGCAAGCATTTGGATTTATAGGGGCTTCCTGCTTTGGAAGAGATTAACTCAGCTCGATCATCAGTGCCCAGCATGGACTAATGCTGCACTAATTTCCTGCATTACTCAGCTCCAAGGTTTGTGTTAGGGAAGGGGCTCCAGGAAACTACTAACATTGGCTGTTCCTGCAAAAGTTATGGGAGGGATGTGAGCCGCGTTAATTGTGATTTAGAAAAGTAAATAGAAAGTTAACTAAATAGGACCACTTCTCTTCTAGTTGCACGCCTTGTGCATAGCGTTCTAAAATAAGGACGGGAGATTATAAGACAAACAGGACTGACTGGCATCTTGCTTTTCATAGAGATTTCCAGACTTGATATTTAAATTTAAGTATTATTTTAGAGCAGGTTATTTTCCTGAAGAAGTAAAGAGTAAACAGCTTTTTATATGTGTGAGGAATGTGCCTATTATGATGTAAATTTTCAAAACTCATTATTTTACTGTAATGCCACCTTACAGCGCTCATCACATTACTGATACTTACTAAAGTGATGTCATTTGCACATTTTTAGAAACTAATCCAAATCATAGCTTGCAATTCTGAAATCCAAAAGACTGAGTGCACAGAAATGCAAAGGAAACCAGAACTATGTAAACAAACCTATACTGTCCTGTCCAACTAAACTGAAAGGCTATGGAACCCTGATATTTTCCTTTGATATGAGTCCATTAAGTGGCATCTCTTTCTAGACAACATTTAAAAATGCACAGTATGGCAGGCTCCCTCTGCACTATAAAAGGATGAGTTAATGTTCTTGGCTCCATTTTTTTCTCTTCCTTACTTCATGCGAAAGATTCTATTTAACATTCAACACTTATTTAAAATATTTAATTTATGTCTATTTTGTTTCCATCACTTCAACATAACCAAATTATAGTTCCAAGACTTTACATTATTTATGATATAGAAACAGGATGTCTTGGTAGCTCAGTTGGTTAAGTGTCCAACTTAGGCTCAGGCTAAGATCTCAAGGCTTATGGGTTCAAGCCATGCATCAGGCTCTGTACTGACAGGTCAGAGCCTGGAGACTGCTTCACATTCTGTGTCTCCCTCTCTTTTTGCCCCTCCCCGCAGTGGTTCTCTCCCCCCACCTCAAAAATAAACATTAAACAAATTTAAAAAAAAAGAAAAAAGAAATGGCAGTAAGCCAGCTTACAAGGAAACTTGTGCTTTAATTATAGGTGAAGTATGTTAAAAACCAAAGAAGTGTTTGAAGTAAATATTTACTTTACTTTTAACTACTCAAATCCAAGGCAGGATGTATTAAAATCTTTGCCTACCTCTTTTAACTTCTCCCTCACTTTTTTCTTCACAGTAGAGCAAGAAAAGTTTATCAAACCATTTTTCTATATAACACCCTACATTTCATTTTCTTTTTTAATTTTTTTTAACATTTATTTATTTTTGAGACAGAGAGAGAGCATGAACAGGGGAGGGTCAGAGAAAGAGGGAGACACAGAATCTGAAACAGGCTCCAGGCTCTGAGCTGTCAGCACAGAGCCCGACATGGGGCTCAAACCCACGGACCAGGAGATCATGACCTGAGCCGGTCGGACGCCTAACTTGAGCCACCCAGGCGCCCCATACATTTCATTTTCTAAAATTTTTTTTAATAAGACTTTGTTTAATATAATAATAATTCTCTTCCTGTGTTTTCTCATGATGACCTTATGTCCTTATATATGTAATAATCACACAATAGCATATGGACACAAAGGGACTCCCAAAGGGAAGATGATTCTTTTTTTAATTTTTTTGATGTTTGTTTATTTTTGAGAGACAGAGAGAGATAGAACATGAGCGTGGGAGCAGCAGAGAGAGAGAGGGAGACAGAAACCGAAGGAGGCTCAAGACTCTAAACTGTCAACTCTGACACGGGGCTCAAACCCACAAATTGTGAGAGTATGACCTGAGCCAAGTTGGACGCTCAACCGACTGAGCCACCTAGGCACCCTAATAATGTACATTTTAGATCTCAAAGCAGTAACTTTCTTTGATTTTCCTCAGCTAAATTTGTGGATATTTAAGGAAGATAAATGATCTTGGATCATTATTATTCAGCAAATCAGTAGGAGCAGATAGTTACAAAGTCCTATGGCAAATCCAAATGGCTAATAACACATTTTTGCCAAAATTGCTGAAAGAGTGACAAGTAAATTTTAAAAGTAACATATTTGAATGAAAATGAGAAGTATGTTAATTTTATGAGAGAGTTCTATTCAGAGGTGGAGGAATAACTTTGAAAGGTAATCATGCAGTGGCTCTCCCTGTCAGGTATCCAGATAGGTTTTCTCTTATCGTACTACCCCAAATTCACTTAAACTTGATTCCTAGATCATTTTGTTTAATAAATTCTGGTTTGCTTCTCTCCTGATCTATCCTCCCTGTATGTCTATTATGTCTCATACTGATTTCATACCTTCTTTCTCTCTCTGTCTCAATCTTTTTCTGTCACACACATACACACACACACACACACACACACACACACACACACACACACACATTCCATCAACTGTTTGTGTATCAGGTACAGATCTTTAAGTTTACAAACATGGGTGTATAAAAACAATCATATTTATTTGTTTTCCTTACAATGATGCTCTGTTTTTCCAGAAGAAGCATCTAAATTCTGGTACCCTGTGCCAAGAACTGGGGCCAGGAACGTATCACTCTCAGGTGGAGTTTTCCCTACTTGAATTTCATGCCTGACTTTTCTATTTCTGAGTCCCTCAAGAAGAAACCAGAAATGTTGCATATTGGTCTTTGAAATAGTAATATAACTAACTTTATGAAAACTGTATTATCTTGATTCCAGAATCAGACGTGTACAGAAAAACCAAAACAAACAAAACCAAAAAACATTGTGGGTCGATTCTACCTATGAATTTTTATGCAAGAATCCTAAGTAAGATATTATAGAAATACATAAAAATCGTCAGAGTAAATCATTACCAAGTATAATTTAATCACAAGAATATAACTGATCCTTTAACCTTGGGCAGTCCCTTTAAGTAGTTCACCAAACTGAGCCATAAAAAAAATCAAAAGCCAAATGACAATACTAATAAATGCATTGAAAACTGGGTGAAAGTTTAATGAATCATGATTTAAAATAAAATCTTAGTGAATAAGGAATAAATTTAAGTTCTTTAACTGATAAAGGATCTATGTCAAAAAAAAAGATAACATCACACACAATGGTGATATGTTGCAAGATATCTCTTAAAAGTTAGAAGCAACACGTGGATGTCTGCTATTATCATTCTCTTCACCACTGTACTACAAAATTCAGGTAATGCAACGTGACAAAGTAAGAGAGAGATTGAGAGAGAGACAGAGACTGATTTTACGATTAGAATAGGAGAAACAGAAGTGTCATTGTCCACTAAATGTGCAACTATTAATAAAAAAATCCAGAAGAATCTACAAATCATCAAAATTAGTAGGTGACATCAGCTGTGTAAGAGTATAAAAGTTTATTACACACAAAAAAATCATCTTTTTCCTAAAAACTGGTAAGAAACATTTAGGAATAGAAGTTTTTAAAGTTATTATAATAGAAATAAAAAGTATAGAGTAATTGGAAATAAACTAAGGAAAGTTATAAGAAGAATGATTTAAAAATGTATAGAATATTACAGAAGGACATGAAGGGATACTTAAAATGTAGGGATATACTATCTTAATGGATGGGAAAACTGAACAATAAAGATGACAATATTCATAAAATATATCCTATCAAAATCTAATTGGCTTTCTCATAATATTTGAAAAGTGTTCTTAAAATTCATAAAGTTAAATATTAAGAATAAAGGAAGGCATACCCTAGCAGACGTGACACTTTTTATAAAGTGTTATTTACACTAAAGGGTTTAGCAATACGATGAATATACCAAAGGACAAAATCAAGAGCCTGCAAAGAGCTCTATTCATATTTAGAAGTAGTATCAATGAGGGCTGGCATTACATATAGTAAGGCAAAGGAAGCTGGAAATAATACATTTGAATCATCATCTTACTCCATAAAAAAAACTAACCTAGCTACAATTATATAACATGACATCAAAAAGGGTAGGCAAGGGGCACCTGGGTGGCTCAGTCGGTTAAGCGGCCGACTTCAGCTCAGGTCACGATCCCGCAGTCCGCGAGTTCGAGCCCCGCGTCGGGCTCTGGGCTGATGGCTCAGAGCCTGGAGCCTGCTTCCGATTCTGTGTCTCCCTCTCTCTCTGCCCCTCCACCGTTCATGCTCTCTCTCTGTCTCAAAAATAAATAAACGTTAAAAAAATTTAAAAAAAAAAAAAAAAGGGTAGGCAAGAAGGGCCTGACTCAGTAAGTCTGGCAAACAGTGCTTTGACTGGATGCTATTAGACTAGAGAACCACACTAGCTCTGCAGCGTAGATGGTGAAGTTATTTCTCAGAGGGGGAAGGGCTAGCATTTCTGATACTTAGAATTAGTTTCTCACTGTCAGATAAAGACGCTACAAATAAGCAAAGGGGAGGTGGGGGAGGGTGGAATGACTTCCGAGGTGAATTAAGGGTAAGAGATGTCAGTATGAACTCACCTTTATTGTATCCAGATGAGAAAACATCACAAAAACAAACTTGCGGGGCTCTTAAAAATATCTGTTACTTCTAAAAAAACACTGTCCATTCCATGGAAAAGAAAAACACTGAAACACTTTCACAGATCTGAAGACTAAGCACACATAACAACTAAATGCAATGTGAGATCCTGAACTGAATCTTAAAACAAAAAAAGTGGCAGAAAAACTGGCAAAATCTAAAGAAAGTCTGTAGTTTAGTTGGAAGCATTGTACCCATGTTACTTTCTTGGTTTTGATAAATGTACCGTAATTATTCAAGGTGCTACTCGTAAGGGAAGTTGGGTAAATTGTATATCGGAAATTTCTGTGCTGTCTTGGGAATTTGTCCTGAAATTTAAAATTATTCAAATAAAACAGTTTAACAAAACAACTTAATTTCAATTTTATTCACTCCTTGTTCCTTGTTTCCTTTAAAAAAAGATGGCATACATGTAATAAATTACATAGAACATGAATCTTGTTTTATCTAAGAAATTCATGTAGAAACAAAGTATCAGCAAATACATTTACTTATTCAAAATTAAATTATGTAAGATATGACCTCCTTACACAACTTAACTTCCCATTAAGTGAAAATTGTGTACCTGGGCAGTAAAATTAATTGCATGTTATATTTTCAAGGGAGTTTTTTAACAAACAACTTGTTGTCCTATTTTTTCCTAAGTAACTAAAATATTTCTAGGGCTAACTAAAGTATCTCTTTGTATAAAGAAATAGATATAAATGAAAACTGGCAGTATTATAATGGTCACTTCTTTAGCAATTGTTTCTTATGTTCATTAACATATTTCATTTTGAAAGATGCTTGTGAAACAAGATTTGAAAAATTAATCAAGGGGCACCTGAGTGGCTCGGTCAGTTAAGCGTCGGACATCGGCTCAGGTCATGATCTCATGGTTGGTGAGTTCGAGCCCTGCAACGGGCTCTGGGCTGACAGCTCAGAGCCTGGAGCCCACTTCAGATTCTGCGTCTCCCTCTGTCTGCCCCTCCACTGCTTGCATTCTCTCGCATTGTCTCAAAAATAAACAAACAATAAAACTTTTTTTTAAATAATCAAGACAATTTCACAGCTAATTCAGAGCAACACAGTCAAAAGTGACTTCTATCTGATTTGTTTCCATTCTTCCATGTGAATTATGCATGTGTGTGTGTGTGTATGTATATGTGCTGGGATTATATAATAATCATACACATTCCACAAGCAGTCTGTCAGTGGATATAGAACAGAAAAAATTTGGGATTTTAATTGGTTCTCAGTCTCTATGAGGCACATAAGATCTGAACTTCATATTAATTATTCATTTCCTCTAATTCAGTCAACACCCTCTTTTGTTTTACAATGCTTCAAATATTCATTATGTAATAATCATATTTTCCCAATACTTATTGCAATGGAATCCCTGTTCTTTAGAACAGTCACTCACAAAGTTTAGCAAGCATTAAAGTCACCTACAGGGTTTGTTAAAACAGTTCCTCAAGCCCCATCTTCAGAATTCCCGATCCAGTAGGTCTGGGGTGGAACCCAGGAATATGCCTAAGTCCCTAGCTGCTAAGGATGCTACTACTGGTGTTAGATGCACACATTCTTACTTCATCTGTCAAATGTCTCTGCTTCCAGTATTTAAAGTAGGTGTTTTAAGCTTCTCCTCTCTCCTAACATCCCTCATGGAAAGAGAGAATTACAAGCTGATATGTGAAATGGACTAAAGGAAACCTCATCTAAAATGGAGTTTAGCAAGCATTAAAGTCACCTAAAGGAACTAACTAAAGGAAACCTCATCTAAAATGGAGGCCAGAAGACGGAGGTCTAATGTACCACCCCTCCTTGTCAACTGAAGACCCCAACAGAAAGACACACCTTGCATTCCCAACAGGAAGAAGCTTACTTTACTGCTCCTGCAGGAGAAAGGAAGAACTTCTCCTTGCTCAGCAACATGCTCAGCCAATGAATACCTTAACTCAACAAATGAGAGGCCATCACCACACTGAATGCTCACTTCCTTCCTGACCTTCCTTCCAAGCAGCTCTTCTCAACTTCCTTCTCCAGGCTTGTCTATGGTTTGCCAGAGCTTGCTGTTTTGAATTGCAATTCCTCTGCTCTTCCTGAATAAAGCACTGTGCTGGCAAAATAACCAGCTGTTTTGTTTTTAAGGTCAACAGGGACTTATACATAATGTGTGTAATATGAATCAACAGGTAGAATGAAAACAGATTTGCAAAGAAAGAGCGGACATGTTTCCAAAAGCCATTTTATTTTCTAAGAATGCTAACCCAAATTAACTACCAATTGACTACACAGATGTTTATCTCTAGAACAACCCTACATTTTGCAAATCAATATATACTTGTCTGAGTATAGTATAAATCAGAGAGCTCCTGAGACAGAAAGGAGTTCCTCATATACATTGTTCTCCCACCTGGTGAACAATGAGAAACTTCTGCTAGTCAACAATTTCAAAATATTTCCATGGACATTTGCTTTCTCAGTAGTATATTAATAGCTTTAATCAGAAGTAGCTTAATAAAGGAAATTTACTACAGGGATTCTTGTATTTGTATTTCTGAACTACAGCCATACCTGTGTATGAATTAGTATCACAAGTCTGCTAGGGATTTTTAAAAACTATTATTATTTTTACTGTATTTAGTGGTCTAGTAGCATAGATAAAGTCATCACATCATCACAACAATCAGAATTACATTAAAATATTGTTTTGTTGTTATTCAATGTAAGGTTGTTTAAAGGCTTTTCTTTTTTAAAGAATAGTTTTAGGTTAACAGCAAAATTGAGAAAAAGATACAGAGATTTCCCATATCTCCTCTATGCCCACACATGCACATTCTTCCTCATTATCAACATTTACTAGAACGGGGCATTTTTTCACCACGGATAAACCTACATTGACATATCATAATCACTCAAAGTCTGTAATTTACTTGTGTTCACTGTTGCTGCTAAACACTCTATGGGTTTGGGAAAATGTTTAACATATATGCCTCATGTATAATACATGCATAATGATGTATTTTCACTGCCCTAAAAATATTTTTATAACTGTAACCTTTCACTCACTGATGGTTCTTGATCCAGAAAGTCACAAATATGTTATCAAATCATGGGATTTCTAAGGATTCTATAGAAGAGGAAAAAAAAATGTCTTCTACCATTCTAGATTCTTGGCTGAGACTATCATGTAATAAAAAAAAAAAAAAAAAAAAGATTAATAGGAGAAAAACAAACACAAGTTTAATAACATGTATACCTCCTGTATAAATGAAAGATACTCAGGAACACTGAGTAACTCCCCCAAATGATCAAAGCCACCACCTTAAATATCATCTCCAGCTAAAGACAAAAGAAATACATTGGATGGGTAGAGAAGGCCAGTTGCAGGAACAGATACTGTTCTTATACAGTGTTAAGACCAAGTCTCCTCCACGGATAAGAATTTCTGGAGATTTAGTCCTCCTCTTCCAGGTATAGAGAGGGAGACACCCTTACACATGTAGATTTTACATAGGTAAAACTTTTTACATATGTAAGTTTCTTTTACAAATGGGTTAACTTCTAACCAGAAGGAAGCTTATTTTGGACTGGTATATTCTGTTCCCTTTTAACTCCTTCTAAGACAAGATGGAAACTACCAAACCCAATGGACAAAGATTCTCATCCTATAACATTCATGTGCGTCTACTTGCCAATTCCCTTAAAAAGTGCATACAAAACTCTTCAAAATCATTTGCAAATGATTATGAACTCACTAGAAGTTATAAAAATTATATCCTGTTTCAGATATTCACTGGGTCTTCCAAACGGCTCTTTCTAAAATGTATCATTAATTAACAGCAATCATTTTATTATCATATTAGTGCACTGATCTGTTTTTTATTTTTTTGTGGGTTTTTTTGGAGAATTCTTCTTTTTCTTTGTATTTTCTTAGTATTGGGAGGTTTATAGCCTTATATAGTTAAATAAACGTTCTCAGAGATGAAATTTACTGAGAAGCTATGTCCAAATTTTTTTTATATACTATCTTAAAATCTTCTGACAACCTTTTCAACAAATTTAAGAATGCATTATAATTCTCATTTTGTAGGTGAGGAAAAGAGCTCACAAAAAAAAAATCACTTGCTTCAAGTCACACAACTGGTAAACATCATTAATATATCGAACTCAAGGATACATTCATTGTACTCACTGTACAAGTAAATAAAAGAAAAGAAGTTTGGGACAGATGTTTTATTTTTTATCAAGTAACAAAAATATAGCAATTAACCTGGAATGGGATTCTCAAGTTTGGTTTACTTTACCCTAAAGAAGCAACTTTTAATTTCCCTAAATTCCTTGAGCCAAGATATCAAGAGAAATGGACTCCAGAAAGGCAAAGGGGAGGGTTGTACCCTATCTTTGGCTTTCTCTTCTGTTTACCTTATAATCTCAACTACATTTCAGTGTTTATCTTCTTTTGTTTAATGGTAACTTATGATTTCCTGCTCTTCAGCAATTCAGCGATTTCTGAATATACTGAGCTTTGCCTAAAGGGAATGACTCCCCACTGCTATTCTGATTCTGTTACTGGGTATCTCATTTGATTGGGAGGTTAGTGTTGCTTTCAGTTCAGTTAGTTTCCATGTGGGAATACACATCTGACTTACTCAAATCTTAGAATGCCATTTGCTAAAGTAAGTGGAAAATAACATCTTGCAGATCCTCAACTGACTTAAGAAATAGACATTAAACATTATTAGAGGCAGAATTTGTATGATCCTATTCAAAAACTTTCTTCATGCTTTCATACTGTTCCCTCCTTCAAATCTATTAGAATTTTTCATCCCCATCTCCCTAATGAAAACCCAGTTATGTTCATTCAGCTGACAAATATAACCTGGGTTTGGCCCTGTTAACCTATACTCTCAGGAAAAACAGAGAATGGAGGAGACAAAAAAAAAAAAAAAAAACCCAAAAAACAAAACCTTCCCTCTTTCCACATATGCCTGATTGGCCTGAGATCCAAAATGTGTTTTATTTAATGGCCTAAGTCCAGAAGCCACTGCTGATTGCATCATTACATTATCATTTGTTTATTTGCTATTTTTCCCCCCTGATTGACTTGAAATGCTGTTTCTAAAACTTTTTATTTTTTTGTCAGTTTCGCTCCTGGCAGTTGATACCCCAAAATGAGGCAAGTCCCACAACGGTGGACTGTCTCTGTTCCCAAGGCTTTGAGCTTTCTGGGACAAACCAATTATAATTGGATCACTTAGCTTTTAGAAACCTACCTACCTCTTCTAACTTGTTCATGCTGCCATCCCAGAGTCTGTATGAAACAGGCTATAATGAGCCAGGGACTGCCTTGGAAGAACTCAGAAGATTAAATTCCAGTTATATCAAAATGGTAGTTACTTTCGCTTTCTAAGCAGTGTTTATGAAGAGGAGATGAGTGAGAATAAATCTAGGCCTCAGGTAAAAACAAACACCAAACAACACAACAACACAAGGCAGGAAGTCTCATCTTATTCCTGATGATGAATGGTAAGAGCATCAATCTGCTAGTGATCAAGAATGGACAGTTATTTGAATAGAAGCCCAGGAAAGAAAAAAAAAAAAAGGAAGATTAAAATTAATTCAGGAAAAAGACCATGCGGCTATTTCCTTCCTTCATCATTTATCCTTTCTTCAAAGGGGCCACTTCCCACCCGTCTCTTCTTTATTTTCTATGCTTCATGCTTGAAACTTTAAGGTAACAGGTCTCAGGGCAGAAAAGCGGGTAGAGCTGTCAGGAGAGGAAAGGAAAAATTTGGTAAAATCGTCAGAGGTTGTTTCTGAAGGACAGGTTGAGATTTGTGTAAGGAACCAACTTTCCTTCCAAATTTCTTATATTCCAGATCAGTTCCTTCCCACGATGAAGCTTTGTCTGCCGTGCTCCAGTCAAGGAATCCTGAGCCCTAAGAAAGCACGACTCCAACCACTGTGGCCAAAAGGCTAATTTGTTTCTCACATATCTACAGAAAAAAAATGTTTCCTTTTTACTTATAAATGCTTTCTCCAGAATCAATAAATAGGATATATATGTTTTAAATATATGCCAAACAAATACAATATATTTTCATAGCTTAAAAAAGTTCCCACTGGTAAATAAATAAACCCATAATTCAGAATTCAGCCTGCCACTATGGAAGGGCTGTAGGGACTTGAGGCTAAAGAGGCTGAAAAGAAAAAGACTCAGAAGGCTGGAATGGGAGTTTCTAAAGCTCAGAAATTCTAATGACTATTTATTTATTTTTTATTTATTTTTTTTTAATTTTTTTTAACGTTTATTCATTTTTGAGACAGAGAGAGACAGAACATGAATGGGGGAAGGTCAGAGAGAGAGGGAGACACAGAATCTGAAACAGGCTTCAGCCTCTGAACTGTCAGCACAGAGCCGGACGCGGGGCTCGAACTCACGGACCGCGAGATCATGACCTGAGCTGAAGTCAGACGCCCAACCGACTGAGCCACCCAGGCGCCCCTCTAATGACTATTTAGAAGTGGACACTGAGTCTTTAGAGCCATAGGGATGGCTATCACAGAACTAAAATGTTTCTTACCCTTAGGCATATGCAGTATCCAGGCTTACAAGATTATTGGAAATTCTATAAATAAATATTTATAACTAATATTGCAGAGATAATTTACCAAAGATACACCTAAACTGTCCTGGCTGATGCCTTAAATTTCTCCAAAATCAATCTACTCTGTTGGCTTGATGCTCTATAACATTATGGGTGGCTAAAATTTATTTCCAGTGTAGCTTAAATTTTGAGTTACAGATGCATTCCTAACAGTATGGTCAATGGAGAAAAGCAAAGGGTGGCAGTGAGGATCTGACAGATCTGGGGAAAGTTATGCCACCAAGGTTTTGAAAAGAAAAGAAAAGAAAAGAAAAGAAAAGAAAAGAAAAGAAAAGAAAAGAAAAGAAAAGAAAAGAAAAGAAAAAAGAAAAGAGAAAAGAAAAGAGAAAAGAAAAGAGAAAAGAAAAGAAAAGAAAAGAAAAGAAAAGAAAAGAAAAGAAAAGAAAAGAAAAGAGAAAAGAAAAAAGGCAATGAATCTTCAGGGGTTTGACTATTCCCCAAGTTGATTAAGAGGAAGACTTAAACCTAAATCACTATTAGACTCCAAAATTGTGTCATTATGCCAAAATTGAACAAAGGTAAAAGAACAAAAAAACAAAAAACATCTGATTAAAAATTCTTTAAATATCTGGTACTTTGAGCTATCCTATTCAGGATATTAAGAGAAATGTTGTATATTATTACAAGTTATTTTTCCTTCCTGCTCTATTAATATGGAAAATTCCAAATATATAAAGTAGTTGACTATAAGATGAGGATCCTATTTTGATTCTGAATTATATAAAAGAATAAGAAAAGACAATGAACACTGTCAATGGATTTGCACAGTGATCTGAAATTCACTTCTCAACAAGAAGTGACTTATTTTATAAAAGAAATGTTTTCTTTTAATCTATATTTATATCATCAGTATAGTTGATAAAGATTTACCACTAATATTATTTTACATTCTAAAAAGATTACAAGCTACTTTCATAGACTACCTGAAACCTGTCATTTTGAATGACATTCAGAGGGGACACAACACTGAAAAAAATTAAAGATACTGTTTAGCCCCCTGAGAAGCATGGAGCCTGCTTGAAATTCTGAGCAATTCACTGGTTATTTTGAAGTCTTTAAGTTAAAATTAGTAAACTCTCAAACAAAAACTGTTTGCAGCTGTAAGATCAAATTTTATATTATATTTATGCAACACAAATGCAGACATCAGGAACAAAAGGCTTGCCCGTCTTAAAGGCATTCCTAGTTTTAAAATCACAGAGGTTATGCTTTTCTCTGTGTGTTTCTGCGTTTACTGTCAAAAAACCCTTAGACAATCTGTTTACTCAGATCCCTCTGTGACCTTTCCTTTCATTTGAACCTTTCATGCATAATACATTTGAATACTGGGGTTGCGCACAGAGTCCACCAACTAAACACATGAGCATTGAATAAATATTCCTGAGGACAAACGAAACTTGTGGAATGTGAAAATCATTACAACTAAGTTTCATTTCTGTCCTTTCTTTATATATATATATATATTTTTTTTTTTAATTTTATTTATCTGAGAGAGTGGGGAGAGGGGCAGGGAGAATCTTAAGCAGGATCCATGCTCAGCAGGGTACCCGACATGAGGCTTGATCCCATGACCTTAGGATCATAACCTGAGCCAAAATCAAAAGCTGGACATTCAATCAACTAAGCTACCCAGGCCCCAACATTGCTGTCCTTTTAATTACATAGGTTGTAAGTGTAACATGGCCAAGAACCAGATTTATCTCCATTTCTAAAAAGGTATATGCCAGCCCCAAATCTATGACAATCAACGATTTTGGTCCATTCCCATGTGTTTTTTCTATTTTATCTTGGCTTTTGGACCCTATCTATTTATATAATTTTTGGGTGCTCCTCTATTATAAAAACCCTGAAGTCATTCTTTCTGGGTTGTCATTTTTTATTCACCTCTTCTACTCAGTATAACCTGTTCCTCAATCTTCTAGAATGGTCTAGATATATTTTTCTTGATCAGCGTTATCCAAAATGGTATTATATAGCTGTCTTACACAGTTCAGTTTCTGAGATCTGAGTTAGGAAAGGCTGCATTCTACACTGTCTTACATAGTTACCATGGACATCTTACATGAAAGATTCTGAGAAAATCATGATTAAGAAGAAACAAAACTGTTATATATATAACTTTTTCTCAAATTTATCTGATTACAAAACATTTTTTTTCCATAACACACAAGAAGATCTTAGAGAAAGACACAGTGACAGGAAATATTATTCTGTATTCTAATCTCGTGAGCAACTGCAGCCCTTCACTACTGGCCTCTGATATGCAAACCATTTAAAAGGCATATTATTAACAGGAAAGTAGTATTCAAGGCACAGGCAATACTCCTAATTACAGATATTGAGAAGGCTATGTTTTTAATTCCTTCATATGCAATAGGCAAAGATCGCATGACTCAAGATGGCAACAGCCAGAAAGTGTCTTCCACCCATACATAAAGGTTAATGAAAGCTTTTTAATTCTTTACTTATACCCTACAATTAATTTAACAGAGCTAACTTGTGTTGTTCCCATTGTTAGTCACCTGAAGATTATCTATATAAAAAAAAAAAATAGAAGAAATCATACAAAACAAATAGAGTACAATGAAAACTAACCAATCATTAGAATTGGACTATCTCAACTTAATGGAAGAGTCTGAACTAATAAGCTATGTAATAACAAATATTTTTTTTTTAATTTTTTTTTTTAACGTTTATTTATTTTTGAGACAGAGAGAGACAGAGCATGAACAGGGGAGGGTCAGAGAGAGGGAGACACAGAATCCGAAACAGGCTCCAGGCTCTGAGCTGTCAGCACAGAGCCCGACGCGGGACTCGAACTCAAGGACCGCGAGATCATGACCTGAGCCGAAGTCGGCCGCTTAACCGACTGAGCCACCCAGGCGCCCCTAATTTTTTTTAATAATAAGCACACTTAAGGTACAGAAATCCAGATCCAGACATACTCCTTGAAATCTGCCCTTTATATAGACAGAGCCATTTAAGAGATTGACAAGGGTAAGATGATGTACTATGAATTGTCACTGGTTTGTATAAATACTTGTATAAATATAAAAACACATATTGTTATGTAAAATAAAATACATATAAATAAAAAAATAAAAAATACACGTTTATACATACACATATGTTTACATATATGCATATGCACAAAGAATAAGAAATAGATGGCATTGTTCATATCTTTAAAAGAGACATAAACTGAACCACAAAACAGAAGTAAGAAAATGATAATCCTCAGAGGTTCTCAAATGATAAAACTGAGAGATCCCAGGTTGTGAGGGGGTGTGCCCTTAACTAATTTAGGGAAGAGGCCACTGTAAGAAAAAATACAAAAGTAAGTTTAAGACCCACATAGTATAGACATATAGACCAATGAAATAGAATTGAGAGTCCATAATAAAAATAAACCCATACATCTATGATCAGTTGATTTTTGACAAGAGTACCAAGATATTCAACAGGGAAAAAAGAGTGTCTTCAACTGAATTTCCACATTCAACAGAATAAAACTACATCCTTACCTTATGCCATGTACAAAAATTAACCCAGAATGAATCAGTGACCTAAATAGAGAGATGAACAATAAAAGTGTTAGAATAAATCATAAGGAAGTTCGAGCCCCGCGTCAGGCTCTGGGCTGATGGCTCGGAGCCTGGAGCCTGTTTCCGATTCTGTGTCTCCCTCTCTCTCTGCCCCTCCCCCGTTCATGCTCTGTCTCTCTCTGTCCCAAAAATAAATAAAAAACGTTGAAAAAAAAATTAATAAAAAAAAAATAAATCATAAGGATTCATCTTTATTACTTTGGATTTGACAATGGATTTTTATATACGACACTAAAGCATGAACAACAGAAGACAAAACAGATAAAGTTGCTCTCATCAAAACAAAGTAAAACAAAACAAGCCTTTTGTGCATTAAATGACATTACCAAGAAAGTAAAAAGATAACCTACAGAATGGGAAAAAAATTGCACATCATGCATCTGATAAGGGGTGAATGCCCAAAATATGTAAAGAACCCCTAAAACTCAAAAACAAAGTCCCATGTAAAATGGGGCAAAAGACTTGAATAGACCAAAGAAGACATATAAATTGCCAATAAGTACATGAAAAGATTCTCAACCCTATCAGTCTTAAGAGAAAAGCAAATCAAAACCACAATGAGATACCAGTTCATATCCATAAGGATGGTATATATAAAAATACTGAAAACAGCAAGCGTTGGCAAGGATATGAAAAAAAATGAGGGACCGCATACACTGCTGGTTGGAATATCAAACGGTGCAACCACTGTAGAAAATAGTTTGGAAAGCTAAACAGAATTAGCATATGACAGCAATTTCACTTCCAGCCATATACCCAAAAGAATTGAAAGAACAGACTGGAAGAGATATTTGTATTTCAAAGTTTGTTTTGGCTTTATTCGCAGTAGCTAAAGGTAGGAAAAAAACAAGTATCCCTCAGTGGATGAATGGATAAGCAAAACATGTTATCTCCGCACAATGGAATATTATTCAGTGTCAAAAGAGAGTACAATGATACATCTGATACATCTGATACACACTATAACATGGATGAACCTTGAAAACATACGAAGTGAAGCCAGACACAAAAGGACAAATATTGTATGATTCCCCTTATATGAAATATAAAAAAGAGGAAAATTCACAGAAACAGAAAGTAGAATAGAGGTTATAAGGGGCAAGGTTAAGGAGGCAGTGGGGAGTTATTGCTTTATCAGCCCCACAAATATTCAGAATGGTTACAGAATTTCTGTGTGGGTGATGAAAAACTTCCAGGAATAGACAATGATAATGGTTGTACAATACTCTGAATATAATCAATGCCTTCAATTTGTACACTAAAAACTAGGTAAAATGGTAAATTTTATATTTTAACATTTTTAAGCTAGGTATAAGTAATAAAGATTTTAATTTTCTATTAAGACCATGTATAGATAAATGATAAAAGAACTATTAAAAAAAAATGGGGCACTTGAGTGGCTCAGTTAGTTAAGCATCCGACCCTTGATCTCAGCTTAGGCCATGATCTCACAGTTCACAGTTCATGAGAACAAGGCACACGTCAGGCTCTGCACTGACAGTGTGGAGCCTGCTTGGGATTCTCTCTCTCTCTCTGTCTATCTCTCTCCCTCCCTTCCTCCCTCCCTCCTTTCTTCTCTCTCTCTCTCTCTCTCTCTCTCTCTCTCTCTCTCTCTCCCTTCCTTCCTCCCTCCCTCCCTCGCTCTCTGCTCCTCTCCTGCTCATGTTCTCTCTCAAAATAAACATACATTAAAAAAAAAAAACAAAAAAACAACTAAAAGGGAAGAAGGCCCATCCTGTGCTCTTCCTCCTAGGGAAATTACTGAATTTATCTCACAGATGTGTTTATCATATGAACAATATATTAATCTTTAGAAAATCCCTCAAAAAACTAAGCACAAGAGTAAACACTGATTTTGAATAAAGAAACACATCACAAAAAATTACCACTTCAAAAACTCACAAATGTCACACAAATCCACACACATAACTTTTGTATTAAATGACTGCTTGATGTGCCTGTTGGCCATCCGGATGTCTTCTTTAGAGAAGTGTCTATTCATGTTTTCTGCCCATTTCTTCACTGGGTTATTTGTTTTTCGGGTGTGGAGTTTGGTGAGCTCTTTATAGATTTTGGATACTAGCCCTTTGTCCGATATGTCAGAGTGGCCAAAATGAACAAATCAGGAGACTATAGATGCTGGAGAGGATGTGGAGAAACGGGAACCCTCTTGCACTGTTGGTGGGAATGCAAATTGGTGCAGCCATTCTGGAAAGCAGTGTAGAGGTTCCTCAGAAAATTAAAAATAGACCTACCCTATGACCCAGCAATAGCACTGCTAGGAATTTACCCAAGGGATATAGGAGTACTGATGCATAGGGGCACTTGTACCCCAATATTTATAGCAGCACTCTCAACAATAGCCAAATTATGGAAAGAGCCTAAATGTCCATCAACTGATGAATGGATAAAGAAATTGTGGTTTATATACACAATGGAATACTACGTGGCAATGAGAAAGAATGAAATATGGCCCTTTGTAGCAACGTGGATGGAACTGGAGAGTGTGATGCTAAGTGAAATAAGCCATACAGAGAAAGACAGATACCGTATGTTTTCACTCTTATGTGGATCCTGAGAAACTTAACAGAAACCCATGGGGGAGGGAAAGGAAAAAAAAAAAAAAAAAAAGAGGTTAGAGTGGGAGAGAGCCAAAGCATAAGAGACTGTTAAAAACTGAGAACAAACTGAGGGTTGATGGGGGGTGGGAGGGAGGGGTGGGTGGGTGATGGGTATTGAGGAGGGCACCTTTTGGGATGAGCACTGGGTGTTGTATGGAAACCAATTTGACAATAAATTTCATATATTAAAAAATAAAAAAAAATGACTGCTTGATACACTCCTATGTTTTTCCTATTTCTTTTTGTTCTTTATTCTTTGAAAGTTTCCTCATAGGATAATGATTTGCAAACCACTGTCTACCAAAGGGACAAAAAGATGATTTTGTGTTTCTTCTAGTATGACCTGTATTAGAAACTCAGCTGTGTGGTGAGAGATTTCCCAGAAGCTTCAATGTCACTTCAGGGAATCTGTCTTTAACTTTGTTTGTGTATGTATGTATGTATGTATGTATGTATGTATGTATGTATGTGATCTCTGCACCCAATGTGGGGCTCGAACTCATGATCCAGAGATCAAGAGTCACCTGTTCTTCCAAATGAGCCAGCCAGGCACTCCTAACAGGGAATCTTTCTTATCCTCCAGCCATTCTAGTTTACTTTCGCTCATCAACTGAAACCTCCTGTCCTGCAGAAGTAAATGCATGTCCTAAGGGCCACGTTCATTATCCCAAGGGGCTTAATTTATACGTGAGGCAAACTTCTGAGCATCATTGTATAACTTCATGTGGATTTCTTGACATACCTCACTGGAGACTTCAGTCTCTGAGAAGTTTCAGGGTTTCCCATAAGGAAAGATATTTCATAAAAGCACTGAACGTCGAGGTTCAAAATGATCATAAAAAGCACCTAGTCCAGAATTTTTTGAACATTAGTCACTAAGATCTACCCTCAGAGCTTTTCCATTTCTAAATACCTCTTCTCAAATAAATGTTAAAAAAACAAAAAAATTAGGGGCGCCTGGGTGGCTCAGTCGGTTGAGCGTCCGACTTCAGCTCAGGTCACGATCTCACGGTTCGTGAGTTCGAGCCCCGCGTCAGGCTCTGGGCTGATGGCTCAGAACCTGGAGCCTGCTTCCGATTCTGTGTCTCCCTCTCTCTCTGCCCCTCTCCCATTCATGCTCTGTCTCTCTGTCTCAAAAATAAATAAACATTAAAAAAAAAATTTAAAAAAAAATTAAATGCCTCTTCTGAGGCTGTTCACGTACTATCGTTTTTCCAATTTTTTACTTAGTCACGGACTTCAGTCTGACCTGACACCATTCTTTCTACAAAACTGTATGTTTGAATCGCAACATATTTTTTTTTTATAATGGATGTTAAAATACATTGATGGCTGAAAAAAGAAGAGACAAAAAGAATCTCCCTGGGTCCTGCTAAAATTGCCTCATACCCTGTGCACCAATGCAGCAGATGCTTAAACAAAGTAACTTACAGGGACTGGAGAAGACTTTTATTGGGAGAGTTAATAATAGAGAATAAGAAATCCCCTGGGATGCCTTGGTGGCTCAGTCGGTTGGTTGAGTGTGTGACTATGGCTCAGGTCATGATCTTGCAGTTCCTGAGTTTAAGCCCCATATTGGGCTTGCCACTCTCTGTGCATAGCCAGCTTCACATCTTCTTTCCTACTCTCTCTGTCCCTCCCCTGCTTGCACTCTCCTTCTCAAAAATAAATAAAACATTAAAATTAAAAAAAAAAATCCCTTATGTGATGGAAACTACATAGAAATCTTGTTATTTTCCAAGGCCAACGTAATTATCCCTTTTATTAAAGTTAGGTGGTGAAAACAGCTATATATGCAGTTGTTTGTTTGTTTTTTTTTTCTCTACAAGTGCTTTAACAAAAGTAATGCCATTCATTACATTATTGCAATGTTTTATGCACTCCAAAGTCATTTTAATCAAATGAAAAAAAAATGAGTAAAATTAAGTAATAAAGAAAGCAAGTAAGGGAGCCAGCACCAGGGTTAATGAGGGGCAGAAAACAGATCTTGGTTAGTCACTTCCTCCCTGAATCTATGAAAACTTTCTCTTTCAATTCCTTAGTCAGTCTCTACGGGAAGAAACAACCACTCTATGTTTCACATACTACCCTGCCTGTGTAGGCTTTCGCACATTGTTTCCTACTCTTTTCTCTATGCTCTGTAAGCACAGCAAAGGCATTATTTCCATAGACATCCCTAAGTCACGCTAAGCACGCGGGAGGTGTTTCAAATTGTTGAATAAATGGTCAAATGGTACACATAAAAACAGACATCTAGGAAAAAAATCCTTTTAATAACCATCATTAATAATACTTAATAAAATTGATAGCATTCTTAAAACTAGAGCACCCAGGATAAGAACTGAATAAATACAGATTTAAGAGGAGGTAAGACTGGGAATATTTTTGTTAACTTACATAAGACATCGTATTGACCTATATTTAAGTGAGACAAGTGTTGCCACACTCAACACTATAAAAATATGGTTTTAGTGTTTTCTACCCATCAGTCTGACAGATAGTATTGCTGGCACTTATATGAGATCGAAAAAGGGGAAAGAAAAGATTTCAATGTATCTAAAGCAAACACAGTCTGAGAAGGGCAATGGCAAGATTAAATTCAACAGGACAGAAGTTCACTGGTGGGCAGTAGGATTTAAAAACCACCTGAGTATAAGCAGAAGCAGGACAGAAGGACCCCCATGTAATCAACCTAAAGGTTTGTGGAAGAATAAAAGTGAGAGATGTGGCAGTTAAGTCTGAGACAGTCTGGACATGATGAAAGAGAATCCTCTTTGCTGAGCCTTGGGGCATGTTCCATGCTTAAGGCCTCACCAAATCAACTGTCAGCAGGAGCTGGATGGCTGATACAAATGCACATACATAGTGCATCAGGCAAGGATATGCTGGAGAATACATGGTCCCAATTCAGACCGAAGCTGCTCCCCGGCATCTACCAAGGCTTCATCACATAAAAACAGAGGACCAGCGTTGCCAGCACTGGAATTTGCTAAAGAAAAGCCACAAATTTTGACTCCTACGTGGAAGTTAATGATTATTAAGTCTTAGTGATTACTTACAATATTTAGAATACCATATAGGACAGACAAAACACATCTGTTACTCCAACTTGACCCTTCATCCTTCGGTTTGCAAACTGTGGTGTCACTGCACTCAACAAAATTTAAATTTTTATAGAGGTTATGTTAGCAAAACCATGGCTCTCAAAAGTTTTCCTGTGATTAGAGTGATAAATATTAATGCATTGAGAATGTATTAAAATGCTAGGAGCGCCTGGGTGGCTCAGTCAGTTAAGCGTCCAACTTCAGCTCAGATCATAATCTCATGGTTCATGAGTTCGAATGCCCTGTCAGGCTCTGGGGCTGACAGCACAGAGGCTGGAGCCTCCTTTGGATTCTGTCTCCCTATCTCTCTGCCCCTCCCCCACTCATGTTCTCTTTCTTTCCAAAATAAAAATTATAAAAATTTTTTAAAAAGATGTATTAAAATGCTCAAGAGAAAGATCACTTCCAAGCATTATATACTTCCTAAGCATTATATTATTGCACCAGATGATGTGAGACTTCAAAACTCTTGAATATGGAGACCACTGACTTTTACATTTTATATAATTGCATTACAGTTTGCATAATTAATATAATTTACATTAAAATTCTTATAATTTATATTGTTTCTGCCTCCCTCTCTCTTCTAGAATTATGCACCTTAATTCATGGAAGATTATTACCATTAGTCCCTTCCTCAATTCAATTATTTGGTAGATTTCACCTATGCCCCACTCCCATTCCATACCTCCCTAAAAGTATAAACTATTCCAAGGTATTTGATGTATATACTTCTTTTCTGTGTGGCCTCATACATTAAATAGTTTTTGTTCCTATCTTATTTTTTAAATTTAATTTTACTTTTTTAATATTTCAAGTTTTTACTTAAATTTTAGTATATAGTGTAATACTGGTTTCAGGAGCGGAATTTAGTGATTCACCAATTACATATAACACCTAATGCTCATCCCAACGAGTGTCCTCCTTAATGCCCGTCGCTCATCTAGTCCACCCCCACCCACCTCCCTCTATCAACCCTCAGTTTGTTCTCTGTAGTTAAGAATCTTTTATGGTTTGCCTCCCTCTTTTGTTTTTCCCTTCCCTTATGCTCATCTGTTTTGTTTTGTAAACTCCACATATGAGGGAAATCATATGGTATTTGTATCTCTCTGACTTACTTCACTTAACATAATACACTCTAGCTCCTTCCATGTCTTTGCAAACAGCAGGATTTCATTCTTTTTGAGTAATATTAATGGAATCTTCTTTACCCATTCATCAGTCAATGGACATTTAGGTTCTTTCCATAATTTGGCTATTGTTGATAATGCTATGATAAACACTGGGTTGCATGTGACCCTTTGAATCTGTATTTTTGTATCCCTTGGATAAATACCTAGTAGTGCAGTTGCTAGGTCATAAGGTAGTTATATTTTTAACTTTCTGAGGAAACTCCATCCTGTTTTCTAGAGTGGCTGTACCAGTTTGTATTCCCATCAAGAGTGTAAGAAGGTTCCCCTTTCTCTACATCCTTGCCAACATTACTTGTTTTCTGTATTGTTAATTTTAGCCATTCTGACAGGTGTGAGGTAGTATCTGTATGGAAACACAAAAGATCCCACATAGCCAAAGCAATCTTGAGAAGGGAAAGTGAAGCTAGAGGCATCACAATTCCAGATTTCAAGCTATAGTGAAAAGCTACAGCCATCAAGACAGTATGGTACTGGCACAAAAACAGACACACAGATCAGTGGAACAGAATAGAAAACCCACAAATGGAGCCACAACTATCTGGTCAGTTCATCTTTGACAAAGCAGGAAAGACTATCCAATGGAAAAAAAGACAGTCTTTGCAACAAATGGTGTTGGGAAAACTGGACAGTGACATGCAGAAGAATGAACCTGGACCACTTTCTTATACCATAAACAAAAATAAATTCAAAATGAGGAAAGCCCTAAATGTGAGACAGGAAACCATTGAAATCCTAGAGGATAAAACAGGCAGCAACCTCTTTGACCTCAGCCACAGCAGCTTCTTACCAGACGCATCTTTGGAAGCAAGGGAACAAAAGCAAAACTGAACTACTTCATCAGAATAAAAAGCTTCTGCACAGCAAAGGAAACAATCAACAAAACTAAAAGGCAGCCTATGGAATGGAAGAGGTATTTGCAAATTACATATCGGATAAGGGATTAGTATCCAAAATCTATCAAGAACTTATCAACCTCAACACCGCCCCCCACCAAAAGCAAATAATCCAGTTAAGAAATGGGCTGAAGACATGAATAGACATTTTTCCAAAGAAGGTAGTCAGATAGCTAATAGACATGTGTTCTTACCTTCTTAACTTACAGAAACAGTACACTGTGTTCTAGAGCTACTTTTACTTTCCTACAAAGCATGTTGTTTTCAACATGTGTGTTGACTTAGTACTGAAATTATGGATGCCCAGAGAAGTCTGTAGCTTGCTGGTACCACAAGCAACATTGCACGAATCAATCTGTGTGCATTCCTTTGTAAACTTTAAGGTTCATGTCCAGGACTGGGATTGTTGGCTCAGAGAGCATTAATTTTACTAAGTACTGCTTTAGTGCCTTCCAGGACTCCTGCAGCCATCTACATTCCCACCACAGAAGGTGAAGATTCCTGTTGTTTATGTTCTGCCAAACATGTGGCATGATCCATGCCCATAATGTATCTAGAATGATATCTCTTTACGTAATTTTCATTTTTTCTATTCCAGAGGTGGAGCAATGGATTACCTTGCTCCTGGCAAAATGGAGCTCGAGGCCATTAGTAGATATACCAGCCCAGTGAAACTGGCTCTATTCCCCCACCTGACCACAGTGCTATTGGCTGCTAGCATATTCTTTACCCTCTGGTTCTTCATTTGCAAGGTTACCTCCCCCAAGTGCACTCTGGATATCTACAAAGAGTTCCTCATCTCTTTGGTGGCCTCGCTCCTCATGGGATTTGGAGTCCCCTTCCTGCTGCTCTGGATCAGCATGTACATCTGAACTCTCAAAGGTTCCAATCAGGTGGCTTCATGGAACCCCTGCTTTGGTAAACTGATTGTTTTACTACTGCTGGGAGCGCCCTCACCAGCTGCTCACAATAAAGGTAGATGTGTGCAAAAAAATTTTCATTTTTGTATTTACCAATGAACATGAGCCTCTCCTTATAAGACTAGTGATTTTTTTAGGCTTCTTCTGTAAGTTCCTGGTCCAAATTTTTGCAATCCTATGTTGAGATATTTATATTTTTATTACTGATTTGTAGTAACTCTACTACAGTAAAATACACATACACACACACACACACAGAAACACATGCATACAAATCACTTGGGGACCTTGATACAATACATATTCTGACCTACTGGGTTTGAGGTGAGTCCCCAAAGTCTATATTTTCCATAAACTCTTAGATGGTAATGATAATGATGATGATGCCTGTCCAAGAACCACATTGTAAGTGGCAAGGTTGAAGATTATATTTGACTACCTGTTAACCTTTATCCTTCCATTTATATTTAAATTTATCACAGTTCACAGAAGTATCCAACTGGGGGTTTGCATGATATTGGTCAAAGTAATTAATAATAAAATTAATTTAGGTATTCTAAAAATATATATTATTCTTGATTAAAGGACAGGCATATCTTTCCACTTACCCAGATCATTTTCTATGTTATTAACTTCAAAATTTTTCCATAGATTTCTCATGTAGCTTTAGTTAAGACCTAAATAACACATTAGTTTTTGTGAATTTTCTGAAAAGTGTATTATTTATAGTTGGTTATAACTGGTTTGGAGAGGGATGCTGTTGATTTTATTATGTTTATACTTTACCGACAACCATGTTGAAAACTAACCCTTATTAGTCCAAATACTTTGCTGATAGTTATTTACGGTCATTGTTGTTTTTAGGTACATAACCACTTAATGTGCCCCAAATCCCAATTTTATCTTTTCTCTGTCAATTCCTAACACTTATTCTCAGAGCATTGATCAAGATATCAAATACTATATTATACAGTAGTTGTGCTAGCGAATGTCCTAATCTTGATCTATATTTTAAAAACAGCATCTAAATGTTTTCAGTAGGTATAATGTTTGTGGTAGATTTTTAGCAATCATTGTACTTAATGGGAAAAAAATATATTTTATATGTTTTTAGATATATTTATTAGGAATATGTTTTTATAGGAATATACCTGCACATATGTACAATTATACACACACACACACACATATATCCTTATATAATATAAAAACAAATACATTTAATAAATATCAGTCCCCAAGTATCACTAATTTATGAAGGGTTTTTACCAAAACATTACTGAAGAATTTTCTGCATCTAAAGATATCAAAGAGTTTTCTTCCTAGAAATCATTAACACATAAATGGAGTTATATGAATTATAATGATAGAATTTCTGATGTTAAATCATGTTGTAACTTACGTAATTATTACTTGATCATTATGTATTATAAAATACATCTTTATTTTACCTAGCTCTTGCCTTGTTTCAAATTTTTCACATATAATCATAAGAAGAGCCAATACTTTTCTCTTCCTCTTTACCTATTGGGATTAAGATTACAATAGTCTCCTTAAATAATTTTGGAAGGTTTGCTTTTTCTCTTTTCCTCAAGTTTGTGTGGAAAGATTAACAGAATTCCTATAAAAACAGACCTTGGATACTTATGGTCACGAAGTTTTGAATACTATCTTTATTGTTTACCTGTCTTCATGTTTTATTTTCTCCTGTTTTAAGTTCAGCAGTTTGTAGTTTTGTAGAAATTTTTCATCTAATTTTCAAAATTATATCAATTTTTTCTATGAAATAGCTTTTAGTTTTGTAATCTTCTCTAGTGTTCTAATTTTCATTTAATGCAAATTATTTAAGAATATATCATTTGATTTCTAAGCATACTGAATTTTTAATATAGCTTTGTGTTATTAAATCTTAATTGCATTGCATCATAACTGAAGAATTTTTTGTGTATAATATTGATACCATGGATCACGCAGGCTTTTTAGTAGCCTATCCATAGTCTGTTTTATAAATGTCCTAGTTTATTGAGTATAGGTGCTTTTACAATTAATAATTCAATGTTCTATTCATTCTGTTGCTCTTGTCTCAGATATCTTTTATTATTATTTCTTACTTGATTTGTCAGTCTCTGAGATGTTTAAATGGTTGATTTATTAAGTATTTTCTGCAGCCTGTTTTACACAGTTTTTTAAGCTCTCTATTTACGTAAAAATTCATAAATATGCACTGCTATATTGACTTTCTATATTGTTCCTTTTTAGAGGATAAATTATTAACCATCATTCCTCAGAGAAATTAAATCACTGCTTTGTATACAATAAACTTCTGGTAATGTTTTTCATTGAATTAGGTAAAAGCTGAATTAGATAATGTAACTGGTTTTTAAGAGTGGGCAAACAGGGAATAGGGAAGTGGAAGGCCTACAAATGAATTAGAATTTGCAATATGTCCTTCTCTTCTTGGAATTTTACTGAGATTGAATGTCCCCAAGAGTTTCAAAAGCCAATTTATTTTGAGCTGCAACCTAAAATATCACAAGCTTATGAAACCAAGACTAGAAACCAGATCTTCTAATTCAGTTCGAAAAAGAAAGGGAAACAAAGTCAGAGAGAGACTCTGAGGCATATGCACGCTCAAGAGACCAAAGAATGAGAAAATCAGAGACGGAGCCAGCAAGAGAAGGAGAAGGAAGAACTGAAAGAGAGAGACAGAGACATAAAGACAGAGAGAAAGAATTGCCACATTCCTTAAGCAATCACTGTGTTGCAGGCAATGGGATATGTTCTTTAAAAGTACTATTTTGGGGGCACCTGGGTAGCTTAGTCAGTTAAGCATCAGACTTTGGCTCAGGTCATGATGTCATGGTTTGTGATGTTTGAGCCCTGTGTCGGGCTCTGTGCTGACAGCTCAGAGCCTGGAGCCTGCTTAGAGTTCGGTGCCTCCCTCTGTCTCTGCTCCTCCCCTGTTCATGCTCTCTCTCTTGCTCTCAAAAATAAATAAACATTAATATATATATATATATTATTTTGGTGCACCTGGGTGGCTCAGTCAGTTAAGTGTCTGACTTCAGCTCAGGTCATTATCTTACAGGTGGCTCATGAGTTCGAGCCCTCGTTGGGCTCTGTGCTGACAGCTCAGATCCTGGAGCCTGCTTTGGATTCTGTGTCTCCCTCTCTCTCGGCCCCTCCCCAACTTACACTCTATCTCTCTCTCAAAGATAAATGAACATTAAAAAAATTAAAAAAAAAATAAAAACACTATTTTGTTGAAATGCACAAACATACTCCACAGAATCACTTTTAACACACATGAAAACCATTTCTAAGAGACAGCACAGATCAGATTTTTTCCAACAGAGCCTAAATACTTACAGTTTATGTCTTTATAGTCAATTCAATTCAGGACAAGAAGATGATTTTCATAATGCATAGGCATGATTTATTTTTAGCACATTTTATAAAATATTTTACTAATAATTTTAGCAAAAAATAACAAGGCCAAAAGGTATGCCATTGGCTAGTATATTTTTCCGACATTTCTACTCTAATGCTCTCCAAACCCCATTATAAAACTATACCTAAATATATATCCAATATATATTGGATCCAAATATATATCCAACATATATGTGAAAGAAATGCCCTTAGGAAATAGAATTCGAATCTGTTAGTAACAAATAATCAATAATTTCTAATGTTACTCAATCTAAAAATCATATAATCATAGCTGCCTAAAATATGAATGTTAAAAAATTATATATAATATATATGTGATATATATATAATATATATGTGATATATATATAATGTATATATGTGAGATATATATATATATAATATGTATATATTATATATATATATGTTGATTTTTTTCACACTTTGGTCTTCAGTTTCTTAATCAGGGATCCACCGAAATTTAGGGTTTTCCATTGGCATGTTTTGACTTGATCTTCTGAATTTCTTATTTAAATCAGCTTGAATTAGTATAATACTAATTCAACTAGTAAAGTTGAAAGTAATAATTGGATTGATTCTAATCAACAATGTTTATTCTCTCAATAAACCAGTAAAGCACGGGGTGAATCAAGTGTTAAAAACTAGCAAAAGAGCAGACTCCCCAAAAATCAGAAAATACTCCACACCTGTAACACCACCTCTTCCCCTGAGAAAACTCTAAAATTATTTGCAAATGTGTGTGTACATGTGTAACAATTAGGGGATTACTTAAGGAGTAATAACTGCTTTGATGAATGACATTTAGATCGCTGATTTTTGTTAATATGTTTAAAACTTCAAAGACGCTAAGTCAAAAATAATTAAAAATCATCTAACCACTAATGCTTTCCATCTGATTATTTGTTGTAAATTAATCTATGAGTCATGTGTAGGAAGACAAAGGTCAGGAAAGTTGTTTAACACTCAATAACCATGGTTGAATGAAAATGTTTATTACGAAAACTTTATTCTCTGACTAGGGATTCTACCACACCAATCCAAATAAACATTTATTACATAGACTTGATTTAGGATATATAAATATGTCCTGAGTTAAATTTATCTAAGGTATAAAAAATTTATATTAAAGGATAAACATAAAACATATGCATTGGTTCATAAAAGATTGTCTAATAGTCTGTAAATGAGCCATCATTTTAAAGACTCTCATCTGGAGATAAGAAATTAATAAGTCTCTTGAGGATAGTAAATTGTTTTAGTCACTTAAAAAAGATTGGCCCCTCAAAGGACACAGAATAAAAGTTTTAGGGCTGTAATTCTTGAAATTGTGACAAATTGTTACCCACACATAAGAATTAGGTACTTGACAAAGCAAAACAATTTCAACATTTATTGGAAAACAAAAGTACAAGAGATGAGACTTACCCTTTGAAAAGCAGCTATACTGTGAGAGTATAAAGCAGGAGTACATTGTAAGAACCAGATTTGTTGTTTGTTTCCATTTCTGAAGGAAAGTTATTAGAAACACCAAGTTCAAAATAGTGAAAATAATGTATATTATGCCCTTTATAAGAAGCTATAACTAAAGATGCCATAAAATTTGTTATCCAAAGGGGTAACGTTTAATAGTTTTAATATACTAATTATACTGGGCTGAAAACAGAGGCTTTCCAGGACAAACTGGAAAACAGGATTACCTTAGCTACAAAAAACTTTGAATCCTTCCAATTTACTTCTTTTTTCCCAGGAAAGACTGTCAGCACATGAGGCTTTGGGCTCTGTCTAGAGAAACAGACTCAGGATGGCAAATTGGTTTCAATTCAAGCATCACCTCCCACTGACGCTTGGAGCACTGCACTAATTGAAAGGCCATGTTGGGACTTGGAAGGAAGGCATGCCATGATCAATTCTCAGTGGAGTCAGTAGTGCTATAGGTGTGTAGTATTTTCCGATTTTTATTGAGTCTGCTGCTTTACTAGTTTTAACACTTGATGAGTCCCCTGCTTTACTGGTCTACTGACAGAAGAAGCAGTAATAAAAATGTGCTAGCAAGTTATTGACACCATCTACATTGTCAATCTTCAAAAAACTTTATATGATACATTAGAACTACTGTGCCCATTTTACCAATAAGAGAGCTCAGATATTCAGAATTTTAAAAACTTCTCAAGGTTACAAAACTGATAACTGGCAGAGCTGGGACCCACACGGTAGAATTCTAGCCCCAGATACTGTATATTTAACCAAAATAAAAAAAATCCCAGTTGGATATTACATGACTACTTATAAATAATGTATATACCAAGTCACCCTAAAACCAACAAATTCCTATGATGAGCAAAAAAAAAAAAAAAAAAAAAAAAATGAAGGGAAATATTTAAGTATGGATGAGATGAGAAAGTCAGAGTCCACAGAAGAGGAGGCCATAAAAATCATCTATATTTTTTTTTATCCATTTTGCTTAAAAGAATCACTTTGTTCACTTCTGTATCCATGGTAACTAGAACATATTTGGTATATTTATGGTGCTTAAGAAATCATTGTAAAATGAGTGACTGGCTACAGATAAACCTGTGAGCTTGTTTCTTGTCCTTTATTTCAATCACTGTCCATAAAAGCCAAGAGGGATAAACATTAAGGGAAAAGTGAGGCTTCTCAACAAGCTGTAAGTATATTTAACTGGAACCAGACAATTGGAATGCCATAGGTGATGGCTGGACAGGCCTTGCATCAAGATGAGTAATCAGTTCATTGCCACATTCTGCCTCTAACTGGTGGTCTGGTCTTAAAATCTGATGTGGAAATATGTAAATTCTCTCAGTTTCTCTTACTCCTAAAGTAAGAGGATTAAACTAAACATTTCCAATGTCCCTTTGAAATTCTTTCTTCAATCTATTCTGAGAACATTTTAGCAAACTTTTTCCCCTAATGGTTATGATGTACCCTACTTACTTCGGATTGAGCATATGTGATATTTTAAAATTTTTCTGTTAAAACATATTTGAGAAAGATGTGCATCTGGCAAAAAAATCAAAAGGATGTTACTACTTAAAAGGCTTTGTGTTGGAATGAGTGATACCCGTTTCTTTGTATCCATGCTGATATATTGGAGGGTTGATCTGGGTGGCTGATTATTATCCCTTTGTTGGTTAAGGATTTCTCAATTAGCAAACTGTGGTCCAACTCTATCATACTTAATAGAATGAAGAGATTTCCTCAATCCCTACGTTAGCAATTGAGAATAACCTAAAACCCCTGGAAATCATTTCTAATTCACAAAAGATCCCCAGTGAAAAATTTCCCAGGTGCTCAGATCTCAAAATCAAAATGTTTCTTACTTGGGGTCAAAGGAGGAAATTTGTATGCCTCATACTGTTTTATGTGTTGTAACAAAGATATATTACTTTGCAATATAAAAATAAAGTTTGGTTTGTGGAGGATAAGCTTAGGAATCCCCCAGGGCTTACACCAAAGGGTTGACAAGGCATAAAGAAATACACAGTCATAATATGCTCACACCCGAGTTTGGGTAAATCAGATAGGCACCCCAAGAACAGAGCTGTGCAAAGACACCCTGAGAATAGGGAGGCACAAAGGTGCTAGGAATAGGGAGGTGCAAAGGCACCCCAAAACAGGGAGGCGTGCAGAACCCCCAAAAATAGAGAGAGAGAGGCAAAGGCCTGAAATAGAAATGGTGCAAAGGTGCCCAATACATAGGAATAACAAGATTAGATATTCAGGGTGAAAGCACTCCAAATTTAGTACTATAGCAGAAAGCTGCTTGCACAGGAGGAGAATAGGGCCAGGTTAGGTAAATTGGTAAATTGGACTATGGACTGCTGCACTGCAGGCAAAGCAGCCCAGAGCAGAGATGGTAAACAAAAGAAAAGTGCCTTGTCAACCCTGAGGTTACTCCCCCTATCTGTCTCATCCCCTAGGCTAGCTAAGGTAAATAGAGATACTGCTTCATGTCCAGTGTAAACAACCTCTTCCCTGACAGCCTGGCACCTGGATTTTGTTTTGTATTAACCCAAAACCCTAACCATGAATATCTTCAAGACTCCCTTTCCCTCCTATCCACAAGGTAATGTTCACAGATTCATTGTCCCTTTGTGCATGTCCATCACCATGTTTGTGAGCCTTCTGATAATAATAAAAACGGGGCAAGGACCCTTATTTGGGGCTCTTAACTTTTCCCGGACATTAGCCATCTCTTGCTTTCAATCCTGCATCCACTCTTTTCCTGGCCAAAAGAGAACTTTAGACTTAGAATCTACAACATCGGTTGATTAAAGGTAATAAAAATTTTGTTTTTTTTAAACATTAAAAATTGTGACTGCTAGATACAAATTGTTTAATACATTACTTTGTACAACACTCAATAAGATAGATTCTATTAAGATCACCAATTTATAGGGGACTTAAGACTTTAATAGTTTAACAATTTAAACTCACACAGTTTGTATATGATTTCAGTGAGTATTTTTTTTCTATCTATTTGCATAATTGAGATGTAGGAAATTCTCCTAGAGGTATAATGGCTGTGCCCAAAGTTTATGTTTTAATTTTCAGAGTTATCAGTAAACTGTCCTCCAAAATTATTACTTACATTTACACACTCACCATCAAGGAACATTTGCACACTTTCTTTCTAATATGGGTTATCAGTCTTTTTCATTTACCAAACTGACAGGTGAAAACGATATTTCATTTTTCAAAGTTTTATGCCATTTATTTTATTCTTAGTGAGGGTCAACATTCTTTCAGATGTTTGTTGCCCATTTATAATTTACTGCTGAAGACCAATATCAATGGAAAAAATACAAAATATCAAAGATATAAACAGATTTTTTTTACAATTTCAGAACAATGATTTTACATGTGGGATTGTGTCTTTGCTAATTGAAAAAAATACATCATAACTGACCCCATGAATCGTACTGTTAAAACCCTACATCTAAATATTTCAGAGATAATTATTGGCTATATGCAGTTAACTGTGATATGAAAATAACCCTAATGCAATATAAATATTCCAATCCAAAGTTATCAATTTTATTTCTGAAATTACCCCCAAAATAAGTGACTGTCTTGTATCTCCTCTTTCTTTTTCTTTAAGTGTTCTAAAATGTGGATTTGGGTTCCAACTATGCCTCTGCCTCTGTGGATCAATATTGCCATGGATTCCTCACTTAACCACCTTAAGGTTTGATCTTCTAATCCGCAAAATAGGAATAATGATAGTTTCTATTACAGAGGAATGAAGAAAGAGAAGAAGATAATGGTTGTCAAGAACTAGTCACATTAGGGGCGCCTGGGTGGCTCAGTTGGTTGAGCGTCCGACTTCAGCTCAGGTCACGATCTCGTGGTCCGTGAGTTCGAGCCCCGCGTAGGGCTCTGGGCTGATGGCTCAGAGCCTGGAGCCTGCTTCTGATTCTGTGTCTCCCTCTCTCTCTGCCCCTCCCCCGTTCATGCTCTGTCTCTCTCTCTGTCTCAAAAATAAATAAACGTTAAAAAAAAAACAAAAAAAAAAACTAGTCACATTAAATACTCTCAATAAATGTTGCTATGACTAAAATTTGAAAAGCCAACTGATATCTATAGAAGGTTTATAATGAATCATTTATATCGAAGAAAAAAATGTAAGGAAAGTTAGAACATGATGAGATTGAAACTGGTTTGAATTTAAATTTTTTTTTTTCAACATTTTTTATTTATTTTTGGGACAGAGAGAGACAGAGCATGAACGGGGGAGGGTCAGAGAGAGAGGGAGACACAGAATCGGAAACAGGCTCCAGGCTCCGAGCCATCAGCCCAGAGCCTGACGCGGGGCTCGAACTCACGGACCGCGAGATCGTGACCTGGCTGAAGTCGGACGCTTAACCGACTGCGCCACCCAGGCGCCCCGAAACTGGTTTGAATTTAAATAAAAATGGAGGCTAATGTTGCTCCTTTAAATCCTGTTACTCATTCCACTTCTTTCAGAGGGTCTGATTAAAAGATTAGAGAGGGAACAAGAAATTCTGTAGAATAAGTATTCAACCATATAATGAAATACTACATGGTGAGTGTGGATTAATAAAATGCAAAATTAAAAAGAGAAATTATTATAATTTTGTGTGTGAATTACATTTTAACTTGATTTGTTAAATTATTTTGTTTTGTTTTATTGCAGTAAGAATACTTAACATGAAATCTAGCTTCTGCAATCTTTAAGTGCACAATAAATATTGTGAGGTATAGGCACAATGTTGTCCAGATCTCTAGAGTCATTCATCTTATGTAACTGATACTTAACACCTGTTGAACAGAAATTTCCCATTTTCCCTTTCCCTCAGCCATTCTGCTCTCTGCTTCTGTGAATCTGTCTTAGATATTTCATGTAAGTTGAATAAAGTAGTATTTGTCCTTCTGTAACTGGCTTATTTCATTTGGTATAACGTCCTCCAGGTCCACCCATGTTGTTACATACAGCAGAATTTCCTTCTTTTTTGAGGCTGAATAATATTCCATTGTGTGTATACACTACATCTCCTTTATCCATTCATCTGCTGATGGGCACTTACATTATTTGCACATTTTGGCCATCGTGAATAATGCTGCAATGAACATGGGACTACAGATATCTCTTTGAAATCCTCATTTCAATTCTTTTGAATAAATACCTAGAACTGGGATTGCTGGGTCATATGTAAGTTCTATTTTTAATTTTTTGAAGAAACCCCATATTGTTTTCCAGAGAGACTGCACCATTTTACATTCTTCCCAGTATACAAAGGTTCCAATTTTCTACATCTTTCCCAACAATTGCTATATTTTGGGGTTTTTTGATAATAGCCATCATAACAGGTCCAAGATGATATCTCACTGTGGTTTTGAACTGCATTTTCCTGTTGATTAGTGATGTTGAACATCTTTTTATATACTTGTTGGTTCTTTATATGTCTTCTTTGGAGAAATGTTCATTTAAGTTCTCTGCCTATTTATTTATTGCTATTTAATTACCTCTTTGTCAAATACATCATTTCAAATACTGTTTCCTATTCCATAGGCCGCCCTTTCACTCTGTTGATTGTTTGCTTTGTGGTGTAGAAGCTTTTCAAGTCCTACTTGTCTACTTTGCTTTTGTTGCTTATGCTTTCAGCATTAAGCTGAAAAGCTCAAGAGCTTATCCTCTTGGAGTTCTACTAGAAGTTATACGTTTCAAATCTTAGACTGAAGTCTTTAATTTTGAGTTGATTTTTTTATGTAAGGTGTAACATGAGTTCAGTTTAATAAAGAAAGCAGAGAGTGGAAAGCAAATTTAAAAATCAACAAAGCTAAAAGTTGACTTTTTGAATAGAGAAATACAACTCACAAATTTTAGCTAGGCTAAGAAAAAAGGAGAGAACACTCAAATAAGAAAGATCAGGAATGAAAGAGGAGACATTACAACTGCTGCCAGAAAGATAACAAGGATAATAAGAAGCCACTATTAACAACTACATGTCCACAAACTGAATGACCTCAAAGAAATGGGTAAATTCTAGAAGTATAAAACCTACCAAGATTGAATCAGGAAGAAACAGAGGTGCACCTGGGTGGCTCAGTCGGTTACATGTCCCACTCTTCATTTTGGCTCAGGTCATGATGTCACTGTTGGTGATAGCTTTGTACCGGGTTCTGTGCTAGGCATAGAGCCTGCTTAAGATTCTCACTCTCCTGCTCCTTCTGACCCTCCACCTCTTATGCATGTGCATTGTCTCTCTTTCTCTCTCTTTCAAAAAAAAGGAAGAAATGTAAAATCTGAAAAAAAAATTAATAACATGAAAGGAGACTGAATTAGTAATCAAAACCTTGTGGGGCACCAGGGTGTCTCATTAGGTTAAGCATCCAACTCTTGACTTCAGCTCAGGTCATGATCTCATGGTGGTCAGATAGAGCTTCCCCCCTACCTCAGGCTCCACAGTGGGCATTGCTTAAGATTCCCTCCCTCTCCCACTTACCTAACTGTGTTCTCATTCAATCTGCCTCTGGTTCTCAAAAACAACAACAACAGCAACAACAACAACAACAACAACAAACAATAAAGAAAAGCCCAGGACTGATGCTTTCACTAGTAAATATTAACAAAAATTGAAAAAAATATATTAATGTTGAGCATTCTCAAACTCTTCCCAAAAATTAGAGGAATAAACACTCCAAAACCCATCTTATGAAGCAAGCATTACCCTGTTACCAAAGCCAGGCACAGATACTATGAGAAAGCTATAAGCCAATGTCCCTGATAAATACAGATACCAAATCCCTGAAAAGTACCAACAAAATGAATTCAACAGCACATTAAAAGGATCATGTGCCATGACCAAGTAGGATATATACCTAGATCCAAGGATGGTTCAACAAACATAGATCCATTAACATGATACATCACATTAAGAGAATGAAGAGTAAAAATCACATAGTCATCTCAATAAATGCAGAAAAAGTATTTGACAAAATTCAACATCCTTTCGTGATAAAAACTTTCAACATCCTAGGTATAGAGGGAATTTACTTCAACATAACAAGGCCATATATAACAAGCCCACAGCTAACATCACATTCAACAGCTAAAAACTAAAAGCTTTTCCTCTAAACATCAAGAGAAAGGAAAGGATTCCCACTCTTGCTGCTATGCAGTAGGGAACTGCAAGTCTTACCCAGAGCAATTAGGCAAGAGAAAGAAACAAAAGGCATCCAAATCACAGAAGAAGAAGTAAAATTATCTGTTTTTTTATTGATGACATTTGCTGATTACATGTTCTTATACATAGAAAAACTCTAAATAATCCACAAGGAAGCTGACAGAATAATAAAAGAGTATAAAAAAGTTGCAGGATAAAAAAAAAATCAACATACAAAAAAAAACATCAGTTGTGTTTCTATATATTAACAACAAACTATGCAAAAAGCAAATTAAGAAAATTATCCCATGTAAAACAGCAACAGAAAACAAAACAAGACTTTGGAACAAACCTAACCAAGGATGTGAAAGACCTGTATGTTGAAAACTAACAAAATTAATGAAAGACACCAAAACTTTTTTTAAAAAATCAACATTTCACCATTAATAATTGAAGCTGTTGTTAAGAATGAATGCTTCTTAATTTTATGTGAATATGTTTATTATTTTCCTCAACAGCTACTTTAATATTAGCATGACTGACGACTCTAGGGGAAAAGTAAAATGAAAATAATGGAGACTCTAAAGATTTGGAAACAGAAAAGGAACTCATAATGAAAACTTTTAAATAGACTCCAGTAACACAGTGTATTTAAAACTGTCCATTCTGAAAACCAAAACGTCAAAATATAATTAGACGAGAATTTATTTGTGGAAACGGAATTAACTGACTCTAAGAACAAACTTCAAACAGGTTTTCTTTTTGGCACCAGATAAAATATAATTATACATTTTTAGAAGATTAATGACAAATCTGAGGAGGCAGGTCATTTTGCTAGGTGTTTTCTTTGCAATGTAGACTACAATTGAATCTTTTCAGTAACATGGCAGGGATCCAGGGGAAGGATGAGTTACCTGAAAGGTACTGTGCATCCACTGTTTTAGAAGTTCACATTTATATCAATGATATTTAATCATTTAAGCATCACAAGAGTCTCAAAATGCTCATGAAAAAATCACGTGAGAGAAAGTTACTCAAGATAACACAGCAAGTGAGCAACAGAGGTAGCATCCAAACTCATCTCTTTCTGAGGTTAAAAGACACCAGAAATGCATGCATATGTGTGGGCTTAAAAATCAGGCACAAGAGATATGAAACTTTACCATTAAAATTGCATTTCAAATTCCATTTAATCCTAAATTACTATTGTTCTAGTACCCTAATTTCAATCCCAGTTTCTTTTAGACATTGTTTTTTTTTTTTCCTTTGGTCAATCTCCAAGCCATGGAAATTGTATGAAGCTTCAAATTCCCTCGTAAGAAAGGTGACAATTAAAATAATTAACAACTTCCAGGGCTTCGCTGCTACCCAGTCAGAACTGACATCAGGTACTGGCTTTCCTTTTTCCTCTATGTATACTTCCCATTCCAGCCCCTCTGTTTACCTACCAGACTAAACCTCACCAACCCTACACAAACTGGTGAGAGGGAATGCCAAGAAAGGATTGGCAGACTTAAAATAACAACTTTAAAGATAAAAAAAGATAGATGGTTTTCTTTTGTTTTAAGTTTATTTATTTATTTTTGAGAGAGAGAAAGAGAAAGAGAATGAGTGGGGCAGAGATAGAGAGTGGGGGGAACCCCAAGCAGGCCCCACACTCCTCGCTTAGCTTGATGCGGGCCTCAATCTCATTACCCTGTGATCATGACCTGAGCCAAAATCAAGAGTTGGACGTTTAACCAACTGAGCCACCCAGGTGCCCCAAGAAAGATGGTTTTCTTGACATGTGTCTCCAATTTAGAAAATTAATAGAGGTAGGCACTTAATTTAAAAACTAAGATAAAAAGAGACTATGATTTAACTAAAAATATCTTATATTGCACTCAACTAAAAATATATAAATGGAACTCTATCCAGTAAAGACGAATATATATTCTCCATATACTGTTTAAATGACCAGAGTGGTCATACCAACAAAGACAAAACATTCACCCATTTCAAAGTAAAGATTGAAATTAGAGGTGAAGCTTCCAAAAGACAAGAAAAATGTCTTACTTGAGGTAAAACTACTATGGTTTTTTACCCAGAATATAGAAGTGGAAATTTTTTTAATCTGAACTGCATTTTCTATGCACTAAGCCAGGTGTTTTTCACGTGCTATTCATATTTTTCTCCTAATAACACTGTATTAAAAAAAAAATTACTAGTCCTCATTTTACAGGTGAAAAAACTGAAGTCCAGAGATTCTAAATAACTTCACTAGGGATTAAGTGGCAAAGACAGGGACAGGGCACGCTTTTTTTTTTTTTTTTTTTTTTTTTTTTAATGTTCTGCATTCCAGGGAGAAATTCTCCTAGAATAGGAACTATTTGTCATAACTCAAGGGAGTGGGAAGAAAACAACAATTACTACTGGAAGATTTAACTGCAGGTGTATCTAATTTCTGAGGGTTTCATTTGGCTAAAACAATGAGTCCCCAAAACAATAAACACAGAAATATTTTCACCTACAAACAAACTTTTCATTAAACTATGTACTTAAATAACAGAACTGTTCTCTTTAGGATCCAAAGCTTTCCCTCTTCCTCATCCTGAATGTTACTGAAATTGATGGCACTAACATCACTACATTCCAAAGACTGAAAAATTTAATGACTTGCCATCATAAAATGACACACTTCTATGCTAAAAAAAAGTATTAAAAAGCATGCTCATGGACATGTTCCTGGAAATCATGATATCTGTGGGACATCCTGTGTTTTGCAGTATGTGGTCAACCAAATAGTGGCTCTGGAACAAAATGGGTCAGTTCCAAAGATAACATTATTCCATCTCCATACTATTCCTCTTTGGAGATTTATTTGGGGAGTGGGGTGGTTACAGATTACCAGTAATTAAAAATATTATCAGCTTGGGGGAGCCTGGATGGCTCAGTCAGTTGAGCATCTGACTTCAGCTCAGGTCATGATGTCACAGTCCATAAGTTCGAGCCCCGCGTCGGGCTCTGTGCTGACAGCTCAGAGCCTGGAGCCTGTTTCAGATTCTGTGTCTCCCTCTCTCTCTCTGACCCTCCCCCATTCATGCTCTGTCTCTGTCTCAAAAATAAATAAATGTTAAAAAAAATGAAAAACATATTATCAGCTTCTTGGGCAAAAGCTTGGAGCAAACTTTCTTTTGCTTCATTCTCTCTGAGCCCAGCATCTCGTGAATCCAGCCAAAGGCCTTCAGAGAATGTAATACCTGCAGTGCTTCTGGCATATTTTGGAGACTAACAATGTTTCCAAGCTGTACTGATAAAAGGTTGTGCATTATGAAGGAAGGCAGCCTACCATAACTGTTCCATAACTGGCATACATGCAGCATGTCCTTCCTAAAAAATGCTTGAAAGCCAAGTAAAACACGAAGCCTACTTCTCACTAGCATCTGTTGTATATCTGAACTACTGCTCTTTTGGCCTTCTTGGAGCAGGTGACTATCGTAAACTGAAATAGGAGAGTGTTTTTCAGTATCCAATGAACTGTCATTCTTTGAAATATTTTATGTTGTCTGTCCAATTCCCTTCTACCCTGCTGAATGCTGGGTGATGGAGCCAGATGCTGACTGAGTGAATGAGTGACCTTGGGTTCTGCCAGTTGAGGACTCAAGTAATCAGTTATCACCCGAAAAGAACCAGAAGGTCAGGACTGATGCCATGAGAAGAGAGTGGAAATATCAGAGCCAAGAACTGAGCTTCACCTGCTGGGCAAGGCCTAACTCGAAAGAACCAGAGAATATCAGTCATAAATCACAGAGCCAAGAGGTGAGTGATGGGGAGAACAAATGAAAGTAAAGTAAGTGGAGAAATATCTTAGGTTGTTTCTGTGCAATTTTGCCAAAAACTGACCAGACTCAGGAGCAACCCTTTGGGGACTCTCGAGGGATTTCAACTTAGGTAAAGGGTCCAATTTGGGTTGAACACCCTCTTCCTTGGCTCGTGTGGCACAGCTTTCCTGTCTCTCCCTGGAAGAAAAGTGAGGTATATGTAGAGCTTTCAGAGTTATCACGGCTGCCTTCAAGGCATTTCTTTCCAGATAATGAGATTCGTTTTGGTGCAGATGGGGCTCAATATGTCCTCCACTATGGACTCTGGTTCCTGTCACGGGCCACTAGGAATGAACTGAGAGGCACAGAAACATGAAACCACAAGCATTCCAACAGAGATACTAAAGAATGGGCAAGAAGACACAAGAGCTAGGAGAGGGGAACAGTGTACTTCTCACTAGCATCTGTTGTATATCCAAACTACTTCTGGCCTTCTTAGGCAGATGTTATAAACTGAAATATTAGGAGAATGCTTTTCAGTCTCCATTTAACTGTCACTCTTCAAAATATTTTGTGTTGTAGATCCAGTTTTCTTTCATATAAACCATGTAATGTTTCATATTACATGAGTAGGTCATACAGTACAGAAGTAAATAGTCTATAGAACCTGGACCTGTTATGAATTGGAAGGTTTTAAGTTTCTCCAGAGCATCCTGATGCTTTCAAAGCTATGCCAGTGTAAAAGCCAAGAATCAAATACCAACCAAACAGAATTCCCAAATCACACAATCACTCTTCTCCTCCTTTCCACACACTTGATTTAGAGATGAAGGTTCAATAATTGATAGACATGACTAAGCCAAGTCGAGGTTCATTTACTCGCAGGCTGACAACAATGGATCCCATTACTGGGGCCATGATTATATCCTACAAGTAGTGGCTTTATCATTATAAAGATTATCACCAATTTTAAGAATTATGGGATAAGCTGGTTTCTATTAATAGAATTGGAAATATGGGGGTGGGGAACAAAAAAGGCTCACAGCAGTCATCTGCTAACTTAAGGTACAATCTGAAAGCCAGAGGGTCTCTCCTCCATCTTTGTAAAGAGACTCCCATCTCTTGACATGTTAAATGTACTGAAAATCAGCCCAATATACTATGACAGTCACCAAAGAATTATAGACAGGCCTGAATGTACAATTTCAACAAGCAATTTGTCTAATTCAGATCCTTGATAGAAAAAGGAGAAAACTAAGAAATATAATATGGGGGTATTTGTTAGGAAAGCATGAGAATCTTGAATCCCCAAATTCTCTGAATCTGATGCATGACTAGGAGTAGCCTATTGATCCACTGGGCAACACGTCTCTGACTGGAATTCATGCAATGACTTCAGATGAAGCTGATGCATCTGATGACAATATGTGTTTTCTTCCAGATCTGCCCCAGTTCTCCCCATTGCCTCTATGAAGATAGTGTCATGTCTTTGAACAGCTCAAGTGGTAAAATAAAGCCCCTTCTCCAGGCAAAAATAGCTCACATGCCAAAGAAATATGAATACCTGTCTAAGTCACATGGGTAGGCACCAGGGGGATGCACGTACAAGTGGATCTTACAGAGCTGGACTAGAACATGAAGCAGAATATATATCAAGTTGGACAAGGAAGAATGTATCTTGAGCCCACTCACAAACTGACATTGAGTGTTCTGACATCTGGAGAGAGTCCTAACTGTCTGCTGCCATGAACCCTTGAAGCTGTATACAATGCTGACCTACCAGAAATGAGTAGAGATGATGGACTCCCTCAGTACAGATGTGAGAAAGGGGGTCAGAAGACAGATGTGGCAATGTAAGGCTAAGACGTTATATGAATTTGGAGGCGATAATCTCTCTGATTTGATCTTTACACATTTGAAAGACAGACATAACAATACCCTACATCAGACTATATGTTCCTTGACAGTAGAGACTATGTTTTAATACACTCTTGTATCTCCTGCTCCTTACAATATATCACAAACATTCCTTGATTGAGCAAATAAAGGAATAGGCTTTACTCTCGGGATTCAAGCAACCCAATGTACAGATATACATAAAATATCTGACACATAAAAGGTACTCACTACATCAAAGATTTCCCTTCCTGACTTGCTTTCTTTTAAATGTACCTCCTATCTTTCCATCCCACTCTGTGCAGACAGTCACATGCTCTGTGCTGTTTAAGACCATTATTATCTTCTGCCATGTGTATTAGAAGGACCTTTTATCTGTTAATCCCTATCAGTTTCAGCACCATTATCCAGAGAGCTGGCTGTTACAATTTCTTTCTCCATCTAAGATCTAATCACACTAACATTTGCTTTCCACTTACTTGAGGACAAAGGCGAAATTCTTTACCCTAGAAATCAATGCCCTTTGTTAGTATGGTAGAAACTGTGTGGGAAGAGTTAGCAAATGCTTAAGGAATGGCTGTTAATCAGTGAGTACTTATTGAATTTAATCCCTTAAATTCATTCCTTTATCTGTGGAAGTTGTATACAAACAGCTAATGTAGAGATACTGCTGTAGTGGAGAATAAAAGAGACAAAACTTGGGACACCTGGGTGGCTCAGTCGGTTATACGTTCGACTTCGGCTCAGGTCATGGTCTCACGGTTCGTGAGTTCGAGCCCTGCGTCAGGCTCTGTGCTGACAACTCAGAGCCTGAAGCCTGCTTCAGATCCTGTGTCTCCCTCTCTCTCTGCCCCTCCCCATCTTGCACTGTCTCTCTCTCAAAAATAAATAGAACATTTTAAAAAAATTAAAAAAAAGAGAGAGACAAAACATGAGAAGCACTTAGGACATGATGGGTGCCAAGTCAGCTTATATATACATGTATTCGTCTTTCTAGAAATACCTCCTGTCATCTCCCCTTTCAACTCAAGGTCGGAATCACCCAAGTATTTTGTTTTGAGAAAGTGAGTTAATGATGAGATGATCCAAACCAATTCCAAGTTAATATCCATAAACTAACTGCTTCTAGGTGTTTTCCATACTGCCTTTCTTTCAGGGTGTCCCATTTCTTTCTTCTCCCAGAAAATTCCTGTATTTTATCTGAGCTCACCCCCCACATGCTCTCTGTGAAAGCACTATTTTCTTAATTCTATCAAGTGTGTTGCTTAGCTTCATTATAATACTGATCCCACTGTAAAGTAACTGCATGTGCCATTGCCACCTGCCATTAGACTATGTACTCTTGAGGGTAAACGCCACTGAGTCATCCTTGTATCCCTTCCAAATCTAAGCAGATTCTGGCTCACATGCTCATGCCCAATAAATGCATGGATGTGACTCAGTGAATGATCGAAAAGTCCAAATGTCACCAATTTTTTTTTTAAGTATTAAATATTTAATGACAAAGGTCCATTTGGGTAAAATTTATGTGTAACACATCAAGTATTCCCTATAAAATAATAAAAGGCAATGCACCTTATGAAATAGGAAAGCACCATATTAGAAGATACAGTGAATAAACTATTTACTTAGGTTATCCAGACACTAGTAAAAGTTTTCCCCAAAACCTTCTGAAAAGTTTAGCATGAAAGAAAAGTGAAGAAAAGCATAAATGCAAAAAGTGAAGAAAATTATAGTAGACGGGACGTTTTAAAATGGTATATTCTAAAATATTTATGTGTGCCACTTTCTAACAAGAGAGTTAGTGTCTTATGCTATCTCACTGCCTCTCATCCATATGTTCATATTTTGGTTAACAGGTCCCCTGTGAGAGGAGATAAGAGGAGAAGCAGGAGTTTAAGATTGGGAGTTACTGCCTGCACTGAGTCTCAGTCCAGAAGGAATAAGGAGGAAAAATAATAACAACAGAAAAGGAAAGTATCAATTGATATGATTTATACATCATTATACCATACAGTTTTCTGCCACTTGCTCAGCCAGCTTTCTTGGAGTTTGACAGTTGTGAAAAGAATTGAAAGAAAGAAAGAAAGAAAGAAAGAAAGAAAGAAGAAAGAGAAAAGAAAGAGAAAACAAAAGAAAAAAGGAAAGAAAAGAAAGGAGGAAAGGAAAGGAAAGGAAAGGAAAGGAAAGGAAAGGAAAGGAAAGGAAAGGAAAGGAAAGGAAAGGAAACACTTCATTTGGCAGTAGAATAAATTCAGTGCCTGACTTATTATGTGGGGCCATCAATATCAAGAAAGTAGATGGTAAAAAGGCACTTTGGGGATTCAGTTAAATGTATACATATTAAAAATTATACAAAGGATCCTGACACAGAGAGTCCGTGGGCTCCTTCAGATCAAAGCATGATAAAGAACCTTCCAGATGTAAATAAAAATTTAGTTTCAAGCAAAGGGAGCAACCTCTAAGTGCCTGAAATGTTATGCATTTACCAAAATATACAAATAGAGCCTTCCAGGTTTTTAGGTGATTAACTCCTACAAGTCTGGGTATTTTGTACAACAGACTAGATGGAGTTTGCTTTGCATAGCACCTCCAGGAAATAGACTGAATGCAATATTTTAAGTAATAGTTAAGAACAGCAGTATAAAAAGATGAAATATCCTAAACTCGCATCCCATAGTCTTGCAGAGGGGAAAAAAAGGAAAATTAAACAAAAACTACACATAGCAACTGCAAGTCTTCCTTTTGATCCTCCTCAATTCAAGAGCAATAATTGGATTGGTTCCATGATTAAAACATACGGGCAAAAGTCGATTTGTGTATTCTCTTGTCCTTCAAATGACAATCAAAGTGTGATTTTAATTAGAACTGTCTGAACACATTATACATGGTGCATTTTGATCTTTGACATCACATTACCAAGTGCTGCCTACATTATATGGACGCTGACCTCTGCAGGCCTGACAACCTCAGCCATCAGATTCTCCTTATATACAGTGCCTTGGATTATTTTATGTTCTACATTAAAAGAATAAAAGAATAAAATCCTTTGAGTTTTATCTCCACTGAATTCTACACTAAAAACATGCATAGAAATCCCTAAGGCAACAAGATCCTTTTCTGACAACATTCAATGACTGACTTTTTCTATAAATCCACTGCTCAATAAATCTATCAGGAACAGACATTTACATCCCCGCCCCTCTACTTCTTGTGTGAATTAATCTCAATTGTGTTCTTCAGATTCTAAGCCTTTTGGAAAAGGTACATAATTTTTTTTCTGGCCTCCTAAAAGCTCTTAAGACCTAGATATATTCGCAGCTTCACACACAATAAGTATCTTAGATCATCAGTGGAAATATGTTTGTGAAGCTAATAAGCCTTGAGGCATGTATCCTGAAATCCAATCTGATGTGAAGCAGGTAAACTTAGCTCCAGAATGTATACTGTGTACCTGCCCATTTTGAAGGTACAGACTGAATTACCCTGGGTCATTTAATTTCAATATTTTTAGAAAAGCATTATCTGTAAAAGTAAAAATGACAAGCCATTCCATTTTAAAGAGAGAAGACTCCCCAAGACCTTTAGTAATACTTACCTATTTGGAGTCATGTGAGAAGCCTGGTGACCTACAAATCAGGGGTATGATGAGGAATAATATACCTATCCACTATAGGATCCCCAATGACACTCAATAAACCATGTGCTGGAAGCCCTAAGACATTCTTGGCTCCTGTGAATAACTGTGGAGGATCTAAAATCCTGAAGGAAACCAGAACATCATCAATCTTTGTTCAAACTTATATTTAGACCATACTTTTAAATGGCTGCGAAAAGTGGGCTTCCACAGGCTATGCCCAGAATGGTTACCCCTCATAGACTTCTTCCCTTCCACTCCAACCCAATCCAGAGACAGGGGTATGTAAAGCCTTCTGGGTCTCCCATTGTTTAATAATGATATTCAAATAAAAGAATTGGTTTACATGAGTTCCCTAAGGAGGTAGACAGGCTTTTGGTCCACGTATAAAGGATTTGGGGAAGATACACCCCAGTTCACAAAGAACGACACGGTACCAATGATTCAATAGTGTCTCATGACATATCCTAACTTCGCTGAGCCTGCCAAGCTAAAGAACTATGGACATTAGGATCCCAATTTGAATCACATCATGTATTTCCATGCAGAGCACTTCATGTGTACAGACATAAGTAGAATAGAGAAGAAAATCTTTTGGCAGTTTCTCTATTAAGATAATGAGGTGTGTTTCAGAGAGTGGACAGGGCATTATGATTTCTTCACTATTTAAAGTAAAGGAACAATTTCTACTGTAGTCATTAAAAGTTCCCAAACCTGAGGTGTTCAGATCACTGCTAGACTGCTAAGACCGTCTCAATTCTTTGCATAAAATGGATAAAGTTTCCATACTCTTCCTTAAACTTTGCTTTTGGATCCTACTGAAAAATACCCCCATTCTTCCTTGGGATTCTGAGCCCAAGCTCTTCCTAGTTATGTTAGGTTACAAAGCACTGTATAATCTGTTTAAAACGTCCAATCTCATATCCAAGGAAAAGCTCTTTCCTTCCCAACATTCATGCTCCCTTTCACAGACGCTTGGTCTTCTGGGTGGTGGAGAACCAAAAAGATTATAAAGGACCACAGTCTGTTTACTTGGTTTCAGACCACTGATCGTGGAGAGCATGGATGGCTTCTCTGAAATGCACTACAGGATCTCAGATCCAAAAAATTTCTTGATGTGGGTAATGTGGATCTAGCTTCAACTCTTCCATTTGTAGCTGTTCACATATAGCCCCTTTACTTCTGGGGTCCTGTCTCCAGCGAGCAGCCAGCTTGGGTGGGGGGCACTAAGACCCATCTGAGCTATTTATTTATGCCTGCTGCCTAGGGAAACTAAGCCTGCATCACAACCAACCCCTCCTCCATCTCCCCCCACCCTCTTTTCTTGATTGTCCATGGAACTGGGCCAAATATAAGCAGATTCGCCAAGAAAAATCACATCCTAATTTCCCCCTTCTTTCAGAAGTCCCTAAATGTTTAGAACAAGTTTTCCTAATGTTCTATTTTCCAATTGGCTTCAAGGAGGGGAATGAATCACCTCCTCTTCTATTCATTGGAGAAAGAGTCTCTCAGCAAGAATCCTATCCAGTGCACAGACTCAAGAATCTTTCCCCGGTTCCTTTCCCCCGCAAATCAAGCCCCCTCCTCCTCCTATATGCTGAAGTGGGGGTCATAGGAGCACCAATCTACTGATCCTTAACAACATACACAGAAGTCTTTAAGCCCCGTGTCTGACAGCGGTGACCTCGTTAGAGTGTAGGAAGACTTATTTTCATGTGTGGGTCCTGGTAGCCAATTCTGGGTCCCAGGAGCCAACTGTAGGTATGTGGAAGAGCCCCTGGAATCCTGTTACCTAGCTTTTAGGAAGAAGGACATTTCAAACCTCCCCCATGGCCACACCCCATAATTAACCTCACCAGTTGTAACAGTAGCTCTGTCTCTACTCATCATAGTGGCAGAGCAATACAGAACAAATACAGTCTGCTTTTAAATTAAAATTTGTATCAAGGTGGGCGCCTGGGTGGCACAGTCGGTTAAGCGTCCGACTTCAGCCAGGTCACGATCTCACGGTCCGTGAGTTCGAGCCCCGCGTCAGGCTCTGGGCTGATGGCTCGGAGCCTGGAGCCTGTTTCCGATTCTGTGTCTCCCTCTCTCTCTGCCCCTCCCCCGTTCATGCTCTGTCTCTCTCTGTCCCAAAAATAAATAAAAAACGTTGAAAAAAATAAAATAAAATAAAATTTGTATCAAGGAAGGTATTGTATACACTGCTTAGTTCCACTTAGTTAAAACTCCATTAACTGGATTTCCAGATTATTAATAATCTCTGTGCTCTATGCCCCTGGGAGCAGTAGCAGCAAAGGCCGTCTTGACACAGAACACCAAGCTTGGATCTAGAAAGCATGCAATACATCTCGGCATTAAGCCTCTGCCTGTGAAGCTGGTCGTTTTGTTTGATTTGATTTTTTTTTTAACCTGCAGATTACAAAGATCTGCTTGAAACTGGTTGGACTAACCCCTCTTCCCTGTTAAAATATAGGGAAGAATGGGGTTTTAGGAACCATTCTTCTCAGATGGCTCAAACAGAGCCATTCAATGCTTATGTTGTGGCACTTTATAATAAAAGCAATCTTAGGGCTTCAGAACGAATCAAAATGGTCCTTAGCACAAGAGTCAGAGGATTTTTTCATCAATAAGTAGAATAAAAGCTGTAAAAATAGAAAGCATTTTTATTTTTCAAAAAGTACGATATGGTGCTGTATTTTTTTAAAGAAGAAAAAGGCATAGGTATTACAAAGATATTTTGAGAGAGGAGCGATTGCAGATCATACTGGTGGAAAGTGGGGACTAGAAGTAGAGCCTCCATGTGTGGACACCCCTCCCACCCCTGGGATCCCATCTCTACTTGTTCCCTGCAAAGTGACTTTTTTTTTGACATGTATATTGCATAATGATGTCAAAGTTAAGGGCATCATTTATATACATCACAGTCACATAACTGTACTGACTCAAAGTTATCAGCGGACAGACAGGTGCAAAGCTTCTGAATCTCCCTGATGAAGCCTAGAGCTGGAAGGGGAGGGACCCTGCCTACACATATCCGGGATCTGCACATGCAGCCACAAACACAGTCCAGAAGACAATGTGCACACACACCTCAGCACACCTGTGTACAGGAGTAAGTGCTGCCCCTGCCCCTGCCATACTCTCTATGAACTCTGAAGCGGCTCTTCTCTCCCAAACCTGAAATGCGTGCCCTTACTTTGAGGAGACTGACAGGGAAGATGCACAGCCAGCTAGGGAGAGGGAGTACTTTGTAGAAGTGTCGCCTGATCTTTAAAGATCCAATGTGTATGTTCAAACCATTTAAAAAAAAGGTTTTATATGTAAGACAACTTTTCACACAAACTATATATTACCACGTAAACTCCTGAGGTCAAACTTCTCAACCTACTGAGTGAGCGATCATATGGGATCAGAATTTGCAACAGTATACAAGCTTGCCCTCCCTCCCTTCCTTCCCCTCCCAACACCCCTCCCCTCCCTTCTGTTCCCTTCCCTTCCCTTTCCCTTCCTTCTCTTCCCTCCCTCCCTCACTCCCTTCCTTCCTTCCTCTCCCTCCCTCCCTTTCCCCTCCCCCCTTCCTTTCCCTTCCCTCCCTCCCTTCTTTCCTTCCTTTCTTCCTTCCTTTCTTCTGAGTTAGATGGGAAGTACCTTTGTGTAAGTATTACAAAGGCACTTTATGCAGAGCCTTAGCAAAGTTTATGCTTAAGGAAACCTGAGTCTGCAGGATATAAGAAAAGGAAGGGTCTCAAGTTCCTTCAAGAAATAGGAATGTGTGGAGTTTTGTGAGGAAGGAGATTTTTGATAGCAGGGATGAGGCTGAAAAGAATTTAAGGGTAACCAGAAAAACTAGACTAGAGGGCAGTGGAGTGATACTGTGAAGTTGTGAGAGGGACTATCTCACGCACCCCAAGAGCCTAAACTGTCAGTGGTCCTTCTGCCATATCCAGCCCATTTTGAAGCGCATGGGAATGAGTTCCTTAGGTCCCAACTGGTAATTTCCTTTTTTTTATAGCTTTGGGATGCAGACATGTCTGTTCACTTACAAATAACAAAACATACTGTAAACATCTTTCTGAGTTAGTGGTGTGTGTTCTCTCTGGGGGAGGCTAAGGAAGAGGCAGCATCTCTCTCCAGTCACCTGACCACACTCCTCCCCTGGGCTGGGGGACAAGTGTCTGCCCTCAACAGCATTCCCAGGTGAATAAACCACAGCAGCAGACAACTCCCCAAGCAAGAGAAACCAGAGGCCATTTGTCTTGTTTTTCTCTCATAGCTCACGCAAAGACATCCCACTCTGGGAAAGACAGAACCAGTCCCAACACTAGGGTCTTCCACAGAATTAACAAAACAACTGCTGAGAGAAGATTCAAAAAAAGTTATGTGTTCTCTTGAAGTTGCTAAATATAGTAAATAAGCCAGTTACGATACGCCATTTACCATGTGGCAAGTCTGATAAGGAAGAGCAATCCTTCTTGCTGCCTCTTCCATCTATCTAAGCTATGTCTTTCCCCAGACACACAAAATTCATCTTTCTCCCACTCTGGGATCTCTGGCTATGCTTGTCTACCTAGCTCTATTTTTCTTGTGCCCCTGTTTCCTCCACGTTTCTTGAAATGGTGGTCCATTTTCCCCATCTCTGCTTGTCTCATTTTCTCTTCATTTCATTAACCTGGCACCTTCCCTTTTCTAGTCACCCGGTGGTTTATGTCATGATGGACATCCATATTATCCAGTGCAAAGAATATTTTTGGAATTTCATTTTTGTAATGGCCTACTATCAAAATTCTCTAAGGCCACAGTTTCTAAGATATTTTTATACCTTTCTGAAAACATAGTGCCAAAATCTTTTCAGTTTTCTGTGTTCATCTGGGATCCCAGAACTAGACCCTTGGTCTGTATTCTTTGCTCCATGATTTTATCCAGGATTAGGGTTTTCATTACACTGCCCATGTGCTGATGAACCTTCTAAGCCCTAATATACACATTCCACTATGGCTGGACTCACCCCTGTAGGATGTCCTTAAAAAGTCACACATCTACCTATCTTTATATTTATCATCTTTCATTGAAAATCTTCCTTTGTTTTTTATTCATGTATAGTCTCTGGTGTAGTCCTTAATCCTCAATATTGCCCATACTTTTTTTTATGTTTTTTTAACATTTTATTTATTTTTGAGAGAAACAGAGAGACAGCATATGAGTGGGGTATGTGCAGAGAGGGATACACAGCATCTGAAGCAGGCTCCAGGCTCTGAGCTGTCAACACAGAGCCTAACATGAGGCTCAAACCCACAAACCACGAGACCACGACTGAGCCAAAGTCAGACGCTTAACTGACTGAGCCACCCAGGCGCCCCAGCCATAAATACTTTTTGAATGAATTTGTAATGTTTAATCAGAGTCAATGATGGCTTCTGTAAATTGGCTGTGTGAACCAAAGTAGTTTACATATTCACCTAAAAGCATCAAGTTACTTGAGTGTATAGATGTAATCCCAAAGACTGAAAATATAAAAACCCTAATGGGGCTCCTTCTATGAAGACTTTCCTGACTCTTTCTGTTTCTCTACCACCCTGCCTCTCACTAGCTATAGATAGCTAGGAAAATAAATATGACAATTTGTGTGTCAAATAATTTATTACTTCATCTATAAAAGTATAGAGCTGACCACACTGTAACATGGTTAGCTACATATCTGTCTTTCTTACTATAATGCAAGCAAGCTTCCTAGAGGCAAAGTAAGACTGCACTTAATTATTTTTATTCCATCTGTGCCTGACATAGTTGGCACTTGATATACTTGGACAAATAGTGAAATCCATTAGATTTTGTTTTAAATGTAGGAGTTTCTTCTCACTTTAATTTTTATGTAAGGTTTTACAAGATGAAGAAATATTCGCTTTTAAACATTTTTTAATTAATATGTTTTAAGCCACCTACTCTGCTTAGAATAAAGGACAGGTAAATCCTAACATCACCTGTTTGAAGGTAACCCCGTGAGTGATGAATCGTAGGCTCTTAAATATTGAAATAAACAGTGCTATTCAATTTCAGACACAAGGATACAAATATCAATCTTTGGAGAGCTTCTTCAATTGCATGCCAGAGACTCTGATAGCCAATCTGGGCACTTTTCCTTTCACAACCCTCAAAGAGTCATGGCCAGGAGAGATGGAGTCTTTCCTGTCTCTCAGGTGAACAAGAATTGAAACACATCAGAGAGGTGATAAAGGTGAAAATTGCCACAAAATACTATTTTCTCCATCTGCAAAAAGTATGTAAATATTATTTTATAGCAATATTCCAAGAATGAATGGTCATCTAAAATAAATAGTGAAACTTACTACCATTATCAGAGCATTTTTATTTAATAGGACTACTGTTCACATCTCATATCTTAACCCTTCAACCAGCTTTGTGAATTTCGACCAGGAAAATGGCAACTTTTTGGGAAATGGATCAGATTATCCTTAATCAGTCTACTATAATCATTTCAAATGTCAGGCCTTACAAAGACCCCTGACTAGATGATTTTGATTTAGTTTTAAGCTACCCAAAGAAAATGAAGTTAATTACATGGCAACCTAAAAACTTAGTCAGCAATCCATCATTCTTGTGGCTAAGACACCAAACTGGCAAATAATCTATTCAGTGATATGGCTCAAATGGTTTCATAGTCTGAAATGTTTCTGGTTCATTTGTTGTGGTCAATAATCTGAAAATTGTTTCCTCAATGATCCAGTAAATTCATAATCTTAAATATGATACTGTTAAAAGGGACAACAAAAACATACTTCAGGAGCAAGTGACACAAATTGTCTGTTATGCAGAGGAAATTAAAGAGAAGCCAACACTTTGGTGAACAAAGCTAAAATTCTATTATAAAAATACAGCTGTCACACTACCAAAAATTACTTCTCCCTTCAGAGTCCACCAGCCAAGAGGGTGATTATTCACTGACAAAATTTTATTTTTTCATATTTGTTCCCCATAATAGACCTAGGTTAAATTCCTTTGAATATAAAAAGTTAAAGCAACTCTTTCATAGAAGTAATAACTCAAATGAAAAGCAAAATGAATAAACATAATTTTGCAATCATTCCTTTATCTAAGAACATATCTCAAATATTCACACAGCTCTACACTGATTAGCTGAGTCAATGACTTTTAAAGTGAGTCACTCCACAAAACAAAGACATAAAAAGTCATTATTTGCTAAAACCCAAATGAAAAATATACCACATATATTTAGATAATTAATCTCAAGTCCATTTATGAAAAGGAGAAAAAATAACTGTTTCATGGCTTTAAAAACCAAACATACTTGATTATTTAAGTCTCACGACAGTAAGAGTTTCTGAACAAAATTATTCAATGTTATGTGAAAATATGGGCATAATAAAACCTTCTGAGCACTAGATAAAGTCAGAAGTTGTGGGTCCTGATTTCAGTAGCATGAGTCACCATGGCAAATGTGGTGCAAGCTAACTTTATCTCAGCTCTCCTTGTACACAGTAAGCAGCTCATGACTACACCATAACTCAATATTCATAAACAGTCTATTACGTAGCTGAGGCTGCCAGATTTTCATTTCCTACTGTCTAGACAGCCAGTCTAAACACTGTATTATGAAGCCTCCATGGAGTATAATTCCCCAAAGACTTCTTAAAGCTCCTGGTGGTGTTAACTATGCCAGACACTCCCATTTTATTGCCTTTCTATGGTACAGTCTGTGTGCACAAAGACAGAATACAGGATTCCTTGGGAGAAAAAAAGAGTCAGTCATCCTTTAACTTGTAAAATCAATAAAGCCTTAACAACCAAGCACCCTCTCTCAGCCTACAATCCTCCTGATGGCTTTTAAACTGTGTTCAGCAGTCAGGGTGCACAGTTTTCAGTAGAGAAAACACTGCATTTTCATAAAATACACAGTGCATAAAATATTTCCTGAGAGAGAAACTCCTGGGATTAAAATGCATGCTTTTACAGATTATTATAATATTCAGGGTATTGACATGCCTAAATACTTTGTAAAAGTATTTGTAAAAAACAAAATAACTCTGTCTTCAGCTTTAACACCAGGTGAAGAGTCAATTATAATCAGTTTTAAACCAAAACTAGAAGAAATGGTTTACACCTGAGAATACCCAAAGGACAACCAATGACAGTCAGCCAAAGCCAGGCAGGGCTTCCAAAAAAAGTGTGTAAAATAAGAATATAACCTAAACATCAGGTGCAAAAACCAACATGGGATCAAAAGTCAGAGAAAGAAAATGGCAGAAAGAATCCAGGCAATTATGCTGTCCAAAAAACACTCAACGGAAAGTAAGACACTGAAATATGTGAGCAACAGTTTGACATCAGGAGAGTTTCTAAAACTATTAGAGCAGATTACATGGAAATTATTACTTTGTGTATGCCTTCCTACAAAATTGTGATCTTACAGACAGGAATGGATTTTTAAATCTAAATCCTTATTATAAAACACAGTTCCTGGAACATAACAATATGGTCACAAGAAGTTTGTAGAATATACTGAAGGAAAAGAGGCAAAACTGGCAGATATAATCACAAAATGATTGATACCTGACTCAGTTTACCAGTAAACCTTAGGCTACACCTTGAAAAGAGAAGTAGATATGTAGGAGTATATGGCAGAAATGAAACAGAAATTCGTCAACTTACAATATGTACACTGGACATGAGTTTTTCCACGTAAAATTAGAAGGGCAGAGGACACATTCTGGGTTTATGGTATATACGGTACACCAGCTCTTTAATATGTTTTTTTTTAATTTTCTTAAATGTTTACTTATTTTTGAGAGAGAGAGAGAGAGATAGCAAGCGAGCAAGCGGTGGGGTGGGAGTACAGAGACAGAGGGAGACACAGAATCCTAACTAGGCTCCAGACTCTGAGCTGTCAGCACAGAGCCCAATGTGGGGCTGGAACTCACAAACAGTGAGATCATGACCTGAGCCTAAGTCAGAGGCTTAACTGACTGAGCCACCCAGGCTCCCCGATACACTAGCTCTTTAAAGCGTGATACAGGATGGTCCCCTGCACACCAATCAAATCAACGATCAAAAAATATTTTCTAGTTGTCAGTATTTACATATTTAGGATATACATTTTGTTAACCTTATCCCCAACTATTTTGTGTTGTGGGATGGCACTATAAATGCAATTTATTTTTTAGTTGTTTATTGCCCGTGTATAGAAATAAAACTATTTCAATCACTTAAATCCATTAAGACTCATTTTGTGGCCCAGGGTATGGTCTTAATGCATGTTTCCTGCATGCTTGAAAAGAATTTATGTTCTGCTGTTGAGTGGAATGCTTTAGATATATCAACTAAGTCATATTGGTTGACAGTGTTGTTCAAGTATTTTTATCCCTAATAATTTATGAATTACATTTCTATCAATTTCTATGACAGAGATGTTGAATCTTCAATTGTAATTGTTCATTTGTCTATGTTTCCTTTCACTTCTGTCAACAGATGTTTCATGTATTTTAAAATAACTACTATTAGATTATCATATACATCTAGGATTTTTAAGTTTTAGTAAATTGACTCTTATCACTATGACATGTCTCTATGTCTGCTAATATCTCTTGTCATGAAATTTACTTTTATATTTACATTAAATTTTTGAAGGTATATAATTAAGTCTAGATTTCTATCTACTCTTATGGTTGCTACATTTTAAGTGGAGAATTTATACCATTTACATTTATAATATTTGTTAATATGGGTTGGTTTAAATCTATCATCTTGCTGTTAGTTTTCTAAATTTTATATTTGTTCTTTCTTATTTTTTCCTTTTTTTGCTTTCTGGATTACTTAAATTGTAGTATTTCATTTAATGTCTCCCTTTAGCTTACTAGCTACACTTCTTTTAAGTTTTTAGTGGTTTCTCTAGATTTTACAATAGGTATTTTTCACTCTTCATGGTTGGGGGTAAAGAATATGTTTATTATATTGATTATAGTGATGTTTCATGGTGTATGCTTGTGTCAAAAGTTATCAAATTTATACCTTACAATGCTGCATTTATTGCATGTCAATTATTCCTCAATAAATCTGTCTTAAAAAAAAGGAGGAAAAATAACATCAAGGTAATTGGCACTAATATTTTTGTAAGGTTTCATAAAGTCCACTGCATGGTAAGAACTGTAGTACTAGACAAAATCCTGCCCAGTATATATATATACTATACATGTTGTATGTATGTATGTGTGTGTGTGTATATACATATATACATATATATAGCATGTGTAAATATATACGTATATATATGTATACACATATGTTATATATGTATATATATTGTGTACATACACATATATACAATACCAAGTAATATTGTTGAGTTTTTCCTTTGGGAACTTAGAACATATTATTTCCTTCTTTATTTATTTTTATAAAGTTTATTTATTGAGAGAGAGAAAGAGAGCGCAAGCTGGGGAGAGGCAGAGAGAGAAGGAGATACAGAATCTGAAGCAAGCTCTAGGATACGAGCTGTCAGCACAGAGCCTGATGTGGGGCTCCAACTCACAGACCACAAGATCATGACCTGAGCCGAAGTCAGATGCTTAACCTGAGCCACCCAGGTGCCCCAGAACATATACCTTTTTTAAAATCCAAGATAAATCTTGAAACATCACAAGTCATTTTTGAAATGTTGGTACCTCCAACTGTCTTAACTACACAATAGACTTGGAAGAAAAAAAAAATGACCAAAATTTCATAATTTAAAGGAGCCAAAAATCAAATATTTAACTATGAGTATTTCATTCCAAAATGTGCTCTTACCTATATTAGATTCATCTATTCCATTTTTTTTTCCTCTTACTTTTCCTCAGTAATGCTTCTGAAAATAGGTTGGCAATTTTTTTTTCCCCTTTAAGGGCCATAAAATAAATATTTTAAGGTTTGCATATTACATTCAGTCTGTGTCTCATATCTTTGTTTTTCTTTTTTATAATGCTTTCAAGATGTGAATACAATTCTTACCTTGAGGGCTGAACATAAACAAGCCGCAGGCCATAGTTTGAAAACCCCGCTCTAGAATAAATTGCTTTTTGATATTATTTGGGACCTCATCAATTACCCTGGGCCATAAGCACTCCAAAGGCAGACACACAGTAATTGGGCATCACAGTATACATTCAACATATTTCCTTCTTACATTTCACCTAAATATGTATGAGAAAAATATTCAAAAACTTTTGCCTCTATTCAGTTGGCACAGAGTAAGAATTGACACGTTAACATTTTAGTGGTTTTCTTGAATTCTAGGCTTGGCTTCCAAATATTTTTAAGTTAACGGAAATCTTGAAAAACCTTGAACTAAGCTAAGGAAGTCAACTGTTTTGTTATTGCAAATATATTTTAAGCTAACTGGTAATATTTTAGCTGTACAGTTTTCTCATAAGTTAAAAATTCATTTTTCCCAAATAAAAGTCCATATACATGTTGTACAATAATGCCTCTTTTTTTTGTTTTTTGGAAACTACGTGATTTTTAAAAATTGAATTAGAGGTATATTTGGAAAGGCTAACAAAAATACATAGAACATTTACTCTTATAGAGCACATTTTTTTATTTTTTTATTTTTTAGAGAAAGAGAGAATGTGCAAGGGAGTGAGAAGGGCAAAGGAAGAGAGAGAATCCTAATAAGCAAGCTCCATGCTCAACATGGAGTCACACGTGAAGCTCGATGAAGGGCTTGAACCCACGATCCCAGGATCATGACCTGAGCCAAAATCAAGAGTCAGACACTCAACTGAATGAGCCACCCAGGTGCTCCTAGAGCATACATATTTTTAAAACTGTCTCCTCTATCCTCATTTTGTTTGAATGTTTCAGCATTATTATTTATACATTCATCAGATGTTTATTAAGCATCTAACTTTTCTTCTTAGAATACAATGGAAAACAAGATCATGGTCCTTACGATGACGGAGTCTATGGTCTATGAGAATGAAAGGTGAAAAAAAGAAATAGACAACATAATTACAAACTACTGAAAGTGAAGGAAGTAAACAGGACAACTCCGGATACAGTAGCTTCCAATATGAAAGCTAGGACCTAAAGGTAGAAGAAAAGACAATATTTTGAAGATATCAAAGATATCAAATGAAGTGAAAAGACATCAAATGGAAGTAGTCTTATGCGTTTAAGGAGTTATTTAGAGATTAGTTGTCTGTGGTGCGGCCCATGAGGAAGTGGCCAGAAATAAGGCTGAGGAGGTAGTGGGGAGTAAGACTCACACTGCTATTCAGAAAAAAGACTGGAGGCGGAAAGAGAAGCAGAAAGACCAGGAAAGAATCCATATGCCCTCTTCCCCCAAGGAAACATAGTCCTGAGATGAGAAATGACAGTGGTTTAGAATAGACTGGGGGCAGATGGATGAAAAAGGATGAAGGGACATGGAGGTATAGAGCAAAAGGGAGGTTAAATACCACAGTCTATTTGCATATTTGTAGGAATGATACAATGGAAAGAGAAAAGGTAAAGACACACACACACACAAGGAAGAAATAAAGATTCAAAGTGCCTTAGAACTTAAATTACACTGTTTTATTCAGCATGTTTTTTTAGAATAATAAAAATGAGGGAGGGGGAAGTTGTTAGTAGACTAAGCTCCTGCAAAATTTAGAAGTGTAGTTTAAAACGCAAACCATAAAGTCATCCCATGCAAGTTTTAATTCACTAATCATAAATATTTGCTACGTGCCACGCCATATGCTACATACTGAGAATACAAATAAATGGAGATATATATAACTTGACATCTGTGAGCTTATAATTCTGACACTACTTAGTCACTGCAGTGTAAATATTTTAGATTTTTCCTTTACATTTGCAGTTGTAGACAACTGAACCAAGCAAAGAAAGCAGATATCTTAAAATGGTGCAAGGACTCTTCCTCTTCTGCCTGTTCCTTTCCTTTCCTGAATAACTCACTTGCCAAACAGTTAAGTGAAACAGAACAAGGTCTATCTGGACCAGGGGGTGGAGCTGCTGTGGTGGCCCAGAGCTGGATGCTGGAATACAAGAACAATGACAGAAGTGGGAGTAGGGGTAAGGCTGGGTAGAAGGAACTGTTCAGCTGGAACAGGCAGAGGAGGGTATCCATGCATCTGGGCAGTCCAGTGAATGAAGTGAGATCTCGAGCGGGACGAAGACAGAATCTACACAGGAGGGCAACTTGCTGAAGGGTTTTAGAGCCCTAAAAGAGTGAGGAAGGTATTCACACAAAGAGTTGCCCTGTATGTGCAGTCAGAGGCAATGCTCAGTAAGGAAGGCATCCATATTCCAGGGTCAGCCTAGCACAGGGTGTCTGAGTAAATGTTTTATGTATTTTTGTTAGCCTTTCCAAATATACCTTTAATGCAGGAAGGAGTCCCCATATGGGGGCAGCCTGGTGTAAAGACTCAGAACTTAAATGGGACATGCAATGTGGGGCAGAAAGTCTGGTATAAGGAATCAGAGCCTCAGAGGAATAGGGAAGGCATCCATGAGACAATGCAGCCCCATGAACTGAGAACAAAAATCAGGCTTAAAGGCACCTATTAGGTAGGGTTCACAGGGCATCCACATGGGGACAGAGCAGCCATGAAGATGGGTGACTAATTACATACACAGGGATTGTGTATATACTGATAGTAATGGGAGCCAGGATTCTCACTGTCAGAGAGGAAATAGAGAAAAAAAAAAAAAATAGAAAAAAACCCAGAGGTGTTGAACTGGAATTAGAAACATCAGTGTGCTGGGGCACCTGGGTGGCTCGGTCGGTTAAGCGTCCAACTTCGGCTCAGGTCATGATCTCGTGGTCTGTGAGTTCAAGCCCTGCGTCGGGCTCCGTGCTGACAGCTCAGAGCCTGGAGCCTGTTTCGGATTCTGTGTCTCCCTCTCTCTCTCTGATCCTCCCCCATTCATGCTGTCTCTGTCTCAAAAATAAATAAACATTAAATAAAAAAAGAAACATCAGGGTGAACTCATGATATACAATCTTTCTAGATCATATAAAAGTATGTATAAAGGGTCAAATGTATGTAAACACTCTAGCTCTGTCTACTCCGAAAGCCTGATGACAGTAAGCACATCTATGATCTAGAGTGTGGCTTCTGAATGCATTCTCCTCTAAAAGAAGTACAGTACCTTGAAGATATGGCTAATTCCATTAATGGATCAGGAAAAATGCAAACTAAACTTGGAATCCACTGCTGGCCCAGAAAAAAAAAAAAGTGCTTAAAGAAAGAGGCATATTAAAAGGACACAAATAAAGAAGCCAACTTAAATTCATTTAATCAAAAAGATTCCCAACTAACTTCCCAGAAAAACTAGCAGAGGATCAGGATGGCAGTGTGAGCCAAAGGAGGCTGAGCTACAACCAATAAAAATCCTTCGTCGCTTTTCCTTTTTCCTCTGAGAAAGAAATTATTCTGACTTCAACTTTTTTACCAGAGATCGAATGGGTTGCTTTCCATTGCAACCACTAAGAATATGAGCAGGAGTAACTGTGCCTCCCAAGCAGTCTGAAGAGTAGGGAAAATGAGTGAGGGAGGACTGCTCAGCTCAGGGACAGAAGGTATAGATGAAGGTCCTGAGGATGAGGGCAGAATGTTGAGTGGGCGATGAAGAGCTCCCTCTCTGGCTACCCACTGTCCCTCGATATATAGGCCAAAGAGATCAAGGTACTATTGGTGTTTGGGTTCATGGGAAAGCCAACAACAGACAAAGAATAGTATCAATCTGCCCTTGGGGCAGAGGCTGTAGGAAGGTTCTAGATCTGCACAGCTGGGAAAATGTGGTTACCGGCCTCATCCTCCTGCATCTCAAAGAGCTAAGAAGCCCTGAAGGGTCCTTGGGTTGTACGAAAAGTGGTCCATACACATCATCAGATTACCATAGTCATGTATATTCACTGGAGGGTGAGGCTAGGAGAGAAGCAGAGAACCAAGATTGTTCAAACTTGAATTGAAATTCAAAAAAAAATTTTCAGTTTTTCCAACTGTGAAGAATTTTGAATTTTTCTTCACCTGTAATTTGTATCATGAAATTCTTAAATATAACTGAATAATATCTATATACCTATACCTATACATACACTATCACAAATACGGACTGATTTTTACACATGTAAATGCATACATACCCATATGAAGTAGATTATATACAGAGAGGGCACATACACAATGAAGTCTCATTTTGTGATGAATTAGATTATACCAAGAAGAGTGAAAAGCTCTTAGAAATACTTCAGGGAAGTGCCACACCTTAAAACACAGACCTGCCCTCCTCCAATATTTATAAAACAATAAAGACTTCTGACTAAGGAATAAGACATCATTTATTTGGGGGTGCCTGGGTGGCTCAGTCCATGAAGTGTCGGACTCCTGATTTCAACTCAAGTCATGATCTCAGGGTTCCTGAGTTCTAGACCTGCATCAGGATCCATGTTGACAGTGCATAGACTGCGTGGGATTCTCTTTCTCCCTCTCTCTCTGCCCCTCCCCTGCTTGCACACGAACTTGCTCACTCTCTCTCTCTCTCTTCCTCTCTCTCTCTCTCAAAATAAATACATAAATAAAACATGTTTTAAAAGGCATCATTTATTAGAGGACCACAGGAAGTTGGCAGACATCTCTGTACCTTTAAACATGGGAATGGCACTTAGAATATGGGTTTATAAGGAGATGTGATCCTCAGAACCGAGATGGGCTCTGACGTAGTACATTCCCAACTCCCATCACTTTCTTTCCTATAACGGAAGCTCGGGTGTAAGGAAGTACCAGGAGTACTTAAAATATAATCATTTTTTTTTTGTGGGGAAAGTATGCAGATTTAGATTCACATAAATTCAATACACATGATAAAACTATATTCCATGACTGTGCATTTGTATGTATGGATTGTGTCACAAATCAAAGTGTAGACTAAAAAAATCCATGCAAAAAAAAAAAAAAAAAACTGTAACAAGAATACCTGGAGGAAAATTGATAAGAAAAGGCATTTTACCTTGCCACCTACTTCAACGAATAGTTATGTTGTGCCAATCCATGACTGCATATCAAGTACCATGAAAAACCTCTTGCCTAAAGATAGGAGAAAAAAAATTAATTGGGTTGGGGGGTAGCTAACTAAAGGAAAGAAGCTCTATTTTATAATTAAAATATATTTTAACTTTGCTTTATCATATTTATAAATTATACTAGATTTCAAAACGCATAGAATTTTTATTAATTCAATAAAACTAGAAATTCTGAAGACTCAATAGGCATTGCTAAAAATAAGAAATCTGAAAGAAAAAACACTTCAGAAAATTCAAAGTATTGGCCGCAGATTAAAGAGTGGGTTAAGTGGGATTAGACTGAGCATGTCTGAGTACAGAATTGATGATCAAAGGAAGTTCAGTGCTCAAAATGTGTTTATGTATATGTAACGTAACATCCACCCTATCCGTGCAACCTGGTAAACTGGAAATATATCTCCTTTGCAACCAAACTATAGAAACCAAAACCTGTCCCCTGTAGGAAACCAGATCGGAAAAACCAGAACCCCAACTTGGAATGTTCTGTGAAATCTGATCCATTTCATTTTCCTCCCCCTGCAGGCCCACAGAGCAATCCCTCATGCAACAGCTCCACTGCTGAGGTCTGTGTGGCAGCAAGTGACATAACAGGCCCATATAAATTCTCTTAAGGGTGGCAGGATGGTTATTAAATCACTGCTGAGTCACATCTTTGTTCATCTTACAGAAATGCTACAAGCGTGATGGCCGGTAACTGTGGATATGTCGCTGGCTCTACTTCAGTAATTGCACAGAAGCCAAATCCATCTTGCTTCCTGTGGAGAGTATCTGAGGAGAAAGGAAAACTGCCGTAGCAGGTACGCATACACACACCTGAAACCTAATGTAGGCTGGGGCCTCTCTAGTCCTTGAAAGCAAGGTATGGATGCTGTGAAAGCCTGTGCAGAAAATGCCTCATCTACTTTCTGCTAAGAACTGAGAATTGTTCTCTGTTTCCAATGTGTTTCTCTTTCACACTGTAGTGCTTTATTCATTCCAAATATTGGTGTTCACAAAGTTCTGAAAAGCATATAATGAATTTTAGCAAACTTTACCTACAGTCACAAAGTAGGGAGAAAGCGGGTCAATGGGCACCTACCCTCTGAATGCATACACTTCTGTCTCATCTCCCTCTTCGATAACACCTTTCTTCTACTCACAATTCAAGCAAAACTTTCTATTACCTAGAGAAGAGACTCATGGTCTTCTTCATAATGCTGGTAGTATCTGACACACAAACACTGATTGAAAGTCTACCTTAAATGGGTTTATCAAGTCAGACACTGATTTCAAAGTCTATCTTAAATGGGCTTATCAAGAAATCACTCTCAAATTAATACATTGTGCACTGCAGGAGAAATTATCAACCTTATTATCTGTAATAGAGAAATGTAAAAGTCATGTGTACCCAGTACAAGTTTAAAAATCTAAACATGTATGCCAATCATTTTTCGAGAAAACAAAGTGAACTCACAAGGGGCTGAAGAGAGTCAAGAAAGAGGATTAACTCATGACTGTTAAAGCAGGGCTGAGATCATATATTAACAGAAAACCTGTAATAGCTATGATGTTCAGATGCCCCCTTTCATATTCAAGTGTTTACAAAATATGGTTCCAATGGGTCTTCCAGCAATGACCACCAAATGCCAAGTTACAGGGTGGCCACCGTTACCCTGGATTCATACTTTTATGAGATTTCTCTTAGAAGAATGCTACTGTCCCCCCACCCCCCACCTCTGTCTGCCCTATTTCAAGAATCTGCCCAAATCTGGAAGAGGGAACTGAATGTACCCTGAAAGCAACTAAGGACCCCATGCAATCTCTGCTTCTCCACTGAGAGGGGCTTCCCAGTTCTCTCTCTGCACAGCATTTGATACAAGTTCCTTCCCTAAAAAAGCAGATGTGAAATTACCCCATCATGCCATTGTTTGAATATGTTTAGAAGAGCAGTAAAGCAGGTGTGCCCGGTTAAATGTCTGGCTTCGGCTCAGGTCATGATCTCGTGGTTCATGGGTTCAAGCCCTGTGTCGGGCTCTGTGCTGACAGCCTGGAGCCTGCTTTGAATTCTGTGTCTACCCTCTTGCTCCCCCTCCCCTGATTATGCTCTGTCTCTATCTCTCAAGAATAAACTTAAAAAAAGAGCAGTAAAGCATTAGGAAGCCCATTGTTAGTACATGCCTAAAACCACATTCTCCTTTTTATGTATAAAGTGGCTAATATTACACCCCTCCTTTCCTCTCTCCCTCTTGTCTAATCCACTCATATGTTCTAAACTCTGAGCATCAGTGTATAAGGACAAGAGTCAGTGCTCTCTCCAAAATGTCAACATGATGTAAAGTAGCTTTGCAGAAAACATTTAATGTACTATGATTATGAACTCATCAGTGAGCTGATGACTGGTGTGAAATAACCTAGAATTTCCCAAGTTTACAGGCTCTGTAGAAATATCTTTTATTTACAACCCTGTCCCAGCTTTATATGACCTCCCCCTGCAAAATGACTCAAGCGAACATTTGTCGTGTTTTAATCATCCAGCATTTTTAGAAGATCCATTTTCTGTTTAGAAAATTCCCTATATTCTAAGTTGTGGGGTTAGTAGGCTCTTCTCTGGTAAATCAACACCATCAGCCTCTAAGCTGGCTCTTAAACTCTCCTGAAATGATGAAACATTTGCAATATCCTTTGATTGATTCCTTGGCTACTTAAACTACACTGGATTCTGTTAAATACAGTGAAAAGCCCAAATAAATCTCTGAATCTTCTCCAGGTAGAGTTAACCAGAATGACCCCCACCACCACCTCCCACCGGTTACAGTGGTGTTCGTTCACCTGTGGCTTTGCACCTTAGAACAGTATTAGAACTAAATTATTAGAAATATTATTAGAACTAAAGTTCGAGGTACATTAGTTTTTTTTTTTTACATTTTTCAAGTCTTAGAAGAACTTCCCACCTCCCCTAAAAGCTTCTGCTGAATACATGAAGCCCTCAAGTTTGTTCCTTATTTGAACTCTGAAAACATAAACTGTCTCTACAATAAAAGTACCCTTACTGAAAATAGATTGCTCCTTAAAGAGAACACAGGGAGCTAATCATTATTGTATACGTACTATAAGATACACACTGAAATAGATGCTTTATGTAAATTATGTCCTTTCATTTTCCCATTGTAACTACAAAAATAACATGAATTTCCTATTTTTTTTTTTTTTTATTACAGATGAGGAAAGTACGGTTCACAGAAATGATGTAATTTTTAGAAAGTGGCACAGCCAGGACTTGCACACAAGCCTCATATAAATCCAGTTATTTTCTTTCACTACCTCACCGTGATACAGATCTCATTTCCAGGTCCATCTTATAAACTATTGAATACTAGGTCAGGTATAACATGCTATATTTCAGGCAAATGCCACAGGGCAGGATGGTTTCCATGGAAACATGGGACCACAGAAGAGGGAAAAAAAAGTGAAGCTTGAAAGAGCTCACACACTGGAACAGGATAGGCCAGGCTGGTAGGTCCTTAGGAGCAGGTTCCTAGGAACAGCAGTCAACAGAGAGTAGTCTCATGCACACTGCAGAAAATGGTTTGCATTTCAAAAGTGATGGCCACTAGAGCAATTTCTACAGTGGCTAGCAGCAAGAAATCTGGATTATAGCTATTCAGAAGCTACAAATGGACCATAAGGTCACTTCTCATCCATGAAACAATTATTAGGCATTGACAATATAGAGAATAACTTGATGTTTGGGATATCTGACTGCCAGTAGCAGGAATCAGCTGCAAAGTTTTGAGATCACAGCATTATAACAATTCCAAAAGGAGGAGAAATCTAGAGAATCAGAGTGAAAAACAAGTTGCAACCTAGAGGTAGGATCTCAGGCACACTATAGGCAAGAACTGAGGATGATGGAATGAGGGCTGGATCACAATGCTAAGAGCCAGTGGTCACCACATGAACAAAAGATTCCAGAGATAGCTATAGACATAACTGCAATTTCAGTAATGACCCCTCTACTCTTAGATCCTTGCTTTTAGATTTTAGTAGAGATTTCCAGGGTCTCGGATTCAAGAAGAGGACACACTGTTCTCTATGTTATGTTTCACATCTTTCCATTAAACTCACTGTAAAAGCATAGTACTGAATATCTTATTGTTCAATTGTAGTTGTAAATCTTAATGTATCCCCTATGGCCAAGGTTGCTCTTATACTATATCATAATACTTTCTTATCAATCTATTGAATTTGGGCTATTTTCTTGATGTGGGACAGTGAATATTTCATTTTACATCTCTTGAATACAGGTTTCACGTTTGGGACTGGTCAATGATCATCGGCATAACAACTGGTTATCATTAGAAGGGTAATATTTTTGAAGATAATCTTTGAGCTTTTTAAAATAAACATGTACCTGCTATATTGGTGTTGCGTGTGCCACCTGATATGACTGTGGAACTCCGATGGGCAATACGTGTTCTTTTAATGGTTTTTCATGTACTTCTGGATTTTCTAGGTAAGTATCAAATTTCCATATGGATAGAGGTATCAAAACTCAATCCAGAATTAAGCTGAATGCTCAATCATCATCACATCAAATGGTTGAAATTTTTCTAAAGTAAATTTATTTTTGTCATCCCATCCCCAGTATTACCTGTTAGAGACAGATCCCAATTGCTGATCTTATATTGTTCCCTTATTTCCCTAGTCCTTTCCATAGTGTGTATTGATTTTTGCAGACATTTTTAAGGCAACCCAAAGATCTAAGACACATATGTACCTGTCCTTGGTACACATAATACTCAAATTTTATGATGGGTTGCATTATGAAAATTATAGTAATAGTGACAAACTGATGAATAGACAAATGGAAGTAATTTAGACCAGGGATCAGCAAACTTTGTCTGTACAAGTTCAGATGAAAAAACATATTGGGCTATGTGGACAATGTAGTCACCACTGCAACTCGTCAACTTTGTTGTTGCACCACAAAAGAAGCCATTAACAATAACCAAATGAGTATGGCTATGCTCCAACAAAACTTTAAATACAAAAAGTGTGGGCTATTTAGTCTACGGCCCATGTTTGCTGACCTCTGATTTAGCCACCATCTCTAAGAACACTGTGGTTTATTTAACTGTGATAAAATTATAGGATGCTTTTAACGAGGGCTCACACATTTAAATCAAAAATGCCAATTATTCTGCATTTAAGGTCGGCCAAATATAATTGGGACACACACCATACATGAGGGCATAACAAGGTCAATAAAATCCGATCTACTACCATCATCCCCATGTTCCTCTCTTACAGCTGCCATGACCACTCCACATTCTACTCCTTGATAAACTTCAGAGGAGGAAAAAAAAAAGTTTGAGAAATATTGCTGAGAAACAATGCCCCTCTGGGTAAAGTGAAGAAGTATTTCCCCCAGTGTCAAGTTCTCTGGAGGCAGATCTAGCTGAACCACTCACAAATAGTTGAGGTGCTGAGAAGAAAGGAAGACGACCATTTCATTCCCTGGCAGGTTAACTCATGAGCTGTAGAATCCTGAGTTCCATCCTTGTGCCACAGTCAGAATGAGATAGATCATGTGAACTGAGCACAATATCCATTTCTAGCCTCTGAATTTCTAAGGATTTGAAATTTGGGGTGAAAGCTTAGAAGAAAGAGCAAAAAATCATTAGTAATATTTTTGTGAAAAAAATATAATCCTCCTCCCCATCTCAATCCTACTTCTTGGAAGGTGTTCTTCAAAGCCTTCACAAGAGGAACTTGGTATTTCTTCTGAAGGGGCACAAACATTAGAAGACGTGGCAAACACTAGAAAAAACACCCAGGGCCATCACATCTATTGAGAAGAGCATGTATTTACACAAGAATTACTTGGAGACATGTACCACTGTCGAGACTGAAAACGAACCAACCAACCCTCTCTGAAGGTTCTTCAGTAAAGAAAGGAAACTGCATGAAATTCAACATCTTCCCAAAGAAAAGCACACACATCCCATACAAAGACAATCACATTGGTGGAGTTGGGATCCACCTGCTGAAGATGAATTCAGACAGACTGACACTTCCCCAAGATTAATAAAACCTTGCTTATAATAAAAAATAGTTTTCTCTCACGTCCATGTGACTCCAATTCTGGTACTGTAACTAAACATTAGAGATGGATTTATCGTGGTTGCCCATGCCTTCCCCCTTTACTCAATGTTAAGGAACATGAAAGTACATATTTTGTATATCATACCTGAAAACAGAAAAAGTCAAACATTTCATATATTCCATATATGCCAACTCAGTATATAACCCACAGGACAATGGACAGTTCACTAAGAACATTCTTATTTTATTTTTTACACAATACTTGCTTCAAAAAGAGATACAGTGAAAATTACTATATGTCATAGACATTATACATTTTATCTAGACCATTAATCCATGACACTGATTCCAAATTTGGCTAGTGCTTTAGTGTGTTCCTTCAAGAAGAAAATTGTGAAGTCATTTCTGTTCCACCTATTTATCATGAATTCTAGAACATCCAGGGGACAGCCTCCTGGACACATTTCATTTACATATGTCACCTACACCTCAATTGAGAGTCAAGAAGCCATCTTTGAGAGTTGGGCACGGTTAAAGTAGCAGTGCATTGTCAAACAGAAGCTTATTCTGTGACTGAGTAATAAATCCAACGATATCATCATGTACCAAGACGATGAGTATGCCACAGCTATTAGGTCAACTATGTGCTAGTTCACAATGAATTTTTTTCAATTACTATGGGATCAGTTATTCAATATGAGGACAGTAAAGGAATCAGAACTATTAAATATCATGTGAGTATTTAAGTGCCTTGTCTCATAAAATCCTTTAACCAAACAGTTCTGCTTTCACTAACAATGTTAATCCCAAACACTGCAATTTATTACTCTTAGAACATGACATAAAAATTATATATTGTGCCCAGTAAGGAAATGAAAGATTTTATAACACAATTTTATTTTTTTTCTATTAGTCAAGGTAATAATTTTAACAGAAAGTGTTATCCTGAGGGCATCTGGAGAAAAACATGTTAAAGACTCAGAAGCACATAAAAGCAAAAAGCATACAATCTTATTTTTCAACCTAACTCAATATTGTATGAATCCAATATAGAGATGAATATTCTAGAGATTTGAGCAAAGCTATAAGACGGGGTTGTACAGTATGAAGAAAAAACAATACTGTATTAACTAATCTGGTAGATCAGTGTCTTTTTAATACTTAGAAGAGGTATGTAAAAAACATAAGAGCAATGAACAAGAAAGCAAACAACCATAGCCATAAATGTAGATGCCATGTGATAAAAAAAAAAAAAAGCATGATGATAATTAGCTGTGTGGTGACTAACATGAGGCTTTCAATTAAATGTGATGAGTTAAACATATGTTTTTCTTTCTAAATCCTTACTGAAATAATATTCAAAATATATAAAGCCACACGAACAAAACAACAGGAAAGAATATGACAAAATGACAGAAGATTAAAAACATCAAAAAATTTTGGAAATAGGAAGCAGAAGAGCTAGAGAAAACTATCTTGTCAGAATGAAATATATATATACAAGTACACATATACATATACGTTATATATATGTATAATATGTGTGTGTGTATGTGTGTATTTACAATTGCTTGTGGATGAGTAAGCCAATCAGAAGCAAACTCATGGCCACAGCATAATTCAGAGACTAGACACTCCAGGATCTCTAAAAGGCAGGGTGAGGGGTCTGTCTCAAAACAGGAGAATTTTTTGAAAATGTATATATGTGCATCCTAAGATCTTTTCCCCAGTATTTCTAAGCAAACACTTAGAAATAATGTATCAAAATCAGGTCAGGAATGCTTCTGGACTTGGGGAAGCCAGGCACAACTGAATGTGATAAAGCTATATACCGAAGACATGATGATTAATTATAACTCTAGATTGTGAATAGTGAAATCCCCCAATTCCCTATTCAAATCTCAAAACAGGCTGGAAAACATATATATATAGAGAGAGAAATAAATATGTATAGAAATATATATATTTCTAAGCACTGTGGCCCAAAATGAAATGTAAACTTAAAAGGACTGTGATCATGGCAGGACTTGGCATGGTAGACTGTATTTTGCCTACTATGTCTCTCCCGGTACCATTGGCATTACTGACTATGTGATTTTCTTTGTTCAATTATATGTGACCAGAGAGAGCACTTCGTGGCAGATGTTGTTAAAGCTCTTTCTTGATTTACTTTATTTCTTTTTCCTTTGCCATCAAATCTTGCAGACATATCAACATGGGTCCCACAGTAAAAACAATACGGAGGAGAGCCACAGTAGAGCAGCTGTGGACAAGTGGCATGAGTGAAAAGTAAGAGATATGGCCTTCAACAAAACAGAACGACTTTGGAATCCAGTGAAAAAATAAAAGACATAAATAATATGTAGAAAGTAATAAGGTGGCAGAAGAGCAAGTCTCATACAAATAATCAGTTTTGTGATTATTCATTTGAAACACTGGAAGCCACAGGAGAGTGAATGAATGCCTTGCAAATCTTGACAGACTACTGTTTCCAACACTGATGACTATATTCATATAAACTATCCACAAAATGTGACAAAGAGATGTATTTTTAGGTAATATCTGAGAAACAATGCACTTCTTATGAACCAGGGAAAGCTTCTCAAAGATGCATTCCACCAAAATAATGTAACAAACCAAGAAACAGGATGAAACACTGTTTTACAATGAGAAATTTGACCATTATTTCTGGTCCCTGGAGAAAGACTAAACCCTTGGAATTTCCAAAGTGAGAGGAAGGTCTCTGTTAATCAAGAACCCTTTAGATCACACCTTAGTAAACATTAATGAGATGATGAGGACTGAGGGCTGGTCAAGAGAAAGGCCAACCATGTGATCAGAGGGTTAGGACTTTGAGCCAACCCAACCTCCAGGGAAGATCAGCCATGGGGCCCATGATTAAATCAATCACACTTACATAATGAAATCCCAATAAAAAATTTCTACATTAAGGCTCACTAGAGCTCTCTGGCTGGCAATATGCTTACAGGGAGGCACACTCTGATTCCATGGGGACAGGGTATGGTAACAGGGTAGGAGAAGACAGGATTCAGTAGGCAGAGAGGGAAAGGATTAGCACCTGAGGTCACCGGATTGGGAAAAACATGTATTTTGGAACAATGCCTGGAGGGTCTGACCACAGCAAACTCCTTCAGGCGTAAGGTTCCTCTTAAGAATTTAACAGACCCCACCTACCCCCTCCCCCCACCTCAGCTTTCCCTCAGTAATTTGACAAAAGACCTAACTGTGGCCAAAGACTACCCCTGATACAATGAAAACAAGCCAATCAGGAACGTATAACCCAGCGCCTAGAGCTATCAAACCTGTAAGGGTAGAATGTGAGAAGGAACAAGGGGGAAGGGAAGATGGAGGGCTGATCAGCAACTTATAAAACAAGGACCCTCCCCTATAGTCCTGGGGCATTCACTTAAGAGAATATCACCTCTCTGTAAAGAGAGCTTATCCTACAGTTCCTCCTTTCTGATGTTCTAATTTGCCTGCTGCTTATTTTGTGTCAACCTCTCTATTCTTCAAAGCAGCAAGACGAGGAATCCCAGGTATTGTGGTAAAAAATCCTGCAACAGAAGCTCTGGGTTTGGGACTCTCCCAGACCTATTCCATAGTATCCTGTAAAATTAAAATGTAATTCTAAGAATACTTTTCTCAGTTCTGTGAGTCTAACAAATTATTGAATTTGAGGATATCCTGGGAACCTGTGAATTTGTACACAGTTGGTCGGAGTTGTGGGTGGCCTTGGGAGACCCAAAGTGGAGCTGGTGTCTGAAGTGAGGGCAGTTGAGAATCATGTCTTTAATTTGTAGCGTCTGTGTTAACTCTGACTCGTTATCAGAATTGTACTGCCATATACCAGTTGGTGTCAAAATATATGCAATCTAGGGAATATAAAAGCCACCAAAGGAAAACAGTCAAAAAATTCTAAGCCTGCTAATGCAAGGAAGCCGCAGTTCGGTAGCCTGCAGAAGAGCTGAAGAGAAATCAGCCCAGAGCGCAGGATGAAGGAGGCCTTCAACAAGCTGATAGGTGGCTTGATGGTTTTGGTCATATTTACAGAATATTTTTAATTCTTTGATGAATTTTGAGTAAACTTGTGAAAGTTATATTAAAAAAAAACTAGGCAAATAATAAAAGGCACTTATTCACTCCAGGTAAGTCCTAAAATTATAGAAAATAGAAAACATAATACACTGTATGTCTCAGTTCTAAATTATAAAGGCATAAAATTTAAACACCCCCCAACTACAACTCTTTTAGAAATATAGGAGAGTAAAGGTTTGTTTGATATGAGAGAAATAAATATCCATCTTCCATATTCTTATTTGTAAGTCAATACTGTCCAAAATTGGAAATTCAATAAATTGCATAAAGTGGGTTATTTAGAAATATGAAGGCACAAACCATAAACGGTGTTTGGTTAAAACTTGTTTTTAAAATCATATACATGCTACCAAGTGACAACCATGCAAATCCATTTTTAAAAGGCATATAGGTAAAGAGTCAACCATAATTAAGAAAAAGTTAAAAAATACTTCGGGTCCACATTTTCAGAAAAAAAAACAAGCAGGTTTACAAAATATGGCTGGTGACTAAAGACAAGGAAAAGCAGTAGGAAAAATTCTGAGTTTTGAGTCTTTGAAACTAAAAGAGCCAGCTAAAGGGTGAACCAATCCAGTTAGTATGAGGATAGCCCGATAAATTTTACTATGTAAAAGTACATTTTTAGAATAATGGAACAAATTCAGTTTATCTTTAAAGAAAATATAAAAATGGTAAATGGTATTACAATAAATTTATAAAAAATAAATGATCAATACATGCAGAGTATTTGAATGACTTTACAATGGTTGAGAAGAAGCTGTTCTCAAAGACTCTTCACTTAATGGTTTTAGTGTTTGGGCATGGAGATAACATAAAGTGCAGGGGAGGGCTAACCTAGCCTTTATTCAGGACTGCTCTTGGCTGACTCATGACTGCTGAGCTCTGAGCCTTTGGAAAGTTTTGCCTAATAAGACTGTTTTTGACTGCCTGCAGTCTTGGGCTATACTGTTCCTGTTTGACCAGATAGTTTATGCTAGCAATACGACTTATGGTAAACCGAGGCTTCTTCTCTTTGATGTTCTGGAAGTTAACTAGCAGAGTAGTTACCTGTATAAGCCACATGCAATGCCTGCCTGAATGACCACTAATACAAAGGCTCAGTGCATCCTGGGAGATTCCACTGGAGAAGACACCTAGAAGCTTATGACTGGTTTCTCCAAGACCTTCTCTCCCGTGCACCTTTTGTTCCAACTGGCGATTTTCATCTTTTTCTCTTCATACTTCTAAGCCATACTCATGTATAGGAGCTCCTATATAGAGCTCTGACTCCTGTGAGTTCATCTAGGGAATCAGTCATAGGGTGGCCTTGGGGACTTCTGACATTTGTAATGTTAAAGATTATCCTAAAATACTAAAATTTGGCATTATGTAAATATGCATGTGTTTCTATTGCCTGAAAGTTAAGTTAATGTGACTTCTCTGGTTAAAGTTGCCAGCTATTGTTACTCTTATTTACTATAAATTTCTTTTAACTTTAGATGTATTTTGTTGTTGTTTTACATGTTAATAGCCTACTTGCAATCCAAAACTCTCGCATTAGAGTAGAAGTGAGCTTTACCTGCTCTTCTGATGTCTTCTAAGTAGATCCATTACCTCACCAATCCTGCACATGAAATTTAACCCCAAATTTTGCTATGAGCCACAGTAACTAACAGGTACCATACAGAAGAAACTAGTAACCCTCCCAGCTGAGTTCAGGACAGCCAGCCTACCAAAATCTCTTTTTTGCTATAACTAAGGTCAAATTGGTAGCCACCAGTACCAAAAACAGATACACATTTCTCCTAATTCATAGTGCTGTTTAGAAGGCTCACCAAAATAAGGTGCCTGAGAAGGGCTGTGTAAACTCAATAAAGATGTCAGTTGTTCCCATGACTAGATGTTTACGGATTAAAGCAGTTGCCAACATGCTCAAATGGTTTCTTTTACTCATGTTTGACTCCCTACTCAGCTTCATCATGAAGAAAAGACTCTCTGAGATATGTTTGGGTCTCAGTGTTGACCCAGTAACAGAGGAAAGATTTTCAGAGTAACATCCTGCTTACCAAGGTAGCACAGGATCTGCAATGAGGTTTTCCCAAAGTCAGGATCAAGAAATCCCTTTTGAGTGGTGTTTATCAGCTAGCTGGAATGGGTCACATTCCCTCAGGAATTTCTAATTTGAAGAATAATTAGAACAGATTCTTTCAGACTAATGAGACTGGGTTTTCAAGGTTGAACACCAAGTGTGGGGAGACTAATTTTTGTGTGTGTGTAAACAAAGCTGCATCTGCTGTGATCATTAACTGAACACCTTTCTCTAATACATAATTGATGTTTCCTATTTTTTTTTGTTGTTTGTTTTGTCTTTGAGCTGTTGTTTGCGCCAAGCATGCCCTGCCCCTTGCTGTGTTTCTGGTCCTTCAGACTCCTGTTACAGTAACAAGAAGCAATCCTGCAGGGAGAGCATCAGGTCTTTTCCTTCCCTCTGTGCTTTCAAAAGTTAGTTTCTATAAAAATGCATGGTGCATGTAGAAAAAGATTACTGTAATGTGTGAAAAGCCTAGCTTCAAATTTTTCTAAGTAAAATGAATGCTTTATTTTCCTTGAGAAAAACAGCAAACTGTAATGTGAAGAGGAAAAGGAAGAGGTACAAATCATCAACCCTCTTCTCTTTCTTCCCCTCATGTCTCACACACAGTACAAAGAACTCAGCCCACCTTCCCCAGCAGGAAACTAGGAAGGTGCCCTTTAAAAGGCAGAGAGAAGTACTGACGTGACTAAAAATATAGAGAGTGACAAAAAGTGTTTGTCTGATCTTCCTCCGCTTTCCCTATGTTTTCCTTTATTCTTACTCTCCTATTTGCAGCCTGCAAGTTTTAATAAAAGATGAAGGTATTATTGTAGAAGACACAGAGGCCATTACCAATGCAAATTCACTGAATAAATATGATCATGGATTGTTTACACCACGGATATCCTATTAAAATGAAGAGTAGCCTAAGAAAAACAAAACCAACAAAATCAACTTTCTTCAACATGATTATGCAAACGTACAAGCCAACGCTTCAAAAAATTGTTACTGATCTTATTTCCCTGTACCAATATTTTGTGATAAATTGACAATCTCATTTTGCTTCCAAAACAAATTCCATCTTTGATTTGCATCATATTTATTCACTCAACAGCAAGTTACTGAATGCTGGATCTGCTAAGTGCCACTCTTTTAAGGACCAAGGATACAACACTGAACAAAACAGACCAATCTCTATCATGACAGAATTTGTGCTCTAATGGAAAAGGGGAGACAACACACGACATGAGTTAACACGTTTGATAATGTACCTTAAAAGTAACAAGTGATTTGGGGTGCCTGGGTGGCTTAGTCGGTTAAACGTCCAACTTTGGCTCAGGTCACCAACTCACAGCTTGTGAGTCCGAGCCCTGCGTCGGGCTCTGTGCTGATAGCTCAGAGCCTGGAGCCTGTTTCATATTCTGTGTCTCCCTCTCTCTCTGACCTTCCCTCGTTCACACTCTGTCTCTCTCAGTCTCAAAAATAAATAAACGTTAAAAAAAAATTTTTTTTAAAAGTAACAAGTGCTTTGATGAGAAAGAAAGCAGGCTTATGGGTTGCACAGCAAGGGGGAAGGGCAACTTGACATGAAGTCAGAGTAGTAAGGGTACTCAGCACAAGGTGGGCTTTGCCAACCATCATTAGGACCCTGGCTTTCAATGTGAACAAAATGAGACAGGCATTGGGCTGTCACGTGAAGGAATGACATTATCTCAACTAAGAATTTTTTAAAAAATCTCTGGGATGTGAAATCCTAGAAACTTATGTCTAACTTCAATTTCTTCTTCCTCTTAGAAGCCTCAGGAATTAGGTGTTTTTTGTTTTGTTTTGTTTCGTTTTTTATGTTGTTAAATCTGAAGCTATGGCATGAACCAGCAGACTTGATTTACAATCTTTGGAGGCAAAAGCTAGGTTCAGAAACAAAAAAAGGCTGAGGTAAGCAAGTCATTTAGAAAAATGTTCCAGAAATATCAAGAAATGGCTTGACAAAATAAAACACCAATGGAATCATTCCATCTTCTTTCCCTCCTCCAGTCCTTCTTTGTTTTCCACTCCTGACAGTCCCCTCACTCACACCCAAGTGTCAGCCATTCAGCCAGGCCTCGAAGTTACAATGCACCTGCCATCACGGACTTTGTGTGGTCACGCCACATCAGAAACACATTATATCCCCTTGACTCAGACTCAGCCTAACTTACTTCATTTACTGCAGTCCCCTTTAACATAGTAGTTTTTCTAAACTGCTGTTTTAAAGACCTCTCACTTCAATTCCACAAGTATTCTCAAGTGCATATTGTGCTTTAACCCTTTCATAGATGTTCTTCAAAGCAAAAGCCATCTTAAGAAAGCACAATCTAAATTGCTAATCCCCAAAATGAAGACATCCAGGGCAATTTCCAACCCTTCAGAAAAAAAACAAAACAAAAAAAAAGAAAAAAAAAAAAACGAAAAAAAACTTTAAAGGAAATAAAACCATTAATTAACTAATTAGAAAAACTTTTATGGACTGTATAATACATCTACATACATTCACTGCCCTAGAGTTTTATATTTGAAAATTAAACACTCTGAGCTTTTTAGGAGCTCACAGTCCAGTCAATTATAAAGAAAAGAAAAAGCCAAATATCAGTGAGAGAGATAAAGGGAGAGACAGAATATACAGGATTAGTAGCTTCTACACTTTTGGTAGATGGGAGTAGGGAGTTGTTGAGGTAAAGAATATTTCTGGGGGCACCTGGGTGGCTCAGTCAGTTAAGTGTCTGACTCTTGACTTCGGCTCAATTCATCTCAAGGCTCCTGAGTTCGAGCCCCAAGTTGGGCTCTGTGCTGACACTGAGGACCTTGCTTGGGGTTCCCCACTGGCTCGCTCTTTCTTTCTCTCTCAAAAAAAAAAAAAAAACAAAAAAAAAAACAAAACAAAACAAAAAAAACCAGACTTAAAAAATAATTCTGAATACAACTAACATTGTAGGTTAAAGAAAAAACAAGTTCCATGGAGCAGCTTAAAGAAGCTCATGAAGGAAATCCAGTCCTCCAAAACTCAAAGGGTGAAGTTCTAACCCTAAATGTGACTTTATTTGAAGAAAAAGCCCTTTAAGGAGGTCATTTGAATTAAGTGAAGTCAGAGGGTGGGGCCCTAATCTGTCAGGACTGTTGTTATTTTTTTTTCCAAGTTTACTTATTTATTTTTAGAAAGAGAAAGCACGAATGGGTAAGGGGCAGAGAGAGAAGAGAACGAGAGAATCCCAAGCAGACCCTGTGCTGTCAGTGTTGAGCCCATTGCTAGACTCTTAACTCACCAACCATGACATCATGACCTGAGCCAAAGTCAGACACTCAATGGACTGAGCCACCCAGGCACCCGAGAACTGGTGTCTTTATAAGATGACAAGACACCAGGGGCATGTGCAAAAAGAAAAGACTATGTGAGGACACAGCAAGAAAGCAGTCACCTGAAAGCCAAGAGAGGACTCAGGAGAGTCCAAATGTGTCCACACCTTGACCTCAGACTTCCAGCTTCCAGAACTGTAAGAAAATAATTTTCTGTTGTTTAAACAACAGAGTCTGTGGTATTTTGTTAGGGTAACATGAGATGGCTAAGACCAAGAGAATCCACGCAGCCAGGACTTCAGTAAATATGACTAGAGAATAGGATGTGGGGGAAGATTTGGAGAAAGGGGACTGGCTAGCCTCATCTCTAGTGATAATGGGAATTATCGAATCATGAAGGTGGTTTGGGAGTTAAGTTTGGGCTGAAGCCTTAGAGAGAGGTCATACTTAAGCAAGCTTAGGAAAAGAATACGAAGTGAATTACAACTTGCTCTGAAATACATGCTTGTGTCCCCAAGAAATTCTCATGTTGAAACCCTAATACCCTTCCATTGGGCACCTTCATCACAGACTTCCAGCCTCCAGAACTGTGAGACATAAACATCCGTTGTTTAACACTGGTATTAAATGATCTCTGGTATTTTTGTTACAGCAGCTCAAAACTGCTAGGGTTGTGTGACTAAGACACAACAATCCTTAAAAATCATGTGGAAAAAAAAAAAGATTTAACACAGTTCTGCATCAAATGAGCCCAAAGGCACAAGATGTAAATTCCAGTGACATCTAACTATATATAACAAGTGTAGATTACCCAATTATGAAGCACACATGATCTATAAGGTCTTTGAACCTCACTTCCTTCATCTACTCTAGTTATCACAATATTCCCATTCTTTATTATCTCCAACACAACTGAGCAAATCAATGTATCTGTATACAATAAGCAGCATGATTAATATTTTCAGGAATTTACAAATAAGGCACAGAATTAAACAAGGCTTATACAAGAAAAAAATCCCAAGTAGGGACACCCTTAAGGTTGAGAGACAGTGCAGCAGTTAGAACTCAGATGTGTTTGGGGTGCCTGGGTGGCTCAGTCAGTTAAGCGCCCAACTCTGGATTTTGCTCAGGTCATGGTCTCACAACTTGTGGGACTGAGCCCCGCATGGAACTCTGTGCTGATTCTCTCTCTCCCTCTCTCTTTCTTCCCCTACCCCGCTCACACACGCACTCACTCATTCTGTCTCTCCTAAAAGAGATAGGAGAGATCTGGACTTTACTAGACTTTACTAGAGATTCTGTCTCCTAAAAGACATTTAAAAAGAAGAAAAAAGAACTTACATGTGTTATGTTTCCCACATCTGCTCCATAAGCTCTGCTTATGGGCTATATACACTCAGACAATTCTTATCACTAAATCCTAAGTAGCTTTAATTCACAGATTGAATTTCAGGAACTATGTAATTGGACAGTCTTTCTCTTATAGATGGTAGAATTGACACTTAGATGTTTAACTGATGGGACACAACATCATAGACCAATCTCCTTGTAGATATGGAGCTAGACCTGAGATCTATTGACTTACAGCACTGCTTGGTGCCTAAAGCAATTGTGTACAAGGACAAGGTGGTCAGGGCAGGCAAAAAGAGGATGCACTGTCTGAACAGAAATTAAGACCAATAATAAAACTGACTACAATTTGGTCTGTTTCTAATTATCCCCACGCACCATTAACTCTAAATAATCACCATGCTAAAATACGTCTCCCTGACATAATCTTAATCGTCAACATCCTAAATGATTGTTGAGAATACTGTTTAGTTTTAATAATGGAAGCCTAAGCTTCAAAACTGCACATATTATTTAGCCTTTAATAAACACTGTGTCCTACATGCAGGTAAACTTAGAGAATCCCCGGTTGTACAGTTAAACACCTGGACTCATTTTATGTATCATAAACAGTTCAAACTATGATCAGCTGTTAAGACAGTAAAAATGCATTTTGTTTAATAACTCACCTTCAAAGATAATTTGAATACATTCACCCCTGCTTTTAAGTTAGCTTTCATTATAAAATAAGTAAGGTCATAGTTCGTAAGACATTCAACAAATCTTTCAACAAACATCTTTGGGGCTAAGAAAGTTTCATTACAACATATGTTTAAAAAACACATGAAAGTTCCCTGTTTTATCACATGGCTTAATGTAGGAGAAATCATGAAGACTTATCTAAGCTGAGCACAGTGAAATACCACGTCTAATAACCTGCATTCTCCATTCTAGTCTCCATATTCTATCAGAGGACAACCTGAAAACACTCATCGACACACACACACACACACACACACGTATGTATATAGCTATATGTGTATTTATGATTGTGTTTCATACTACTTGAAAAAATGTTCTGGACTTTACTACAGGATCATTAACTTACTCGAAACTATTTATTCAAAAAACAGTTTAAAATTACCTCCACTTATTTAAAACTTTTATAATTTTGAATCCAAAGATTCCAGCTGCCTTTTGTTATTATGGACTTACTCAATTTTTCATAAACAAGTTTCTCAAGAATGAATTTCCTTAAGACAAAAGCAATAAATCAAAATTTCTTTAAATCAAAATCTTGTCTTAAATTATTTAAATGTCTTTAAGTCAAAACATTGTAATAACATTTCAGACAGAGGTATAGTTTCCTATGTGGACTTTAACTATACAAAGAGATATGAGAATAAAACATCTATACTAAAATAAGTCCAGATTTCTATGTTAACCCACTGGAAAATACTGAAGAGAATTGAAGTTTCAACTATTGTGTCATGGTAAAAGCTGTCCCTAAACCCCCAGGACACTGAGTGTGGGTGCTGAGACCTTTGTGAAAGCTTCATTTCACTTCAGAGTAAAATGTGTGCCTTAGAGAGACATGTGGATGGAGAGAATCCATTCAAAGCCATTTGAATTAAAAGTACTTTTCCCTACCATTTTTTTAAAGATTAAACTCTTCCTTTTCTTGTTTTGATAAATATACTACTGCCATTTACTTAATGCCAGAGTAATTTTGTTCAGTTTGTACCAGTGAAGTCTTAGAGAGAGGGAGAGCCAGAAGGAGGGAGGGAGGAAGGGAGGGAGGAAGGAAGGGGAGGAAGGGAGGAAGGGAGGAAGGGAGGAAGGAAGGAAGGAGAGGAAGAGGGGGAGGGAGGGAGGGAGGGAGGGAGGGAGAGAGAGAGAGAGAGAGAGAGAGAGAGAGAGAGAGAGAGAGAGACAAAAGCACTAGCATTTTTTTATTAAAGGAGGCAAAATTCAATCGCCTGCACAATAAAATCACCATTACTGTTCTACATTTAATTTAGTCAGCACAGTTTAATTTACCAATGACTAGGTTCATACATTAGAGAAATATTAAAAGGTGTCCTTAATGCCCAAGTCACTTACATTATTGTAATTGCTAAATTCACAATTTAAGGACCTTCCAATGCAATGTAAAAAGAAATTACAGAAGCTTTTATTTGCAAATCTCTGGTTTCAATAGGGGGAGCATAACAAAAATGAGTAAAGCATTTTTCTCCCTAAAAGATTATCTTCTAGTAAGGAAAAAAACGCAAGATAAATTTGGGTTTTTTCTTCTTTAAAAAAAAAAAAAAAAAAAAAAAAAAAAGGGCATGCAACCTAATAGTATTATACTTGCAACCCAGTAACTATTCATTTAAGCACCACTCAGATTTAACAGGGGTTAACTTTTTGCCATATGTAATTTGTTTTTAAAAAAATAAGGTGTTAGGTATTTTTCACTTGTTAAATATATTTACCTTTTACTTCCTCCACCTCAGTCCTCTCCCACCAAATTGCCACCCTGAAGTTCGGAATATCCTTCCGTGAATGTACTTACAGCAATGTATGGTACTGTTTTGTGCAGTTTTTAATTACTAAATGGAAAACATAGCTCTATTTTAATTTCTAAATAAAGTAGTCTACCCTTCTCTTTCACCCATTATCAAATATATGTTATCAAAATTTTAGTATTTAAAAAATTGCTCTATTTGGAAAGTGAAAGTGTTCTATTATCTGTGAATGACTGATATAGATACGAATTAATCCATATTAAATAGAGGAAAAACGGTTACATAGTGAACAGAAAAGTGATGAGGATGTTACCTTCACAAACAAAAATTATGAATATATGCTTACTCTACCCTGATCATTTTTTATAATTATGGTTTCAGTGTTTACATCCAATATGTATTTTGCTGAGGAAAGCTATGATAGGGTACCAGTCATCATTTTGCATATGACTTTATCCTCATCTTTTTGTTATTCACTTTTACAAAATTTCCAACAATTCTTTTATCTACTGACTTTCAAATCATTCTCTGATGAAACTCAATTATGTGAATACTGTTGCAGATTATCTATTTTAAATGTCAACTGTCCCATCTCTGCTATAATTTTATCAGTGGCTTTGTTTGTAATTTATACTTAATACCCCTTTTATTAACTTTCTAAAATTTTTTAATCGGCAATTAGTTTACATTGTCTTTTCTTTGTTTCCTGCGACATTAACCACATCAGATTATGAGGACAGACTTATCAACAAAGATTATAACAGAAAAAATGACTGCAATTAGATCCACTTTATAATAATTCAATTCATCAGTAAATAACTGCACAATTTTTTTTTATTATGAAATACCAAGATGGCCTACTGGTCTTCTTACTTTGACTAAATTTTAGACCCCTTTCTTTCTGACTTCAGGCCACTTGACCTCCCTTTTCTTAGAGTGTTTACTCTAGAAAATTGACTGCAAACTCTGTTTTTCCCACTTTTACATATATGTGCATCTCCTTTAAAAGTCTCTTGCCAGCTTTAAGACCCAGGAAAAGTCTTCCTCAAATATCTGGAACCCATCTTTTTGAAATGTAATCATCCAGGAAGATAATACCCCCATCTATAAGTCTTTCTGGAAGGGTAAGAGACTAACTTCAGTGGGTATCCTACTGCAAAGTAGAATTGCTATAATGAAGGTACCAGCAGGAAGATACCCTTTCCACATGGTCAAGGCTCATTAGCAAACAAAAGCAGCCTGTGATATCCCCACCTGGGGCCAGCCCTTTAAACTCTCTTTCCTCTATTTCATTAGTTTTCAGCAAAGCCTTCCTTGCCTGTTGAACTTGTCTGAAAAATTTTTCTTCAACAAGGTTTTCCCCAATTCATTTCATTAACTGCCAGAACTTCTATAATGAATATTCTGCTAACCACAAATTCCTGAATTTCAGTATGTGGCAATGTGGAGAATCCTAGTGTTTTTTTTTTTTTAAAGGGCAGTCAAGATGCCTTGAAATGAACAAAATGTCTTTATGAACATATTTACTGCTTAACCTCCATAGTTATGCAGTATTTTTATCATTCAAATAACAATGTTTGATTTTTAAAACAGGTGTCCTGCTTTACATTTTTATTTCTATAATACCTGACATAATACCTACTGCATAAAATTTATCTCAAAAATGTGTGATGTTCTACGATTACAGCCATTTGATTCCTAGATTCTACATCTCTGAAAAATGGCTAAAATATAATGACAAGTTACATGAAGTTAAATGTATTTACTTGTGTTTCAGATAGCACAGCTACACAAGACATGAAATTAACCTAAGAGTCCAACTGTAGGGAACTGGTTGAGTAATGGTTAATAAAAATTTATTCAATGGGATCACCTGCAATATATACGCCAATATACTTGATTAGAGAAATGAGTGGTTAACAGAGCTGGAGGTAGGAAATACACAAGGTGAAACTGTGATATCTCAATGGCAAACGGAAGCCATCCTTGAATTTAGGTCTTAACAAAATAGCACAGAGCCAGCTTGAACGGGACAAAATGAAGCAATTTGAATACACAATTAATCATACATAGAATCATAAATATATGTAAATGTATATAAATACATACCTATATGTAAATACTATGTAAGTACAGGGTCAAGCACACTAGTATCAAAAACTTTTGAGTTCCTTCTGATATTTTAATCCAGGAAAAAGAAAAGTAAATCGAAAATCAACTAATTTTATGAAGTCAGAGAAAACTTAGCATCAACTACTTGTCCTGAAAATTATTTGAAAGGAAATAATTAGAAATTTATCCTGACTTTCTTGTACAAATAATTTCAGTGTAACCCAACCAACTTAGTTTTTAAGAAAGAAAAAAATTATTTTTGACAGGTAAATTCCAACCAATGTGCACTGATCAAGTTTAAAAAAATCATTATGTTATAAATGCAGTGAAATCAGCGGCTCAGACAGTATTTGTAGATATATTAAACCATTAGATGAAATGTTAGGATAGTTACAAAAGAGGGTTCAGGATGCCACGAGCTGAACCCAATGATTAGTCGTAGACTTTCTAAGTATACGATAAGCAGACATCGCACGCATGTCTCAGGACTCCATGCAATGTGAAGATTAAAATACCACTTATCAAGTATTTTGCCAGAAAAAGAAACGTCTAATCTAAATGTAATCAAGACTGTAGAGCCAAATTACATTATGATAAAAACAAACAGGAAAAGTTAATTGATGTAACAGAGAATGAAACAGATACAAGGAGAATGGAAATGCTCTGCAAGACATCTATATTAATTTTTTGTGGCTGGTGTAACAATTTACAAAAAACTTAGTGGTTTAAAGTAATACAAATTTCTTGCCTTAGGGTTCTCTAAGTTAGAGGTCCGATGTCTATGAGCTATGGTCAAAATACTGGCGGTGGTACATTCACTCCGGAGGCTCTACTGGAGAATCCACTTCCTTCTCTTTTTCCGCTGACAGAAATCCCCAAATTCCTTGTTTTGTGGCCCTTTTGCTCCATCTTCAATGCCAGAAATACTGTTTCTCTGACCACCCTTCTGAATCACATTTTCCTCTGAATCTCCTCTCTTGCTGGTCTCACAGTCTGAAGTACACTCGTGGTTACATCGTACACACCTGGATAACCAAGGAAACTTCTCAACTTGAGGTCCTTAACCACAGCTGCAAAATCTCCTTTTCCCTATAAAGTAACATATGCACAGGTTCTGGGGATTAGGATATGGACATCTTTGGGGACTAGTGTTCTGCCTACCTCAACAAACGACTCATTTTCTTTAATGAATCAGTGCAATTAAAAAAAGCTGAGAGTAGAGATGATTGTTCTAAGTTTAGGTATAATTAAGAGACATAACAAAATACTCTGTATGGTCCTTTTAGATACTAATTCAAATTTTACAAGGTAATTTTACCAGACACGATGATTGCATTTTGCGTTGTGGGCAAATTAGAAAATATCCCTATATTTTAGAGATCTATCATTCCATAGTTAATATATGATATGCCTTTCCAGGTAATGCCTACATGTGTGCACATACACACACACGCACACGCACACACTCATTTAAAAAAAAGAATGGATTTAAGTGTGGTTATTACCTAGGATAGTAATTACGGATAACTTCCTCCCTAGTTTTACTTATCTATACTTTAGGACTAGCCTAGAGTGAGAATGTGTAACTGGAATGATGAAGACTCGTGATGAAAATGAGAAACCACCAAGAGCATAGGTTTATATATTCCAAGACTCAGAAAAAGAGAAGCTAACATGTATTGAGTATATAGTTTGTGCCAGACAATATATCAGAAGTTTTGTATACATTTTTAAAGTTTATTTCTTTAATTTGAGAGAGACAGAGAGAGAGAGAGCACAAATCCCAAGCAGGCTCTGGTCTGTCAGCACAGAGCTGGACTCCGGGATCCAACAGACCATGAGATCAGGACCTGAGTCAAAACTGAAAGTCTGAACTGAATGAGCCACCCAGGTGACCTGGAAGCTTTGTATATATTTCCTATGATCATTATGGCAGTCCCATGAGCCTTATACCATAATCCCCATAAGGTAAGTTCCTCAGCATCCTTTCAGCAAATAATCACTTTGGATTTAAATCCCTATCTCTCTGGTTTTGAATCCAATTATTTTTTGAAATGCTGTGCTAGGGGCGCCTGGGTGGCTCAGTCGGTTAAGCGGCCGACTTCGGCTCAGGTCATGATCTCGCGGTCCGTGAGTTCAAGCCCCGCGTCGGGCTCTGTGCTGACAGCTCAGAACCTGGAGCCTGTTTCGGATTCTGTGTCTCCCTCTCTCTGACCCTCCCCCGTTCATGCTCTGTCTCTGTCTCAAAAATAAATAAACGTTAAAAAAAAAAAAAAAAAAAAAAAAAAAAAGAAATGCTGTGGTAACACAACTGCTTCATCCCCGCACTTAGAACAAACAGGCTTATGCACAAGCTGAACAGAAAGAGCTCCATTCACTTGTACAAGCTACGTGTTGATGTAGAAAGCTGTCACTTCATTTTGAACCCAGCTTGTACTATGGTTCTCCATAAGCTTGAACAAACTTGCCGTCACTAAAATGTTTTTAATGTTTATTGACTTTTAAGAGAGAGAGAGAGAGCACGCAGGTGGGGGGAGGGACAAAGAGAGAGGGAGACACAGAATCCTAAGCAGGCTCCAGGCTCTGACCTGTCAGCATAGAGCCTGGAGCAGGGCTCGAACTCAGGAACCATGAGATCATGACCTGAGTCTAAGTTGGACACTGACTGGGCCACCGAGGTGCCCCTGCCATCCACTTAGAAATAAGTATCATTTAAATGACATTGCCAAACTTGCTCCCACTCTTCTGAAGCAGCTTCACTTCTGGAATTATTTGCAATTCCCTCAGGCCTACTGGAACTCTGTGGCTGTACTGCACACACTCTCAGAGAGATGGGCTGGAAAACAAGTCTCTTCCCCTCCAGGCATGACACCTGATTCCCCAAAGTTCATTCACTGCTCCACTACTCTTCTTTGATGCAGAGCATCTGGGTGACATCTCATTTGGTGTCATGACGCTCAACAAAAAAAGTGGGGCCCATTTTACACAATCATAACAGGAAAAGCAAATAGTGCATGACAGAAGTACTAATTACAGAGAGAAAGCAGATTGCTTTATTTTGTGTTGCTTTGTTTTCAACTTTTTATCATTTTCTTTTCATTTTTATTTAAATTCCCGTTTGTTAACACAGAGAGTAACATTAGTTTCAAGTGCAGAATTTACTGATTCATCGCTTACATGCAACACCCAGGGCTCATCACAAGTGCCCTCCTTAATACCCATCACCCAGTTAACCTATCTCCCCACCCACCTTCCCTCTGGCAACCCTCAGTTTGTTCTCTATAGTTAAGAGTCTGTTTTTTGGTTTGCCTCTCTTCCCCCGCCCCAGGATCATTTGTTTCTTAAATTCCACACATGGGTGAAATCATATGGTATATTTGTCTTTCTCTGGCTGACTTACTTCGCTTAGCATAATACACTCTAGCTTCATCCATGTTATTGTAAATGGCAAGATTTCATTCTTTTTAATGGCTGAGTAACATTCCACCATCCCCCACCCACCCACCCACCCACACACACATACACCACATCTTCCTTATTCATTCATCAGTCGAGGGGCATCTGGGCTTTTTCCATAATTTGGCTCATGTTGATAATGCTGCTATAAACACTAGGGTGCATATACCCCTTCAAATCAGTATTTGGATAAATACCTAAGTAGTACAATTGCTGGATTGTAGGATAGTTCCATTTTTAACTTTCAGGAACTTCCATTCTGTTTTCCAGAGTGGCTATAACATTTCGCATTCCCACCAAGAGTATAAGAGAGTTCTCCTTTTTCTTCATCCTCACCAACACCTGTTGTTTCCTGTGTTGTTCATTTTAGCCGTTCTGACTGACGTAAGGTGGTATCTCACTGTAGATTTGATTTGTATTTCCCTGATGATGAGTGATGTTGAGTATTTTTCATGTTTCTGTTAGTTACTGTGTGTCTTCTTTGGAAAAATGTCTATTTATGTCTTCTTCCCATTTTTTAACTGGATTGTTTTTTAGGCATTGAGTTTTATGTAGCTGGTCACCCTACAAAAGCAGTACCCATCCCAACTTTCTGTGACACTGTCCTTCCAAATATCAAAACCTTTATTCAACCAAATCTGTCAAAATAAAGGCAAGGGCTGGTTTGTGGACAACAAACATTAAGCTGTCTCCACTAAAAACTAAAACTTAATAGGAGTTGTGTCCTCTGATTTAAGGATTTATTAGAGAATTTCTATAATCAGACCTCATGCCTTAGAATAAATTCTTACCATTTGAAATCCAAATTCTGTCTTTAAATTAATATATAATTGATATAAATCATATTAGTTTCAAGTATACAAAAGAATGATTTGATAATCATACATACTGTGAAATAATCACAATACATCTAGTTAACATCCATCACCATACAGTTACAATTTTTTTTCTCATGATAGGAACTTTTAAAATCTACTCTCTTTGCAACTTCCAAATATACAATACAGTATTGTTAAATTCTTAGCCTCATGTCTCTCACACTAATTACACAACAAAAGGAGATCGTTTCCTTAGGAACAAATGTATTTATACACACCCAGATTTCTAAACTATTACACAACTCTTGAACTACACAGGTTTGAACTGCACAGGTTCGCTTATACGTGGATTTTTTTTTTTTTTTTACAGTACAGTTACTGTAAATGTATCTTCTCTTCCTTGTGAATTTTTAAATAACATTTTATTTTCCCTAGCTTTATTGTAAGATATAGTATATAATACACATCGCATTCAAAACATGTGTTAATATGTGTCAAAATACTGTGTTATCAGTAAGGCTTCCTGCAATAAAGTTTTGGGGGAGTCAAGTTACATGAGGATTTTTGACTCTGCAGGGCGTCAGTGCCCCTAACACCCAAGTTGTTCAAGGATCAACTACAGTCTCTATGTGTTTTCATTTCTTTATTTTTGACATATTTCCTGAATCTACCTACCTCTTTTGCAGCCCTTTTACCAGAATGTGTCTCATCATTTCTTTAAGGTAGCTCCCTCCTACCAGGCCACCTGCTTCTGATCTTACCCTTCTTCAAATCACCTTCCACAGTAAAACAGAGTGGTTTCTCCAAAAAAGGAGATCTGCCCAATAGGTTTCCATTAAACAGGAGATACAATCCTAGGTATTTAGCATGACATATATATATATGATCCTTATGATTTTAGTCTTGCCAAATTTTCTTTTTTTTTTAATATTTATTTTGAGAGAGCAGGATGGCATGTACATACACATGCATGCAAGCAGGGGAGGGGTGCAGAGAGAGAGACAGAGAGAAGGAGAATCCCAAGCAGGCTTCTTGCTCTAAGCCCAATGCAGGGCCTGAACCCACAACAAGGGAGATCATGACCTGAGCCGAAATCAAGAGTCAGACGCTCAAGACACCCAGGCACTCCAAGGCTTGCCAAATTTTTAATTTCACCTGTGCTCTGCATGAAATTATCCAAATCCACTTGTATTCCCCCACCCAAAAATAAGTTCAAATCTCAGAAATACTTTGCTTCCACACATACTTATACAGCCCATAGACATAAAAAAAAAAAACAAAACAAAAAACAAAAAAAAAAAACCCTCCTGCTTAGCAGCACCCTTGGACTCTCTTTAGACACTATACTGTTTGTTTTCTGAAACAGACTCTTTTTTTTTTCTTTTTAATGTTATTTATTTTTGAGAGACAGAGACAGAGTGTAAGCAGGGGAGGGGCAGAGAGAAAGGGAGACACAGAACTCTAAGCAGGCTCCAGGCTCTGAGCTGTCAGCACAGAACCCGACGTGGGGCTCCAATTCATGAGCCCTGAAATCATGACCTTAGCCAAAGTCCAACGCTTAACCAACTGACCCACCCAGGCGCCCCAAGAAACAGATTGTCTTAATGACTCTATGATTCTCATCCCACCTTTGGTCTTCTACTATGCCTTCATTCTCCGACCAAATGTTCTGCCTTATCCCCAAGTTCTGTCCAGGTTAAAGCCTTGATCTAGGTAAAAGAGATCCCCCAAAAGAAAACTGTATTTCCTCTTTTGAGAATCACCAGAGCTTTCCACCACCATTGACAGCTAGCAGAACTCCTACAACACATTAAGTATCAACCCAGATATCATCTTCTCTGAGAAGGTTTCCTTATATCTCCCATGGAGCAACACTCTTGGCTCTCTCTGCTTCTACAGCACTATTGGCATGTTTTTATAATCTCAGGTATGTGTTTTCTTATCTGCCCTTGCTAGACTGTGAACATCTAGAGGTCACAGGCACTCTTTTATATATAATTTCTAGTGCAGGGACTGGAATATCCCGGCTGCTTTCTAAATATCTTTTTAAATTTACTTTACAAAAAATCAGGCAATCTTCTATTCACTCTCCTACTCATTTTCCTCACCTCAGGTTCTGTGTTACTAGTGCCTTTGGTCCCTACATGAAGAACTAGATTCGAATGACAAGATATATTAAAGAAATCTGTGTAGAATCTCAGAGCAAGGCAGGAATTGGTCAACATTTGTTTTTTATAAAAGACGGTGAAAAGATAATTTTATTAATGACCAAAAAAAAAAAATTGTATTAACATAAATGAAGTTTCTCCTCCCCCATCTCATGTGAAAGAAACTGTCCCAAACATAATCCTACCACTATGAAAATATGAGAAGCATTACATGGAACCACATGCAGCTAACTCAATCCTAGTAATCCACAGCCCTCAACTGATGCATTACAGTATTTATACTTGTTCTTGTTATTAGAACGGATGAGCACTGCCTCCTTAAAATGTATACACTGGTAATGTGGAAAACAAATTTGACACAATCAGTCAGCAATTCTTAAAACTGCTCGACTCTAGTTGAAGAATGTCTTTAATCTGTGGGTATCCGTAAATCAGAGCCTGATACTTTACAAAAAGGAAAACACTCAGGAAAAGCCTATGTAGGAGAACACACTATGGAAGCTGAAAGTTTTAAGGGGCTACAAAGAACATTTTCACCACTTGGTTTCTAGTCATTCTATATTCAAAACAGAGCAGCGCATAGGTTCACAGAGTTATACATACTCTGCCAAGTATAGGCTTCACTTAGAATTCAAACAATGGTGAAATTTAATGAAATAAACAAGACCTCTAAATTCCCAAGGGCCAAGCCAATAGGCTACATTGTTAAAGTTCCCAGAGATTAAACGGTCTCTCCTTTTTACTCACCGATGTGCTTTTTCCCCACTCTAAGCAAAATCATGTTATCTAACTCAGACACTCTCGGCAAATAGGTGCTATATACACCCAAAGTGACAAAAATGGGTTTTGATCTCCTGATGCAACAGGCCAAGTGCAAGTGTGCTCTGGAAGCAAAGTGGTCCCAACTGTGAGAATCACCTGTACTGAGGTTGTAGAGGTGGAATAGACCCAGACAAATGGAAGCTTCTCTTTTCATAGAAACTCTTGATATAATTATATCCTAAATGATTAAAATCCTACAAAATCCTAGGAATCCACCTAAATCCTGTTAGAATAAATGAATTCAGGAGTTTTAGGACACAAAAGAAAACAAAGAAAAATCACTTGTATTTCTATACACTAACATTGAACGATCCCTCCCACCAAAAAAATACAGAAAACAATCCCATTTAAAGTCACATCAGAAACATAAAATACCATAAACTTAGCCAAGAAAAAGAACTGCACTCCAAAAACTAGAAGACGTTAATGAAAAATAAATTGAAGACACAAATAAACAGAAAAACAATCTGTGTTCATGGATCAGACGAGTTGATATTGTTTCTAATCTATACTCCCTAAATCCATGTACTGATTCAATGAAAACCCTATCAAAATTCTAATGCCACTTTTGCAGACATAGATACATATCCTTAAATTCATACAACCACAAAAGCCTTCCAAGTAGCCAAAGCAATCTTGAGAAGGGAATACAGAGCTAGAAGCACCACACACTTCCTGATTTCAAAATACATTATGAATCTATGGTGATAAAACAAGTATGATACTAGCATAAAAATGGACACAAAGGCCAACAGAATCAAGAACCCAGAAATAAGCCTTCATTTATAGAGTCAACTTATATTTGACAACAGCGATTTGGGGAAAAATGGACAATCACATGCAAAAGACTAAAACTGGAACCCTATCTTTTACCACAACAGAAACAACAGAAAACCCTCAAAATGAATTAAAATCTTAAACAAACTTGAAACTGTGAAACTCTTAGAAGAAAACATAGGGGGAAAGCTCCTTGAATTAGTATTAACAATGAGTTTTTGGATATGACATCAAAAACACAAGAAACAAAAACAAAAATAAATAAGGAGGACCAAATAAAAAACAACTTAAGGAACGGGAGAAAACATGTGCAAATCATATATATGATAGAAGCTTCATATCTAAAATATACAAAGAACTTATAAAAATCAATAGTAAAAAAAATAAAACAATCTCAATAAAAATGAGCAGATAACTTGAACAGACATTTTTCAAAGAAAATATCCAATGGTCAACAAATACACACAAAGACGTGCAACATCACTAATCATGCAAATGCAAATACAACAAGAATGCTATTTTTTTAAATGTTTATTTGTTTCTGAGAGAGAGAGAGAGAGAGAGAGAGAGAGAGCGTGTGGGCAGCGGAAGGTCAGAGACAGAGGGAAACGGAACCTGAAGCAGGCTCCAGGGTCTGAGCTGTCAGCACAGAGCCCTAAATGGGGCCTGAGCTCACAAGCCAAGAAATCATGACCTGTGCCTAAGTTGGACACTTAACCCACTGAGCCACCCAGGAGCCCCAAGAATGGCTCTTCACAAAAGTGCAACAGATAAGAAACGTTGGCAAGAATGTGGAGAAAAGAAACCCCTATAATATTGTTGATGGGAATGTAAACTGGTACAGTCACTATGGAAAACAACATAGAAGTTTCTCAAAAAATTAAAAGCAGAATTACCATAATATCCAGCAACCCCACCTTGGGGTATATATCCAAAGGAAGGAAAAGCACTATCTTAAAGAGAGAGTGCACTCCCACGTAATTCCATGCGTATTGCAGTACTAACAATTGCCAGGGCATGTAAACAACCTAAATGTCCATCAGTGGATGAACAGATAAAGAAAGTGGTGTGTGTGTGTGTGTGTGTGTGCATGTGTGTGTGTATTCTAATATTCAGTCATTAAAAAAGAAGGAAATCTTCCCATTTATAACAACATGGATGGACTGTTAGAACATTATAAGTCAGATAAAATAAGTCAGATAAAAATAAATACTGGATGATCTCACTTATGTGTGGAATCTAAAAAATATCAAACTTGGGGCACCTGGGTGGCTCAGTCGGTTGAGAGTCTGACTTCGGCTCAGGTCATGATCTCGCAGTTGATGAGTTTGAGCCCCGCGTCGGGCTCTGTGCTGACAGCTCGGAGCCTGGAGCCTGGAGCCTGGAGCCTGGAGCCTGGAGCCTGGAGCCTGGAGCCTGCTTTGGATTCTGTGTCTCCCTCTCTCTCTGCCCGTCCCTGTCACATGCTCGCTCTCTTTCTCTCTCTCAAAAATAAACATTATTATTATTTTTTTTAATATCAAACTCAGGGAGGGTACACTCATGGTTACTAGACCTTGGGAAACAGAGGAAATGTGAAGATTTTGATCAAATGGTACAAACTTCCAGTTACAAGATAAATAAGTTCTAAGGATACAAGGTACAGCATATGGACAATTTAGAAAAATATTTTGGCAATTTCTTACAAAATGAAACATACTTTTACCATAAAATTTTGTGTGTGTGATTAAATTTAAAAGAAAAAAGTCTGGGGCGCCTGGGTGGCTCAGCTGGTTAAGTGTCTGACTTAGACTCAGGTCATGATCTCATGGTTTGTGGGTTCGAGCCCCGTGTCGGGCTCTTTGCTGACAACTAGAAGCCTAGAGCCTGCTGTGGATTCTGTCTCCCTCTCTCTTTGACCCTTCCCCATTCAGGCACGCTCTCTCTCTTTCTCTCTCTCTCTCTTTCTCTCTCTCTCTCTCTCTCTCTGTCTCTAAAGTAAACAAACATTAAAAAAATAATGAAATAAAAAGACTATATTATTTACATTTTTAAAAAAATTTTTTTAACGTTTATTTATTTTTGAGACCGAGAGAGACAGAGCATGAATGGGGGAGGGTCAGAGAGAAGGAGACACAGAATCTGAAACAGGCTCCAGGCTCCAAGCTGTCAGCACAGAGCCTGATGCGGGGCTTGAACTCACGGACTGCTAGATCATGACCTGAGCCGAAGTCAGCCCCTTAACCGACCGAGCCACCCAGGTGCCCTATATTATTTACATCTTAACAATGCACATTAAGATTGGGTTATTCCACAACAAAATAAGAATTTCTGTGTAATTCATCAGAGGAGAGAAATTTTTCTCTGTTCTAGAAGTCCTTTTTGAAAACTGGTAACCTGACTGAATGTTGCATAACAATGTTACTTTTAAATAGACTACTTTTGAAAGCAGAACCATTACAGATATAAATGTTATCTATTCGATATGTATTTGCAGGCAGATTGATATTATTATAGTAATTACTCAGTTAATATTTTCAAGTAGTTAGTTGAATTTAACTGTTTCTGATAATAGTGGAATGCCTTTAGCAAATATACTTCCCAAGAAAAACAACTAGAAAACAGCTACCAAGGAAACTAGGATTTCAGAGGTCAGAATTCTGGAAAGAATAAAAGCTCACTGAAGTGAGCCTGGCATAGAAGTGAACTACACTCTTCCCTGAAGGCATGTTGCAAAATCCTAAACTACATAAGGCAGAGAGGCCAGAAAACCAAGCAGGAAACATAAGCTAGAAGGATAAGAATGTGAGGTAAACTTTCAGCAGCCTTGGAGGGCTGGATAACCCAAAGTTAAAACCTCAGGGCTACTAATCAACCAGGATCTCCAGGGCAATAATTCCAGAGAGAAAGAAAGTGCATTAAAGTAAATACAATATACTGTGTTGCTGAGGCATTTACTGATTTATAAGCAGCTTTGTGGCCAAAAGGCTCGGAAGGTAAGCAGAATACTAAGAACAGAACTTTGGGAAGTTTCACAGAGCAGGGTTAACAGAAATTAGAAATTAGAGCCTGCCAACAGAGAGGGACTTTGGCATACATCCCAGACTTCTACATAGGACTTTGGAAGTTGCACTTTAGGAATAAGAAGAGACCTGAATATGTATCTAACCTAACAAAACACTCAAACCTACCTTTGCATAAATGTAATACCTAACTGAATCAAAGTAATTTGCCCCTACTTTAGCTACAAGTCAGAAAGCAATTACAATTCCTTTCTGGTAAGAGATAACATTTTCTTGTGTTTATAATGGTCTCTTAAAGTATCATAAAAAATGTCTGGTATCCAATTGAAGATTACCAGTTATATCACGTTAAAAAAACAAATGGCTGAAAACCAAAGGGGAAAAAAAACAGAAAAAGATTCGAAGGTGACCCGGGTGTTAGTATCTTACACAGATGTCAAAATAACTGTGACCAATATATTCTTAAAAGATGAACAGCTGAAATTTAACCAGAGAACTGAGTCTATTTTAAAACATTACATGGAAAAAAAAAAAAAAAAAAAAAAAAACCTAAAATATATTATACCTAAAATTAACACTTGTTCAATAGGAGCTAAGACAAAGTAGAAAAGAGGAAATGACAGGCAATATAAGTAAATAAAAAATATTCAGGGGCACACTGAATTCAGTGGCTCAGTCAGTTAAGTATCTCAGGTCACAATCTCACAGTTTGTGAGTTTGAGCTCCATCCTGGGCTCGTACTGAATTCCTGCTTGGAATTCTCTTTCCCTCTCTGTCTGTCCCTCCTCTGTGTGCTCGCTTGCTCTCTTTCTCTCTCTCAAAATAAATAAGCATTTTAAAAATTATTCAGATTTACACATGGACAGCTATAAATGAGGGAAAGTATATAATGTAGCTAGAAATGTGGGATAAAAATGTTTTTAATTAATTAATTAATTTAGAGGGGGGGGGGAGAATGCTGAGGAGGGGCAGACAGAGAGGGAGGGTGAGAAAGAGAGAATCCCAAGCAGTCTCCACACCCCAGCACAGAGCCCGACACAGGGCTCAAACTCATGAACTATGAGATCATGCCCTGTGCCAAAATCAAGAATCAGACACTCAATTGACTAAGCCACCCAGGCATCCTGATAATAAAAATGTTTAACTGGAGATCTGGGGAGAGAGGAAGAAATATTTGGAGATAATGATTAACATTTTTTTAATGATTAAAAAATGGAAGGCACATACATAAATCTCCCTAGAAACAAAGGAAGATAAATGTAAAGAAAACCACACCCAGGCACAACACAGTAAAACCTTTAAAAATCAAATATCAAGAGAGAATCTTAAAAACAGCCAGAAAAAACTTCTACTGACAAAGAAGCAACAATAAGACTGATAGTTCTTTTTCAACAGAAACAATGGAAACCAGAAGACGGTTAAAGCACGCTTTTAAAATGTTAAGGGAAAATAAATGTCAACCTAGAATTCTGTAGTATTCCTCAAAATTAGTGAAACAAAGATGTTTGTAGGTAAAAAAAAAAAAATAGAATATGTGACTAACAGAGCAATACTAAAAAAATAATTAAAGGAAAATTTATAGGCAGCAAGAAAAGAATTTCAGATAAAATTAAAAAAACTGCAGGAAGTAATAAACATGAATTAGAAAGCATATCCTTGGGAATGCAAGCTGGTGCAGCCACTCTGAAAAACAATAAGGTGGTTCCTCAAAAAGCTAAAAATAGAACTACCCTACGACCCAGCAATTACACTGCTAGGCATTTATCCACGGGATACAGGTGTGCTGTTTCAAAGGGACACGTGCACCCCCATTTTTATAGCAGCACTATCAACAATAGCCAAAGTATGGAAAGCCCAAATGTCCATCGATGGATGAATGGATAAAGAAGATGTGTTATATAAATACAATGAAGTATGACTCGGCAATGAAAAAGAATGAAATCTTGCCATTTGCAACTACATGGATGGAACTGGAGGGTATTATGATAAGTGAAATTAATCAGTCAGAGAAAGACAAAAATCCTATGACTTCACTCATATGAGGACTTTAAGAAACAAAACAGATGAACATAAGGGAAGGGAAACAGGGAGGGGGACAAAACAGAAGAGTCTCATAAATACGGAGAACAAACCGAGGGTTACAGGAGGGGAGGTGGGAGGGGGGATGGGCTAAATGGGTAAGGGGCACTAAGGAATCTACTCCTGAAATCATTGTTGCACTATATACTAACTAATGTGGATGTAAATTTTAAAAAATAAAAAAATTTTAAAAAAAGAAAAAAAAAGCATATCCTTATCTAAAATGATGGGGGCGCCTGGGTGACTCAAATGGTTAAACATCTGACTTGATTTTGGCTCAGGTCACGATCTCATAGTTGTGAGATAGAGCCCCGTGCTGGGCATCATGCTGGTGAGGAGCCTGCTTAAGATTCTCTGTCTCTATTGCTCTGCACCTCCTCCACATGCATGTGAGCTCTCTGTCTCTCTGAATGAATGAATTAATGAATGAATGATGATAATGGGGATACTGGTTTGGGGAGTTTAAAATGTAGAATTACAATAATCCATGTCAACAACTGCAAAAGATAGTGTGCTAAAAGGACACAGAATGGTATATTGCACAAGTGGTAAAAGTACAAAGTTATGCCAGATTTATTAAACCAAGATTTCATATTATAAACTCTTGGGTAATCACAACAGATGAGTAGAAGAATATTTACTTAAAAAGCTAATAAAGGGCAATGATGAACACCAACAACTCAAACCCTGTACTGACAAAGAAAGAGAAAAAGAACACAGAGCATTAAGGCATACAGGGGGGAACTGTAAGATGACAGGCTTAAACCCAAATAGAAGAGAATTTTATTCATTAAAGTCTAAAGATTTCCAGTTACTTGGCAGTCCCTGCTAATGCTGAAAACAAAATATTATATGAACTGGTAATTACACTCAGAGTCATAGAGCCCACAGAAATGCATGTGTCCTCACGTCAAATGACATGCACAAGAAGCTATATAACAGCATTATTTGTAAGAGCTGAAAACTGGAAACAATCCAAATATCCATCAACAGTGAAATAAAAAGACTGTGTGACACAATTTATCCAATGAATTACTATACAGCCAATGAAATGAACAAACCACTGTCAGAAGAACCACACAGCTGAATTTTGTAAAATTCTATGCAAAAAAAAAAAAAAAAGACATTAAAGAGTATATAATGCATGATCACATTTAGTTCAAAAACAGTCAAAACTAATATACGGTATTTAAAAGCAGGGTAATGGTTAATCTGAGGAGGATGGAGAGGTGTTAAGTGGAAAAGGTACCAGAGATTTTCTAGCATGCTGTTAATGTTCTCTTTTTCCATCTGGGTAATGGTCATGTGGGATCCCTTTATGAAATCCATTTGAGCCATATATATATGATTTGTGTTGTTTTCTGAATGATGTCATACTTGAACAAACGAATTCACTTTTAATGTGAATAGGTAATAAGAGGCTCTTGATATAAAGTAAATTTTAATATGCAGGATTTAGCAGTTAATTAAAATAAATTTAACATTTAGACCCACATTGGAACTTTTTTTAATTTTTTTTTTTAATGTTTATTTTTGAGAGAAACAGAAAGACAGAGAACAAGCAGGGAAGAGGCAGAGACAGAGACACAGAATCTGTAGCAGACTCCAGGCTCCAAGCTAACAGCACAGAGCCTGATGCGGGGCTTGAACTCACAAGCTGCAAGATCATGACCTGAGCCAAATGGACGCTTAACCGACTGAGCCACCCAGGCTTCCCAAACCCATATGTGAACTTATTTCTAAGATATTATTTTCTTGGGGTGCCTGGGTGGCTCGGCTGGTTGAGCGTCTGGCTTCAGCTCAGATCATGATCTCATGGTTTGTGAGTTCGAGCCCTGCATCGGACTCTGTGCTGACAGCTCAGATCCTGGAGCCTGTCTTGGATTCTGTGTCTCCCTTTCTCTCTGCTCCTCCCCTGCTCGTGCTCTGTCTCTCTCTCTCTCTCTCTCTCAAAAATAAATAAACATTAAAAACATTTATTATTTTCTTGCTTGTCATCAAAACAATAAAAATATTAGCAAAGTCTAGTTTTCCAGTATGGATGTTTTCCTGCAAAAGGGATTGGGAAATAACTTTATTTTCATCTACTCCTTTGGCAAATACTTTCTCTTCCATGTGAAACTTTAGGGACCTCAATGAATACAAAAAATGTAAATGAAACAGTAACACTCCAGTTTATGTGACATAGGCATGAGAGAAAAAATGTGCTTCCAGGTTAATTTTCCATTCCAGACTATTTTCATATCTTCTCAAGCATCTCCTCCAAGGATGATATATCATGTCTAGGAAATTATAACCAAAATGTTGAGCAAATGTCATGTTAGTTGTTCTCGACTTAGAAAATCGTACCAGAGGTATCCAAAAATTATAAAATTCAAAATTTATTTTCTCTATTTTAAATAAACTTTACTAGGACAAATCTATCATGTCTTCCTGCCAATAATATTTGAGAATAAGAAACAAAGCAAAAAATATGGGGGAAGAGCTCACATGTCAAAAGAACAATTGAGAGCATTCTTCATGAACTGCTTGGTTACATTTCATCTCAGACTTTGGGGGCTGGTGTACATTTAAGTTCAAGACTAGGGCTTGGACGACTACTTGATGGCAGTCTGCAAGGCCTCTTGAGATGGATCAGAAGATGCCAGGCTGCACTTCCAATGCACCATCTTTCACAGCAGATATTAAGTCCACGACAACCTAGGGAAACATTAAGGCACTAGCTCCAGAGTTGGTACAGAGAAAAGGGGCATGCTCCATCTTTTAATAATATCCTCTCCAAGGCACAAGGTCAGTTTTTAACACTTGCTGAGTATTAAACTGCAGCTACATCTACTACCAAATCCCCAAAATTATATGATGCATCTCTTTATAGAGAAAAAGTGCTGGCGATTTGTAGAAGACATGTGCGGACTGGAAACCTGAAATCTATTTGAAATTGACTGGAAACTACTGCCACCTGATCCCTGAGATCTGGAAACAGGTATTTATGAGAACCTGAGGGTTCCTTTAGAAAAGAGGTTCTGTTATACGCAGAAAAGCATATGTTCTCACATCCTACACTTCTACCCTACCATAGTTTTTACATTTCATACAGAGAGTTACAATCTAATTTTCAGTAAATCAACTGCACCACATTGGTTGAGGGCCCATTCTTTACTGCCTTCTTGCTGTTGTGTCATTCGAGGAGCTCACAACTTTGTGGAAGTTATAAAAGAGTACAAGGATTGAAACACTATAATATCAATATAGTACAATCAATATAGAACCAAATGCCAGACAATATGCACCAAGGAAATCTTGGTTAGGGTGAATTCTAGGCAGGATAAAGAACATACCTGAAGACAGAAATAAAAACAAAACAAATCAAAACAAAATCAGTTGTAATTAGAGATAGTGATAGAAGAAGTTATATGCTTGGGAAAGAAGTTGTAAAATGTAAAGAAAGCATTAAGATGCAAGTAATGGTAGAATAAGCTAGAATGCCAGAATAAGCATTATGGACTCACTTATTCGGACAAATCCAGCAAAGTGTTAAAAAGAGTAAAAAGGAATGAAAGGAGCCCAAAATGGATGAGACAGCTAAAATATCTGTGGTGTTGACTCCAACATGTGGTCTCGAATACCATTTCTAAGTATTAAGGGGGCACCTGGGTGGCTCAGTCAGTTAAGTGTCCCAGGTCAGCTCAGGCCATGATCTCCCAGTTTGTGAGTTCAAACCCCACATGGGGCTCTGTACTGACAGCTCAGAGCCAGGAGCCTACTTCAGATTCTGTCTCCCTCTCTCTCTGCCCCTATACCACTCATGCTCTGTCTCTCAAAAATAAACAAACATTGGGGCACCTGGGTGGCTCAGTCAGGTAAGCATCTGACTTCGGCTCAGGTCATGGTCTCACGGTCCGTGAGTTCGAGCCCTGCATGGGGCTCTGTGCTGACAGCTTGGAGCCTGGAGCCTGCTTCAGATTCTCCCCCGTTCGTGCTCTGTCTCTGTCTCAAAAATAAACATTAAAAAAAATTTAAAAATAAACAAACATTAAAAAAAAGTCTAAATGAGTGTTCAGCCAATCTTTTATAGTGCTCTTTACTTGACAGAGTTGAAAGACTATACCACAGGAATTAAGATACCTGGGTTTTAATATGATCCAATAATTCCACTACTGGATATTTACCCAAAGAAAACAAAAACACCAATTTAAAGCAGCAATGTTTACAATATTACAATATTTACATTATTCCAGTAGCTAAGATATAGAAGAAATCCAAATATCCATCATTACACACACACACATACATACACAATGCAGTATTAAGCAGCCCCCAAAAAGGTTAAGATCTTGCCATTTGTGACAACATGGATGGACCCAAATGGTCTAATGCTAAGTGTAAACAGAGCAAACCAAGTATCATATAATCTCACTCACATATGGAATCTAAAGAATACAAATGAATAAACAAAAAGCAGGATCAGACCCATAAATACAGAGAACAAATTGACGGTTGTCAGATGGGAGAGGTGTGGGGGGGATGGACACATGTGTAAAGGGTAGTGGGAGCTACAGGATTCCACTTATGGAAGGAATAAGTAATGGGAATAAAAGGCACAGCATAGGGCATATATTCAGTGGTATTATGACAGCACTGTATGGTGACAGATTGGTAGTGACACTCATGGTCAACAGAGCATAACATACAGAAAAGCTGTATGTTGTACACCTGAAACTAATGTAACATTGTGGGTCAACTATACTCCAAAAAATTAAAAAATATATAATATGCACATAAGTAAATTATATTATTTCTAATGTATATTCTGATACAATTGCTAAATATTGAAAAAAAAAAGTTGATAAAGTAAACAAAAAAACCCGACTTTTGTCCCTGGAGGAATACAGTTTGGGTTGCTGGCCAAATCTGTGCTCATGAATGGCATTTCTGAGACCCTAAATAAACACTTTTGGGGAGAGATGCCTGGGTGGCTCATTTGGTTAAGCATCTGACTTCGGCTCAGGTCATGATCTCACAGCTTGTGAGTTCGAGCCCCATGTCAGGCTCTGTACTGACAGCTCAGAGCCTGGAGCCTGCTTCTGATTCGGTGTCTCCCTCACTCTCCTCCCCTGCTCGTGCTTTGTCTCTCTGTCTCTCTCTCTTGTCTCTGTCTCTCAAAAATAAACAAACATTAAAAATATTTAAGAAAAAAAGTTACCTGGATTTTAAACTTTGGTCTGTCAGTAACCGGTTCCGTCACCTCAGAAAAGTCCATCTTGGTGGCTCACAATTTCTCCACAGATAAAATAGGAGATTGGGGTATTCAGATTCATTTACGCATAAACAAACTAAACTAAACTAAAATAAAATATTTACCATTGAATTATGTTTTCAGAATCACCAGAGATTTGCAATTTGCGCTTTTCTGGTTTTGGTATTCAGAGCGATAATGATCCCTTGTTTTTCTTTATAATCAGAGACTTAAGGATGCTTGCTGCTTTCAACCTCGACTTTTAAATACTTCACTTCATAGATGTTAATAAATACTTATTTCTTTCAAAACACATTATTTTGTCCTGATCACTCTGCCGGTTGTGTTTTATTCTAGATTTCATTGGGTAGAATAGAATAACTTTACATTTTTACTATCAGCATTAACATTGAATCATGAGTTATCATTAAACTCGTGATATTATACCAGTAAATCCACTTAACGCATAAATGCATTTACAAAAGACACACTTAGGATGGATTATACTGGCACTCTACAATTAGGATTCATTCTCTTCTAGAAAATTATAACTATGAGAATAGTGCATAGTGAAGTTGGAAAAAGAATTTAAATTATGGTTTTTAATTTTAAAATCATGATATGCATACACACACGTATATCTAAAAGATATTTTTTGCTACTCCACATCTGGTAGTAATCTGAGTCACAACTTCCTCTTGCTTGAGTTTGGCACTAACTGCTTTCTTAAAATGTTAAGCGTAAGCTCTATGAATAGGTTCCAAAGACAAACAGCAAATCCAGTTAGATAAATTAACTAAAGGGTAAACAGATTACGGAGATTAAAGCCAATCTCATGGCATTCAGTTAATTATAATAAACATAAAAAATCATATATTTTATATATACTGATTTTTTAGAAGAAAACAATAATAAACAGCCATAAATCTGGTTCAGGTTTTCCTGAAATATCAGGAATAACTAAATATTTCATTTTTTCCAAAAACATAAATATGCAGTCCATCTAATGATATATCACAACACTGGTGTTTCTTCTGTTACATGTAAGTTGATAGAATTTTTAAGTCTCCTTCTTTGAAACATGGGAAGCAAAGTTACATCAAGCTGAACATACATTTCACTTGTACTAACTGAACTCTAAGTAAGAAATGAGTGAGAAAAAATACCAATTTTAATAGTTAAAACAACTTTTCACTAGTTGCATAAGCTTAGGCACAAGACAGGAGGCAGAATTTGCTAATTCTCAGGGCATCTGGGTGGCTCAGTAGGTTAAGCGTCTGACTTTAGCTCAGGTCACAATCTCACAGCTCATGAGTTCGAGCCCCACACTGGGCTCTGTGCTGACAGCTTGGAGCCTTCAGATTCAGATTTCTCAGGTGACTCTTCATCCCACTGTGCATCTCGACATGAATATCTCACTGGTTTTAACATAACAGTTTAATCTCAGCGGATGAAAGTACAACATGTACAACAGGTTTACAACATGTCCCCATACAGTAGCCAAATGACTTCAACATATTTTTGACCAAAAGAAACCAAAACACCAATCTGTCCCCATGGTAAAGACATTACAGGCTTTGTTGGAGTTATTAAAAGTCCTTATATCTCTTACATAGTGCTCGCCCAAGGAATTTTCAATGGTAAACCTGCTAACATGCTACTTTGTTTTTGTCTATCAGACTCATTTGAGAATAAAATTTGTTCTATTGTGTAACTCTACTAGAAGGTGTTCTTCAGTTAGACATCCACATATTTGTATTGACACTTTATATAGCAATGTAAGCACACACCGCTGTGTTGATTTCCCTCCCTCCCTCACCCCATGCTGTGGTGCAGTCCCACAAAACCAAAATAATCTTTTTGCGGACTTTGTAGACAATACATGCAGATGTGAAGACACAAATTCTCCAAAGTATGGGTATCAGACTTTCTACTCCACTCAGCTGGAGGAACACAAAACGTAGAACATGCAGATGTGAAGACACAAATTCTCCAAAGTATGGGTATCAGACTTTCTACTCCACTCAGCTGGAGGAACACAAAACGTAGAACAGATTCTGAAGCCAAGACCAGATTGCATGCAAGTTCCCAGACTGCACATGACACAGGACACCTCACATACACAGAGAATTAAAGCACTTGTCTACCTCCTGCACTTAGTCCTCTGGAAGGCTTCTAATTTTTTATTTAATGTTTATTTATTTTTGAAAGACAGACAGACAGACAGAGTGGGAGCAGGGGAGGGGCAAAGAGAGGGAGACACAGAATCAGACCAGGCTCCAGGCTCTGAGCTATCAGTACAGAGCTTGACGTGGGTCTCAAACTCACAAACTGTGAGATCATGACCTGAGCCGACATTGGATGGATAACCGACCGAGCCACCAAGGGAGCCTCTCTGGGAGGCTTGTAGGAAACCACCAGATCCTGGTGGGCATTGGGGAGCTCTGATGAACAAAATTTCTGACACATCATGTGGTTTGGAGAGAATAGATGCTACACTTCTATCTGTAAGAGAGACCTAACACTCACCCCTCCCCTAGCCTTTGCTTCTATTAACTATTTGAAAATTAACCAGTTGGAAACCAAGACTCTTGTAAATAAGTCATGAGTTAAAGGGAAAATCAAAACAAATTGCAGATCACTTGAAGTTAATACAAATGTACTTTCTTTAAAACATAAGAACACTTTGTTCTATGTATCTATTAAGAACTTTGAAATTACTCAGCAATTACAGGAAATGGGTACCTCTGGAAACAAGCTTCTAGAACAGAGTTCAAACGGAGGATTTTTATAGTCCTAAATCTGGAACATTCTAACCCCTCTTGAACTTTAAAAGAATTCTGGAACAAAGTTTCTCTCTAGAGAAGCAGCTGATCAAAAGAGCTTTGGATTTAGGCATACCAGGACAGCTGATGGAAAAGACAAAGTGTACTACTGAAGCAATTAGGTCTATGCATAATGAATGGTGATCTCCAATCAAGAAAAATAAATTTTACATGAAAATATACAGCATATCATATTTTATAATATGTATATCATGTATCACAATGTATAAATTTTATGTCAATATTTTACTATTAATATGGCTGAAACATTAACATGTGAAACTATATTTAAATAGAGTCATCTCACATTTAGCTAAGTTGAAGCCATAAAAAACCTAGGGCTTTACACATAATTTTTACCTTGCCAACACAATGATATTTTGGTTGAGGGAGAAGGGCATAATGTTTTTTATTTAGCAATATATTTCTGGATCTTTTTTAACTTTTAAGTAATGAGATATGTGAAATGTGGGCCTGCATTTGTATTACTATAGCAGGTCTTACAAATATGAATGGTGGGCCTGTTTTTCTTATGCTATTTTTCAATCAAAATCTATTCAGTGAAAGAAAAAAAAAAAGACGTGTGTTTTTGTAACACTCACAGGTCATATTCTAACTGAAGAACATTTCTTAACCATCAACTCTACTTACTACCAGAACAGAACTCAGGATATAAAGCCAGTAATAGACACAAGAAAGGAGAAAGCAGAAATCAGTACTTGGTCTTTATTTTTACTTAAATTACTATCTTTAGAGGTTGTTCATTTTGATGGGCTTTCTCCTATACTTGTGAATGCAGGAGGGATAAATTTAAAGACTTATTTCTTCAAAAGAAAATTTATATGAATGAAATCCAGTATTGGCAAATGGGCTTTACTCAATACAGATTTCTAAAAGGAGATATTAATGTTATCTCATTTCTAAAATGAGATATTAATGTTATATTAATGTATTACTCATAAAAGCAATTTCAATTCTACAAATAGTTTTTAAAGGAGTAGTTATACTTGCAGAGTGACTGTACTTTAACCATAATATTGATAAGTATTTAGTAAGCTGAAGGCACACTAAAAACTTCACACTATTCCCTATGAAAAAGTGTGTTGTAGGAACCCCACATAAAGTCATAGAAACAGTCATCCTCTTTGAAATCAGAACAGGTCCATGTGCCGGAAGCACAATGCCCCAGTCATACAGATTACAGCTTGCTTGCTGTCCTTTCTTTCTTTTTCTTTTATTTTCTTCTTTCCTTCTTTCTTTCTTTCCTTCTTCCTTCCTTTTTCACTTTTCTTTTCTTTTATTCTTTTATCTTAAAGAGAGAACACATGCATACCCGCAAGCAGGGGAAAGGCAAGTGGGCCCCTCATGCTGTCAGTGCAGGACCTCACATGGGGTTTGATCCCAACCCTGGAATCATGACCTGAGTGGAAATCAAGAGTCAGATGTCCAACCGACTGAACAACCCTGGCACTGCCCCCCTTTTTTTGAGATTACAGCTTTTCTAAGACACATGTGGAAATAATATCTGCCCCACAAATTGTTTGACTGACATTTCTTACGACATCAGAAATTTCCTATACCAAGAATGTCAGTATACCAACACCCATGTCCACCAAAAAAAAACCTTCAAAAGGTAGAGTGATCAAACAAATATTATATATGTTCAATGATACCAATCCTAGAAATTTCACCTAAACTCAGCCTGAGTAGAATTCGACTATTAATGGATATTATGAAAAAAAGTCATTTGGGGTTTCCTTCATCATCACCTATTTCAGAGGTAATAATATGGCTCAGAAGGAAGTGACAAGAAGAATATCAAACATCAGTTCAGAAATTTGCCTAATCACAGATTCCTTGGTGGAACACAAACATTACTTTATGTTTCTAGTCACTAGTGATTGACAAAGTTTTTAATAACTACTTCAAAAATAATACTTTTTTGCCTTTAAAATGTTTTGGACAGGGCACCTGGGTGGCTTAGCTGGTTAAACACCTGAATCTTGGTTTTGGCTCAGGTCATGATCTCATGGTTTCATGAGTTCGAGCCCCACGTAAGGCTCAGCACTGGCAGCTCAGAGCCTGCTTGGGATTCATTCTCTCTCTCTCTCTCTCTCTCTCTCTCTCTCTCTCTCTCTCTTTCTCTGCCTCTCCCACACTCATGCTATCTCTGTTTCTCTCAAGATAAATAAACTTTAAAAAATAATAATAAAATAAAATAAATCCAATACAACGTTTTAGACAAACTGGAAGCTGGTACAGCTCCACTGTCAAACTGGGCACCTCCAAAGTGTCATAAGGTCAAGAGAGCACAGCATGCCTGGTACACCTAAACAATAACTTTCTGTTTGTGTGTTTACAGAAAGTCTCTGCAGGAGCTCCTTGCTTAAAAGCAGTTGGGAAGATAGATAATGGATGCTTGCTTTGGGAGAGATGACTTTCCAGCAGTACATTTACATGAAGTTTCACAAAATGAATGTGATCACTGTACAATTACACATTGTCAATGGAAAACACTACATGAGAAAAGCCACTCACAGGCACACATCTCAAATTTGAAACAGTGAAAAGTCACCTGAAGTCCAATGTAAACATCCATACTTCTGGGAAAGCTGATTCAATTTGATTACATTTTTAAAGTCTGGAAAGTGTTCTCTTCTGCAACAGTTTCCTAGAATCTGGCAAGAAAAGACTGTTGTACTTACGTAAATGTGTATGCAGGTAACCCTGTCAGCAGTAGCTTCCTTCTTATACTCCTGTAAATCTCTGGTAGTGTCTTTAATCTTGGTATATTTAAATATTTTTTAATGTTTATTTTTGAGAGATAGAGAGAGAGAGAGTGTGTGTGTGTGTGTGTGTGTGTGTGCATGTGTGTGTGCGCGTGTGTGCGTGTGTATGAGCAGGGGAGGAGCAGAGAGAGAAGGAGACCCAGAATCTGAAGCAGGTTCCAGGCTCCGAGCTGTCAGCACAGGGCCCGATGTGGGGCTCAAACCCATGAACCACAAGATTAATGACCTGAGCCAAAACCAAGATTCAGATGCTCAACCGACTGAGCCACCCAGGCAGCCTTAATCTTGGTATATTTTAATTAAAGGAATAACAGATGGCTACAGTTTTATGTATGTCATTGCTGCTGGCTATAACATTGTTTTCTTTGAAAAAAAAAGATAGATACTTGTATACTTGGATAAAAGGAAACAACTGTTTAAACACAAAACAAAAGCAACATGGATTTAAATCTATTTTTTGCTGTAACAAATAAAATAGACAAGTATCACAGGCAAGTGATAGCTCAGGCCACCCTCATGATTGCCCCTAAGAATAGATGCAGCTGCACAGTGAAAAGGCTCTGTGGCTGTTAGATTAATAGCATTGCCACAGATAACATGGCGAACCCAGGAAAAGAATGAAAGCAGGAGGACAGCACAGTGAATCCCATGAGCCAAACTGTAAGAGGAAAATGTAGAGGGGCACCCGGGTGGCTCAGTCAGTTGAGTGTCTGACTTCAGCTCAGGTTATGATCTCATGGTTCATGAGTTTAAGCCCTGCTCCAGGCTCTGTGCTGACAGCTCAGAGCCCGGAGCCTACCTCAGATTCTGTGCCTCCCAGTCTCTCTGCCCCTCCCCTGCTTGCGCTCAGTCTCTGTCTCACAAAAAGAGAGAGAAATATAAAGAATTGTAGAAGTTGTTCAAAAATAAGTGGAAATGACAGAAAAACAAACCATAGTACACTGAGAAAATGCAGTATGGTTCAAAGGAAATGCCTTGATGGGGTGTGAAACCTGTGTGTACACTTGTGTCTATGTCTGGGCGTGTGTGTGTTTATGGACATGGTATGTATCTGCCTGTCAAGCATGTGTTTTCTGTAAATTTTCTACCCTACTATCAAACATGTAATGGGAATATGTGGCTATGCTGCTTTTGGTAATTAGTCTTAACGTTTAAGCATGTATTTTTGTAGTTATTCTTTGTGCCAACAAGCTACCTGGAAATAAATTTCTTTCAAGATATATTTGCAAAGAAAATATAACCTTTTTATTTCACAGTATCTGCTGATAATTTCTCTTTTATAGCTGATATGATTACACAGGCTTTCTACAAACATCTAGGACACTTTTTTTTTTCCCTTCAATTTCTTCCATTTCTATTTAAAAAACAGACTGAACTGTAAGTATAGTATTCAGGGTTTTCTTTTTTAAGGCTGCAAATTTCTCAGAATGGACATGGATATTCTTCAATTACAGTGCATGCAATTAAAGTATGTGCACAGGCAGGCGCATGCACACACACACACATGTGCACACACACAACAAGACCTAACTCAATGCATTTTCAAAATCAACCTGAAGGAAGAAAGAGAAATGGAATGTGTGGTTATGCAATTTGGAAGACAGGAACTAGGTTGGAGCTACATCACACGAAGGCAATGGGAAAGGTACTCTGGAAAGCATCGAGAATGGCCAAATTGCTGGACATACTATAGAGGGAATGCCTGGGAATGGCAGAGGCAAGAAAAGATTTAGGGAAAGTAAAATGTCTCATACAATTTTTAGATTTATATATGTATTTCTCCCTCATTTCCTACTTGACATTCTCAGTAACACCTATATAGCATTCCAAAGCTTTTTCAAATGAACTCACTGGGGATAATTTAAATTGGTCCTAAGTCTGGAATAAAAGTTCAGAGAGGATGAAAGGCAGAAAAGGGATAAAGCAAGGAATGGATATAACCAGGATACATATGTTCTACAACATTTCTTCTCCATTTTTTATTAAGATATAATTAACATGAAATATTGAATAAATTTAAGATGTACAATGGGATGATTTCATACATGTATATATTGCAAAATGTTAACAAAATGTTAGTTAATACACCTTTATGCTCACATGAATAGCATCTTGGATTGTAACTGTCACAGTGAGAACATTTAAGTTTGACTCCCATAACAACAATATGGTACTGCTTAGTGCCATGCTATACATTAGATCTCTAGAACTTATTCATCTTGTAACTGAAAGCTTATACCCTTTGACCAAAATCTCCACATTTCCCATATCTCCCAGCTCCTGGCCAAAGTTTTGAGATTCCACAGATAAGTGAGATTATCATACAGTATTAGTCTTTCTCTATCTGACTTATTTAGCGTAATGCCCTAAAGGTCTATCCATGTTGTTCAAAATGACACTTTTTTTTTAATGGATGAATAATATTCCATTGTATGTATATACCAATTTTTCTTTATCCATTTATCTACTGATGGGCAGTTGTTTCCATGTCTTGGTTATTGTCAATGCTGTAATGAAGGTGGGAATACCAATATCTCTTTGAGATTGTGATTTCATTTCCTTTGAAGATATGCATAGAAGTGAGACTTCTTTTCATTTTATTTTTTTATTTTTTATGTTTATTTATTTTTGAAAGAGAGAGAGAGACAGAGTGCAAGCAAGGGGAGGGACAGAGAGAGAGGCACACACACAGAAACTGAAGCAGGCTCCAGGCTCCAAGCTATCAGCAGCCAGTGTGAAGCTCGAACTCGTGAGCTGTGAGATTGTGACCTGAGCTAAAGTCAGACGCTTAACCGACTGAGCCACCCAGGTGCCCTGGATTATTTTTCATATGTTGGTTCTATTTTCAGTTTTTTGAGAAACCTCCATGTTGTTTTCCATTGCAGCTGAACCAATTTATCTTACCACCAACGCCATGAGGGTTCCCTTTAATCCACATCCTGGCCAGTATTTGTTATCTCTTGTCTTTATGAGAAAAGCCATTCTAAAAGGTGTGAGACAGTATCTCATTGAGGTTTTGATGTTTTATAATGTTTAATACACTCTGATCTATATAATTCTGAACTGACCATACTAGAAAAAAAGGATTATAGTGATTATTTTAATGCACTGCCAATGTTTCTAAATCAAGTGCTGTTCTGGGGCCAGTTAGGAAATGGACTAGCACAGACAAAATCACAGGTGTGATTTATGTATAGGCCAGTTAATATCATTCAGTGCTGTAACCAGGGAGTAAACCCTCTCCTTCATATTTGTCTGCTCTTAAGAAGACCATTGCAAAAGACACATGAATACATGAACACTAGATTTGCAGGGGGGAAAAAAGGCTTAAACATGATGAAACTGCATTACATTACAAATTACAACTGTACACAACATGTGATTTGACAATTGTTAATGTCGTCTTAACAGGTTTAAATGAAGTTTTCCCAATTTTCTAAATGTTTATTTACTTCTTTTGAGAGAGAGACAATATAAGTAGGGGAGAGGCAGAGTGGGGGAGAGACAGAATCCCAAGCAGGCTCTGTGCTCTCAGTACACTGCCTGACATGGGGCGTGATCTCATGAAACATGAGATCATGAGGTGAGCCAAAATCAAGAAATGGAAGCTTAACCAACTAAGCCATCCGGTGGCCCAAGTTTTCTCAACTTCAACACTCGTGAAATTTTGGATCATACTAATTCTTGTCCTGTGGGGCTGTCCTGTGCATTAAGATATTTATCAGTATCTTTGTCCTTTACCCACTAGATGCCAGGAGTAGTCCACCACCCTAGTCACAAAAATTAAAATTGTCTCCAGATATCGTCAAACATGTCTGGTGGAACAGGAATGGGGGAAAACTACTAGTTGAGAACTACTAGTTTATACTAAGATAAACTAAGCCTCAAGATGAAATGTTTTGGAAACACAATTTTTCTAGAAACATTAAATTTTAATGTTTACTTTCAAAGGTGAAAATAATGTTTCCTAAACAGTTACTAAATAGCTTCAGCAGTGTTCAACTTTCTAGTGTACCATTTCACTGTGGGTATTTCCCCACACCTTAAAGTAACTGAATTGAATGCATGAATCTACATGTGCCTCATAAGCCAATATTTTAGGCAAAAAAGGAACTTGGAAACTGTTTAAATGACAGTTATGCTGGATTTCCAATTAGGATGTCACCATCCATCCACACTCCTAATACATTATATCTGTCCAAAAGACACAGTGATAATAAAATATAAAAAGAATGGGGATGTCTGGGTGGCTCCGTTGGTTAAGCATCCAAATTTCAGTTTCGGCTCAGGTCATGATTTCACAGTTTGTAGGATCAAGCCCGGCACTGAGCTCCACACTGACAGAGCAGAGCCTGTTTGAGATTCTCTCTCTCCCTTTCCCTTTGCCCCTCCCCTGCTTGCACATGTGTGTGCGTAGTTGTGCACACTTTCTCTCTCTCAAAAAAAAAAAAAAAGAGAGAGAGAGAAAGAGAAATGTAACGCTACGATCAAACATAAGATAAAATTTCTATAGCTTCCAAAAAGAATTCCAAAGAAGAAAACAGAGCCACATTCACAAATCTCTCCTCACAATGTTTTAGAATCACAGTGCGGAAGTGGGAAAGAATAGCTGAAAGGTAAAGGTGATAAGGCAAACTGGAACTTGGATTACTGAGAGAAATCAGCAGTTAGATTGGAGTTCTTTAATAAATTAAAAAAAAAAAAAAAAACCATTCTGAAACTCTGTCTGGGCCTCAGTTTACATACGGAAAGAACCTTCCTCTCCTGAATTTCTTTTGAGATTTTTGTTTACTTCTTCCTGTAGTTTATCTTTCAGAAAAGAGCTTCCCAAAAAGGGGTGTCCTGAAGAGCTTACAGATGTGCATGAGATACTGGAAATCCCCAGCCCTCAGTGTGGTTGGTGGACACCATAATGGCTAGAAACTCTGGACTGATTTCTGGACCATGACCATTCTCCTCATCTTCTACCAGAATACTTGAAAAAGTATTATTATTTGAGTATGCTGTGATTTGAAAATGCTTAGGAATCCAAGTATTAGTACTTCCCTTTATGAGGGTCTTCATTAAGACTGCTAGGACTGCCATAACAAAGTCCACATGCTGGTGGCTTAAAAGTTTACCTCCTTACTGTTGTAGAGGTTGGAAGTCCAAGATCAAGGTGTCAGTAAGATTCCTTTCTCTGAGACCTCTCTCTCTGGCTTGCAGAGGGCTGCCTTTTCACTGTAAGCTCACAGGTCTTTTCTTTTCAATTTTTTTTAATGTTTTTATTTATTTTTGAAAGAGAGAGAGAGAGAGAGCACACAGCAGACAGCAGGGAGGGGCAGAGAGGGAGGGAGAGACACAAAATTCCAAGCAGGCTCTAGGCTCCAAGTTTTCAGCACAGAGCCTGACACAGGGCTCAAACTCACAGACCATGAGATCATGGCCCGAGCCAAAATTAGACACTCAACTGACTGGGCCACCCAGGCGGCACCCCTCACAAGGTCTTTTCCTGAGGCACAGGCCCCGAAGGTCCTTTTGTGAGTCTACATTCTCTCTTCTTATAAGGACGTCAGCCAGGTTACATTAGTGGCCATTCTCATTTTTACTAAATATCCTTTTTAAAGGCCATATCTCTAAATACTGTCACACTGAGGTATGAGGGGTTAGAGCTTCAACATGTGAATTTTGAGGGAAAACAATTAAGCACAAATAAGGTCTTATTGTTAATAAACTGAGTATTTTACTTTAAAACACCTTCATTTCACCCCCAGTATTAAGTGATAATTTATTAGATATAAAATTGTCGGTGGAATTATGTAATATCCAAAATATAATATTGCAGACTTCAAATTATCTTTCACATGTATCTACATCTTTCACATGTATGTATATACTTACACATCATACATATTTAAATATATGCTGGAGGGGCATCTGGGTAATAGTATATGCATACTATACATATTTAAAAATAGCCAGGCATTTGAAGATATAAAGCAATGTGAACCAAATTCTTGAGGAATAAAAGACAACAGAGCAGATACCAAGGGCTTCCAGATAGTAGAGGTAACAGACACAGATTGCAAAACAATTATTCCTATTTTGTCCCAGGAAATCAACAAAATGATTGAAAACTTAAGCCCAGAACTGAAAATTTAAAATGATCCAATGGAATTTCTAAAAACAAAAAAATGTAATGACTCAATTGAAAATTTCCTGAATGTATTTACTACCAATTTTCACATGATAATAGCATTAGTAAACTGAGATATGTCAGAGAAAATCTATAAATTAAGCACATAGGAAATATAAAAACATGAAATACTGAAAAAAAAAAAAAAACTTAAGGGGCAAACATGTGCAGGAATTAAAAGGAGAGAAGAGAAAAATGAAGAAAAAGCAATATTTGAATAAATAAATACTGACTGACAAATACCAAAACTGATGTAAAACTATCAAGCAACTAATTGCTTTCAGAATTCTCAGGGAAGATAAATATAAAGAAAATTAAACCTGGACACATAATAATAAAACTACAGAAAACTAAAAAAAAGAGAAAATCACACATGCAGACAGAAAGAAAATGTTCAAATGAACACTGAAGGAGTTTAAATTGCAACCAAACATAATGGGAGCCAGAGACAAGGGAATTATATCTTCAAAGGGCTTTGGGGGGGAAAAAAAGGAGACTGCAAACAAAGTATTTTATTAAAATAAAACACTTAATGCAGTAAAGTGTCCTTCATAATATAAAGTGCAAATGTTTTGGAACTAGACAGAAGTTTTGGTTGTATAACACTGTGGATGTACTAAATGTCACTGCACTGTTCACCATAAAATGATTAATTTTATATTATGTGATTTACACCTTGGTAAGTTTTTTTTAAGAGAAGGTAAAATAAGTTCATTTTCCTACAAACAAAACTGGAGAGGATTCATATCACCAGTAAATCTATACTAAAATCACATAATGATCTCAACAGTTCCAGTAAAATAGATATAGATATAGATATACAGATATATATAGATAGATATAGATAGTTAAAATTTAACAGCCATTCATGATTTAATTAATCTTATACCACACCATAAGGAAACCTCTCTAATGTAGAGTAACATGATACTAAATGGGAACATGTTGAAATCTTTCTTCCTGAGTTTAATAAGGAGCTATCATTGTAATAAAGGTTCTAGCCAAATAAATTAGATGAATTTTTAAATTCTTAAATACAAGTCCCAAGTATCAATCACTAGAGGAACTTGGAAAGACTTTATGTTCATTATAATAATAATAATTAGTAAAATCCAAGCTATTTATATTTACTTTGGAAGCTACATTATTCAAAAAAGATCCACGATGGTAAAGTAGACTTTCAAACCCAATGATTTGTGGAGAAAGAGAAGACAGCTAAAATGATCAGCACTCACCACACACACACACACAAAATTATAAACAGCTAAGACTCCAGAGCAATGTATTTGTTTTTCTAAGAAAAATTAACAAACAGACAAAATCACATGAGATGGGATTTATGTTACTGTCATTACTGGAAAAGACAATAAGGAAGTTACTAAGTTTTTTCTTTAAAATCTTATCTTTTATTGATTTCACACACAGAATCTAAATTAGTATTATCATTTTAATGAATAGACATGTTTATTTTAGAAACATGGAGTACAAAAGAACTGTCTTCCTTGACTCTCTTTTCTATTCTCTTTAAAAAAAAAATTTGTGGGGCGCCTGGGTGGCGCAGTCGGTTGAGCGTCCGACTTCAGCCAGGTCACGATCTCGTGGTCCGTGAGTTCGAGCCCCGCGTCAGGCTCTGGGCTGATGGTTCGGAGCCTGGAGCCTGTTTCCGATTCTGTGTCTCCCTCTCTCTCTGCCCCTCCCCCGTTCATGCTCTGTCTCTCTCTGTCCCAAAATAAATAAAAAACGTTGAAAAAAAAAATTTTTAAAGAAAAATTTGTTTAGTGTTTATTTATTTTTGAGAGAGAGACATACAGAGTATGAGCAAGGGAGGGGACAGAGAGACACAGAATTCAAAGTTGGCTCCAGGCTCTGAGCTGTCAGCACAGAGCCTGATGTGGGGCTCAAACCCACCAACCATGAGGTCATAACCTGAGCAGAAGTCCAAAGCTCAAACCACTGAGCTACCCAGGCACTCCTCTTTTATCTATTCCTGATGAAAGCCTAATGAGATGTGCAAACTTCTATCAAACTCAAGATGATAACCACTAGGCATTAGAAAATCTTTAATTATTAATGAATTATAAGAAATCTGTTGAATACATTTTAAGAAACATTTTAACAACAGTGGCTCAGTCAGTTAAATCTGACTTCAGCTCAGGTCATGATCTCACGGTTCATGGGTTCCAGCCCCGCATGGGCTCTGTGCTGACAGCTCAGAGCCTGGAGTCTGCTTCAGATTCTGTGTCTCCCTCTCTCTCTCTGCCTCTCCCATGTTCACACTCTGTCTCTCTCTCTCTCTCAAAAATAAATAAATGTCAAAAAAAATTAAAGAAAAAAGAAACATTTTAACAACAACAAAAAAACATTTAAATATGATAAGGCAAAAGATGCTGATCCAAAAGATTTCCAATTATTAGTAGTAAAAAGTTAAAGTTTGTTTAAAGTGTATTTATTTATTTTGAGAGAGAGAGTGCAAGAGCAAGAAAGGGGCAGAGAGAGAGGAAGAAAGAGAGACAGACAGAGAGAAGCTTGTTCAAAAGCAAGCAGGCTCAATGCAACATGGGGCTCGAACTCATGAACCATGATATCGTGACCTGAGCCAAAATCAATAGTCAGATGTTTAACCGACTGACTGACCCACCCAGCTGCCCCCAGAAGTAAGAAGTTAATTAAAAATGTGGACAGCCAGAGGAGCTATTTTCATGCATTTACTCCGCCATTCCTTTTCCATGTAAATACCCTGTCAGGGTTAAGGAACTGCAATATAACAAGATTATTTTACAATGCTGCTTCTTTCCAGGATTTTATAGGCTAATCTGGGACCAAATAAGTTTCTTGGTGGAACAGCAGCAAACTGGGCCTTTGGGACATCTCTCCTGGGTTTATCCCTTGCACTTTCTCCCAAATCACCAGGAGTGACACAAAGTATGGCCTAACATGGAAACATGACCTCATAAGCTAAAGTAACTATATATGAGAAGTAGAACCATATAAAAGAGAAGCAACAAAGTGGACATCATGGACCATATACAAACTTTTTAGAAAAGAATGTTCTAGAACTTTTAAGAAAAATAATAAATATCCTAAATTGTATGAGGGACAACATGGTAATATGCTTATGAGATGCTATAAAAGTAATATATGAAACCAAGATTCCATCCAGAAGAGTAACTGCAAAGGTGTCGGGGAAGTATGGTCTTCAGCTTTCCATTCTTCCCACACTCTTAAGACAGGTCACAGGTGATAGGAAATACATATAGATTAGGATCATTTGCTGTATTTATTTCTAATAAAAATATCAGCTAGAGAGTGGGTAAGTAACTTGTGATGTAGTCATACACTAAAATAATGTACACTATGGACATAAATAAGTCATATCTTCACACATCAAAATGGATGAATCTCAGGGACAGAACAGTGACAGAAAACATCAAATTGGAAAATACAGTAGGATTCCATGTTCGTCAAGTTCAAAACTATGCAAAACCAAATAGTACTCTGTTCAGAGATACTACTGCATGTGGTAAATGTTTCAAAAAGTATTAGATAATACACTTAGTGAGTGTTTATCTCTATGGGTAGAGAAGGACAACAGGATCTGGAATGGACTTCCAGAGGCTTCCAAGATTGGGGTAGTTTCTGCTTTTTTTCTAAGGCAGAAAGGAAATAAACAGGTGTGTGTATCAGTATTCTTTCTAGTTGAATAGAAATGTTATTCTGTAAATATTCAAGTTTTTCTTCAAGTTTTATAAAAATGATTTTGACAAAGAAAAGCAAAAGGAAAAATTCAGGATAACCATAATGAGAAAATAAATATTATGTAGATTTTTTTAACTCATTGGAAGAGGGAGGACGCTCAGAGAAAGAATTCCACCAAGTAAATTCAAGAAAAGGAGAGCTGAAGCATAAATTGATAAACAGGATCTCAGCAAGTGGAAGGGTAAATGATACATTTGGAAAAGGGAATATAGCTGTCAGGGAATGGCAAGAAACTGGTGGCTTTCCTGTAGGCTGGACAGAGCCAAAGATGAGAGATGAGCCCGAAAATACAGAGGCAATGTGAAAGGACTTCAGTGCGGAGTTAATGAACTTTGTTTCATAAGAAACATGACAATTTTGTTAAGAATTTTTTTAATATGTGTGTGTGTGTGTGTGTGTGTGTGTGTGTGTGTGTGTGTGTTTTTAAATAATAAATCCTCAGGGCACCTGGGTGGCTCAGTTAAGCGTCCGACTTCAGCTCAGGTCATGATCTCGCGGTCTGTGGGTTCCAGCCCCGCGTCGGGCTCTGTGCTGACAGCTCAGAGCCTGGAGCCTGTTTCGGATTCTTTGTCTCCCTCTTTCTCTGACCCTCCCCTGTTCATGCTCTCTCTCTGTCTCAAAAATAAATAAATGTTTAAAAAAATTTAAAAAAATAATAATCCTCAATATTTGTTGGAAAACAAACCTGTTTATCCTATGGAGGATGAATTGGAAAGAGAAGTTAAGGCACAAGAAGAGGAGTGAGGAGCTCAAAATCATCTAATCAAGTCCTGCTTGTTATGTTTCACATTCAATGCAAGCACTATCCATTTTCATAAAATGCATTTCTGCAATGTGACTTGCTGTATCCCCTTGCTCTGTGACTAGAGGCATTTCCTCCCCACTTTAAATTCTTGCACTTCAAATATTTACAGTAGCAACAGTGTTAGTTTCTTTCCCCCAGAAAGCAGAGGTAGAAAGAAAGGAAGGGAGAGAAAAGAAAGAAAAAGCAAAAGCTAAGATGAATAAACAAAAGTCAAGTAAGCAAAAGAAAAAGAGTGAGCAATAAATAGAGGCAGAGAGGCCAAGAATGTAGTGGGCTGGGAAGAAAACAGCCAAGCTCAGCGAGCCTGCATGGCTGTAAGCAAAGTACTTAACCTTTCTTGTTTTCTCTTTCTTCATCTGTAAAAAGAGACATTCAGCTAGATAACCCTAAGTCCCTGCAGATACATAAATGGTCGGCATGCTTCTATTACATTATACGAGTCTATTAAAAAGGTACAAAGTCATTCTTGGGTAGCTTTCTTTGTATTCCAGATGCTAAAGCAAGTATTAAAATGAGACTAAAAATGTATTATACAATTATATAGAGACATTAATTTCAACTTTATAGTGTTTTTAGGGGCTTAATTTGGATCTAGGAACAAAATAAAACATGAATGCCTGCCTGAACCTCTCAGCAAGTTATTATTTTGTTGATGGGAAAAGGGGAGATTCAGTGATGTGCCAGCCCTGCTCACCATCCCGTGTTGTTAGACCAGAATTCAGTATCTTTTCCCTTTGCTGTTTTAAAACGATCTCATTTTTCCAAACACATGCAGGGTTTTTCATTCTAAGACTGGCGTATTTAAGCAACCCAATCCTTCATTCCCTGGTAACTATTCCAAAAAGAACATTTTCAAAAGCAGCAAAGGGAAAGATTCGATGGTTAAAAAATAAATACAAAATCAAAATGAATACCACCAATAAAATGATAATGGAAAGAATTGCTATTATTAAAATTTACAATTGTAAAGGTTGTAGAATGAGAATGCTCTATGTGGTTAGTACCTCTTAGATTAATTTACCTGTATCTTTCCATTTCAACTCTAAAGCAGAATAATATTTGTGGACTGGTCTAATGTGTTTTTTGTTTTTAGTTTTGTGTGTATGACCTGACTGCAGTTAAATCCTCTTTTGTCCAGGTGCCTTGCTAATAGTTAAGACTTTAGTTAAATGGTTAAATAGTTAAAACTTAATTACTAAAATAATAAAATTCGCAACTATAATTTGAAATAGCTAATATTGGGCAGAGCTCAACTGCAACAGAAATTTTGCTGAGAAATTTAGGTACATTATTGTAATTAATTGCCAAGATTCTCTCCTAGGCAGGCTTTTCTGAGACCTTTCTCAATGAGGCCTCCACCTGGGCCTATAAAGATTTGAACAAAGCACTAACACAGCTTCTAACATGTTGGTCAAGGCCACAAATCTCTAGGATGATTCTAGCCCCATTAATAGGGCATTCTTGCAAAAACTCAAGGCTACCAAAAGAATTTGCAATTTGCTCTAGCCAACACCTGAAGATAGAGCCCCTGTGTCCAAGTTTCTACAACAAGGTAGGAGTCTAATGTCTGTAAGCTCTGGTTAGAGCAAATCAGTCTCCTAAGGACCAACCCTCCCTCCTTCCTGCTTTTTATATTTTTTCACTTCCCTTACTCTACTGAGTCCCAACTCGCCATCTCCCTACTCCCTCATTTTTCCTATAAAATCATCTCTGTACAAATCAAACTTGAGTTCAGTTCATACTAGTATTTTCCTAATTTTTCTATTGCTGACTAAAATCTGTCCTTACCACTCTAATGTCCAACACTGCTTAACTGTGACACTAGTAAATCCTGGTTTAGTGGTAAACAAAAGCCAGAAAAGCAACTTATTCAGCAAGATAACAAAATTAGTAAATAGTAGAGCCAAAAGTTCAATCCAGGTCTTTGTGATAATCACTGTTAATTACCTCACTTCTCATTTGGACAAGTATTTCCTAATATTGAGAATAAATCCTATCTTGAAAGTTAGTCAATGACATAAAAGTATGAGACCTGGGTTTTTAAAACCTATATGCCATTAGAATTTACAATTGAGGGATATAACTTCTGTTAAAAATCACAGTAAAATAACTGAATTCATAAAGAAAATTAGGAAAGCCTAAAAATAGATCTATGTAAAATACAAACAAAAAAAGACCATATATTCAAGGAAAAGAATATTGACATGCTTTCCTTCTGGAATTAATGGAATCAGTAATTATGGAAACATTTTTTTTGTATAGAATTCAAACTAGATGTTTATAAAGTTCTTCATCAGAAGATACAGGTATCAACAGTAGAGTTTATAGTCCTCCATTTATCGGTCATGTGATGTAGGCAAATTATTTAATTATCTGAGCCTCCATTTCTTGAGCTACACAATAAAGACAACATCATGTTACACAGAATTCCAAGACAGTTTCCAAGATTTCTGGTCCTTTCTATACATGCCCTATGAGGTATTGTTTTTGAATGTGCATGGGACCTATAAATATGATGAACTATCACGTTCACAATTAGGTTCCATTATATGGTAAAAGTGATCACATTTTGCAGGCATACTAAGTTCCCTTATCCATTAATTTTGCAATATAAAAGCTATTATCCCAGGTCAGTTGGGAAGCTCTAAAGAGAGGATTCTGATGTTAGAGAAACACACTTCTGCTGGCCATGAAGAAGTAAGCTGCTATGTTGTGAGAGGATCTAGACGTATAAGTATGCAATCTCTCAGAGGTGAGAGCAGCCTCTAGTTAACAACAAGAAAAAAAAAAAAAAAGAGAGAGAGAGAGAGAGAACCTCAGCCGTAAGACCACAAGGAACTGAGTTCTGCTAACAATATGCATCCAGTTCTAAGAGAACCTCTAGCTTCAAAGGAGATCACTGCCTGACAACTTGATTTCAGCCTGCCTAAGACCCTGAGCACAGATCCCAGCTAACTTATTCCCACTTTTCTTCGGATGGCTGAATCACTCCTTGGCCCTATCATAGTACTATCACAGTACTAAAAATGCAATCCCAGATTATAAAACATTTTTTTAAAACATCTCAGCTTTTTCTCCTACAACAGAGTTAAGAAGGAAATAAGAAGGTTCCACTTGACTTATTACCATTTTATTAATTATTTTCAAGACAGTTTGGGGAAAAATAAAACCTCATGATTGCCATACTCTTGTTTTCTTTTTTCTGTACTCCAAATATTCAAATCCAATTTCTAAATATGGAATGAACTCTCATATATAGTCATCTTCTTTCCAAAACTATGGATGGTCACCGAATGGGTCATCTCTGTTATATGGCAGCTAGGTCAGTTAGGATCTTTCAGCCACAAGTAAAAGAATATTTGACTAAAGTGGTTTAAGCAAAAATGATGTTCTCTTGTTCCCTATAAAAAAGAAGCCCACAACAGGCTGGTTTAGCAGTTGAATAATTGGAACCTTGATTTTTCCCAATTTCTATCCTACCATTATCAGATTTTCAGGTGTTGGTAATGGTTTTTCTTAGCACAGGACGGCTGTTGTAGTATTGATGGTCATATTCTTAATAGCATTCCAGGAAGGCAGGAGTGGATAATATCATAAAGGGCCTTTACCTTATGATGCCTTTTTTTTTTTTTTAATTCCTAAGTTGAGCTTGATAAAAAGCACTCCACCAAGACTCCCTCTTAGTCTCCGCCATTAACGCTGCCAAAGGAGAACGGGAATGCTATGGTTGGCACAGACCAATACAACGTATTCCCTAGTTAGAAGCATGTTACCATCCAAATATACAAAGATGTCTCTTAACATGAAAAGAAGAAGAAATGGCTACTGGATGAACTAGCAACAACAACCACCTTAACAGGGATCTTTCCTTGATGCTGTACAAGCTGAAGATGCTTTTGGTGACTGTCTTATACTACAGCTTGGGACAAATTCCATAAATTCCTACAGTGTGGATTAAGGAATAACTTTACTGGGAAAAGGGGAAATTTTTAAAATTTACAGATTCTTTGAATAACAAAAGAAGGGAAGGCAATTATTCTCCATTGTCCAATTATTCTACAAAGAAATGTGCTGGGGCCTGAGAGGTTTGCTGGAACAAAGTTCAGGTTTCTATTTCAGCGAAGGGACCATGCTCCCACATTACTTTTAATTCTTGTATGTATCCATTAAAGGATGCACAGACTGCATGGACACCAGGATTTTGATGCTCCCTTTTTCTAGGAGCTCTGGGGAATGACTGCTGCCCAGCACTTGAGGAAAGTGTGTTCTATAAAAAGTTGCAATGTCCTTCCAAAAAAGAGATCTCTATTTCTATGCAAACTTTTACCGGGTGTGGACCCATTCAAGCTGGCTCATTTCCCAGGCAATCCAGAATGAAAAAATACAATCATTTTCAAAAAAAAAAAACTCTTCCCCACGGTCTCATCAAATATAAATTTTCCATCATGGGAAGTGGCAAATCCATCTGATGAATGGGAAGAGAACGATGTTACCTGTCATTCCTTCATCCTAATCTCCCATTCCCTGTTTGACTTTGATGTCCAATTAATTGGGATTTACCATTCTTCTTGGGGGTGAATCAAATTGGCCATTTTTTATTTTGTTTTACTGTTGCATAACAAGCTCTGTGGTGACAGAAGAGTTGAATTTTGTCATCACCACTGACCTCCAAAAACAAGGGGTGGGGTGAGCAGAGAACCATCCAATGCAAAACCAGTATCTCTTTGGGCCCTTATAGATACAATCTACCCTTTTTCCATCAAAATCAAAGTAATAACTGGACAAAGATTTACTGTTCTTGTCCCTTCCTCACAGATTTCCAAGATCAGGGGCCCTGCAAAGACAGAGCTTTAGCTGCTCTCTCAATGGACCTTCCCTTCAATACATCCATCAGCAGAAATCATTGATTTGAATCACCTCAAAGTTTCAGCTTTTGACGAGCACAGAAACCACTGTTACTGACACAAGAGATCATTTCCTAAAGTCACAGCTGGCACCAGTGGTGTCAAACTGATAATATTGCCATGAGTGTAGAGGAGTGCAATGACCATCACCTCTACCTTCCAAAGGAATTAAAAGTGCTGATGGTGATCCCAGCCCTGAAGTGCTAAGGGCCACACTGCAGCTAGAAATGTCAAGGTTCAGGGGTTGATTTCTAAACAAAAGCCAATGGCTCCCTTTGATGCTGAATCAAGTTCTGCAAATTCATTGTTGACTTAAGTCCTAAGTCTTTTTATTTCTTACTTTCCCCCCCTACAATTCTACCACCTTAAGATTTTTATTTTTCATATTAAGCAGGAAAGTAATTTGAGTGAAATACCCTTTACTGTAATTGTAATATTTTCTGTAGATCAATGACACGTTTTAATTAACATCCCTTATCATCTTCATTAAAAGTATCCTCATTCTACCACATAATAGACCAATGCTTGTCTTAAAGCATTAGATTTCCACACGTGCCTGAATGCTGGGATACACAGAGCACAGGCTCAAGCTAGTGACCCCTTCCTCTCAACTCCCAACATAAAAAGCTAAAATATTTATCCTTTCCAGTATTTATTTGTCATTTGTTCCCCTATGTTGATTGTCAACAAAGTCCCTGAAAAGTAAATAAGCCCAAGTGACTATTTCTAAGAACATCAATAAAAGAGTTGCTTTCATACTCTCCCAAATGTATTTCTACATTGCTTATAAGATTTTAAAGAGCGCGTTCTGTTTTTACACTTTTAAAAAATATAAAAAATAAACAAAAACACAAAGATACAACAGCTAGAAATAAAGAGCGAAGGAATCTTCAGAAGACAGGCAAAGCAGTGACAGCTACTGAGTGAAAAGAAAGGAAGCTGAAGGTTGGGATTGAACATGGGGATTCCTATGAGATCAGGACAGGAGACGCCATCAATCAACAGAAATGACCCTGCCCTGTGGGTTTACCACACCCCCTTTTCCCACTTACATTACTTCTTTCCTTACTTAAGCTCTTCTCAGACCAAAGTTCCTGCATGCTGCATCTAGAAAGGACTAATTCTCTCCCTCTTTCCTTTTTAAATAAAGGACATGGGAACTCTGAAACTATATTTATGATAAAGAGGATGTAGTATTCCCACCACATATGAGATTTCCTTTCAATGTTACCTTATAGAACAGCAAGTTCAAGGAGCAACGAGATTAACACACACCAAAAAAAAAAAAAAAAAAAAGTCAAACTGACCTGAGTTTTCCGTCCTTCAGTGAAAGGCAATCTGTAAAACATTAAAAAAGAAAGAACAAGGATAAAAAGGGTCTGCCCAAAAAATGTAAATTGGAAGAAAATCATCACATCCTGGAAGTAAAAGAAATCTTAGCACTTTAAGTATATTGCATTCACATGTCCAAGTCTCTACCCTTCTTCTTCCTATCCACATCTTTTGCATGGGACTTGGCTGTTCTTCCTCTCAGGAAAGAAACCACAGATATATCACCACCCCTTGTTTCTGGGTTGGCCACACGATGTGCTGTGGTTAATGGACTATGAACAGGAAAAAAAAAAATTGTGCTATCTGCCTGCTGTCTTTCACATGTGCCACAACACAAGAATATGCCTGGGCTGGCTGAGGAGGAGGATCAAAGACATGGGCAACTGAGCCATTCGTGGCCATCCCTAGCCTACATCAGTAGACCCTCAAGTGCCCTGCAGATCTGTGGGCTAACTAAATGCATACTGTTCTATACTACTGAGACTATAAGGATGTCTGTGGCCATAAATGAGCTGATACCACAAACAGCAATTTCAACTTCTTTCATTTACAGAGGAGAAAGTTGGACCCCATGAGTGGAACAAACCAAGTTGGTGGCAAGGCTGGAAATGAGGCCCTGAGACAGAACCTTGAAGGCTTGCACTAAGTACGTACTCTACACTTAGATACTTACCATCCTTATGGGCATTGGAAAGCCAGTTAATATCTCTGAACCTCAGGGTTTTATTTGTTCGTGGAGGAAATACATACCCTGAACAAATAACTAGAAACCATCTGGCCAAAATAAGGGAATCAATGTGAAAACACTTTACAAAAAAGGGAGAAAGAAGCTAAAGATGTTAGCACTTAGTGTAGGCCAAGTATGTGATTAAACACTTACATGATGCCATTTGATCTCACTTAATTATTGGGATAAGATTTAATTGACGAGAAAACTGAGGCCTCAAAAAACCTAAGTAACTTACCTAAAGACATTAACCCCACAGCACTTGGCCTGTTTTTATTGATCAGTAGGTAGCCTACTGATTGTATCTCAAGAGAACTGTTAACCATTGTGAAATTAATAAATGTATGCCCTTGGTCACCTAGAAACATGCTATAAAGTTATTCAAATTAGAATGACAGTATTTATATCTTTGATCTTAAAAGTACATTAGCAGCATTTCTGTTTTTACATGATGTAGACACCTGTCACCTGCCATTAATGGTCACCTTTGTTGCTAATGACAGCATTCTGCTCTGGAAGATTATTACCCTTCTCTGTGAGGTGCTCCCAGAGGCATCAAGTACATTCCAAATATGCCACATGGCCTATATTTTGATTTGTATGACACCAAACATACCTTCCAAACTCATTTAAAATATGTATTTTTAGGTTTAATCCTTTCTGGATGAGAAGGACTGTCTTAGAGGTGTTCCTTAAGATTTTTCTAAATTAAAAACATCAAGAAATGCCTCTGCAAAATTGGGGGTAAAAACATGGTAAGAAATAAAACAATTTCATTTGCACCAACAAATACTATTTGAGAAAATATGAGGTCAGTGCCTTAAATTACTGGGAATGCTCATTAGCAGTACAGCATCTTGACTTGAATGGGATTTAAGAGAAGCAACAAAAGAATGAATATTGTATAAGAGCAAATAAACACTCTGAACTTTCTTCAGCCTCAAGAGTCCTGGGTTAAAACTTCTTTACTGGCTTCCTAATTGCATGGTGGGTCGACATATAAGAACAGCTTTCTGTGAGATAAAATCTCATGCAATTTCTTAGGGTCTTCAGGCATTTTGGTTAATCCAGATTAAAGTAAGTCAATCAGAAGGATTAAAGAAATATACTTTTATTCCACCTTAAAATCTCTTTCCCAATAAAATGTGTTTGACATAAATTCTACTAGTAGGTCTTACAACTTGCAATATCCTGAAGAAAATGAGGAGTGAAGCTGAAGGAAGATAATGGAATCCTGCTGAAACGTGAGGTGACTTTTCCCACGGCTAAATTTCACTCTAATTATTTTCAATGCACTTAGTCACAAATTTCAGGACACAAAGAAAGGAAGGGGCAAGGAGTGATAACTTCCTCTTCAACTTCCTAAAAAGCATTGTATGTCCATGTGTCTTATTTTTGAAGAGAAATATATTTTTAAATTGTCTTATTTATTGCTTTCACATTTATTTTGGAAGAGAAAAAATGTGCAAGTGCAAGCAGGGGAGGGATAGAGAGAGAGGGATAGAGAGAGAATTTCAAGGAGGCTCAGCACTATCAGCATGGACCCTGATGTGGGGCTTGATCCCATAAGCCATGAGATCATGACCTGAGCCAAACCAAGGATGCTTAACTGACTGAGCTACCCAGGCACCCCTTAAATTTTATTATTTTTAAGTAATATCTACACCCAACTTGGGGCTAGAACTCACAACCCCCAGATCAAGAGTTGCATGCTCTACCAAATGAGCCAGCCAGACACCCTTTGAATAGAAATCTTGAGGTCCTAATTTCTGAGCAAAAATAGACTGTGGACAAGAACTCTGCAAATGTTTTATATTCCTTCCCTCATTAAAGTAGCTCTAAATTGTATTGGGGCTTGAAGCACACAGTTGGAAAGAATCTCTCAGGCAACTTGTTTAATTGTGATAGTTAACTGTTTTAACAGTAAAAAGCTAGTTTAATAGTAAATTGTGTGGGTGCATGTGTGTGTGTATAAAATGACAGGGCAGTATTCCAGTTCACAAAGGGAATTTTTAACTTAAAAAGCCCTCTTTAAGGGACAAAATATACACTATTTTCAGTAGGAAAATATGAATGTATACCTTGAAAATTACTAACTGGAAACCTCACTACAATGAAGTCATGAGGCCAGCAGGGGGAGTTATCATGCTCTACCACTTGTCATCAATTGCAGACCCAACAGGAAGAGATGGCCTTTCAGGTAGATACTACTTTGCTCCCTCACCAGGAGGAAGAAAGGCTTTCTTCCTCCCCTAGCAACAGCCCAGCCAATAGAAGACAGTCACAGCTCAGCCAAGGAAAAGCCACTACACTTCCAACTCCCAATTACTCTAATAGACTTTACAACAGTCTTCCCAACTTACTCCTTTTCCTCCTTTGTTCAGTTGATTTGTGTATGAGTTTGCTGTAGCTTGCTTATCGTGATTCCAATTCTCTGCTATTCCCACATAAACCCACTTTTTTGCTGGTAATACAACTGACAGGTTAACAATGCTGTGGAAGACAACTGTGGCTTTGCAGGAGAATCCTTTCTGCATTTTGTAAACTCTGGGAAGTGCTTGCTGACATCTTGTCTGCATTTCAAACAATACTTAAGGATGTGCCAGATTCAAATTATGTTTTATGTTCACCAATACAAAAGTGCTCTTGAAAAACCATTATTTTAGTATTAAGCATTACTGAGGTGTAACTGACAAATAAAATTGTAAGGTATTTCAACTGCACAAAGTGATGATTTGATAAAAATATTTGTCTTAAATAAAAGTCATCTACAGGTAGGAGAATGAATTTTGTGTTTGTCATGTGTAATCTCTACCCAAATCCATTTCCCTTTTACTTGGGGTTAACAAAAAAAAGCAAGTAAAGCCGGGGCTTTCATATCTTCCGGGTGTGTTAATGCTTAAAGATAATAAAGGATAGTATCTAGGCCAAAACATCTGCTGATATAAAATGAACAAACCTTTTAGAATCTCTAAAAGTAAGAAAGAGAGTTTCATTCGAGCCAAAGTTTGGACAGCTGCCCAGGAAACATGCTCTTCACACGAAAGTATTGCAGAGAATGAACAGTTTTCACAGACTTATATACTTTTTATATCTTGTCAAAGCTCAAAAGATTATAGATTAGCATACAAGCAGGAATCACAAGGTTTTTTTGTTTTGCTTATTTTTTTATCTTAAAAAAAGTTTTTTTAATGTTTATTTTACTTCACAAGTTTTAATGTCAAGGAGTGTAGGGAGTAGGAGCATTGATAGATACTAAAGGACAATATGGTTTTCTTTTAGGCTCCACATCTACAAAGCAGGTGCACAATGTATGCTTGGTGGGTCATAAAGTCAGGCTTTTGGTTTAAACAAAGTTTATGTACAGTCATTGCTGACTTAGAAAGATATCCAAAGAAAACACTATAAATAAAACACTTCCTTTCCCTATTTTTTGTCTTGGTTGTATCTTTTGGCTAGACACCCACCAAGTGATGAACCCAGTTACAGTTAATAGTGGGTCCTGGTCCCTGCCCACAGTAGGCCGAATAACTGAAATCTCTGATTGTTTGGAGCTGGTTATAGATGCACACGGAGATCACTTGAATCTGTATCTAGCTATCTTTTCTTTCTTTTTTTAATGTTTATTTATTTTTGAGAGAGAGAAAGAGAGCGAGGGGAGGGGCAGAGAGAGAGGGAGACACTGAATCTGAAACAGCCTCCAGGCTCTGTGCTGAGGTGTCAGCACAGAGCCTGATGCGGGGCTCAAACTTACAAACTGTGAGATCATGACCTGAGCTGAAGTCAGACGCCTAACCGACTGAGCCACCCAGGCGCCCCTCTTTTCTTTTGTTTTTAATGCTTGTTTATTTTTGAGAGAGAGACAGAGACAGAGTATGAATGGGGGAGGGGCAGAGAGAGAGAGACACAGAATCTGAAACAGGCTCCAGGCTCCAGGCTCCAAGCTGTCAGCACAGAGCCTGATACCGGGCTCGAACTCACCAACCATGAGATCATGACCTGAGCCAAAGCTGGATGCTTAACTGACTGAGCCTGAGCCACCACCCAGGTGCCCCTGTGCTTTTCTTTTTAACACTTTCAAAGGCAAATGCAGAATGCTCAAGTATTCTTAAGAAGCCACTCTCCCCAGGGCCATCACAAGACTGAGATCTACTTATGTGAGTCACTGAGGTGGGAAGACACACATGGGCTCATCTGTCAGCCTGAGCCCCTCCAGAAGTAGTTGTTAGACATGGAGGTCACAGCGAATAAAAAGGAGGACAAAGCGGGTAGAAAGTGAAAGCTTTGCATTTCTCAAGGTTCCAGGCAAAGGGTCTGCAGTTGCCAGAGCCCCCACCTTGGTGTGGGGGCAGAGGGATCATTTAGTGAGAAAAGAAGACACAGGCAGAAATCCTCAAACATTAAAGGAGGAATTTGCATTTTGAAGTGATAGGTAGGGCTAGAAGCTCAGAGCTCAAATGTGTGGAAGCACTACTTTGCAGGTCTGTGTTATGCCTCCCTGGAGTGTGATGTGCAGGCGCAAATGTGCCTGACAACCAGGAATGTGCTGGTTACTTATGCTAATTCTGGGCAAGAGCTCAGAGCTCCCTGCCCCAGAGAAACTGCTGAATAAATATGGTTGGATGCCTCTCATAAAGCACAGCTGTGTGAAATAACCTGCAGAACCTGAGGAAAGTTTGAGGAACTAAAAGAACAACTTTGTATTTTCCATTTGTACTTTGCAAATAGCACTTTTGTATTTAAAAAAAAAAAAAAGAAGCCACTAAGTGCATTTTAAATCATGCTCATAAAATTAAACCTGGGATTCTCTGTAAATATATATACTTTTTTTCTATTTTAGAAAAATGTTTAATACAGAATATCTAATAAAAGAATGTGACAGCTCAGAGCCACTCACTACCTCACATTAGAAGGGGTATTTGAAATTTGGACTTTGAGAGAGTTATAAATACAGATTGACTTTGCAAAAAAAGAAAAAAAAAATGGGAGCAGGGAAATTTCAAAGAAAAACCACAGAGGCTAGCAAGACTTCATTCAAGACTATAGCATTAGGGAATCAAGACTATTACAGCCACGGAGAGAAACTGAACTGTGTTGAAATAAAAGGCAGGAGATAGCATTAAACTGCCTTGGTTAGAAGGCAGAAGTGGGTTTGGGGAGGATTTGGAGATATGCTTCCCTCCTAGCACAAGGGCACCATGTTAGGAAAACAGGAACTCACGACTTGCAGAACCCTATTCTGTTATTTGGGAAAAGAAGAAAGAAGCTTTTGTCTCAATCTCTGCCTGAGTTCTTTCGGCAATGGTGTGCAGGTAAAGGTTTAACATGTATCTTTCTTTGGCTACAAAAGAACGTTATTTTGTAGTGTTTGTTAAATTCTCCCACTATGGCTGATTCCCAGCCATCAATGCGATGACACTGAAACGATAATATGAAAGAAACACAATCAAGTCTTCGGAAGTAGAACCAGCCAGCTCAAGTAGACCCCCACAGCCTTGTAACCATGCAGGCTGGCAAAGGGCAAGAGGCACAGACATCCAGAAATAGTGGCAAAATATCTTACTGATCTAACTTGTAATTAATGCGACTTTAGATACATGCACAAAGAAAAGTTAGGGATATGAACAGTTTAAGAATTATAAACTAGGGTGCCAGGTGTCTCAGTCAGTTAAGCATCAGACATCGGCCCAAGTCATGATCTTGTGGCTCCTGAATTGGAGCCCTACGCATCTGGCTCTTTCTCAGCGCAGACCCTGCCTTGGATCCTGTCTCCCTCTCTCTCTGCCCCTCCCCACCCCTTGCACATGCTCTCTCTTTGTCTCTGTCTCTCAAAAATAAACATTGTTTTAAAAGTGAAAAAAAGAATTACAATGTAAACTTATCAACTTATGATAGCTTACAACTTACAGTTGACTTAATTCCCATTACTGAATTCAGATGATGAAACCAAAGGTCCCAGCTTCACATAACTAGTAAATGGCCAAGCTGAGAATGGACCAGAGGACTAACTGCTTCCTAAACGGTCTCTTTTCCATAATCTCAACTATGAACAACATTCACAAATTCTTTTCTCAACACCCACATTCTCAAAAATACCCTTTATTGTCTTACCTAAGAACCCACAATTCTTACAGGGTGATACCTCCTTTAGAGGTAAACACAATTCAGGATATTGACGATAAAATGAAAATGTGTGTGTGAGGGATATCACCCCTCCATCATCATCCCTGCCATGTTAGTGTGAGATGTTCTGATAGGATTCCATGGGACAAGAAAGGAGCCATTTTTTTTTTTTTTTTAATTTTAAAAGAGAAAGATATAGGGGATTTCAATAGTTTGATGCCCTATGTGATAGGTGGGAAAGCAAATGTAAGTCTAGAGGGGGAAGAGGCAAAAATAAAGGCCCTCCTAACAATAAGCATCTAACTTACTCATCTAGCCATTCTATCAGCCTGTGGCCGACCTCATAGCAGGTGCTGGGTACTAGTTTGAAGGAGAGAGAACTGGAAGGATAGATGAATGGCAGGAAGGGTCGAAAGACAGAAGGACAAGAGGGGAGGATAAAGTATAGGAGGGTTCAAGGGCCCCTGATGGGTTGCAGTCTTAAAAATAAGAAGAATGGGGCATGTGGGTGGCTGAGTCAGTTAACTGTCCCACTTTGGCTCAGGTCATGAACTCACAGCTTGTGAGTTCAAGCCCCAATTCAAGCTCTGTGCTGAGAGCTCAGAGCCAGCAGCCTGCTTCAGATTCTGTGTCTCCCTCTCTGTCCCTCCCCTGCTCAAGTTCTATCTCTTTCTCCTTCAAAAAAATAAACAAATATTTAAAAAAAAAATACAAAGAATGTCTGAAAATGGAGCTCTGTTAGATCTGGGAAATATGGCCTTACTTTGACATGTACTTAGGTGCTGGCTTCTGCAGGCCCCTAAAGTTAGATGAATTTTATTTGTAACCTTCACTGTGCCCATCTTGCCACAACATGGAATTCTCCTGCTCACAAAGGGGATTCTAATGTCCCGTCTTTGTACTTTTACATTTAACAATAATTACAATGAAACCAACAAACTATGTACATACTTAGATTCTGAATTGCATGGACAGGATATGTAACTTTTTCTATGAAAAATAACGGTGACTGTTTTATTCAAAACACATGGCAATAAGGAGTGAAATAAAAGCTATAGGAAATGCTCCCTTTTCATTCAACTAGGCAAATGGACTCTCCACCTGGAAGACGATACTCTCTTTGGAAGAACTGTCGTAGATTAATGGCAGCTTTTCCTATGCAATGATTGATAAAGGCTTTTTCTGTTTTTTTATAAAGTACGTTCCACGAAGGCTTTTACGGAGTGGTTTATTTTTTTTTCCATTTGCATAATTTTCATTTGTTATTCACACAGTAATACTCTCTGAAGTACACTTAGCAGAATAGACTTAAGATTGTTAATGAATTTTTAATTGTCACAGTTTTAAACTTAGTCACTACCAAGGGTTAAACATTACTCCATTCTATATGAGAGAATGTAAGGCCTTACAAATTCTCTGTACCACTGCAAGCTATTAACTGCTAAGTTTTCCACTACCCTCAATAAACAAATTGCATTCTATTACCACCACAATGGTAATGATCAGTTGCTTGTTGAGCTGGGATAACTGATTTTCAGAAGCAGAAGCTGATTTTCAGAAGCAGAAGCTGATTTTTATTGTATGAGGAGCAAGATGTCATTTGCTTCCTGGTTTATAATCAGTAAAAAGTCTTTTTTGTGTATGTGTGTATGTGTGTCTGTGTGTGTCTGTGTGTGTCTGTGTGTGTGTCTCCTCTGCTTTATCTCTATCTGTTCAGAAGAAAAATGTTTATTGTTGGTAGGTGCTAAGTGCCTCAGGAAAAGTAGAATCCCTTGACAGAATGGGTTTCCACTGGATGAGGGGAGATGATGGACTAAAGTCATTTTGCAGACTGAGGTTTCCAAAATAAACCAGAGGAAGACATCTGAGATCTATTGAATGAGCTGCTGTGAAGATAAGGCCACACTCTTGTGCCCTCAAAGAATGAGAGCTGGGAGAAGCAGGCAGGAGCAACAGATTTAATGAATTCAATCAGCTCCTACTCTAGGAGCCTCAAATGCACAGAAATGGCATGAAAATGGATGTGTTACATTAAAATTTAATTTAATAAATGTTGGGAGATTTTTGCTGCTTACAGAGAGAAAGTGTTTCAACATTCATGTACATCAGAGGTGATGATCAGAATGGCACTCATCCATCAGGAAGGACACAAGTGACAACAGGAATTTTGGGTCCTCCAGGTGTCTTGCCAAACCAGGCTTAACCCTTTAGATGCTGAACCATGGAGACTTGGGGGATGATGGGTAGAAAAGGTTAATGAGTGAGGCGCCTGGGTGTTTCAGTACATTAAGCATCCTGCTTCAGCTCAGGTCATGATCTCGTGGCCTGTGAGATCAAGCCCCACGTCAGGCTCTGTGTTCACAGCTCAGCCTGGAGCCTGCTTCAGATTCTGTGTCTCCCTCTCTCTCCCCCTCCCCTGCTCACTTACGTGCATGCTCTCTCTCAAAAATAAACACTAAATTAAAAAAAAAAAGGTTAATGAGTATCTACCAATTTCAGCATTATCAGTGCCTTCTAAGTGAACATAAGTCCTGTACCATATTTAATTTTGTGCATGGTTGTTCTAACAGATACTCTTCACGTTCTTTTTGACTGATGCCAGTTCCTTCCTATCTTCCTCATCCTGATACATTTTCAACCAGGCAATATTTCATCCTGCCATCCAATCATAATGTTTAAAATGTTATTTTTAAAGTGTTTTTGTAATTACTTTGAAAGAGACAGAGAGCACAAGTGGGGAAAGGACAGAGAGAGAGAGAAAGGAATAGAGAGACAATCCCAAGCAGGCTCTACACCACCTGTGCAGAGCCTTAATGCAGGGCTTACAGACCCGGAGAGCACAACGTGAGCCGAAATCAAGAGTCAGGATGCTTAACCGAATGAGCCACCCAATTTTCAGATTTTTCCAGTTTTCAAATCATTCCATTCTTCTTTCTTCAAATGGCAATTATTAAACTCATAGGAAATGTCTCATCATTTAACTCACGAGACAAAAATTTACTGTCTTATACAGAAATATATGGAATAGCCACAAAAAAATTAACATCTGAATATTATACCCCCTCCTCCTCCTACCATCAACTTCATCTGAACCCATAGAAGATTTTGCTCAGCACTTTTCCTCTCACCTGCTTAATATGCAAATAAAACAACAGGGGTAGTACTGGCAGACAGAGAAGGGAACCGAAATATGAGTACTCATGTGGGTCATAATTCCTGTTACACACATACAGCTTTAATGGGATTGTCTTGACTCACTGAAAGAGTAACACTGGAAGAGGTCTTCCAGGTAACAGGTGCTGACTGTGGATTTGTGAAGACATGAAGAGGTTCTGTCCAGGAAGGTTCCTCATTAGATACATCCGCCCAGTCATCACTGCTAGATTACACTATGTAGTTCGAACTGGGAATAGCCAATTATCAGAGTTGGAAGGTAATCTTAAATCAAATTCCTCTAGACTCGCAAATGCTCATTTCACACATTGAGTAATGGCACTATCTTTTTCCTTTTTTAACTGAGTCCTCTAGTATGGTGAAGTCAGTGCAAAGCTAGAGGGGGGAAAATATGATTAAATTCATTCTGTAAATGCTTTCAATACCTAAATGTGCTGATGCATACATCACTCAAAATCCTTTTGAGAGGTAGGTAAGGCACTAGGGCACCAGGCACCGACCAGGCATCAGGAATGCTAGAGAGGCAAAAAGGATTATAATGTGGTAATAACAAGTGCAATGATAAGGACAGAAGTTTTGGGTATTAGTTATAGCAGCAACACAGATGACACCTGTGCAAGGGCAGGGGTAACTACGGAAGGCTTTTTGAAGGTGTAGATGCTGAGCTGGGTGAATACCAGTGAGCCTCTCAAAGCAGAGGGAAAGGATGCCCCATGCAGTGACTATTGAACATAGTTAAAAAGAAAATAGGCTATAAAGTTGTAAAGGTGTAATGGGTCAAGGAGAAATCAGAGTCTAAATTCTCTGGTTTAATAATTACTGGGTCTCAGCCGATGACTCTTCCATGCATGTGTTTAATCATAGGCAGCTTTAGAATTACAGAGTGAAAGAGAGCCCTCAGCAGCATGTAAGTACTCTATAAATGATATTTCATCTGCAAAAATCTCAGTGATGCTTTCAGGGGACAGTAATGATTTCTACATATTTGGAGTGAAAAGATTTAAATCAGAAAATGATAATCAAGGCAGAAGAATTGAGGGCTAACAGATTCACTGGTAGAAATGGCTAGTTGTTGCAGGCTGTGATTTTTCAGAAGCAGATAATGACGTACAACTTGGGATATTTGTAAGGGATCAGAATTATGAAGGAAAGGATGAAGCAGGGTAGGGAAGACAAGTCAAACTGTGAGGCAAGCCTCCCCCCTGCCCCAGCACCACCCAAGGGAGCTTTTAAATAAGCAATGCACCTCAAAGTTGTGTGAGTGGGTGGAGACAGGTCTTTATACTTCTAGAAGGTGGGGAGCCCCAGGAGGGGCCTGACCTCAGACAAAGCAACTTTCAGCTACTGATGATAGACAAACTCCCTGCACTTTGGTAGACACTCCCTCCTTGAAAGGAAATCTGGGAGATATCTCTCTGCATCTACCAAAATAGTGTTCCTTAAAAATATGTCCTCCTTCCCTTCTTGGTGAATGAAAGATGGCTTTTCTCAGCCCTCTCAGACAGAGCCAGGCAGGGTACCTGACTGTACACAAGGGAGACTCCAAGTGTGAGTCTTCTGTTTTTCTCCTCCCACACTATGGTCATCAAGGGGACTATATGTTCCAGATGGGACAGCTGCTGGAGAGAGGAGCCTCCATCCACTAGCATGGCAGAATGGCTACATGGATATCATTCAGAAGAGTTTAACCTTCAGGTGTAATGTATTGAGGAATGTTACAAGATATTAAGGAAGATGGTGATCTTTACCAGATCTGGCTTCAGAAAGGTCAAATGGGCTACCACATGAAAGATGGGCTACCATAGGCAAGGCTAAAGACAGACAACTTAGTATCAGCTTTTGAGCGAGACAAATAGGATGACAAGATGAAAGGATTTATAACCAAGTGGGAGAAAGTAAAGTTACAGTAAAGGTTAACTATACAATTCAATGACAGATCAGATGGAGGGCAGAGTATACAGTCTGGGATATGAGGCTAGTGTCATTTACTTTATTTCCATCAGAGAGGCTCTGATAGGATGATAAAAGCAGCTAATATTTACCAAATACTTTTGTCCATCAGCCATTGTGCTAATAATCACTTTGCATGCATTACTCTGTCTTCTCAATAGTCATTAGACATGCCTTCTATTTTGCTGGCAGAACCCCAGCTTTATTTAGAAACTAGTTTTTGTTTTTTGTTTTTGTTTTTTTTAAGCATTCTTAGAGGTCTTCCCCATCCCAAGGAGTGAATGTTCATTAGTCTATGCCAATTGTTATAATTCTATTTTCCTTATCAGTGATTTGTTAGACACAGTGCTGTGACAGAAAAACACAAAGCGGAAAGTCTACAGAGAGACTTCTGGGATGATTTTCCTCATAATTAAAAAAGAGGAAATAAAAAAAAAGTTCATTCCTGCCTTTTAGCATTGCCATGTGAGGCCCCTCTGCTGGTAGCATCTTGCTATGCCCCAAAAGGGAAAGTCTAGAGACTCCCAAAGAAAGTGACCAGGATCCCTCACGTCATGGAGCCACTGAAGTAACCAGCTCTGATAAAGCCTACCTTCTGAGTTCTTGTGATTTGAGGTAGCACATTGTTCTCATTGGTTAAGCCACTATTAGGTTACTTGATCTTAAAGGATCCTAGCTGATATAAAGGCTGTATTTAGTGTTATTATCTCTGCTTGAAGGAGGTAGGAGAAATAAGAGTCCAAACCCCATATCTCTCTGTGACAGTGGAGATTCTCTTACAGATTTGGTAGTCATCCCTATCGAAGTACTAAAATCTTCAATGCCAGTATTTGGGAAAATAATTGGGTCATTTTTTTTCCCCCTGAGACCTGCGATCAGACTGTCACAATCTCAAGTTTTCTTCTCATTTGTAAGATATCCTTTGTTTCACGGGATTTCAGTCATAACTATTTCCTCCATTCTTGCTGTGACCCTTAAATATTTCACCAGCACCAATCACCACATTAGATAGAGTGCCATTAGCTCTGAATGGTTGTCAGAGGCTGTTAAAGAACTATTGAAATGCAACCTTTCATTAGTGACTGGTGTGCAATTTTGCGACATCTAACAGGGCCCTAGGCTGCTACTGTCGCAGCAGACAGTCCTTTTCAAGGACTATATTCTTCTGAACAAAAGACGTTACCAAATTCAAAGGTTCTGTCTTTTGTTTCCAGCCTCATTAGTGGCTCAGGTGAAACTATCCTTTTCTTCTGAATAAAATTGTTCATGTTTTCTTCAAAAACAACCTCACACTGTGTAACCTTTAGAAAATGCATTATTTTCATTTTAATTTTATAGTAGTTGCCTAATGAAGGCAAGATATTCCTGAAGAATACACAAAACTGGGAAAATCACGTATTTCAAACCAAAAAAAAAAAATGAATCAGAGAATTTTAACCAAATCTTAACTGTAACCAAAACTTATTTTGCTGAGTTTATTTTGTTTAGTCCTCCATTGAGTATGAAAGCATAGAGAACAATGGCAGTAATACATTCCCTCAGTATGATGCTGTCATTTCCCAAAATGAAATACGGTATTAAATGCCAATCCCTGCACCTAATGTTTGCATCCTATGTCTTCTCATCTTCACGGTCTTGTCAAACACTCCCTCTCCTGCATCAATAACCTCTCACTTCTTGATGTCCTATTACCACCAGCATACAAACACACACTAATACTGTTCTCTGTGAAACAAACCAAATAAAACCTCCCTTGACCTTGATGTGAATCGTTTCTGCCATTGCTCCACTTTTCCCCAGTTAATTGTAAATTTTTGTGACAAACTTAAGAGTTGTGTCATAGGATCTTCTAAATGTCCTCCAATCAGGTTTCTGCCCCTCTATTTCAAGAGAGATATCTCATCAGAGCCACTACAAAAATTTGTCCAGAGGTCAATGTTCTTTCCTCATCTTAACCACAACGATCCATTGATGTCAGCACAATTGCACATCTTTCTTCCTAAAACTTTCTCATCTCCTGATGTCTAGAACCCCACATACTTGTGATTGACTGCCTACTTTGTTAGTGGCTTCATTACAGCCTCCTTTGCTGGTTCTTTTTCCCCTGCTGAACCAGTGCACGTCCCCAGAGCTCTTATCAGCTCTAAATATGCTTTCTAAGTGACGGCTTTTCAAGTCTCTGGTTTCAAGTAGAACCTGTTTGCTATGACTTCCACGTCTGTACCTTTAGATCCACATTTGCCCTAGAACTCTAGACTCACACATTGACCCCCTGCTTGATATCTGTCCACAGGTGTTTCAGTAAACTTCTTAAAATTAACACAGCCCAAACAGAACTCTTGATTCTCCACAGGATCCATCCACCAAACTAGCTACTGTCTGACATTAGCTTCTTTGAATAAACAACTTAATTCAGTTTCTCAAATCAAACTTAAGGATTTTTGTTGATTTCTTGCTATCCATCAGAGATCCCTACTCTCAAGTATACCTACCAAATCATTAACATATCATGTTCAATTTTGCCTCAAAGACCTATCCTAAACCTTTTTTCTAGTTCCCCATTTCTATCATATAAACCACCACTGCTCAATCAGATTATTCACAGCACCATAGCTAGCCTCTCTGCCTCCATTCTGCCACCACACTAGATTTTTGTTTTGTTTTTACCGATTAACTCCAGAGAGCTATGATTTACATGCAATACAAAGCACCTATTTTAACAAATTCAATGTGTTTGTCAACTGTGGATCCCCAGAAAATCATTACCCCAATGGAATATTTCCAACAACACCCCAAATTTTCCATTTGGCTATTTGCATTCTACCCTCCCTTACCTCTGGCCAAGGGAGTAACTGTTAAGCTCTGTTACTGTGTTATTAGTTTTACCTGTTTTGTAATTATAAATACATGGGTTTATATAGTATGTGCTCTTTTGTGCCCTAGGTAGCTCAACATAATGTTTTACGATGCATCAATGTTGTAGGTCTAAGTAGTTTGTTCCATTTTATAGCCTGGATATACCACAACTGAAGAGAGGAAAAAAAAAAAAAAAAGTCAAAGAAAATCTCTGTGACTTTAAAGGATAAAAGTACTAAGTAGATTATAATAAAATAATAAACATCATCACCACAATGAACTCCCTAAAATTAGTTAATATTCCTAGTCCTGAGGACTTATTTGATATTAAAATATATTTTCCCATCATCTTACTGTTAAAACTATAACTTCATATTCAAAATGCATTTTCACTAGATGAATCCACTGTAATGTACTTTGGTTTTTAGTTAAACAGTTTAGAGTATTTATAATGAATATAATTATTTACATAGTTGTTTTTAAGTATACCATATGACTATCTGTTTTTCAATTTGTCCCATATATATTTTTTTTGTTCTTCCTTGCATTCTTTTTGACTGTTTAAATATATTTATCATTAAATTTTTCTTTACTGTGGTCTTATTAACTGTAATTTTTAAGTTGATAAAGCAGGAGCTCTAGAGCTTGCAGAGCACCTTTTGTCACTATTTTCAAGTATTATGACACTTCAGAGATTAGAAATGCTTAACAGTATACTTCTGTTATAACCCATTCTTTATACATTTTATGTCAATCTTCATCTACACATCATAAACTCCCCAAATATATTACATTTAAAATTAAACAATAAAATATATTTTATAGAAATTGAAAAATGAGAGAACATTTTTATTTACCCACTGAGGCACTATTCACCATACTTTTTCATTCCTTAGTAAAACTTATTAAAACGTTCCTTCAGCTGAAGAAATTTAAACTTTCTTTTTGGGAAGACCTTCTGGTGAGGGATTCTCCAAGTTTTTCTTTTCCTGAACATATATATTATTTTATTTTATCTTCATTTCTGAAGGGGATTTTTTTTTCTGGATATAGAATTCTAGATTGACATATGACAAAAAGTCAATCATCTTCTGATGTTTATTCCCCTCCATTTGATCTTATTTTTCTGTTCTAAAATTGTATTTTTAACAATGATTTTATGTAATTTGAATTATGTGTTTTGGCCTTTTTTCCCTGAATGGAATTTTTTTAAAATCTGGGACATGTGACCGTATCATGTTTGTGCAAATTTGGAAAATGTTAGTCCGTTATTTCTTCAATTTCTGTCAACCTCCTTTTGGAGTTCCTTTTGGAACAACAAATATATTTGTTGCAGTAATATTTTTTTTTCTCTCAGTGCTTCTGTATGCACAATTTCTATCACTGTGTCTTTCAATCCACTGATCTTTTTTCCACGGTGTTCAACTTGCAGAAAAATTTATCAATGCACATAATGTATCTGGGGTTCTAGACATTCCATTTCGTTCCTTTTTAATACTTTGTATTTATCTCCTCACTATGTTCCTATATACATCAATTCTTGAATGATCTGGATATTTCCTTTTCCAAGAGCTCAGGTACCTAAATTAAAAGTCATGGGTCACTTTGGTCAAGTACTGGGGAATTCTACTACACATTTATCACAGTGAAAAATGATCCTTCATCATAGGCAGAACCTCTCTTTCAGTCAATAGGTTCATGGTCTCAGAAATGGATCACACCTAGAATCCGGGGAAAGACTATCATGTTTTGATGGGCAGCTTCTCTCTGCTTCTTCATCTTCCATTTTTTAAATCTATTTTGATTGTATACATTGTGCAAAACCCTTATTTGCTGTCTACTCATTTTTCCTTAAGGACTAACATATTCTGTTAACCATCTCCTTATCTCATCGTGAGGCTAGCCTCCTCGATCTGCCACTCAGAACTTGCCACCTACTGTGATCACTGCACTTACCTTGCTTTTGATTGCTAAGCATGAGCATCTGGTCTTATTTGAGATGCAACCATAACTAATTGCTATCAGTTCTATAATAGCACCCCCTACTGTCATTCTTTGCCTAGAAAGAACAGCCCTCACTGAGCTAATTTTTTATTCCCCTTTCACCATTCCTTATTGCACTGGAATGTTCTCTCTGCCTTCCCATAAAACATTATAAGCTGTTCATCCAGCCTCATGTAATAGATTCTGCCCCTCTCTGGGTCCTTTAATTCTTTTTCCTGCCATCCACCCTGAAAACTCTGGAAATTCTACTTAATTTACTTCGGCTCAGTATTTGTTCCATGTTTCCAAGAATTATCCTAGGAGAGAATGAGCATGACTTCCCAGGGTAGATGCCAGAATATTAAATTGTTTCACAGGACACTGCTCCCATATTGATAAACTCTCCTTTCCCCAACTTTCTTTCTCCGCTGCCCTACTGTGTTCAGCATCCTCAGGATCCAAACTGTGCATAGACCCTCGTCTTCTCCTGGTATACTGATACGTATTAGTGAGATCGTGCAGCAACTTCAGCATGTGGTCACTCTTCTCCTTCCCAAGCCCTATACTTCTTCATATTGGTATTCTGGGATTTGAGATGGCAGTGCCTTAGATTGGGTTCCCTGAAAATGGGATTTTTCAATGATAAAGGTGACTGGACAATGCTCTTAGGAAGTTCACCTGAGACAGTGTGAGAAAGGCGGGCTTTGGCAGAAGGAGAAGCTGAATCACAAGGTAGTTCTAACTGAGCCCTCAGCCAATCTACACAAAGTCCTGGGGCTTTGGATGCCCTTTGGAGTTTTTCCCAAATAAGCTAAGGATGCCAGGTCTTCAAATCTCTGCATCATCTGATCATTGTCCACAGGTTTCCTACCCACACTCCTTACCCCATTTCAGGAAGGAATGTAATTTTGAGCAAAGCAGCTGCTCGTTGCCAAATAAGAAATCACAATGAAGGCTTAAGCTTTATGCGAGTCTATCAGCAACTGGTAGACAGATAATTTGACCTTGAAGAGGTGACCTGGGTGGGACACCTAATATCCACTAAAGACATACACAGTTGTTGAAAGCAGTTCCCAAGTTTCTTCTGATTTCCATACTTATGTTTTTTTTTAGTTTTTTAATTTAAATTCAAGTAAGTTAACATAGAGTGTAGTATTGGTTTCAAAAACAGAACTCAGTGATTTAGCACTAACATATAACACCCATTGATCATTCCAACAAGTGCCGTCCTTAATGCCCTTTGCACATTAACCCATCCCCCCACCCATCTCCCCTCCAACAATCCTGTTTGTTTTCTATATTTAAGAGTCTCCTATGGTTTGTCCTCCTCTCTGTTTTTATCTTATTTTTCCTTCCCTTCCTCTATGTTCATGTTTTTTTCTTAAACGCTACATATGAGTGAAATGATGTATTTATTTTTACCTAATTGTGCTTAGCATAATACACTCTAATTCCATCCACGTGATTGTAAATAACAAGATTTTGTTCTTTTTGATCACCAAATAATATTTGTGTGTGTGTATGTGTATGTGTATGTGTGTGTGTGTGTGTGCGCCACATCTTCTTTATCCATTCATCAGTTATGTTTGCAATTGCTTGGTGCTTACAAAGCCATCTTGGTCAAATTCAGCATCATGCTACTTCACTCTATTTAGTCAAATCCATCTAGTTTTTCCATGTTTTATCTGTTGGTGGTATCACCATTCACCTTTTTAAACAAGATAGAATTCATCTCTAATTCCTGCATTTTGCTAATTTTTTTTCATGGTCGAAATGCCCTTTCACCCTTTTCTCTACAAAGTAAAATTTTATTCACCCTTCAAGGCCAAGCTCAGGTATCACTTCCTTTCTGGAGCTGTCTTTGGTTGCTCTAAGCAAAATTAATTAATCTGTCCTCTAAGCCACCAACATAGGCTATACATCATACCCCTCTTCTACGGCTGCCTTAACAAAATACCACAGACTAGGGGGATTAAACAAGAGGAATTTATTCCCCATAGCTTTGGCGTCTGGAAGTCCAAGATCAGGGTGCCAGTATGGTCATGTTTTGGGGGAAGCTCTCTTCCTGACACGCAGATGGCCACCTTCCCCTGGTCTTCACATCCAGAACATGTTCTCTACTGTGTCTTCTGACAAGAGTACTAATCCTGTTGTGAGAGCCCCATCCTCATGATCTCATGTAAAGTAATTACCTCCCAATGGCTCCATCTCCAAATATCGTTACAATGGAGGTTTAGCGCTTCAATACAGGACTTTTGGGTGGTGGGGGCAATGTATAGACACATTTAATCCATAGCACACATTATTCTGTAACAGGACTTATCACACTGTGTTAATGTAAGTAGTATGCATGTATAAATTCTCTTTAAACCATGGACTTCTAAAAGGCAGGCACAGTCCCATTTCATTTTGATCTCCAGTGACTTACATAGGTTCAGCTATTGGGTTATGCTTAAGGCTTATTTGCTGAATTATAAATAAAACTGTATTATACATGTGCCTTTTTAAATATAAAAAGGCAAGTCTGGGTTTCTAATTCTATGTTGATATATGCCGGTAGCTTGCCAGTATCAAGATTCTGGTAGTGATAAATTAGTTATGCTTAAATGGCAGACCCTATTTTGTACGCACAGAATACTGTACTTGCACTTCACAGCACTTTACAAAAATGTAACGAGTTAGACATATATTGAGCTCCTTAGTATTTTATGCTCTAGTTACACACAGAGTCTATGTATGTCCTATTTCCCACTACATATCTTATGCCTAGTACCTAGAACTTGATAATTTTTTTAATGAAATCATAGACATGAATATATTGATCTCCCAGATGTGGAAAACACAGCTACAGAAAAAAAAAAAATTTTCAATATTCATCAAGGAAAAATTTTAGACAGATTAGCTTGAGTACTGATGGCCTGTAAAAAACAAAAAGAGACAGAGACAGAGAAAAGAGAAGAAAGAAAGAGAGAAAGAAAGAAAGAAAGAAATGGAAATGTAAACCAAGGAGTGAATTACATAGAAGTAGGACTAAGAAAAGAAAGGGCCCGCTTTCTCTGAGAAAAAGCATGTAGACTGTAAGGCTAACTTGAGTTCAAAGTAAGGACTAACTGGAATTACCAACCAGTTAGCAAAACGTCTAAACATTCCAGATATTGAAAGCTCTGAATGCCCTACATCAGAATTTAGTTACATACAAGCACATGGATAGAAAAGATGTAGATTCCAAGGAAATAAATGTGACAGTAAGCACATTAATAAGCATAGTATTTTCTAAAGCTAATACCAACTCTGCCCACACTAAAGTAAAAAAGGCAAAATGCCTTATGAAGGATTACTACAGGATACGTATTTCACAAAATGAAAGTAAGAGGTGCTTACTCACTGGCACATTGAATTCTTAGAATACTAAGTTGTCAGTGGATAGGAACACGGTAAGGATTATGATTTATATTAATATGTTCTTTTTTTTAGTACTTATATTTTCAAAAATGCAAAAAAATAAAAGTGAATTAGTTTCAGTGACTTAGTCAACTTTTTTTTAAACTAAATTTTAGAATTAGTTTCAGTGACTTAGTCAATTTTTTTTAAACTAAATTTTATTCATTTTTATTTTTTTAAGTTTATTTTTCAGAAACAGAGTACAAACATGGGAGGGCAGAGAGAGAGGGAGAAACAGAATCCAACAGGCTCCAGGCTCTGAGTTGTCAGCACAGAACGTGACCAGGGCTCAAACCCACAAGCAGGCTCCAGGCTCTGAGCCATCAGCACAGAGCCTGACGCGGGACTTGAACTCACAAACTGTGAGATCATAACCTGAGCTGAAGTCGGACTCAACCTGCTGAGCCATCCAGGCACCCTGACTTAGTGAACTTCTTGTTGTTAATAACAAAAATCAACTGAGCCTAGAACTGTCTATCGCATCTCTGTTTCATTCTTTGGTTGAGTCTCCTTCGGTTGATTGCTAGTGAAGCAGTGTAATACTGGTTCTTACCAAGACTCATTTGATGGAGGAAATGGCTTTATCAACTAAAATCGATGCTTGGCTTAAATTATGATATGAACTCAAACCTCCATTAGCCAAAGGACAGTGATAAATACAGCAAGCCCATCAGGGCCTCCAAATATTGATGACTCAATAGGCTGATTTAAATAGGGATGACTCACATTCGAGTAAATTTTCATTACTGTGAGCAAACTAGGTTGTAACCTTTTAGTGTTCTTAGAAAAAATTGGTTATTGATCAAAAACAAAAGTCATAGAATCTGATACACACATAATGCAATGAGAAACAGGGAAGTATCCTTCATGTTAATGGCAGTTGACACTGCCACGGACCTTCTTCTGAAGCAATTCAGATCGACTTAATGGGATTTTCTCCCATAAGAAACATTTTCCAAACCCTGAAATTTACTGTGTTCATTTCCCATGTTTTGTGGCAGGATTTATTTTCTAGAGTAATGGCTTTAAGCCCACAGAGCTTTCTTCAATTTTGGACTTATAACCTCCTTGTTCTTATTTCTTTCTTAGTTTATGACTAAATGGAATAGCCCATATAAATCTTCACAATTAATCATTAATTTCTTATAGGCTTTTCTTCATGCAGTCTCAAACTAATTTCCAAACAGATAGTCTTAAGCCTATCAGCAGCTCGCCTTTAAAAAATGGTAAGTAAAATATATCTTTTGCCCTATCTCCATACTTTTGGATTAAAGTCTGTTATGTTTTTCCACAACATGTCTCCTTGCATTAGGTGCTCCATGTCAAATAACAATAAATGTTTTAGTATTAAACCAAGCAGTAGAAGGTGTAAGAAGTAGATATCTTAAAAATAGCTTCTTTTTAATGATGAATATAAAAATGGCTCAGAATAGGTTGAGGTATGAATGGGATCCTCTCCTTTCTTGCCTCAATACACAGAAATTATGAATAAAATAAAATCCTGGATAAATATCCTTAGTTGCACAGAACAGTTCCTTGTTAATTAGCCTTTAATTACAATTTTTTTGTGTGTCAGCTTAAAAACTAATTTATACTTTAGGCAGAAATACATCCATATGAAATTATAATCTGAGCTCAAGTTTTTGTTGTTAAATTAAAATGCAGAAATATTATGTAATTTATTAATAAATATTAACACTGTAGCAAGATATCTATCTAAGCTCATAAATTTTAAAAGTAGGTCACTAATTATGCATTACTTTGCAAAGCTTGAATGGTAGACACAGCCTTTTTTGGCAGGGGGGCTTGACACATTTAGTACTTCTGATTCAACCTTATGTAACTTCGTAAAATAAGAACATTACTTGAATATTTAAATATATTTAAAGTCTGGGTGGCTTAGTCGGTTAAGCTCCCAGCTTTGGCACAAGTCATAATCTCACTGTTCAGGAGTTCAAGCCTCACGTCGGGCTCTGCGCTATCAGCAAAGAGCTCCTTTGGATCCCCTGTTCCCCTCTCTCTCTGCCCCTCCCCTACTCATGCACTCTCTAGCTCTCAAAAATTAAAAATTAAAAAATTAAAAATTTAAGTGCAATTAGAAGTAGCATGGATACTGTTTGGTTAGAATTAAGCAAACAGAACTTACAAAATTTATAGAACCTTAGTAAAACTGTCAAGAAAGCAGAGAGAAAATAAAATTATCAATATTTGGAATGGAAGAGGGGTATTTTTACAGATCCTTTGGACTTAAAAAAAAGTAAGAGACAATTATAATCAACTTTATGATAATAAACTTGACAACATAGATGAAATTGAAAAATTCTTTGGAAAACACAATTAACCAAAATTGACATGAGAAGATATAGAAAGTTTTGATACCATTGTAAATACTACAGAAGTTGAATTATCAGAAATATTTCCATGAAACTCCGTATCATTCCACTGATGAATTGCATCAAACTTACAGGGAATAAATATTACAACTTGACAAAGACATGTCCAAAGATGACAGAAGAGGAAACACTTGCCAATATATGAAGCCATCATAACCCAAGTCCCAAAACTGGACACAGACGTTTTAACAGAAGATTATATAGGTTGACAGAAATCCTCAGATGTAAACTGAATCCAATATTTAAAAAGAAAATACACAATGATCAAGCTGGGTTTCTCTCTGGAATGCAGTTAATTCAACATTTGAAAATCAACCAATATAATACAAGATATGAGAATAAAGGAGAAAAACTATATGTTTATTTGAACAGTCACCAAAACAGAGCAAATTAAACTCACATTCATAATAAAAGAGAGGACCAGAAAGGGAATTTATTCACTCTATTAAAAAAAGTCACCTAATAATACAGCTGAGACTACCTATAATGGTAGGGAATTGAATTTCTGATCCTGAACATCAGCACATGGTATGCATTTCACATATAGTATAGGTTCTAGGCAATGAAATAAGGTGATTAATTAAATAAAAGACATGAAAATCAGAAAAGAAGAAAACTGCATCTGTAACTGTAAATGACATGATTGTCTATGGAGGTAATTCTTGTAATTTCAAATCAACTCTCTCAACTAGTAAGTCAGTCACAGACAGAGGTTTCCAGGAACAAAGTGAAAATACAAAAATCAATTGTATTTCTATTTAATTGTAGAAAACAATTGGAAAATGAAATTTTAAAAGACATATGTAAAATAGTGTCAATATATCACACTTCGATAAATTTTTTCAAAAAATACAGGATCTTTGCACCAAAAACAGGGCTAAGACAAGTAAGACAGAAAGAAATGAAAATATACCTTTTTCATGTATTAGAAGACTCAGTCCTGTTAAAAATGACAAAATCTGACCCCAAAGTCAATAATACCGAATCAATATCCCAGCTGGAAGTTTTGTAAAAATTGACAAGCTAGCTCTAAAATTTAAATAGAAATGTAAAGGCATTAGATAGCCTAAACAATTTTGAAAAAAAAAAAAAAAAAAGAGCAAAGTTGGAGGATTTAAAAATCCACCTGAATTTAAAGTTTAGTATACAGACATAGTAATCAAGACATTGATGCATTAGCCTAAAGAGAGGCAAATGGACTAACAGAAAAAAAAAAAAGAGAACAGAAATGGACCCATACTTACAAAATCAACTGAATCAATGTAATTCAATGGTGCGTGAAAGTACAATCTTTAAAACAAACGCTAATGAAATAGGTAAAACATTGGGGACAAAGATTATGACTTTTAACTCATACCAAATTCTAAAAGATAAACTTTGAGATGGATTACTGTCCTAAAAATAAAAACTAAGGGGCGCCTGGGTGGCGCAGTCGGTTGGGCGTCCGACTTCAGCCAGGTCACGATCTCACAGTCCATGAGTTCGACCCCCGCGTCAGGCTCTGGGCTGATGGCTCAGAGCCTGGAGCCTGTTTCCGATTCTGTGTCTCCCTCTCTCTCTGCCCCTCCCCCGTTCATGCTCTGTCTCTCTCTGTCCCAAAAATAAATAAATGTTGAAAAAAATAAAAAAATAAAATAAAAACTAAAATTACAGTACTCTAGGTGAAACCACAGAATATGTTTGGGATAGGAGTAAGTAAATATATCTTTAGCAGGGCATAGAAGCAGTTCTAAAAGAAAAAATGACAAATTAAACCATCACAATTTCAAAAATCTGTCCATCAAAGGACAATATAAAGAAAGAATAGGTAATCACAGACTGGGAAAAATATTGCCAATATGTATCTGATGGACTTACAGCCATAATACATAATTCTACAACTCATTAACTGAGATAAATAATCCAATAAAAAGCAGGAAAACTACTTTCATAAATACTTCACAAGAAAGGTATATAAATAGCCAATAAATAGGAAAATATGCTCAATGTCATGTTTTATTAGTCATCATGGAAATTCAAATGAAAACCACAACAAATACCACTACACACCCACTAGAATGGTAGGATTAAATAAAAAAAAAAAAAAGTTAAACGTTAAAAGACCAACAACTCAAGTTTTGTCAAGAGTGGGGAACACCAGAATTCTCATCTATTTATGGTAGAAATACAAAATAATACAATTATTTTTAAAAATGGCACTTTATTTGAAGTCTAAATATATACCTAGTTTGTAATCCAGTCATTCCAATTCTAGGTACTTACCCAGAAGAAATTTTAAAAAGTACATTCACAAAAAAAGTTAGACAAAACAGAGATAGAAATAAATATAGCCCAAATCTAGAAACAACCCAAATGACTATCAACAGAAAAATGGATAAACAAATTGACTGTAATACAGTCATATTATGCAATACTACTCAGCAACAAAAAGCAAATTGCTTATACATAAAACAGGGTTAAATTTCACAGACATGCTAAGGAAAAGAAGTTGAGCACAGAATATATACTTGAAGAATGAACTTCTCCAAGAGTGAAAACTAATCCACAGTTTAAAAAAAAAAAAAAAAAAGCCAGAGTAGTGGTCATCCCTAGGTGAGTGGAGATTGAGTGTTAGGGACACATGGAAATTTTTAGATACAGAAATAATGATACAGAACAGAGAAAAGATGGTTACTGGAATGATACCCTGATCAAGCAGCTGAGATAGAATATACTCTAGTGCATAAGCAGAGGAATTAACTTCAGACAAAAGCACATATGGAGAAATCATGATGATGTGAGGAGGAAGCAGAATATATAACATGAGTGGAAGAGAGAAGCAGAGTAAGCTTTTCAGACAACATTAAATAAATCCCATTGGCTCTTTTTGTTCAGAATTTATAATGGGATGAAGAATGTTGTGTGTTCTTCCCAATCTTATCTAACTTCATGGATATGTATGTGAAGTATCTGAAGAGTTGGATTTAACCATAGCTGCAGCTGAACCCAACTAGCTAATGAAATAACAGAAGACCAAGGGAGCTGAGGGTTTATCAAAAGGAAGGTTTCTAATGATTAAGCAAGTAATTTGAGCTATGTAATGTGGGTAAAGTTGCTGAGAGTGTGAATGCCTATTATTTCAAGTGAATGAAGCAAATGGGGTGTTAAGAGTGAGTAGTGAGTACTAAAAAGGGGAGCTGGGGAAAGAGAAATGAAATATAGGAAATAAAGAGGAATAATGCATAACGTGGGGTAAAATAAGGTCTAGCATATGGCTAGGGAATAAAGAGCTCAGGAAAGAGGGAGGTCAAAAGAAGAGGTGCTCAAGAAATGGAGGGAGCAAGGTGCTGGAAGATTTATCTATGAATCCATGAATATTCACATTGCCACAAATTAAAATGGAAGAGGTATTGATAATGACAAAGAGCTGAGAGCTAAATCTCCGAGAAATGAAGGGAGAATGACCAAGGCACAGGCAAATGCCAGAAACAAGGAAAGATAGTGGGTAATAAATCTGTTATCGTGAGGTTTAAACCTTCATGGTGGGGGTGCTTAGAGAAGAGCATAAGGGAATCATCCAAAATGGTCTGAAAACCACCATGAAAAGTAGAGGTGACACAACCTCACCTTAAAGGCCAGTGTCAAAGCCCAGTTCGGGATGAAAAAGCAGACATTGATTAAAAGCTACAGGGGAAACAGAGTTTTTAAGGAAGACCCTAGGTTTTTTTAAGAGCTAGAAAGCAAAAGTATGTTCAGAGAAGAGTTTAAAAACCCATTATATTATGCTGATAATGGATTATGAGTTCCAGAGAACACAGTAGAAGGGTTTTTGGAAGCTAAGGAAGAGTTTAACAAAGGAAGGGAAAGGCAGGTAGAAAGGGTGTTTAGAATCAGTGAGGTGAATGGACCAGGAAGCATGAGTTCCTGGTGCTAACTGTACAAATGGGAGTAGAGGGTTTAATGGCATTACTTGTTCTGGATTTAAGCCAAATAGAAACAACAAGGCTATAAATGTGGGGGGTTGAGGGGTGGTGTAAGAAGGCATAAATGTATGGTTTACCACCTTGACCTCTGTTGACTGAGAAGAGGAGGTCTGGGATTCAGAACTTGTTCATTGTGTGAAGACCTCTTTATGGCCAGAATGATAAGCATCGAAGGCCTAGAGAGATGTGGTCTCAGATCACTGTGTGGATTTATTCTTGACTTCTGTTAACTTATTTTACACCAAGTTTAGACCAACTTAAAATATTTCTGTGCTTTGTAAATAAAAGCTACACATTTTAATCTAATATGTATGGAGCACTGAGTACATGCCAGGCAATGTCAGTATATAAGTGTATACATGTTTTAACTCAATTCAAAAAACCATATGAAGTACATGTAATTATCATCCCTATTTTATAGATGAAAAAAACTGATGCAAAGTAGGTTAAATATCTTTCTGAAGATCACAAAAGTAGTGTTTGGGGTGCCTCAATGGCTTGGTGAAGTATTTGACTTCGGTCAGGTCATGATCTCCCAGTGTGTGGGTTTGAGCCCATCAGACTCTGCACTGGCAGTGAGGAGCCTGCTTGGGATTCTCTCTCTCTCTCCCTGTCTCTCCCTCTCTCTGCCCTTCTCCTGCTTGTGTGCGTGCTCTCTTAAAAATAAATAAATAGGGGAGCCTGGGTGGCTCAGTCGGTTAAGCGTCCGACTTCAGCTCAGGTCACGATCTCGCGGTGCATGAGTTCGAGCCCCACGTCGGGCTCTGGGCTGATGGCTCAGAGCCTAGAGCCTGCTTCCCATTCTGTGTCTCCCTCTCTCTCTGCTCCTCCCCCGTTCATGCTCTGTCTCAAAAATAAACGTTAAAAAAAAAAAAATTAAAAATAAATAAATAAACATTTTTTTAAAAAACACACCAAAAGTAGTGTTTAAAGCAAGAGAGTCCACTCTATAGACTGTATTTACTTAAATGCCAATAAATGAGAAGACAGTATTTTGTTTGTATTGTTTTGTTGGTCTTAATAGAGCTTCGTTTTTATGTTACAAGCTTGCTTAGAAAACTTCCATAATAATATGTGGAATGAGAAAATCATGTTGTTCTCTTTTAATTCTTAGCCTTTAACAGAACACCTGGATTTACACCTTTTATATTTGATGATGAAAATGATGTGTTTAATGGATTCAATTACTTCCCCTTTGCAAATTTTAACTATTGAACTATGGTAAACATTCATTTTTACTGTTAATTACAGCTATTAGGCAAAATAGAAAGGCTTTTTCACCATAAGAACAGAAATTTAAAGAGTATTTCTGACAACAGTGCTCCCAAGTCTGTTTCTTATATTTAGTTAAAGCAGCCATGAAAGATACACACGTGGGCTGTGAAAGCAATACAGAAGTGCAAGTATCACTGGAAGAAACGCAGCAGCTCTTCAAGGAATGAGACGATACAAAGGTCAATTATTTGGAAAGCCATTAGGTAAGAGCCTGCTCTTATTTTCATGCCCTAAACTCTGCATTCGGGATTCCAGGGTGATGAGTTTGATCAAGCATTATTTTAAGAGGCAACCAGATGGATGCTCACTCACATTCCATGCTTTGGCCTCAAGGAGTTTTCCTGATAGGTACATTTTACAATATTTCCTACCCTTAGCAGATGCCTTAACATCCTTCATATAAAATCCCAATTGATGACTAGCCAATGATTATCAAATGGGCCATAACTTTGTCCTGGGTTAATATTTTCTATCAAGTAAATATTCTTTTGTAAATTTAGTTAATTATCAAATACCCAATTTTGAAAATTAAAATTTATTCTGTTAATTTGGGGAGAGTTTTGAGAATCATATACATGCACCATGCTTCTAATTTATCATATTTTATTTATCCTTGCTATCACATATTATTAATGTCATCACTCTGAACAGGAGCAGAACACAAATTTCCACAACTGCTGCTGCTGCTTCTGCTTCTGGATGGAAGAAACAACACAGAAAAAAAAAAAAAAATCAACAGAAGACGGGAAAAGATTAAAACCTCAAAGTTTAGTAAAGTACACACCATTAGGAAGATTTCTCCTTTTAGTAAAAAAACAAATCTGTTTAATAAAGCCTAATTAAGCCAATTTACTTGGTCCTCGTGGAAGCTAACTATTCAGTCATCTTTTTTGTAAGGATTTTTCACACATTTGACAGTTATTTGTCAATGTGTCTCTAACCTGTTCCTTCTCCAAATGAAATCATGTGCAATTATTTTTGTATTGGTCTTTAATCATCTCTATATGTTGCTTTGCCATATAATTAACAAGATTTATAATGTTCTTCACAGTGAGGTTTTAATGTATGAAGAAACCAAGAGTCTAAAAAATGAAAAAGAAAGTGGGAAATATATTAACTTCTTCCATTATCTAGCATCTTACCGAGACTCCGTGACTATCTCCCAATTTTTAATGTATAATCAATACGAGATGCACGTCCCATATACGAATACAGTGCTCTCGGTACACAGGACTCAGGAGATTTCATTGCTGTTTACAGTAGTAACAGTAAAGTTAAACCTAGCAAACACATTTCCTTGCAAACTCCCTTGCCATCACTAATAAGCACTGCTGAGAGAGCTGGAGGGTACCCTGGGACCATGTGTATCTGGAAGTGTCTTCTTCCTCAGTAACCTCGCAGCTGTCTGTTTCTCACAGCCTAGACGTCTCATGCAGTATTCAGAAAGACAGTATTACCCAATATGTCCAAGTTCACCAAGGGGAGGGAAGCGAGAGGAAGATCTGACCAGGCCTTCGTCAGCTGAACAATGCCCTAATCAGCCTGACATCTAGAAAACTTTGCACAGAAAAAAAAAAGGGAGGGGGGCTAACTGGGATAGAAAAAGGAGCTCAGGAAAAGCAACTTTATTGATGGGACCTGAGGGAGAATGAGGACCAAAGCAAGATGGTTGGGTTCCTCAAGGTTCTTCCAACAAAGAAGCCTGATAGAACATTCATGATAAATCCTAGCCTGGTAAAAGGATCCTTACTCCACTCACTTGCTGTCTCACATTTTTACTCAAATCACTAAGACAAACCCTCATTTGGAACCCGAAGCTCTGAGCATGATGGCCCACCTTTACTACTTTTATTTTACCAGCTGCCTGTAAGCCTTCTCACTGTGCAGATTAGCACCACAAATACCATCCCTGCAAAGAGAACTTTGGTCCTGGATAACATCACCCTCGACCATCAATTACTGGGTGCTTCTTTTGTTTCTTCCTAGTTTGCCTTTTGTAATATATCATGTTTAATTGCTTCTTTTAAGTTGAATGGTACAGTTTCTGCTTAAGATTTAACAGGGCCATGAGCAACCTGGACATCTGCCTGGCTACACTTCCAAAGTGAGCATAATATGACTCAGAGTAGCTCATAAATATCACTTGAATTGAATTGGCTGGGGTTTGGAGAGGTGGGAGAACTTGAAAGTGATTTTTCACTAGATCATAGTCCTAGGGCATTGTCACTGTCCCACAGCCAGATGGAATACGGGCCATCATGATCACCACATGCAGTCCACGCTTGTGGACTCCTCTGTGAGAGGCTGTCAACTTCCTCCTAACACATAAGTGAGCCTAAATAAAATACACAGATTTTCTTTGGACAGGCCACTATGCTTTGTGCCAAAATAAGTAGTGTCATTGTCATGTCATTTGGGATTTGACCTCTTAGAATGTATTTCTTTGTCACTTTTAATTTCCCTTAGTTTCCTTCCATTTTACTAGTCCATCTTCTACAAATATTCCTTTGTTGTTACCTCTTCATCTCGACTCTAAATACTGGAGTGCCCAAGGGCTCTATCTTTCAACTTCTCTATTTATGCTCCCTCCGTAGATGATCTCATCCAGGCCCATGGATTTACTAAACACCTACATCCTGATGATTCACAAATGTATATCCCCATCGTTGATCTGACTTGGAACTCTAGCTTCCTCTCTTGACATGTCCACTTGGATATCTATTATTCATCTCAGGCTTAACATATCCTAAACCAAATCCTGATTCTACCTCTTAAATCTGCTGTTCCACCTACTTCAGACTTACCCATCTGAATTAACAGCAACCTCACTATTCTATTTACTCAGAACTCCAAAAAACAAAATACCTGAAGTTACTCTTGACACTCTATTTCTCCTACAACCCATAATTTATCAATCTACAAACAAGTATCATTAGCTAAACTTTCAAAATATATCCCAACACTGAGTACCTTTGACCACTTTCACTGCAATCTACCTGGGTTTAAGACATCACCTGTTTGCTTCAGGATTATTCCAATAGGTGACCCAACTGTCTCTTGGCTTCAAACTCTGCCCTAAGTCCCATTTGCAGAGGAAAGTGTTCCTTTTAAAAGATAAATCACCTACTCCTTAGATCTTGCCACTTCTCAAATATACTCCCTATCATAACTGCTCATTTTACTCAGAGTAAAATCCACAGTCCTAAAATCCCTGTAAGATTCTACAAAGTCTGACATCACCCTGCTACATCTTTACCTCATCTCCATCTCTCTGTGCTTAGTCACTTGGCTCTAAGCTAACTTACTTTTCCTCCTTTAAGCATATTTCTGACCCAGACCCTTCACTCTTGTTCTTCCTTATCCCGAAATGTGCTCCCCACAATCGCATACTGCTGACTCCCAATGCTCCTCTGGGTCTCTGCTCAAATGTCACCAATTCAAAGGAGTCTTGCCTCACTGCTGTATATAACATTTTTACAACACTGATTTTCCCAACTTCCATCATCTCCCGTTCCCCATGTACTGCTCTATCATTTTCCACATTTCTTACTAACAACAGACATTTGCCATATTTGTTATTAAATATAAAAAATTTGTATTTACTTATCATCTGCCTACTCTCATTATAATGCAAGCACTGCTGTTTCTGTGCATAACTATATCCTTGTTCTTAGATGGTGCCTTGGCCCAGAAGACACGGATTCAATTTTTATTGAATCCATTCATTAGTTTTGTACTAATGGCAGCATAATTCTTGGAATTCCAAGAGATGTGTTTCTTAAGTAATTAACGTATTCCTAAAGTAATCAAACAGCCTGTGTCTTCTCAAGTGATTTCGGCCCCACCAAATTATATTAACATTTGACTATTGTGTTTCTGACATACCTAGTACATTCATAATTTAAGCCAAAATTATGAACAGAAGAGAACACAGATCTCCAAATACATTAAGAGTAAAATACAGGAATTTAAAAATACTAATAATAATATTAATGATTGGGCTAATCATCTTATTACAAGAGGAATTAATTTACATTCATTCATAAAAATCTATTCAGGAGAGTTCCGATATAACTGGAAGAAATCAAAATGGGCAAAGACAACAAAACATCAACAACAAAATCACTATTTCCAGTCCTACAACTTATAAGGAGCTACTCAGATCAAATGGAAGATAAATATTTTTACTAGCATCCTATCAAGTGCCTAAGAATTTCATTGGGTAAATAAGTACTCTCTTATTTCTAAATTCTAGTGGGAAGCTTGGTAGAGGTGGGTCTTTAAGTTTATATATCTATTTTGAGAGGGGAGGGGACAGAGAAGAAGAGAGATAGAATCCCAAGCAGACTCTGCACTGTTAGTGCAGAGCCAGACGCGGGGCTTAAACTCATGAACCGCGATCACGATCTGAGTCAAAATCAAGAGTTCAACACTCAACCAACTGAGCCACCCAGGTGCTCCTGAGGTGGGTCTTTACTGCAGGAAATATCTCAAATAGTCTTCCTGGCTTTGCAAAATGAGGTCTTAATAGCATACTGCTCTATGTAAGAAAAGCGCAGTAATTTGAGGTTGAAGGCAGCTAGAAAGGGAGAGCAATGGCCTTAATACAGAACGCACTAAGGAGACAGATGGCTATAATTTTGATAGGGAAAGGAAGAGTAGGAAGTGACCAGAGAGAAATCACCTATTATGCAATACGAAACGTGGCATTTTTGGTGTACAAACTAAAGTGAGGGCTGCCATTTGAGCAGGATGTAATCCTCCACTTTCTCCTTAGTTTTATTAAAACATGCTAGGCACAGAAAAGTCTTGTGTTGTTTGTGCTTTGGCAAGAAGACAATAGGGGTGGTGTTCACCTGGGGAGAAACTGCATGAAGGAGGACATCTGTTCTGATGCGCAAGTTGCAGAACCACGATCAGTGGAAACAGGGAGAAACAGACACTCCACACAGACTCAGGGAAGGAGCTGGTTTATCCCCCAGCATGTACGGGGCAAGAGTGAGGTTATGTAGGGTGAAAACACAGAAATCTAGAGGATTTGGAAACTCTCAAGCAACACAAACTTGGCTTATACAGGAGACAGGCTTTCACATCCAGTCTTCCACTTACTCCAAATTTTGGTCTTGGAAAAGTAAGAAACAACAAACAGAGTGCATTAGCTTATAAGCACACAAAACTTCTTTCACTGAAATGCACAGGACTTCATTGTTGAGCTCTTGGCTTTTATTGAACTTCTTGACACTTTGTCTTATTCTTTCTAACAAATTATACAGCTCTATATTTTCCACTTATTTATAGTTTGTTCCTGACTTCCAGGAAGCTCCAAGTTAAATTCTATGCTTAAGCAGTGAGAATTTGGAACATAAGAGTCACTTGATATTTGCTGAAGGAGTAAAGGAGAATAGTCAATAGCAAGACATTAAATTGGACAAATCTCAAATTCAAGGATAATGAGTTTGCATGAAAAAGTACTGATGGTCTGAAAGTTTTGGATGACAGGGAGGGATACTCTTAAGGAAGCTGAAACTTCTCTAAGGCTGAGATATTTTGTCTCTAGAAGAGATGGCAGTATTCCCAGCAGGTGATGTTGACAGATACTTTCTGCTCTGAAAGATTTAAATCTAAAAGAGCTTCCTTACAGAAAAGGAGGCTGTTTCTTAAACTTTTGGTTGAAAGCAACCTATTTTCCCCCTTCTCTCTTTTGCCTCCTGCTTTGCTCCAGTTATCCAAATTTCTCAGTAAAATTCCATTATTTTACTCAGGAAAGTATTTGGGTGTCCAAATGCTGGAAAAAACAGATATGCAAAGGAAAATCCACTGGCAAAGGACACTTCTACTTCAGGACGCTTCTTGGCCTCTTCTCAAATGGACTTCTGCTTTGAAAGAGCAGTTAAGAGCTTTTATTTTCTGTTATTTTTATTTATTTTATTTTATTTTATTTTTGCAGGAGAAGCAGTTAGGGTGGGTTTCTGCCTGAGAAAATTAGATGGTTTTAATTTCTCAACCACCTGCTAATTGTTCATTATAATAAAATGTTAAAGCCTATGGATGTAGTCATTATCGGGAGAACATTAATATTTTACATGTACAAATAAGATCTCATAGCATTTGAAATTCAAATAGATACACATTTCATTTAAAAGGAGGGCTAGGCTACCTAAGTGAATGTCTGTTTGCTCTTCATTAATTACTATGTACATTCTCCTGTTGAAAATGTTGATTTGTAAGGGAGGCAATTTTGTGACTAAAACACAGCGATCATAAATTGTCACAGGGAATAACACACCTCACATTTTATACTGTAAATGAACAATAGTTTTTTGGTGTATTTTTTTTTTTTATCTCAAAAGCATTATTTCAGAAAAGAGAATTCTAATGGCATCTTTAAAAAGAAGCCTCAACATTAACTGAAACCAAACAACAAGTACGACTTAACAAACATAGTTGTTTCCAACGTTTTCTAAGCATAATTAAGGAGCATGATTTGCCTTTTGAAATATACCTATCTTCTATCCTCATGTTTCCGAAACTTAATGCCTACATTTGTACTTTTGGAAAATAGTAATTACTGCGCCAAATGACACTTCTCCAGTGAAATCTATTACCTCCAAAATCTAGGGCTCCTCTCTCCTCAGTTTCATTTCCTGTTAATTAAACAGAATTTCCTGATATAAAAAGAGACTTCTGACACAACACTACCACTAATGCCAAAGAAGTATAATAATAAAATTTCAAAATCTGTGGCAATGTTACATGCTATATAGCATTGGCCATGTCTGCTTTGGATTCTGTGTCTCCCCCTCTCTCTCTCTGCCCCTCCCCCCTCACACTCTGTCTCTCAAAACTGAATAAAACTTAAAAAAAATTTTACAGCATTGGCCGTGTATATTCGTAAAGAAAAACTCATCTCAATTTTCACCTTAGAGCGTGCAGATGTGCACAGGAAATCACCTATGCTTGTGTTGCATGCAGTGTTGATTGTAACAGCAAAAAACTAAATAATCTGAACATCCAAACACAGAGAAATGAGTAAATACTATATGTAGGGAATTCCTAGGAGATACAAGTAACAGTGGGGAAAGATCTCTAAAATGTATTCATCAGTAGAACAAATTCAGGTGGCAAAACACTAGATAAATTATGATGCCATTAATGTAGAACACACATGTGTTCATATCCATATACACACCAATACTATATTATTCTATTGATATTTGTATCTGTGCCACAGGTTCCCTTTGGAGAAGGGATAGGATAGACAAATGGTGGTAAATGGGATAAATTTTATAATTTATCTAATTGAGTAAATTATATTAATTTATAATAAATACAAATTAAACATATATTTTTAAAATAAAGTGAAAACTTGAATTTTAAGTAATATAACATGCTGTATACCTTCCTCTTTTTATCCCAAGCTCCTTTCTCTCAATTTCTAAGTACTCTAAGTTAAAATGAGTATTTCTATGGGGGGCACCTGGGTAGCCCAGCCAGTTAAGCATTTGACTCTTGATTTCAGTCTCAGGTCCTGATCTAATACTCATGGGATTGAACCCCATATCAGGCTCCAAGCTGAGCATAGAACCTGCTTAAGATTCTCTCTCCTGCTCTCTCTGCCCCTCTCCCCCACTCATGCTCGCTCTCTCTCTCTCCCAAAATAAATAAACATTTTAAAAAAGAGTAGTTCTTTGGATTATGGTAAAAAATTGCATATTTCCTTCTTGGTAATTTTCCAAAGGAATTGTCATTAATGTACAAAGTGCTATTCAGGTTTGGTCTCATTTTCATGTTTCATTGAAAAATTTATTCTATGTTAGCATGCAATATAGAAACAGAAATTATTCAAAAAACATATCAGGTTAGCAAATTGTGGGTTCAATCTTCACATCGGATAATAAAGCATAAACACTTCTGGAAGATTCAGACACTTCCCCAGAGAAATTGAAAGAAGCTTGCAGAGCATATGTTCCTAGGCTGTAGAACAGCTCATTTGATCATAGTGGTCGGTTAAATTAGTCATTCATGAATTAACTTTATTTTATGATTAAAAAGACTGAAAAGTCCTGAAAAGTACAGACTACCCTCTTTTTGATCAATCACACTGAATTCCAATTTGTGTGCTATTTTTTATCTCTAAATCTCAAATAATTTCAAACATGTTTAACATTATTGTATGCATTTATAACTGGCACGGGACCAAAGAAAGTCTCTGTGTTTAGGTAAGTGCATACGACTGTGGGGACCTGCGTTTTCTATAGGAACCCATACTACACATACTTACAAGCATTTACTTTTAATTTTATGGGTATACTGATTTCCTCTATCTAAGCCTCTGGAATACCTGGATCTTGTCACTATACCCAATGAACAACCCCCTCTTTATGCCCCAACCAAAAAATATTAAAGGATGCTTACATAAAACCAGCATAAAATATGCTCACAAACTTAAGGACCTGTTCATCTGAAAGATGGTAGGCAATTCTAATACTACTTTTTTCCCCAAAACAATTTATAAAACCCCCTACTAAAGTATGCACTAGTGAGTTACTGATAAATTCCATTTATCAGTACATTAGAATATCATAATAATGAGGTATGATAGACTCAAAATGTCCTGTGAAAATCCCCTCTACAATCTATAAAGTGCACTGTTCTTTCTGGACCAGAATCAAAGTGTGTTGAGATACTCACAACAGGAAACATATAGAGATTTTCCATATGATTGTCAATCCTGTGTATATGTCCATAAAAAGGAATAGATGTGAGCATAGTAAAAGCCAAAGAAGATTAAATGTTCACATGATGTAACTCCACTTGTTATTTCCCTCCTGAAAGTATGAGCTGAAAATTGTATTCCCTCAAGCCTGCATATCGTTTAGTGTTTAAAATCTCTAATAGTCAACCCATGGAATGATGAATTAGTGTTACATTTTTGAAGTCCTGTGGCAGAATTAGATAGCTGTGGGTACCATCATTCATTCCCCAAAATTTTCAGTGTTAGAATACCAAGTTTACTCAAAGTGACAAAAGTACCCAGCCAAAGGACTACATTCCTTCGTTCTTATGCTCTTGGGGCCAGTTGAACAATGACAGATATACTAAAATACCCTGTGAAAATTTTTCAGTAAATTTCCTTACAAATGAAGTGGTAAGCTCTCTCCCCACTGTACTGCCTGCAATGTGTAGGTGATGTCTGGAGCTCTAGCAATTGTTCTGCACCATAAGGACAAAAGTCATATTCCAAGGACATCAGAGCAGAAAATTGGAAGACTGGATCCCTGATGACTTTAAGGAGATGCTCTGTCATGTCTGAACAGCCTCTTATTTGTTAGTTTGGGTTCTCTGACACATAGAGGCAAATTTATTTTTACAGAAATTGGTCTCAACAAATTTTTAAATGTTAGTCTACCTATAGTTGTTCAAGCCTTTATGAATTTAAAGATAGCTACTGAATGCATTTTTGCATCTTCATTGAGAACTCTACCTTATATAAATAAAAAATGCTCCCAAGGCCATTCTTAATTTTTTTTCTTTATAATTCTGCACTCTTTGATTATCTTTTGGAACCCACCCCCACTCCACTCCCCATTTTTCTTATGGCTTGGATTCAATCAGGTATATTGGGTACATATTTTCTCTGTGCTATCGTCTTTACTCTATTTGCTCCAATCTAATTAGCCTTGTTTTCAGGACTTCTGAAATTCTATTTTCTTTCTACTTTGTACTGCTTTGCTCATGATTTTGCCTCATTTATCTGATAGTCACTCTTGAGATCTCGGCTCAAAGTTTACTTTTTCCCACTGAGTTACAACCACTGGATATATATAGCCTCAGCATAAAATGTACCTTTCTTTACAGAACCTAGTACACTGTTGAATTTTCTTTTTTGTTACCTAGTGAAATCACATGTTTAATGTATTCCCCCTCCAATCTTCTAGATTTTAAACTGCATCAAAATAGGACCCACGCCTTTTTTCCGAACCCATTTCTTTCTGGTGCCTGGAACAGTTCGTGTTGCAGACTAGGCAGTCAGTAAATAAAGAGAATTATCTAACCCATATAGATACACCTGGTAATTATGTGAATTGGGGCCAGCAAGAACAGTTGGAGCTGCATGTAAATGTAACAAACCCACACTCCAAAAGCAAATGTCAGGAAGTGGAGATTACCTACATGGGCACGCTCAATTCGAGAAATCTGTAAATAGTAATTCTCAACGGGAACTCAAGATTGTTTAATAGGTTTTGTGAAAGTAATAGTGCACTGTGAAAATAGCAAAGGGTACATCTAAAATTTGAAGAGAACAAAAGAAGAGAACGTGATTTTAAAAAGTGACATAACTTAGAAAGTAAATGTAATTCAAGTTGAAGAAAATAAATGTAATTCAAAGAAAGTAGATTTTTTTTCCTGATATGTACTTTCTCACCCCTACCCACTTCACAGCCTCATTCTTTTTTTTTTTTTTAGTTTATTTATTCATTCTGAGAGAGAGAGAGAGAGAGAGAGAGAGAGAGAGAGAGAGAGAGAGAATCCCAAGCATGGTCCACACTGGCAGTGCAGATCCGATGCTGGGCTCAAACTCCCTACCGCAACATTATGACCTAAGCTGAAATCATGAGATGGTCGCTTAACCAAAGGAGCTACCCAGGTGCCCTAATTCACTTTATCAATTACCAGTGGTGTTATCTTACCCAAGCGCTGGCTTGATAAGGTCACATCTTTGCAAAATTCTTTAGGGTCTCATGATAGACTATCGCAGAGACAGGACTGCTCAACAACCAGTATATTCATCAAGTAAAGAACTATGATTTTTATCACTTATTTTTGATGGATTTTACTTCTAGATGTTTGGCGGGGGGGCGTTGATTTTCCTATTTATGATTGAAAGTAATTCACAGCTTGAAGCAATCAGCATAGACGTTAAAAGAATGTGAATGAGCCCATGCATCCATACTTCAATGCCTAACATCTCACAGGAACTGGCAATTTGATTCCCAGCTGGATTATTTTCACGCACAACGTCTTAATTTTCACGGGTTCAAATCATGCATGGCAAACTAATTTTCATTATGTTACAGGATACTTTAAGTACTACCAGGAGAGATTGCCGACAATAAATCAATTTAAGTGTGCAGAACAAAATGGGAAGTGGTTTCGGGTCATCGCTGGGGAATAAACCTAACGACCTCTTCTTTTAATTATTAAAAATAATTTATCTTAGGTTGTTGGGAGTTCCAGTTCAAGATGGTGACAGAGGAGGATCCCTGGCTCACCTCTGTCCGCTGACATACTGAATCTGAAGCCACATGTCGAACCACCTCCTGGGACAAAACCTAAGAGCAGACCAACTCTTACCCAACCAGGCTAAAGACAGAACGTCCACGTCGAAGGCGGGAAGAGGGGCTGGGGCACAAACTCGCCATTAGACCCCAACCCCTGCAAGGTGATCCAGCTGGGAGGGAGCTGAGCTTCTCCCCAGGTGAGGAGTCTGAACCCCACAGCGGGCACCCACATGGGAAGAAACGCTCCCCACGCCCCCTCCCCCACACCAAACGTCCAGCTTTGCAAATCAAACGTCCACAAGACCCACAAGACTGAAAAGCTGAGGAATGGCTCTTCAAAGGCTCTCACAAGGACTCACCCGCCCCAGGGTTCAAGCGCAGAAGCAGCCAATCCAGAAGCTCCCAACTTTGTGGCCCTACGGGCGCCATTTACTGATCTTCAAGTCGCAGCCTGAGAGTCAGGCATGTAATCTAGACGCACGCAGAGGCTGCTGGCTGGCGGCCACCATCTCCAGCTCTCCCTCTCTCGGCCTCACTTCAGCTAACAGGCGCCATTTTTGTCCCCCTAATTTAATGCTAGGGTTTTTTTCTTTCTTTCTTTTTGACAGAAAAAGAAATACACGTTTCCTCTACCACATACCAAAGCGTGTGCATCTCCCAGAGGGCTGCTTTTACACACGTCCGCTGGCCGGCGTTCCGCTACTGCTGCGCGGTGACCGCCCGGCTCAGGAGGGCAGGGCAGCTTGTGTTCCTGGGTCTCGCGAGACCACAGCAATGAGCGCGAAGGTTCTTGGTAGCCTACCAACTCCAGGGCCCTGCGTTGATAACATACTGGAGCACACCCCCAGTCTTTCTGAGACAGAGGCCTATTTGCCTGTCCTGGAGCTTTGGCCTGAGGGACAGACTTCTGATCTGACACACATCTACAGGCCACACATGAGCTCTCAGGAAACAAAGGCCGGTGGATGCCATCTTCTCCGTCTCCCTCTGCTTTGCGCCAGCTCACCTGTGTATTGCAGAAAAGAGCTTAGACCCTCAGCTGGTGCCCAATTTTTGTGGACACCCCTACATGACTCTGGTGGCCAGGGGGAATTACGCTCATGGGTCCCACACGACTGCAATCAATGGAGAGAGTTCTTAAATAGCTCCCATTCTCCAGGGACAGCTGGAAGCAACAGACCCAGAAGCTCCATGTTTCTTAAAAGGAACCCATTAGCCTACCTCCATAGTTACAGCCTGAGGGGCAGGCTTCAAATGAAACAAGCATCTGAGGGCTCACTGTCATCCTTTTCAGAAGACCTCAGAGGGCTGGCACTATCTTTGCATTCCCTGCGCTGCATTCTAGAGCACCACAAGCCTGACTGTAACTATAGTTAATAATACTGGATTGCATATTTGAAAGTAGCTAAGAGAGTGGATCTTGAAAGTTCTCACTGCAAGAAAAAAAAAAAAAATGTAGCTATGCATGGTGATGGATGTTAACTGAACTTGCTGTGATTATTTTGTAACATAATACACAAATATTGAATTATTACATTGCACGCCTGAAACTAATATATCAATTATACCTTAATAAAAGAAAAAAGAAAAGAAATAATTTGTTTGAGCTGCGTGCTACTTATTGGTGGTAACAAGGATCATAAACAATGACGCCTCAAATGAGGATGAACACTGTGAAGGTACTTAATGAGTCCTTAAGCAGAATTTTACTTTTGTTCTAGTACGACTGCCTAGTCTGTCATTTTTATATGCACTAGTGAAAGTTCTCAGCAGACCTCTGGGAGGGCATTAATGAGAACTCCTTAGGCATGAATAATGGTCTTTTAAAATAAAAATCTATCTAATTTTCATCTTCTGGAGCAGATTTCTAGAAAGAGTATGTAGGGAAAATCCTTGCTGATATAATACGCAAACTTTCTTGTTTCCAGCAGTTTCCATATATTAAAACCAACTCTGGGTGATTAGTCTAACTAGAATGTTAACATAACGCTTGACGAGAAAGTCATGGTGTAAGATAAATCATTTCTTCTTCAGGGTTTAGGAAATAGAAAGCACAATTTGATACCATACAAATGTTTTAAATTTCAGTCTTCCGTGAGTTCTTAATTAATATGACAACAAGTAACTTATTTGTCAAGTAACGAAAACCAAACTGAATAAGCAACTACAAATAATACAAACAACACATTTATTTAGAAAAATAAACTGAAAATGCTGTTTGGTACATTTTCCCATGAAGCATAGATAAATGGCTATAAAAAACTGTTATATGTCAAATACAAATTACAAATGATTTCTTTAATTAAGAGAACAAATAGATGTTCAACACAAATGTTTAGTGTGTAGTTCACTGTATCTGACTTCTTGGCTGCTTATGATAAAAATGATCCTCACTAAAAAAACAAAACCAAAACCAAAAATAAACTTTTGATCCCTTCTTCATTCCTTTGACCACACTCATGCTTTTCATTATTAGTCTGTAGTTTTTTAATCTGAGACAAATCCATGTTTTGTTTTGTTTTTTTTTTAATAAGGTAACTGATCTTTACAGAAGAAAGAGAAACCAATGTCTGGAGAATTTTGAAATGTTTCCTTTTTGGACTCGTGCATGTAACCGCTTGTGGCCTCAAAACTCATGGGACCATCTGTGCAAATAACGGCACACATCATTACCCTGAATGGACGTGACAGTGCAAATATTAGAAGTGCATTGAGAAGTAATCAGTAAGAACTGGCTTCCCCCCTCTCTTAATATGGAGTGAAGGAGTGAATGCAGAAACTTTTCAAGCAATCAACGACAATGCTTTTATTCCATTATGGCTTTGAGGGTGTACACAAGATGGCAGACATCCTCTCTGCAGACAGCAACATTCTGTCCTAATACTGTTCCTTGCTGACGTGCTCCTCTGTTTGTTCATTGTTTTTGTCTACTTGTTTTAAAATGCTAAATAATTCTAGCTAGAGATACCTCCTATCTCTATACTTTCACCTTCCCAAATGGTAAGTCAACTTCCAATTTTCTAGCTTAATTGCTGAATATAAATTTTTTCAGGCTCACATCTGGGAATATTTTTTCCAAGGTGAAATAAAATGGGTTGTGTTTGTTTTTTGGTGGTGGTGGTGGTGGTGTTGGCTTGCTTGTTTAGTTCCTTTCATTTTTTTTTTTTTTTTTAATTGTCTTGGTAATTTCAGAGTGAAGAGTTAAGGCTGTGGCTTTTTTTTTTTTTTTTTTTTTTTTGCCCCCAGGGTTCTGCTCATGGCTGTCAGACTGAGGCAGATGATTTTATGCAGATCGTATCAGTGATCTTTTGTGCTCCAAAGTTGAGGGATTTGCTGCTCTAATATGGACAGGTTCCTGGTTACTTCAAAATTCGTTCTGGCCTCAAGAAGTCATATTGATGAATCTGAAGTGAGAAAAATGAGCTGACATGCCTCCAAATAAAGATATTCCTTCCAACCTGAAGGACCTGTCAAAGGAAGGAAAACAAAACATAAAATATCAGTTTAACTAGTAAAAACAGTTTAACAAAAACACATTACACTTATTAATGAGCCAATTGTTTGTTAATGGGATGCGTAATTTAAAATTATTTGATTTATCGAGGATTTTAAGTGTCTACGCATATTTTAAACACATATCCCATTTATATTTCATATATAAAAACATGAAAAATTAGTTGTCAAAATTTAGTGGTAGCATGCTTATCTTTCAATGAAAAGATCTTATTTCTGGCAGTTTTTATTTTATTTATTTATTTTTTTTAACATTTATTTATTATTTTGTGAGAGACAGACAGAAACAGAGCGGGAGCCAGGCAGCGTCAGGGAGAGACACAGAATCCGAAGTGGGCTTCAGGCTCTGAGCTGTGAGCACAGAGCCCCACACGGGGCTCAAACTCACAAACCATGAGATCATAACCTGAGCCAAAGTCGGACGCTTAACCAACCAAGCCACCCAGGTGCCCTAGCATTTTTTTTTAAACTTCAGATAAATTTGTCCACTTTTGAATGTACCAAGTTCTCAGGATGTTTAATAAATTTTTAGACTATAAACTTTTTATATATACCACCCTCAAAAAATATTTTATCAAGCAATCACTTTCATCAAGATAATCTTTCATTGCCATCTGTATAGTCTCAGTATATTAACAAATTGTCAAAATAATATCCTTTTCCTGATGCAACAGAGCATTCAAAGAGCTAGTCTTCTTTTTTACTTCATGAATATCTACAATACTTTTAAACTAGCACCTTAAAATAATTTATATTCATATTTGTAATTAATGAACATATTTTTTTTAAAAACAAAAAGAAATGTAGCTGTAGCTCTCACCCTGCCCACCCACTATCCAACATCACTTAATGAGAGTGTCTATGGTCTGCTCTTTAAGTTACGATGTAATAGAGAATATTTATGCAATGACTTACTGTAATAGGTTGAGAAAGTTATTAAAATAAACCTGATACAATAATCAATTGATTAATAAATTACTTTAAAAGTCAGAGACAGTAATGACTTTAAGTATACATTTTTTAAGTTTATTTATTTTTATATAGAGAGAGAGCATATGCATGAGTATGGGAGGGGCAGAGAGAGAGGGAGAGAGAGAATCCCAAGCAGGCTCCGCCCTATCAATGCAGAGCCTGACTTGGGGCTCAATCTGATGAACCGCAAGATCAAGACCTGAGCTGAAATCAAGATTCAGGCACCTGACAAACTGAGCCACCTAGGCACCCCTAACTATATTTTTTAGCCTAAGAACCTCTTGTTTTAACTCCCTTATGGTGGAGGAGGGTAGGTGAACTCCAAACTCATGATGCTTTCTCCAATACAGAGCCACAAACATACACACAAACAGAATAAATAATTTAATCCTTTTGTGACAAATTCAGTCATTACTGTTCTAGTAGGTTAATCATAATTCTTTTTCATTTTTTTTATTCTCACCTGCCACAGCAAAGTCCTAGTACTAAATAACTTCAACTATGAAAATGAAATAAAGTAATGATCCTCTCTCATTTCCAAGATGAAAACTAGAAAAATCACCATACACAATTAATCAATGTGTGTTGGGGGCTAGCTCTGGCTCATCACTAAAGATGTTGTATGAACAACACAGAAGTAGTGGAAGACAGAGTTGCTTACAGTGCAAGAGTATATCAATATAGAGGAATTCAGAGGGCTGGAACAAACTGGCTTAAGCTACGCTTAATCTAACAGCATGATTTGCACCTGCCTATTTATGTTATTTTTGTATGTTCTAGAAACATAAGCCTCCACGCCTGTAAAGGAAATTGACGTTAGAGCTGTTACTAATGTATCAGCAATAGTAATATAATAATGAAAATTTGGGTCTTACTATTAAGTAAGACCATACAAAAGTGACTTTCTACAAGCATACAGAAACACAATTCATGTACTTAGGGCAAAGATAATTAAATATGCCAGTTATATTTTCATGGGTCTCTGATATAGGAGTCTTTATCGCTCCACATCATTATTTTTTAAAGCTTATTAAAACTGGTAGAACAATCATTCATTCAAAACAATGTATTCCCTACCCACCATATACCAGATACTGCTCTAGATATAAAAATGTAATGTTCCCTCCAAGTATATTAGTACCCAGAAGGTAAGGAGACACACAAAAATTCATGGTAAAAGCAGATTTGTGCCATAGTGTATCAAATAAAGAAGGAGCATAGGACTAGAAGCTTACAGAAGATGACACATGAATTGAGATTTAAGGAATCGTTTGAAATTTGCAAAAGTGACACGTTGCTGTTAGTTGTGAAATAAGGATTTTTCCAATAAAAACAGGTGGACAAAAGTAAAGGAGAGCAGTGGTGCCTTTAATACCGTGTAGCATACAATTGAGAGGAGAAAATGTAGTTTTTTCTGGAGAGGCTTGCAGGGGCCAAGGTGTCCTTTCATACTACATAAAAAAAATTTTAGAGTTTTATCCCAAGGGTAACGGGAACTACTGAAGAAGTCTGATGAGGAGAGTGGCCAGAGGAAGCCTGGAGAATATGATGGAAGGCGGAGCGAGCATACAGAGGGCAGATGCTTACAGCAAAGGAATGGCAAAACCATCAGCTGAAAGCAGTAACTAATAATCCCAGTTGCAGATGCTTCCTTAGTGGCAAATTGAAGAGGACAAAAGAACCCATTCTTTTTTAATTAAATTAAGAGACACTTGCATTCAATTTCCATCTATTTAAGATAAGAGCCAACATTATTTATGAAGCTTTTCCTGTCCCACCAATTTTTGTAGGTATCTAATGGAAGCAGACATTCAGCTCAGTCCTCAGTGACCATACATTAAAAGCAGAGACTAAAATCTTCTAACAGCAGATGTCTATATCCGCTGATTGAATTCTAAGATTGGGTATTAGTGGAATGCATTGAAATCGTACTGAGTTCTTAAGATTTGTTAGTTTTCCAGGCCTCTCCCTGGAAATAACGGTGTCAGATATCACATTCAATCTCTTAACCTCAGGCTCAAATATTTTCTTCCCTACAAAACAAAAGCCCCAAATAATTTTTCATGTATAATTTGCAAATTGAAAAAATTCATGAACTTCGATTATTATTTTTTAAAATATATTTTCAAACCTCCATATGCCCTTTTTTGTATGTTTGCTTCAAATACACAGACACAACATTCATCGTCACAATTGTACACATTAAATAAATTTACTCAACGTTGAGATAAGGAAACATAAATCACATACACCAAGATCTTCTTTACCCAACAATGATTTGAAGCATTCATGGAAATGCTTTGTGACCTAATCTTCAGATCAGTGGATTAATTGCTTCATTCTGTCCAAAAAAGCCTTGCTTAAGGGACATCGCGGTGGCTCGGTCTATTAAGTGTCCCACTTCGGCTCAGGTCATGATCTCACAGTTTGTGGGTTCCAGCCCCAGGTAGGGCTGTGTGCTGACAGCTCAGAGTCTGAAGCCTGCTTTAGACTCTGTCTCCCTCTCTCTGCCCACCCCTTGCTTGTGCTTTCTCTCTCTCTCTCTCTCTTTCAAAAATAAAATCATTTAAAAAAATCAAAAAGGCTTTGCTTAAAATTAAAATTTTCTTCACTTTTTGGATGGAAAAGGTCAATGATTTCCCTCTCTTCAAGGGTCATTTTTTTAATTTTTATAAATTTTTCCAGAAACAAATGTGATATTCAAAATATGAATGGTAGTAGATAATTTTTAGGCTTTAAGTCATTAAATGTCAAGTTAATTAATTTATATAAGTAGCACTTTAAGTGACTGAAAGCATGCCAATGCAGTAAGGGCAGCCTGATTTTAAATGTCAAAGACAGCACACAAAGTTAAGGAAAAGCTAAAAAAAGTACAAAACGTTTGTACAAACAGAAGGGTCTTGTAATCCTATATTTATTTGGACCCTGATGGAATTTTTATAATTTTATTTTTTGTATTCTATATTTATTAAATATAAATACAAAATCTGCATATATTGATTACATATTGTTGTAAAATATATGCTTTATAAAATGAATACATACCTGTAAATATATATTTCGTTAAATATATAATTTAAAATGTTTTAACTATGCAACAATGTGTCATGTGTCTGCTGCATTTTCATAAGTAGAAACTATGAATAAATCAAAGGCATTTTCAAGAAAATCTCTTTTATTTCCCCTCTTAAACAAATAGCAGCAAGACATTCACTTCATTCAGTTAAATGGAAATGTGTGGAAAACCTACTATAACTCAGGCATTATGCCAAGCCTGAGGATACACAATTAAATATTTCACATTTTATTCAATTGTTATATTAAGCTGTGAAAGGGATATTCCCACGTGAGGAAATTCTGGCTCTGGTGAGATAAAATCAAGGTCAGCATTACCACCTGCGAGCCAAATTCACTATTCTCCAAACCATCCCTTTGGTGCTGCAAGTACAGACATGAGTATTTATGACAAATAGTATGGCTTACATAGACTAAAATATTTACAGAAATTTTACAGAAAAGGCTTGTCAATCCTGGTTGAATATACCTAGGTAATTTGTTATGAAATTGCTTCCCAATCTGACCTTTTATTTCTCCAAATGGATTGCCAAATGTTTTAAGCGCAAGTATTAAATCACCCATATTTCACTGCTCTTTGATACGCTATTCTTATCACGTAACAATTCACATCTCCACATGGTTATGTGTGGTGTATTTCTGGAAGCTAGAAATTCACTTCCTCTCCAGTGTACGTTTCAGATTCAGGCTTTTTATTTTAGCAGAATGTACATATTCTGTGGGATAACGCTGAATTTCTAGAATAATTGGGACAGAAGTGGTACCTTACAATATTAAGTAATCATATCAGAAGTGCGGCTGCCTGTCACATTTATTTAGACCTTCATTTTAGGTCTCTCAATAGTTTTATCATTTTCTTCATAGATATCTTTCATGTCTCTTGTTAGATCTGTTCCCGTAGGTTCCATTATTATTTGGATGAAAAAGTTTTTAAATTCTATTTTGCATGTCTTTATTGCTAGGTATATATTGAATTTTAAAATATTCTCATATCAGGGCATCTGCGTGGCTCAGTCGGAGACTGATTGGAATTCTCTCTCTTTCTCTCTTTCTCCTTTTCTCTCTGACTCTACCCTACTCATATAATAAATAAATAAATACCCTACTCTCAAACTTAAAAAATGAACTTAAAAAATATATTCTTATATGTAGCGAGTTTATGCCACTTTCTTATTGGTTTTAACAGGCTTTTGTGTATTCTCTTGGATTACCTAGATCAGTAATCATATTGTCTATAAATATTGATACTTTCATCTTTCCTTTTCAAAATTTAGATTGTACGTGGTTTTTACCTTTGTCTTATTTCATTGTTTAGTATCTCCAGTACAATGTTGAACAGTGACAGTGGTAAGCAAAGGCTCATAGAATCATTTCAGTATGATGCCTTAGTTTTTAGTGTGAAAGTTTTGACTACTTTTCACCTTCTTTTGGTATTGTTTATTTAAATGTTTTTGGGGTTTTTTAATGTTTACTTATTTTTGAGAAAGAGTGTGAGCAGAGGAGGAGCAGAGAGGGGGAAACATCGAATCTGAAGCAGTCTCCAAGCTCTGAGCTGTCAGCACAGAGCCCCATGTGGGGCTCGAACCCATGAACGGTGAGATCATAACCTGAGCCGAAGTCACAGAATGAGCCACCCAGGCACCTCTTAAATGTTTCTTGAAGCAAATTAGGTTATTTACATTTTTTGAAATAAATTTAACTATTTTATCCATACTTAAACTGAAGCCTTTTAAATGTTCTTGCTGATTCCTAAAGTCACTCATTTGTTTCTTCTCTATTTTTTTTCTTCTTAATCTTCGATGGTGCTACAGACTGAATGTGTCCCTCCTGAATTCATATGTTGAAACCTAATTTCCAATGTGACAGTTGTTGCAGGTGGAGCCTTCAGGAGGTGAATAGGTCATGACAGCAGAACCTGACGAATGGGATTTGTGCCCTTATAAAAGAAAGGCCTGAGAGCTCTTTCACCCTTTTTTTTAAAATTTTTTTTGTTACTGTTTATTCATCTTTAAGAGAGAGAGAGAGAGAGACAGAGCATTAACAGGGGAGGGGCAGAGAGAGAGGGAGACACAGAACCTGAAACAGGCTCCAGGCTCAGAGCTATCAACAGAGTCCGACGCGGGGCTCCATCCTACCAACCATGAGTTCATGACTTGAGCTGAAGTAGGACGCTTAACCAACTGAGCCACCCAGGTGCTCCTTTCTCCCTTTCTGCCATTAAAAAATACAAGAAGGCTCTCTAGAAACTTGAAGCGGCACCAAAAACAACCGAATCAGCCAGAGCCTTGATCTTGCATTTTCCAGGCTCCAAAAATGAGAAATAAATATTTGTTGTTTAAGCCACCCAATCTATATTATTTTTGTTATACCAGCCCTAAGGACTTAGATATATGGGGGGGAAGGGGGGGGGTAATCTATTTTGACATTCTTCAAAAAAATAATTTTAAAAATCAAACTTTCCTTTTTTTTGTTTGATCATTTTTCTAAATTAATTTGCTTGTTATCTTTATTAGTTGTCCTTGTCTATTTTCTTTAAGATTTTGTAACTCTTTTTACAGTATTTTGAGTTGAATGTATAGCTGTCATTTTGAATTTTTTTTTGCATTTTCTTGCATTTATTTGAAGAAAGCCTTGTTTGGTAATCAAAATCCCCAAATATTTATGTTTCCTAATGTGAATAAAGGGATAGCAAAACATTTTTCTCCTTCTTTGAAAAGAAAAATGACACTGAGTTAACTTCCTAGCTCTGTTTCCATAGAAACCTGATACTGGTAGAATGTCAGCTGTATTACTAGGCAACATTGCTTCTAATAAAAATAAATTCTGAATTGTAAACTGCATCTGGTCTGGGGGGACTGTGAATGACTATAAATAACCTCTTGGGATTTCTTGACTGGGGTACACACTTGTAACTGGTCATTTTCTTTGTTTCGGGCTGTTATAACAGATGTTGATTACTATTGTGGCCATGGTGAGTGTTAGTCAGGGTAGATCTCACACCTACCCATGATCTCAAACTCTCCGCCCTGAGCTGTCACTCTGCATGGTTAGAGAAAGATGTGTACCCTCAACACCTGTGGGAAAACCCTCATGTTAGAGAATCACTGGATACTGCCCACTGTCATGCTTTGTATCCTTCTTATCAAACCATTGTCAAGTGTGGCCTTTTGGAGTCACGTGAGATTGATTGTCCAGTTGAGCCCACAACTACTAAGAGTGGGTGTTATACATACAGAGGTTCTTTGTTAGTGATGAATACATCAAAATGTTATTGGCTTCCTATTCTGAGACGTGTTGAGGACTAAGGGTAGTCAGGAAGGAGGTACAGGGAAAGATTGTGCATTGCTTGAAATTGTTATCGAACTTTTAGATGTTAATAACACCGGAGACCCCTCTGAATCTTGTCCCTGATACTTCCGACCTGCAGCCAGGAAGTCTGATGCAAGAGGGCATTTTGAGTAGGAAAGGTACTATCATTCCTTCAGAAAGAAGGAATTAACAACAATAAATAAATTTCTATCATGGAAGAAGTTGGGCAGGGTTTCCTTGAGATGTGAAGAAAAACATTTCAAAGAGCTTTCAATGATAAAAATTATATTTAAGCTGGTTCTTAAAAGATAGGGAGGTAATACATTACCAGTTTGAAAAGAAAAATGCAGGTGAAGCCACCTAGGTAGTCAGATAAAAAGACTTAGGATCATTTTTAAAACACTATGGGCTATTTCCTTTCACCCATTCAATGTATTTTATATGCCCATGTATTGGTTCCAAGTTCTACAAAATTTATTTTAGTTCTTCTACTGATAAATATAGAATGCATATGATCAAATTAGGAAAAAGCCAATTGTGGAGGCACTTCATTGGAATCTTTAAGTTCTATTAAATATTAAGCTACTTCAGGAAAACATTTCATTTCATGCTTCACAAATTATGAATGATGAGAAAATCACCTTGAAAATAATTATTTTAACGTGAGGAAAAGGACACTGCTCATTCTACCAGTGCTTTCTCAATTGACACACCTCATGTCTTGAAATGAATTATCTATGACGTTTTCTAAAATGTGAGACCCTCTGATAGCTGCCTTGCTTTCCTGAGCCCAGTGGCAGGGCAGGTACTGCCCAAGGAATCTGTACATTCATGAGCGAAACATACACTGAACAAACTTGTAAGTAGCACACGCAGTAGAGAGGATATTTAGTAAGTGTAATGTGTCTAACAGAGCAACAGTTTATTTTCTTCTTAATTTTTTTTAATGTTATTTATTCTGAGAGAGAGAGAGACAGAGACAGAGCATGACTGGGGGATGGTCAAAGAGAGACGGAGACACAGAATCCGAAGCAGGCTCCAGGCTCCAAGCTGTCAGCACAAGGCCTGAGGAGGGGCTCAAACCCACAGACTGCGAGATCATGACCTGAGACAAAGTCGGACACTTAACAGACTGAGCCACCCAGATGCCCCTAACAGAGCAATAGTTTAGAGAGATGATACTCAAGTGTTTAAGGCTAGATAGTCATTTTCTAAAATAAGTACCTGATACCTTATAATATTATGCACGAGAATGACCCCTCTCATGTGAGCTAGCATATCAGACAACATTCAACAACATCAGTTCCAAGTTACCAAGGCTAGCCACAAAATGTACAAGGTCCAGTGAAAAATGAAATTCAGGAACTTGTTCAAAAAGCAGGAAAAAAGCTTCGTCCTTTCTTGCCTAGTCACTCTGCTTTTTTATTCACTATTTAATACCGGGCTTGTTTAGGCACAAGTTGAGTGCATACCCCGTATATCCCCTTGGGGCTCTGCCCTACAACTTGTACCTGGAAACCCAGCTGCCAGTACTGACCTCCATGGAGACGGAGGGCAGTAGTGATCTCTTCCTATATGAGGTGAAATGGGTGGCCAGGAGCTCATCCGTCTGGGTGGCAAATATGGAACCATGCATGAAGGGAAGCCTCAAGCCCCCCAACGCATTCCTCATTATCCCATGGGACTTTCACTTATAAAACACAAATTTAAGATAAAAATGTCAAGTCAGTGACTGCAGAGCATTAAACACCAAGTGTAGCAGGGTGTGGGTATGGTGGCAAGGACTTCTGAAGACAGGGTCTTAAGCAATGGCAAGGGTCACATGCCCTCGAAGATGACGCTGCAAGTCTGTCCCAAATAGACTTTCATCTGTCCCACTTCAAGTCTTTACAACGAAACTCAAAACAGCTCCAACAGCATTCCCAGCTTTGCCTAATACTATGCTCTATTGTGTTTAGTTCATCCAGAGCATTCAAAAGCATATTCCATTCATACAAAAGTAACTACAGAAGAATAATGTACATGAAATATAAGAAGTAACATTAAAGTCAGTTTAAGGAATGACTTAAAATATTTTTATGCCAGATCACTCCTTTTACTCATTTGTGTAGGTAAATGACAAGTGTATGCTTATTAAGGTTTTGACATTTTTACATAGAAAAATAGAAAATGTATCTGGTATGTAAATTGGCCCTGCAAACTTTACCCTCTAAAATAAAAACTTTAAAAGTGTTTGTAAAGTCCATCTATGATATATCAATTCTTGAAAAAATAATTTGTTGAAATCCTCTATGAAAATTAGCTATGGATGTAAGTAAAATATAGAAGTTCTCTTCTTCATGGAACATCTACATTCACCAGCAAAAATCTATTATTATCTTAAGTTGTATCTTTTTTTTTACATATGTATATGTCCATGCAGAATGACAACAGTTTGAAAAAAAGGTATTTTTCAATTATGTTGCAAATTAATTTTAATTCAGCTGAAATGAGTTTAATGACACAATTTTTAATAATGATGGCAGTTATGTTTTATGAGGGATGTTATTTATAACAGTTGAGTTACAATGATGTGGTAATGTTTCAAGATATTAATATATGTATAATTATGTCAATATATTTTAATATACAATTATTTCAATTTCAATATAAATTTCAATATTTCAATATATTTATATCATAAAGGATTCCTAAAAAGTATATCTTAGAAGCCTACCACAGACCTGTTTTGGGACATTTTTGTCAATCTTTTGAAAAAATGTTATTATTGGTAATAAATTTTACAATTAAATGTCATAAAGTCTTCCACAGAGAAGAAGTTAATGATGAGACGAAAATGACACTCTTTCTTACCCTTTTAGATTCCAAGTTGAAAATATTTGCTGGAAGAATACTTTCCAGAAGTCTTTCTTACTGCTGATGATGGGCCCAACCCACTAACTTTGTCAAGAGTATCACCAACTTATAATTATTAAGTGCAAATTCCAGTTTGTACATACAAAATATTCCTTCCACAGAATACACTGCACCATATGCCTGTATGCTCAAAATTAAGCTCTGGAGCTCAAAATTAAGTTTCATTCCACAGTAGCTAGAAGGGTCTGAACACGATAGTTTCTGAAACTCAGTTTCCTCATCTGTTGAAGAAGAGGAGGATAAGGAGGAAGAGGAGGGGGAGGAGGAAGATGAAAGGGAGAGGAAGATGAGAAGGAGGAAGAAGAAGAGGAAGAGGCGAAATATACATTCATATCTATCTCCCTGCATTGGTGAACAAAGTAAATGAAAACAGATAAAAAAAGATTTTGCAATGTTTATGTATTTCCTTTTTACAAAGAAACATAAATACATTGGGGAGGGGTAGATAATTCCACAGCAGTGCTGAACAAGCTACGTGAGAATCAGATTCTCAAAAAAGGATCTCAGGGCAGGGCGTCTGGGTGGCTCAGTCGGTTAAGTGTCAGACTCTGGATTTCGGCTCAGGCCATGATCTCATGGTTTGTGACATTGAACCCTGTGTTGGGCTCCATGTTGACAGTGCAGAGCCTGCTTGGAATTTTCTCTTCCTCTCTTTCTGCCCCTCCCCTGCTCTCGCTCTCCCTCTCTCTCTCTCAAAATAAATAAACTTAAAAAAAAAAAGAAAAAGAAAAAGAAAAAAAAGATCTTAGGGTTGCTTGCTGTATCTTGATAGAACTGCCCTAATCCGGTGTCCCATCTCCCACCACTGAAGGAAGCCATGAAAGTGGATTTGACAAGAAATAAAAACCAGAATCAAAATATCTTTCCCTCTTTGTTCTACCGTTATTAATAACATCAGCATTGGCGCTTTTTGTACCCAAAGAGTTATAAATACTTTCTAATATTTAATTACAGTAGAGAAATATAGCACATAGTGTTAGAATACTGAAATATAAATGCTACAGGAACAAATTTAGAAAAATAGTCACCGGGACAATTTTTTTCCATGAACATAGAAAAGCATACTGATTTACTTCATTATCTGGGGAAATGGAGGGCTCAGCTCTATAAAAATGCAGCTGTTTACTTATCCTAGTTCCCCTTCATCTTCACTAGAGGTGTTTAGAGTAGAGTTTTAATTTTGTTTTTATTTTCTAAAAGAAAAATCTCACTGTTCATTATGTTTTCAGTACCGTAGGCCAAGCGGGAATTTTGCTCAAGCTAATGAGTGTGAATTGTCTTCTCCAAAGCCAAACATGCTTTTGACAGCCTCCTTCTTCCTCAATCCCTCTTTTCCTGCTGCTCTTTTTAATTTCCTTTTTATTCACTGATGTGTGCAGTTCAGACAAACAGTTGCAGCCAGACTGGAGAGCACTGTGAAATGAATGGCTGTGATATTCATCCCTTCTTTTGGCAAAACCCCTTTATGGAACTGCATGAAAGCCTGCCTGAGCTAACGTTAACACGTGTACATTCTACTGACTTCCATTGGAAATGAGGCGTGCGAGAAGAATGGCATTGTTTTTCCATGGCACAACAAGAGTACCTTCAATCAAAACAAAATTAAAACACGAGCATTGCTCCCTCCTCCTTGTTTAAACACTTCTGTCAAACCACATTCATTCTGGGTTTTTAATTTATTACATGGAGCAAGCAGTAACAATGCTCCCCCCTCAACTGTTCACTGATGTTTTCCAACGATTAAATTCTGTAGACAAGTAATAAAATGCTGCTCTCGTTTTTACAAAATGGCCTTTCTTTCTTCCTCTGGCTTTTAAATAAATGATCAGATGTGTTCCCTGAATCAGCAAGCTGGACTTATTGGTTGCCTTTTTTATTAACCTAATATAATCAGGTTAACTAGTCTTCCCTCGCCAAGCATGGCAGGGTTAGAAGTCGAGGACAGGAGGTCAGCCATGACAAATCAGCTGAATAAAGTTATGTTATAGTCTGGAAAGGAATCAAGGATTCTCTTTGATTATTAGAGTCTCTGAAGCAACTGGCCTTGGAAAAACATCCAGTCGCCTATGCCAAGAGACCATCTCTAGTCATTAAGACCTTTTTTAAAACGTACTCAAAAGGGATTGGAAACAAAACAAAACAGAAGACAGTCTACTTAAATTTTATTTTTCTTCTTCCCAAATGCTTTGCATGTTAAGCATACATGACTAAATATTGTAGGCTCAAAGATAGGAAAAATGTCTTGCGTAGACTAACAACAGAATAGTATTTCTGGAAAGTCTGTAAAATGCCACATATAGAAGGTCTCTTACAACGGTTTTGTTTTACTTAAAGGGAGTAAGATAATACTTCAAGGTTAACTGGCAGGCATCCAGGATATTTTTTACTTAATGAAAGGGTCAATTTCCTATCATCTTTTCTTCAATCTTGTCACCATTAGGAAGGAGAAAATGTGAGGATGTGTATTTATACACCCACACAGCCAACAGAAAGCAGATGACCCTTGTAAATGAGACAAATAGCAGAATGACAAGCAGTCTTTACTGTCATTACACTTGGAATTAATCAGAGGGAGGTCTCAGGCTCTCTAACAATATTTGCCATGTTACTTTTCAAATACAATTCACATCATAACACTTTGAAAGACATGAACTACACTATCTAAGTGCCACCATTGGGTTATATGCAGAATTCAGTAACTTCGATCATGGTCAAACCAAAACTAGTGTCAGGGACTCTCAAGGCACTTTTGGTTCAGGTAGGGGCCATCCACTTTTACTAGCCTGAACAATGTGCAAACAAACAACCCCTATGATTTCTACATTTTCAATTCCATTGTTATCAGTGGAATTCTGACATTAATGGAACCCCAGAAGTCAGTGTGCTTCTGGATATAATGGACTCAGGGAAAGGGGGCATAATCTCAATAAGGCCTTGTGGTATATACAGTTAAAACCTGGGACTCATGGTTGGGTCAGTCAGTTACGCATCGGACTCTTGGTTTCTCCTCAGGTCACGATCTCATTGTTTATGAGTTTGAACCCCACATCAGGCTCTGCGCTGACAGTTGCGGAGCCTGCTTGGGTTTCTCTCTCTTCCCTCTCTCTCTGCCCCTTCCCTGCTCTCTCTCTTAAAAAAATAAATAAATAAACTTAAAAAAAACCCAAAAACCTAGGAGCCTAAGGCCATTTAGTGTAAGTAAAAACAACCCCTTGCTTCATAAGCTCAATACTGAGAACAAACTGAGGGTTGTTGGGGGGTGGGGAAGAGGGGAAAGTAGAAGATGGGTATTGAGGAAGGCAGTTGTTGGGATGAGCGCTGGGTGTTGCATGGAAAACAATCTGACAAGAAATTATATTTAAAAAAAAAAACCCTTGCATTTATTTTAATAGCCTCTAGGTAAATCTCTTAAAATACAGGGCAATGTTTCTCATTCCTGGCAGTACTAACATTTTTGGTCTCCATAATAGTTTTGGAGGGGCAGGAAGCTGTCCTGGGCAATTGTAGCATATTTAGCCAAATTCCTGGCTTTAGGGTCATTTCATGTCTTAAACAAAAACTTAAATGGTGTTACTTTGTCCATTCACTCAACTTAAAGCTTGTGAACTGTGCCACTACCTGCAATGCATTAATAATAAGGAAAAAATGTGCTTAAAAAACAGCACAACATTTGTTCTATACAAAAATAATGCTCTGTACTCCTAATAACAGTATTTCAGAAAGCCAAAACACAAGTTACAGTGTTTAGAGCTGATAGTGAATTTTTTCATTTCATTCCTTTCATGAATTCATGATCTATTTATTTAGCTGGACCAACAAAGATAATTTTTGTCCATGATGGTCCAGTCCTGAGCAAAGTCTTGCATTTGCATGGCTGTTGTCAACCCAATTATGGAAACATTTATTGGAAATGTATGTACGTGCATGAACTGCTCAAGGCACTTGGAAAACAAAGGTGAACACGATATTAAACTAAGTACTAAGTGAATTTTCAGCAGACCTAAAAGAAAAAAATGAACTCTGCCTGAGGGAACTGGAAGAAGGTTTCAAGGCCAGCTTCCTTCAGAAGGATGAAAAGAATTTCAACAAGAGGGAAAAGCATTCAAGCAAAGCAGGGGCAGAGTCAGAAGAGCACATATCCAGAAACAGAGAGAAATGGGTGCACTTAGAACCTGGCCTACAGACTGGTAGCAGTAGCCAGAGACAAAACCAGGAATGGGGGATATTACCATGTACATAATGGGGAGAACTTCAATGTTTTTAACTAGAAAGTGACTGGTCAGGTTTGCAAGACAGAAAGATAGCTGTGCAGGTCTATAAAGAATGACTCAAACAGGGGTTCCTGGATGGCTGGGTCAAATAAGCGTCCAACTCTTGCTCTCTCTGCTCAAGGTCATGATCTCACGGCCCGTGAGTTGGAGCCCTATGTCAGGCTCTGTGCTGACAGTTCAGGGTCTGGAACCTGGGTCAGATTTTGTCTCCCTCTCTCTCTGCCCCTCCTCTGCTCGTGCTCTATTTCTCTGTCTCTCAAAAATAAACAAAAAAAAATTTTAAGATGAATATTAAAAAAAAAAAGCAGACTCCGAATGAGGGATAGCAGTGAAGAGTCTATTATTAAGGCAGTATTTCAACTGAAAAAGAATGATATCCTGAGTTGAGAAAAACAGCATTAGGAATTGAGACAAAGGAATGTGCCCAAGCAGTATTTAGGATGTAGAATAGAAAGCACATGAAAAATAATTATAGTGGAAATCAAAGAGGGGAGGGAGATTTTTCTTTATGGTTTCTGGTGTGGGGACTTGGGTGGACAGAAGTGACAATTTCCTGAGGTAAAAGAAGGAGCAGGTTTGGAGGAAATATACTAACTGTAGAGGATAAACTATTACCCCAAACACCACAACACATGTGTCACAAAGGCCATTTAATATACTCAAATGTAAATTACAGAAATATTGGTTAAAATGGGAAATCTGGCTTCTTAAATCACAGCCTCTTCAAAAGGAACTTTTCTTGTCAATATGACTTCTATTAATTAAAGAGGATCAGATGGGGAATCTTTTTTTTTTTTAATGTTTATTTATCTTTTGAAGAGAGAGAGAGAGAGAGAGGGAGAGAGAGAGACTGACCATGAGCTGGGGAGGGGCAGAGAGAGAAGGGGGACAGGATATGGAGCAGGCTCTGCTCTGACAGGCTGAAAACAGCAAGCCCTATGCAGGGCTCAAACTCAGGAACTGTGAGATCATGACCGGAGCCGAAGTTGGACACTCAAACGACTGAGCCACCCAGGCACCCCCAGATGGGGAATCTTTAAACTTACTTCTGTAAGTATCATGCCTTAAATACAGTAAGGTTAAAGAATTTGCAAGGAAACTGCCTCAAAGAGTAGCTTGCCTCATTCAGGGGGAGATAATGGCTGATTAATTCACTTGAATTCTTTGGCATTCTAAATAAATTCAGTGGCAGGCTTCATAGGGTCATAAATCCCTTGGAGAATCAGATAAAAGCTATGGACTTGGCCCCTTAAAAATGAGCGGATTTATATACAGAGAACACTTTGCTTATGATTTCAAGATGACTCTTCACGAGTACTCATATACTACAAGGAACTTCAGGGTCTTTGGTTTAGAGGTGGATAAATTTTAATCAGAGATCAGTATTGTTAAATAAATAAGTCAAATATATATTTAGAGGTATCTCTTTAGTGTTCATAAAAAATATTCTCTTTTCCAAATAAACTCATGCAAATCTGGGTTTTACAACTCAATACTGTTGACACTTGGGTCAGGTAATTGTTGGGGCCTGGGAAGGAGATACTAGCCAGCGCAGTATAGAATGGTTAGCAGCATCATTAACCTCTACCCACCAGATGCCATTAGCAATTCCCAGTAGTGACAACCACAAATGTCTCTAGACAATGTCAAATATCTCCGGGGAGGCCAAATTGCTCCATTTGAGAGCTGTTGACATAGGCAATGACTTTTATCTTCACACAACTCCCACATAAAAAATAAAGTTGGGTATTCTGTTTCTGAAGAAAAATATTTTCATGGGAAACCCTACAACAGATCCCAAGGATGGTAAGCAGCTAAGGCCAGTGTTTAGATCCCCTGGGACAACTCTTTTTTTTTTTTTTTTAATTTTTTTTAAATGTTTATTTATTTTTGAGAGACAGAGAGACAGAGTGTGAGCTGGGGAGGGGCAGAGAGAGAGGGAGACACAGAATCTGAAGCAGGCTCCAGGCTCTGAGCTGTCAGCACAGAGCCCGACGTGAGGCTTGAAGTCAGGAACCACCAGATCATGACCTGAGCCGAAGTCAGATGCTTAACTGACGGAGCCACCCAGGTGCCCCTCTTTTTTTTTTTTTAATGTTTATTTGTTTTGAGAGTGCATGCACACATGTGAGCATACATGAGTGAGGGAGGGGTAGAAAGAGATAGAGAGAATCCCAAGTAGGCTCCATGCTGTCAGTATAGAGCTTGGGGCTCAATATCACAAACAGTGAGATCATGACCTGAGCTGAAATCAAGAGTTGGACACTTAACTGACTGAGCCACCAGGAGCCTGTGGGTGGACAACTCTTAATCTTTCCCCTACATTCCTATTCTCATTGTAAGAGAGAAAATTATCTCCTCTTCATAGATGGCTAAGAATTACATAATAAAATCATAGCATAGCCACTGTCTTTTATCTATCTGCTTCTGTCTTCCTCCTTATAAAAAACTTCCTCTTTAAGAAATTAAATGCTTTAACTTAAGCAATAAAGAAACTGATATTTTCATAGCAACAAGAATCCATCAACTCAAAAATAAATCAATCATCATAAAAGCTAGTTAGTAATTGAATATATAACCATCTGTAGCATGAGCAAGTCTGTGTTCTTATGGTAGATCTTACCTTTATTTAGTTCTATAATGGGAAATCTGCAAGTTATGGAATAGATTGGCAACAGATACAAAAATCTGCTAATACCCATATATAGAGATACTGAAATTTCACTACAAGTGCCGTGTTACTCCTCTCTGCCATTTCTTTGTACCCAGTCTTGCTCTGGAAAACGTTTTGTCTCTCCATTTATCACCATTTATATTTCTTTTTATTCTCATTTGTGAACATGTTAGCTCTCTGTGTTTGCTCCCTGTATCCATTACCTTATCTCCTTATAATATTCTTCATTTTTATTGTGGAGGACAGACATTCCCCATCCCACTCCTTCTCAACAGGTTTTTGGTAGTCTGATAGAAATAACCTTTCTTGGGGCACCTGGGTGGCTCAGTCAGTTAAGCGCCAGACTTCATCTCAGGTCACGATCTCATGGTTTATGGGTTTGAGCTCCACGTCAGGCTCTGTGCTGCCAGCTTAGAGTCTGGAGTCTGCTTTGGGTTCTGTATCTCCCTCTCTCTCTGCCCCTTCCCTGTTTGCACTCTGTCTCTCTTTCTCTCTCTCAAAAATAAATAAACATTAAAAAAATTTTTTTTAACTGAATAAAAAAAATAAGTAGCCTTTCTTTCCCTCAAAACGGAACATCTAGATTTTTAGCTAAGCCGCTGCTCATGCAGAATAAATACTACCTTGAAAATATATAAACATGTGACAAAATCAGAAAAAGATGGAAGTAAAAATATCGAGCGGTAGCTCCTGGCAAACTTCTTAAAACAAAGCCGGTCCATACCCTTGGCTGAAATTTTTTCTTCCTTTCCTCCAACCCCCTGCCAGGAACACAGATTTGATGGCTGGAGTTCGGGCTGCCAGTTTACACAATTAGTATGAACACAGCTTTGTCAGAGATGGCCAAGAGGAATGTTTAAAGGAAACTCAGTTCTTGAGAGCTTTGTAAACCAGAGCTGCCCTATCAGCCCTGATCTGCCTCAAGACTTCCATGTAAGAAAAACACTGGTAATTTATCTTTTTAACATCACTGTGATTTGGGGACTCTACTTCACATAGGGATTGAATCTTAATGGATCCAGGTAAGAATCCATTCTAACCTCAAGATGGAGCATGTAACCCAAGTCTGAGCCAAATACCTGATTGTATTCCTCTGTATCAGAGGGACCCACACACTCTACCAATATTTTATATAAAATGATATATTTCCAGGTATCTCGAGAACCTGGATTTGCCATAAAAGTTTGATGAATGAACTCCAAAGATGCTGTCATTCTGACAAAAGCTCCAAGTGTATTTTGATTCAAAATCGACATGAGCCTGGGCCCAAGTAAAACCTTCATGGGATGACTGCATACAGTTTCAAGGGATGGCACTGAATGACTTCAGGGTTATGCAATTAAAACAAATATTCAGGCAGCCACAAACATACTTTGTAGGTGCTAAAAGCTATAACTAAGAGAGTCTAATGTGAGTTTAACAAGCTCTGGGATTCATCACTTGTAGACAACTATGGTATTTGATGCCTCGCTGCACGATACGTTTTGTGACAAAACATTACCCATCAGGTTAGACAATCTTCACTCATCCATCCAACCAGTCCTTCTGGGTCCCTCGCACAAATGTCACAATCACCATGTCTTCTGACCAGTGTGTGAGAAAGACAATAAAGAGGTTGGTTAGTAGCTCTAGGTGTAACAAAAGAAAAACGTAACACAGTAATAATAATGCCAGGAAATATTAGTCTCATTAATAACAGTCTTCAATTCTGTTATTCAATTCAATTCAAATAGAATTTATTGAGCACTTGGAGTACTACTTCAAATACATAGGTCTTGCCTTAGTAGTATGTTAAATTAATTACTATCATCAGGCACAAAGATATTTGACCAATATTGCATTGTGCATGCCCTATATCAGGGAATAGTGTATATATTCCAGAAAGAGCAGCAAGCAAAAGAGACAGAGGTCTTTACTTTTATGGGGCTTACAATTTAGTGATGAAACCATATGCACAAAGGAGCTAAGTCAGATTGTAGGGCACTTTGGCATAAAGATGAGCAGGGGAGGAAGCAGAGACATACTTCTCCCAAGAGAAGAAAAGTAATCTCTGTAATTTTGACCTGTTAAAGGGAAGGAAGAAAAAACAGTGTTCCAATGCCTCAAAAGGTGAGAACGTATTACATTTTGAACAAAATTATGTCCCACAGGAGGGCTGGAACTTAAGGTCTGCAATTAGGAAGGGCCAAAAGGGCCTAAGGGGTAGAGGGCAGACAACAATGAGAGTTCCATCTTGTTTCAATCTGAAAAGATTTATCCAAATCTCAGAGATAAGATGTGGAAAATACAAGATGTTTCTATGCTAGTTTTCAACATTAACATATCCTTTAATTTTGAACGAACACATGACTGATGAAAATCCTTGGAAAATACGAACAGCAAAAAGAATAGTAAAATGTACTTTCTGACACACAGAGGTATCCAATATTAGAGCTTTGGCATATCTTACTCCAATTCTTAAAATTTGGTCCTAAGTTGAACTAATTTTCAACATAAAATATTTTTGTAACATGATATCAAAAGATTACTGTAACATTATTTAATGACTATATATATATATATATATTTTATTTGAGAGGGAGAGAGAGAGTGCTAACAGGGAAGGGGAAGAGAGAGAGAGAGAGAGAGAGAGAGAGAGAGAGAGAGAGAGAGAATCCCAAGCAGGCTCCACGCTCAACACAGAGCCTGACACAGGGCTCCATCCCACAACCCTGGGATCATGACCTGAATAGAAATCAAGAGTCAGACGCTCAACAGAATGAGTCACCCAGGTGCCCCCATGGCTATATAATATTTTAAGGTAAAGCTATGTTCCTGCTCGTTTTTTTAAATTAATGTACATAATTCCTTAACACAAAAAATATGAATAAATATATTGGACACATTAGATTTTACACCGAAATAAATACACTTAGAAGTTGCACAAAGTATGCTGTTTTGACATTAGTCCCAGGACATGCTTTGAAAAAAAAAAAAAAAAAAAAAAAAAAAAAACATAAGAAATGGTCCCGAAACAAGTAAGTTTGTGAAATAATGCATATAAAATTTTGTCCCCATTGGAGAATCTTATAACACAGTACCATTGACATTTTGATAATCATGCTTTAAACAAAACTAATTGTATTTTCTTCACATTTCCCCACATTATTTTATGACAAAACACACTCTGCATACTTTCTATTTATATGTTACACACTCTAAGGAAAACTATATTAAAGAATCAAAAAACAAAAAGCAAATTAGAGATCAAAATTAATTAGTATATTTCAAATATCCTAATAAAAGTATATTCTAAATACTTCTTAAAGTATTTTTTAAATCTTCTTTTCTAAGATTTTTGAAAATGTTTATTTACTTTTGAGAGAGAGAGAGTGGGAGAGAGTCAGAGATAGAGGGAGAAAAGATACAAAGCAGGCTTTGTGCTGTCAGATCACGACCTGAGCCAAAGTCCAACACTTAACCAACTGAGCCACCCCATTTTTTTTTTAACATTTATTCACTTTTATTCACTTATCACAGAGCACGAGCAGGGGAGGGACAGAGAGGGAGACACATAGAATCTGAAACAGGCTCCAGGCTCTGAGCTGTCAGCACAGAACCCAACGTGGGGCTCAAACCCACAAACTGTGAGATCATGACCTGAGCTGAACTCAGATACCCAGCCCACTGAGCCACCCAGGGGCCCCTAGGCATCCCATGTCAGGGGTGCCCCATGTTAGGGGTGCCCCATGTTAGGGGCACCTGGGTGGCTCAGTCAGTTAAGCATCTGACTCTTGATTTCAGCTCAGGTCATGATCTCATGGTTCATGAATTCGAGCCTGGAATTGGGCTCTGTGCTCACAGCGCAGAGCCTGCTTGGGATTCTTTCTCTCTCTCCCTCCGTCTCTGCCCCTCCCATGCTCGCACTTGCTCTCTCTCTTGGAATAAATGAACAATAAAAAAATAAAAAGAAATAATAGATGCTAATATTAAAAAATGAAAACAAGGCAAGCAACTAAAATCTCATTTCTTCACCACATCCTAATGCTATCCTAAGAAATCACCATGATGAACATGTGAGAAATACTATCAGGCATTACTCAAATCACATATGCAGATATAAGGGCAGACAGGTAAGTAGATAAATAGATAATAATATATTTATAGATAAATAGATGACATTTAAATTTTGAATTATGCTGTGTTCTGTATTTAAGAAGTATTCAAAGGGCTCTTGGGTGCATTAGTTGGTTAAGCATCTGACATTGGCTCAGGTCATGATCTCATGATCTGTGAGTTTGAGCCCCTGACAGCTGGAGCCTGGAGCCTGCTTCAGATTCTGTTTCCACCACCCACACCCCCCGCCCTGCGGCCCCCCGCTCTCTGCACCTTCTCCACTCACCCGCATTCTGTCTCCCAAAAATAAATAAAAAACATTAAAAAAAAGAAGTATTTCTAATATTACCTTACATTTAACAGAAGCAGTGTAAATTTAGCGTGACCTAAACAAATTAGTAAAGCTCAAGTCCATTTTTTTTCAAGAGATAGAATATTATTTTATAAATAATCCCTGTAAATTTGAGGTAAAATATTGATATATTGTAAGAGGTTCAAGTCATTTTTAAACTAAGGGATTAGATTTGAAAAATAGACATTTACAAATTGCAATCAAAGATAAAGAAAGTAGTTCATTTAGATTTCTTTCCACTTCCACTAGATTGAAAAGCATTGGAATGAGTTTTTCTCGAGACCCAGACTCGAGTGTGTGGGATACACTATTTCAGGGAAAATTTCCTCTCACATCTCTGAATATATTTGTGTCCTCCATATTCTTCAAAACTCCAATTACACTTCACTTTATTTTCTTTGACTATTTCCAAAGTCACTTTTATGTCTTTATGGCTTGCTCTTTAAGTAATCTCCTCCAGTCTCTACAGTTGGGTTTTCAATTGTTTTTATTATGTTTCTTATACTATCATTATCTTGTCACTCTCTTTGTAAAAGAGAAGTCACATTTTTGGGAGTAATTTCGTTGCAGTTTGAAGAACTATCTGAAATCTTGTTTTCCCTCCCCAGGTAATTCTTCCAAAATGTAAGTTCTTTAAGAATCTTTTTTCTTCGTTTATAGTTGCTGTTCATAAAGCCGTATGTTTTATCGCCTGCTTTTGAGTTGTCATTAAGAGATAGACAGCCTGTATGCTAAACAATGTCAAATGGTCAGATAATGGAGTACAAAAGGGGATAAGCTCTAACTTGGAATGATATCATTTCCAGTACTCTCTTACCAAGTTTGATATTTCCTTCTGGTACAAAAACACCCCCCATCCTCATACCACGAAGTGTCAGCATTTAAGCAGTGGTGGGTTGGTATAGCTCATTGTGAATTTCCTTCACATATAAGCACTTCATGTTGAGACCTGGTGATTGATGTTTCCTCTCCTTTGGTCATCCCTCTTGACATCCAGGTCTCTCCTTTGCAGAGAAGTTTCAGTTACGGAAAATGACTTTCCTTTGGTTTCTCCTGCAGCATGAATTCCATGCCAAGTTGTGAGAATGAATTAGATTTCCCCACAGATGTCCCCCGATGCGGTAGTGGCCTGTCCTAGGGCTCAGACCTCCTCATTTTACCATAGGGATGGTGAGACAAGCCACCATGACCATGATTCCTCCTTACATGGATATGTTGTGGCACCTCATCTTACAGGCTTTTCTCTGGATCACACCTGACAGTGGTAGTCTTGCTGATACTTGCATCATTGTGAGCACTGGCCATCAACAGATTTTGAAGGAGGAATATATGTTTAAAAGGCTTTCGGGGCCCCTGGATGGCTCAGTCAGTTAAGCATCCAACTTCAGCTCAGGTCATGATCTCACAGTTCGTGGTTTGAGCCCTGCATCAGGCTCTGTGATGACGGCTCAGAGCCTAGAGCCTGCTTCTGATTCTGCATCGCCCTCTCTCTCTGCCCCTCCCCTGCTCACACTCTGTCTCTCTCTCAAAAATAAATAAACATTAAAAAAAATAAAAATCTCTTTATTCTGCCACCCATAGCATGTATTATTTCTAAAATAAGGGTACATGTAGGAGGAACACAAGTGGGTTTGGATAGATCCACATGGGGCAAGATCATTAAGCACTTTGAGTTTTACTCAGAGAAATAAATAGGGGATAATGCAGTACACAGTTTTGAGATTCTAATGAACTCCGAGATGCAAGACTGACCCCATTCCATCATACAATGAGTCTTTTTCAAGTTTATTAATTCTGCAGAGTTTCCAACTAACACATCTTGTCATCACAGCTTGAACTCTGTCCAGTCGAGCGTAACTACTCATAACGAACAATCCTATTATGTCTTAATGCGAGTTTTGTCCTCAGATACTATAATATGAAAGGAGTTCAGATCCGTTATTTAATTAGTTTCACAGTAATATATAAGCGAAGTATATCCACTCAAGACCACAGTGGTAGGCAACATCTGAACAATGCTTGTTCTTGAACTGTTCTGTTACTCTTAAGTTGAATTTGCCAAATAATGTGTTTCTTTCAAACATTCTTTGAATTTAATAGAAGTCCTAAGAAATGTAACTTGCGAACAACTCTTACTGCAATCCTTTCATTTCTTCCAAATCATTTTGCAAACATTCATTTCTTGTAATTTCCTGCTCATAAAATCCCAGGTGGATTTGGTGAATAAAATGTATTCTTTTCTCCATACCTATTAAGCCAGGATTATGAGTTCTTGAGGGTCAGGTTTTTGCTTCAGCTTCTCCAAATGTTCAATTAGAGACAGAATCAGAAAGTCACTAAATTCAATTTATTCTTTTGCAAAATGACTGATAATTTCTGAGGAGTGAGAGTAGAAGAGAGTGCCTAAAATATTTTAGAGAAATTCCAGTATGAGCAGAATGTGAATGAGTAAAGTGAGTAATAAGCAATATTAAGGAAAGATCTAATAAATTATAATATCTAGTCCTGGTTCCTCAAAACTTTCCTGGAATGGTATTGTGTGATTCTACCATTCTGCAGAGACTCATCTGTGTTGATTGGAAACAAACCAAAAAAAAAAAAAAAAGCGAAAATTTACCGTAGAGAGTGGAGATCATTCACTATATGATTTCATTTCTAAGAAATGTCCAAATAAAGCAGATCCATAAAAAAGTAAACTGGTGGCCATTTAGGGCTACAAATGGTGGCAAGGTGTGGTAGGAAGTGACTTTTAATGGATATGGGGTTTCTTTGGGGGCCATAAAATGTTCTAAACTTAGAGTTTAGACAGTGATAGATGCATAGTTTGGTGAATATACTAAAAACTACTGGCTGTGTACTTTAAAGTGGTGGTTTTTATGGTATGTGAATCATATCTCAATAAAGTTATTTTCTAAAAAGTTGAGGAGCAAGAACTAGGTTGTGAATTTTTCCAATGCCAAGGCTATATATATATAGGAGGGAGAAGTGGGCTCAAGATGCCATACTGACTATTTCTTCTCCTTCTGTTTCTTTGAATAGTGCCTTTCAATGATGACTAATTACATCCGGTGACATCCAAAGATTTTTATGCCATTTTCAACCCCCCCCCGCCAACATTGTGATTTGGCTGTTGTGAAAGAATACTCTTAAACCCTGTGAAATTCAACCAGTTTCTGGATATTCAGGGAGTTAAGGCTGTTGAATTTAGAACTCAGATGACAAACATCTTCAAATCTTCAAATTTGAGGGCAAGAGGGTTGATTGTGCTGCACTTACAACCCCTTTCTTCATGTCCCTCCCAATACCACTCTTCCTGAAGAATGGGATGTACATTGTTTTGGTGACATAGAGAGCTGTGTTTGAAGAAGTCGTGAAATCCATTGTCTTATCGAAAAGAATCATCAGCACAGAATTTTTTGAGAGTCTGCTCTTTGAGCCGGGCATGAGAAAACATGTTGCTCAGTCCCCTAATGCCATGAGACATCACAAGTCAACCACGTCTCCTAAGAACCTGCAATTTGGACTGAGATGTGTTGCCTTGGTAACAACAGGGGTGTCATGGACCTAAGGGTATGAGGTTTCTTTCAGCAGTCTAACATAAATAAGTGAAGGCTAGGTTTTAACCCTTTTAAATGAGTTGCTGTTATTTCTTGCTATGTTCACATCAAAATGTTATTATCCAATTTTGATCAGCTATTTCCAAAATCTGAGCAAATGTGAGGTGATTAAGTTCAAGAAGAGTTACATAGACAGATCTGTTTTAGCACTGGCTTTCACATCACCTTTTAAAATACACCTTTTAGGGGCGCCTGGGTGGCTCAGTCGGTTGAGTGTCCGACTTCGCTCGGGTCACGATCTCACGGTCCGTGAGTTCGAGCCCCGCATCAGGCTCTGTGCTGACAGCTCAGAGCCTGGAGCCTGCTTCAGATTCTGTGTCTCCCTCTCTCTCTGGCCCTCCCCCTGTTCATGCTCTGTCTCTCTCTGTCTCAAAAATAAATAAATGTTAAAAAAAATTAAAAAAAAATAAGAAAAAAAAAATAAAATACACCTTTTAAAATACTCCCTCTTAGTATGAGAATCTCTGGAATCAAGTAACCACTGATATTTTGTCTCCATACAGTCACCATTTTGGGGGCAAAAGAAAAGTTATAGGATTTAAAATGACACATTTAAATAAAAAAAAAATTCTACACATCAGAATTTGCCATTAACTGGAAAAATATCAAAATCTTGTTATTTATCTTATTAATATAAAACAGATATTACACAGATATTATCTGTTTTAATATAAAACAGATATTCACAATTTTGTGAATTGTCACAGCAACATCTTTCAAGTCATTCATTACATCAAACATTTCATTAGCATCTATTGTATACCCATCTCTAGAATTGAGCTGCTTATCTTCTTGGGGGGCAAAGAAGACTTCTGTGCTTTTTGAGGATTCAGGATGTTAGGACATCAGTGAAAGGGAAGATAAGTTTAATCATATTAGTTCAAGGAAGATTTTATTTTAAAAAGGGGGTGGGAATTGAGTTGAATATTTAAAAAATGGGTAAAAATAAAAGACACCACTTAGATAATGAAAATGTAGCTCATATAGGATGTAGATGATATTTGCAATGTGCATATCATAGGAAAGATTCATCCAGAATGTATTAAAACTTCTATGTATCAGAAAAAAAAAGTGAGATAACACAATACAAAAGTAGGAAAGGAGTTGAGGAGATACTTGACAAAGGAGGAAACCCAAATGGTAGAAAGAGATTTGTTTTTAAAAATGCCCAACTTCATTAAGCAGCAGACAATGCAACTAAAAAACACAACAAGATACCATACACCTCTGTCAGAAAAGATACGACAAAGGACAGGCAATGACAAGGTTTTGGAAGGATGTGGTACAATCAGAACTCTCATATATCCCTGGTGTAAGTATACATTTGGACAGACTAAAGTTCAACATATGGATACATATCCTCTTCAGTTCCATTCTTAGGTCTGTACTTAACATGCAGACAGGTTTACCAAAGTGCAGGGAATAGAATGTTTATAGCGTCAAGGTTTATGATACCCCAAATGGCAAAATGTACTATTAAGGATGTCTAATTGACACTGAAATGGATAAATAAATTGTGGTATATTTCATAATAGCAGTATATAGCAGTCAGAATACAATCAAAAGCTACATACAACACGAACGAAACTCCAGACATAGTGTCAATTTAAAGAAGTTATGAAAGTGTGTACTTACCTTCCCATATATATAAAGTACAAAAGAGAAAACTAAACTGCGCCATTAGAAATCAAGGAAGCAGTTACCTGGAGTGTGAGAGAGTGACTAGTGATGGAAAAGGAGCATATGGGGCTTTGGAAGTGCTGGTAATTATCTATTTCTGGAACTCAGTGCTGGTTACACAGTATGTTTGGTTTGAGAAAATCCGTTGAGCTGTAAACTGGTGATACATGAACATTACTAGATGCATTTTATAACTCAGTAAGAGTTTTTTAAAATGGGTGAAAGAGGTTTAGGAAAAAGTAAGAAGATTAATTTCTTTATTAAAAGATAACTCTTCACAGGCAAATATTTTTAGAAAGAAATGCTTTCTCAAATGAAAATAAAGATGAAAAGAAAGAGCTTTAAACACTCTAAAAAATTTCACCAGGGCTGCATTTTTTCACAGTTTATATAATGCAATCTGCTTAAGCTGATGTATCCTACACAGCCATTCACCACCATCACAGTCCAAAATCAACAATTCTTATTTATATGTGTAAGGTCATTCCAGGGGACATTTGAATCATCAAAGACAGACAAAAATGTGTTCAATTTCATTTATGTCTGTTTGCTTAAATCTTCCCTCTTTGAACATCCATAGGGCCATGTGTGATATCTAAGAGAAAATATTTCTGATTATTTGCTTAAGGAGATGGTCATGCAAGGGTCTGTGGCCCATTATTTATATTTTAAACACTTGCTACTTTATTTTAGAACCGTGTGGTTTTGTCCTCTATATTCTGTCTTCCTTCTTTTCTTCACGCTGAATATATCATTATACATGCCCCTTCCTCACAGAGTATCTTAAAACTTCCATGCATCAATTTAAAAACACAGATAAGACAATGGTAAAGTAGGAAAAGTTGAACAAACAATGCACTAAGGAGGAAATCCACATGGCCAAAAGACATGTTTTTTTTTTTTTAAATGCTCAAGTTCACTATGCAACAGAAAATGCAAATAAAAACAATATGACACCAAATCCTTTAAAAGAGATAAAACAAAAGACAAGTTCTACCACAATTTCTGTATCCATTGATCTGTCAAGACTTTGTTGGATTCCATATCTTGATTATTATAAATAATACTGCTGTGAACATGGGAATACAGTTATCTTTTTGAGACAATGAATATCTTTCCTTGGATTTGTACCCAGAAGTGAGATTGCTGAATCATAAGTTCATTCTATTTTTAATTATTCGAAGAACCTCCATGCTTTTTTCCACAGTGGCTGTATTAAAACTCTTCATGATAGAAAATTTAAAACAAATACTAGATCTCTTATTTCTTCTGCTGGTTTTTTTTAAAGTTTATTCATTTTAAGAGAGAGAGAGAGAGAGCTCAAGCAGGGGAGGGGCAGAGAGTGAAAGAAAGAGAGCCCCAAGCAGTCTCCACACTATCAGCACAGAGCCCAAGATAGGGCTTGAACTCACAATCCTTGAGATCATGACCTGAGCCGAAACCAAGAGTCAGTCGCCTACCCTCCTGAGCCACCCAGGCACCCCATTTTTCAAACTGTGTTAAAACTTGCCTAACAAACTATCTTCTATTTGTTGAACACAATTAATACTTGACTAAGGAAAGCAGATGTCCAAGAGACAACATTGCATCCAGAGTATTCATACATTCACCCTTCCCTCATATCCTAAATAGGAAACTTAAATTCAAGGAAGTGAAGCAACTTGAAAGAATAACAGTTAATGAAAAGTAAAACGAATTTAAAACAGGTCTCATTTAAAGTGTTAATATTTACTCTATACTATCTCTCCAAAACACAGGACATTGCACATATATATATATATGTCCTATGTTCTCTCATTTCTATCCCACTACCCAAGCAAATAAGTTATTATCTTCCCCTATTCAACTGATATGCAAACGCATTCCAACAATTATGCTGATATGGGCATCAGAGCCACTACATGAGTGTGAGTTAAAAATTCACTGGACTTCAAGGCCAGCATCCCTATTCTAACATAGCAAGAAGCTTGCTGGGGAGTCAAGGTTTGAGTATGCTCCCCTGAGTGGAAGTTTTTGACATGCAGTTGGGTCTGGGTTCACATTCGTTACATATGACAGTCTGGAGTTACACCATCATAGCTATTCTCCATAAATTAGAAAATTCATCAACTACACAGGACATTCATTACAGGGTATCATTGCTTGAGTCACTTTTTAGTGCATATAAAAATCACTATATCACAAATATAAAAATCACTTTTTAGTGCATATAAAAATCACTATATCACAAATATAAAAATCACTATATCACAAATATAAAAAATCACAAATATAAGTGTCTGTCCAACACAGGGAGAAGAAAACAAAGCAAACAAACAGAAAGCAATAACAACAGAAGTAAAATGTTCCCATTGATAAAAATCAAGTTCCTGAAAAGAAATTTTGGCAGAAGCTCATACTTTCTCCTGTGATACGCTTCACAACAGAAGAAGAACATACATCATGATAAATTGTGAAACATTTAAAACAGCAATCAAGGAATATCAAGAAAATATAAATTATGACACGAGAAAAGCACAACCCTTTCAATATTATCTACAATACAGTTTCTTTTTTCCTCCCCACAAAAATTAAGCAACAAACATTATATTGAAGAACATCAAGTCTAAAATCTCTATTTCTGAAGTTACTAGACAACTCACAGATCACTTTATAAGTGTTACATTATAGCTAAAGAATTAACATAAGCCAGTATCCCAATCAGTAATTTTCCTTTCTTAAGCCTGGATGATCAAAATCAGAATAAATAAACACAATGAACCACATGCAGTAGTCATTTCAAATATTAAGTGCATTGTTAAAGTTCTCTTTGATGATCTTTTCCCAAACCAAATGTGAAATGTTTACTTGAGCCAAAGTGAGTCTATGTGCTAACAGTTAAAGCAACCCAGGTATGATTTTCTTATGGTTTTGAATTTCTATTCTATATTTTCTCATAGAGCTGAGAGGAAAAATCCTAAGTATAAAGAGGTTAAGCAGACCATACTGTAAGCACATGCACACACACAGAAAATCACCCCCCAGCCTGTATTGACCCACAAGTTGCCCGCAGGCAGTTAGCTTTTACTGGTACTTCATTTTGTTGTGTCCTCTGTGTTCCTTTCTTTGTACCCAATGGATAAAAAAAATTGACTTTAGACCATGTAAACCGGGGGCCTTGGAGTAAACTGCCTGGGAGCTAAAATTTGAAGAAGTTATTAATACAAACCAGAAAGGTATTTTCAATTAGCAAGAATTTGTATACACTAAATCCCACTGAGATTTCTCTGGAAAATAAAGCTGATACAGTAAAGCCTTTATTACCTGAAACTCCAGCTGGGATAATTACATTTTGTTCTAGAAAGTTGTTTCAAAACTACTCAGTAATTGGTTTTGGCTCTGGGAAAGGAACACAAGAGGATTCATTTTTCTACTAAAGACAAAGCATAAAAAATTTTTGCTTAAATTTTCCATTTCAGTTACATTACTAAATTGCTGGTCATGAGACTGACACCTCCAAATTTTTTCTTAAGGGACCCTACTCATCAGAGAGGGGGATGTCCAATCTACCATATAATTGATATGTTCAATGTCATATGCATATTGTTTTTAAAGCCATGCATAAAGAAAAAGCAGTCATTAAATTGAACACATGGAAGAAAATTACTTGAAATTTCAATAAATAACCATATCTCTCAATTATATTGGATATTAGATAAGTCCTTAGAAATTTAGCATTACTGCATTATTTTAGTGTCTATCTTTCTCAAATCAATCAGTCAATCAATCAACCTATCTATCCATCCATCCATCTATGATCTGTTGCAGAGATAGAATCTTTACAGAGGCAATGAAGTTAAAATGAGGTTGTTAGGTTGAACCCTAATCCAACATGACTAGTATCTTAATAAACAAGGGGAAAATAAGAAACAAGCATGTACCTAAGGAAAACATGGTATGAAATGAAAGCAGAGATTACATTGATGTTTCAATAAGCCCAGGGACCCCAAAGTTTATCATCAAGCCAACAGAGCCATGGTAGAGAATCCCTCTCATAGCCCTGAATAGGGACCAACTCTGCCAGCACTTTGATCTTGGGCTTCTGGCCTCCAGAACTATGAAAAAAAACATTTCTGTTTAAGACCCCCAGGTTGCGGTACTTTTGTACAAAAGCTCTACGTGACTCATACAATCATACTTTATTCAGTTTCCATAGTTTTGCATAATGCCTCTTTTCTGTTCCAGGATTCCACATTATATTTCATTATCATGTCTCTTTAGGTTGCTCTTGGCTGTGACAGTGTCACAGACTCTACTTATTATTATTTTTTTTTGACCTTGACGGTTTGAGAAATAATGGCCGGGTATTTGGTAGGATGCTCCACTATTGGCATTTGTCTGGTATTTTTCATGTGACTGGGCTGTCGTTAGGGATTTTGAGAAGAAGACCACAGGGGTAAAGGGCCTTTTTCATCCCACATGAGCTTTATAAATTATCAACATGATTTATCACTGCTGATGTTGACCTTGATCAGCTGGATGAAGTTGTTTTGTCAGGTGTCTCCAATGTAATATCACTCTTGTTTATTCCCCTTTTCACACTATACTCTTTGGAAGGAAGCCATCTGTATCACTCACACTTCACAAGTTCTAAGTTATACTCCCCTCCTCACAGCATAGTATTTATGCAAAAATATTTGGAATTATCTGCATGGGAGATTTGCGTCTTCTCCTCCCCTTATTTGCTTATTCAAATATATTTTTCTTTTTTAAAAATGTTCATTTATTTATTTTGAGAGAGAAACAATGCACAAAAGTGAGGGAAGGGACAGAAAGAAAGGGAGGATCTCAAGCAGGTTCCATACTGTCAGCACAGAGCCCAACATGGGGCTCATTCCCATGAACTGTGAGATGATGACCTGAGATGAAATCAAGAGTTGGACGTTTAACTGACTGAGCCACCGAGGTGTCCCTATTCAAATATTTCTTTATATCAGTAAGGACTCATGAAAATTTATTTTACATTCTGGGCTATAATACAATAATAATTTATTTTATGATGCAAATTTTTCTACCTTGGCCATTGGTGTTCTTTCAATTGGCTTCTATCCTTGACAGATTTGTATCAACGCAGTGTGTGTGTGTGTGTGTGTGTGTGTGTGTGTGTGTGTGTGTATTTTACTTCCTTATTTTCAGGCACTTATAAGATGCTCAAAGATCATCTTGTATAGTCCCTATTCCAGTGTTAGAATCACGCATTCTCCAAGGATCCCTGGTTCCTTTTTTTAGAAACCAAGGTCTGGGGCAGAAGTGTTTCTCCATTGCTACTGAGGTGCCATTGCTTTTACAGTATCCCAGCTGATGGCACAAAGCAATATATGTGTGTGTGTATTCTAATCCATGCATACACACCTTTTTATGATCATTTTGTTATGTAACAATCTCTATATATGTTAACCTAAATATGAGCTCTTATTGATCTCTCCAACTCCAATCCATTACCACATGGACATTTCAAGCCTCCTCCTCTTGCTAATCTGTACATCCACTACAACAGTGAGAAATCGGGCTCCTAACATCCACCATCCACTTACTTAATTGTTCAATTCTATTACACATGTATAATAGCATTAGAATTAACTTGTACATTGGTATGAAACAACTTAATTAACTAGAGTTCAGTATATATGTGCCAATTCCTTTTGATTTTAGTCTTAGACACTCTGCCCATATTCTGTTACTTGGTCAGCACCTTTTATACCTTTCCCCATAGGAGAGTTTGTTTCACCCATTTTTAATACAGTTAGAGTCTCTTGTCATGATCTGCATTACTTCATGGGACCACCCCACCTTTTAAATAATCTTATAAATTTGTATATATTAAAGTTCATTCTTTGTGTTTTAAAATTCTATGAGTTTTGACAAATGCATAATGTCACGTGTTGACCATTATAATACCACACTGAATATTTTCTCATCTTAAGAAACAAAAAAAAACCCAAAACTGTGATTCACCTATTCAACCCCAATCTCTCCCTCTAAGTCTCTGGCAACCACTTCTGTTTTTACAATATCTATGTTTTTATATTTTCCAGAATATTGTATAATTGGAATCATATAGCACATAGGCTTTTTAGATCTTTTGCTTTCTCATTGTTGAGTTAAGTGGATCCTGAGAAACTTAACAGAAGACCATGGGGGGAGGGGAAGGAAAAAATAAAAGTTAGAGAGGGAACCAAAACATAAGAGACTCTTAAACACTGAGAATACACTGAGGGTTGATGGGGGGTGGGAGGGAGCGGAGGGTGGGTGATGGGCGTTGAGGAGGGCACCTGTTGGGATGAGCACTGGGTGTTGTATGGAAACCAATTTGACAATAAATTTCATATAAAAAGAAAAGTGTAGTAAGTATGTTTTGGATACAAATCTTTTAGAAGATAAATATTTTAATAAGACTTTTAAGTAGCTCTAAAATTATTAGGGTAGTATGAATTTTAATTTTGTTATAAAGAAAATTTTATGAAATAATGCTATAAAAAATCAATGGACAACATCTCCATCACTGCAATTTCTTTTTATGCTAAGAAAAATGTTTGAAAGGACATATGCTCAAAATTTAGAATAGGTTGAAGTCTAAACCACTATAGAAAAATGTATCTTTTGACTAAGTAAAAACAAGGTTACCATTTTTCTGTGCCATTGCTTATGCTCTACAACAGAATAAAAATGTCACAATTCCTTCAAGTGACAGTAGACAAAAACTGATAAACAATAAAATTGATAAATAATAAAAAACAATTACACACGAGGCATGTACCATGGAGCCTAACAATAGCAAGCCTTGAATAATATTTTTCTTATTATTTTCACTTATTATGAAAACCAATATTCATATAAAATATAATTTGAGGATATAGAAAAGTTTGCTTAACACATTTCATAATAAATAGAAAACATTTTCATTATTTTTGCATCAAATATGATTCTAAACAAGAGTTACTTACCTCAATGCATAATTACAAATAACCATCATAGAAAAAATTGCTAGAACAACAAGTTAATGCTGTTAACAATGAGCTTACCAACAAAGTAGTTAAAATACAGTTTTACATTCTAAGTTCATTTGAAATCACACCCTCTCTATTTAACTAGTAAATCTTAGATTACCTGATAAATTTTTCTCAAAAGCAGTGTCAAAAATGATTATGAAGATGAAAATTATAGTTCCTTTTTTCCTACTGAAATCCAGAAACTAGAAATACTACTTTCACTCTGTGTCTGTGATTCATGAACATTCTTAAAATCAAAACCATAAGAGGCTTCTATTTATATTATATTTATAGTAAGTTAGACACCATCAACTCCCAAGACCTAGGATCTAAATTTATCTGGTATCATTTTATAATCATTACTTTATTATTTAACCTTAAATGAGAAATATCTTGACCTTATATTTTGACAATAACCAGGTCCAAAGGGTTTTCATGACCATTCCAATGATGATAACCAACAAGTTTAAATAATTAATTAAGCTCTAGACTCCAAACACTACTATTTTTCTTGTATTCCCCAGCAAAAGGCAAGCACTAATGGGACCAGTTTCCACCCAGTGCCAACCCTGCCTATCCAAGATATTTTTTAATTGTGAGTAATGGCAAGTCAACTGATTTTACCTAAACGTGGCTCATTATTTCTTATTAACAATCAGCCTTCAGCTCTTCTAGTTGTGAGAGACAAAGGCTTAGAATGCTTTAGGGGCTGTAGGTTATCCTAAATTGTAGAAGGAAATAAGGAAATTACCGTAACAGAGGCAGAGAGAGCCCTCAACAGCTCATTAAGATGAAGACGTAATTCCTCTATTTTTGTTTCTTTCTGCTTTAAAATAAAGACAATGATACCAATAATGCAGATTGAAGAGTCAATACTGAAGAGAAGTGCTGTGCTATCTGCCTGACATTATACCACATGGAAGGCCTTAGAGGCAAGCCCAATGACTTCATTTTGCAGATGAGAAAATGCAAAAAGTTAAACAAGTACAGAAACTTGCCTAACTGAACCAGGGAATGGCAAAGCCAGGATTGCAACCCGCAGCTTCCCTCCAGAGAGTACCCTCTATGCCATTCTATTCTCCATTTCTCATTTCCTCTAGCATTTCCATCTAAAATAGTTGCACCCTCCTTTCCACCTCAGGGTGTCTGATTACTGAAGCAGAAAGTTTCGGCTCGTATATTTTAATGTCACCCTCAGTCTTTTTATTGCCAGTGGTACAGGAGTTAGTAATAAGATTAAACATATGGTCTTCCTCTGCTGAGGGAGAAAAACTCTTGTCTTTTGCTTGAGTTTTACTTATGTCAGGAAACGAAAATCTAAGATCATTTCTACAGGTTTTCTGGTGAATAAAACATACACCTCGCCTAAAACTGGTAACACATTGCGTGTTAACTGGAATTTAAACAAATACTTGAAAAAACAAGCAAACAAAAATAAACATAAGCTTCATGTCAGAGTGCACATAATTAAGTAACTAAGTAACCTTTTTACCCACACAGGTACACTAATAGTTTCTGCCTCATACGGTAGTTGTACGAATTCAGTGAGATCATGCCTATGAATTCACTCCGCACGGTGATGGCCGCAGAGTAGTTCCATGTGAATGTCTCTTAGATCTTCACCGTCACCATCAACATGCTAGTCTGAAGGCTGACCCAAGCTGAATGTTTAGCAAGTATTTCCATTTTTAATATGTCTATATTAATATGTATAATTACTATACACAATATAATACACACAGTTGACCCTTGAACAATGCAGGGGTTAGGGATGCTGAACCCCCACAGCTAAAAATCCACATATAACTTTTGACTCCCCCAAACTGAACTACTAACATCCTATTGCTGACTAGAAGCTTTATTGATAACATAAATAGTTAACACATACTCTGTATGTTATATGTACTATATATTGGAATCTTACAATTAAGTAAGCTAGAATAAAGTGTTAAAATCATAAGAAGGAGAAAATACTTTTACAGTATTGTGCTGTATTTATTTCAAAAAAATCAGTGTAAATGTGGACCCATGATATTTTAACCCATGTTGTTCAAGGGTCAGCTATATGTATGTATCTGTATGTCCATGCATGTGTATGAATGTGCATGCAGGTGTGCATGGATATATGTATATATATATGTGTGTGTATGTGTGCATTTGTGTATGTACAGATGTGTATATATGGGTATATGTATGCATTCATGTGTGTATGTATTTGTGCATGTGTGCATTTGTGTATGTGTATATATGTATGTATGTGTGTATGTATGTGTATATTTATATATGTATATATGTGTGTATGTACACATGAATGCATGTGTATATGTGTGTATGTATGTATATATATATCACCTACCAGTCTTCATCTTGTTCAGTCTCTAAGACTCCATTGTTTACTTTAAAATATCTAAGTTGATCCCAGCAAAGCTGATGCCCTTCTGGCCAGCCTCAACAGAACACTTTCATTATATTCTTGTTTTAGTTATATACCTGTTCTTTCTCCCACATTAATGTTAACTTATTACTTGGAGGATACAAGGGAAATTTTAACCCCCATATGTCCTTATCTCCAAACAGATCACTCTACTGAAATTATACTTTCACAGGTGAGTGACTGATTTAAAGGTCATTTGTTAACCCCTATACTCCTGAACTTCTTTAGAACTTTTGAAACATGTCAACCAATTTTTCTCGAACCTCTTATGTTTAAACAGCCCCCAAACCACACTGCACACCAGGCTGACTCTTACAAATGGCTCTTTCATCACATCACTTACCTGCTGAAAAATCATTAGTGTTTCCTTATTCATGAAAGAATTAAAAAGTCCTAACTTTTTCATACTACTATCTGCATTTACCTATAGAGCATATAATTTGGCTTAAATTATATCAGGATGAATTAATAATTTGCCTTATCAGGGGGTGGCTGGGTGGCTCAGTCAGTTAAGCATCCAACTTTGGCTCAGGTCATGATCTCGCTGTTCACGAGTTTGAGCCCTGCGTCAAGCTCTGTGCTGACAGCTCAGAGCCTGTAGTCTGTTTCCATTCTGTGTCTCCCTCTCTCTCTACTCCTTCCCCTCGGCACTCTGTCTCTCTCTCTCTCTTTCTCTCCCTCTCAAAAATAAAAATAAAATTTTTTGAAAATAATTTGCCTTATCAGGCTCTTATATTAAGCTTTAAAGATACCAAAACTTAACGCCTGAATACATTTTTTCCAAGATGCTCTCTGACCATTCAGTTAACAGTTAATTTGTTTCAAATTTCCACAAAATTCTTATTAACTAAACAAAACCTTGCTGTTAAATGCTTTGCTACAGAAAGGTATCAATTTTTTTACAATGAAAATGAATTAAAAATGATTCAGAGTATGAACTATGTTGATTTGTATACATTTTCTCTGGCCTCAAGCATGTTCCGATTTTCATTTCATCATGAGGTGAGGGGAAGTGGTTAGGGGAGGCATTTGTCAGAGATCTTTTTTCAACAATAAGTCCATCTAAAACTGTACGAGAAAAGTTGATCTGAAATTAGCCTTCGGAAAATTTCAACTTTGAAAATACCCTCTCATACTTTTCCACCACTTACTTCTCACAACAACAGCAACAACAACAACAACAAACTCAGAAGAGAGATATTGTGTATGCAGCTTCCTTTCTGTAAATACTTTTTGGTGATATTACACAGTTCCTTCCACCTACTCTTGCTGTTTGAAAATAAATTTTTCTAATTTAAACATAAATAATTATGTTCTTTAGTATTAATTATTTTGCATTATAGATGAAATCAGTGGTATTCTTATCAACTTTTCCAATGGGAGAGAAAAAGCTTAATGAGAATTTTAACGCATAGCTTGAGGATCTAAAATAAACACTTTGATTACACTGACTGTAATTTTCTGAATTGTCATTGTTTTCTCAATTTTCTACATCTCAATTAAGGTAATCCAAATTCAGTTTCAAATCTCAGGTCAAGGTGATTAAAAATAGGCTTTTTTTTAGCTTTTTCTTTCTAAAATAAAAGAAAGTTATGTTTACAAAGTGATTTAAATGTTAATGGCATTATGTTATTTCTTTGCACTATTCAGAATAAGAACATCATGAATAACTCTGCCATTAAGTGAGAGATCTATACATTCTGTGTTTCTATTGCTTCAGACCCCCCCCAAAAAAAATCCACCATGAGAGAGTCCTTACTATGAACAACAATCAATGATTTAAAAATAAAACATTAAGACTTGCATTTGTCTTTTCTCTAACATTCTAGAACTATTCCAAAACACAAATTTTAAAGCTCAGGTACCATCAACACTCTTCCCACATACAGGTAGAAAATAATTTATGTGACATAATCAAAGTATTCGAGCTTCTAATAAAAAATTTTGTCCTATTTAATTTCAAGTTAAGTTTTGTATTTTACATCATTGGAATTCTCTAGTTGCTTCTGTAATGTACATACAAGTATCCACAGATTCGCCACTACACAATTCTGAAAACTTGTATTAGCAAACATGAATACGGATACGTTTCTTAATGTAGAACACAATGCTTCTGATAAATATTTTGTATTAATATATATTTGAGCCAAAATGTTTTTTCTGCATGTGACTCAAAAAATGTTTTTGACGTTCTGGTGATCTTGTAATGAAACAATATTAGCAATTCAGAGTATTGGGTTACCAGTTTCATCTCAGAGATATAAAAAATTTCAGTTTAGACCTGCAAAGAGCATTGCTCCCACCACTACAATGAGAGAAAAATTGACAAATTGCAAGTTAAATACTTTTCTTGAAATCTCCAGAGACGTGAAATCACAGAGAAAATGACTATCCTGAGACAGGGAGACAGATACCTGCCAGAAGAAATGAAGTGTCACCTAGAAATAGATAGATGCTGCCAAGTGACACATAAGCCAGTAAGAAGACTGAGGGTTTTTTTTTTAATAAACATTTTGCCAAACCAGGGGTGCCTGGGTGGCTCAGTCGGTTAAGCTTCTGACTTCAGCTCAGGTCATGATCTCACGGTCCGTGGGTTTGAGCCCTGCGTCGGGCTCTGTGCTAACAGCTCAGAGCCTGGAGCCTGCTTCTGATTGTGTGTCTCCCTCTCTCTGTTCCACCCCTGCTTGCACTCTCTCTCTCCTCTCTCTCTCTCTCAAAAATAAATAAACATTAAAAAATTTTAATAAAAACATATTGCCAAACTAAGTGTGGGCTAGCATGAGATGGTGAAGTCTCTAGGGCTGCTAACAAAGGGCATTCCAATACTCTAAGAGGATCTCCCTACCAAATGGCACCAGGGAAGTTCAAGAAGATGGGCAGTTTACACACAATAATGACTATGGGAGATGAACAGCAGCCACTGGCTAAGTTTACAAAGACAACTCAAGACCCAAATGGTTGCACTGCTGAAACTGATGGAACACTGAAGAAAAAAAAAATTATGCCAATTCTATACAATCTTCTCCAAACAATAGAAGAAATAAACAGTCTCCCAAAGTCAATAAAGGCAACTTACCTTAATACCAAAACCCAATAAATGCTTTTGATTATCGACCTAGTATAAACAAAGATATAGAAATTACTCAACAAAATAGTACCAAATCAAACTTTAGAAGCAACATTCAAAAATCAATAAATATTTACCATATTAAAAAAGAAAAGCTATATGACAGTCTCAATAGATAAAGAAAAGCACATGACAAAATTCAACATCTTTTTACAAGAAAAAATTGTTCAGCGAAGTAGATATAGGAAAAAAGTCTTGGCTTAATCAGCATTAAACAAAAAACTACAACTAACATTACACTTAGTGGTAAAACACTCAATACTTCCCCTCTAAAATTGGGATCAAGATAAGAATATCTTCTTTTATTGCCCCTATTCCACATTGTACTGAGAGTCCCAGGTAGTGCAATAAAAAGTAATAAAAATCATACATATTGGAAAGCGAGATGTAAACCCATCTCTGAAGATGACACAAAAGTCTTTGCAGAAAATTCAAAGAATCTATACAAAAGCGGCCAGGATTAATTCATGAGTCTAGCATGTTTTCAGAATACAAAGCCAAAACACAAAACTCAATCAGGTTCCAATATATCAGCATTGAACTGGTGGAATATGAAATTAAAAAAAAAAAATACTGGCAATGAAATCACATATATGACACCAAAGGCACAATCTATGAATGAAATAATTGACAAGCTAGATTTTATTAAAATTAAAAACTTCTGCTTTACAAAGGACAATGTCAAGAGAATTAGAAAACAAGCCACAGACTAGAAGGAAATGATTTTAAAAGACACATCTGAGAAAGGACACTTAGCTAAAATATACAAAGAATTCTTAAAGTTCAACAAGAAGAGAACAACCAACGGGATTAAAAAATGGGCCAAAAGTCTTAAGAAACACAACATCGAAGAAGATACACACATGGCAAATACACAAACAAGAAGATGCTCTACTTTATGTATCAATGAAGAAATGCAAATTAAAACAATGAGATGCCACCACACACCTACTAGAACGGTCCAAATTTGGACCACTTACAATAGCAAATGCTGGTGAGGAAGTGGAACAAAAGGAACTCTAGTTCACTGATAGTAGGAATGCAAAATGGTAGAGTCTTTTTGGAAGACAGGTTTGGTAGTTTCCTACAAAATGAAATATACTCTTATCATATGATCTGGCAAATGTGCTCCTTGGTATTTACCCAAAGGAGTTGAAAATTTACGTGTACAGAAAAGCATGCCCAAGGATGCTTACAGCAGCTTTATTCATCATTGCCCAAGCTTGGAAGCTGCTTAGGCATCCTTCAGTAAGTGATATATCCAGACAACAGAAGATCATCCATTGCTAAAAAGAAATGAGCTATTGACTCATGTAAAGACATGGAGGAAGGGGTCCCTGGGTGGCTCAGTTGGTTGGGCATCCGACTTCAGCTCAGGTCATGATCTCGCAGTTCGTGAGTTCAAGCCCCACGTCAGGCTCTGTGCTGACAGCTTAGAGCCTGGAGCCTGCTTTGGATTCTGGGTCTCCCTCTCTCTTGGCCCCTCCCGTGCTTGCACTCTGTCTCTCTACCTCTCAAAAATAAATATACATTAAAAAATTTGTTTTAATAAAAAAAAGATATTGAGGAAACCTAAATGCATATTACTAAGTGAAAGAAGCCAATCTGAAAAGGGTACATACTATATGATTCCAATTATGTGACATTCTGGAAAAGGCAGAACTATGGAGAGGGCAATAGAGTACTGGTTGCCAGGGGTTGAAGAGGAGGAAGGTAGAGCACAGAGGATTTTTGGAGAGTGAAAATTCTCTGTCTGATATCATAATGATTGATACATGTCATTATACATTTTTCCAAACTCACAGAATGTAAAATACCAAGACTGAATTCTAAAGTTAACAATGGACTTTGGGTAATTATAATGTCAACGTAGGTTCATCAACTATAACAAATATACCATTCAGTGGGTGATGTTCACAGTGGGTGAAGTTATGCATGATTTGAGGTAGGTGCAATCTGTATATCTCCCTCTGTTTTTTTAATGTTTATTATTTATTTTTGAGAGAGAGTGGGAGAGACAGAGAGAGAAAGAGAGAGAGAGACAGAGAGAGAACCAGCAGGGGAGGGACAGAGAGACAGGGAGACAGAATCCAAAGCAGGCTCCAGGCTCTGAGCTGTCAGCACAGAGCCCAACGCGAGACTCGACCCAAGAATGTGAGATCATGACCTAAGCCAAAGTCGGATGCTTAACTGACTGAGTCACCCAGGCATCCCTGTGTATCTCCCCCTTGATTTTATTTACTCTAAAAATTTTACTTTACTCTAAAAAATTGTCTTAAAAAAAAAAAAACCTTTATAGCAGCACCCAAAAAAAATGATTACACTTAGATGTATATCACACAGATTATATGCAGGATTTATATAGGCTAAAAATTATAAAATATTCCTGAGAGCAATTTTAAAGAAATAAATAGAGTAACATACCATTTTCATGAGCTGGAAGGACTCAGAGTTGTCTAGATACCAATTCTCCCCAAAGTGACCTATACATTAAATGCCAACCCAATCAAAATCAAAGTGGGTTTTTATAGAAGAAATTTAAAAACTTTTTCTATAATTCACATGGAAATGTACAAGACCTAGAATGGCCAAAATAACTTTGGGAAGAAAAAGCACAAAGTTACAGACTAACCCTGCCTTATTTCAAGACTTTTTACAAAGTTACAGTAATCATAGTGCACCTGGGTGGCTCAGTTGGGTAAGCATCCAACTTTGGCGCAGGTCATGATCTCGCTGTCTGTAAATTTGAGCCCCACATCGGGCTCTGTGCTGACAGCTTGGATCCTGGAGCCTGCTTCAGATTTTGTGTCTCCCTCTCTCTGTGCGCCTCCCCCACTTGCACTCTCTCTATCAAAAATGAATAAACATTAAAAAATTTAAAAAAATAAATAGTGCTTCTTTTAAAATGTCAAAAAAGAAACAACCCAGAAAGACAGTCAGAAGCTTAAGATTTTAACATAGGCAAGAGAAGAGTTCATACTTGAAATAAGAAAGAAAAATTAATTAAAGATTTAAGAGAGATTACAAGAATTACAGGAGAGTAAGACATATAACTTTCTGGCAAGCAAGGAAACAAACAAACAAAAAGATAAAGAAAAAGAAAACCATGAGGAAATAGAATATATTCCATATTTTTTTCCAAGTGAGAACACTTGATTTGTCCAATTCACATACACAAAAAATCAGAGAGATGATTAAAGATCTATCCCTGACGGGCACCAACATAGAAAAGAGATTAAGGAGAGAATTGGCAGAAGTTAAGATGATTCCCAGAAAACAGGAGAGGTACAGATGGGCGAGGTCAGATAACTGAAGACCTAACACTTCCAGTGACAGTCAGTAACAGAGCGTGGTTTAGCCAAGTGGAGGACAGAAAAAGTAGACACCAAAGGCATATTCTTTCAAAGATTGTTTTCTATTTCTTAGACGCAGTCTACTCCATTGACTTATGTCCAATAACCATCCAGATGACTTATGTAAATACATGAAGACAATCTTATGGATCTGACAAAAGGAGAGAGGACAGCCTCCTATTGAGTGAATTCTTCACTATTTGGTCCAGGGGATTAATTCAATCTCCTTGAGGTAGGAAATCCTATTTATTTTCCTGAGTGACAGGTCCCCCTGGCCTTCGAGGTAAATGTGACTGCTTGTTGAAACTGACATTGATAGAGATAATATCAGATTTCATGAAATCACTGGGTTAGGCCTTTCGATCATTTCTAAAGATCAGATGTCAAGATCGAATACAGAACAAGGGCAGGACACTGGAACCAAAGAGAAAGCTTTACATAAATAAAAATCTCAAAACCCTGGATAGCAGGTCATTATGACTAATTCCCTAAAATTTCACAATCAGAAGAAAATAGAGCTGTGATTTTTCACCCTGTCAACAATTTTCTAGTTCCTCTGTTCCACTATCATTTTTTTTTCCTATTAAAAAGGGACAAAGATTTTTCTAAATCAGAGAATCATGGGCATTCTGGATGCAAAGATTTATTTTTTTAATTTTTTTTTATTTTTGGGACAGAGAGAGACAGAGCATGAACGGGGGAGGGGCAGAGAGAGAGGGAGACACAGAATCGGAAACAGGCTCCAGGCTCCGAGCCAACAGGTTCCAGGCTCCGAGCCATCAGCCCAGAGCCTGATGCGGGGCTCGAATTCAGGGACCGCGAGATCGTGACCTGGCCGAAGTCGGACGCTTAACCGACTGCGCCACCCAGGCGCCCCTGCAAAGATATTTTTAACAGTGATTTAGTTCAATAACGAATGTACAGCTTGACACTTGTGTATTCACCAAGATTCTCTGGTTTTAAACAACAGAAAGCAAATCTGGAGAGTTTTGCAATATTATGAAGTGATTATAAAAGTGAGAAGGATCTCTGAGAATTGACAGTGAAAAGACGCTTCCTTGGAAGAAGTGAAACTGGAGCAACTCCCAACAGAGTTTGGGGAACTCACAGGTAGTTTCCATTGTGTTGGTCTCAAGGGAAGAGTAAGATCCCATCTGTGACAGCTCAACTTGTAAAGAAATTCTGAAAGATCTACATCAAGTTGCCCACTTAGCCAGGAGAGGAAGACATTCTATTAGCAGACTCTCTAAACCTTTTCCAACAAAGGTAGATTAGTCTCTTAATGCAAAACTTTATCACTGTGCAGGAATATGGACTGTGCACACTGGGCAGGCAAAAACAGCAAACGTTCATTCCACATTCTCTGTGATTTCCAGATCCCCAGCTGTCCATTCTGTTTATTTTTTTTTTATTTTTATTTAAAAAAAATTTTTTTAACGTTTATTTATTTTTGAGGCAGAGAGAGACAGAGCATGAACAGGGGAGGGTCAGAGAGAGAGGGATACACAGAATCTGAAGCAGGCTCCAGGCTCTGAGCTGTCAGCACAGAGCCCGACGCGGGGCTCGAACTCACAGACCATGAGATCATGACCTGAGGCGAAGTCGGAAGCTCAACCGACTGAGCCACCCAGGCGCCCCTGTCCATTCTGTTTAAACATCATCAGCAAATGGAAAACCAAACAACCAACCAACCAAACAAACAAACCATAATCAGCAATGGGAATCCACTCACGGTTAGATGACTCAGTTATACATGTTTCTTTTAAATTTAGTAGAGTTCCCTTTGCTTGTAGCTTCCATCTTTTACTTTGAATGCCAGCGCTTCTTCAAACCAGTAATTTCTACTCTTCTCTATCAAGTATTTGAAAGGAATTTCAAACCATTTCAACCAATTACTGATCCATTTGGTAGTCCATATATCCAGTATGTGTACCTATATTATTTATTTGTACCTTGTCTACAAAGAATGGGGGCAAATATTGTAAAAATGCCTTGAATCTGTTTTTCCCTGATAGCGTGAAAGAAAGCAGCTGAAATGAACCTGACTTTGTACAGAATCTAGGCTTTCTAGGCTCTAGTGATCACTGCGCTCTCTTCTCTTTTTTATTTCCATAAATTACTCTTTTAATATTTTCTAGACTTTTGATGCAAGTGACATCAAGCACACGGGTTATGAGTTTGACTCTCTCCTGAGATTATAAGACTAACTCTTGTCTGTCATGCTGATTCCAACAACCCTTCCATTTCCCACAATCTGTCTTTTAAATGCTTTCTAAGTACTCTGAGAATGTAGTATTTTTTTAAGCCCTAGAGACAGGCACTCTCTTATAAATCTCCAGCATCAACAAACCTCATAAGTTAGAATTTTAAGAAACTTTAAAAAGTGGTTCTACATCTCTTATAGGTGAAGTAGGGAACAAAAGTCATTCGTCTATGTTACTTACCAATTTGGAGCAAAATTCAGTTATCAATCATGTTACTTTTACCACCTACAGTATTTCCAAGTGCAAAGTCATTATCTTAGATGTTGACCTTTTCTTGCCTCTACTATCAGATCTGATTTTTTATTCATTAAATATATTCATATCTATTTACTTAAATGTTGCTGCTAGCTTAATAGTAGGTAATATTTGTATAGACTTTATCGTGCTCCAAACATTGTACCTGTTTACGTATAATATCTCATTAATGCTCACAACAGCAAACACAGAGTTTAAAATGGCCTTGGCTAATATCACAAAGGTTGGTTGATCAAGAATTTAAACCCAGGGGGTCTTTAGATATTACATTTATGAATACCACAAAATCCTGCCTCTCAAAGCTCAGCTGTGAGCATAGCACTGAGCTGCTCCAAGTATATAATAGACTACCAATGTCCTATGTATATATACACATACTCTTCAGCACTGGCATATACTATGGTTTTTGTGATCCAACACAAACTTCGTTTTCTAAAATGATACTCTTCCTGTCTCCATTTCTCGTTAGTCTTGCCCCCGAATCTGCAATGTACATAACAACATGCTCTGCAGGTTTACTCACAGTATCACCATATTCTTATCATCAGACCCTTCCTTTACCCAACCTGGTTCCTAATCACTTTTCAGTATGCATCTTCCTCTGGTCTGGGCAGTGCTTCCTCCCAGAGTTCCACACACTCTGTTTCCTCAACTTTGTACAAGGAATTGATTCACAGATATGCTGTGTTCTCACTCTTTCTCACTGCCTGCCAAGGTCTGCCCAATTCTCTAGGTCTATTTCAAGTATAAAAAAGCCACACATGTTTCTTAATGAACCCAACTTGCTTTTACCTAGACCTCACAACTGCATTTTTTCTTTTTGTTTTTTGTTTTTAAGTTTTTTATTTATTTTTGAGAGAAAGAGAGGGAGAGCATAGGGCAGAGAGAGGGAGATAAAGAATCCCAAGTAGACTTCACACTGTCAGCACAGAGCCTGATATGGGAATCGAACTCATGAACTGTTGAGATCAAGACCTGAGTTAAAACCAAGAGTCCAACACCTAACCGATTGAGCCACGGAGGTACCCATTCTTATCTCCATTCCATTTGGCCTTTCATTACGTCTAATCCTAAAAATCTGTGAGGGCACTTTTCTACTTAAATTGCAAGTTGACGGAGGACAGTAATCATAACATACTTCTTTCCAACCACTTAACACTGTGATGGACTAAAAGAAAGTGCCCAGCAAGTATGTGTTCGTTAGTTCTTCATCAACAGTTTCAAGACTTAAACAGGGTGGAATCCTAAAATTACCTTCAGCGTGAGAGTATACCATTCTAGAAACTTTATAGAAAAATACTATGGGAATTTAAAAAAGAAAAAAAACTTAAGACTTTTGCTTTCCAAACCCTACTCTGCACCGAGGGCAGTGCATACTACCTGAGGGCAGCCATGCTACCATATTTTCATTCCTAGACATTAGTTTTTCTTTGGCAACTTCAACAATTTTTTGAAAAATGGTTTATCCTGGAGATGATAAATTACATAAGACAGACGTCAGTAGATGTTTCAGTTTAGTGTTACGATGAAGCGCAGGGAGAGATAAATAGAAAGCCAATACAAACTCTTAGAACTTATGTTTCCAAATTACTAGAAACAAGATGAGTTGTATAATATTTAAATCAGTATGTGTTGTAAAGGTAAATTAGAATGTGGTTACGATAATATAAAGGATATCATATGAGATCTTCAAATGTAAATACTTACACATTTTCTGATGTTTTCAATGAAAATGTGTCTGACCTTGATTTAGCAATAATGCATAGATACATGTATAATGTTTTCAAAGAAAAAACTGTTCTTACACGTATCTCTATATTTTACTATTTGACCTGTGTGGCAAAGGCTTTGCCACACTACCACCACTTGGTAAGGGGATACACAAGAGAAATCCAGTTTGTCCTTCAACAAAACGGGTTCAAAATTCACAGGTCCACTTATACTTGGATTTTGTTTCAATAAATACAGTAGAGTAAATGTGTTTTCTCTTCCTTGTAATTTTTTAGTAATTTTATTTTCTCTAGCTTCCTTTTACTTTATTGTGAACATATACTATATAATACATATAACATACCAAATATGTGTGAATAAACTCCTTATGCTATTGGTAAGGCTTCCAGTCAACAGAAGATTAGAAGTTACATTTTGGGGAGATCAACATTATTCATGAATTTTTGGTTGCATGTGGGTGTCAGTACCCTTAACCCCCTGCATTGTTTTAAGGGTCAACTGTTCAAGATCTTTTAAAAATAGGGGCAAAAAAAATTAAGCTGTGAAGTTTTCAAAGTAAATTTAAGCAATTCTAACAACAAAATATCACTTTTTGATCCATCTCTGTCACCTCCCCTAAATAAAAGTAAATTTTCATTCTATTTCTGGATTGTTCCATAAGCTCTCATTGTCCCTAATACTTCTTTCTCTTGCTCTTTGCCCACCACCCACACGAGCTTTCTTTCAGCTCCTTTAATTCCCCATGCAGATCCTCTTTTATGTCAAAAATTTGTCAGATCTCATTTATCTGTCTGAGAGGGTAATGATTAAATGAATGTTTCTTTGATTTTTAGATCTGTGCTCAAATATCACTTCCTCCTATAAGCTTTCCCAGACTTCCACTTGAGATAATGTCTTCCAAATGCTTCCTAAAAACTGGTAATCTTCTCTCACAGCATTATTCAAGTTTTATATTACACATTTGTGTCTTTATTTGTTTAATTCCCATTTCTCTCACGATTCCGCCTTCTCCACATTGACAGATTCTTTCCTAGCTCTCCACTACAGTAGCTGGTATGTACTAGATGTATATAAAATGTAAAGAGAATGAATGATTCAAAAAAGAATGAATTTTGCATGGAAAGAAAAATGACGTAAAGGAAATATGTTATATTTTGGCATTGGGTCTCTAATACTAAGACAAATACGGAGAGAGAATCACAACTATTTGGCCCAAGAAGGTTAATGTCATCTTATTTTGGCCGCTTTATAAGTGTTAGCTTCACTCCCATCTCAACAGGTTGTGAAATGTACATGATTGATTAAAAAACACATGGACAGAAGCAAACCTATTTTTCTATTTCAATATTTTACTCTCTTAAGGCAAACATTATTGAAAGGTATTTGATGATTCTATCCTGCCTGAAAGTTTAACCATTCAATAACATATAAACCAAAAATAACCCACAGAGAGATTTGATAGTGTGGAGATTACTCACATTTTTAAACTAATGGATGATACCTAGAAAATATATGATGTCAATTGATGATGAATCACTTAACTTTGTGTAAGTACTAAAAATATATATAGCAAAATGTGGAGAATAGATTGTTTCAAATGTCATTTTTTTTTAATTTCTTGAAACTAGATGTACCTATAATGCTTATAATTTATTAAGCCTAATTATCCATGGAGCAACATGAATTACAAATCTGACTTCAGAAAAAGTTTGATAAACTAAATTATTTTTCTTCCTTCCTTACTCCCCTTCTTCCTCTCTCTTTCTTTAAAACAGAGTAAATTCCTAAGTTCCCAAAACCATCTGATGCCATGTCTATATCTTGCTATATTTCTTGGCTAAGTAATATCTATAAATTTAACATCATATTGTCTGTCTCCAGGCATCTGTGGTGGGTATAGGTGGCTAATAGGACAGCTTTCATAGTTAATGGGATATCTCCCTTTGGAAGTCTTAGAACATGTGGGGAGTCACCGATCTGATCAGGTCTACCGGCACTGGAATATTTCTAAAAGATGAAGCTTTCCACATGAGTGAGACAGAACCTGACTGAAAATCCATCCTTTTTGTTCTAGTCTGGTAAAGGGCAATGGGTCTCAGCAGAACAAAAGTTGGAATGCTTAATTTGCTGCTCAGATTAAAACAAACAAGCAAACAAACAAAACCTCAAATGGATAAAGCATTCCCAAGGTAACTTTCTAGTAGCACATCAGGTTAACTGATAAATGTAGACGATATCCTTCGCTCTAGCCTCACACAAATGGATAATCTCTGAACATAAATCTAAATGTCTTTGTTGTTTTTTTTGTGTGTGTGTAATGTTAGGGATTTAAAATATGCATTTAACTTTGAACTCTTTCTTCATAGTGATAGCAAATTTCAAGCAAATCTGAAACCAAGCTTTCTGTTCAACAGTCAGTGAAGAACTTTACCTTTCAGGAATTCTGATAGAGTAAATTACTTTAAATAGAGTTGACTGTAAAAATAAGATTTTAATATTTTCCATTCAAATTTCAAAGGACAGCTTGCTTCCCTTTCCCCAGAAGTAGGTGCTTTTATCCAATTACTACAATGGACAATAGTTTAGATCAATGTAATGTCTCATGTGGCTCCAGGTGAAGGGAAAATAATTTATTTTCATTTATCCTGAAGTGTTATAGTGTTAAGCTGGTATTCCCATAGTTTCACTCCTTAAAAATGGGTATTCTTTCCGACTGATTTTCTGTTACAATGGTTCTCAACTCTGGCTGCACATGAAACACCCCTAGGAGCTTTTAAAAATACCACTGTCAGAGTTCCACCCCAGACAAATTGAAACCACATTTCTGGTGCTAGGATCTGGGCACCTATTGTTTTTAAAACTTCCCGGGTGATTCCAGTCTATAGTGCAGGCTGCCAACCATGAATCCCACATTACATCTGAAAGAAGTGAGTCAAAGACAAATGCTGAAGAGTTAAGAAAAAATGGTTGACAAAATTGGGAGGTTCTGGATGTAGCTCTCAGCTGGTTCCAGAAGTCCTTTTAAGGTAAGCACTTTGGGGCACCTGGGTGGCTCAGTCAGTTAAGTGTCCAACTTCAGCTCAGGTCATGATCTCAACAGCTCAGGAGTTCAAGCCCCATTTCGGGCTCTGTGCTGACAGCTCAGAGCCTGGAGCCTGCTTCAGATTCTCTCTCTCTCTCTCTCTCTCTCTCTCTGTCTCTTTCTCTCTCTGTTCCTCCTCAGTTTGAGCTCTCTCTCTCTCAAAAATAAATACATAAACTTAAAAAAAAAAAGACATGCTTCACCAAACAATGTTCCTGAACTTTTGTTGTGGCTCCATATTTCTTATTGACTCAAAGAAAGAGGGTATATTTCAGAAAAGCAATTTTAACTTCACGGAAGAGCTCTTCCCCAGATTCAAATCATGCTCAACTAGAACAGCACCAGGGCTTGGAAGCAGATCTCAGGCGCCTCACTAACATTACCTTCATGCCAAAGTCAATTATAGTTACGGTTGCCCAGGCCATGCAAATCACAACCACCAACATCGTTCTGGACCAAATATATGTGGAAATGATCCAAAAGAACAAAAAAGTAATATAACTGAGTGGAAGAACAACTACTTTAGAAAAGACTGAGCAAGACTAAATACAAATCTCCAAGATAATACAGTTATGATAAACCTTAACATATCACTGCCTCCAAACCTAAACATATGAGCCCAAATAGGCTGAACACAAAAGGAAACCTACCAGCCAACAGACAAACAAAAAACAATTTCACAAAAGCAACAGACGCGATCAAGCCAAGAGGTGATAGAGAAAGAGAAGGCTTTTAAAAATATTCTCCAAGGCACACCTTGGTTTAGCTACTTCTGACAGACCAGTAAGAAACACGGGGGAGATATGTGATTTCACAAAATCCTTAAAAAAAAAATCCAACTAGAAATGCACGGTTGGCAAGAGCATAATGAGAAAGTGTAGAGCCAGCTCAAAGAGGACCCAGAACCCCAGAAAAAAGCAAACACAGTTGACATTCTGGTTTTGGTTTTCCTGCCAGGAGAAAAGCAGAGAGAAAAAGCAGAAACATTCCAAACAGATCTTACCCAGAGGTAAGATCCAATGCATAAATAAGAATTTAGTTAACTGTAAGAGAAAAAGAAAGAGATTTCTGTGGTGGTAAGGAGAGGAACCTGCTAAAATATCTCCAACCCACTGTAGACTCAACACCTGGGGCTAGAATCAAATTGCCAATCTCATTATCCATTTATGCTTATGGAGGATTTGAAAAGACTTCTGGAAAAGCCAGAGTGGGGGGTGCCTCAGTGGCGCAGCCAGTTAAACATCTGAATCTTGAGTTCAGCTCAGGTCATGACCTCACCATTTGTGGGTTCAAGCGCTACGTCAGGCTCTGCACCAACAGACTGGAGCCTGCTTGGGATTCTCTCTCTCCCCCTCCACACTCATGCTTTCTCGGTCTCTCTCTCAAAATAGATAGATAGATAGATAAATAAATAAATAAATAAATAAATATGTTTTAAAATAAATATTTTAAAATAAATAAAATAAATTTAAAAAAAATAAAAAAAGAATAAGAAATAAAGACAGAAAGATAGGAAGATCAAAGAAAGAAAGGAAGGAAGGAAGGAAGGAAGAAAAGAAATGAAAAGAGAAGAAAAGAAAGAAAAGAAGAGAAGAGAAGAGAAGAGAAGAGAAGAGAAGAGAAGAGAAGAGAAAAGAAAAGCCAGGGAGGATTAGGGTTAAAGCTACTTAGGCAGCCTCTCTTGGACAAATGCCAAGACTCTAAATTCTGGACCAAATCCATAGGTGCTATTAAAAGCCTGAATACATTATGGCATGGATATCCCATACCCCAAGTGACCCCTAGTCACTTGGGTTATAGAAGATGATATACAAGGTACAAGTAAGTGCATGTGATTAGGTTTTACCTAATCCCAGCGGATTCCTGTTTCAGCACAATTTGTAATCCCCTTCTCTCAAACATTCAGAGAACATGCACTGAGGGTATCTGCAGCTCGGAGAGAAGGAGAAGTCAGGTAAGAGGAGATAGCAAACATTTGTAATGAAGTCACACAAACAACACCAGTGGGATGAAAAAATGTGGGCCAAACTGTTCATGTTAAAAATGAGCCAGGTGAAAAATATCATAAGCTTTATTTTAGAAGAAAAAGAATGGGCAATCTACATGTAAAATTGTAATAGAAAGCATGATTCTACTTAATATCTCAAAGATAAAAACATAAAGCAAAAGGACGGGATGAAAACGAAATTTGAGGAGTCAGGGAACAAATATAGGGCCAATGTTTCAGTATTACCGAATTAGTAAATGCCTTTGATGCAGAAAGGGAAAGAACATACAAGGGAAAAACACTTTACTGACAAATAGGAAAAATTAGTATGTTCAGAATGACGGCAAAAGATAAGAAAAAGTAATTAAAGCCTATAGGTATGGAAAGTTGTCAAACATGATCAACCCAAGGATAATGGGTCTTCCAGAAGAAGCAAATCCATTCAAAAAATGTAAATGCTTTCAGAAACTGAGGAAAAATTTCCTGAAATTTTAGAAAAGTTGAAAATGAAAATGAAAGCACATAAAATTTTCTTGTCTTTTTAAAAAAATAAGTTTATTTATTTGTTTTGAGAGAGAGAGAGAGGGCATAAGCTGGGGAGGGACAGAGAGAGTGAGGGGGAGAATTCCAAGCATGCTCCATGCTGTCAACCCAGAGCCAATGTGGGGCTTGAACCCATGAACCATGAGATCATGACCTGAACTGAGATCAAGTGTCAGACACTTAACCAACTGAGCCACCCAGGCTGCCCAAGTAACATTGTCTAGGGAAGAACTGTGATACAGAACCATTAACAATGAAATATAACTTGATTAAATAATTGAAGTTCAAGGAGGAAGAAATTTTGCAAAGACATTTACAGCTGTAAAAAGATGAGGCTATCTTCAGACTTCTCCACTAATTCAAATGCAGAACACATCAAACTCTAAAATTCTGAAGGAAAGAAAATTTGACCCAATACTACTATACCAACCAAGCTGACCATCACAATAAAAGCTATAGTCCACATTCCCCAAAAAAACAAATCACCTAGGAAACAGAGCACTAGTGAGATAGTCTTGGATGAAACAACAAAAACTTCTCAAAACTGAATCTCACTAATTACAAAATAAAAGAAACACTGTCATCGTCATCGTTGTTGTTTAACTGAAGTATAAGATGGAAAAATTGGGAACCAGGATTACAGGAGATTGTTGGTTCACAACCTGGGGAGTTTCTCCGGGTGAAATCTGAAACTAACCTCTGTGCACAGAGGGTAAGGAGAGAATGAAGAGAGAATCCAACCACTACAGACTGGTAGAAAGCAGGTTTAATAAGGAATGGAACTTACTTAGCAGGCTTATCTTGAGAGGCCACAAGACAAGTAACTCTTTGCACCTGCCAACCAGAATCTTAAAATTTTATACGGAAGCCTTAACTGGGTTCACTCACATGTAATATCCATGTGGTATCAACAACATACTGCTCTCTCAAGTATGTGTCCTTCAAAAGGGCTCCCATTATCAGAATAGCAGCAGAATGTACATTCCAAAGACTGGGGATAGGGTGAGGAGTCCCTCTGATTGCCCAGTCCAGCTCTTAGGTCAAGCCCTCTCCGTGACTTCCTCCAAAAGAGATAAATGTTTGAAAATAAACCATATAAGAATATTTGGGAAGAAAATATTAAAGGAAGAAAAAAGGAAAGTAGGTGTGGTAGATATAATAGTCCTGCCTTCTCTCCCCAAAATGTCTATGTTCTGGGGTGCCTGGATGATTCAGTCAGTTAAGTTTCCAACTGTTGATCTCAGCTCAGGTCATGATGTCACGGTTCATGGGATTGAGCCCCACATTGGGCTCTGCACGGACACTGCAGAGCCTGCTTGGGATTCTCTGTCTCCCTCTCTCTCTGCCCCTCCCCTGTTTTCTCTCTCTCTCTCAAAAAGAATACATAAATGGCAAAAAAATATCTGTGTTCTAATCCGAGGAACTTATAGATCTGTTACATTACGTGACAACAATTAGAAGAGAGGATTTGCAGATGTGTTTAAATTAAGGGTCTTGCAATGAGATTATTCTGGGGATTCACTCGGGTTTGATGTTAGTAGAGACTGGACAGATGCCATTGCTGGCTGGGAGGGGCTCATATCCTAAGGATTATGGACACTCTTGGGAAGCTTAAAAAGGTAAGGAAATGGTATCTCTCTTAAAGACCATAGGGAACCAGCCCTGTTCATACATTGACTTTAGCTCAGTAAGACTGATTTTTGACTTGCAGATTCCAGAGCTCTGATATGACTTTGCACTGTTTTAAGCTAGTAAATTTGTGATAATTTGTGAAAACAGCAATAGGAAATGAATACAGATGGAAAACAGTTTGAATGTATCCATTTTTTAATCTTCCTTTAAAGCAAACCAAGAAGTATTGACTACATGAATATATGACAAAAATATGGTTTCAATCTATTTCGTCAAATTATAAAAGGCAACTACCAAAACTTTAAAATTAAAACTAGCAACTCCAGTGGTCAAAGTGGTAGCCAGCATTAAAAATTAAAGGAACTTACACAAGAATATTGTGTATAATATAAAACAAAAAGTTTTTAATATGAATTACCCAAGGCAAAACAGACAGTATAGTCCCTAAACTATAAAAAGGCACTCATGGGGAAAATAAAACAAAAATAACAAAACATTGAAAATATAAGAAGAATTAAAAACAGAGAAGACAACAGAATCACAAACTAATATATACACTGAATCAATAAATGTAAATTAGTTTATTCATTGGTTAAAAAAACATGCATTGTATCAAAAACATTCAAGTTTGATACATTTTTTTGAAAGCAATGCATTAAAAATGTAGTAATTGAGGGGTTCCTGGGTGGCTCAGTTGGTTGAGCATCCAACTGTTGATTTCTGATCAGGTCATGATCTCCGTTTGTGAGATCAAGCCCCTTATCAGGCTCTGTACTGACAGTGTGGAGCCTTCTTGGGATTCTCCCTCCCTCTCTCTCCACCCCTCCCCCACTCACGATGTCTCACTCTCTCTCTCTCAAAATAAATATAAAACATCTTTAAAAAATCTTTAAAAATGCAGTAACTGAGAAAGCATAAATGTAAATGAATGTAGACAAAACAGACCAATGCTATCATGGGAAGGGGGATCATCTCAATAGATAAAGAAAGTTCACTTGAAAAACAAAAATAACACTCATTGATGATTACAAACATAAACTCTTAGCAAAATAAAATCAAAAACAAAAAAAACAAGGAAACATCACACTTAATGGTGAGATACTGAAAACGTTCCCTCTGGAATCTGGAAGAAGACAAAAGTATTTACTATCACCACTGCTATTCTCATTATCCTGAAGGGCCAAACTTTTGCAATAACTGAAGAAGAAATAAAAGTTGTAGGGATGGGGAGTGAAGAAATGAAACTTTCATGACTTTAGAAAAATGAAAATATCTACATAAAAATTATTAAAAATAAGTGAATTTAGCAAGAAGACAATTTGTCAACATGTAAAATGAGTATAATTCTCTATATAAGAAATAACAAATGAGAAATAAAAATAATAACAAAATAAGTAATTTCTAATACCAGCAGAGTATATCCAATGTGGAGGAATCTATGTATAGAAACACTTTCAAGGCTTCTACATAGAAAACTACACGCTATTATAAAAGAAATTAAGGAACAACTAAATAAATGGAGGGGTTATGGTGCTTTGGATTAGAATACTACATATTAAAAATGTCACTTTTCCTAAAATCATTCTATATATTGAAAAAATTGCTTCAAAATCCTGAGTCTTTTTTTTGAGGAAATAAATAAATAAGTAAATACCTGGTTATAATATTTATATAGAAATGAAAAAGATTAAGAATGTCTAAGTCAAGATAAGAAGGGAACCAAGGACTTATGCTACCATATATAAGCCCATTTTACGGATCCATTGTAATTAAGATACTGTGGTACTGGTACAGGGTTACAAAATAGGACAAATGCACAAGATAGGCCAAAAACAGACTCACGTGCTTGGTCAGGAGGCAGTGTGGGGAATAAGTTTAAGAATTCCCTGAGTTTGCACCAATGGGTTAACAAGGTTTAGGATGAAAGCACCCAAGATTGATATTATTCTAGAATCCTATGAAGTATAATATGGCCATTTAAGCATGTGAGTATATTTGCCATAGAACAGTTTAGTACATCAAGAGTTTTCCCTTTCCAATTTGATTAATTTATTACACAGATTTTAAAATATGTTTTAGATTTTCCAGTAATTCATTTGAGGCTTACTGAAAAACTACTTGCAGAATACTGTTTTCTCAAAACTCATAGGAATTTCAAACTTTCTGGAAGGTTGACCAACATGAAACATCCCAATATTTTAAAACATAATTAAGATGCTACTGTCTTATAAAATTATCTACTTTTAGAATTTTTTTTTTCCTAATGAGAGGACAAAGATCTCTGTATCCTATGGCCAAAATAGAATGCAGAAAAGATTTTTTAGCAAGTATTCCAAGGACACACTTAAACTCACTGTATGATATTGTACATATGATGTGAAATAGATCCGTCTGTAAAGATAATCTAAACAGACTCTCAGTTACTTGTAAACTTGGTTTTGGTCCCAACTTCATACTTAAGTGTTCAAAGAAGTTGATTTTTATATATAAAACTCAGACCTGACAGCTGTATTTTTTTCAACTTAGTCTCAGAGTTGAGTTGGACAAAGAAAAGTAACCCATTCTTTTCTCTTCTAACTGGATAAGGGCTTGAGATTTGCAATTTCAGCCCTGCCTTTTTTTTTTTTAAATGTTATTTATTTATTGTTGAGAGAGAGAGAGAGAGAGAGAGAGAGAGAGAGAGAGAGAAGGGGGAGGGGCAGATAGAGAAGGAGAGGAAGAGTCTCAAGCAGGCTCCACTCTGTCAGCTCAGAGCTGGATGCAGGGCTCAAACTCACAAACGGTGAAATCATGAGCTGTGCCAAAACCAACAGTCAGACACTTAACTGGCTGAGTCACCCAGGCACCCCAGTCCTGCCTTTTAAGGGCAGCACACGCCTTGATGATCCAAATTTGGATGTGCATGATTTTAGGAGAGCAAAATTTCAACACTACAAATTTTTATAAAGCATCTAACAACTCATAATAAACAAAGCATGTTTTTTTATAAGCATCTTACTAAAGTATTGCTCTCTGTGATGCATACTTAGCCTAACCCTTCAAAGAGAAACTTCAGTTTTCAATGTCTTTTGCTACCTTCTGTAAGAATGGCTTACCAAAATTTTACCTGCCTAATTATACCACTTGCTACTGCTTACCACTATTTATTTCTATTTATGTTCCCTGAGAACATGAAAGATGCCTTATTAGTCTATTTTTGCCAAGCTCCCAGAAGAGTGTTCTTGTAATATGGAAATACCATTTTTATATGCAGGTATTAATGAAGTTGCACAAAGATTCAGGGAAGTGGATCTCCTCTGCAAAGGTCAGTATTTAATCAATTCTGTGCCTTTTACTTTATCTTAGCTGGTCTTAAGTAGGTGGCCCTGTCTCTCTGCTCTGTGTTGTTTGCTAAATAGCCTTTTACAGGAGGGAAGTATCTGCTAAAAGCAGTAATTACTGACACTGAACACAAGTCAGTCAGTCACCCTCTGATAAAGTCAAATCAAATTGGTACCCCAATGCAGCCACCGAGATTATATGCCGAATTCTGAGCTTTGTGCTAAAGAAGTAAGATCTAGGAGAAGCTGCAAGCCCACGTGTTTGAAAATGGTTTGGCTTAGGTGTAGACCTAAAAATCAGTTTGAGAGGATCTTTTAACCTATGTAAAATCATTCCTTTGCTTTTAGTCACAACGATGATGTTGTCAAGCTTGGCAGGTGGACAAAGGTGGGGGACAATCATGTCGGTATTATGACCTGAAAAGTCAACAGCAAACCTCAGATAATTAAAGAAAAGAATGTGTAAAAACACAATATTAAACCCATTTATAAAAAGAATAGATCTTTAAGTATTACGAGGATATACTATCTGGGTTGAAAGAATCTAAAGACCAGGCTGGCAAGTTCAACCTCATTTCTACATCAACCCTCCAACTTAATGGCAGAGTTAACTGGTTTATTAAATGAAAGATCAGCACACAGTTATATCCAGGAGCTCCTGTAGATGCATGACTGATATCCCAAAGCTTTAAAAAGTAATGTCAATCATTCTTCATTGTAATTACTACAAATATTGTATTTTCTATATAGAAAATGTTTTATTTCTGTCCAGTCATTTTTTTTCCCCTCTCAGGGATTCTCTCTACTTCCCTAATATCCAATTCCTACACCTTTTGCCCCCAATGGCATTTTCCCTGGCTTTTTTTCCCCTTTCATATATTTCCTAATTCCTGAATCATTTGCCAACAGGTTTTTAAAAATTTTTTAGAATATAATGCCCGACATCAGTATTAAGTTAGCATACGTGTGTATAATATCATTATTTGTCTAGATATTCTGAAGGTGAAACTTTTAAAAACACACATTAGAATTATCCTGGGTATTCAAAACTGCTTCAACTACAGACTTTCTAAAGCATATTTTATCCTTTCAGATGTAAGCGTGTAACCATCAGGAGCCAGACAAAAACACAGCCCTTGAGTGCTTTCTTTCTCAAATTGCCCCAAACAATGTGATTCAGACATTTGGTTGGATGTATTTTAATCATTTTAAAATTCTGGTTTGCAAAAGAAATAAAACAAAACCAATGTCTTTACTTGTGCCTACCCTTCTCCTTCTAAACTCCTTAAAATTATGATGTTCTGCACTACAGCCTGTGGAACCAGGCTCAAGCAGACAAGGGTAGCTGGAAGCGTAAGAGGTTTATTTTTAAAGCACAAAGACAGACCAATATTAAAATTCAATGCATGTTAATCATTCTATCTTTCAAGTGTAAAAGAAGCCATTTTTTCTTTTTTTTTTTCCTCTTCTGTGTGTCTCAGAATCTAAACAAACACAAAATTCATTCATTCATTCATTCATTCATTCATTCATTCATGAGAGAGACCATGATTGGGAGAGAGGGGGAGAAGAGGAGAGGGAGAGAATCCCAAGCAGGCTCACACTCAGCACAGAACCAGACGTGATCTCATGACCCTGGGATCATGACCTGAGCCGAAATCAAGAGTCAGGTACTCAACAGACTGAGCCACTCAGATGCCCCAAAACACAAAATTCTTAAAGAACTAGTAGATTTGAGATGATGGGAGAGAAGAGTGAAGGTTATAAACCCATGCCTTATCACTGAATAATTACTTTTCTGAAGTTTCTAACATTTAAAATTTGGAGATTTCTATGAGTTAGTTACAAACGAATTGCCAAGAAATTTGCCAAGCTACTTTGAGAAAACATTCTTCATTTTCTCAAATAACTAATTTTTTTTTAATTCTAATTTTCCCAATTAAGTCCTTAATTTGTATTCTAAAAATCAGTATACATGTGCATAGAAGATTCTCGACTCAAACACTTAACATTATTTAAAGGAGAGTACTTTTATAAAAGGGGAAACTGAGGCAGGGGTGGCTGAAAAAGGAAAATTAAATCCTTTGAATTCAAAATGTAGGAGTAAAGTCCCTGAGTAGCTAACACATTACTTAGAAGTTCACACAAAGAGTCTTAAGTATAAATAAGTAATTTTGAAATTCAATAAATCAAGAAAAGATTGGAAGATGAAAGGAAATCAGTCAGACAACTTTATAATGGATTAATAGGATCTATCCCTGCTACACACACTTACAATTTTAATTAAAGGATGATATAAGTTGACATGAAATACATGTAACTTATAAGTACACTTTAACATTCAAGCTAGAATAAAAACATTTTACTTGGTAATGTCTTCATTTTTTTTTCCAAGCTAAAGGACACATTGTCAGAGCCCTTTTACCAGTTCGGGAAAACTATGGGAAAGCTGTGTAATCTGTATGCAAAAGGTTTTGAAGTCATTATGCTACGAAAGTCATAGATACTTCCCAGTTGTGTACAAAGCTACTGGAGGAGATCACTTCTTACAAAGCTGAGCATAGGTCCAATGCTGTTCATGATTACAGACCTGCTCGAGCCACTGCAAGAAAAATGTCAATAATTTTTAGTAATACAGGCAAAAAATTTGGCACAAACTCTATAATGGAAAGAACAAGTTGAGTGGAACAATGAAATCAAAGGTGATTATGAGCCTGCACACATCAATATGGTACAGTAATGAATGGGTGGGCATTCTGCAGAATTGGGTCTACCTACTCACTGCATAATGTGCTTTCATTTCCATCTCATTGGAATTAAGAAGGGACACACTTGCCTTGAGCAACTGTGTTTCGGTGCAGCAGAGTGTGAAGAGAACCCTATAAAAGGAGCAGATAAATGTCAATCACATCGACCTGTCTCTACTGTCAGAGAAGTACCAGTGACATTGTAACAACTAGCTCTCCAGAAAAAAGGAAAAAAAAGAAAAAAAGAAAAAGAAAGATGTGTGGTCTTTGCCAACTTCGACAGGGTAAACACTCCCACCATGGTTGATTTCAAGCTATCAACATGACATCACTGGATGGGGAGCTGAGAAAAGGTGTGTGTGAATCATCGGCTTTTACGAGTAGGTGTGAGCCAGATCAGACACACCACTGAAACAGCATCCTCCCCAACTCCATAACATGGGCAGCCCAAATCATTATTCTCAGAGCTTCTGGTATGACTGAAGAACATTTCTGAAGATTGCTGATAGATTGCATAATTGTTCACTATGGACCCAGAAAATATAACACATTTTAACCTACTGTACACTCGTAGATACAAATGTCTGATGTCAACACAGGTCTCTATCTTTTCAAGGGGAACGTTCTATCAGATCCAAGCACAAGGAATTCTTGCTCACTCCTCAGATCTGGTGAATTATGAAGTATGCCTTTTATCTCAACTTTTCCACCAACGTTATGAAATCCAAACACCATGCTCTAAACATTTTCCTAAAGGGCTCACGCTTAATGCTACTTTGTTCTGGTGCATAATTTATGTTTTAGTGATACATTCACCCTTCACAGAAGAGAAAAGGATTAATTCTGATCACCATATGTACACTTTTCAGTCTGGGTAAGGGCATGAATGAGTCCAGAGCCAATAAAAGAACAAAAGATTCTCTGCTAAGCATAAGGAAAAGTCAAATTCAGAGGATACAGGAGCACTAGAAAAACATCTCAGGGTAAACAATAATTTTATTTCTCATATGTGTGATTTATAATTTTGACTCCCTGTTTGATAAATCCACCAGACATTTAACATTTCACACTCACTCATCTTTTCTTAAACTCCACATGCCCTTGGCTTCCATTGATGTTGATGAAACTGTCATAGTTTCCCTTGTATGTCAGTTACTATTACTTCTGTACCTCCTTGCTGGGCTCTTTATCCTACCCTGATCTCTGAAAAGGCAATTACTTTCAAGGATCCACCCTTGGTCCACTGCTGTCTTCTAAGTGAACCTTATTGGTTATTTTTAGTTACTCTTGTAATTTTGCCTTTATGTAAAACACACTCACATCTATGAAATTTGAAATTCAGCCCAGAAGTTTCCCTGAGCTTTGGATTCATCTACCCAACTTTTAGTTGAACACCCACCACAGAACATTCCACAAGCTGTTCCAAGTTTGTAGGACCTTAAATGTTCCATATCTTCGTACTAAAATCTACGGGTTCCTCTGGTGTTTTCCACCTATGATTGTACTGACTCACTATGATACCTACTTTAGAAGCCCGAAAATGTACCCTTCAGAGAGCTGCTACGGTGAGCTAACAAAAATACAGAGGTTTCCAGACCATTCCTCTGCATCAAACACTCCAGAGTTGCCATTAAAATCGTATTTTTCTACCTATTATAATGTAGTAGAAGTATTCATAAAAATAAACCATAACTCAAAACCCTAAAAATATTACTCAAAATATGTTAAAGAAATAAAAACAGTTCTGGTTGGCACCCTATCCTGGGATTTGGGGGGAAAATGAATCTTCTAGGATAAAGCCCTGTCCACATGGGTTCCTCTTCACTTCCTTGCCAGTTGTGAGGTACTCTGAGGAACTCATGTGGGTCAGCACAGCAGATACTGAAAGCCACTGAACTACAGAATAAAGTTCATTTCTTGGCAGGGTCCATAACACATTGCTCCTCCCCACCTTACAACCCAGGCATATGAAACCCATGGCGGTTTCTCCAGAAACCATGCTGTTTCTCATTTCCTGCCTTTGCTTATGCTACCCCGTCACAAAGGACGCCCCTTGAGCCTCTCCACTCATATCATGTAGCCACTTACTAAGCAGCTGTAAGACTTAAATCAGAGGACATTTCATTCATTTATTTATTCAGTCAAACATCAATGTTTGAGCAAAATATTTGGTCTTGTGAAACTTGTAATTTTACGGAGGGGAGACAGACAATAAGCAAACAGACACGCAAACCCAGTGAATGGAGAATTGCTTGAATCACCTACTGGTGCCATATTAGTCTTGTACTAGACACACAAAAAAACATTAGGGAGGATCTTAAAATTGTTGTCCACAGTGCTAAATGTCTTCATGTGTCTGCTCATTTTAATTATCAAAATTATGTTAAGAAATAAATGTTATTCTGCCACTTCAGAAGATGGGGAGACAAGGGCTCAGAGAGATATACCAATTTACCTATGTAGCCACATAGCCAGAGTGTGTCAAAATCTAAACACAAACCCACAAATATCTCATTTCAGAAACCATTTATGTTCATGATAACATTTGTTTTCTGGTGCTATACCAGCAAATGAAAGGGTGCATCCTTGCCCGAAGTCAATTTACATGTTCAAATCTCCCAGTCCTAGATGGATTTCTCCATAGTCTAGGAAACTTAGAGGAAGCTTTACACTGTGGCAATTTAGAATTCAAAAGGATTTAATCATGAGCAGTGCATCTGCAAAATATGCTCTTGGAGCCCCACCGATTCGAGCCATAGGAGAGAACGGTCTCCCGCAGCATCTGTTAAAATGAAATGACTTTGAGGAGGTAGAGGAAAAGCATAAATGCACTGAACACCTGGTAGTCAAGGCATTCTTGGCTATATAAGCACCAAATTAAAGCTTGGGTTATTCATTCTGAAAATGCTTATAGCTTTGCAGTAAAGATCATCAAATACATGTGGGCTCCAAACATAATCACTAACAAATGATTCAATAGTAATATACGGTTGCGGTAAGAATTTGGTGAGAATAAATAAACATGTTAACACGAGGTATTTGAGCATATGGATAGGTTACTTTGCCCAGATGTGGAGAAATACTCTGTTCAGTTTGACAGACAGATAAAGTGTTTCCCTGTAGAGTCTGAATACATGCTCTTCATGAACCTGCCAACATGAATTCCCAAGAGTAAACAAAACCAGAAAAGCTCAAGATCACAGATGATTCCAAACTATCCCCTTTCATTTATTGTTTAAAGAGGGAGACCATCTGGGAATTTAGCATAATCCGACAGGTATGATTTGCCATCACTGGAAAACTATCCTCTAAGATCACTTCCTAATTGTTTCATTAAAATGTAATAACTTAAAAACTGCCTCTTTGTAGGACAATAGAGGAAACGTCATTTGCTGTTTTTGTGTTTATATATATATGTATATATGTATGTATGTGTATATATATATATATATGAATGTGTATATATATATATATATATATATATATATATATACACATTCATATATGAAAATGTTTCTGGGCAACTGTGTAAAAAAGTCATTTTGAAAAAAAATAAGATTTTCACTGTTACTATCTCAAAATATTGTAACCTGTTTAAATATTTATACTTATTTTGTTTCTAGATCAGAGACTGCTGCTTTAGCAGTTTGATTTGATTTTCTAAATTATAAAAGTGAGGAACAATAAAAAGACTTTTAAAAGTTAGCTCAGCTATCATATATAGTTACAATATGCATTTTGAAATTTATTTTTTATGCAATGCTCTTTTTATGCATAATTTGACCAAACAATACATGTACTTTTATACCATAATTTCTTCATGTGATTTTAAATTATAAGTGTATTTGTACCATATTTAATATATGCCTAATAGTCCACTGAAATGATATTCTACTGTTTACTTGAACTTGTTTTGGGACATTTAGATAGTTTCTAGAGGGTTTTTTTTTTTTTTTTTGTATTATTCTTACCTTTTAGTCTAATCTTTAATCAGAGACTTCCTGCATTTTACATAGTTACAAGTTTTCTTAATGGTTCTAAAAATAAACTTATAGCAGAGTCTACTAGTCAACTTATTCAGTTATTTGTCTCTATAAAATCTTCATTTAATCTGAATCCATTAAACATAGAGCAATAAATATTTTTAAAACAATGGCATTTGTCAAGTCAACTACCTATCTTCACAGCGATTCTGCAAGGCAAACATTGTTCTCGTTTTACAGATAAACTATTTCAAGCACTTAAGCGATACTCTCCCATCTTGTTACAAAGGGTGTCTGCAAGGGTGACTGGATGGCTCAGTCAGTTAGACTTTGGTTCAGGTCATGATCTCACGGTTCGTGAGTTCGAGCTCTGTGTTGGGCTCTGTGCTGACAACTCAGAGCCTGAAGCCTGCTTTGGATTCTGTGCCTCCCTTTCCCTCTGCCCCTCCTCCACTCATTCTCTCTCTCTCTCTCTCTCTCTCTCTCTCTCAAAAATAAACATTAAAATTTTTTTTAAAAAGAGTACAAAGGGTGTCTACAAGGTGGTATGAATGACAGCTAACAAAGAAGAGGGACAGTACAGGTTTGTGGAGAGGAGACTGAATTCCTTTCTTAGACACATTGGGATTTTGCGTTGCCTGCAGGATACCCAGATGCAGTTATATGGTAGGAAGGTGAACACAGATGTGGAGCTTTGAAGACAGTATTCTTCTGAAGACACCAGTTTTGAAGTCCTCAGTGTATGGCATAGGGGGCAAGTGGAGAATCTTGGAGTTGCAGATATATTTGGCAAGAACAAAGCAAAGTGAAGAAAGAAAGGACTCAAGTTAAAGAATGGTGGGTGACATTTTAGAAATCAAGGAAGGAGTCAATTTCAAGATAGGACATTGATCATATAGTGATAAAGATGCCACTGGTGATCTTGGCTAAGAGAAATTTCACTGGTGTTCTGGGACCAAAGAGGGCTTTTAGTGGGTTGATTAGCTGCTGTCCTAACTAACAGGAACAATCTAGGGGACAAACGTGGAAAATGGAAAAGACATTTTGCTGCTCTCCTATAAACCATGGTGGTAAACTTCCTGCACAGGTGGGCAGGAGGACTAGGTAGCTTGTCATGGACATTCTCAAAGGAGCCCTCGGACTATGTAGAGCCCTGGATTTAGCTCTGCTGTATGGGAACTTGGCACAGATAGTTTCCATCCTGCAGAGCGGATATGTCAGTCAGGAAGGGCAACAGATACGACCTCTCCATTACCCTCCTCCCAAAGACTAAAACCAACAGCAAGGGCTCCCATACTTTCTATCCTGTCCAAGCCATTATTAACTATTAAAACATACTATACTGTAAAATGTTAAACATACTAAAATAAGAATGGTTAAGGAATACAAGCAACACAGTAAGAACTCATGATAATGACAGAGGCCTGAGTTCCCTTGGCACGCCATTTCTATTTGCCAAGAGTCAAGAGAAAATGGTAGGATTCTGGTTCTGAGCATTTTACAATTGTTAGCTTACATCATTTTTATATACCTTTTTAAAAAAAATATCCATATGGGGCACCTGGGTGGCTCAGTCAGTTAAGCATCTGACTCTTAGTTTCAGCTCAGGTCACGATCTCAGGGCTTCATGGGTTCTCAGAACCCTGGACCAGGCTCTGTGCTGGCAGTGCAGAGCCTGCTTGGGATTCTCTCCCTCTCCCTCTCTCTGCTTCCTCCCCAAGTTGTGCTATCTTTGTCTCTCTCAGAATGAACAAACTTAAAAAAAAATCCACAAATTGTCGAGTATTAAGGAACATTGTGCACACGTGACTGCCCCCATCCCATGACCTTTAAATAGCTAAGGCCTCATTGTTCACCTCCAGCTGTGCCACCACATAAGGCTTTCAAAGGAAAAATGCAACTGTGATTTCTTGACACCCACAGATAATTACTACTGCTCTCGGAATCTGAAGGAGATAACTCTTTGTTCCGACTTTCTTTTGTTTGACAAAAAAGAACTATTTGTATCTCAACTTCCCTTATGTTTTATATTCAAAGCGTTATCAGAACTACCAAGATCATGGGACACCCGTGGCATTTTCTTATACACTGTCTTCAATACTGCACTGACTAAAAACACTTTTAATTCCATGGAATGAACAAATTTAGTACCAAGTACAAGGACATGTGTTTAGCATAATAAACCACCCCTCCTTCCCAAGACAATCCAGAATGTTGGATTACTAGATGGCATCCCTAATTTTGGACTCTCCAAGAGGCTACAGGATGGATACCCTACAGGCAGAGTTAGTTGAATCCCTTCCTTGGATGACAGGAGCTCCTCTGCCTATTTACTGTAGTATCCAGTCATGCCTCCATTCTAGAAATAAATAACTGAACACCAGTTTTGCCCATTGTGTTAAGACCTTGAACATTCAGAAGAGTGAAAATAATTCCTGCCATGAAGGAGATCACAGTCCAGTGGGAGAAGGTGATCACAGCAGCTTGAGAATTCCACAGTCTGGACAGAAGCTACTTTTGCCATGCAGGCTGCAGGTGATGGGTACATGGGAGCATTCCTGTGTGCTCCCAGAAGACTGATGGGGGGGCTGGGGCTGGAGTTTGCTGTAGCTTGCATCTTGAGATATTTCTGATTATAAACTTATTCCGTATAACTTTTTGCCCACAAGACACAAGTCTGATCACAGGGGAAAATAAAAAAGGAACATTTCCTCTTAAAGGTGCAAAAGTCACTAACCAAACCCACACAGATCGATGAGGAAAGATAACCTCTATATGTGTATCTAGACCTATATTTAGATGTATAAAATTAATGGTGATATCAAATAAATTGATACTGAAAAATATTAATAAAAATATGACAAATGTGTTTTCTTTTACCAGAGGATGAACTCTCAATTAATATAAATTTTATTTTTTTTAATGTTTATTTATTTTTGAGAGAGAGAGAGAGAGAGACAGAATGTGGTCAGGGGAGGGGCAGAGAGGGAGATGCAGAATTTGAAGTAGGCTCCAGGCTCTGAGCTATCAGCATGGACACCGATGTGGGGCTTGTAACTCACGAACTGTGATATCATGACCTGAGCCGAAGTCGGACACTTAACCAACTGAGCCACCCAGTCGCCCCTCAATTAATGTAAATTTTAAAGTGAATGTATAAATCCCTAGCTTTAAAAAAATATTGACAATTTTGAAATGTAATTAAGTTTTAAATATTAAAATAAATTTTTAATGTTTATTTTGAGAGAGGGAGAGAGAGCATGAGCATGAGGGGAGGAGCAGAGAGAGAGAGAGAGAGAGAGAGAGAGAGAGACAGATAGACAGACAGACTGAGAGAGAGAATACCAAGCAGGCTCCATACTGTCAGCACAGAGCTCAACACAGACGTTGAACTCACAAACAGTGAGATCGAGACTTGAGCCAATCAAGACTCAGACGCTAGACTGAGCCAACCAGGTGCCCCAAATATTAAAATACTTTTTTAACATAGCCTCTGAAGGGCAGCAACCATGCAACCACATAATAATTTGTTTTGCTTTCTCTAGGGCGTGCATATTGCCTGATACGGAGGTCAGGCTGTAAACTTCTCTGGTTCAAGTTTGTTGAAGGCTGAGAAAGTGCTGGGAGTTCTCAGGCAACTAAACGTCCAGGATTTTGTGTATCTCATAAAATTTCAGGTTAGTATATATTTCCCTCAACTGCATGATGGAAGAATACAGTGCTTTTTGGTACAAGAGTTGTTATATCTATGCATTAGCTACACGATGACATTAAAAAAGCATAATAGTGGCCATTTTAATTTCCCGATTCTCTGTTTTCATTTCACAGCTATGTGAAATAGAGCACAATAACAACATGAGTGTGGAGAAATAACCTAGACGTCAAGACAAATTTCCCAGAAGGGAGATATTTGGCATGAGTACAAGGGACTTATTTAACAAACCAGTCATAAAAATTGCAACTAAATGCTCATTATATGATTTTAGACAAGCCTAGGGAATCAAGTGATGTTTCCAAAGAGGTTGCTGATAAAAATCACCCTCTTTAACAAAATAAAATTATTTGATACTTTTTAATACTTTGAAAAGTTTAAAACACTGCACTGGGGTTTTGGTTTCTATTATAATTAATGCAACATGTCTTAATTCATTTTTTTTTTTCAAGATATTTCCATCTGTTGGTGCCATAAACCCTTGAGTGAACTTGGGGATTTTTGTATCATCTTGTTTCACAGACAATATGGCAAAGATAACACTTAACTCCATTTATTTCTCTCTGCTCAGACTCTTGGCTGTAATCATCTGTTTACTCCCAGAGAAAACTGAGAGGAAATTATATACCACTTCAGTCACACAGTTTTTTCTCCTTTCCTCAAGATTCTAATGCACATCTAATAAAATGTGCTGATACGTAAAATCCTAAACAAATATTTAATGAAGAACTATAGGTGTAAGCCATAATGCCAGAGGAAATGATGGCAGAGTGATATCATACACAGTCCTTTTCTTACTTGGTTAAATTTGGTTGGCCAGACACACAAGTAACCATTCAAACAATAAAGGATAATGTTATTTCCTATCCACAGACTCTGATCTTCCTGCTCTGATGCCAGGGCAATGAATGGCCTTTCATATCAGGTCCTAAATCAGAGTATTGGGTGCTGCAAAGTCGGCTTCGTTTCCTTAACCCAAGTATATGATGCATTGGAAATCCTATAGTTTCTACCATGTTGGTATACCTTTTATATCTGACTCCTCCTTCCACTTACATCCTTTTTTCATCATTTACCTTACCAGGAGACTGATTTTTTTTTACCCCCCAAATTAAATCGTGATTCTATTATGTCCTGCCAGTAAGTCTGCACTTACCTATGGAATACAATCTTAGCTCTTCCCATTGGTACCAAGAGCCCTCATGGTCTGGTGCCACTCAATTCTCTTGCTTCTTTCTCCTAGTACTTCCTGCCCAACTCCCTCCCCCGCTCCCTTTCAGCCACATCAACATGCCTGAGGTTTCTGAACATTATGGCTGCTTTGTTCATTCTGCTTTGACTGACCAGCTATTTAAATGGCATTAACCGGGGCGCCTGGGTGGCGCAGTCGGTTAAGCGTCCGACTTCAGCCAGGTCACGATCTCGCGGTCCGTGAGTTCGAGCCCCGCGTCAGGCTCTGAGCTGATGGCTCGGAGCCTGGAGCCTGTTTCCGATTCTGTGTCTCCCTCTCTCTCTGCCCCTCCCCCGTTCATGCTCTGTCTCTCTCTGTCCCAAAAATAAATAAAAAAATGTTGAAAAAAAAAAAAAAATTTAAATGGCATTAACCCCTGCTTTGGGGTCATTCCTTTTATTATTATTGTCATTGTCATTATCATTATCCAACAAATATTTACTGAAGACCTAGTACGTGCCAGATTCTGGGATAAGTCTTGGAAATAAAACAAAACAAACAAACAAACAAACAAAAACACAAATCACTTGCACTGCAAGTGCAACACTGCAACAGTCAAGGAGCTCACCATCTTGAAGCCAATAGTGACATTCATCCTATAGTCATGACCTTAGCAGGAACCCAGCTCCTGCCCTTCTTTATATCACACTTTTATATATTTCCCAATTATCTTATTTTACACTCAAAAAAGATGTAAAAATCAATGAATGAATTAATATCATCAATGTACACTCTCAAAGAAACAGTAAAATTAACAGCTTGAAATAATTCCACTTTGAAAAAGGGACTATTTTGAACATTTACAAACGACAACTTAATAAAAAGACAAAGTTCTAGCCAGATAAATGTAGAGATGACCCTTGACAATACCACAGTGAAGGGCGATTGAAAACCTGTATAGAACTTTGACACCCCAAAAACTTAACTACTAAAAGCATGCTGTTGACAAGATAGCCTACTGATAACATAACATTCAGTTAACACATATTTTGTTTCTTTTATGTATTGTATACTGTATTCTGAAAATAAAGTAGAGAAAAGAAAATGTTATTAAGAAAATACTAAGAAAAATGCATTTGCAGTATTGCACTGTATTTCTCAAAAAATATAAAGCATGTAGAAATGGATCTGTGCACATTAAACCCATGACGTCCAAGGTTCAGCTATATACAGCACAGGGGAAAATTAAATGGAGAATCATGTAACCTGAAAAATTATGGAAATAAAAAGCACAGAGAAATTAACGAGTTTCAAGTAACTGTTTCTTTCGTGATTAACCTCTTTAAAGCTTGTTTACATTATTAATTTACTAACGATAACTACTTCTCATAAAGAATACAAGGGTTTACTCCATCTACCCCTGTGTAGAATTACTTATCAGAGGCATAGAAATTAATCCAATATTATGTTCCACAAAAACGGATTTCAGGGGCGCCTGGGTGGCTCAGTCGGTTAAGCATCTGACTTTGGCTCAGGTCATGATCTCACGTTTGTGGGTTCGAGCCCCATGTCAATTGTGTGTCTCCCTGTCCCTCCCATGCTCACACTCTCTGTGACCCTCAAAAATTAATCAACATTAAGAAAGAAAGAAAGAAAGAAAGAAAGAAAGAAAGAAAGAAAGAAAGAAAGAAAGAAGGAAAAAAAGAACACAGCACAAATCAAATTGCTCTGAGGTGACTTACAGCATCAACAAATAAAACTTGAGGGCTTACAACCTGCCAGGTACTGAGCTCAGTGGTAGGCACTGCCATCTAATAATTTACCCTGAGCCCTACCTTCAGTAGAACATTCAAAATTACAGATTAGGTTTAGATTCTGTGTCCTGAGATTATTATGTTCCTCAGTAAAAACTCTTTTGAAGGGTGAAGTACAAGGAAGGATAGTGTTGCAAAAAAAAAAAAAAAAGTGACAATTCAAATGTGTTTTCTGTAGAATCTGAAACTGTATGCCCCATGATATAACCAGATTGTACATATTAAACATTTCTTTCAATGTTATTTTTAGTACAACTTTATAGCTGATAGATATGGAAAATACTGTGTCAGCCACTATGTTCAGTGTGTGTGTGTGTGTGTGTGTGTGTGTGTGTGTGAGAGAGAGAGAGAGAGAGAGAGAGAGAGAGAGAGAGAAAGAGAGATGGAATCAATTATTCAGGAACCTCCTTTCTTATTCTTCAAATGCCTATTATTTGCTAACTCTTGATCAAAAAGTCAAAAAGAGAAATGAGAGCAGATTTCCTTCCTTCCCACCAAATAGTGTTTCTCCTAGAAATTGATAAAACCAGGCACAATGAGATAGTTATATGATATTAGAACCATTGCTATTATCTGAATGTGAGGACTACATGATTCATGTATTGATTCATGAATTGAAGCATCTGAGAGGCTTGGGAGAATTTAATGCCTTTTCATTTGGAAGAGATAAAGAAGATGGTAAAAGATCAAAAGGAAATTTGCTAATTTGGGCTAAGAAAATGGCAGAATAAAGGTGAAGAAAAGAAAAGGAAGAATGGTGCAAATACAACAGAGAGAGAAGAGGGAAATAAAAAACAACGAGATAAATCTAGGGTTCATGTCCTGACTCTGATGTCACACATTCATAGAGATAGAGGCCCCAGTTCACAGATGCGGAGATAGAGGCATTTATAGAGATTTATAGCTATAAATCTCTACTTTATTCTCACCCCCTTATGGCAAAATGAAATACCAATAATATATAGTAAATATTCCTTTTGGGGCACTGGGTGACTCAGTCAGTTAAGAGTCTGACTTTTGGTTTCGGCTCAGGTCATGATCTCATAGTTCATGGGTTTGGGCCCCATATCAGGCTCTCTGCTGTCAGTGCAGAGCCCTCTTTGGATCCTCTGTCTCCCTCTCTCTCAGCCCCTCTCCAGCTCACTCTCTGCCTCTTTCTGTCCCTACCCTCTACCTTTCAAAAAATAAACATTTAAAAAATCAATAAGGAAGGAGGTAAATAAACAAATATTCCTTTGGGGCCCATATCCCCTCTACCAAATACAAGGCTCTGTATAGAGTTCTTTACATTTTAGTCACCACATGCCATGACTTCTTCCAAATCAATATCAGACTTGATCAATACTTCATTGTACATGAATTGTATATAGTTTCTAAGGATTTCAAATCAATTAGAAAGTGGGTAGGTGATCCTCACCTAACATAAATTCACATGGAAGATAAAGATAAAATAGTTTTTTAAACCATCTTACTGAAGCTGTGTGATTAATTGAAACTATGTAAATTTCTTCTCTTCGAACTGTCATGCTGTTTTCCTAGCCTCACCTGGAACTGAGAAGATGCATCGCATGAGACAGCAATTGGCTTTTTTGGCTGTTGTTGCATAATACGTCTCAAATCATAATACTACTTGCACTTGCATTTAATAAGCGTAAGAACTATTCCCATCAGCTACATATTCAAAATGTCATTGTATCTACCCTTTCTCCTTTTATGATAACTTTAACAGAAAAACGAAACAGGCAACAAATTTTCTGGTATTCATATGACACATAATTGACAATTATGTTAATGGAGTTAATTTACTGCATAAGGCTTAATGATGTTCAGTGTACCAATTCAAAATCCAGAACAAAAAGTTTCTACAACTCCTCTGACGTCACGTACAGTCAGACTAGCAGTGCCATCACATCAACATCACGATCATCTATCATTACTGTCATCATGACTCCGGTCAATCAAATTCACCAGGTCTGAAATAACAAAGTCTACCCCTATAAGAAAGCTTTCAATTTACCTTACTTGTCGATATATATAGTCCAAGAAAAAGTATAATGGTAAGTTATTTGAAAATCTGAATGATAACATGACTGAAGTGATGAAAAATAATTTTGAAAGATACCTTTCACAATCTGTCAAGCATAATAACACGGAAGTAATATTTGTCTTCGGGTCTTCTCAGCTGTGCTATCTTCATTTTCTCCCCTCAATCTGAAATCATAAACTCTCCAGGGACGCCTGAGTGGCTCAGTCAGTTAAATATCCGCCTGTTGATTTCAGCTCAGGTCATAATTTCACGGTTTGTGGGTTTGAGCCCCATGTCGGGTTCAGTGTTGGCAGTGTGGAGCCTGCTTCAGATTCTCTCTCTCCCTTTTTCTCTACCTCTCCTCCACTAGCTCTCTCTCTTTCTCTCTCTTTCTCGAACAAATAAACTAAAAAATGAGTAAAATTATAAGCTATCCCTGCTTAGATGCTTCTCTTCATCACCTTCGCGACATCACTTACATGCATCTATTGGGGCTACACACAATAGATGTTAAGTAGTGCTGTTAACAATCCTTTATTGTCTTATCCGTTTCCCACACTAGACTGTCAAATCTTTCAGGGCCAGAACCTAGTTAAATTCGTGACATCCTCTGTGTTGCCCACCAAAAGCTGAATCCCTGTAACTACTTAATTCCAGAGTTCTGATTATATTTCAGGTGTGACATCATATGCTGTGTTATCTAGGGAAGGGTAATAGTTCTCCTGGTCGAGGGTGAACCATGGATTATAGCTAAACATTTTAATTCCCTTGTGTTTCCAGTGATTGCTTTAGGCATATGTGTTAGACACAGCACTGGCCAAAGAGAAGTGAGGGGAAACCTTTTGGGTGGCTTCTGGAAAAGGTTTATTAAACTTTTAAAAAAGAATCAAGGAGGAGGTGACCACTGTCCTTTTTCGGGAACTTTGGAGACTACATGTCATGTCTCTAACTGCGGAAATGATTTTGTAACCGTAAAGAGAGTTTCCTAGAGATGCTAAGGACAGGAAAAAAACTGGTTTCTTGCTTATATTCATTATGATATTAATTATATCTGTTGAACCACCATTTCTGGAGTTACATGTCTTCTTGGCATGTAAGATAATTGATGTTTTTTGGTTGTTAAAGCCTGATTGGTTGGAGTTTTCTGACATTTGCAATCCAAGGTCTCCTCTTTTTAAAAACTTTTTAAAAACTTTTTAAAAACTTTTTAAATGTTTATTTATTTTTGAAAGAGAGAGAGTGAGCAAGGGAGGAGTACAGAGAGAGAGAGAGAGAGAGGATCCGAAGCAGGCTCTGCACTGTTGGAACAGAGCCCGATGCGGGGCTTAAACTCGTCAACTGTGAGATCATGACCTGAGTTGAAGTCAGATGCTGAATCAACTGAACCACTGAAGTGCCCCTCAAATATTTTAAATGAATAATTAACTCTGGTTTCAATGCAGAAGGTAAATACCAAACAGAAAAAATTTATAAAAGTATCATCTGATGCATAATACAACCACTTTGTAGGATTTCTGAAAAAGCAACTGCCATATCAACTTTCAATATTCAAGGGTCTAGCAGGTCTAATGTATGACAAAGATGATGGGTTGAATCTCCAAGGATTTTGCCTTATTAACAATATATTTCTAGAGTAGGGAAAGAAAATAGCAGAATATTCAATTTATGTTCCTTCATATTTGCAGTACTGAATGTAAGGCACAAGTTAAATGTAAAAAGAAATCTAACTTACTATTTCTATCTTGATTTAGATACGAAAGTATAAAACATTAAAAGTTCCTTATAAAGTTCCCTTCTTGACATTCAGATTTAATGAATACTCTCTTGATTCTTAATAGTGTGGTTCATTTTTCAAATAAAGAGCCCGGAGTCATAGAGAGCACCAGGTGAGGAAGGATATTACACCAAGTTCTTCACAAAGGAAATATTGCACACTGCTCATATCAGCTTTTTTTTCCTGTCAAATGTCATCATCTTTCTAGATTATTACCAAGCAAAAAGAGCCTGTTGATGTGACAGACAGCATTGAAATGTTTGCAGCCAGAGGCTAAGTAGGAAATTGACAATACACAGGTGTAAGAAACAGCTTTGTGATTTCTATGCAAATCTGTCTATCCCACATGAGTTTATTAATCAAATCATTATTTTTGTCAGGTCCCCCATGAGTTCCCTCAAAGTTTTCAAAAACAAATGATCAAAGATAACCAGAAAAAAAGTCAGGTAGAATGATTTGACCAGAAATAAAATATATAGGACTACAATATTCCCCTAAAGACAACATTTTCCTCTGGCTAAAGATATAAACAAAAATCTGTCAATACTTATAACTCTCTTATTTTGCATGAAAAGGAAGGAGCTAATGAATAATTAAAGCTTCAAGTGTTCATATATTTTGACCCATGGATTCTATGACAGGAAAGCAATTCAAAATTATTAGTGCAGAAAAACCATTTTTAGTAAGATGTTCATTACTACATTATAATAAAAACACTTTACCATCAAAATACTTGTCAAATGGTGAGTGATAGGGCCCAGAAATTCTTGTGAGACTGTAAATTTGCTGAGTACAAGAACCATTTCCATATTCCCCACCTCCCATTCTTAGCACATTGCCTGGTACGGAGAAAATTCTCAGGAATCATGATCCATTCACTCACTTGTACATTCTACTTACTCATCCAACAACCAGGTATCAAGCCTTCCATTCCTTCCATGAATCACACCAGCCACTGGGGATACAAGGAAGAAGCAATTGTGTCTTCAAGGGATTATTGTTGGTGATGGAGTTGGGGAAGAAAAACAGGACACGTAAATGCTGAGATTGAATGCTCCTGCTCTGCAGGTGTCTGCTGGTTGTTTATGGAGTAGTGAAAAACATGTTTTTTGTTTAGTTTTACCAATGGAAATAAACAGAAAAGTATTAAAAGTTAAAGTAAAAAAAAAAAAAAAAAACGGGTAGAATTCATTTAACTTCAAAGAAAAAAAGGAAGTCACTGATGCTGCCTGAGAAGACGGGCCACATAGGTGAGAAGACAGATCCCTGCTGGTCACAAAGTCAGCAAAGTTGAGGGATTTGAGGAGTTGGATGAAAAAGGAGCCCAACAAATACTCGTTGAATAAGTGGAGCAAGAACGTGGGAGAGGATGGTGATGGAGAAGAGGCTTCTAGAGCGGCCCATTTGGCATTGCCATTTCCTCCCGTCGGAATACTTCCTGATATGCTTGTTACTAGGTACTCCTGCTTTTTCTTCTTCTTTAAATTTTTTTAATGTTTATTTATTTTTGAGAGAGAGAGAGAGAGAGCATGAGCTGAGAGGGGCAGAGTGAGACAGAGACAGAGAATCTGAAGCAGGCGCTAGTCTCCAAACTGTGGGCACAGAGCCCGACATGGGACTCGAATCCACAAACTGCGAGACCGTGACCTGAGCTGAAGTTGGACGCTCCATCTACTCAGTCACTCAGGCGCCCCTCTCCTGCTTTTTCTTTTTAGTTTGTGATAGAGATGCAGATGAACCGTCTTCTGGGCTGGCTGATAGCTGCTGCTGCTAACACCTAGAGCCAGTTCACTGTTAAGAAACATGCCAGGGGCATGGCAGGTTGGAGGGAAGCAAGATGGCTTCGGGGTCTACACTCCAGAAGGAAAGAAGGTCTATATGAGTAAAGCAGTATTATAGAAACACTCCCCTGCTATTCTCTTTACTCTTCATCTGAAAGGGGGTTGGAAAGGGGCAACAGGAGTCAATTAAAAAAAAATAGTGCATTTTCTGGAACGTTCACAGGTAAAGAATAATAAAGAAAAAACCAAACAGTTTCATGTACTTTGATTTTCATACATCACCTCTGCTTTCACATTTTTTTTGCTTTGTTTTGTTTTTAACATAAGAAGAATAGGATAGTACAAGACGATCTGGTACTGGCTCAGAAATGAAATCGTAGAACATGTCTACATACCATGTAGAAATTGAAAGTGTAGAATTTAGAACATATTAACATACAACATTCCTCAATGGAAATCATATTAAATATTCTATGAAGTATTATCATAAATATGAATATATTCATTTAATTTTCACTTATGAATGCCTTTGATAAACACTCACTTATAGCTTACTTATTACTCAATTATGTCATAAATAGAATATATGCAGGTGGATGTTTATGTATTTTACAGTGAGTCACAAAAGATATAAATATCAAAGAGTGAAATCAAAGCAGCTTCCATGGGCTCTTCCTCAGTATTTTGTTTACACATAATAAAGCCCTATAATTTATTTTAAAGGCAAGGCATTCAGCGTTCAATAGTTTAACAAGGTTGGTGCTTTCAGATTAGACACAGGAAACCAACTGCTCTATCCCACAGCACAGGCCAATTCAGGCAAAACTAAGTATTTTTATTAAAACATTTGCCTCCTCAGAGACTAAATCAGTTCCAGTTACATATGTTATACTCTGTACTTCTATGTTTGATTTTAATAAAACTTCTAGGGACACCTGGGTGGCTCAGTCACCTGACTCTTGATTTGAGCTCAGGTCATGATCCCAGGATCATGGGATTGAGCCCCATGTCGGGCTTCAGGCTGCCACCTAAGATTTTCTCTCTCTTGGGGTGCCTGAGTGGTTCAGTTGGATAAGCAACCGACTTTGGCTCAGGTCATGATCTTGTTGTTGGTGGGTTCGAGCCCCAAGTCAGGCTCTGTGCTGACAGCTCAGAGCCTGGATCCTGCTTCAGATTCTTTCTCTTGCGCGCTCTCTCTCTCTCTCTCTCTCTCTGCCCCTTCCCCAGTCATGCTGTCTCTCTCTGTCTCTCAAAAATAAACAAACATTAAACAAAATTTTTTTAAAGATTTTCTCTTTCTCTCCCTCTACCCCTTTCTCCCACTCACGCTGTCTCTAAAATAAAATTAATTAAAAAAAATTCTAACAAGTTGTTCAACATTTATCATCAAATATAATAACACATGCCATTTATTTATTTGGGAATTTACTTTAGTGGACTTAATATTGGTATTTCATGTAATATTATGCATATTTAGCATAAAGAAAAAAATTGATTGCCTGAAGAAACAAGATATTCAGTCAGAAAGGTACTTTTATAATTGTGTTCTAATCATAATGTATGTAAAGCCAATTCATGCGGGCACTAGAAAGACCATAGGTCGTGAAAATGTATCACATTTTTGGCCAAAGGACAGTTTTCTCACGTAATCTGGGCTTTAATATAGGAAAACTGTGTAGAAAAAGATTAGTTGCTATAGTCAAGGTGTGTTTGAGTAGTTTTATATTTTTCTAAATGTGTTCTTATTTATTGTAGAGTTATATACTTAAGTGTTACAGTTTTCATACTTTCCATATTCTATGAATTCAACCAACTATTTATCTCAAAATTTTAACACATGCCAGAAAGAAAGAAGGAAGAAGGAAATAAAGGGAACAAAGGAAGGAAAGGAAGAAAATGAAAGGAAAACTGGAAAAAAGGAAGGAAGCAAGACAGAAAGAACACACACTACCAACACAGTTGAGGGAAAAAAAAAATACTCAATAGAAAGCCCAACTTATAGGTATGACCCACTGTGGGGCTGTGAGAATGTGGGTAAGCCACTGAATCAATATCTTTTGCATTCAGATTTTTCATCCATAATATCAATGGTTTAATTACATGGGCTTTAAATTCAGATATTCCAAGATTAAAGATTCTGAATTCCCATTTCCCAACTCAGAAATACATACTATTTCTGAGTTGATACCACAGTGGGAGGAAATAGATTAAAACAAGTAAACAAGTAATTAAAAGAATTGTAATTGTGGCAGGTAGAATAAGGTCTCCATAAAGATGTCCATATTCTAATTCCAGGAATATATTATTACAGTATCATATTATAATTATTTTATGTATTGATTTTATAATTTTTAAATGGGGAGCTAGAAACATCATGAAATTAATGCTGAGTCATTTTTTTTTTTTTTTTTGAGAGAGAGAGAGAGATCACGTAAATGTGTGCACCATTGGAGAGGGGCAGAGATAAAAGAGAGAAAGAATCTTAAGCAGTCTTCATGCCCAGAAAGGAGCCAGACCCAGGACTCCATCCCACAAACCGTGACATCATGACCTGAACCAGAATCAAGAGTCAGACGCTTAACCAACTGAGCCACCCTGGCACCCTATTAATGCTGAATCTTTTTGTATTTAGCATTTCTTGTTTATGCTACAAAAAGATAATTACCCTATATACCTGCAAGCATTTCTAGATTGGTCAGGACATTTGTTTTCTGGCCCATGAAAGGCAAGTTATAAAGTATGGAGTATTCATAGATTGTAGGTATATTTTTGTAACTGGGTTAAAGAATATATTTTCTTTCAATTGCTTCTTTTTTGAGAGAGCACGAGCGAAGAAGGGGAAGAAGGAGAGGAAGAGAGAGAATTTTAAACAAGTTCCACACTTAGCGCAGAGCCTGCCTTGGGGCTCTATCTCACAACCACGAGATCATGATATGAGCCAAAACCAAGAGTCAGATGCTTAACCAAGTGAGCCACCCAGGTGCCCCAAGAATATATTTTCAAGAGCCTGAAAGTATCCCAGCCAGGACTTATCCACGGAGCACTGATACAGAGTAAGAAGCTCATCAATAAGAAAAAAAAGCAAAAGCAAAAGTGTAAGACCATACATGTGGTTGAATGAAAGTTCACCACTCAGCACCCTTTTCTCTCACTTCAGCCCCAGGAGGGACTCCATGGAGTGACAGTGCTGGCCCCTGTCTGCTGGCCCCTCATTCTCCCCGGAGAAACTTCAATGATCTTGAGGTGAATTTGTAAGCATGGATCGCACTTGGCTCAGCCCAGTCCTCTTTGCAGGTGTTTCTGCTGTAGACAGGATTCTCAGATTCTCTCCTGAGCACTACAGGGTTTGCACCTGAAACACAAGCCAGTCTTTGTCTGGCACTGCTTCAGACTCGGGAGCGGAGTCTTTTGAATGCAAAAGAGATATACCTGCAGGACCACAGGCCCAGACCCCCAACCTCCCTTTGGAGCACTAATCATGGTGACCTGTCGATATCCTTAAGTTGAACCTGTGTGGAAATCTCAAATGGTCCCTAACACAGGGGCAAAGAGGAGAAATATGTGTTGTGTGCCCTAAACCCTGACCAACAGCATGTTTGATATGTTATACTTTTCCATTCATGTATTCAGTCTTCACTCAACCAGTATTTGAGCACGAGCAAGTGAAAAAGACAGACATGATTACTATTCTCACTGAGTTAATATTCCAGTGGGAGGAAACAGCTAAAAACAGGTAAACAAGTACATAAAATGATTGTAGTTGTGGTGGGCTGAAATAACAGCCTTCCAAAAATGTCCACATCCTGATTGCAGGAATCTATGAATAGGTTAGGTTACACAGAAAAGGGGAATTAAGATTGCAGACGAAAAACAAATTGCTCATCAACCAAACTTGAGATGGGAAATCACTTCGCATTGTCCAGATGGGCTCCCTGTACTCATGAGAGTCTATTAAATGGGGAAACAGGAGACAGAAAAGCCAATGTTCATGTGGCCATGGGCATGGTCACAGCATGTAGGACAAACATACCTGGCCATGGCTTGCTTTGCGGATGAATGAGTCATGAACCAAGGAATGTAGGCTGCTTCTACAAGCTGAGAAAGGCAAAGGAATCTGCCTCTAGAGCCTCCACAAAGGAACACAGCGCTGCTGACTCCTTGATTTTAGACCAATGAAGCCCATTTCAGATTTGTGATTACTAGAGATAGAATACATGTGTGCTGTTTTAAGCCATTAAGTTTAGGGTCATGTGCTGTGGCAGCATGGAAATAAATATACTCGTACTAAGTGCTCTGGAGACATCTGTACCTTTTTTTCTTTTTTTTAAACCTTTATTCATTTTTGGGAGACAGAGTGAGGCAGAGCGCAAGCGGGGGAGGAGCAGAGAGAGAGGGAGACACAGAATCTGAAGCAGGCTCCAGGCTCCAAGCTGTCAGCATAGAGCCCGGTGCAGAGTTCAAACCCACTGACTGTAAGATCATGACCTGAGCTGGAGTCAGACACCCAACCGACAGAGCCACTCCGGCACCCTGAGACATGTGTACTCTTAATGAGACTGAGCATACCTGGGAGAAGATGGGCGAGCTATCATGCACTGCCTGTCATTATGATGTTTATATGATTACGAAGACATTGGGGAGAACTAATCAAGGTTCAAGGAATTGAGCTATGTATCCAAGTAAGTGATATCCCATCCCTCTGTAGTCTGTTTACTTTTAAAAGTTTATTCTTCTACAATTTGATAATAAATTATATTTTAAAAATAAAAATAAATAAATAAGTTTATTTTTCTCAAAAACTCAAATTCTGTAGCTCATTTGAAGCAATCACCTCCAAGAACAAAGCTGTACAGGGAAATGTAAACTATAAATCTTCCTTCCAAAACACGCACTGGAAAACTTCATTGCAAAGATCTTGTTATTTATATTATGATCTCTGGAAGAACCTGTAATTCACCCTCTATTATCACCAGAGAAAAAGTATCCTTACATCAAGACAACCGTGGTATTTCTTAATTTCTGTTTGCTTCTAGAAGGACAAAAATACTACAGGTTCAAAACCTTTCAATGTATCAATTTGTAGCACACCATTGTGAAATTGAAAACATACTATCACCAAAACTAATGTTGTTTAAATCAGGCCACTCTGCTTGTGAGATCAAAGGGTTATAATCAAAGGGTTCTATGTGGATAGTTGGTGTTTATAAAAGTTGTTTCTTTTGAGTAAACACTTTTCCAGAAAGAGATGATCATATGTAATATTAGATACAATTATGAGCATCTTTACAAGGAATGCCAAAGACTGAAAATAAAAGCAGAAGATATTTGGACCAATCATCCAATTCTCCCCTGAAGAATCTCACTGCAAAGTAGGAGCATCATTTGCAGATGATCAATTAAGAAGGGCCTGTGGATTCCAATAACTAAAGGTTAATTCACACTAAATGTGTTTGATAGGCCCATGTACCTTCTTTAACTCTGCTATTTCCCCCAAACTCTTAAAAAATTGAAGCGGTGCTTGTACATGTTGCCTAATTCTGGTATCCTTTTGAAATAGACATGTTTCCTACACACCCACAATAATCTTCCTCCTTGGGTTCAAAGTCCTTGAAAATGGCTGCTTGTAGCTCATAAAATTCCAAGTGTTTCCTTTCCATTTTCCACTCTACCTGCTCAATAATAATAATAATTCTTAAATAATAGCATTTTTAATTTCTCCTGAGGATTACCAGAATCTTGGCATATTCAAGCAAAAATATTCTGAAGCTAATCCTAAGGAAACCATTGCCTGACACTTAAAATCCAACCAGGAGTTCATAACTACTATTATAAAAGAAAATGACCCTTTTTTCACAGAAAAAAAGCTGGTAATCCCAATTCTCTGGAAAAGTTGAGATAAATAACTGATAGCCATGATTAGAGCACTTGGCTGTAATTTTCTATGCTTTTGATGCATTTATTGTCCAAAAAAAGGTGTGTGGGGGGGATTGTTTTGTCTTTCATCTATCCTAAGATTAAAACCTAGGAAGAATGAGCAACTTTTCTTACAGTACTGGGAAAACTTTTCTTATAGACTGGGAAAGATGAAGGTGTCAATAGCCCTGGCACTTAATTCAAAAAGAGATTTCACTGAGGGGGTAAGAGGTGTCTTTCCCTGTCATCAAAAACCCTGAAAGAAACATGGTTGTCTTTTGACAAACTATAAATCAAGAGTAATGTTATTAAAGTGAAAACCGTTAAATATTTTCAGGGATGCTAATCCTGTGCCGACAAACTTCAATGTTTCCTTCCATTCTTAGAAGTGAAAAGCAAGCTGTGCCTCAGTTAAGCATCCAACTTTGGCTCAGGTCATGATCTCACGGTTTTTGAGTTCGAGCCCTGCGTCTGGCTGTGTGCTGACAACTCACAGCCTGCTTCGGATTCTGTCTCCCTCTCTCTCTGCCCTTCCCGAGCTCATTCTCTCTCTCTCTCAAAAATAAATAAACATTATTTTTTTTTTAAGAAGGAAAAATGTAATCAGTATCCAATTGGGAAGAAGACTTGAGTCTCCCTGGGCTGTTGGCTTACAACCTGCCACAGGAATGTGAATTTTCGGGCTCAGATGATGCTTTTCCAGCTGCAAAGCCTTATTAGGATCTGCAACAGAATGGCCCCTTACCCTTGTGGGCCCCTGACAACCTTGTTGCTTTCCAGATTTGAGTGAAGTAATCTCCCTTTATTAATAGTTGTTTTCCTGAACTTTCCTTCTTTTCTTCTTCCCCTTATCACAAATGGTGCCTAACTCCTAAGTACCACACATGATTGTCATGTAAGAGGCAACAAGGGAAAACTCTTCAAGCTGTTTCACAAACACTCCAAGAGAATCATGTGCAGCCCATAAGAAGTCTTTATTAGAAATGTAGAACACGACAGGCAGGCACATGACATGGCTCTTGCCTTATAGTTGCATCTGCTTTTAAGTCCATGAAATACTCAGATTGGTGAAATCTAGAGAACGGGGAGCAAATGATAGTTTTAGATGAACAAAACTTCTTTAGACATGATTGTTTCCCTTAAGGGGCTGGAGAGCTTCAGGAAATGATTTAAGAATGCAAGCTTTGACAATTCCCGTGTGCCCAGGGTCCTCCCTTTGCTGGGATTTTGACAAGGCTGAAGAGTATATTGGGAAGGGGTGTCTGGGTGGCTCAGTCAGTTGAGCGTCCAACTTCAGAGAAGGGCATCATGTCGCAGTTCTTGAGCTCAAGCCCCACGTGGGGCTCTGTGCTGACAGGTCAGAGCCTGGAGCCTGCTTCGGATTCTGTGTCTCCCTCCCTCTCTGCCCCTCCCCCAATCATGCTCTGTCTCTCTCTGTCTCAAAAATAAATAAACGTTAAAAAAATTATGTTGGGAAATAACACCGGTTTGGGAGCAGATCAGGATTATGGTCAAGTCAAAACTTCACAGCTTAACAGCTGGGAGACTGAGGGTAAATAAACACATGCAAGCCCCAGTGTCTTTGTATCAAGAGTAATAAACATTTACCTGAAAGACGATCAAGATAGGCTCAACTTCCCCTCAACTTTTCACAGGTTTCTTCCTGACCACAGGATACAGACCTCCCTTTTAGAAGAGCATTTACTTTCCACAACAACTTGCAGTTACAAACCCTTTGAGGTGCAAAACTTCTCTCAGTCTCTTGCTGGTTTTACAACTCAGGCATATCTTTCTCAACCTAGAGGCATCCTTCTGAACAATAACCATCAAGAAAGAAACCACCTGTGCCCCTATCTTTCGCTCTCTGGACGTGGAGGGGGGTGGTGAGGGGGGAACCTAGTTTCAATAAGCACCAAATAGCAAAAACACGAGGTCTCACCACACTGACCAGTGTTCCCAGGTGAAGGTCCTCCACTAGCTCATCAGCGTGCTGAAAACTCATCTGCCTTTTCAGTTCATACATTTCAGACTTTTCCTCTGTTAGAGTCTTGACCCCTACTGCGGTTGTCTTGAACAAAGTCCTCCCTGTCTATTAAACCTATACAGTGCAATTTTTTCTTTGCCAAGAGTTGTTATAGAGATGAAATAAAACAGCATATGTAAGATCCCCAATGTGGTTGCTTATTAAACGTTACCTTCTCTCTGTCTTCCTCTCTTTCAAAGCACACCATTCTTCTCTGACTAGAGGTCCCTGAAAATCCCAAATAGCTCTTTTCAAAGATCAGGTATAGTGTTATGATAGTGCAGTTAAACAACTGAAGAAAAAAAAAAAAAGTCCTGAGTGTGTGTGTTTATGGAAGAACAGATTCAAGGAATCAAACAAGCAAGTTCCACTTGCAGTATCTGCTCAGCGGGCTTGGAGGGCCCACACATTAGCACCAGTAACGATGATTGGGCTTTGACAGGTGCATACTGATCAGAGGACCCGAAAGGTCTCCAGCCTCAGTGCACTGCCACCAATACCAGAATCCAAGTAGAGAGGACACCTCTCTAAAGCCAAACACCAAGTTTCATCTTCAGGAACTAAGATCACAAAGCAAGAACACTGGAGTGCCCTCACACCTCGAAGGCTTGTGGCTGACACGCTCACCAACATTAAATGTAAAATCTCCAAGTACCGTTCACTATTCTAGATGTGCTCCAGAGTTAAACCAAAGAAACCCTTCTTCCCAGTTGCTCTCTGAGTTAGAAAAGAATAAAGTCCAAGTCACTTGCAGTTCAGTTTTCATAAATTTAAAAACGGTCTCCTCTCTTTTTATTCTCTAGTGGGATCACCCCCTAAGCCTGTTTAGAGCCATTTCTATCTCCACTTCAATTAGTTGCTTTTCTCTGAACTTTGCCACGTGACTATTAAAGGGGAATGATGAAAGATACAATGAGAATTTTAAAATCAAAGTGCTTTTTCAAAGATGCCTCTTCTGTTAGGCAATAAGCAATCAATGACATACTGAGATCTTCTCTGTTGGAATATTTAATGATTTTTTTAGATTGAGATGTTTTACTCCTTTTTTCTATCCACAACATCTTATGACAGGCTTCAGTTCAAATTTATTACCTGGCAATATTTATTTCTAAGAGTAATTAATTATCACAGGGTCAGAAAAGGGCATTGCAAATTATTTATAGTCGCTGCTATCTTTGATACTTAATACAGAATTTGAATATGTGTAATGATTATGTGTTCTTACTTATGTCCTGAGTGTCAAAAAAGGAGACTTACTTCCTTAGCCAAAGAGCACCACACACACACACACACACACACACACACACAAAGGAATAAAGACAAATTTCAAGTTTGTTAAAGCTAGTGTGAAAAATATAAGCTGATTGTAAAAGATAAACACAATTACTAGAATATATAATTTGGGGGAGGTTATGAAGAATGTTTTCTAAACTTTGAAAATTGACTTCTACTTTCTTTACATAAAAATGAAAGAGGGGTGCCTGGGTAATTGAGTGTCCAACTCTTGATCTCGGCCCAGATCATGATCTCAAAGTTTGTGAGTTCCAGCCCCATGTCGAGCTTGGACAGCACGGAGCCTGCTTGGGATTCTCTCTCTCCCTCTCTGTCCCTCCCCTACTCGCATGTGCTCTCCCTCAAAATAAACAATAAATCAATGAAAGTGATAGACACTTGAAATTTGTTTAAAGCACGTGTGGAAAATACCAAGATAATTTATTACAATGGACATGAGTTGTGGAAAAGTAGAAACTGAGGGAGGTCATAAGAATATAAGATTTCTGACAATGTCAGAACATTATATTGGATACTTTACATTAAAGTTACCATTAACAATATGAATAACAGCTGACTGATAATGAATTATTGTCATAAAATTAGAGTAATGGTCTATAGTCATAATAGGTTTAGAATTTCTGATACCTAAGTATATTACTAATACTTAAGCAGTATTCTTAAAACTTACACAACTAAACTTTTGGTTTTTGTCACAATTTAATGTTAAATTTTACTTTTAACTTCTTGAAATAGATGTTAACCCAGGGAATCACAGAAACTTTGAGCGGTAAGAGAATTCACAGAAACCATATATTGGCCACTTTAAATTTACCTTAAAGGGATCTCTAGCTGAGGGATTAATTACCTTTTTTTAACACTGCATTCACTGAAATGAGATTTTAATGCTCCACTTAAACTTTTTAAAAAGTAGATTTCTAAATATATTCCTGTCTCTTCCTCCTATGCAAAACAAAGATGTAAATAGGCTCCCTAAGTACTGATTTCATACTATTGCCATTAGGATACAATAATTAATACCAGATGTACCTTTTTATTGTTCACTATTATTCAGAGATTTTTAATCATGATGACGTCCTGGAATCACATGGGTAATTTTAAAATCTTAAAATCCACTGATGTTTGGGCCCACCAGGAGGAGATTCTGATTTAATTGGTCCAGGATGGGGCTCAGGGAGTAAAACTTCCCGGGTGATTATGATGTCTAGTCAGCACTGACATCCACACTGGCATATCCGGCCAAGCAAATGAGTATCCTGAGATCTAAAATATTCCTCAGCACAGTGGTGCTCTAGTTTCTATACCATAAAATGCTAAGAATTTTTAGAACATATATTCTCAGATTTCTTCATCTCTCCATCTGGAAAAGAAAGACAGGTTCTCTTGGGTGCAATCAGTACCACTCTTTTATAGGAACCCTGTACTCTTTCAGACTTGCAACCCACCCCTAGGCCAAAAAGGGGAAAAAAAGGAACTCATGCCAACAAAGTCCATTGCCTATGCTCATAGAAACCTTGCCCCCCATCACCACCCATTTCCAAGATCCAAGGTCAGACGAAAATTCTGTTTTCCACAGCACAATCCCCCCAGAACCTACAAGTGCCACCACCTTCATAGGGGTTTGCTACCTCTCCTCCTTCTTTAAGAAGCTTTTTTTCTGGGGTGCCTGGGTGGCTCAGTTGGTTGTCTCACTCTTGATTTCAGCTCAGGTTGTGATCTCATGGTTTGTGAGTTCCAGACCCACAATGGGTTCTGTGCTGACAGTGTGGAGCCTGCTTGAGATTCTCTCCCCGCTCCCTTGCCTCTCTCTGCCCCTCCACCTGCCCACTTGCTGTCTCTGTCTCTCTCAAAATAAGTAAATAAACTTAATTTTTTTTCAAAGGACCTTTTTTTCCTAGGAATCTTAGAGAGGCCTGTAAAAGCTTGTGTTCTTATAACACTGTGTTTAAATTTTGATAGAAAAAAATAATTCTTTGCTTAGATAAACTTTGATGCATTGTTAGTATCTAATTCATTATTTAAAAAAAAATTTCTAGGACATCTTGAGGTAGTATCTATGTGGAATATTAAAAAATAAACAAACACCCAAGCTCAGGGATACAGAGAACAGATGGGTGGCTGCTAGAGGCAGGGGTTGTGGAGAAAGAGGTGAAGGGGGTCAAAAGGTAAAATAAATAAATAAATAAATAAATAAATAAATAAATTTTTAAATAAAGAAAAAGAAAGAAAGAAGTGAAGGAAGGAAGGAAAAAGGAAGGAAGGAAGGAAGGAAGAGAAAGAAAAGGGAAAGGAAAGGAAGAAAAGAAAAGGAAAGGAAAGAAAAGAAAAAGGAGGGAAGGAAGGATTAAGTTACTGTCCACATCCTAGAGAGGCTCACCTCTAGTAGAGGAAACAGCCATCTAAAAACTAATTGTTACTATAACATGGTAACCATAACAGTATAATTAAAAAAAAAAAAAAACCTCTGAGGGGATACAGAATATTTTGAAAGAGAAGAAGACAGTTTCTAAGACACCTTGAGGTAATATATACTTTCAAATCCAACCCCATTGCCCTGTTTTCTAAAAGATGAGTGTACTATCAGCTGCTTTTTATATCAGCCCATATGTTATAAGAAATCCAGAGTATCTGCCCTCATTTCTTGGATTAGGAAACTTATTACGACTAACCTTTATAAATGTAAGCTAAGTAAATGTCACTCTTCAAAACTATCAATGAGAAAACTCACAACTGAACCAAATATATAAAAAGAGTCTTTTCAGATATCTCTGCCATTTGCCCAAACATTATAAGGAATAACACATTAAATAAAAGCCATAGAAAAACCTATGAGAAAATAGAAAATAACCAATAAAACACTCTACACCTTGTTGTTCATTCTATGGATTCAGTCCACAGACACACATCGAGATGGCTGCTGTGTCTTTATCAAAGCAATTTTATCACGCTCTATAGAAAGAATATTGCACACTCTTACTCACATGATAGGTACTCTCCCGGAAATAAAACATAAGGATTTGTTTCACTAGTTTTAGGAAACACATTTGGTGTGTTTCCTAAACACAGCAAAAAAGGACAGTTTGAATGTTCTCAACGGGAAGAAGACTCATATAACTTTGCATATTGATTCCAGTAAGTGGAGACAGGTTTAGGGTAGTGTAAGGAAAATGTCCCAGACACAATTTCAGTTGCAAATTGTTACTTACCTCTTTTGTCTTTGAATCTGGCACTGCAGTCCTTGCCAAAATGTGGGGAGCACTCATTCCTGTCCCCATTACGTCATCCTAGTGACTTGGACAGAGCTTGGCGTGAGATTGATCTTTCTTTTTAATTTTTTTAAATCTTTATTTATTTTTGAAAGACAGAGAGACAGAGTGTGAGCAGGGGAGGGGCAGAGAAAGAGGGAGACACAGAATCTGAAGCAGGCTCCAGGCTCTGAACTGTCAGCACAGAACCCACCTGGGGCTCAAAGTCACGAACCGCACATTCATGATCTGAGTCAAAGTTGGATGCTCAACTGACTGAGCCACCCGGGCACCCCAAGGTGAGACGGATCTTAAGCACATGCAATAGAAAGACTAAATATAAAACTGAAAGTCTTACTCTCATGGGAACATTTATAGGCAGAATTGTCTCTTTGAAATCCTTCTTATCAGCTGTATACATCTGGAGAGGAAAAAGGGGCTTTTCCCCATGCTGTTAGACAAAGTAGAGTATATCTTCAAATAAAAAAAAAAAAAATGTGAAATACGAGTGGTGCGTTATAATAACCTTGGCTTAAATGGTCCAAAATACAACTAAACTTTCATATGTTAAGTGTGTAACCTTCATTTTCTTCCATTGTATTCAGGTTAATCTTTAAGTATAAGATTTCAATTGCTCTTCCTTTCAGTTTCCTTTTCACTTCCCTTCCTTCCTTTCGCCTAGCACTTTCTGCATATGGGACAGTACTTTACATTGTTAGCTCAAATTTTCTAGCTTATTTCTTCTTCTCCGCCCAGATTCTGATTCTCACACACCGATATGTAGCAATCTGTCTTCTCCTAGGGACCGTTTGTCTTAAGTGAATAGGAATACATTTTACATCAAAGAAACTTACATTTCTGCACATGCATTTGCATGAGTTTATTTGTCCTAGTAGGAGGTCAATTTTCTAACCTAGTAAGTGATGGGTCTATAAGTCTCTTCTAATTTAATACTGTATGTTTTGTTTCCCAGTGAAAGCAAATGTCCCTTTACATAATTTTGTGAAGAGAAGACAAACAGTAATTTGCATTTATTTAATTACTAGTTTATTACTAATTTAATTACTATGTTTTCCACATACATCTTTATGTTTCCTGTTTTTAAAATTTTTACCTATGTTGTAACCATTTTACCACTGTGGTGTTTTTACATTCTTAAAAATGTTTTACTTCATTGATTGGTTGACTGATTGATTAGGAAAGGATTTGAATAAATGGTGGGAATCTGCACAGCAAGATTTACAAAACCACAACAGGAAGGAGAAGTTATTTCAGGCCCGCGGCCCATGTCCAAGAGAAGGTGCAGTAATGGAAGTAATTCAGGTCAGGGGGTCAGTGACTGAGACCATGTGGCCGGAACAGTCTTACCAGTGTTGGGCTCCCTAGATGGGGAGGTTGTAAAAGCAGCCTTGGGAGGGTTTTTGCTAGAACTGCCAGACCCAGTTAAGAATTTTAAATAGATTCACCTGAGCCTTCGAAATTTCTGGACTGAGATGAAATGATGAAAGAAAAATTTCTTTGTTGGATATCTGCAGAATCAAGTGGAAATTCAGGCAAGAGGTCAAGTGACCAGGAAGGTAGCAAATGAAACATTGAAAATGAGGAGCTAAAAGCCTCTCTGAGTAGAGTGTCACTGGGAATAAATTACAAAAAGGAAAGACAGTTGGGAAAAAATCCAAATTACTTGGGTAAAAGACACCAGGGAGAGGCAGAAATTAAATACAGCTGCAAATTGGATTTTTGATGATCAGATTTATTAGAATGTCATATGGAGGAACTATTTTTTTTTTTAAGTTGGGCACGAAGCCCAACACTGGGTTCTAACTCAAGTCCCTGAGATCAAGACCTGAACTGAGATCAAGAGTCCAACACTTAATGGACCTCCACGTACCCCTGGAGGAGCTATTTTTAATATTAATTCTCTGTAATGATAATTAAATCCACTTAGAAATCTATTAAAAAATCAGAATGTCAGTAGTGTATCTCAAATAGCAAGGAAAATACAGTTGTCAATTGGTACAATTGTGAAGTTTTAAAAAGGAGGTAAAGTAAATCCAAATATCTTGTTTTTGTCTTGAAGTGTTGGAATTGGTAGAAAAAGTTCTGGATGGGGGGTTCCGGAAGATGGCGGCGTAGGAGGACGCGGGGCTCACAGCGCGTCCTGCCGATCACTTAGATTCCACCTACACCTGCCTAAAGAACCCAGAAAACCGCCAGAGGATTAGCAGAAGGGAGTCTCCGGAGTCAAGCGCAGACTAGAGGCCCACGGAAGAGGGTAGGAAGGGCGGCGAGGCGGTGCGCGCTCCACGGACTGGCGGGAGGGAGCCGGGGCGGAGAGGCGGCTCGCCGGCCAAGCAGAGCCCCCGAGTCTGGCTGGCAAAAGCGGAGGGGCCGGACAGACTGTGTTCCGACAGCAAGCGCGACTTAGCGTCTGGGAGGTCATAAGTTAACAGCTCTGCTCGGAAAGCGGGAAGGCTGGAGGACAAAGGGAGGGAGAGCTGCTGAGCCCCCGGACGGCAGAGCTCAGCTTGGCGGGGAACAAAGGCGCCAGCGCCATCTCCCCCGCCCATCCCCCAGCCAAAATCCCAAAGGGAACCAGTTCCTGCCAGGGAACTTGCTCGCTCCGCGCAAACACCCAACTCTGTGCTTCTGCGGAGCCAAACCTCCGGCAGCGGATCTGACTCCCTCCCGCTGCCACAGGGCTCCTCCTGAAGTGGATCACCTAAGGAGAAGCGAGCTAAGCCTGCCCCTCCAGCCCCCGTGCACCTTGCCCACCCACCCCAGCTAATACGCCAGATCCCCAGCAACACAAGCCTGGCAGTGTGCAAGTAGCCCAGACGAGACACGCCACCCCACAGTGAATCCCGCCCCTAGGAGAGGGGAAGAGAAGGCACACACCAGTCTGACTGTGGCCCCAGCAGTGGGCTGGGGGCAGACATCGGGTCGGACTGCGGCCCCGCCCACTAACTCCAGTTATACACCACAGCACAGGGGAAGTGCACTGCAGGTCCTCACCACGCCAGGGACTCTCCAAAATGACCAAACGGAAGAATTCCCCTCAGAAGAATCTCCAGGAAATAACAACAGCTAATGAACTGATCAAAAAGGATTTAAATAATATAACAGAAAGTGAATTTAGAATAATAGTCATAAAATTAATCGCTGGGCTTGAAAACAGTATACAGGACAGCAGAGAATCTCTTGCCACAAAGATCGAGGGACTAAGGAACAGTCACGAGGAGTTGAAAAACGCTTTAAACAAATTGCAAAACAAAATGGAATCCACGATGGCTCGGCTTGAAGAGGCAGAGGAGAGAATAGGTGAACTAGAAGATAAAGTTATGGAGAAAGAGGAAGCTGAAAGAAAGAGAGATAAAAAAATCCAGGAGTATGAGGGGAAAATTAGAGAACTAAGTGATACACTAAAAAAAAATAATATACGCATAATTGGTATCCCAGAGGAGGAAGAGAGAGGGAAGGGTGCTGAAGGGGTACTTGAACAAATTATAGCTGAGAACTTCCCTGAACTGGGGAAGGAAAAAGGCATTGAAATCCAAGAGGCACAGAGAACTCCCTTCAGACGTAACTTGAATCGATCTTCTGCACGACATATCATAGTGAAACTGGCAAAATACAAGGATAAAGAGAAAATTCTGAAAGCAGCAAGGGATAAACGTGCCCTCACATATAAAGGGAGACCTATAAGACTCGTGACTGATCTCTCCTTTGAAACTTGGCAGGCCAGAAAGGCTTGGCACGATATCTACAGTGTGCTAAACAGAAAAAATATGCAGCCGAGAATCCTTTATCCAGCAAGTCTGTCATTTAGAATAGAAGGAGAGATAAAGGTCTTCCCAAACAAACAAAAACTGAAGGAATTTGTCACCACGAAACCAGCCCTACAAGAGATCCTAAGGGGGATCCTGTGAGACAAAGTACCAGAGACATCACTACAAGCATAAAACATACAGACATCACAATGACTCTAAACCCATATCTTTCTATAATAACACTGAATGTAAATGGATTAAATGCGCCAACTAAAAGACATAGGGTATCAGAATGGATAAAAAAACAAGACCCATCTATTTGCTGTCTACAAGAGACTCATTTTAGATCTGAGGACACCTTTAGATTGAGAGTGAGGGGATGGAGAACTATTTATCATGCTCCTGGAAGCCAAAAGAAAGCTGGAGTAGCCATACTTATATCAGACAAACTAGACTTTAAATTAAAGGCTGTAACAAGAGATGAAGAAGGGCATTATATAATAATCACAGGGTCTATCCACCAGGAAGAGCTAACTATTATAAATGTCTATGCGCCAAATACCCGAGCCCCCACATTTATAAAACAATTACTCATAAACATAAGCAACCTTATTGATAAGAATGTGGTCATTGCAGGGGACTTTAACACCCCACTTACAGAAATGGATAGATCATCTAGACACACAGTCAATAAAGAAACAAGGGCCCTGAATGATACATTGGATCAGATGGACTTGACAGATATATTTAGAACTCTGCATCCCAAAGCAACACAATATACTTTCTTCTCGAGTGCACATGGAACATTCTCCAAGATAGATCATATACTGGGTCACAAAACAGCCCTTCATAAGTTTACAAGAATTGAAATTATACCATGCATACTTTCAGACCACAATGCTATGAAGCTTGAAATCAACCACAGGAAAAAGTCTGGAAAACCTCCAAAAGCATGGAGGTTAAAGAACACCCTACTAACGAATGAGTGGGTCAACCAGGCAATTAGAGAAGAAATTAAAACATATATGGAAACAAACGAAAATGAAAATACAACAATCCAAACGCTTTGGGATGCAGCGAAGGCAGTCCTGAGAGGAAAATACATTGCAATCCAGGCCTATCTCAAGAAACAAGAAAAATCCCAAATACAAAATCTAACAGCACACCTAAAGGAAATAGAAGCAGAACAGCAAAGGCAGCCTAAACCCAGCAGAAGAAGAGAAATAATAAAGATCAGAGCAGAAATAAACAATATAGAATCTAAAAAAACGGTAGAGCAGATCAACGAAACCAAGAGTTGGTTTTTTGAAAAAATAAACAAAATTGACAAACCTCTAGCCAGGCTTCTCAAAAAGAAAAGGGAGATGACCCAAATAGATAAAATCATGAATGAAAATGGAATGATTACAACCAATCCCTCAGAGATACAAACAATTATCAGGGAATACTATGAAAAATTATATGCCAGCAAATTGGACAACCTGGAAGAAATGGACAAATTTCTAAACACCCACACTCTTCCAAAACTCAATCAGGAGGAAATAGAAAGCTTGAACAGACCCATAACCAGCGAAGAAATTGAATCGGTTATCAAAAATCTCCCAACAAATAAGAGTCCAGGACCAGATGGCTTCCCAGGGGAGTTCTACCAGACATTTAAAGCAGAGATAATACCTATCCTTCTCAAGCTATTCCAAGAAATAGAAAGGGAAGGAAAACTTCCAGACTCATTCTATGAAGCCAGTATTACTTTGATTCCTAAACCAGACAGAGACCCAGTAAAAAAAGAGAACTACAGGCCAATATCCCTGATGAATATGGATGCAAAAATTCTTAATAAGATACTAGCAAATCGAATTCAACAGCATATAAAAAGAATTATTCACCATGATCAAGTGGGATTCATTCCTGGTATGCAGGGTTGGTTCAACATTCGCAAATCGATCAACGTGATACATCACATTAACAAAAAAAAAGAGAAGAACCATATGATCCTGTCAATCGATGCAGAAAAGGCCTTTGACAAAATCCAGCACCGTTTCTTAATAAAAACCCTTGAGAAAGTCGGGATAGAAGGAACATACTTAAAGATCATAAAGGCCATTTATGAAAAGCCCACAGCTAACATCATCCTCAACGGGGAAAAACTGAGAGCTATTTCCCTGAGATCAGGAACACGACAGGGATGCCCACTGTCACCGCTGCTGTTTAATATAGTGCTGGAAGTTCTAGCATCAGCAATCAGACAACAAAAGGAAATCAAAGGCATCAAAATTGGCAAAGATGAAGTCAAGCTTTCGCTTTTTGCAGATGACATGATATTATACATGGAAAATCCGATAGACTCCACCAAAAGTCTGCTAGAACTGATACATGAATTCAGCAAAGTTGCAGGATACAAAATCAATGTGCAGAAATCAGTTGCATTCTTATACACTAACAATGAAGCAACAGAAAGACAAATGAAGAAACTGATCCCATTCCCAATTGCACCAAGAAGCATAAAATACCTAGGAATAAATCTAACCAAAGATGTAAAAGATCTGTATGCTGAAAACTATAGAAAGCTTATGCAGGTAATTGAAGAAGATATAAAGAAATGGAAAGACATTCCCTGCTCATGGATTGGAAGAATAAATATTGTCAAAATGTCAATACTACCCAAAGCTATCTACACATTCAATGCAATCCCAATCAAAATTGCACCAGCATTCTTCTCGAAACTAGAACAAGCAATCCTAAAATTCATATGGAACCACAAAAGGCCCCGAATAGCCAAAGTAATTTTGAAGAAGAAGACCAAAGCAGGAGGCATCACAATCCCAGACTTTAGCCTCTACTACAAAGCTGTCATCATCAAGACAGCATGGTATTGGCATAAAAACAGACACATAGACCAATGGAATAGAATAGAAACCCCAGAACTAGACCCACAAACGTATGGCCAACTCATCTTTGACAAAGCAGGAAAGAACATCCAATGGAAAAAAGACAGTCTCTTTAACAAATGGTGCTGGGAGAACTGGACAGCAACATGCAGAAGGTTGAAACTAGACCACTTTCTCACACCATTCACAAAAATAAACTCAAAATGGATAAAGGACCTGAATGTGAGACAGGAAACCATCAAAACCTTAGAGGAGAAAGCAGGAAAAGACCTCTCTGACCTCAGCCGTAGCAATCTCTTACTCGGCACATCCCCAAAGGCAAGGGAATTAAAAGCAAAAGTGAATTACTGGGACCTTATGAAGATAAAAAGCTTCTGCACAGCAAAGGAAACAACCAACAAAACTAAAAGGCAACCAACGGAATGGGAAAAGATATTTGCAAATGACACATCGGACAAAGGGCTAGTATCCAAAATCTATAAAGAGCTCATCAAACTCCACACCCGAAAAACAAATAACCCAGTGAAGAAATGGGCAGAAAACATGAATAGACACTTCTCTAAAGAAGACATCCGGATGGCCAACAGGCACATGAAAAGATGTTCAACGTCGCTCCTTATCAGGGAAATACAAATCAAAACCACACTCAGATACCACCTCACGCCAGTCAGAGTGGCCAAAATGAAGAAATCAGGAGACTATAGATGCTGGAGAGGATGTGGAGAAACAGGAACCCTCTTGCACTGTTGGTGGGAATGCAAATTGGTGCAGCCGCTCTGGAAAGCAGTGTGGAGGTTCCTCAGAAAATTAAAAATAGACCTACCCTATGACCCAGCAATAGCACTGCTAGGAATTTATCCAAGGGATACAGGAGTACTGATGCATAGGGGCACCTGTACCTCAATGTTTATAGCGGCACTCTCAACAATAGCCAAATTATGGAAAGAGCCTAAATGTCCATCAACTGATGAATGGATAAAGAAATTGTGGTTTATATACACAATGGAATACTACGTGGCAATGAGAAAAAATGAAATATGGCCTTTTGTAGCAACATGGATGGAACTGGAGAGTGTGATGCTAAGTGAAAAAAGCCATACAGAGAAAGACAGATACCATATGGTTTCACTCTTATGTGGATCCTGAGAAACATAACAGAAACCCATGGGGGAGGGGAAGGAAAAAAAAAAAAAAAAAGAGGTTAGAGTGGGAGAGAGCCAAAGCATTAGAGACTGTTAAAAACTGAGAACAAACTGAGGGTTGATGGGGGGTGGGAGGGAGGGCAGGGTGGGTGATGGGTATTGAGGAGGGCACCTTTTGGGATGAGCACTGGGTGTTGTATGGAAACCAATTTGACAGTAAATTTCATATATTAAAAAATAAAAAAAATAAAAAATAAATAAAAAAAAAAGAAAAAGTTCTGGATGATAACTCTGGACTGTTATTAGCCATATTTATTTATTTATTTATTTATACTTAATCCATAAATTAGTATGATCAAAAATTTTAGTTCTTAGTCCTTGTGAAAGATACCTCACTGAAACATGTAATCAAATACATGACAGACTTTGCTTAAAGCAAAACGATGGTTAATGCTTTGTCAGATTTTAATAATATCATTGATAAATGATGTTTTTAATCACAAACATAGACATTTTCTTTTTAAACAAAAGCCTGATGACTTAATCTCTTATTCAAACAAACACTTTTCGAAGATTTATAAAGGCCTAATGGTATTAGACTTTAATTAGTTTGACAAATTAAATTCTAAATGAATTTATTCATGTACTATTAAATATTATCATAAAAGATTAAAACTAAGTTACACTTGTCAAAACAGTTTAATGAGCTGTGCTTTCTGTTGTAGTCACCTAGGATTTCTCTCATGTGCCTTTTCTGACTTACTAATTCATAAAATTAGCTAATTTATAAAATTAATTATTAATAAAATTTAATAAAATTTATTAGTAAAATTTAATAAACCAAAAATGAGACTTCTACATATGAACCAGAAAGTTCTAAGAAAATCATGTTTACTTGATTGTATAAGTATAAAAACATCCAAGTAAAATAATTGCTTTATAAATGACATGAATAAAATACCATTTGCATGAATTTAGGCAAATACAAATTAATCCACCAGATTAACAAGGAGCAGGGTAATTTGACAAAAAACATGGCAAAATCACAGCAATGATTGGCATTTGTTTGAAGTTTGAGGTTCGTAAGGTACTTCACATTCATTAAATGATTAAGGCCTTATGACAATATGTTGGAAGGTGGTATACTTTAAGGAGAAACAGAAAAATATTAGCGAATTGGGTAGCAGTGGGGGATGGTTAAGTGTGTCAAGGTGACTAGAGTAGAACTAAGATGTGTGAAAGGGGCAGTGTGGGCAACAAGTACAGATCTAAGACTTTGCAAAGTAAGAGACAAAATTAAGTAAGGGAAATGCAGATCATCTCTAATTTTGTGACCACAAGAGAGACACGAACTGAAAAGAAGTTGGAGTTGGAACCAATAAATGACATCTGGAAAGAATGAGGTGGAATGCATTGGTGATCCTGCCTATTTGGTAGCTCTGCAGACTTGTTGAATCCTGAAGTTGCCTATTCATGTGACTTTGTCTGATTTCCCTTCCAGCCTTTCTGCCTACCAAAGAGCTTCTTTGTATGGTCCTGATGCCTTAGAAGTTCATTTAGGGTTTGTGCAGAAATTGCAACATCCTCCTGTTGATATTACTGTCCTCGCCCCTGACATGTAAAAATAAAAAGGGTTGGGTGATCCCAGAATATACAACAGGGGAGGATAATGATTCAAGAGCCTTATTAGGTAGAAAAGAGGGGCACTTTTATCTTCATTTTAAAGCAAGCCCTAGACTTGGTTTAGCAATTTGACCAGGAACATGTGGGAGTTGGAAAAATTGAGACTCAAATCCAAGCATTCTGTTTTCAAATTTACATTTTTATCATAGCACACTGCTGCCTAAGTGAATATTATAAACACATGCCATAATTTATATCATCAATGACCTAAATTTCTATAGTGGAGTTTCATACTTCTTTGGACTATTCTGGATAAATAAGTGTCTTCAAATTAGGTTTATCTATTCTTCTAAAGGTAATTATTCATATAGTCACCTAACGTCCTGTAAAAGGATCTATAGAGATTTGACTACTGAAAATTTATTTATTTTTATTTATTTTAATGTTTATTTATTTTTGAGATAGTGCCACCGGGGTAGGGGCAGAGAGAGAGAGGGAGACGGAGGAGGATCCCAAGTGGGCTCCGTGCTGACAGCGGTGAGCCTGCTGTAGGGCTCTAATGCACTAACAGTGAGATCATGACCTAAGCCAAAGTCTGATGGACAACTGAGCCACTCAGGCACCCCGACTACTGAAAATTTAGTACGCGATTCTAAAATGCTGAACTATCACATGTAGGTTGGTGAGTATCCTCAGAAAGAATGTAAATATGGTAGCTAAAGGCTGTAATACAACTTATCCCTCATCTTAGTAAATGCTGTCAATTCCCTCCACTAAGTTTTTAGCAGGGCTGTTGTTAAGTCCATTTCTTTCCTCTCTATCTTTGTTTAAAATAAGATGTCATCCTAATTTATGAGGAGATTAAATGAATATCAAGTAATATGAAAAGGAAAGGACGGGAAGGGGTCTATAATAGTCTATAATATACTCGAATTACACACACACCAAAAAATTACCCCTTTAGGAACAGTGGTAGGTACGACTTGTACTCATGGATGTGCAGATCTCCTTTCCTTTCTTGAGGATATGGGGACTACAGTGACTAGCTTTGGCCAGTGACATGTACAGAGGCTGAGATGAGTGCACAAGTTAAGTAGCTCCATCCTCTGTTGTGGTGGTCCTGGAAGCGGACACTTGACCAGATGGTGTCCCTACAAAACCTGTAGAGCCCGGACTGCTGAATGGCTGCCTGGAGAGCCTCCTGGACTTAAGATGAACTTTGAACAAGAAATAACTCAGATCCTCCTGAGATATTATGGTTGTTTGCTACCACACCTAGACTATCTTGACTTATAAAGAGAGACTGTTCTCCTCTCATGGTATGTCTTTTGACAGCTTCAGACAAGTTCCAGTGAAATAGGGACCTTCAGCTGCACAGGTCACCTGTGCACAATGCAGGGGCTAGGCTTTAGGCAGTCTTGCAATTCTGGCTTGGCCACTTCTTGGCTCTATAATCTTGGGCAGCCTGATGCTGGTGCCATAATTTCCTCATTTGTAAAATGTAGATAATGATAGTGTCTAATACATTGGGTTGCTATGAGGAAAAATGGTGTTACAAGGGGAAAATACAACATAAAAACACGTAGAAGAATGTTTGGCATACAGGAAGTCCCTGATGAGGGTTAGATATCACATGTTTTGTCAATATCAACCCAAACCTACTCCAGGGCACTCCACTGTTTTATTTAGTTGGTCCAAATTTCCCTTTGGTGGTTGGGAGAATTGGTAACTACATTATCAAACAATAGAAAATCACATCTATAGTCTAGTAGCAAAAGGATGGAAAGTTTTTAGTAAAGAGAGCTCTATTGCGCTCGTTCTTTAGTGGTTCCATGGAATGGATCAGTTGCTATTTTTAGTGCCCGGGTCAATGTCAAATAGATGAAATTTACAAATGAAATACAGGTAATGGAAGTGACATGTTCATGGTCAAAAGGCATTCATACTAAGAAATCAAAACTTCTTAGGGAAAGAAACCAAAATAATAGACAGTCTTTGAACTTAGGGAAAAAAAAACCTGAAAGGTGAGGCTGCTGATATAATACACGAGAAAATGAGGCTGGCATTATTCAGCAGCTCATTCATTTTAGACGGTTGCTAAATTGCCTGAAATCCCTTTTATATTCTGCAAAGATCAAACATATTAAGAATGTCAAAATAGCATTAGGTAACCCCTTCCAAGCGTCAAAATAGCTGCGCAGAATAAAGGAAAGATTTGCAAAGTTCAGGGCAATGAAGAACATAATTAAATGGTGATGTGATGGGGGAGAAATTATGGGGAGTCAAGCTGGCATAAAATGCCAGCTCAGTCACTGACTAAGGGGTTGATTTTGGCAAAATACTGAAACTGAGGTCCTGGATTTCTTCACTTGTAAAATCAGAGTAATATCATCTGTCTTATACATTCCTATGAGAACTTAGAGAAACTCTCATGTATGTAAAGTTTGAGAAAACAGTTAATATTAGCTTACCTATCCTTGATTAAGAACTCAGAATTATAAGCAATATTTGAGAGAGGGTTATTGGCAGAGCGTCTTTACGTTCCACTTTAGTGTTTTCCTCAAAAAGACCAGAATGATAAATCCAAGGGCTTCCAACATAATGACACCCTACATAATTGCTGCCCCACGAGACGTGCCTACCTGCAGTTTCATGTTCACCACCACTGTGTGCCCTCATGGAAGTAACCCATCTGTCATTATTTCAGAATCGGGCAACTTGAACGATTCTAAAACTCCAAAATGTTTAGTCTGAAAACTTAAATCGACCTAAAAAGCAAATCGACCTGGAAAATGTCGTGTGATTTGGTGACAGCGTCTAGTAACTGTGAGATTCTGTGCATTTTATCTAATTATGAGATGCAGGCTTTTCACAGAGCTTTATTGCTCATAAATCATTCCCTCACTTAGAAATCATCAGTATGTACCAAAGTACATCGCACTGCAATCTGCTACAAATTCAAGGGCAGCAAAATGTGCTACCAATAGAGAATCAGGGGAAAGAAACTGAATCAGGACAACTGCCACACTTGACATTGCATTACTGCGTATTTTCCATGGAAAAAAGTTTGGTCAAGGAAGGCACCAATTCGTGACTTGATTACATCATTCCCAGTGCGATTAAACATGGACTACTCAGGCTTTTCTTCATGGAGCATCCAAAAATTAGATTTTGTAGAATTTATTAATATTAATAAATATTAATTCTAATTTGATATAATTAGAATCTGTAGATAAAAGGTTTTGCATAGACAGTATATAGCCGCTGCTCCCGGTAATGCCAAAAGCAGGCAACTACTGATCTGTCCAAAGAAAGTCAAATAATACCATGCCTTAGACCTTTATTCATTAAATAATTAGATGCAGGCAAAATTCAAATGCAAGACTTTTTAGGTTAATTAAACCACTTCAGTTAATACCAGGCTCATTTTCTTTTTTTCTAGAATAATGTTAAGCTAATGAGGGAAGGTAGGAATATAATAACAAACTGGAAGAGTGGCACATTTCTCTTTTGGCATGCCCTGTATTTTTGAGCAGATATTTTAAATTTAGCTTAAGGATGACCTAAAAAAAAAACAATCAGTTTTATCTCCTTTTATAACTGCTGTAACTACTTAGAGACGGAAGGGCACTCTGGTCAATTTTTTACGTTCTCTTTGCCTTTCTCAGATAAGATACAATAACCTCCTAAGTCCAAATTGGGATAATCGTTTAAACTAGCAAGACAAACCCTTGCCTAGGCCAATTTAATTAAAAGATAGTACTTTCAAAAACATTTTTTTAATGTTTATTTATTTCTGAGAGAGACAGAGACAGAGTGCCAGCAGGGGACGGGCAGAGTGAGAGGGAGACACAGAATCCGAAGCAGGCACCAACCTCTTTCAGCACAGAGCCCAATGCGGGGCTAGAACTCATGAACCATGAGATCATGACCTGAGCCAAATTCGGAAGCTTAACAGACTGAGCTACCCAGGCGCCCCTAGATACTACTTTAAAAACAACAAACAAACAAACAAACAAACAAAAACCTATGTTTCACTCTGAATGAGTGTTGCCATAAGCAGCAATCCCCTCATACCTTTTGTAGGAACATCCCCTTCAAAAGAGGTTGGAGGCTAACTTGGGGGTATATACTCCTTAGGAAAAAGAAAGGCTCCGAATGCACACTGGGAAAAAGAACTGTCCTGAGGGGTATGAAATAGGAATTTTTGCTTTGGAATCTTCAGGAAAAGCAACTATTTGCCCTGTTTTATGATGATTTAATGGATGATGGGCAGAATTTAAATTTGGAAAGCAATGTTTTCTGATGATAGAAATGGCATTGCCACTTATGACACTTTAATTAGAAGTTTCCAGGCAAATATTATGATGCCCTATGTTCATTGCTTTTCATGTTTTAGAAGTTTATATATATTTAAAGACCTAAGTTCCAGGGAATGTTTCAAAATTACCAGTTGGGAAAAAATACATTGGCCCAATATACTCCATAACTTTTTAAAAAAATGTTTATTTATTTTTGAGAGAGAGAGAGAGAGAGTGAGCATAAGTTGGGGAGGAGCAGGGAGAGAGGGAGACACAGAATCCAAATCAGGCTCCAGGCTCCAAGCTGTCAGCACAGCATCACCCAAGGCTCGAACACATGAACCAAGAGATCATGACCTGAGCTGAAGTCAGACACTTAACCGACTGAGCCACCCAGGCACCCCCAATATATTCCATACCTTAATGAAAAAAATGAAATAACATATGGAATAAACTCAAAAGAAAGTCCCAACACTCATATGATCTAACATTAATGCTAATTATATAATAAAGTGTAATAAGAGAAGAAGGTCAATACCTCTTATCTTTTTTAGGTTGAGATTTAATTCAGCTTTCCAGGCCAAAATTTACTTGTAAATGTGTTGAACAAAAGCAGGTATTGTCATTTTGGCATATGTCACCAATCACACTTAAAAAGATGATTTCCCATGGGGTACCTTTGGTCTATACTTGGAAGAAGAGATGTGAATTTGAACCTTACTGGTTGTATCTAAGCATCTGGCTCAATGTCCTTACTAGATCAGCATGAATTATTCAGCTTATTCAATCTGCTTTATTGCAATGGAGTTGTCTACTCTGTGCATGATTTGTGGCTGTTAAGAAGCTCTACGTTGAGATCCATATTGGCTCCCAGACATTGACATGTGTCAGTGTTTTGAACTAAAAGCTAATTATTAGGTCACACATAACTGGCTGTGGAAGGAAGATGGGCTGAAGGGAGAAAGCTGCATGTATTCAAAGACTGTTTATAACACTACATGGTCTAACAATGGATCCACATTGGAAAGAGAGTAATTATTAAAACCTAGAAAGATGATGAAATCTTGGATTTATTTATATCAAGCCTCAATGAATGCATGAAAATGTTAACAATATAATATTTTGGTATTTGGTGAGTCAATTCTTTATTTACTTGGGTCAGATTTATTAAATATACTTATCAAACAATTAATAAATTTTAGATGATGGCCTGTCTTTATAATTGGTCTTATGTTCTGTAACTTTCTGGAAAAAAAAAAACAACAACACTGGATTTATTCTGCTTGCATTATCTTCATTGCCAACACACACAGGAAAGAAAATCATGCTGAGTAAATTTGCAACATGACATCCTCTATTTTTTTACTCATGAAATTGTTCCTTCAAAAAGTAATGCCTTTTTTTTTCTGTTAATCTGCCTAAGGTATGCTATCATCTTTTAAAAGGAAGTTGTGAAAAACAGGATTCCAAATTACCATAATACGGCTTGAAAACGGTGACAAAGAAATATGACTATCTCCCTGTAGCAACAAAAAATTAAAGTTTTGAGATCAAAAGCCAGATAGTCTAAAAGATTAAAGCATTCTTTATTAAGCTGCGCAATAAACGAATTTCTACCAAAGATGAATCCCTCTACTCTTGCCACGTCATGGACAACTGTTGTTCAGGTATGCACCTGTTTTCATAATTCTAGGACAGATAAGCTCATTTCTAGTTCACAAAATATCCGATCAGTCCACATCACAGTAGTTGGGAAGTTAACTTGGTCCATGGATGGGTAAGTGACGTAAGCTGGCAAGTTAGACTTAAGAGAGGGCTTTTGTAAGATGTTAGGAGGGAAGGATTTCTTCTCTTCCTCCTAAAATATGACAAAGACCCCTGACATATTTCAACTCTGAGGGGAAACAGCGTTAAGGCTGATACTAAAAACATCCTATTCCAGAAGCGTCTTTATTTTCCGCTGTAGTTCTGATAAATAGGGATTTCCTTGGAAGGCAGAGAGCTTGCTGATGCAGGAGGCAAACCATCCCACTGCTTCAACATACTGGTTTATGGTGTGTCCTGGAGGAATGCTCAGTGTGAGGAGGGCCTTAAAGGGCTTGGCCATGTACTGGGTCAATGGGACACTCTACATACGGTCTTGGGGGGACCACAATACATCCTATGAAAATGCGTGAAGTACTACGTATGACCTGACTATGAGAATGAACTTGGAAAATTCTGGCATATGCTCACTGTAATCTTCTCCACACTCTGTCAGAAGAGCTACCCATTTCAGTGAAATGAGTAGGGATGAAATGAACCACTGCTGCATTTTAATTCTGAGGAACATCGGATTTTGCCATGATGTACTGTTGTTTATTGACACATGACATTTCCACAGACCAAATCTTTCATTACATAGATAGCTTGAACATCTAATTGTATAGTATAGAAAATAAACTTTTTGGTATTGTTCTCAGCATTTAATAATGTAAAACTAGTGACAAACATCTTTAGAAAAAAAATAACAAAATAGTCCTTCAGTATTAAAATTTCTTCCTAAAAAGCATCGGGTTGAAGTTGGGGGGGGGGGGGTGATATGTTATTAATGCATAGATGAGTTAGGCATGAATAAAATGAATCTAATTCCATCTCTTATAGTAAACCAAACTATTTGAAACCTGCAGGTCACTGTTTATCACAGGTCAGTTAAACACACACACACACACACACACACACACACACACACACAACATCTTCAGCCTTTTCATGGTTCTGTGGTTTCTGGTGATGCAACTTTTTAAATAACGTAAACCTGGGATAGAAACAACACACGGCATACTTACCAGGTGGTTTTTTTTATGCCACTTTGCTGAATGCAGAATTAATATATTTGGGCTTTTTATTGCTTGAGTAGAAAGTGCTCCTTATTTATTATTTTATGTTTATAATATAGAAATTAAAAAAAAACACAAAAAGTTTTTGAAATGGCATACATCACACTGTGGTAGTGGTTGATTTCCTCAAGATCGTCTTCTGTGGTTTTGGTGCAGTGGAAGGAGGCACAGTTGCAGGTCTGAGAGGGGGGAAGCTGTGACTGTGGCTTATTCCCAGTCCCCCATTCTCTAGGGGGAAAGGAGGGAGATGGGGTGGAGGAGGAAGCGGGGGGCCTGGGTGAGGAAGCTTTCCCGGTGGGTGGACAGGTTCGCTGTGTAAGTGGACCTCCCTGTTTTTTACATTATACCGGGGGTTGCAGTCCGGACAGTAGCCATGGTACTGCACTTTCTCATTAAACCGAACTCGCTCCCGAGGTCCTGCCTGGAGACACCTGTCTTTTTCAGGTCTGTGCATCAGAGGCTGTGCTGGAGCCTTGTCCAAGGTACCGGGAGGGATGCAGCAGACATCTCCGTTGGGAATTTTGTTCGGCGGCCCTGGCAAGCCTCCGTTTCGCAGAAGGGTTCCATTGGTCTTTAGAGGATTGGCGGCTGGCACCACTCTTTGGGGGTCGTCACACTTCACAGGTGTCAACCGTGGGGGAGGCGGCGGAGGGTTTGGCTTTCTCAGGACGGTGAGGATAGCAGAGGGGTGTGCGGGGGGTTTAATGAGAGGGGCATTGGCCTGCACTTTGATCTTCTCTATGCTCGAGGCCGTCGTGCCGCTGGAGCTACTATTCAGGGTGTCCGTCTTGGAGCTGTCGGTCATCTCATCCTCCAGCTGTAGGTCAGAGGTCAGGGTGTCAATCTGGTCAACCACCTGGTGGAAAGGACAAGGTAACTGTGGTGAAGAATGACCCGAAGCAAAACATCCTAGAAACGATGTCTCCCTGTCTAGCTGTAATCGGCTATGTGAGTCTTAATGAATACTGGAGTCCACTGTTGCTCAATGTTACCATTAAAGAAATTTATAGAATGGTTACCATAGGAGCGTCGACTGTTTGATAACCTAAGGATTTCATATGCCCGCCATATAATATATGACTTACGTACACATTCTATTCCCGACTCTGCTGAACCCACCAAAGATAAAAACCCTGATGCACAAACATAACTTATTTTTAATATCAAGGGGTGGGGACTTTCTCCCAGCTCAGCATGTAGAAACCTATGGGACAAACACTAATCTCGTGCTAAAAATGAGAAAAGCCAGATACTCTGCAAAATCATCACTTTTCTTGAGACCATCACAGAACTGAGATCACAAGGATTCCCAATGAACTGAACCGGAAAGAGTCCCCAGCCCTCTATGGAGAGAAAGGACCCAACGACTGCTTCACCTTTTGCAAATCACAGGGAACAGGCAGCCTCCGTGAAAGTGCGGAAACAGCTAGAACTTGAATGAATAATTAAATGTGGTGTATGTGCTATCATGACAATTTAGAATTCCCAGGAGCTCAGACACAAAACAGTCTGTCTTCACTCATTCCATGGGCCTCTCACATGGGGTGATGAGGGTGAGAATAGAATGAATGAGTCCCTCCTGGGCACACAGGCATAAAACCCCAGGTATTTCCCAGATCTCTGTCCCTTATAAAACAGATCACTTAAGCATTAAAGGAAGAGGTTAAAAAAAAAAAACAAAAAAAAACACCTGTAACATCTAAGACACAGGCAACAGTCTCCTGCTTCTGAGAAGGGGTAGGAACCTCAGCTGTTTGACTCTGGGGCAGGGGGCAGGGACTTCTCTTGGACCCGGGAACTTACGCTACAGATGTGTGCTATCACTTGGAGGAGGGACTCAAGTTACAGAATCTCGAGACCTGCCCTAGACACAAGGCAGAGTCAGGGGCATCAATGAGTCTTGCAGAACCATCAGACCATGATGCATGCCCCTACCTAGTGAAGGAGAATTGATGTGAAGACAGAGAAGTCGGAGGGAGCACCTAAGGCAATGCACTTCTAAGGATGTTTGGCAAGGTCACCGGGGGGTCACGGTGTTAAAGCCACTCATGGAAGGTATCTAGCATCACCCATAACAGGCTTGCCTTAGGGTCTCAGTCCTGTCCAGTCATTGTCTGGGGGGCAGCTCGTGGGAAGCAAAGCATGTGCTCAAATGCTGGGTATCAGAACACAGTCATTTACACTCCCTGGGTCAGAGATCTCCGAGTCCATTCTCAGGGCTGCCATCAATGAAGACGGAAAGGTTACAGATTACTTTAAAATTTTTTTTTTTTAACTTTTATTTATTTTTGAGACAGAGAGAGACAGAGCATGAACGGGGGACGGTCAGAGAGAGGGAGACACAGAATCCGAAACAGGCTCCAGGCTCTGAGCTGTCAGCACAGAGCCCGATGCGGGGCTCGAACTCACAGACCGCGAGATCATGACCCGAGCCGAAGTCGGACGCTTAACCGACTGAGCCACCCAGGCTCCCCCAGATTACTTTTTAAATAATTCATTTTTGTAGGGAGATAGTCTTTTTTATCTCACATCTCCATATGCAGATTTTTCTCTCCTAATTCGGGCCTAGGTTTGTTCAACTGTGAAGTTGGCTCTTTGACACATGGTGGCAGAATTGGGCTCAAAATGAAAACATCCGAAGCATCCAGAATTTAGGGAAGAGGTAGAGATTTCACTTCTTCCTCATGAGGGTCTTAAGTGACTGCTTCTTGCTACTGCTGCCAGAGCTCAGCCTTCTATTTTAGCTCCTAAATACTGTATATATTAAATCCACTTCTCTGCATTTTCATTTCTTTGGTCCTAGTCTGAGCCACCATTATTTACCATATGGGCTCTCCAAAGTCACCTTGCTTCCCCTTTTCATTTCTGTAGCGTCAGTGGATTTTTTAAAAATAGAAATGTGCTCTTGTCGACTCCCTGCTTAAAACCTTTCAGTACCTCTTTATTTCTCCTGTGAGAAAGATCAATTCTTAACACTGTCTCCAAGGTCTTGTATAGTCTCACTCGGTGTTGTGCTGGCCAATGTTTAACAGCTGGTTTTTACAGGTATAAGGGAGTTCTGATTTGAAAAGTGTGCCAATTTCCTTGGTGTAAACTCCCACTGTGGTCAATTTCAAGTCAGTAAATGTGACATCACTGTGTGTGAGGTTGGAAAGTAATGCACAGTTGCACATCATTATAAGATGTTTCTACCATGCGGACAGAATAGGCAAAAATAAACTCAGGAGAGGGGCGCCTGGGTGGCTCAGTCAGTTGAGCGTCTGACTTTGGCTCAGGTCATGATCTCACGGTTCGTAGGTGTGAGCCCCATGTCAGGCTCTGTGCTGACAGCTCAGAGCCTGGAGCCTGCTTCGGATTCTGTGTCTCCCTCTCTCTCTGCCCCTCCCCTGCTCATGCTCTGTCAATCTCTCTCTCAAAAAATAAATAAACATTAAAAAAATAATTAAAAAAAGAATAGATAACCCCAGGAACACAAATAACAGTAAAATATAGTAAAATAATTACTAATGACTTGGGATAATTAGACAACCTTTATTTTTAATGTAATTTATTTAATATGAGTTTATATACTTCTATTTTTAATAATGGGTATTCAGCAGGTGGCTCACACAAAATTTCTGAAAATATAACACTTGGTCCTTTTTAGCCAGTACAAGTCGCAATTGTACTGTACAGAGATAACACATCACCACCATCTCTCCTCTTCAAATGACTACCTCAACTCTAATAAATCCCCCTTTTTTTAAAAAAATATTTATTTTGGGAGAGAGAGAGTATGCGCATGCACGAGCAGGGGGAGGGGCAGACAGAGAGAGGAGAGTGAGAACCCCAAGCAGGCTCTGTGCAGTCAATGCAGAGCCCAGTGTGAGGGGCTTGATCTCATGAACCATGAAATCATGACTTGAGCCAAAATCAAAAATTGGACACTTAATCAACTGAGCCACCCAGGTGCCCCTAAATTTCCCTTTTCCTTTCTGTTCTCAAACCTCTCAGGTCTTCTTTTAGACCCTCATCATTGCCAGTCTGCTTCCTGCCACAGGACATTTGCACATACTAATTTTTCTTCTTGAGATGCTGTGTCAAGTCACAATAAGTCTTTGTAACAATACTACTGCAATTTCCTCCTCCTACTACTACCATCTGACTGCACTCTCCCATAGAGGTCATGTTAATTTGTTAAATATTCCCAGGAAACCCTATTTCTTTCATTCAAAGCATTCACATACTTTTTGATTGTTTAGTAGTAGGAAGAGTATTGGAATAGTCTTCCCTCTCTAGACTCTAATTTCAGTGAGATCAGAGACCTTGTTCGTTTTTACTCTTGTAACCTAAAGGCCTAACGTAGTGAATGGCACTCAAAAGGGGCTCAATAAATACTCGTTAAATAAATGCATCGAGGGTTATTTCTTCAGTTTAACAGTGAATGAAAACATGTTATATCTTATTTGATTCCTGAAGTTGTTATTTTTAAAAGACACATCTGCTCAGTTTTCTAGAATAAAAGAGGGGACAAGGGATCTATCCAGAAATGATCCAGAGCTGGTTCCACATTCTGCAGCTCTAGCCCAGACACCCTGGAAATTCAAGTGACAGGGCACCTAAACAATGTGAGAGATAGAGGGACAGTTTCGGCTCACAGGCACTGTATGCTATTTAACATGGGGAGACTACTGACCCTGAGGCTTTTATCGCATTAAATATCTGCAGAGAAGGAGGGAAAGCTGGTCTACTCTGAAGGAAGTGAAGCTCATAGTCAAAGATGAATTAGGACTGCCCGGGTCTCTGATACAAGTGAAACCTTGATTGAGAGTAACCTGTTCTGTGAATGTTCCTCAAGACGAGCAAACATTTCTAATAAATTTTAACTTGGTAAACGAGTGATGCCTTGCAATACGAGCAGTATGTGATGCCGAATGTCACATGATCACAGCTGAGCCAATGGTTTTTGAAATTTGCTTTGATAGACGAGTGCTTTGGGTTACAAGCTTGTTTCTGGAACAAATAATGCTCACAAACCAAGATTTTACTGTAGTTTCATAGCTCCTGTCTGGTTTTAGTCTCTACATTGTTATTTCCTGAGTGCCTACAAAATGCCAACAGAATAAAAAACTAAAACCGACAAAATGTAGTTGACCCTTGAACAACACAGGTCTTAGGGGTGCTTCTTTGTGTAGCCAAAGATTTGCATCAGTTGCATCAGTTGAGTCCCCAAAACTTAACTGCGAATGGCCCACCATTGACTGGAAGCCTTACTGATGACATTAACAGTTGATTAACATACAGTCTGTATGGTATATACATTATATACTGTATTCTTAGAACAAAGTAAGCTGAAGAAAAGACTTTATTAAGGAAATCCTAAGGAAAAGGAAATACATTTACACTATTGTACTGTACTTATTGAAAAAAAATCAGCATATAAGTGGACCCACATTATTCAAACCTGTGTGGTTCAAGCGTCACCCTTACCGCTCTCAGGGAGCAGGGAATCTAGTGCAAGGGCCTGGCTTTAATTAGATACTCAAACAAACAACAGTCACAGTACAAATGCCCCAGGAGTTCTGAATGACAAATCAAGATACTATAAGAGGAGAATAAAAACACCTCATCAGAAAAGTCAGCAAGGCCTCCTGAAGGATGAGTGGCTGTTAACTAGTAGGAGAGGCATGATTCCAGAAGTCCACTCAGGAAAGAGCCTGACAGAGGTCCTTCGACAGAAGACAGCGCCTGAGGGTGAGCAAAAAAAGAATACTCTAGGCTGAAGAGCACTGTGTGAGGCCTGAGAGCTAGCTAGCAGTCAGGTGGGAGAGTCCTTGCCAAGTGCTGATCAAGTATCATATTTTTCAAGGGTTCCAGAAGTGAGAGAAGCGATGTTCCAAGAGACAATGAATGGCTACTTTTCAAGAATGGAAGCATCACCTGATTCAAGAAGTACACAAACTGAAAGAGTTTCAACAGGACAATAGAAACAAACCTACAGTCAGACATACCATAATGAAAACACAGAACACAGAAGAGTGGAGGAGTCAAGGACAGGCTGCCCAAACGGAACCACAGTGGCAAATTAATTATTTTGCATCGAAGCTACTTGGGAACTAGCCCAGTGGTTACTTGGGAACCAGGCCACAAGGACACTCAAACCCTCCTATGTCCCATGAAAGCAGAAAATAAATCTTTTATATCAAAAGCACCTTCCCTGTACTAAGAAGTAAAAAGGCAACCTTATCCCCATAGATAGGAACTTCAAAGACAAGAAAACTGTAGAAACAAACCTGAATCACTAAATTCTACTCCTACAACCAAGACTACACTACATGTTAACTAACCTGAATTTAAATAAAATCTTGGAAGAAAAAAAAATCTTGTTACTTTTTTACCAGTTTATCACCTGAGCCCAAATTCTGCTTAGAATTCCTTAACTAATTAAAGTTCTCAAACATCTGCTTTTTTTTTATCCTGTCGATTCTTAAAGAATTCATTTCTCTTTGTCTAAAATGTATAAAACTGCCGGCCTTAGTCATCTATTTGGGTATATTTCATTACTGGACTTCCATGTACACATAATAAACATTTTTTGTTTGTTTTCTTGTTAATCTATCCCACATCAATTTAATTCCTCAATCAGCTAGAAAAACCCTGCGAGAAAAGGAGGAAATGTCTCCTTCTCCTAAGAAAGTAATGATAAAAAATTTTACAACAATAAAACAAGAGGCACCAAGTATGTATTGAGTAACAAAAATCAGGCTGACTGATTTTGAAACAAGCAAGAGAAGTCAAAGAAAATTTAGGAATATGTTTCATAATGAAAGAAAGCCATCGGAAATATAGCTGAACTCTTTTGTAAAAGTGAGGGTGAAATCGACATTGTTAGACAATGAAGACTAAGAGAGTGTGCCTTCCACAGCTCAGTGTTGAAAGTACTGATAAAGGACAATTCAGAAAGAAGTAAAAAACCAGGAGAAAGGGCTGGAATACAAGCAGCATAGATGAGCAGAGACATTGTAAAATAATAAAAGTGTTCATTTATTACAAAACAATAATATGCTAATGACTAGTTTGAGAGAGGAGAAAAATGTGTAGGTAAAATACTAGGGAAAGTGACATCTGATTGGAGAACAATCAAGAGTGAAAGCATTTTCAGCTCACAGTATTTGTGTGTGCATAAGGAATCACTAGCTATCTGATACTGATTATGATTCATTGAGTCAAGAACACATATGAAAAAATTTTAGGGACACTACTGAATTAATAGACAAATGTATACTTTCTAAAATAATGAAATAATGAAATAAATAATGAAATAATAAAATAATGAAAACGCAAATAAGAAAAAATTAGCAAATTCTAAAAAGGCGGAAAAAAAAGAACACAGCAAACAAAAATCTGCATAAGATAGAAAAACTTCAAATATATTAGTAATCATAATAGATATAAGTAGATTACAATAATTTATTCAAAAAGGGACATGGATTGACATAAAGTGACACCCATAAGATACATCAGGCAAATAGTCTCATGAAACCTGATACAGCTCTACAAACACTAAGCCAAAACAATCTAAATTTTTCTTAAAACACTATTGTATCAGTACTAATTTAGGCGAAAAAAAAAAAAGAATGAAGCAAACTTTAGAGTTTATGTACACATATACACATGAAAACTGGAAAAAAATGATATGAAAAAGTAACTGACACAACGCAAATGCCAAATTTCCAAAAATAATGAAAATGCCAACAACCTCACAAGTAATCAAGGGAGGACAAACTGAGACAGATGCAATAGCCTTTCTTACTCAATATTTGTGAAAACAAAATAATCTGATAATTCCAACCGATGATGATGATGTGGTGGATAAACGGGAACTTCATACATTGCTAACGCCTATATCAATTCAGTCTGTTGGGAAAATGTTTGACAACATCCTATAAAGTGGGTAAGGTCCATATCCTACAATATAGGTCTTTTATGAACAAAGCCTACACTACTCCAGAGGAACTTGAAGAGATGTGCATAGGGTTGAAGAAGCATAGTTCCTTGCAGGCTGTTTGTTTTCTCATAGCATAAGACGGGAAACAGTCTAAATATCTGTTAGCGAGTGACTGGGTATGAAAACTTAAAGTGGTTCAAAGGAAGTAACTAGAACTATATTTATCAGCAGGGGTAAATCCCAAAAAACTAATGTTGAATGTAAAAAAGTTAAAATATACATACTCAGTGTGTCTGTGTTGTGTATATAGAGAAGGGTGGTTTCATTTATATAATGTGAAAATAATACACGCCAAGTTTAGGCAAAGATAAACGGGAATGGATTATCAAGAGGCAGCAGCCCTACAGCTAAAACACTTTATTTCTTTTAAAACTTGATGTAAAGTCAAGGCGCCTGGGTGGCTCACTTGGTAAAGCCTCCAACTTCGGCTCAGGTCCTAATCTCACCACTTGTGAGCTCAAGCCCCGCACCCAGCTCTGAACTGACAGCTCAGAGCCTGCAGCCTGCTTGGTATTCTGTGTTTGTGTCTCTTTCTCTGTCCTTCCCCCGCTCGCTCTCTGTCCCCCCCAAAAATGAATAAACGTGAAAAATATAATTTAAAACTTGATGCCAAGTAATTTGGATAAAGGGTTAACATTTGTTAAGCCTGGGTTACATTCATTACGTTAATTTATTTATTTTCTGTCATGTGTGAAACATTTTATAACTTGAAAATAAAATAAATAACACTGGTTAAATACAGTTAGAAAGAAAGAATATAAGTAATTCTTAGAGCTGCCATGTGGAGAACATATTGAAAGGTGCTGAGGTTTATTTGCTTGGCTGGTTAGATTCTATGGCAGCCAAGCGAGAGAGGAATAAATTAGCTAGACAAGGAATACACTGTGTCCTTATAATTACGCTTCAGTGTTTCCCGAAACTCTTTTAAAGTATCATATTGCGACGAAAGGAATCATAATCACAGGCACAATGGAATTAAAGAGAAAACAAAATGAGAGAAAGTAGGACTAGAGGGACAGATTATTGGCAGATATTGGGAGGTGAGAAGAAACAAGACATTGGTCATCAGTCGAAGAACAGGCACACCTAACCGTTAGACGCAAAGGACAAACATGAAACTGAGCCATCTGTCTAATTGTGGCTACTCAGGTCGATAGAGGACTCTGCTAATGGCATTGGCAGAGAGATTTAAAGAAAGGACAAGGGCAGGTGAAGTGCTTGATGATTCTAGCAGGTTCTGGTTAACATCACATACAAAGAAGCTATGGTTTGATTGTAGAATAATTAAGAATAATGGTAACTGTGATTTAGGAATCGCATAAGCTCAAGGTTTTCACGTCTGGGGAATAGCCCTAAATATCTTCGTAAAAGAGAAGCAGATTTGGCAGAAATGAAGTGATCATGTGATCTAAGTTATTTGTGGAAATCCAAAAGTCATTTCTATTAATTCTATAAATACTAAACTACGAAGAATAAAAATAAAGACGATGTAGAGTCATCATTAGAGTGAAATTTGGGACAAACAGATTTACCCAGAATGAAAAAAGGAATTAGGAGATCCTTTACCTATGTTCTCACGTGGCTTTATCCTTTTGTTAATTCCTTTTTATTATATCCTTTCATTATTTTATTAACGGATTGGAATTATCTATTTATATGTGTTCCACTCAGACCATGTAAGCATGGATTTCCATCTGCTTCCCTGGCAGAGAGCACTGATTGCACAGAATAGGTAATATGCTGGGCGAGAGAACTGGACAAAAGTAGTCTCTGGGAGAAAAGTCATGTCTTGACCTCCTTTCCATCCCTCCTTCCTAGCTTTCCCAACTGGGGTCTGGTTTTCAAGGTCTTCAAACTCACCAATTTCAGATGGTTTCAGAAAGGCACAAAGGAGTGGATTAGGAAGAGAAAAAGGAAGGCAGAAATAAAGCATTGGTGACACGTGACAACCTCTCCTCCTATGTTGTTGACTCTTCAAGCCTAGCTCCACAGTTTGGCACAGAGAACATTTCAGTCACTCTCCCAAACAATGAAGATACTTTAAGTGTTATGTGTGTCTTTAAATATCTGTCTATATTGCTCTAGATGTATTTAGAACTTTTCTAAATCCTACTTATCTTGTTTAAATAAAAACCACATAATACATAGTTCAATTGCCTCAAAAACAAAGAAAATGATCTTTAAATTTGAGTGAATCTTTCTCTAGGGTCTCTTCGGTAACAACTCTCAACTATAAGCATTTCAATTACAAACTTAATGAGAGGAAAGAAAGAATTTAACCCCAACTTGAGTCTATACAAGAAAATTTATGCATTCTTCTAAGGTCTTTGATGTTGATTTGTCAAAACAACCACATTTTAAATATGTGGCATCAGAAGCAAAGATCTAAAAAGAGAAATGAATGGGAGTCACAGGAATTTCTACCAAGAGAAAGAGAGAGCTGAAAACATTCCCTCCCCATAGCTATAGACCATGCTCAATGGTGGAATTTGAGAAACTGAACAGAAGACCGTAGGGGAAGGAAAGGAAAAATAAGTTGCAAGCAGAAGTAAAGAAGTAAACAAGATTGAAAACAAAAACAACACCATCATTCCTGTCAAGCCTGATCAATAGAAAAGCAAGATAAAGCTATAATGCAATTTGTCTTATTTTCTGTGTGTTCAGTTGGGTTCAACAAATATTTCTTAGGCAAATACTATTCATCTGTTATTACATGAGGCACTGAGGACTAAAAAAAAAAGGATTTTTGTTTAATAGGGACTGATATTCTGTACTTAGTATCTTCCTCTCCGAATCATATTTAAATGAGAGTACAGGGGGAAAAAAGCAATAAATTCAGAAAATTTTCTCAAAGTGGGGTATATATATGGATCAGAGATTTTTATAAATACATGGATGAATTAATAAAAAGGTGGAAAAAGCACTGATGGAGCCTCAGAAGAATTTCAGATCTGCAAGTGGGATATAGACAGAGCGAGAGTGAGAAGTAACGTAAAAAGTAGAGTGTGAAGCTATTGAGTGACTGTAATTCACAGTGGAAAACACTGTGTCGAATGGCCTCATGCTCTTTTAAGGGCAGCAAGGTTAGCAACATGGTAATAGTCCATACCCCAAAGAAAACCTGAGATTCTAGCTATAAGGAAATTGAACAATGTCTCTGGATAAGTAGGCTGAGTGTAGTTGGTAACTCAGAGCAGAACTCTTCTCCGTTATGTTTTAGATGGGAATGTGCTGGAACTGAGGTAAGGACAGCTAGTTTCTCTCTATCCCCATACTCTGAAGTAGTGGACACCCATGTGACATATTCAGAACATTCAATCAGCACTGCGCCATCCTATTATGGGAAAGACTACAGGACATCTATATACTGTAAATATACGCCTGAGGATCGTAAGATAATTTGGGGTAAACAATAGCACAAAAGAGAAAAATCAGGATGAATGTATAGATCAATACTGAAGATAAAACTGCCATTATTAATGAGCCAAAGGGTACTTTACAGTCACTCTAATTAATGGGCTACAGAGATTTGAGAATGTCTTGCAGTTATAAAATAAGAACACACAGTTATAAAAGAATACAGCAGACATAAGAGAAACACTGGGAATATAAAACATAAATGCTAAATTGAAAAAGATTCATAGAAAGCCTGATAGATACAATCTAAGAAATATTCGCAACCATAAAACAAGAATTTTTTTTTTTTTTTAATGAAAGGAAAATACAAGAAAAAAGTTAAAAGACATGGAGAGCAAAAAAATCTACCCTGGGGCTCCAACTGGTTGGGAAGTTCCAGAAAAAGGCGGGGGTGAGGGATATGTGATATGGCAATGGTCAAAGTATTAATAACAGAAAAGAAATTCATAGTTGATTATACAACTGGACCTTCAGTAGGAAATCATCAACTGAGGGCTCATCAGGATAAATGAAAAAGAAAACAAATTCGATCATCTACCAAACTAACCCAGGACATGCAGAAAGAAACGCAAGTGAGATAACCAGGGCGCCTGTGTGGTTCAGTCAGTTAAGCATCCAACTTCAGCTCATGTTATGATCTCACATTTCACAAGTTTGAACCCCCCATCAGGCTCTGTGCTGAGAGCTCGGAGCCTGGAGCCTGCTTCAGATTCCATGCCTCCCTCTAACACTTCTGCCTCACTTGTGCTCTGTCTCTCAATAAATAATAAACATTAGAAAAAAAAAAAAGAAAATGAGATCACCACAGTTCCTTAGGATGCACGAATGATGAAAAATATTTTTACCAGTAACTTCAAAGGTTCTGGTTAGAGCGATTTCAGCCCCAATTCCACAACTGGTTAAATTAATAACTCACTGTAAGTGAAAATTAAAATATTTTTAGATATTAGGAACAAGGCCAGTTTACATCCCTTCTGTCTGCTCTTCAGACATGAATAACCTACAGTAACACAGTAAAATGGAATCCAAGAAAGGAACACCTCATTAGAACCAAGAAACATTATAACACAGAAACGTGAAAGCAAACAACTTAAGAATGATCTGTGCCACAGACCTAAAAACCATTTTAAACGAAAACAGGGAATCAGAAAGCTCCAAGAAAAAATAATAATGGGTTACATTCAACAGGTCACATAACTGGAAACTGGTAACACAGCAGTGATATGGGGCAGTGTGGTTGGTTACAATTGTGTAAGAAGAGAATTCATTTGAATCGTGAATTGAATTTCCTTCTGGGAGGCTTCAGTTTAGAAACATATGTTTAAAATCATTTCTTACAAGTTCATTAACACTGCTTCATTCTATTTTTACTATTAAGATTATTGGTTATTGATTGATCTCTCCAACATATGGAAAAAACAAAGGATCAATTCTTCATATTCCATAAAAATAAGCCAACTGATATGAGTTGAGGTTAAAAAAAAAGTGTCTGGGGGCGCCTGGGTGTCTCAGTCGGTTGGACGTCTGACGTCGGCTCAGGTCATGATCTCCCCATTTGTGGGTTTGAGCCCCGCTTGGGGCTCTGTGCTGACAGCTCGGAGCCTGAAGCCTGCTTCCAATTCTGCGTCTCCTTCTCTCTCTACTCTTCCCCCGTTCATGCTCTGTCTCTCTCTGACTCTCAAAAAATAAATAAATGTAAAAAAAAATTTTTTTTAAAGTGCTTGAGCATATTACCTAGGTAGAAAATAAAGACAAATAGCTAAAAGGGGTTATGTCTGGGGAAAAGGACTAGATATTGGGTAAAGATGATAAAGTGCCTTGGGTAAAGGTACATCCTTATGAAGAACCTGATTTGGAGATGAGGATATGAGTGCATGTAACTAGCTTGATAATGGTTAAAATCAGACCCAAGAAAATCTAAGATAAAGGATGAACGAGTCCTACTTCTTCCCCATGGAGGCTAATCTTTATGATACATTGCACATTAACAGGATTTGCAAGTATAGAAAAGCAGGAGTGATTTACTCTTTCCAAGCAGGTCAATTGGCAGCATTGGTCAGAGATAGTTTCAAGTCAGATGACACCTGGGAGAAGACTTGAATGATAAAATAAAATTTGGAGGAAAAGGAATTTCTTGGCAGAGGCAACAGCATGAAGGTATGAAGTACATGTTTTTTTTTTAAGTTAATTTATTTATTTTGAGAGAGGGGGGTCGGAGAGGCAGACAGAGAGAATCCCAAGCAGCCTCTGTACTCTCAGTATGGGGCTCAAACTCGTGAACCATGAGATCATGACCTGAGACCAAATCAAGAGTCGGATGCTTAACCAACGGAGGTACCCAGGCACCTGTGAAGTACAAGTTTTCATGTGTTCCTAAAGAATGAAGTAGGAAATGGCAAGAGAACATGACACAAGGGTGAAAACAGATAAAGGCCAGGTTGGGTGGGGGTGGGGAGGTAGGCCACATTAAAGAGTTTAAATGCCATAAATTGCAACGGTAAAGGTGAGTCCTCAGAAGGTTGAGGTTTATGGCACCGTCAAAAACAAAACAAAACAAAACAAAAAAGCATGAAGTTAGTGCTTTGATGGAGCAATACAGACAGACACACATGTTTCAGTAGGTTCATTTCTTTTAAGTCATAACTTACTTTACAGCCAGAGTATTGATAGTATGTAGAGAGCCTGTATCTAACTACAAAATTTAATTCCATACATTATTTGTCCAAAAATGTTAATGGACCCTGGCAGCCTTGGAAAATCACACATTTCAACAGGTCATGTTACTCGAACCATTAAATCATCCAAAATTTTTAACTCTACAATTTGCAATACCAAGAAGTTTGATTTTTTTTTAAGCCCGTAACACAAAAGTACCTGATTTCATTTAAATCACTTCCGCATAGAACTGTAAGCATTTCTGAGATGCTCCCGAAGGAAGTAGAAATCTTTCAGATGATTATACAGGCATACTTCATTTTATTATTGTGATTGGCTTTACTGCACTTTGCAGATATTGCAATTTGTACAAATTGAAGGTCTGTGGCAACCTGAATCGAGCAAGTCTGTTGGCATCATTTTTTTTTAAGTTTATTTATTTATTTTGAGAGAGAGAGCGCAAGCAGGGGAGGGACACAGAGAGAGGGAGACAGAGGATCTGAAGTAGGCTGTGTGTTGAGAGCAGAGAGCCCAATGAGGGGCTCTAACTTATGAACTGCGAGATCATGACCTGAGCCAAACTCAGATACTCAACTAAGTGAGCCACCCAGGTGCCCCTGCTGGCATCATTATTCCAGCAGCATTTGCTCACGTCATGCCTCTGGTGTACATTTTGGTAATTTTCACTGTATTACAGTTTCATTGCTGTTATATTTGTTAGGTTGATCTGTGACAAAGTATCTTTGATATTTCTATTGTAATTGTTTTGGGCACCATAAACCATGCTCATAAAAGATTATAAAATTAATCAATAAATAGTGTGTGTGTTCTGATGGCTCTACTGACCTGCTGTTCCCCCATCTCTCTCCCTCTCCTTGGGCCCCCCTATTCCCTGAGACACAACAATATTGAAATTAGGCCAAGTAATAACCCAACAATGGCCTGGAAGTGTGTAAGTGAAACAGAAAGCCACACACATGTCACTTGAAATCAAAAGCTAGAGATGATCAAGCTCGGTGAGGAAGGCACGTCATATGCTGAGAAAGGCTGAAACCTAGGCCTCTTGCATGAAACAGCCAATTGTGAACACAAAGGGAAAGTTCTTGAAGGAAACTAAACGTGCTACTCCGCTAAATACATGAACGATAAGAAAGCAAAACAGTCTTACTGCTGATATGGGGAAAGTCTTACTGGTCTGGATAGGAGATCAAACCAGCCATGACATTCCCTTAAGCCAAAACTCTCATCAAGTCTATGAAGGCTGACAGAGGTGAAGAAGTTACAGAAGAAAAGTCTGAAGCTAGCAGGTGTAGGCTCATGAGGTTTAAGGAAAGAAGCCAGCTCTCCAACATAAAACAGCAACAAGAAGCAGGAAGGGCTGGTGTAGAAGCCGGAGCAAGTTATCCAGAAGATCTAGCTAAAATCATTCATGAAGTTGGCCACACTCAACAACATATTTTCACTGTAGATGAAACAGCCCTGATTTTGTAAGAAGACGCCATCTAGGACTTTCACAGAGAAGAGAAGTTGGTACCTGGCTTCAAAGCATCAAACGACAGGCTAACTGTCTTGTTAAGGGCTAATGCAGCTGGTGACTTTAAGTTGAAGCCAGGCTCATTTACCATTTTCAAAAATCCTAGGGCCTTTAAGAATTATGCTAAATGCCTGTGCTCTATAAATGGAACAACAAAGACAGGATGACAGCACATTTGTTTACAACATGATTTACTGAATATTTTAAGCCCACTGTTGAGAACTACTGCCCAGGAAAAGACAAAACAAAAATAACAACAAAAAAACTCAGGATCCCTTTCAAAATATGACTGCACCTGGTCACCTAAAATCTCTGATGGAAAGATACGAGACTGACACTGTTTTCATTCCTGCTAACACAAAACCATTCTGCAGCCCATGGATCAAGTCTTCGTTATTGAAGAAACACACCGCACAAGGCTATAGCTGCCATAGACAATGATTCCTCTGACATATCTGGGCAAAGTAAATAAAAAATCTTCTGGAAAGGATTCATCATTCTAGATGCCACGAAGAATATCTGTGATTCACTGGGAAAAAGTCAAAATATCAACATTCACAGGAGTCTGGAAGAAGCTGATTTCTACTCTCATGGGAAACTGTGAGGGGTTCAAAGCTTCAGTGGAGGAAATCACCACATTATGGTAGAAACAGCAAGAGAACTAGCATTACAAGTGGAGCCTGAAGATGTAACTGAACTGGTGCAGTCTCATGATAAAACTTTTTAACAAAACTTTTGAGAGAGAGAGCGCGCACGCACACGAGTGAGCATGCAAGTGAGTGAAGGGCAGAGAGAGAGGGAGAAAGAGAATCCCAAGCAGGCTCTACACTGCCAGTGCAGATCCCAACATGGGGGTTGAACTCCTGAGCCATGAGATCATGACCTGAGCCAAAATCAAGAGTTGGATGCTCAACCGACTGAGCCACCCAGGCACCCCTCATGATAAAACTTGAATGGATTATGAGCCACTTTTGATGGATGAACAAAGAAAGTGGTTTCTTGAGATGGAATCTATTCCTCAGGAAGATGCTGTGAAGGTTACTGAAATACAACAAAGGATTGAGAACATGACGTACACTTAATTGATACGGCAGGGGCAGGGTTTGAGAAGATTGACTCCAAAGTCAATAGTGTAGGTAAAATGCTATCAAACAGTATCACATGCTACAGAGAAATCATTCATGAAAGGAAAAGTCAATGTGGCAAATGACACTGTGGCCTCACTTTAAGAAACTGCCACAGCCACCCCTCCCTTTAGCAACCACCCCTGTGACCACCCTGACCCATCAGCAGCCATCAATATCAAGGCAAGATATTCCATCAGCAAAGACATGATAACCAGCTGAAAGCTCAGATGATGGCTAGCATTTTTTAGCAATAAAATTTTTTAAATTAAGGTATGGACATTGTTTTTTTAAGACATAATGCTATTGCACACTTCATAGACTACAGTATAGTGTAAACATAACTTTTATATGCACTGGGAAACCAAAAAGAAAAAAAAAAAACAACAACTCATTTGACTTGCTTTATTGGGATATTTACTTGATTGCAGTGTTCTGGAACTGACCCCACAATATCTCTGAGGTATGCCTATACACAATTTCTCATGGTCACATGCCAGCTAAATGCTTGCTCTTTAGAATAAATGTAAAACAATTAGGGGAGACAAAGTGCCATTAAAGCATAGCTTAGTTTCCTATAATTAAAATGTACTACACATGATGTAAGTCCCACATTTACTTGTCTATCAGTTTCAGCAAGCGAGGTATTTATGACTTTTCTTTCCCCTGTAACAAACATTATCCACAGATTATAATGGCTGAAATGCCTTTACTAACTTTCATAAGGTATCATGTTATTTTAACAGGCAACATGCTTCCACAGAGGCTGCTTGTAAAGTATGGAAAAGGAAACATTCCTCATCATAATTGCTTTAGCAACTTAATAGATGTAAAAGACTCATCTCCTTGCACTTTGTGAGTATACACTTCGATAAGATTCCATTATGTTAACAATATTCAAGATGAGGTTGTAACTCATGTTAATGGAAGTGTACATGTTAACACAAGCATACAGCTCTAAATCTCTCTATCTTTTTGCATTTGTAAAAGTGTGAATGAAATAAACCTCAGGTTGTGCATTATGCTACCTACTGATGTTAAACTAGCTCAATAAAAATATTCTGTAAACATCATGAGTAAGGTTATATGAGCAAAATCCCCTGTCTACCCAATTCACCCTTCCATTTAATCTATTCCCTGCACTGCAGTCAGGCAGAGCTTTTAAAAATGTATATATATTTCTTACATACATTTATACAACATAAATAAACCTTACGTGGTATCCTATTGTTAAGATGCAGGACAAATACTTAGTAAGGTCATAATATCCCTCAGATCAGGGTCCTGTCTTTCACACCAGCATGCCCCTATGCTACTTTCCTCACTCTTTTCTCTTTTAATTTCATCCAGTGCTTCAAAGATGTTAAGCTCCCATCTCTGGATCTTTGCAGAAGTCATTGAGGGAGAATCTAGGAATCGGCATAGAAGTCTACCAAGACAGAGGCATTCCCCATTGTTTCCTTCCACAAAACACACACCAGATACACACACACAGTCTCACACACTTTGTCTACCCTTAAAACATTAGCCCACATTTCTCCTCTTCAAGGAGCCCTTCCAGAATGTTCTCAAGTCTTATACCACAGTCCTAGAGCTCCGATATCTGTGCTTTCCAGCACATACCACACACTAATATAGTGATTAACTGTGCATTTAGCTGTTTAATGCCTGTCTCCTTGGTGAGAATATAAGCTCCCAGAGGGCAGGGCATCCTATGCCTTTGTCTGGAACAGACATATTTATTGAATGAATAAATAACAAATACTTTAAAAATCAAATGAAAAATACCAGAACAAAACATTTTTACATAGGTACTGCTTGCAGTTTGGTGCATATTTATAAAGTTTTGGGGTGATGAACTTGGACTGTAAAAAAAAATGATATTCATGAGATTTCTCATTTACCTCTCCTTCTAATATATTATATTATATATATATATATATAAATAATAAAACAAATAATAATTTTAAAGTTTTTAAAAATTAAAAATAATATATTAAAAAGATAAAAATTTAAAAATAATAAAAATAAAATATTTAAAATAATAAATATATTTTAAAATAAAATAAAAACTAAAACTGACATAAATAAAATAAAATAATAATAAAATTAATAAAAAATAAAATATATATTTAAAATAATTTAAAAATAATAATAAAATGATAAACAATAAATATATATTTAAACATAAAAAATAATAAAAGCACATACACATATATATGCATATCTTAAAAATATGATACTTTCAGACACAGCTCTCTTGGAGAGAAGACACTAAGAGAACACATTAAAATAAACTTGTGGGGTGCCTGGATGGCTCAGTCGGTTAAGTGTCCAACTGCGGCTCAGGTCATGATTTCATGGCTGGTGAATTCAACAGCTGCATCTGTGCTTACAACTCAGAGCCTGGAGTCTGGATCCTGCTTCGGATTCTGTGTCTCCTTCTCTCTCTGCCCCTCCCCTGCTCCTGCTCTGTCTGTCTCTCTCTCCCTCAAAATAAATAAACATTTAAAAAAATTGGGGCGCCTGGGTGGCGCAGTTGGTTAAGCGTCCGACTTCACCCAGGTCACGATCTCGCGGTCCGTGAGTTCGAGCCCCGCGTCAGGCTCCGGGCTGATGGCTCGGAGCCTGGAGCCTGTTTCCGATTCTGTGTCTCCCTCTCTCTCTGACCCTCCCCCGTTCATGCTCTGTCTCTCTCTGTCCCAAAAATAAATTAAAAAAAAAAAAATTAATAAACTTGTAAGATTACTGAAACAATTCATTTATTGATACTTCTAAAGAAATATCTATATATACATTAAAGTGACATTTTGACATATGTTTTCAGTTTGCACATCTCAGATACTAAGCTAGATGTTTAGTATATCTAATACTATATATATTATTAGATATTGTTTTTCAAATTTAAATTCCTTCTAATATACAATATTAGATATTGTATAATATCTATACAAAGGAAGAAGAAGTTAGCAAATTAGATCATTTTTTGTCTCAATTCCCCTAGAATCCATGTGGAATATGAAATTATTTGTCAAAAACATCAGGAAAACCCTGGTACTCCTTTCCATGGTATCTCAAGCACATAATTACACTATAGAAATAATAGCATGTATCAAACACTCAAAATAATGGTACTAGAAATGTTGATGTTGATACCACTATTTGATTTGAAGGGAGGTCATCTGGATGTGATTTTAATGCAGATTCACTAATTAATGCAATGGTGAAAGTGAGTCTTTCCTTTCTGATGTTAGTTCCCAACTTTGTCAATTAAAAAAAAAGAGAGAGAAGAAGAAAGAAAGAAGGAGACGTGTCTGTGCCATCTGTGATAAGTGCTGTAATATAAGTAGGGATAAAATAATTTGAGAGGAGAGAGGGAAGAACAAGGAATTCTACCAGAGTGGGAGAAAACATGTCAGGGAAGGTCCTGGAAGTGTGAGTGGCTGGGTGTGGGTGTTGGTGTGTGTGTGTGTGTGTGTGTGTGTGTGTGTGTGTGTGGCGGGGGGGGGGGTGCATGCACTGGGGACACATGAAGGGTCAAGACAGGAAGGGAGAACATGGGTAAAGACAGAAAGGGAAGATGACGGAGGTGAAGAAGTGGTAAAATGTGTTAAAGTGCCTTCAATACCATGCTAAATACCATGAGTTTGGCTTTTATCTGGAAAAAAAAAAAGCAAGATTTGAACAGAAAACTGATGCGAGCATCTATGATTTCACAGACCCTTGAGGAAGTAGAAAGATGTTGCTATAAAGTAAGTCATTAAAAAAGATTACTCTCGTCATAAGCAAACCTAGGGATAATTACAGAAAATGATGCAAATGGGAAGGTTATATTACATTATTTTTGCATTAGTGAAAACATGTGAAAATCTCATCTCTGAAAAAATCTTTCCTAACTAGAAACTACCCCGTCTAACTCAATTATGATGAGAGCATGCGTAGCATGAACGTACACAGGGACATTATCTGTGGTTTAATAAAGGTGTGCGAGCATTCTGAGAGTCCCCTCTGTGCCTGAGCCTGAGCACTCTTAATGGAATAAGGTGAGTTGTATTTGGAAATATAACACCTGCATGTCTAATGTAATGAACCAGAATATACGAGATGGAAGAGAAAGAAGGAATTTAAAATTTGGAATTCTTTTAGAATTAGCTTTCTGAGCATCTGTCTTCATTGTCACAGGGCTCTGGAGATACTTTATAAGAATAAATTACACATAATTTGAAAAACAATGAAAATTTTCACCAAAGAGAACCAGCAGCCACTTAAACGTTCTAGGACTTTGGAAAGTTATCTTTCAGGGTTCCCGTTCTGTTGAAAATTCCCTGAAAGACTTCAATGTGAATTTTTTTCTTCACAAAAACAGAGATTTCATAGTTTTCATGGCAAAAGCTATTCCTATGGGTTAGTTCTAACAACACTGTTGGCAAAGGTACTATACATCTACATGTTCTGCATATGGTATTTGGATAAGCAAAATGTAGACTATTTTTCTAACACTTTTAAAATATTAAGACAATGAATACATGAAATTTGCATTACCGTGAATTTGCATTGGTGTGAATTTGCATTACTGACTACTTTTTACTTCTCACAATAACCTTGCCTTCCCCACATCCAGTTTCAAATATTACATATTTTGCTTACAGTTAGGATAAGATTCTTACATTCTTTATATAACTACATTTAAAACTTTGCAATTACACAGTTAAACTTTTGGAAGCCATAAAACCTTGTTTATCTTCACAATTATAGTATCATTGGTTTAAAAAAAAAAAAAAAAAAAAAAAAAAAAAAAAAAAAGCAAAGCCCCCTAGTGGCCAAAATTATATTTATAGTAAAACCTTGGTTTGGGAGCATTAACTTGTTCAAAAAACATGCTTGTAATCAAAGCGAATCTCAGGAACCATTAGCTCAGTTATGATCATGTCACATTTGGTGTCTCATATTGCAGGACATCTCTTTGAAGGACATGTATTTGAATACATGCAGGACATGTATTTGAAATGTTTGCTCTTCTTGTGGAATGCTGGCAGAACAAGTTACACACAATCCAAGGCTTTACTGTAGTTCTGTAAATCACCAAATTCCCTATTACTATTAAAAAAATTAATTAGCTTATTTGTTACATTGTTATTATAAAATGCAGTTTTGTCAAAGTAAGATTCTCTCTTCTCCTGAGGTCTAATTTAATGAAAAGATGGAACAATTGTGCTATGTAAGTTAATTTCATTAAGAAAGGGATTTTTAAGAACGTTCCATGTAGTATGAAATTATGAGAGTGTAAACCATATGTTCTGTAATTTCAAGATCTAATACATGGATCTTGAATTAATCATAGTTATGTATATGGATTTTAGAACATACTATTTTCATGTATGTTAACCAATAGGTAGGGAATGATGACTAAATATTCCCGGTAATTTGTAAGATCTAGCCATTCAGGGGTGCCTGGATGACTCAGTCGATTAACTGTCAGACTTCGACTCAGGTCATGATTTCACAGTTTGTGAGTTGGAGCCCCACGTCGGGCTCTGTGCTGACAGGTCAGAGCCTGGAGCCTGTTTCAAATTCTGTGTCTCCGTCTCTCTGCCCCTCCCCCACTGGTGTCCGGTCTCTCTCTCTCTCTCTCTTTCTCTCTCTGTCTCTCTTTCTCAAAAATAAACACTAAGAAAGTTAACAACAATAACAACAGCAACAAAAAAAGATCTAGCCATTCAACTTTTATTTTCTTTTGCAGAAGACTACGGTTAAACATTAACATGAGAAATATATGAGGAATGTTCAGAAAGTAATACAGCATTTTCAAGCATCCCACAAAGTCGAGTGGTCAGATCCTACAGGAGGAAGGCATATGCATACACTGCAATAAATATAGTGAGTAGCAGCGAATACCACTGTGGAAAGGGAACAGAGAAAGACAGCCCTGTCTTGCCCTTTTTGAAAGATTTCTTTTTTTTTTTTTTTTTTTTTTATTTTTGGGACAGAGAGAGACAGAGCATGAACGGGGGAGGGGCAGAGAGAGAGGGAGACACAGAATCGGAAACAGGCTCCAGGCTCCGAGCCATCAGCCCAGAGCCCGACGCGGGGCTCGAACTCACGGACTGTGAGATCGTGACCTGGCTGAAGTCGGACGCTCAACCGACTGCGCCACCCAGGCGCCCCGAAAGATTTCAAGAGAAGCTAGAAAGATTGATTTTTATGTGCAATTTACAGATTTTTCAAGCAATGGTGCAATTAAAAAATAATTGTGCAGGCCAATCCCCCATATTCAGGCATTATCCGGCGGACACATCATCATTTGGGGACCTCTGGCTTAACAGACTCAGTGTCATTACATGGATATACCCCAGAATTAGTCTCTTTCTACACAACTGAAAAAAAATATTTTGGACAAACCTTTCTCAAAATTGAAATACCCGAGGAGTGCCTGAGCGGCTAAGTCGGTTATGCAGCTGACTCTTAGTTTTGGCTTAGATCACCATCTTGCAGTTTGTGACTTCGACCCCTACATCAAGCTCTCCACTCTCAGTGTAAAGCCTGCGTCAGATCCTCTGCCTCCCTCTCTTTCTGCCCCTCCCCTGCTCGCACTCTCTCTCTCTCAAAAACAAAGAAAAACATTAAAAAATTTAAAATACCCAAATTAGCCTTTCTCAAACAATAAATTAACATAGGGCATATCTCTTAAAACATTTGTATTCAACCTTGTCATGGCCTTATCACATGTAGAAAGATGTGCACATATAGGCTTTCTTACCAGGACTGTTGCAGGAATATTTTATGACACAAGGATTTGTCTTCTTCATACATTCACTGTTCTAATAGATATATTACTGAATACCATTACTGTTTAAAGTAAGTCAACTTTCCAACTTCCATATTTGCAACTGGTAAACAAAAGTTACCTTCAGTCCATCTCAGAACAGTATATAATGTCGGCTCAGGTCATGGTCTCATAGTTCATGGGTTCGAGCCCCACATCAGACTCTGTGCTGACAGCTCAGAGCCTGGAGCCTGATTCAGATTCTGTGTCTCCCTCTCTCTGCCCCTTGCCCACTCACACTCTGTCTCTCTCAAAAGTAAATAAATATTAAAAAAAAAAAAGCAGAGTTTTCAAGATAGGAAAGAGTGAAGGTTTAACTTGAAACGTCATAATATACGATTTTCTAATTAATGTGTATCTTTCTAAACTCCTCAGAATGCTTCTTTTCCTAACCTTCAAATGCCCCTGTATGAGACCTAGGTAAAGAACAAAATCTACTTACTTAAGACAGCAAGACAGATAGACAGCATTTCCCGGAAGCAATACAAAGGAAAAGTTTCTGGGTGATAACAAATGGGGGTAGGAGGTGTGCACTGAATGCAAATGTAAATGAAAAGACCATTCATTGTTTTACTTTGTAAACCCTGTTCAACCTTTTCAACCTTTTTTAGCGCATGCATGCATTACTTTTATTCATACAAAGGGAAGTCGCAGTGAAAACTTACCAAAGTAGAATCCCCTTCTGCAGTAACAAATAAAACAACAAATAGGAAAAACTCTTGAGAGCAGACACTGCAGAACAAAGGAGGTGCAACTCATGGTCTTAAATTTGAAATACTATCAGCTAGGGGTGCCTGAGTGGCTCAGTCGGTTAAGTGTCTGACTCTTGGTTTCAGCTCAGGATCAATGATCCCACAGCTCATGAGTTTGAGCCCTGCCATCGGGCTCTGTGCTGATGGTGTGGAGCTTGCATGAGATTCTCTCTCTCACTCTCTCTCTGCCCCTACCCTGCTTGTGCTCTGTCTCAAGATAAATAACTAAACTTTTTTTTTTTTTTTTTAAGTGGTGAACTTCAAATACATTCAGCTAAAGAAAAAGAGGGTTTTAGCTTGATTCAGTACAGACCCTCAGATTTGCCTTAATGCCTCGGTATGATACGAGTGAAGTAATGTAAGTCCTCACATTCTCACAAATAACACCAAATAGGAAAACAACATGTGGACCGTGACTTGTTGGGGCAGGACTGCAGAGGAGTGGAAGGTAAAACAAGGGAAGTGAGCAAAAGGGGCAGGGAGTTGGTAGCAGAAGCCTTGGGGCCAGGCTGAACTCAAGCAACAATACAACCCAGAAGGCCTTTCCCCGCACGCCCGTGACAAACCCCCGAATGCGGTCGGAGAATGAACTGGAACGCGACATTTGTCTATTTTACACGACAAGAGCAGTAATTCATGATACCTCTCCGTCCCTGCCTCTCCTCGCTCCGCTCCATTTCCCCCACGCCTTCAAGCTATGGGACTGTGGCTAGGACATGAAAGAATTCTGTCTTCACCTCGGGGCTTGCCTGGGAAAATAAATCAGACTGGAACACGATAGGAACACGGTAGAGAAAAGTCACCCACACTGCCTGACGCCCAGGGCAAGTTCCAAGCAGAGCGTGTTCAAGCTAGGCAAGATGAAAAGAACTGGCACAGAGACTCTATAAACACTATTGTGGCAAGGGCAGGGGGAAGAAAAACAGACACGTGGAACACATGCCAAAAAGGTGATGGATTCCATTTGGGGGAAACAGAAGAAAATGTGCCCTGAAGGCTCCGTGCTCGAGAAATACTTAATATGATACACTTATCCCATTATCTTAAGAATATCTACGTCTGTATCTATAGATACACAGACACATGATATATAGACATCTTGTGTGTGTATAAATATATTCACACACACAGAGTAAAAGAGAAACTGAAGAGCCAAAGAAACAAACTGAGCTCTAACGTACCATCATTAACTCAACTAATTAATACAATGCAAATGGCAAGGCAGAGAAGAGACATTACCAAAACTGAATTATGGACCTTGATAAAAAGACTTGGAGTCCAGGTGTGAATGCAGAATTCTTTGACAACTCAGGATTCTGTGTCAGGATGTGGCAGTGAGTAGGACAAGTGGGGTGCCCGGGTGGCTCAGTCAGTTGAGCGTCCGACTTCGGCTCAGGTCATGATCTCACAGTCCGTGAGTTCGAGCCCCACGCCGGGCTCTGTGCTGACAGCTCGGAGCCTGGAGCCTGCTTCCGATTCTGTGTCTCCCTCTCTCTCTGTACCTCCCCCTCTCATGCTCTGTCTCTCTCAAAAATAAAAAATCATTAAAATTTTTAAAAAGAAAAAAAAAGGACAAGCTCCTGGCCTCCCAGCCCCAACCACAACACATCATTCTCCTTTTCCCAACCTGGTCCTCTTCCCCCACGAGGGGCCTCAAAGGACACATGTGTATACCCCAGCCCATACTTCCAAGCTCCGTCCATAGTCTCTGCTAACAGTCATCTTTTGGGCACTCCTCGGGTCTCAACATACCAGGAATTTGGTCGGCTCTCAGAAAGAAAGATCATGACAGGGAGCTACTACAAGTCCTTGAACTGTGTTTGGAGCTGACACTTGGGGAATTCCAGGATCTAGGATATTGGACTGCAATCTAGATGGGAAATACAGACTCCAGGTGGACATGTGTGCTGTGTCCCCTATGTTAGAAAGAGGAGGCAGAGTGCGGTGCTCTCAAATACAGTGTCTAGGGCAAAGGTCTATCCTGATTACATCTCAAGGCAAAATTTTCTTTTTTTGAGAGAGAGAGAGAGCATGAGCAGGGGAGGGACAGAGAGAGAGGGGGACAGAGGCTCTGAAGTGGGTCCTGCAGTGACAGCAAAGAGCCGGATGCAGGACTCAAACTCACCAACTGCAAAATCATGACCTGAGCCTAAGTCAGGTGCTCAACTGACTGAGCCATCCAGGCACCCCTCAAGGCATTAATGATTGCAGAAATTATAGAGGAAATCATAGAGGATATCCATCATAAGAAATGTTGGTTTTCTCAGTAAATAGACTCCATTATTGTAAAATAAAATAAATAATATATTCAAAAGGTTAATTTATCTGAAAGGAAGGAACTAGTTAACTTGATTATTAAAACTACACAATCGCCTCTAAGAAATAAACAATGTAAGGATAGGCATCCAAGCAGAAAGGGCAAGTTCAAGGGAGACAAATCAAATTAGTATCAGAACTTCCCCAGAGCAGGGGCACCTGGGTGGCTCAGCTGGTTAAGTGTCCAACTCCTGCTCTTGGCTCAGGTCATGACCTATGGCTCGTGATCCAGCTCCACAGTGGGCTCTGTGCTCATGGCACGGAGTCTACTTGGGATTCTCTCTCTCTCTCTCTCTCTCTCTCTCTCTCTCTTTCTGTCATTCCCCTGCTTGAGGATGTGTTCTCTCTCTCTCTCTCAAAAGAAATAAAATTTAAAAAAGAACTTTCCCAGAGCAATATCAAATCACAGAAGATGGAATGGCAATGTGTATAAAGTTCTGGGAGGAAGAAAGTGTGATCCAAGAATGTCCTCCCCAGTAAAACTGCTGTGCAATATAAGGACAACCAACATAATAGTCTCAAATCTCCAGTAACAAACTACCAAACACCAAAATTCCCCACCCTGAAAGATCCCAGGAAGAGCTGTGAAGAAAGGAATAGATCAATATTCATTGGCCATGTCTACACATCCTGAAGGAGAAAATTCATTACCAGAGCATTGAAAAAATTATCCTTCAAGTACAGAGAGAACTGACAGAAAATCTCAAGTATATAGGAACACAAAAGACTACAAGATGTCTTAAACACATCTTTAAAAGTAAACATACAGGGGGGCCTGGGTGGCTCGGTCGGTTGAGCGTCCAACTCTTGATTTTGGCTCAGGTAATGATCTCACTGTCCGAGAGTTCGAGCCCCACGTTGGTCTCTGCACTGACAGTGTAGAGCCTGCTTGAGATTCTCTCTCTCCCTTTCTCTCTGCTCCTCCCCCACTCTCTCTTCCTCTCTCAAAAAAAAATGTTTAAAAATGCAAATGCTGTGAAATATATTAGTTTGTTTTACCATGTAGAAGCTCTGAATATTTTTAATCTATAGTATGTGAAGTTATCAAAATGTAGATTATATGTTAAGAAAACAAACAGAGCATCATGGCAAGCTTCTTTTGCAGTGATGTCTGTCAATGAAAAAAAGTTACAAACTATCTTGCTGCTAACATAATGTTGCGTAAAATGTGTTGCAAACAACAAAAACTGTTAAGAAGATCGATCTATGATTTCAAATTTAAAAATAACTATAATATTTATGTTTGAGGATCAGAAGAAAGTTGATACATTTACTCTAAAATGTTTGTTTTGCTAAAGCAATGGATGTATTTGTACTGTCTTTATGCTAGTTTCGTAATTTGAAGTTCAGTAATGGAGTGTTCATCTGTGACCCAAACTTTACAAGATCGCTGAGGAGGCAATCTAAAACGTGAGTAAGAAGAATCTGACTTGAGAACATGTGTGTGATAACACAGACACAGTGACTGGATTATATGCATGTTATCTCAGCTCCTTCACTGACCAACTCAACAGCCTGTGAAGACGCTCTGGCTCTGAAATCTGTCATATCCTTAACATCGAATGATCTCTCTGTTAACCAAACCGCAAAGCTTCTGCTACACATTGTGCTTGGACGTACTGTGGGGGGAGAAAGAGACAAGCAAATAAATCTTCAGACTGAGTAGGAAAGCTTCAGAAATTGATGTAATCGTTGTACCTATGTGAGCAATCTCACTACTTTCTGGAGACACTGGAGTGATGGACATAGGTATTTCTTCTTCTCATCTTCTACCTGGTTCCATCTTGGCTTGGCACAGGTTGTGGGCCTCAGGGAGAAATGAACCTCAGAGCAGGTCCTTGGCCTCCCATGGAAAACTGCTACAACAGCTGCAGAAATGCCCAAATCCTAAAAACCTAAGCATGGCTAAAGTTGATATACTACATAGGGATGTATTACGCCAGAAAATGCCACAGCCTTTACAGCATAGTGTGAGGAATGCCTTCTGTTGTGAAATCACGTATTGTTCCAGAAAACAAAAACTGCGCAAGAAAATTCTGTAGTTCAATCTGTAGTCAGAAGAATGGAATTTAAATCTATTAATACTTCATTTTCATATGTGGGTCGATAGGTAGGCCTTTCTGGAAACAAAAGATAACTGAGGACCAGGATTTCCCAGAGGGTACTCAAGAAACAATGGTTGGTTATTGAGGTAGCAGGCTCATAAAGATAGGAAGAAAACTCTCCTCATGGAATGGAAATTTCTTCCCCACAGAGAACAGCAGTATTCCTTAATAGTTAATTCTTAATAGTTAAATTCAACAGGCAAAAGAGCAAAAAGCAGAGGATTGGGAGCAACTTATTGAGGGTGGAGGAACATTAATACCTCTAATGTTTCCTTCCGAGTAGAGTCCTGGATGTTCATATCCTCACTGCTTCTGCCCTTGGGAATGTGGAATGAATGGTTTACAAAGACCAAACGTAACATTGTTCCTCTTCACTTCCCCTGGTGAGTTAGCTATATGTACCCAAGACACGTATTCAGCTCTAGCTGCCAGGAGGGCATCTCCTGGCCTCCCCTGCATGGTGTTGCGTGAGTCACCCTGGGATTCAGTACTTACACTAATTTATGCTTTCAGACAGTAGTATGTTGTTAAAGGGTTAACAACCAGATCTCCAGGAGGAAAAAAGTCACTCCTATATGTCAACATGGTGTCACTGAACACCGAGCCGGGAAGTGTGTGAACACTGGGCTCTCATGGCCCCTATAAGCTGGCTCCAGCCACCAGGTATGTCAGTAACAGTCTTCAAGCTGCCTTTTGTCAGTAACTTAGGTGATATTTTAGCTTCAAACTGCTTATGCTGAATTTCTCAATTGGTTTAAAGCCTGGGTCGGCAAGAGGACTGCTAATTATTTGTCTCCCTCAACCAAAATATACAGAGATCCAATACAGAGACCATTTCTAATTTACCCTTATAGCTCCATGAGGAAAAGGGTAACTGAACCCTATGAAACACTTCGAAAATGAAAATGAATGAATACATTTGATTTTATGAGGGTACAGAGATATTGCCATATATACAAAATAGCATGTTATGCAACCTTTATGCAAATAATCTAGACTCTCATATTAAAAAAATCATTTGGCTACTACAAAGGTCAATGTAGATGATGCTCATTCTAAAGCCCTGGGGAATAAAAATATTAGGTCCTTTTATTATTAACTCAAATATTTCTACTGAAAGCATTTACATGTGCTTTCTTCACAAACATATGGTAATCCCATAATAAATGCAGACTGAATGAAATAAATTCCTAAATAGTTTAGTATTGAAACATTAAGCACAAAAATATCACAAATGTAGGATGTAAGTCAAGTGAGTGACTATTTAAATTGATTCTATTTATTTATATTAGACACAAAAATTATATAAATGACTCTCTTAAAAAACGGTACAAAGCTGCTTTGGCAAGGTGTATAACTATGTCAACTTAAATATGTGCCTTTCAGAGCTTATTTGCAGTTATAGTTAATTACTGGATTTTAGATGTTGACTTCTGTACTCACAATTATTTTTCCCCTATTCTGGTATGTTTGATATGTATCTAAACTTTTTTTTTTTTTTCAGAATCATTACTACCATTAGAAAGTCTTTCTACTTTCTTTGGAGCTCAATGTGATAAGAGATTATGAAAAAAAAAAAACACATTTTTTTTCACATAATCACTACCACCCTTCAACTTCACAGCTATAGGATGTGAACAGACAATGGAGCCAAAGAGAAGCAAACACATAACTTTAAATTGGTTACACAATTAAGTTTCCTCAGTTGACTTCTTCCTCCATGATGCTGAGGTAGTATAATAGCAGATATCCAGTCAGCAGAAATTAAAGGACAATAAAACTGTAATGATGTGGTAAGTAGGGTCCAAGAGATTCATTCATGTAAAAGGTGGTAATGACACTGTAAGGATAATGAAACAAACTGGACAAGTCTTACTAGTTAGCGGAGTTGGGATGCTATGGGTCTGGATGTGTAATCCAAATCTATGAGGTACCATCTAAAATTAGCTGGCACCTGTCCTATCCCGCATCCAGGGAGTTGGGAAGGATGAATACCAAGACGATGAGGACTTTCCTCAACTTGCCTGCCTCCCCAAGGGGGGGTTTCATTCTTCCTTCCATATCCAGCCTTCTCATTTGATCACCTTCACTTAAATATATCAGTTGGGCTAAGGATGAAAACCAACCTTCAATCACTACCACCCAAATGCGCATTATGATGGTGCATGTAATTGCATGCCTTTATTGTATTATGTTTGATTCTAGGGTATTTTTTCTAATTTTGTTTAATGTTTATTTTATTTTATTTTTTTTTTTTGAGAGAGACAGAGACAGAATGCGAGTGGGTTAGGGGCAGAGAGAGAGAGGGAGACACAGAGTCTGAAGCAGGCTCCAGGCTCTGAGCTATCAGCACAGTGCCCGACGCAGGGCACGCACTCAGGAACTTTAAGATCATGACCTGAGCCAAAGTCGGACACTCAACTGACTGAGCCACCCAGGCGCCCCCTAGGGTATTTTAATGGATAATCCCACAGACCATTTCCCCGAGTTTTTAGATTATAAATTAAGTTAAGTGACGTTAGAGGAAAATATGAAGCAATAAATTGGACCCTCAAGTATTACTAAATTACTACTTCTACTCCTCTTTCCTGTCTTTTTGCTTATTTATATGAAACCTTCCATATATGTCCATCTCCTTCTATACTTTCCTTTATACACTAAACTATTAAGTACCATAAAAATCTCTTTTTAAAAAGTTCAGTGATTAAACTCAAGAAAAACTATCCATTGAAAATTCCTGTCAACACAATACATTTCTAACCACTTGATTATGTACCATTCAATTTTATGGACTTAACATCAACAAGACAACATACACAATCACCAGTGGAAACTGAGCATTTATGTCATTAAGTATCACATTATTAAGCACTCATCACTGCCACGGGCCAGTTAACATGAGCAATATATAAGCATGTTATGGGGAAAGGCTGGAGGGTTGGATATTAATGAAGAATCGGGGAAACGTGAACAATGAGAGGAGCACATCTCTTTTGCCTTATGAAGCTTCTGAAGCTTTCTGTCCTTGTACCGGCTTTTTGTCTACACTCAGGTTCCACTGATAACTCAGTATATCTTGGTATAATTTTCACCACAATTCTTTTCCTAACAGTTAACAGCTATGGCCTCATCACCATTACTGTCATGGCTCACAAAGGGAATAAAATAAAAGTTCACAAAGCCAGGCATATTGTTTATAAATATAAATACTGCTCAACCTTATCATTAGTAAGTATCATCTTACAATGAGAAAATAGCAATAGTGAAAATTTTTACAATATAATAGCCCTGGCAAGCATGTAACCTAAATGGGCTATTTGATTTAGAAAGTCTGGTGGGCAACGTTTTAAATGAGAATATAAAGATGGGCATCTGAGTGGCTCAGTCGGCGGAATGTCCAACTTTGGCTCAGGTCATGATCTTGAGGTTCGTGAGTTCGAGTTGCACATCAGGCTCTGCTTTCAGCACAGAGCCAGCTTCAGATCCTCTATCCCCCTCTCCCTGCCCCTCCCCTGCTTGCACTCTCTCAAAAATAAACAACATTTTTAAAAAAGGAGAGCATATAAAGAGGGTACTTGGTGTCAGTAGAAATAACTTAAAGACAGGCTGCTCAGTGCATTTATGTTACCTAGCTGGGGCATTATGAAAATCTTTGTGCGGGAGCACATGGCATACCAGTCCTGATGGATAATTTTAAATTAATCAAAATGAAAAATAATCATACCATTTGGCCCTCAATTCTATACCTAGGAATTCACATTATCTGCATGTATGTATTTATACATATGTATTTTTTTCTCATATTCACTAAAGTAGTATTTGTTATATAGGGACATGTGTATAAACAGAGTTACACTGTCATCATGAATATAAGAATGCTAATTTTGATACCATTTGTTAAAGAGCTATATGTAAAAAAAAAAAGCAAGAACAAAAGCAAATTCTCACAAATAAAAACAAAAGTTCAAAACAAAATTTTGTCAGTAAGGAACTGACACAGTGCAGCTCCTTCAAAAACTAATGTACAAAGCTCTGCAGGGGCTGACATGGCTGACATGGAAAGATTAAGAGGATATATCTTTTTTTAAGTTTATTTATTTATTTTGAGATAGAGAAAGAGAGGGGCAGAGAGAAAGGGAGAGAGAGAATCCCAAGCAGGCTCTGTGCTCTCAGCATGGAGTCCGACACAGGACTCCATCTCATGAACCAGGAGATCGTGACCTGAGCCAAAAACAAGAGTCAGACGCTTAACCAAACGAGCCAAGCAGGTGCTCTGAGAAGTTGTATTTTTAAAAAATAGCAAAAATATGGTGCAATGCACACAGTGAGGTCAAGGTTCTTCTGAAAAGCCCTTAGGAAGATTCTAAGTTGGAGACTGATATACACTTTTTTCCATAATTCTAACACAGTGAGGTTTTCCTCCAGCCTTTGGACAGATTCACCACTTGATTCCGCACCAGATGAAGTAATTAGCTTGCATTTAAAGTCCACATCATATATGTAATGAGAATAATAATGCACATGTGTACATTTATAAATACTAGAATCACACTCAATTCAAAGGGATGTTTATATTATACAATGTTGGCATTAGGGGTCACCAAGACTTGGTTTAGAGAAGAATATTTATGTCCCCATTCTTAAACATGTGGACTTTGAACAGACTGCATAGTCAAACCCACCTCCCAGTATCCTTTATTATGCTGAATCTTCACACCTAGCTAAATCCTGTAAGTTGAAGAACTTCCAATTTATGCTGGAAATCCTCTACATATAATACTCATAGATTTTAAAGAAAGAAGGGGTGTCTATGTGTATGTGTGTGTGTACACGGAGGTTTCCTAGAAGAATAAAAAATACCTGTGACACAGTAGGACGTATAATGTTCTCAGATTTTGGAATGTAAATAAAAATATAATTTATTGGCATATCTTTTTGTATTTAAATTTTTACCATATTGTATATGCCATGAAAAAAAAATCAAAGTACACAGTGTTAGACAAACAAAGCTTCTCTACAAATAAGACAACAATCCTCTAAGATTCAGAAGGGGCATCTGGAGTTAAGAGTATTTCTCACCCTCTGTTTAACTTAGGCTTAGGTTTACAGTGACCGTACTGCCATAAATGATTATGAATCAAATGTGCAACCCTGAGGATAAAAAAAACAAAATCAATTCAGTCATTTAATGTCACTAGCACTGATGTTCTCTCTCCAGTCCCTAAGGACAGCTGTGACATGTTAGACTTCTCATACTTCTCATGGTTGCCTAATTGCTCAGAGAGCCACTAATTTTATGTCACTTTATCCTTGATGTCACAGCCAGAGTGACCTTTCTTTTTTGTTCTTAAATGTTTATTTATTTATGAGGGGGCGGAGGGGCAGAGCAAGACAGTGGGACAGAGGATCTGAAGCAGGCTCAAAGGTGACAGTAATGAGTCCGATGTGGGGTGGAACTCACTTACCAACCCTGAGATCATGACCTGAGCTGAAGTCTGATGCTCATCCAACTGAGTTACCCAGGCGTCCCCAGCCAGAGTGACCTTTCTAAAGTGAGATTTCCTTGACCTAAAACCTCTTCAGTGCCCCTCCCCACTGTCTAGGTAAAATCTAAACTCTTAAACAAGACTGTGCATTGTCCCCTAACAGATTCCCTTTTCTTCCTCAGCCAAAGAATACCTAGCTAAAAGAATGTTAACAGGGCAAATGGCCACCCTCTGCCAAAAGTCTACACTTCCTGGGCTCTTGTGTAACTAGTAGATGTGAGGTACTATGTAGGCTTAACTGATGGAAGGTAATGTGTACAACTTCCGGGAAACATCCCTAAGGGAGGAGATTTTGATGTTCTTTCCTGTCTCCTGCCTGTAATGGTGACATGATGGCCAGAACAGCCATTTTGGATCACAGTATGGCAGAGGCACTGGACTACCTCCTTTATTTATTATTTTTAATTAAAAATTTTTTTCAATGTTTATTTACTTTTGAGAGGGAGACAGAGAGCAAGCAGGTGAGGGGCAGAGAGAGAGAGAGAGAGAGAGAGAGACAGAATCTGAAGGAGGCTCTGAGCTATCAGCACACAGCCCTATACAGGGCTTGAACTCACGAACCGTGAGATCATGACCTAGGTCAAAGTTGAATGCTTAACCGACTGAACCACCCTGGCACGCCTGAACTACCCATTTTATACGAAAGAAAAATAGACTTCCAACTCATTTAAACTCCTGTTATTTTGAGAGTTATTTCCTCAGAGTTAATCCTAATCTGAAAGAACACAAAACATGCTATAGGATCTGATCTCTCTGCCTATCCTTTTAAGTTCATTTTTTTTTTCCACTCCCACAGTTGCCCTCTACATGGCAGCTCTATCTAACTGGCACTTCCCTGAGCAACCTCACACGTTGTTTCTTACTTCTATGTATTACTCAAAGATGGCTCATCAGTCTGAAATATTGTGCTCCCACCTCTACTCAACCCTCTACTCCTCTGCAAGGAAAACTGGACAATGGACTCATTAGAAGACAAAGATAGTCTTTGTATCCCCCTAGTACCTAACACGTTGTTCGACACGTGATAGTTGTTGCAGAAAAGTTCAGAAAAAGTTTAGAGCTGAAGAAAATCTTCTTAGCCTACGCCTACCCCCACTGGCTCAAAGGAAGGGAAAAACAGAGATAAAAGGATCTAGAAAAAAACAGAATGGAGAGAAAAAGTGAACCTTAGATATAAATATCTTCAGAGGGAGACAGAATATACTGCATCCCCTAAAAAAGGATATTGTCCTATGAAAATATGCAATAAAAATAAGAAAGAGCTCCCACATATTTAACATTTTATTACCTTACTTAAAAATCCAGTAAAAGGGACAGAAGAGAAAGTCCCAGAAAGCAGGACAAAATGACTGAAGTGGAAAATAAGTAAGAAAATATAAAAAATATCGTGCCATCAACCTGAGACATTCTGTAATCTGCTTCCAGGAAAGTGGATTTCAGAGAGGAGAAAGGAATGAGGAGAATTATCAGAGACATTACCCACGAACACATCTCAAAACAGTAGATGATACTCATGACGAACTTACCTAAGTATGTCTGTATTCATTCTGTCACTCGTTGTATACCAGTCATAACTACTAACTACATGCTACCTGTCAGAACATATGTCACCTGCTAGTGACCAAAAGATCAGTAAGATAATGTTTCTGCTCTCCATGACCTTATTCTATCGAAGCAAACAGCCATATAAAATGGTAATTACAATAAAATGACATTAAGGACAACACTAAAAGTTTCTAAGAGTTCGGTAAGAGTACAGGAGGGATAACTAATCCAGTCTAGACCCGATTTGGAATTTTACAACACAATACTTACATGCTACATTTTTGGGTTAACACTGTAGTTTTTTTAATGTTTATTTTTTTTCCTGAGAGAGAGAGAGAGAGAGAGAGACAGAGTGAAAATGGGGGAAGGACAAAGAGAGGGAGACACAGAATCCAAAGCAGGCTCCAGGCTCTGAGCTGTCAGCACAGAGCCCCATGCAGGGCTCAAGCTCATGAACCATGAGATCATGACCTGAGCTGAAGTTGAACACTGAACTGACTGAGCCACCCAGGTGACCCGTGATGCCCTTTTAAATCATTCCCATAAAATGCATTTTGGTGTTTAATTTTTTAAAATATTTTTTTAACATTTATTCAGTTTTGAGAGACAGAAAGAGACAGAATGTGATAAGTGTGGGGGAGGGGGGGCACAGAGAGTCGGGGAGAAACAGAATCCAAAGCAGGCTTCAGACTCTGGGCTGTCAGCACACAGCCTGATGAGGGACCTGAACCCACGAACCGTGAGATCATGACCTGAGCCAAAAGTTGGATGAGTAACGGACTAAGACACCGAGGTACCCAAGTATTGGTTCTCTTTAAGGATACTTGTTCTGGGGAAACTTTCAGCTGTACTTATAACACTAATTCACTTAAAAATAATGAAGATTTTAATTATTTGGAGAGAAAAATTGAAAAGCAAAGTCAGTGTGACCAAGAAACCCTCTTGCAGGGAGAAAACTACCATGTGAATTTAACAAATTCTGAAGCTTCTATGCAACTTTTCTAAGTTCTAAATGTCAGAGAAGGTAGTAGAACCTACTGGTGATAGACAGAAATGGGTTTAATCTTGACATCACCATTTATTACACTAGAAACCTACTTAATATCTCTAAGACTTGAATCATTTTTTTTTAATTTTTTAATTTCTTTCAAAGTCTTTTATTTATTTACTTTTTGAGAGAGAGAGAGAGAGAGAGAGAGAGGAAGAAAGACAGAGTGAGCAGGGGAGATGGGCAGAGGGAAGGAGAGAGAGACAGTCTTTTTTTTTATTTTTTTTATTTTTTATTTTTTTTCAATATATGAAATTTATTGTCAAATTGGTTTCCATACAACACCCAGTGCTCATCCCAACAGGTGCCCTCCTCAATACCCATCACCCACCCTCCCCTCCCTCCCATCCCCCATCAACCCTCAGTTTGTTCTCAGTTTTTAAGAGTCTCTTATGCTTTGGCTCTCTCCCACTCTAACCTCTTTTTTTTTTTTTCCTTCCCCTCCCCCATGGGTTTCTGTTACATTTCTCAGGATCCACATAAGAGTGAAAACATATGGTATCTGTCTTTCTCTGTATGGCTTATTTCACTTAGCATCACACTCTCCAGTACCATCTACGTTGCTACAAAGGGCCATATTTCGTTCTTTCTCATTGCCCTGTAGTACTCCATTGTGTATATAAACCACAATTTCTTTATCCATTCATCAGTTGATGGACATTTAGGCTCTTTCCATAATTTGGCTATTGTTGAGAGTGCTGCTATAAACATTGGGGTACAAGTGCCCCTACGCATCAGTGCTCCTGTATCCCTTGGGTAAATTCCTAGCAGTGCTACTGCTGGGTCATAGGGTAGGTCTATTTTTAATTTTCTGAGGAACCTCCACACTGTTTTCCAGAGTGGCTGCACCAATTTGCATTCCCACCAACAGTGCAAGAGGGTTCTTGTTTCGAGACAGTCTTAAAAAGGCTCTACACTCAGCACAGAGCCCATGGGGGCTCAATCCCATGACCCTGGGATCATGACCTGAGCTGAAATTAAGTCATACGCTCAACCAGCTGAGCCACCTAGTTGCCCCTCGTTGTTGTTGTTGTTGTTGTTGTTGTTGTTTTAATGTAATGTCCTATGTTACAGACTTGTTTCGAAGAGTAAAGTTAGATAATAAATGTGAAGTTAGCCAGATTCTCTGTAAATTCTAGCTGTTTTCATGGCATACATTTACGTTCAGCAAGACATCCCCGATATGATGCTTTTTTTATGTAATTTTTTTAACGTTTATTTATTTTTGAGAGAGAGAGACAGAGTGCGAGTGGGGGAAGGGCAGAGAGAGAGAGGGAGACACAGAAGTTGAAGCGGGTTCCCGGCTCTGAGCTGTCCGCACACAGTCCCATGTGGGGCTCAAACCCAAGAATCCAATGGTGAGATCATGACCTGATGCCAAAGGCAGATACTTAACTGAATGAGCCACTCAGGCGCCCCTGGCTGTGAAGCTTTGATTCATAAATGCCCAACAAATACAATGTAGATGAGCCTTTTCTAAACCCTGCTTGTATAGATACACTGAGTATGAGCATTGTAAAGCTCAGAAAAGAACTGCATATAAGGAACGTGAATAAATACATTTCGCAGTGTTCCTAAACCTTTTCATATTTTACCCGAGCTTCCCATTTCAGTGACTTGGCAAGCCATGCCTCTCCAAAATGCTAGATCTAATAATGTAATAAGTCCTCTCGCTTCTACTTCCGTAGGACATCTAAATATGCATTTACTGCTGTTTCATTCCTCTGGTAGCCCCTAAATCAGGAAACCCACACTGCTCCCCTACAAATAAAAGTATGTAACCTGGTAATTTCCTCATATTACCTATAAACACTAGTTGTCTGCAAAGTGCTTGAGAAAATAAAATTAAAACAAAGCCTGACTTTCAGATAATTTGACAAAGACCTATTCTAGGCTGTACAGAATTTAGAAGGATTATATAAGCTTTCAAAGCAGGTTCAGATGGGAAACCTGGGTGGCTCAGTCGATTGAGCATCTGACTCTTGGTTTTGGCTCAGGTCATGACCCCAAGATGGTGGGATCCATGCTCAATGTGGAGCCTGCTTGAGATTCTCTCTCCCTCCCCACCCTGCCCCTTTGCTCTGCTCACACTCACTCGTTCTAAAAATAAGAAAAACAATAATAATAAAATAAATTTTAAAAAAGGTTCAGAGGTCATCCAAAAGCAATTACAGATTTTAAAAACTGTACTTATGAATAACTCTTAAGAGATTGGAATTTTTTTTAATGTTTTAAAATGTTTATTTCTCAGAGAGAGACAGAGACAGCATGAGTAGGGAGGGGCAAAGAGAGAGGGAGACACAGAATTTGAAGCAGGCTCCAGGCTCTGAACTGACAGCACAGAGCCTGACGTGGGGCTCGAACTCACGGAGTGTGAGATCATGACCTGAGCCAAAGTTGGAGACTTAGCTGACTGAGCCACCCCGGTGCCCCAAGAGACTGGAATTATTAAAGAAATAAGCTGAAGGGCTGAAATTATAATAGACTTCAATATGACGGGGTCAAATGCAGTCTATGAATCCACAGAACAAAAAAACCAACCCAAACCAAACAACAAAAGCCATTTGGTAGAAGTTACTGATTATATCAAAGGATAATTACACCAAGAAAAATCTCCTGGCAGACACTGACATTTATCACCCAAATATAAAGTGACTCAGTTTCTAAAAACCTCTTTCTTGGGGGTGAACTCTCTTCAAAAATTAAGATTTCCATGTATCTGGAATGTTTAATTGTCATCTACTTGAAAGCAAGAAGGAAGACTGGAAGATACCACAAAGGTCTTTTCTGTTCTACAAATACATGGTTAAAGCCAAGACACATGTTAGTCAATAGCTGAATGACTCAGGAAAAGCTTGTCAACACAGTCAATATTTCTTTCTAAAATTTCTCATCCTAGGCCTTTTCTGTCATAGTCAATGCTTAACTTGAAATTTCTCTGGAGATTCCAGCGGATTATTTCTAATTTATTTCAGAAAGCATTTCATGGCATCTTTTTTATTGTTATTGTCATTCTATACAATGTCCGGTATTGAACATCTCCTACATGGCAGCCTCAGGGGTCTGTAACTGAGTCATCCCCCTAGTGGAGTGACTGCCTGTTCTTACCACACATTCTGCCTCGGTACCTCATATCCCTACAAACAGAAACAGAACAAAATGTAATGCCTGGTCTGATGTCTATAGTTGTGGTGTTATCTTTCTCTTGGTTTTCCCTTTGTTAATTCATTTTTCTCTTACATGTTAATAAGTCATCTCAGTTCTCATCTTTAATGTTGCTAGAAATGCATTTGCTACTTTTTTGTTCCTCTGCTAAGCCCAAATCAGGATCTCAATAGCTTCCTGACCACCCAGTACAGCCTCTGGTCAGGCCCGTGCCCACTCTGTCCTCTTATGGTCAATCTATAACATACCATTGCCAAGTGTCTCTTCCAAAAGCAGACCTCTTATGATACCATCAGCCAACTCTGAAACATTCCGTTCTTCTTCATGACTGCTAAGAAGAATCCATGGATTTCATCCTCCGATTATCATCCCTGGAGAGTGTCTCACTTTTCTACAACACTCACCCTAAGTTTCAGGCTGGTGGCTGAGCTTTCCAGACTGAGGACTTTGCTAATGATGTTCTCCTGATCTGGAATGGCCTCCTTGCACCAGCTAAAAATTTTATGTATTCCCCATGGCTATGCATTCATTCTTTGCTTCATTCAATAGAGAGGGACACGTTGATGAGTACGATGGTCATTTTTTCTGTCCTCATGAAGTTTCAGTACAGAAGCAACAACAGAAAATAAACAAATAATCTTATAAATTATTGCTTGCAACTGTGATAGGTGCCATGATGGGAGAGTTAGTAGTAACATCTTTAAATAATGTGACTGAATATTTTTGCCACTTTCTTCATCTGTACCTGACAACCACAAAGAGATCGTGCTCATTTTTCCCATGTGGCTAACCCCCATATAATTACCACCTTTCAGTAATATCTCAGTAAGATTTCTGTAGTATGTATCACTCTCTGGCCTGTAAAATACTTATTTGAAATCTTAACTTATCTTCCTATTTGGGGGGATGTAACTCCTGAAGACCTATTCCTCTCAGATGACCAGTTTATATCATTCATGGTCCCCATACTGGACGGAAAGACGTAAGAGGAGAGATTGATGAACTATTTCCAGGAAAAAAAAAATTCCTCTGTCTTAAGAAAGATAACCACAAGATTACATGGTATGGTTTTTTTCCTCCTCTTCTGGTCATTGATATTCAAGATGTAATGCCTGGAAGTATTGCAGATAATTAGCCATCAGAGGGAGCATAATACCAAAACCAAGGATGACACAATGGGGGCAATAATAGAAACCCAGTTCTTGATGAGATCACTGGGCTACTGATTTCACCAATCCTGTGGTACCCACAGACATACCTATCTGTACACCCCTTATTAAGTTGACAAGAATTTTCCTTTCTGTTTAAGCCAATTATTAGCAGCAAATACTGATATATTTCACTACTAGATTGCAAACACTCATGATGGCGTGTATGTCTTTTTCTCTCCATTTTTCCTATAGTATCTGGCATGACTTTTGCTCATATTAACTGGTCAAAAATAGTAGGGACAATTAAAGTTGCATTTCAACTAAAGTATTTTTCACTTATATTCCCCCCCCCCTTCCTCTTCCCTCCCTTTTTCTCACTGTGTGTGTATGTGTGTGTATTCATGCTTTTCAACATTACTGGCCTTAAATTCCAAGCCCCATTAGAATGTGCTTGCTATGGTTCTGTAATACACAGGTTGATACTTACGATGATAGAAAAAGACAAAGAGTATTCAATTTCATTAATCTTTCCTTTACTAAATAAAGGATTCATGTCTTGCCTACATAATAAGGTCATAAACACAGCCAGGTTATCTACAATTTTAAAAAGCATAGAAAAGGTACAGCTGTCAGAAAAGTTGAAAATACCAAACACTCTCCAGAGATGACAAGACGTACAAATGTTGGCAAGGCATCTAGTCAGGAGAGAGCCACAGGAATAAATATTTTATTTTAGTCAACAGCTGGCTTTAGATGAATAGGTTGTCGAGATGGATCTTTTAACTGTAAATGAAAGTCAGGTAAGAAGGCTCTCTATCAAAGGTCTCATTTCAAGTTATTTAAATTCCCATTATGGTTTATGAACTCACAATATGAACCAACTGAAGTATATAAACCAGAAATGTTATTTCACTGTATGAAATACCCTCAATGACAATGTTCTATGTAAGAAAACAGGCATCATCCATTACTGGAAGAAAGGGACTGGAATGCCTTTCAAAATGCCAGGTCAAATGAAGAATTTGACTAGGTATCATAAAAAATGAGGTAGGCCTGGCCCTCAGCTCAAAAGTGTATGAAATATTCTGACCCAAGAGGCAATATTAAATGAAAATATAAATGTGATTCAATTTTCTGTTGACTTAGGTGTAAATGCAATGGCTTGCTGTCAGACATACTGGGAATCCCTGTTTGCACTCCCTGTCGACGTTAACCTGCACATCTACCTGCCCTATACGTTGTTAACTCCCACTGGGCCCTTGTATTAAGAAAATGAACAAAATTAAACATTATTTGTTAAAATATCAGTGCTTGACATTTGCTAAGCTCTTTGTACTTGGCATACTTGGACATTTCCTTTTGCCTTTTTCTCTCAGTAGCCCTGCTACAAACATTAGAGCTTTTCAGAGGACCAATGTTCCACATATTGGAGTCAAATAAAAATAATAGCCAGCATTTATTGGATGCCTACTGTATGCCTGGACTTAAATTAGGCACTTTAAGTATATTATTGCAGCAGACATTCACTATAAGGTAGTCCTCATTCTTACTTCTCAGAAGTGGAAACGAGAGAGAAGTTAGGTGACTGGTTCTAGTATCTGAACAGCTCATAAGAGAATGTACAGATTTGGAACCCAGATCTCTGAGTTCTTCCAGAGCTTTCCATGGCCTCAGCTAAATGCTTTAGTCCCAAGGCTACTCCCCCTCCCCACACTTCATCCAGGATTACCAAAGGCACACCTGGAAGAGAGATCACCTGCTCAGCTCACAGTGAGGTTTCACTGGTCGGTTTTACATTTTTAGGACATACCATGCAATATTCATCAGGTTCTCAAAATGAATATTTAAAATGAATTTTAATAATTTAAGGTAAAAAAAAAAGATAAACCATGATAAGGTATACTTTACAATTCACTTTCCTAGATATTTTTCTAGTATTTTGACCAAAACAAAAGAACGAGTGATTGTTTTTTTAACCATGTTTCCATTTTCCAGCATATTACCTGAATGTAACCTGGACAGAACACAATCCGGTGCGGTGACTTCTGACTGCCAGTATTGTTTCCAGTACAATCATATAGAGAAGAGAAACTGTGAATGGGCTGGGGATTTGGCAAGGTCTGTTCAAATGCCTTAAATTTACTACTAATAAATTAAAGAAGCCAAAAGAGAGAGTTTTACATCCAATATAGGACAATTTAAGTTCTTTCTTGTTTATTATTATTACTACTACTACTATTATTATTATTATTTACCTATATATCTATTCTTGCTTTCAAACATTTATCAACAAAATGACATCTGAATTTTTATTCCATTAAAAAAAAATAAAGGTACATATCCCCATAGCAAATGTTTCAAGAGTATGTTTATTTACCTTTGAAATTATTTCAATTCCAATTATAATAATACAAGAAGCAAGTTATCCACTTCTTCGGGTTGCCAGTATTTCTTAGTGACCCACTACAGGCTTAAAGACTATGCCAGGTATTAGGAAATCAAGAATGGAGGCCTGGTTATGGACCACAAGTATCTTGGAGAAAGAGATGGTAAGACACGAGTCACAAAGTAATACGCTATAGAGGTGAAAGTGTAATGCAGCAGGAAACTACAGAAAAGGGAAAGTTTAGTGTGACTGGCAAGGGGGGAACGTGACAAAGAACGGATGATGTGGGCTAAGTAACAGAGTCGCCAGTTTGGAGTTCTCATCAGGAGCTCACGCTCTGGACAGAGAGACGGGTGTTCAGCGCTTCTGTGAAGTAGCAATCGTTCACTGGGGATGTAGCCTGAAGACACAGAGTGCAGGAAATGAGCCTAGACAGGAAGATCATTCAGGGTCTATAGGTAACCCAAAGGGAGCTTCTATTTTTTTTCTATAGGTTGATGATTTTCAAGCCGCTGTTCTGCCCTGCAGACACACCTAGGTACCTGAGGCCACTCAGCAAGCCATGATAGTAGGGACCTTTCTGGGATCAATGCTCTATTCTGTCTCTGTCCCCCACATTATACTTCACATCGAATCAGCTCCATGGAGTTGAGATGGTCCTGTTTGCCCAGTAAAAACAGGTTTGAAAACTGCCGTTATGGGAAGTAAGCAAACGCTGAAGAACTTTTAACAGGGAAATTGCAAGTTCAGATTTGCAGGTAAAAAAACCGGAAGGACCATTTGGTAGCAGACAAGGCTGAGGCTAATTAGTAAGGATGTGGTCCCAAACGCCTGGGTGAGACATGGCGATGGTATGAAGAAATTAAGGAACAAAGTAAGGGATAAACAGTAGAGACATTGGGAGGTAGGACAGTCGGAACTTGGTGGTTGATTATACGTGAAGGGTAAAGAGGAAAAGGAAAATTTAATTTTTTTTTTACATTTATTTATTATTGAGAGACAGAGAGAAACAGAGCATGAGGAGGGGAGGGGCCGAGAGATGGGGAGACACAGAATGTGAAGCAGGCTCTATCTAGGCTCCGAGCTGTCAGCACAGAGCCTGACGCGGGGCTTGAACTCACAAACTGTGAGATCATGACCTAAGTCAAAGTCAGACACTCAACTGACTGGGCCACCCAGGTGCCCCCAGAAAAGGAAAGTTTAGAATGGCACCAACATTTCTGGCTGGAGAAATGGATGGACAATACAAGGCATACCTAACAAGGGAAGAACTGACAAGGCAGGTGGCAGGGAGGGGGAGAACCATATGAGGTCAGTGTTCACATACTGGGTTTAAGGTTCTGGGGACAAGCAGATAAATATAATCAACAGGCAAAAGGATGTCATCCTTGCAGATTCAGGTGAATGCTCTGCTCAGTTTAGTAATGGAGAGTGAAGCTACATATGGATGATTTGTCCCTGACATGTGTTTCAGAGAGAACAGTACTATTTTCTCTCAATTGCTGTTTTCATTTGAAGGAATGAAGGTCAGCTTGAACAGAAGAAAGCCTGACGTAGTCCTACATAGGAAGGGCAAATGGATGGCAATCTAGAGGTGTAGGTAGTATTCTATTTCCTCTCTGTGAGCATGAAGGGTGTGCTTACGGGCAGGAACACTGCCTGAGGACCATTCCAGACTTCATGCAAACAGTGTGAAAGTGTGACCATGCTATCTGAAAGTGGAGTTCTCCTTCATCATAAAAGGTTGGAGAGCTAGTGAAAGAAAAGGAGGGAAAAAAAACCCGTCTGCTTTCTATCCTATGCCTTTCTTTAAATCTACATAGTACTTACATATTCTGTTGCTGCTTATTAAATTGCATTACACTTACTGGTCTTGTCTGCCTCAGCCATTATTCTGTTAGCTCTGCTAGACCAGGTATGGGGATTTTTAAGGGTTGACTTCTCCACATGTTACACTCTACATGGAACAGAGTTTGCAGTAGACACTTGCTAGATGGATCTATCAGGAAGAAGGTTTGTTTTTTTCCTTGCATCTTAGAGAAGAGTGGTCATAATCTGCTCGGCCTCAGGATAATTTTAAACTGGGTGCACGTTTTGTTTAAATCCTTGATGTTTGCCTTGTCGGCTTGTTTGTTTCTCTGCTCGTATTTCTTGTCCAGCTCCACCCCTACTTGTTCTACTCCTCTAGCCCTACAAGGGTCTCTTTTTTTTAAATTGTAGGCAATGCATACTTCTCTCACTCGCTGCCTCCAGGCTCTGCAGCAAGTCAGCCAAATCACTGACGGCCAGTTCAGGACTGCCAATTCACAGAAGGGCAAAGCAAAAACTGCCTAAAGAGTAAGCTAGCTCAGCCTAAGGGTTAAAGCCTTCCTCGTAGTCCTGTGAGTCAGACACTCAGACACAGGAGCAGAGAAGAGCGGGGTTTTATTCTGTTTTGTCTTGTTTTGTCTTGTTTTATTTTGTTTTGTTTTTGAGAGTAGTAAGGTCATTTGACAGTATTATCCATCTACTTTTTAATAAAGATGAGAGAGTTGGCCAAAAGTTATCCTGTGAAGAAAAGAGCAGGAAATTATGCTCTACCTCTGGCCCATACGTAATGCTCCACTGACAGGCACATGCAACCTTTTAAATTTAATCCCAGTTCTCTATTCATGTAGGAATGGCTAGTGTATAAAGAAAACACCATGTCTCCGAAGAACAGACTGCCTTCAAAGCTGATACTGTGCTGACAGTGAATTAGAAGGTCTTAGCACAGCATGACAATGACTTTCATCATGAAACCTTTATGTGTGCCTGTCTCATGTTTTCTTTCTGCAGGGCATCAAATATGTTAGTACCATCAATGTAAAAATCCTTGTAGCTTTCACATATCATACATTTTAATTCAGTGATATTGATTTAAAATGACAGTGAGACTCTTTTTAGGTGAAGAAGAAGGAGAACCGGGAAAGCGACCACCCTTTTGGGGCTTTGAATTCTGAGGCCACACAAAGCATTTCTATAGCATTTTTCACTAAGTTTAGCCCAGTCGGTCAAACTAGAGAAGTAAACAGAATGTAATCTACACTGATAAATCATGCAAGGAAGTAAAATGCTCTTCCAATTAATCAGAACTTTATTTCCATTTTATTAATCTTTGTGCTGTAAAACTGATAATATTAAGGTTTATTTCTTTCTAAACAATTATATGATTTAAACAACAGTATAGAAAATCCTTAAATAATATTAAAATAATAAAAATATATTAATTGAATCCAACATCACATTTAAATATCTAATCTTAGTTAATGGTTTATCATTATGTATAATATAGATAAACATCAAAAAATAAGTTACCTACTAATGATAAGTGTCACTCATTTGCTTGTTCTGAGTTAGTAGAAGGCACATATTCTGAATTAAGTCACTAGATACCAAAATTCAAAAGAAAACCTTTTGTTTTTCAATAATAAGAAAATAAGAGTTCTAATGATTTCAGAGCTCGTTTAAATTAAGTGCACAGGACAAGATCTTAGCCTCAATCCTATGAAATATGTGCCTTTAAAATAACATCTTTCCAATAGGATTGGAGCATTTGCCAGTGATCAGACAATCCAGTATATTAGGGTCATAATATAAACTGAATAGTGAAAGGTTTTTTCTTTTCCTGTTTCTTCCTACACAGATAAACAGAGAGAGAAAAAGACAGACGAAGGTAGAGATATTTCTAAGATAATTACCACACCACAGGCTGTATGTGTTGGAGTGTGTGTGTTAGAATGTGTGTATGTGTGTGTTCCTGTATGTATATACTAGGGTGTGTGTGTGTGTGTGTGTGTGTGTGTGTGTGTGTGTGAAGCAAGAGACAGATAGACTGTGGGAGCCACACTGCAGATGACCTGATTGTAAATCCTAGCTTCACTAAATCCTGGCTACATAACTTTAAGGAGGGCTTCACTTCTCAGAAAGCCTGGCCTTTAAACAGGATCAGAAAAGAATTTCATGGACTGTTAGAATTCAATGAATAAATAAATGGAAAGCCTTGAAACAGTGCCTGGTTCACAGCCTTATTACCTTATTGATTACCATTATTGAAGTTCTTCTAGCCTCTACCTGTCATAAATTATCCTAAAAATACTGGGTCAAATACATTGTTTAGAGAGCTTTTGGATCTATTTCTGCTTAAAAATATCATAATTACTAATGCCTCCATGAATGACCTTGGGGAAATAAGCTATGTGTGAAGTCACTTCTACATTTTAAAAAAGGTGGCTATGATGCCTGCCAACACTGGAGGAGGAGATCACAAGGAATGAATGAATCTGGCTCAGGTTTCTAACAAGGAGGATGACATAGTAATATTATGGTACCTTAATATTTCTTTGCCTTTATGTGTTACTTTGCATGAGTTTCAAAGCAAACCAACAACAAAACTGCTAAATCAGGGTTCCTTTCAAGAGAGATCTTTTTTTAAAGTGTGTGGGAGAGAATGAGCTGCAAGCAGCAAAAAATAGGAAAAATAAAGACAGAGGAAAGAGATCCATCTAATGGAAAAAAAAATCAAGAAAGAGTAATACTCAAATGGTAAATTATTTTCCTTCCAATCTATTTCTTTCCAGGCTCAGCAGAAAAGGAGGGTTCCAGGTTCCTATTATGCATGTGCATATAAAATTAGGGCTCTTAATCTGCCCTAGAATCATGAACGTTAAAATATCAGCTCTTATTTTACTTTGGTGATGTACAAAGAGGAGGTCATGTCTATTTTAAGTTCCTTGGATTCCCTCTTAAGTTTTAGGTTTTAAATAAATCTTCACTATTAGCTTATCCTATCATCATTTGTTTCCTTATGATTAGAGTCGAGTCCAAACATTAAAAAATCTGTTTATTTATGGGCGAGTTGTCAACTTTTAGAGAGAACAGATACACCACTAAGAAATTTTGGAAACTTCTGTGTCCCACAACAGACTGGATTAGACAGACCAGAGAGCCTGAAATTTCTCTAAAATGCCTATTTAGATTTTCTCAAAAAGGAAAGGGGCCATCTAGGTTCCAGGAACAGACATGGAAGCCAACGAGCTAGTACAGAGACAAAACTTGTGAAGAGGAAGGTGACTGCCGGTCTAGGTGATCAAGGAGCTTGAGGTTTGACATTCAGCGTGGACCACAGACAATAAGGTAGCAATACCTGTAACAGAAAAGAGCTCTAGAAGAGCTCCACCCTCTGTGAAGGGTCAACCAAGAAAACAAATAAATATATCCACTTAACATAGAGCATTAAGGACATTGTTCACTGTGGGTTCAAGGAAAATGGTGTTCTGTTTGTTTGTTTGTTTTTGGTAACTTTTAAAAATCTTTACCTGATTTGGGATTCAAATGTCAGAATCTGCACACTGTGGCAGTCCCAAGCCAGGAAATTATGAAAACGTATCTAGCGGCAGGCTAGTAATAGCACAGAAGCATCTGGAAGAAGTAGAGGCAGGTCACTCTTACAATATTTTGAAGATTTAGATAACCTTATAATAAGCAATGGCAAAATGTATAAGAAAGCAACCCACTATGACTGAGTGTCAGCACAGAAAACACACAACAGGAATAGAAACCCAAGAGCTTAAAAATAATAATAATAAAAAAAAAGATAAACTGTAAAATAAGTAGGTTTAAAGTGACGAAAGACATAAATTAAAAAATAAACACTGAATAAGATACTGCATATACATGTAACTAAACATATAAGCAAGCTAAATTCAAATTAGACACAGTTGAAGAGAAAACCAGTGAACTAGAAAACAGACAAGGAAACAGAATGGAGTAATAGAAAGATTTTGAAAATACTAGCAAGTGGCTAGGTGATGTAGATGATACAATAAGAAGGAACAACAGTTAACAGAAGTTCTGAGGGAGCACCTGAGTGGCTCAGGCAGTTAAGTGTCCAACTTTTAATTCCAAGTCAGGTCACTGATGGTTTTTGGAGTAGTGGGGGTCCGGAGCTGATGCTGAGAAAGAATTCTTGAGATGTCTTTGGTGCAAAAAGGTGATTTTATTAAAGCAGGGGGACAGGACCCATGAGCAGGAGCTGCACTGGGGTTGTGAAGAGTGACTGATGATATTATATGGAGTTGGGGGAGGTAAAGACAAAAGGAGGCCTCCAGAAGGACTTTGATATGCTAAAGAGGACTCACAAGATAGGAGGCCTTGCTATTGTCAAGCTAAGGTTATTTTTCCTATAGTGAGGACAGTAGGGGGTTCCTGGAGAAATGTTCTACTCTGTATTTGCCTCCAGTATTTGTCAATGGGCTGCAGCTTATAAAGGAATTTAATTTTATCTGCCATTTCCTTCTTGCCTTTGTTCCCACATTACAATGGAGGGAAGGATGATGTTGGGGCTCCAGGAAACTAAGTCAGTAGGTTTCTGGAGATTAGGTTGATAAGATTGCCTTTTTCTTGTAACTTACTAAGACGTTTGTAAACTGATGGAGACTCATGTCCTGCATGACTGTGATTTCTTATCAGTTAACCATTTGTTTTCCCCTTTCCTGTGTTCTTGGGCAGCCAGGAGTGCCTGAGGAATGTCACACATATCCCACCTGGCTGGGGGGGGGGGGGGGGGTGGTGGTGTGTTTGTGAGTGTCAGCTTACCTTATGCTCCCTCATCAGTCATGATCACAGAGTTCGTGAGAGGGAGCCCCACATCTGGCTCTGTGCTGACAGTGCAGAGTCTGCTTGAGATTCTCTCTTTCTGCCCCTCCACTCACACGCACACACCCTCTCAAAATAAATAAATAAATAAACTTAAAAACAACAACAACAACAACAACAAAAATCAAACATAAGTTCTGAGACAGAGAGAGAGGGAGGGAGGGGGGAGGGGTGAGAGAATGAAAGTAAGGACAATGGGAATATGTTAATATTTTAAAAAAAGAACGGCCGAGAATTTCCCAGAATTGACGAAAAACAGGAGTCCTCGGATAAAAGGCGAGGTGAGTGTGATTAACAAGGAAAAATCCACAGCTGGGGGCCGTCATAATGGAACAGCTAATGACCAAACAAGAGAGAAGCTCCTGAAAGCAAGCAGGATGAAGAGCACATGAGCTGCTAAATAATAATACTTATGCCAACAGCTGAATTTAGAGGACTCAGTGCTACAGCAGACACCAGAAGATCATGGGATGATATTATTAAAAGGCTGAGAGGAAATAACTGTTTGCTTAGAATCCTCTGCCCAGTAAATCGAAAATGGAGAATCAAATACATATTTTTCAAAGCAAAAACAAAGAGAGGCTTCTACTAGCTGTTCTTACCTAAAAAACTCAAGGATGTACTTTGGGAATATGGAAATGTAGGCAGAAAGGAGTGGGAAGTAATGGTGAGCAAAAAATGGAACATGTTATCAGTTAATCTAAATAAGCGTCGTTAGCATAAAACAGTATAGAAATGACTACTGTAAGGCATATAAGCCAAGACGAGTCTAAAATATTGGACAGTTAGGTATTGAACAGAGTTAAAACATGCTAAGATCCTTTTATTGGTCAAGAGACATCTAGGAATACTGTGTATGCATGTAAAACCTGCATTTTAGAAACATGCACTGGGAGAAATCAAGCAGGCGTGTTAACAACTTCAGTTGTAGTCTCTAAAAAGTAGAAAAATGTGTGTGTTTCAAACAAGGTAAGGGGATTCCACAAGGAAAAACAGAGACTCCCACCTTTAAGATGCTGAATTTTGCATGGGAAAGACATAGCTACAATTTCCTACAACAAAAAAGAAACAAAAATCTGCTTCATCCTCTCTGTCCTACGTTTTGTATCTTCTCCCCTTTACAGCCTTAGTAGAGGCAAAGAGTTCCCATAAACTTACATGTTTCCTAAACTTCAGAAAGCACAGTGCTGGGCGCTGCCAAAAACATATAAACAAAAACAGAATCTATTATTCAACATGTGCTCAGAGAGCTCGAACAAATGTCTGCAAACTTGCCAATACATGTGCTTTAGGTTATGGCCACCCCACTCAGACTCACTTATATCTAAAAGACAAGTGTCTTAAAAACAAAGTGAGTGTAACCAGAAAAACGTTTACATAGCTCCCATGCTTACTGCTCTCTGAAAAAGATACCCATCTTTGTTCCCTTGCTGTTAGCACCTGAGTTTCTGAATACAAAAACCATCAAGTGAAAACAGGAGGGCCACAAATACCAAACAAAGCATCCAGGCTTGACGTTCAGCCTTCCAGGGAACAATCCACCTTCGCATGTAAGGAGTATAAATTCACGAGATAACAGAACAATTGAAGAAATGGTTATAGGATCCAGTTGCTGCTAGAAGAAATGCACTCAGCGGGATAAAGACAACAGAAAGAGAATGCAATTAAGAAATGTAATTGTAACTAAGAACAGGTCAAGAGATATTGTTTAAAACAAAACAAGAAAACACACTAAGGGTTCTTTTATTTCTTTAAGAAAGGGCCTAAGGAGGGGGAGAATGATGTGTGAGCTTTTGACAAATCTGTCTCTAACAGTAAATTCTTGAGTTCATAAGAAATAGACTGAGATCAGAGGCTTTTAAGCGTCAGGGAATATGCCATTCAAGATGCTTCTGGGGGAAGAATAACTTGTAAAACCAGTAGTCTGTCGCTCTTTTGTTTTGATGCATGGAGAGCCAGTACAATAGTTAAATAATCTATAGTACCTCCCTAATTTTTTTTCACAAAGCCTGAAGCCCAGGAATGAGAAATGAGGCACTCAGAAAAATTATTTTTAAATGGGCAGAGTTTGTGTGGGATCATACTTTTCTCCATCTGCCCATGTAAGATGCCTGATAATGCACAACAAAGACTATTGTAATGCATCGGTACTGAGTCATATTTTAAATCCTTTCTGCTTGCAGTTCCAACTTACTACAAGATGTTCAGAGAATCCTTTAAGATGACAGTCATGAACTTGCTTAAGAACCTAGCTATAAGGGGCATCTGGCTGACTCAGTAGGAAAAGCATGTGACTTTTTTTTTTTACATTTTTTTAACGTTTTATTTATTTTTGAGAGGGGGAGGGAAGAGCGAGAAAGAGGGAGACACAGAAGCCAAAGCAGGGTCCCGGCTCCGAGCTGTCAGCTCAGAGCCCGACGCGGGGCTCGAACTCATGAACCATGAGACCATGGCCTGAGCTGAAGTTGGATGCTTAATCGACTGAGCCCTGCATCCCAGCATGTGACTGTTGATCTCAGGGTTGTGAGTTTGAGCCCCACGCTGGGTGTACTTAAATAAATTAAGGAAACTTTAAAAAAAAAGAACCTAGTTATGATATCTACATGGCTCTACCAAATTCATCAAATGGCACTTATTAAGTATCTGCTATTTGAAACAATGAGTTCACAGTATTGGGATCATATATGGATTATATGCGACTAGTATTCAGGGCCACTGAGTACGAGGCCAAGTTAAATCCCTATATGCCTCTGTTGCCTAATGTGCACAATAGGGGAAATGATAAATGAACACCCTGCATATCTCACAAAGTAGAAATGAGTGAAAATAAAAGGACAGACTATAATGAAATTGGGCCACTGACTGAAGAAGTATATTAATTAGCCATCCAGGCTAAAATAGAGAGTTTCTTCTACACTTTGCAGAAATTCCTCCAGACATAAATTTAATACCATAATGCAACTTCCATTTAAACATTTTTATTTCAAGTGATGAGCTTTAAATGAGGTACAGAAACCTAATTTATTTCCAAAGTCAGATACTCAGATTATCACATCAGAGGGAAATTATGTATGACTGAATTCTAAATAAATAAAACTTCCTATTTCATTGCCAACTTATTTTGATGCTAACTGTAAAAAAATGACTTTTTTAGCTTTTACTCTACAAATTATGGAGAGAGGCCAGATGAATACAAAAATTACAATGTATTATCAACTGTTGAACTTGATTTTCAGTCTGCCTTATCTTTATCACTTACTACGGACCAAAATACTCAATCTCTGGGCTATCATTAGGTTTGTTTATCTTTTTTTTTTTTTAACATCTTTATTGAGGAATAAGTTGCATGTGACAAAATTCACCCACTTAAGTGTACAATTCTTTTCTGGTAAATGATTTTCAGTAAATTGACAGAATACGGTTAATGATATTGGAAGAGCAGTGTAACAGGATAGATGGTAACTACACTTGTGGCGTATACAGCAGAAAACAGAACCCTGTCAAATCACTACATTGTACACCTGAAACTGATGTGACATTGTGTGTCAACTATACTCAAACAAACAAACACCAACGAAACAAAACAAAACAAAACAACAAAAATCAACCCAGAACATCCTGGATGCAGAGACAAAGTAGCAGAACTAGATTACTACCATCAACACTCTTGCTGCTAACACGTCAGTCCTCTTGAGTAGGACATTAGACACATCACAGAAGAACATGAATGATAAATTCACCCACTTCAGTGTACAATTCTTTTCTGGTAAATCATTTTCAGTAAATTGACAGATGTGTGCAACTTTTGATGTAATCTAGCTTTCAGATTTGCATCACCCCTTAAAAAGACGTCTCAAGGTTATGTGCAGTCAACCCCTAGTCCCAGGCCACCAATACTCTACTTTCCAACTCTAGAGACTGTTTTTTTATGGATATTTCATATAAACCGAAACCTATACTATGTGGTCTTTTATATCTGGCTTCTTTCACTTCGCAGAATGTTTTTGAGGTTCTTGATTGTTGTAGCATGTATCAGGAGTTGGTTACTTTTTATTGCTGAATAACAGTCTCTTGCATGGATATTTAATATCTATATTTATCTATCATATTTCATATGATAGATATTTGGATTGTTTCCAGTTTTGGGCTATTATTAATAATACTTCTATGGATATCATAGTCCATGGTATGTACTGAATTATACTCATCATATGCCCATGCTCACATGCACGGTTCCAAATACCCATAGTGTTTACTCAGCCTTGGGGAAGTTAGTGTTGAGATATATAAACCATTGATTTAGACTTTCTAAGTGCTCTGTGAGTGTTTTAAAGTTTTGAGGTGAAGAGAAACAGGAGTGTAAAGTGGTTAGGAGTACAGAGTCTGGAGGTGGACTTCTTAGGTTTGTAAACCAGTTTAACATTGTATTAATTCTATGTTAGACAAGTCATTAGTGTCTTTGATTTTCTTGACTGCAGAATGGGGATAATGACAATGCCTCTTTTATTTTTTTTATTTCTTTGTTTAAGTTTATTTACTTATTTTGAGAGAGAGAGAGAGAGAGAGAGAGAGAGAGAGAACACGAGGAGGGGAGGGGCTGAGAGAGAGAGGGAGAGAGAGAATCCCAAGCAGGCTCTGCACAGTTGGCAGAGCCTGATGTGAGGCTCAAACTCACAAACCAAGAGATTGTGACCTGAGCTAAAATCAAGAGTCAGACGCTTAACCAGCTGAACCACCCAGGCGTCCCTGACGATGTCTCTTTTATATATAAGCTTATAGTGAAGGTTAGATGATGAACAGGCTTTGCGCAGTGCTCACTAGATATTAACTATTATCATTACTGCTGTGCACCAAATCATCATGGAAATAATTTTTAAGAGGTTAGTACTGCTAGTAAATAAGATGTTTAGAAGATTTCTCAATCTATTTTCACACTAAGAGACGCAACTATCGCCTTTGCTTAATAGAATACACTATCAAGCATGAACACCGTATGTTTTCATACAGAGAGCAGCCAAATAACTATTTTCCTGTCTGGCCACCCCGACAGTGATGGCCTGGGGAAGAATCTCTAGTAACCACTAGGCAAATAAACTATTGGGATTACATCAAAATAAAAAAGCTTTTGCACAGCAAAGGAAATGATCAATAAAACAAAAGGACAGGGCGCCTGGGTGGCGCAGTCGGTTAAGCGTCCGACTTCAGCCAGGTCACGATCTCGCGGTCCGTGAGTTCGAGCCCCGCGTCAGGCTCTGGGCTGATGGCTCGGAGCCTGGAGCCTGTTTCCGATTCTGTGTCTCCCTCTCTCTCTGCCCCTCCCCCGTTCATGCTCTGTCTCTCTCTGTCCCCAAAATAAATAAAAAAAAAAAACATTGAAAAAAAAAAAAAAAAATTTAAAAAAAAAAAAAAAAAAAACAAAAGGACAATCTACTGGAGGTATTTGCAACTGATATATCTGATAAGGGGTGAATATCCAAAATATATGAAGAATACAACAGAACACCAAAAAAAAAAATCTGATTAAAAAATGGGCAGAAGACCTGAAGAGATAATTTTTCAAAAAAGAAATACAGATGGCCAACAGACACATGAGAAGACGTTCAACACTACTAATCATCAGGGAAATGCAAATCAAAACCACAGTGAGATATCATCAAACACCAGTTGGAATGGCTAAAATCACAATGACAAGAAATAACAAAGGCTCGCAAGGATGTGGAGGAAAACAGTCCCTCGTGCAGTGCTGGTGGGAATGCAAACTGGTGCGGCCACTGTAGAAAACGGTATGGAGGCTTCTCAGAAAATTAAAAACGGAACTACCATAAGATCCAGTAATTGCACCACTGGGTGTTTACCCAAAGAAAACGAAAACACTGTTTTGAAAAGATACATGTATCGCTATGTTTATTGCAGCATTATTTACAACAGCTAAGATTTGGAAACAACCTAAGTATCTTTCAACAGATGAATGGATGAGGAAAATGAAACATAAACATATATATATATGTGTGTGGGGGGGAGGGGATATTCTATAGATGTTCCATATTCCACACTCATTAAAGGGATGAGATTGTGCATGTGCAACAACACGGATGGACCTAGAGCGTATTATGCTAAGTGAAATAATTCAGACTGAGAAACACAAAAACCATAGGATTCAGCTCATAAGTGGAATTAAAACAAACGAACAAAACAAATGAATAAGCAAACAAACGAAAAGCAGAATCAGACCTAGAAATATAGAGAACAAACTCATGGGTGCCAGTGGGGGGAGGGTTGCGGGATGTGCAAAATGGGTAAGAGAGAGGGAGATACAGGCTTCTGGGTGCAGGATGAAACAGGGGGAAAAAAGGCACAGCATAAGGAATACTGCTAATGATATTGGGATTGCAGTGTAACAGGACAGATGGTAACTACACTTGTGGTGTATACAGCAGAAAACAGAACCCTGTCAAATCACTACGTTGTACACCTGAAACTAATGTGACATTGTGTGTCAACTATACTCAAAAAAACCCCCAAAACAACAACAAAACAAAACAAAACTACAACACCAAAAACCAACCCAGAACATCCTGGATGCAGAGACAACGTAGCAGAACTAGATTTCTACCGTGAACATGCTTCCTGCTAACACGTCAGTCCTGTTGAATAGGACACTAGACACGCCACAGAAGAGAATGAATGACAATAAACAGAAAAGGCAATGACATAGCTTTCTCAGCTTAATTAGTTTAACAAATATAGAGTGCATACTATGGGCTGGGAATAATTCTTAATCCTTCAAACATAGTAATTTAATCTTCATCACAACCCTATAAAGCGTATCTATTTATTACCTCCAATTTCAGATGAGATCAGTAAGGCACAGAGAGGTAGAGTAATTTGACCAGTGTCACACTGCAAGCCAGTAACAGACCAGAAAACAGAGCTCCAGGGTGGAGTTCACACCATTCTACTTTGCTATCTATTTTGCTGGGAGACAGACAGGTGTGACTGAAGCAAGACATATTCCCAGAAAAGACAAGTAGAAGCATCATCAGTTTGTTCTGCACACAGACCAATTTCCTTTCATCATACTATCTGATTTACTTTAAGCCACAGGAAAAGGCTTCTTTCAAAGATGAGTGAAATAAGAAAGGTCTAAATTATACCCTACTTTCAGTTTCATCTTAAATTCTGTTATCCATTCTGTATAAATGTAATACTGAAAAAGTCAAGCTTTGCAAGTTCAAAGATGTGATTCTTCACATGCCAGAAAGGATCCCAATCCTGACCATAAGAACATTCTCCCTCTTACCAATCACTTTTTCACTATCTGTGAATTGAGACAGCAATAGACCCTCTGAGGAAAAACATTCCCAATTTTGAAAAATGTTGCACAATTTATGCCCTCCCTGGAAGATCATGGTGCATATTAACACTTTTGACTTTTTAATTACATAAGCATTAAGTACATATGTGTAAAATTTAAAACCTACAGAAAAACGAAATGCAGCCCTACATTAATTAACATGATAAAGGCTCTGAAAAGTCTTGATATGTAGAAACCTGACTAAATTTGTTTAGTGCAGCATTTCCCAAAATGTTAAGATAATGCAGTTTGCATTTCTCCTATGAAACACCTATTGATCTATATTGGAAAACAATGCCCTAGGTGGCTAACCAGTCTATAACAGATCGATGCAATTATTTCTTCTTCATTTTTTAGGCTTATTTATTTATTTTTGAGAGAAAGAGAGAGAGAGAAAGCACAGGGGAGGGGCAGAAAGGAGAGAGAGAGAGGGAGAGAGGGAGAGAGGTAGAGAGGGAGAGAGGGAGAGAGGGAGAGAGGGAGAGAGAGAGAGAGAGAATCCGAAGCAGGCTCTGCACTGTCAGCGCAAAGCCTGATGTGAGGCTTGAACCCACAAACCATGAGATCATGACCTGAGTCGACATCAAGAGTCGGACGCTTAACAGTCTGAGCCACTCAGGCGCCCCATAATGAAAAGTTAATCGAATGCAATCTTTGAAGCCTGCATGAGACAGATGACAGTTAATAATATATGGCAACATGAGTTAACTGTCAAGATGAAAATAAAGAGAGTAATATTCGCTAACATCATTAGAGGCTTATCGTGCTCCAGACACTGAATGTTCTACATGGATTACCTCATTTAATGTTCAAAACAACCATAAAAGGCAAGCATTTATTTATTGATTCTTGTTTCATACAGAAGAAACTGAGTAATATGCTCAAGGCATGCACTTAGAAAGAGGCAAAGCTGGACTTTAGATACATGCATTTTAAACCCAGAATTCATCTTCCAGTAATTAAAGCGAACTGCCTTCCACTGTGTCCTAGGCAATCCTATCACTTACACATGCAGAATCCCAAGTCATAGGAATAAACTCGGGAATAGGTAATTGTTATGCAGAACTACCCAGGGAAATCTAGGAAAAATAATAGGGTTTATTCACCATAATTTATGTCAAGTCTGGATACCTTTGTTACCATAAAACCTTTCCATTTGTGTGTGTCTCCTTTCACTTTACGAAGGAGCCCGATGATTGGAACATTTTTATTTTCTTCTTCCCTATCCAAAAATAACTGCAGTGACAGCATATTTTCAAATGGTGGTATATTCTACACAGAGCTGAAAATTAAAAAAAATGTATCTGCAGTCAAAGAATTATTTCATATTACTTTTCATTTTTCTTTGGAAGGATTATTCATACATTAATCCCTAATTCCAAAATACAAAATATGTTGTGTTTGTGAGTGAATAGTGTGAATTTTTTTATCATTTTCTCCCTACTGCATACTTTTCAAAGTGCTAACATTAAGTTTCTGCAAATCAAATTCTATTTTGACATATAGACTTTTAAGAAGCAAAAAGAAAGTCATGCAAAAAGCACTTGATTTAAAGACCGGAAAAAGTTACTAAAATATGGAATGCCAACTTCTAAAAAATGCACACTTTTCATGTTTTGTTCTCAGAAGACAATATACAAGTAATGAGTAAGGCACTTCTGCAGCTCTCCGTAGCGTCTTCATTCCCTGGTGACCTCTTTAGAGCATCTGAAAATGGGGGGGGGGGGACAAAAAACCTATCTGTAGAAAGAATCTTTTTCTTTCACTCCATACATACTTCTTGAGCCATTACTTTCCTAGATGTTGAGGATTCTGTAGTGAAAAGAAATGATAATGTCCGTACCCTGAAGGAACTTCCATTTGGCAGGGAGGAGACGGTCAAGAAATTAAAAAAAAAAAACAAAACAAATGCATAAATGAGAAATCACAGAGTGGTTGGTAACTACAGAGAGAAAAGCTACAGAGAGACAACTGTGTGCCAAGTGGCTGAGTGTGTGATAGGGAGTGACAGAGACACATATGGACAGTGACAGCTCAGGCTGATGGTCTGAAAGAGGTACCATAGCCACTGGGGGCTAAAAGAGTGGAAGGGGCCAGTCATGTGCATACTAGTAGCAAAGGCCTGGAAGCACGAATGAGTCTGGGAAGCCCAAAGAACCCAAAGAATAGTTTGCGTTGGTAGAGAAGAAGGTAGAGGCATCTGACTGATAGGTGAGTTCTAGGGTCAATGGGGCCACAGCAGACTGACCACAAGGTACACAAACACGGTAAGGAAACTGAAGGAGCCCTGGTGACAATAGGAGGCCACAGTTTTCAAAATGGGCTGACACTCCTTCTCTCTCTTTTTTTAATGTTTATTTTTGAGAGAGACAGAGAGAGCAGGGGAGGGGCAGAGAGAGAGGGAGACACAGAATCCAAAGCAGGCTCCAGGCTCCGAGCTGTCTGCACAGAGCCCTACACGGGTCTCGAACTCACGAACCGTGAAATCATGACCTGAGCCAAAGATGGATGCTTAACCGACTGAGCCGCTCAGGCACCCCGTCGTTCTTTTCTGCTTCAACCCCTACTTTGCGTGCTCTGAGGAAAATGGATTGTAGGATGGCAAGGGAGGAAGCAAGGTCTGCTTAGGAATTCATGTAAGGATGGTCTAATTAAAGAATGAGGGGAGTGAAGATGGTAAACAGGAGTCAGGATATGTTCTTCAGTCAGATTTGACAAAACTTCCTAGTGGATAAGACACGCACGGTGAGTCCAAAGGAGGAAGCAAGAACGATCCCAAGACTCTGGGCCCTGGCAGCTGGTGCGATTATGGAGTGATTTACTGACAGTGAGGAAACTGAAGAAAGAGAAAGAAGAGTGGCAGATCTAGGCATTGATTCTTAAGTTCTGCTTTTGACATGTTTATTTTGCAACACCAATCAAACGTCCAACAGAGATGATGCGTGGGCTCTGGGGAGAGGTGAGGGTCAGGGCTGTGAATCTGGGAGTTACTCACATACAGCTGCTGATGGAGCTTTGAAGGACTAGATGAGGTTAGCATGGAGGGGAGGAAGGAAGAGAGCTCTCAGATTGAATATGTGGGCCCAGCAACATCCAGTGGTGGAGGAAGCCAGAAGGATTCAGCCAACAGCACTACGGAGGGGTGGCCAGTCAGAGGGGAAACGTGAATTGACCAGTTCAGCACCCAGAACCTTGGCAGGTACCACAACAATAACCAAAGAGGAGAGCATTCTGGCTTTATTTCACCTACAGCTTTGCGTTTATAGCAGGTTCACTGACCGACATCATTAGAAGTACTTGTGTGCCGCCTAAGGTTGAATGTACACAATACTTGTCCAGAATAACTTCCATGGTGTTTTGATTTAACAATAAAATCAAACAAGCCCGTCTCAGAAGCACACTTTCCTGCAGGTTATCAATCACTGCACACAAGTGTGAAGAAATGCAACATGGCCACGGAGCTGCTTCATCATTGCACCTGCAGACGTTGCTGCCATTATGCTCTACAAGGTTTCGCTCTTACCATGTTCAAGGTCATTCGGGTGGATGAATAAATTTAAGATCAATTTCATTCACTGTTTTGTTATGGAACTGCACAATACTGCAAAAGTTCTGCTACATAGTCCTCATATTCTTCTTTTCACTTCACTAACTGAAAAAGGAGACTCCACCATGGCTGGCAAGTTCGTTGCACATCCCATGTTTAAAAATTCTGAGGACTACTGAACAATACTTATGTTATGTTTTGAGCCACACTTGTTTTAGTTCCTCTCTACCATCACTATTCATCCTTATTTCCTGTACTCGAATTATTACTTCGTATCTTCTCTCTGATTTACTTCCAACTCCCTTCACTTACATTGCTTTTATACAAATATATATATATATATATATATATATATATATATATATATACACACACACATGTATATACATATACATACATACATATATATACGTATATATATGTAGATATGTGCATATACATATATACGTATATACATGTATATACATATATACATATATACGTATATATACATGTATATATGTATATGTATACACACACACACACACACACACACACACACACACACATTGCCATACTCTGAACCTATCAAGGGCAAAACCATGTTTTGGTAATCTTCACATCTCTCACTTCTAACAAAGTGCCCAGTACAAAGCACATTTTCACCAAGCGTTGAGTGAATGCGTGAATTAAGTAATCTACTAAATTAGTTCAAACTGTTCTTTTTTAGTTTGACAAAAATGATAAAGCTATCAAAGGACTGCTTTATTATATTTAAATTAACACACTTAAGAGAAATTTTCAATTTTCCTATTGCTGAGATTTATCAGTCTTCCAAACTGTCCCAACTTTCTTTAATTTGGATATGTAATTTTCATCAGTGTGCTGGTATAATAAACCATTTTGAGTGACAACTGCTATTCAATTGACATTAGATTTTTTTTTTCTTAGCCTTAGGAACTAGCAATGTGGTTGAACTCAATAACATCATTAAATGTTGGATTTTCTCTTTTGTTCAGTGTGGCAAATACTTCTGAAGAAGTATTTTAAAATTTAGAGTCCTGGGGTGCCTGGATGGCTCAGTCAGTTAAGCATCTGACTTTGGCTCAGGTCATGATCTCATGGTTCATGAGTTCTAGCCCCACATTGGGCTCTCTGCTGTCAGCAAAGAGTCTGCTTCAGATCCTCTATCCCCCTCTCTCTCTGCCCTTACTCCATTCTCTCTCTCTCTCAAAAATAAAATAAAAACATTAAAGTAAAATAAAGTAAAATTTATAGTTCTTATAAGCATTATGAAAAGTTACCGTAAATTCTATATCACTATTTCTACTAGTCAACTTTATAATTATTTCAACAGTGAATTCTCTGTTTTCAATGAACTATCCTCAGCTAAAAGAGTTAAATATTAGACCTGAATGTTTTTCCTAGAAAAATTATAAATGAGTTGGAGAGGTTCTATCACTGTCTGTTAAGTACAACAGAAATCTTAAAGGTACAAAATACTTCACTGGAGAGCAGATACACTGTCTGGTTGGAGATTACCAAGACTTCATTTTGATGGAAAATGCTAAGCCTGCAGTGCTCTGCTTTTTCTGTAAAAGTCATATCAAACAGAATACATGGAAATGAGGCCCTGAATTCTCTGGCTCACTAGGTCAGCTGAAGGTCTTAGGAACTCATATTGAATAAGTGACTTGCAAAATATTAATCATCAGTTAATATAAGAGCTAGAATATAAATTTAAGAAATCTTCATTTCTAGCCTTATCTTCACCGTGTGATTTGATCTTGGTTGTGTCATTTAGTTTTATGGTGAAATCACATTATTTATTAAAAAGAAAAGTAAAATAAAAAGCCATTCTAAATATCTCTCCATGAGTATTGCCTATCAATATAAATATAGACAGGTTTTCTAATCTCTTTCTCCTGATTTAGTCAAAAACTTACCTTTACTTTCCATTGGGTGTGTTTTTATATTTACATAGACCTCAATAACTTGTATTTTATTTATCTGAAAAGTGGAATTTTAGAAGATAGGTATAGCTAAATCCCAACTAGCATTCCTTCTTGTTTTACAAGTAGGACATATTAAAACGAAGACAATTCGTGGTGTGAGTCCTAACTGTTAAAAACCGTGTGATTATTACAACTCCATATCTGAAAAAAATGTTTACTAATTACATTATTTAATTGAATTCGCTGTACAGGCGAATTAACAGGCTCTCAACTACAAAATTGATACTACTCAGAGGAATTCATTTCAAATAGGGTATTTCCAAACACACAACCAAAGGATGTAACTGATTAAAGAAAAATAGAAAAATATTAGACCTGAATATAGGTCTGAATTAGACCTGAATAGACCTGTTTGAAAACAGGTCAAAATATTCCCAATATTTGACATTATCCAGACATCTTTTACTTTTGGTTTTACATATAATAAATTTTCTCTTCAAATTCAATAGTTAACTGACCATGGCATCTTTCAGATTTTATCTAGTGTGGAAAAATTTAGTATTCATATTTAACACAAAGGATAACTGGAGTCCTGTATAGATAGGAACACTGAAATAAAATTATTACTCCAGAAGCATCACAGCTTAATAAGTAATAAGCCCGTATTCTTTCATATATAGAAAAGTACTGATACCAATGAAATATTTATTGTTACCCTTTGATCGTGGGAAAATAAAAATTTGCAACAAACGAACATTGTTGACCTTGACTGTACATGTTTTCACTTCATTAAGGATTCACAGCTGTTAAAGGTAATGATCCTTCTTATGGTCACATATGGTGTGGTCGACTATCCCTGAATTATGAATGAGTTCTAAACAACACAAATCAACTTTTAAGGGGAAAAAATGAGCATAATTCAATATTGGTTCTAAATAATCATACATTGTATGTGATTTTTGTTTTTTTAATGGCCCAAATGACTAGTTGTCTGTAGTCAATATTATAAAGGGAAGTTATGGAAATGTAAACTAGTTTTGTTCATAAAAAGCATAGGTATGCTAACATGAACCCATTAATCCTGGCACCTTGAAAGTTAAATCCTACAATTAAATAAACAGTATAAGTATTCCTTAAAATACCTTTGGAGCTCCACAGAGCAAACAATGCTTAATTTCATGGTATTATTATAGATATTTTCCTCTATGGAATTTAAACATAAAACATAACTTCTATGTTGTGAAAATGACATATGACAACTTATATGGCGATAACTAGTGTTGTGATTGTTACCTGTTTTCAAGGTCATTATTTAATAACTTGAATATCCAAATATCTAATTGTTAATTATCATTTCTGTATACATTTAGAATAACAAATGATATACTGGACTTGCAAGTTTCTTAGAAATGCTGGTATGTGTTGTCCAATTCCCTGCGAGCGTCATGTCAGGGTGGGGCTGACCTTCTCGGGCATTTCCTGGTATCCTGTTGTCTGCCTGCTGCACTGTTTCCCTGTTTCATCATGTGGGGAGGTGGGAGTAGGTTATGGAGCTTCTGTTAAAAAAATTAGAGAACTTTTAAAAATAGCGTATTGACTTTAGACTTTTCCAAACACACTGAACTGAACAGGTGCAGGAGATTATGTAGGGGGGAGGGGGAAGCATGAGTCAGGATGAAGGAACTGGCTGTAGCAATGGAGATGCGCACACAGATGAGAGAGAGGAGAAGTTCACATATGAAGTGTGTGCAAGGAGCAAATGCACATGCAGGGAGCTACATCATGTGGCTGAAAACATAAGAATGGTGGTATAGAGATCAATCAATAAAATGTCCAGGAACTTTTCACTGACTACCTGGTCTAACAAAAGCTTGCTATATAGCAAGTCACTGGAAATTTTCCTGAGACTAACACATAACCGGTTTTGTTCTGCACACATTAATCGATGCTGTTTTAGTATTGCTGCCCAATGAGTCATTAATGTACAAAAATAAGGACCAGCTCTAGAGACAGTGATCAGGAACAGAAGGGGCATTCGGTCAAGTGCCAGAAACCAATATAAATACCCCACAAGCAGTGTGGTGGTGTTGAGTAGCATCTGGAAACCAGAGAGCAATCCTCAAATATTTGAAAGGATGCCTTTTCTTAGGAAACCAAGACTGGCTGTGTGAAGGGCTAATGGACTGAACCAACCTCAGAGAAACATCCCCTAGAGCCTGTTAACAAAAGACTACACTAAATCTGAGCGACAGATGAACTTAGAGCAGAGGCTAAGTTTGGCAGTGCTATTGTAAAATCTCTAAGTACCAGAGGGTAGTGAATACAGAGCCCATGGCCTGTGAGGTCTAAATACAGAGTTGATGGTCCATAAGGTTGCACCCAACCCAGAGATGCTAGATCACTGCTCCCCAAATATGGAGTCCTCAGTCCCTGCCTTAAACCTCCAGTAGCAGGTTCTTCAAACACTGAAGTTGCTATACTTGTACCTTGTTCAAACTAGGTATCCACAAAAGGACATGAACTATGTCAGTCTGCCCAATCATTCACTCATTCTGTCACTAACTACCTACAGAGCCCTGTGCTTTGTCAGTACTGGTAAAGAGAAAGGGCACAATGTTCTCATTATCTAGCTTCTTCCTGTTCAAGTCTTGATTTTCTTTATCTACAAAATAACTTTGAATATTTAATAGTAGAGGAAATGCAAAATCATACTTTGGAATAAGCTCAAGGCAGTTAACTTTATCACTTGTCTGCTTATGATGAATACTCACTCATTCATGAAATACTCACTGAACACCAATTATGTGCCAGGAGCCCTTCTAATTCTGGGGAATAAAACACCCAGAATCCCTGACCACACTTTTATTATATACATGTGGATTACAGGAAACATTTCTGTTAATAATGAATTATAATTATAAAATTTGAATGTAAAAATTACTAATTTAAAAAATAATCAGAGATTCATAAACTTATAACGCTGAAATAGAAAAACAAAGAAAGGGTCAAAAATTAGGCTATCTATATTAATACCTCTGATGGAATTTATGCACTTTTGTTTTCCCCTCCTTTCCCCCAAAATCATTTTTAAGTTTATTTATTTATTTTGAGAGGGAAACAGAGACATTGCAAGCAGGGGAGGGGCAGAGAGAGAGAGGGAGAGAGAATCCCAACCAGGCTGTGCACTGTCAGTGCGGAGCCCAACGTGGGGCTCAAACTCAGGAACCCAGAGATCATGACTTGAGCAGAAATCAAGAGTAGGATATTTAACAGACTGAGCCACCCAGGTGTCCCGTGCCCAAAATCTTTTATATGAAAAGGCCACTAAAACAAAGGCCTAAGGCAGGGAATGTCGATTTTTCCCATGGAACACTACTGTTTCATTCTGCACATTAAGACACACGGGAGATGGGTTGTAGAAGTAAGGCATCCACGGCCAGACTCTCTAAACTATGTGGCCCAGTGAAGATACTAATTTGCTTCTCTTTTCTTATCTCTGAGAGGGAGGTATTAAAAACAAAAACAAAAACAAAACAAAACAAAAAACCCTAGAAAACAAAAAAAAAACCCACAAAAAACAAACAAACAAACAAAAAACAAAACATACATGCATCAGATGATCAATGTAAGAATTAAATGAGCTAATACATGGACAGGATTTAATACTCTTTGAAGCACATTAGTGTTTGCCCTCACTTCTGTTATTAAATCCGAAGAGCACGGCAGAAACAATACACATCAGAATCTTCACCGACAGAAGTTGCCAGAACACTTCAAATAAACAATTTGGAACTTGACACTTTAGCCTTGTCATTAATCTCAGTGTCAAATATTCTCTGGGCAATCTAGCAGCAGACCATGCCGCCATAGTTGAGTCTCCATATGTTCCCCCTCACAGCAAAGTACAAGTGCCAGCCTCTAAGTTCACTGCCAGAACTCACCAGCTTCATAAAGGCTACCACTTTTATTCATGTTTTCCATTCTGACAGTATAGATTCCGTTCTTCTGTCTGGCAGAGACTGTCTGGCTTTGCACAGTAGAAAAAAAACAAAAAACAAAAAAAACCAAAAAACTTACCAAGCCATTCTAGCCATAATTTGTGATCTTATTCAGCAACAGAACTTTTTGGCCAACTACAAGCTAAACAATATCTTCCTTCATTCCCAACCCCCACCATGTATTTCTGAAAGAGTCTCAGACTAGGCTAAAACCAAAATGGAAAAAGGTTTCAAAATTATCTGGTAAACATTCGAAGGAGATCATGAAATCGCGTTTCAATTATCCGGAGTATCAGTTCCCATTCTAGAAGGAAAACATCTGAACTCTATGCTTGGAAGCAGCTACTGTGAAACAACAGAATATGATCTGGGTTTGTTAGAGGGGGAAAGCAGCAAACCTGAATTCTTGACAAATGTGCATTTACATTTTTGGCTTTTGCAGAACTAATCAACATCCACAATCTGTTTTAATAACTCCGTCCTGAGGATTTGCTTATTTTTCCAACAACAAGGGGCAGACAAAAGCCCACAGGATAAAAAGTGAATGTTGAAGAGGTTTTTCAAAAAGCATGATAGGTTTTACACTGAGCAGGCCCCATTATCTAGTCTCCTTCTGATCAACCACACACATTTGTAAAATGTGTCACATGCACCGGGTCATGGTCTGGTAATCGAAGAAAAAGATGTCTCTGTCTTAAGCTATCACGTTTCTCTAGGAATCAAACACACACCCATACCCACAAGCCCCAAAAACCATCAATGGAATCCATGTGTGCTAGTGTGCTTTGCTAAGGAAAGCTCCATTCAAATTCTAATCAGTATCCAACTGGCTGCAATGAAAGTTCCTGAGGGAAAGTGATAACCTCTTACTCATGTTTAGAACATTAGCATCTGAGGATCAAAGGAGATTTGTTTATGGCCAAACAAACATAATTAATACTCAGCTCTTAGGCTAAGCTTCAGGGCGCTATTGGACTTTTGGTCCAGATTTCTTAAGTGAATCATGTGTCTGGATACAAAGAATTAAAATGGGGTGGCAGGGGTTCAGTTTCATTTTAGTGGCCATCATCTATAGGATCTATGACTGCCTTAAAGAAAAAAGTAATTTTTCAGCATATCAGCATATCACTATGCTGTTGAAATTGCAACAAGAAACCCAGAAAAGCCTTCAGTAAAAATACATTTTAAAAACTGAATTTAATTATGTGATAGATCATATGTGTAAAGCAATCCTATTTATAACAGGATTATTATAAATATAATAGCAATATTCAAATTTTGGATAATGTGTTAGTTACTTTGTCCAAATGGAAGGTAAAATGATGGTTTGGATTTCATGTAAATGATATGGAAATACCTTTAGGGGATTTAAGTCATGAATTTTAGTAATAAAAGGCTTATAGAATTATTGAAAAAATATAGAGCATGATCTTCCATAGGGCAATTGGAGATTGAAGATTTTTTTCTCAAGATTTAAGAGAAAGAAGAAAGTAGCAAAAAAGTTTACAAACTTCAAATTGAAACCAATTGCAACTTAAGTGCTACCAAAAAGACAATGGTGAAATCTGACTATAAAATCTAGCATACCTCATTTATAGTATACCAACACGAGCTATGATTGCACATTCTATGATTATTCAGAAAACCAGCAATTACACAAGATGCGATCCTTATTTTAAAATTCAAGCTTAATTACCAGGTTTCTCTCACTGTATTTAGATTCGTGCAAGATGCACTATATCCATGATCCATGTATAAATTCATGGGTAAATAACAGCATTATGTGTCCTTTAATTACTGCTGAACTCCTAACTGGATGCTTTTGCCTAAAATCTTCATGAAGTATGCACAACGCTCATGTTTTTATCCAGTAAGAATCTCAGTTGCAGAAAGGAAAGCGATATAATCACTAATCCCTCACTTCAGTAAAATGAAAATGTGACTTTTCAGAATCAAAGTATGATCAAAACACCTAAGTGCTCAATTAAAAAAATAAACAAACAAACAAACAAACAAACACAGGCATTAATACCCATGCTGAAAAGGACTTTAAGGTTTTGTGGAAGGAGGATGTGAGTAATATATACATGCTTCACTGAATAATGCAATAAAAGAATTGCATGTATTAGCATTTTAGAACCCAAAATAACATATTTTTAAGATTATCAAATTAAATAATGTATGTATGGAAGCTTTTTTAGCTTTAAAGTATATTTGACTGTAGTTAATATTGATCTCAAAATTAAGAACTCATGTTGCCACATCAGATATTCAGAGTTTAAATAAGAGTTCAGCATTGAAATAGAGTATTTCAAGGCAGGTGAATTTTGAACCAGTTACCTTTGTTGTGCAAGGGAATTTATTGACCTGGCTAGCAGACATATGGAAAATGATGGACACAACCCATAACCTTCTCGGCTACAAATCTATACACTAAATGGTAAGGAACTGCTTTTCTAAGAGAAACACAGGAATGATTTGACAAAATTTATATTGCTTCCAGTCTACTTTCATGCCTGTATTCTTATTATTTTAATCTTGAAACTTTTCATGGTCTAAAAGCCTGGATGAATGACTCCTCATCCTGAGATTATCATTATCAGTTTCCACATGATTTGACAAATATCCCTGAACAGTTTGAAAAGGGAAGCCAAGGGATGTAAATTGATGAAGAATATCCATTCTTATAAAAGGAAAGCACATATTTTTGCGAGATATGATCTTCCCAAGATGAAGAGTCAGCTCTATTCTGAATATAAGCAGTTTTGAGGATTAATTTGCCTCACAGAATACCGAGACCAGCAGCAGACATCTTCTTTTTGACAACTTTCTGATTCCAGGACGATAATGAGAATGAAGATCTCAGTTTACACTCCAAAACTCCAACCAAAAATGGGTTAATCTCATTTTATTTTGTATGGGTCAAACACAACCACAGAACCTTGGATCACAGCAGAATTAAAAATAAAAAAATAAATTGAATTAAATTAAAATTAACAAAAAACAGATGAAATACCATTTAGAAGTTTAGGAAAGCTTAATAATTATCACAATATACTTTTGAAAGAAATATAATTTTTTTAATGTTTATTGATATTTGAGAGACAGAGACAGAGAGTGAGGGCAGAAGGGGCAGAGAGAGAGGGAGGCACAGAACCCAAAGCAGGCTCCAGGCTCTGAGCTGTCAGCACAGAGCCCAGCGCAGGGCTTGAACCCATGAACTGTGAGATCCTGACCTGAGCCAAAATTGGACGCTTAACTGACTGAGTCACCCAGGCGCCCCAAGAAATGTAATTTTTTTAAGTTTATTCATTTTGAGAGAAAGAGACACAAAGAGAGAGAGAGAGAGCACAGAAGCAGGGGAGAGGCAGATAGGGAGAGAGAGAATCTCAAGCAGGGTTCACGTTGTCAGTGCAGAGCCTGATGGAGGGTTTGATCCCACAAACTGTGAGATCATGACCTGAGCCAAAATCAAGAGTTGTACGCTTAACCAATTGAGCCACTCAGGCACCCCAAGAATTGTAGTTTTATCATTAAAAATAGATTAGAAAACTCTAGCCTAATAGAAACAGCCCTATAATTAATAGATTAAAATGCCTTTTTTCAGGATATAAAACCATGAATTAGTATGCTAGCCATTTTTTTCTAACTACTAAACTGTGTATAAAATTTGAACTGTTCAAGCAGTAAACAAATCTTCACCTTGAAGACATGTCTACAGTTTTGTGTTTCTACTTGTTGGACAGCTTTGCACCAACTACTGTTCACTTCTGCCTCCTATTTTGAATGCTAATGTAATCATCATCAATTCTTTTTTTTTAATATGAAATTTACTGTCAAATTGGTTTCCATACAACACCCAGTGCTCATTCCAACGGGTGCCCTACTCAATGCCCATCACCCACTTTCCCCTACCTCCTCCCCCCCATGAACCCTCAGTTTATTCTCAGTTTTTAACAGTCTCTTATGATTTGCCTCCTTCCATCTCTGTAACTTTTTTCCCCTCTTCCCCTCCCCCCATGGTCTTCTGTTAAGTTTCTCAGGATCCACATAAGAGTGAAAACATAAGGTATCTATATTTCTCTGTATGACTTATTTCACATAGCATAACACTCCACTTCCATCCACATTGATACAAAAGGCCATATTTCATTCTTTCTCATTGCCACGTAGTATTCCATTGTGTATATAAGCCACAATTTCTATATCCATTCATCAGTTGATGGACATTTAGGATTTTTCCATAATTTGGCTATTGTTGAAAGTGCTGCTATCAACATTGGGGTACAAGTGGCCCTATGCATCAGCACTCCTGTATCCCTTGGGTAAATCCCTAGCAGTGCTATTGCTGGGTCATAGGGTAGGTCTATTTTTAATTTTTTGAGGAACATCCACACTGTTTTCCAGAGTGGCTGCACCAGTTTGCATTCCCACCAAAAGTGGAAGAGGGTTCCCATTTCTCCACATCCTCTCCAGCATCTATAGTCTCCGGATTTGTTCATTTGAGCTACTCTGACTGGAGTGAGGTGATATCTGAGTGTGGTTTTGATTTGTATTTCCCTGATGAGGAGCAACGTTGAGCATATTTTCATGTGCCTGTTGGCCATCATGATGTCTTCTTTATTAAAAAAATTTTTTTTTACGTTTATTTATTTTTGAGATAGAGACAGAGCATGAACTGGGGAGGGTCAGAGAGAGAGGGAGACACAGAATCCCAAACAGCCTCCAGGCTCTGAGCTGTCAGCACAGAGCCCGACGCAGGGCTCGAACTCATGGCCCGCGAGATCATGACCTGAGACGAAGTCGGACGCTTAACTGACTGAGCCACCCAGGTGCCCCCTGGATGTCTACTTTAGAGAAGTGTCTACTCATGTCTTCTGCCCATTTCTTCACTGGATTATTTGTTTTTCGGGTGTGGAGTTTGGTGAGTTCTTTATAGATTTTGGATACTAGTCCTTTGTCCGATATGTCATTTGCAAATATCTTTTCCCATTCCATCGGTTGCCTTTTAGTTTTGTTTATTGTTTCCTTTGCAGTGAAAAAGCTTTTTATCTTCATGAGGTCCCAATAGTTCACTTTTGCTTTTAATTCCCTTGCCTTCAGAGATCTGTTGAGTAAGAAACTGCTGCAGCTGAGGTCAGAGGTTTTTCCTGCTTTCTCCTCTAGGGTTTTGATGGTTTCCTGTCTCACATTCAGGTCTTTTATCCATTTTGAGTTTATTTTTGTGAATGGTGTAAGAAGGTGCTCTAGTTTCATCCTTCTGCATGTTGCTGTCCAGTTCTCCCAGCACCATTTGTTAAACAGACTGTCTTTTGCTCCATTGGATATTCTTTCTTGCTTAGTCAAAGATTAGTTGGCCACACTTTTGTGGGTCCAATCTAGAGTCTCTATTCTATTCCATTGGTCTATTCTATTCCATTGGTGTCTGTTTTTGTGCCAATACCATGCTGTCTTCATGACGACAGCTTTGTAGTAGAGGCTAAAGTCTAGGATTGTGATGCCTCCTGCTTTGGTCTTCCTCTTCAATATTACTTTGGCTATTCGGGGTCTTTTGTGGTTCCATACAAATTTTAGGATTGCTTGTTCTAGCTTTGAGAAGAATGCTGGTGCCCTTTTGATTGTGATCGCATTGAATGTGTAGGTTGCTCTGGGTAGTATTGACATTTAAACAATATTTATTCTTCCAATCCATGAGCACAGAATATTTTTCCATTTCTTCGTATCTTCTTCAATTTCCTTCATAAGCTTTCCATAGTTTTCAACATACAGATCTTGTACATCTTTGGTTAGATTTATTCCTAGCTATTTTATGCTTCTTGGTGCAATTGTGAATGGGATCAGTTTCTTTTTCTGTCTTTCTGTTGCTTCACTATTAGTGTATAAGAATGCAATTGATTTCTGTACATTAATTTTGTATCCGGCAACTTTGCTGAATTCATGTATCAGTTGTAGCAGACTTTTGGTGGAGTCTGTCGGGTTTTCCATGTATAATATGTCATCTGCAAAAAGTGAAAGCTTCAGTATGTTGGGTTTTCCATGTATAATATGTCATCTGCCAATTTTGATGCCTTTGATTTCCTTTTGTTTGATTGCTGATGCTAGAACCTCCAACACTATGTTAAACAACAGCAGTGAGAGTGGACATCCCTGTCTTGTTCCTGATCTTAGGGGGAAAACTCTCAGTTTTTCCCCATTAAGGATGTTATTAGCTGTGGGCTTTTCATAAATGGCTTTTATGATGTTTAAGTATGTTCCTTCTATCCTGACTTTCTCAAGGGTTTTCATTAAGAAAGGATGCTAAATTTTGTCAAATGCTTTTTCTGCATTGATTGACAGGATCATATGATTCTTATCTTTTCTTTTATTAATGTGATGTATCATGTTGACTGATTTGCGAATGTTGAACCAGCCCTGCAACCCCGGAATGAATCCCACTTTATCAGGGTGAATAATTCTTTTTATATGCTGTTGAATTCGATTTGCTAGTATCTTGTTGAGAATTTTTGCATCCATATTCATCAGATACATTGGCCTGTAGTTCTGTTTTTTGGCTGGCTCTCTGGTTTGGCAATCAAAGTAATGCTGGCTTCATAGAATGAGTCTGGAAGTTTTCCTTCCCTTTCTTTTTTTTGGAACAGCTTGAGAAGGATAGGTATTATCTCTTCTTTAAATGTCTGGTAGAATTCCCCAGGGCAGCCGTCTTGTTCTGGACTCTTATTTGTTGGGAGATTTTTGATAACTGATTCAATGTCTTCACTGGTTATGGGTCTGTTCAAGTTTTCTATTTTTTCCTGTTTGAGTTTTGGAAGTGTGTGAGGGCTTAGGAATTTGTCCATTTCTTCCAGGTTGTCCAGTTTGTTGGCATATAATTTTTCACAGTATTCCCTGATAATTGCTTGCATTTCTGAGGGATTGGTTGTAATAATTCCATTTTAATTCATGATTTTATCTCTTTTGGTTCCTCTCTCTTTTCTTTTTGAGAAGCCTGGCTAGAGGTTTATCAATTTTGTTTATTTTTTCAAAAAACCAACTCTTGGTTTCATTGATCTGCTCTACTGCTTTTTTAGATGCTACATTGTTTATTTCTGCTCTGATATTTATTATTTCTCTTCTTCTGCTGGGTTTGGGGTGTCTTAGCTGTTCTGCTTCTATTTCCTTTAGGTGTGCTGTTAGATTTTGTGTTTGGGATTTTTCTTGTTTCTTGAGATAGGCCTGGATTGCAATGTATTTTCTTCTCAGGACTGCCTTCGCTGCATCCCAAAGCATTTGGATTATTGTATTGTCATTTTCATTTATTTCCATATATTTTTAAATTTCTTCTCTAATTGCCTGGTTGACCCATTCATTCTTTAGTAGGGTGTTCTTTAACCTCCACGCTTTTGGAGGTTTTCCAGACTTTTCCCTGTGGTTGATTTCACGTTTCATAGCATTGTGGTATGAAAGTGTGCATGTTATGATCCCACTTCTTTCATACTTATGAAGGGCTGTTTTATGATTCAGTATGTGATCTAAATTGGAGAATGTCCCATGTGCACTAAAGAAGAAAGAATATTCTGTTTCTTTGGGATGCAGAGTTCTAAATATATCTGTCAAGTCCATCTGATCCAATGTATCATTCAGGGCCCTTGTTTCTTTATTGATCCTGTGTCTAGATGATCCATCCATTGTTGTAAGTGGGGTATAAAAGTCCTCTGCAATTACCACATTCTTATCAATAAAGTTGCTTATGTTTGTGATTAATTGTTTTATATATTTGGGACTCCTGTATTTGGCGCATAGACATTTATAATTGTTAGCTCTTCCTGATGGATAGACCCTGTAATTATTATATAATGCCCTTCTTCATCTCTTGTTACAGCCTTTAATTTAAAGTCTAGTTTGTCTGATATAAGTATGGCTACTCCAGCTTTCTTTTAACTTCCAGTAGCATGATAGATAGTTCTCTATCCCCTCACTTTCAATCTGAAAGTATCCTCAGGTTTAAAATGAGTCTCTTGTAGACAGCAAATAGATGGGTCTCATTTTTTTTTAATCCATTCTGATACCCTATGTCTTTTGGTTGGAGCATTTATTCCATTTACATTCATTGTTATTATTGCAAGATATGGGTTTAGAGTCATTGTGATGTCTGTTGGTTTCATGCTTGCAGTGATGTCTCTGGTGCAAGTGATGTCCTTGCAACATTTCACTCACAGAGTCCCCCTTAGGACCTCTTGTAGGGCTGGTTTAGTGGTGATGAATTCCTTCAGTTACTGTGTTTTAGGAAAACGTTTATCTCTCCTTCTATTCTGAATGACAGACTTGCTGGATAAAGGATTCTTGGCTGCATATTTTTTCTGTTCATCACTTTGAAGATTTCCTGCTATTCCCTTCTGGCCTGCCAAGTTTCAGTAGATAGGTCTGCTCCTACCCTTATGTGTCTACCTGTGTATGTTAGGGTCCGTTTATCCCTAGCTGCTTTCAGAATTCTCTCTTTATCCTTGTATTTTGCTAGTTTCCCTATGATATGTCATGCAGAAGATTGATTCAAGTTACGTCTGAAGTGAGTTCTCTGTGCTCTTGGATTTAAATGCCTGTTGCCTCCCCCAGATCAGGGAAGTTCTCTGCTATGATTTGTTCAAGTACCCCTTCAGCCCCTTTCTCTCTCTCTTCCTCTTCTGGATTCCTATGATATGGATATTGTTCCGTTTGATTGCATCACTTAGTTCTCTAATTCTCCCCTCAAACTCCTGGATTTTTTTCTCTCTCTTTTTCTCAGCTTCCTCTTTTTCCATAATTTTATCTTCTAATTCACCTATTCTCTCCTCTGCCTCTTCAATCTGTGCTATGGCTACCTCCATTTTATTTTGCACCTCATTTATAGCATTTTTTAGTTCCTCATGACTATTTTATAGTCCCTTGATCTCTGTAGCAATAGATTCTCTGCTGTCCTCTATGCTTTTTTCAAGCCAAGCGATTAATTTTATGACTATTATTCTAAATTCTTGTTCCATTATTTTGCTTAAATCTGTTTTGATCAATTCCTTAGCTGTTGCTACTTCCTGGAGTTTCTTTTGAGGAGAATTCTTCCATTTCATCATTTTGGCTAGTCCCTGCGGTAGCTCCAAACTGCAGGGCACTTCCCCTGTGCTGTCCAGAGAAATTTGTGTTGGTGGGTGGGGCCACAGTCAGACTGGTGTGTACCTTATCTTCCCCCCTCCCAGGGGCAGGACTCAGTGTGGAGTGGTGTGGCCCCTGTCTGGGTTGCTTGCATACGCCAGGCTTGTGGTGCTGCTTCTATGGGATCTGACATATTAGCGGGGGTGGATCCTCAAGGTGCACAGGGGTAGGAGGGGCAGACTTAGCTCACTTTGCCCTTGGTGGTCCCCTGCGGGAGGGGCTCTGCAGCACTGGGAGGGAGGAAGGGAGGGAGGCAGGCGGATCAGAGGAAGCATTGGGTGTTTGCGTGGTGCAAGCAAGTTCGGTGAACTGGTTCCCTTTGGGGTTTCAGCTGGGGGATGGGAAAGGGAAATGGCGCTTCCCAGTGCCTTTGTTCCCTGCCGAGCTGAGCTCTGTCTTCCAGGGCTCAACATCTCTCTCTCCTGGTGTCCTCTCACCGTCCTGCTCTTGGAGCAGAGCTGTGGACCTATAACATTCCAGATATTAAGTCCCATTGGCCTCAGAACTCACGCAGTCCGGCCCCTCCATTTTTGCAAGCCAGACTCAGGGGCTCTGCCTTGCTGGGTGGGCTGCCCCTTCACCGCCCAGGCTCCCTCCCACCAGTCCGTGTAGGTGCACCACCTCTCCGCCCTTCCTGCCCTCTTCCATGGGCCTCTCGTCTATGCTTGGCTCCAGAGAGTCCGTTCTGCTAGTCTTCCGGCGGTTTTCTAGGCCAATGTGGGTGGAATCTAAGCTATCAGCAGGACGAGGTGAGCCCAGTGTCCTCCTACGCCACCATCTACCCTTCCCTCCAATTCTGAGTATCAGTACTGGTTTCAATATTTCTGCATGAAAAGGGCTCAGAGGCAGCAATCTAAGTGGAAACTGTAGCCAGGGTCGAAGCTACTTGGGCTAAGAAATTTGTTTGGCATACCAAAACTACTATTTAAAAAAAAAAAATTCTTTAGGCTTATTTAGTTGGAGAGAAAGAGAGAGAGTAGGGTAGGGGCAGAGAGACAGGGAGAGAGAAGATTCCAACCTGTCTCCAAGCTGTCAGCACAGAGGATCAACATGGGGATCAAACTCACACACTGAGATCATGTCCCTCCGACCCAGAGTCGGGACACTTAACCAACTGAGGCACACAGGCACCCCAAGAACACTATTTTTATTTAAACATAGGTTCCATCCCAGGGGGTGAGGGTAAGGTGACATGGAGATTATAGAAGGAAGGCTAAATCTTACTCCATCCTGTGCTAGCAAAAGCCTCTAGTCATTACATCTGATCCATTTAGGTTCAAAAGGAAACAAGTAGACATGTTTCAAGGAAACATAAGGGAAGAGCTTCAACCAAAGCAGGCCGGCATGTCAGTGATGCTGCCCAAGGTGCTCCAAGATGTGCTACCCAATGGAAGGATGAGTTCCTTCCAAGGAAGGAAAAGAATGAGTGATTCAAAGACGTTAAAAGGTAGGTCTCTACCTGTAAGGTGTGTTACTATTTACTTATGTCTTTATTTTCATGAGAAGACTGATTAGGAAAATATCAGAATGTGTGAAACTTACAAGATTTTCCTTGTTTTTTTCTAAAGTGAATTTTCCAGGGCGGGGGGGGGGGGGGAGAAATACAGATATAGTAATAAGCTCCAGGAAAACAAGGCAAACGGAAGGAAACAAAACAAACACCGAAAGAAAATTCCCTGTTGGCATGATTTAAAGGGGTTAGTGAAAATCTTCTTTAATATGCCTTGGGAAGTGGGGAAGTGCAGGGAAAAACTGCTATCTTTGTGAAACAGACTAAAAAAGACCTCTGAAACTAACACAGGTAGTGAACACAGTACTAGACTCTGAGGAATCACAGGGCAAGGGTCCCTAGAGCAGCATCCACAGTGGGGGCACAGTTACTGTCCCCAGCTCACCTATGTGGACAAATCTCTGTAAATCCCCAATGAAAATTCCTTTGTAGAAGAAAATATCTCTTTGTAGAAGAGATATCTCTTTGTAGAAAATATCTTTGTAGAAGAAACGACCCATTGATCTCTAAAAGTGAAAAGAATCTGAGGTTTGTTTTAGTTTCTTCCTTGCAGTGTTAACAAGATAATATTTATTTTTTTTAGTATTTTTTAATGTTTTATTTCTTTTTGAGAGAAAGAGAGAGAGAGAGAGCGCAAGTGTGCTCGAGCGGGGGTGGGGCAGAGTGACAGGGAGACAGGATCCAAAGCAGGCTCTGAGCTGACAGTAGAGAGTGAACTCCTGCATTGAGAGATCATGACCTGAGCCTAAGCCAGATCCTTAACCAACTGAGCCAGCCAGGTGCCTCAAGATAAAAATATTTATTATTATCTTGTGTAATAATTTATTTTTATTAATTGTGATTGTTCTGATTATTATAGTATATTATATATTAATATATTTATTATATTATTATAGTGTAATAATTATCACATTTCATACATCATTGGGTCTGGGATATACTATGTTAAAAAAAATGAGAACTTTTCAGATTAAAAAAAATTTTTTTAATTTATTTCTGAGAAAGAGAGAGAGAGACCAGGGGAGGGGCAGAGAGAGAGGGAGACAGAAGATCCGAAGCAGGCTCTGTGCTGACAGCAGAGAGCATGCGGTGTGGGGCTCAAACCCACAAACTGTGAGGTCATGACCTGAACTGAAATTGAATGCTTAACCAACCAGGCACCCCAGAACTTTTCACTTTTTGTTTGAAGGTGAGAAGAGAGGTCTGTCTTTGCAAAGTGAATAAGCTAAGATCTACATTTCACGACTGGCCCCAGGAACAAATTTGTTATAAATCATGGGAAGGTTGTGCTGCTGCAAATACATTTTTTAAACAACTGAACCAAGCACCACTATTTTCAGGTTTTAATGAGGCAGCAATAAAATATAATTTATTAATATCTGAAATTCCTATACTGAAAAATGGAATAAAAAGGCTTTCCCTTCTGATGGAATCCTCCAATGCATTTCCTCCATTTTTGAAATTATTTAATAGAGCTTTGTATATTTCCTTGACTAAATTCTTAGGGCCAATGATACATGATCTTAGGTAAAGAATGTGATATGGTTTATAACACTTTATCCTAAGAGAATCACACTGGTGGTCAATAAAGTGATTGCAGGTGATAAATAAAAAAAAAAAATTAAAGTCAATAGTCAATGCAATTCAGAGAGCTTGTGTGACTTGGTTGGTAAAGCGTCTGACTCTTGAATTTGACTCAGGTCATGATTTTACAGCTCATGAGTTTAAGCCCCATATTGGACTCTGTGCTGACAGTGCAGAACCTGCTTGGAATTCTCTCTTTTCCTCTCTGCCCTCTCCTGCTCACACGCATGTGTTTCCTCTCTCTCTTTCTCTCTCTCTCAAAATAAATAAACTTAAAAAAAATAAAGTATGCTGCTTCACTTTTATTGAGGTATAACTGATAAGTAAAATTGTAATACAATTAAAGTATACAACATGATGATTTAATCTACATACACACTGTGAAAGGATTTCTACCAAGTTAATTAACATATCTGTCATTTCACATATTTACCTTTTTCTTTTCCTTTCTTCTTTCTTTCTTTCTTTCTTTCTTTCTTTCTTTCTTTCTTTTCCTTGTGAATACTGAAGTTCTAGTCTCACAACCAATTTCAATTATACAATGCAGTGTTATCAACTCTCACCCAACATTTTACATGAGATCTTCTGACCTTATTCATCCTGTAACTAAAAAACTGAATCCTTTTACTTGCCTCTTTGAATTTCCCCCACTCCCTCAGCCCACTGGCAACCACCATTCTACTCTCTTTTTCTATAAGTCTGACTTTTCTTTGTTCCTTGTTTGTTTGTTTTAATTCCACATGGAATTAATACCACACTGTATTTGTCTTTGCCTGGTTTATTTCACTTAGCATAATGTGCCTCGTTTTACCCACAGGGAGCAAATGACAAGATTTCATCTTTTTTTTTAAGGCTGAAGATTTCATTATTAATATAAATACAAGGAGAATATGTACTTTTACATTTTAGAAAACATTACATCTTCTTTATACATTCATCTCCTATTGGAAGTTTACTTTCAGGGCTATGACGAACAATGCTGCAAAGAACATGGGAATACAGATATCTCCTTGATCTAATGATTTAGTTTACTTTGGACATACACCCAGAGTTGGGATTGTAGGTTCAAATGGTAGTTCTATTTTTAATTTCTTGAGGAACCTCCATACTGTTTTTCACAGTGGCTGCACCAATTTACATTCCCACCAACAGCATGCAAGGGGTCCTTTTCTCCACATCCTCACCAACACTTGTTAATTCTTGTCTTTTTGATAATTCTAACAGGTGTGAGATGACATCTCTTTGTGGTTTTGATTTGCATTTTCCTGATAATTAGTGATGTTGAGCATCTTTTCATAGGCTTGTTGGCCATTGGTATGTCTTCTCCACAGAACAGTTTAATTGGGTCCTTTGCTCATTTTTTTTTAGAAAAAAAATTTTAAGTTTATTTTGAGAGAGAGAGAGAGAGAACACACAAGTGGAGGGAGGGGCAGAGAGAGAAGTGGGGATAGAGAATCCCAAGCAGGCTCCGTACACAGAGCCCAAAGTAGGGCTTGTACCCATGAACCGTGAGATCATGACCTGAGCCAAAATCAAGAGTTGAACACTTAACCAACTGAGCCACCCAGGTGTCCCTCCTTTGATCATTTTTTAATTTGGTTATTTTATTTTTGTTATTAAGCTGTATGAGTTCCTTGTATATTTTGAATATACTTCACTGGTTATGTAATTGGAAAATATTTTCTTCCATTCCATAAGTTGCTTTTTCATCTTGTTGATGGTTTCCTTTGGTATGCAGAAGCTTTTTAGTTTGATATAGTCTTACTTATTTTTTGCTTTTTTGCTTTGCCAAGAATATTCGCTACAAAAAATAGAAGGTGAATATGGAGGAAGAAAAGAAGAAAGAGCAATGAGCTTCACACTTTTGGGAGGATCCTCCTCCTGTTTTTAGGCTATTATAAAGTTATAGCAACTCAGAAATGCAATACTGCTACATGGTCTGTGATAATGTCACATAGACTAAGTGAAAGAACAAATGTCCAGAAATATACTTCTGGGGATTTGACATGATAAATCAGTAAGGGCAAAGAATGAATGTTTTTTGATAATTTGCTATCAATATGGAAAAATCAGAATAGTTAATCCTTACTTTGTATGACAGACAAAAGTAAATTTTTACTAATTAAAATTTTAAATGTGAAAGTCTTTAACACTTCTAGAAAAAAATAGGGTAAAATATACTGGGGTGGAAAACATATGTTAAACACAAACAGAAAAACTTGAGCAATTTTAGAAGAACATGGTATCATTTTATGACTTTGCAATATAAGTGAAATTCTATAACAAGACTCAAAAACACAAAGCCTAAAGTAAAATGCTGATAAATTCTACTAAAAGTTACAAGATTTATTACATGAACAATGTTCAAAACAACCAAAAGAACAAATATTTTCAAAGTTTATATCTTATAAAATACAAGTATTCAAATATAATAAACAAAACCTAATATAAATCAATATATAAGAGACTAATAATCCAGTAGAGAAATGTAAATTATGTAAATAAGTTTAGTTAATTAGAAAGCCTAAAGGCCAATGAGTATTTGTAATCATGGAAATAGTGATTATAACATTACTTAGAGAGGCGTCTGAGTGGCTCAGTCAGTTAAATGCCCTGCTTTAGCTCAGGTCATGATCTCATGGTTCCTAAATTCAAGCCCCACATCAGGCATCAGGCTCTCTGCTGTCAGTGCTGAGCCAGCTTAAGATTCTCTGTCTCCTTCTCTCTCTCTGCCCTTTCTCTGCTCTCGCACACACACTCTCTCTCTCAAAAATAAATAAACATTAAAAATAAAAAACACTACTGGGGTGCCTCGTTGACTCAGCTGGTTAAGCTCAGGTCACAATTTTGCAGTCTGTATGTTGGAACCATGCATCTTTCTGGCTCTGTGCTGACAGCTCAGAGCCTGGAGCCTGCTTCAGACTCTGTGTCTCTCTCTGCCCCTCCCCTGCTCAAGCCTCTGTCTCTGTCTCTCTCCCTTTTTCTCTCAAAAGTAAATAAACATTTTTAAAAAATTAAAAAGAAAAACCATTACTTACATACCACTTTAATATCCTTAGCAACAATACTAGAAAAACCGTAACCACCAATGAGTGAATATACAAATAAGTTGTTCTATATCTTTATAATGGGATGCCCTTTATATTCTATAATGGAATACTTTCCAGCAGTAAAAATGTATGAACTTTAACCAGAAGTTTTATAATGCATAATGTTGTAAGAAAATCTATTTTGCACAATCAATGCGTATGACTCTAATCAGGCAGAATTCAAATCAATTATGCCCATTATGTACAAATGTATACATATGCAGAAAATATAGAAAATACATTACAAAAATAAACATCAAATTAACGATTTTGTTTATGTCCAGGTACCGAGGACGAGACAAAGGAGAGTGGGACTAGGCAGATTTGGACAGCGGTTGTAAATTGTATTTGTGACATTCTATTAGCAAAACTTTTATAAAAATTTTAGATCAGATACAGTAAAATATTTGCTTTGTTAAAGTCAGGCACGGGATAGAAAGGTGTGAGTTATCTCACCGTCTGCAATTTGAGTATGATTGGAATATTCCATTAGGTCACAAGAAGGAAAAGTTAAAGGGAGGGCTCACACTCTTCACCACATCCGGATAAAGTTCAGGTGCATTATGCAGGCAGAGAGAAGAGACTTTCCCACAGGCTTCAGCATATGCTTTCTCAGGTCTCATGAGCACAAGCCAGACCGTGTGCATTAACCAATCACAATGGACAATGGGTTGGAAAAAAAAAAAAAACACAAGGGATGAAGAAGTGGGATCTGTTAGGAATGTTTTATGATGGATAGACAGATAAATAAAAGTACAAGTCATGAGAAGGCTTTTCTGTATTTCAATGGCCAGTTCTAAGGAGTCAAAGCCAAGCCAAGTAATTGTGGACACTTGAGAACAAATCCATCCTTAACTGTTATGAGACACCTCTTAAATTTTCACAGTAGCTACCAGTGCCCTGCAATGGGGCTCTCAACCAGAAAAAGTGCTTACAAAAGATAACATTTTGACAGGAAATACATTCGGTAGTTTTTAAAGATGGAAACAGTAAGAGTTGATTTAAGTTACAAAGCTAAATTCTTCTAATTAGGACTACCATTAAGATAAAGCAATATTAGGAACCCAGAACCTTTTTAAGTATTCATATGAAAGAAAGACATTAATTGATGGAAAAAAAAATGCTTAAAGGAGAATCCCAAGTTCATGTGAAGACTCTGAGAATAAAGTGATTTCTCAAGTTAGTAATTAAAGAAGGAAATTCCCAAGGATGTATCTTAAGGTTTTTGTGTCAAAGAGGTTATCGTTAATTACTTCATGCTATTCCAGAAAATACAGACATCTAGAAGTTACATGGGAGACATGTTAATAAAATACTAATATTTTGAGTGTAACAAAATATTTTCATGTGTCATAAAATAATAACCATTATTGTGAAAATCCAAAGTTAATTATTGGCTGAGATAGACAATTTACAGTGTCATTAAAAAAAAAAATATGCTCCTCTAAGGATGAATCACGTAGAGAGTGGGCAGCAAAGAAAAAGGAAAGAAATAATTTGTAGACCTGTTTTATGTCAAATTGCTTCTGAAATAAACCACTGCAAAAGATCATAGTTCCATTATTCACAAAAGCCTGTCTTCTTAATGTCACAAATAGTAAAAAAAAAAAAAATCTGCTTTATTCTGATTCATATGCTTCATATAGATGTAATATATCAGTGGATGCAATATATGTCAAAACAAAACAGAAACAAATTGGCTGGTCCTGAATATAGCATTTTACAACTTGGTCACATCAACTGTCAATTTAGTCAAGACTATTTACCAAGCACTCACCACACAGAATACTGCTCTAAGAGTTATTCTGCATTCCATTCCCCGGGCCTACAAATATATTTTTCACATTAATAAGTAGACTATTTTTTTATACAAAATTTATGTTTGAAAGAGAGTGCTCTGGAAGCAGCATATAAACTTCAACCAAGGAAAGTGAATGCTACCAAAATTTATGGAAGAGTGGTATGACATCATCATTACATATGACAAAATGATAACAAAGTATAATGCTTGGATGATGCTGGTGTATCTTCTTAGACACTATGATGATGAAAGTGAAAGTTGTCCAAAATACCATATAAAGATTTAAGCTATGGTATTGCATAAGAAACAAAGGCTCTGATGGCAATCCTGGGATTTTTCTCTTTTACACATCAAATGGGGACATAAGCTGTACTTGCAAAGCTGTTTTACAGTGTCATTTGGGAAATACACCATTCTAAAACTCACACTTTATTTTTCCTTTTAAAGATTCAAGGTAAGAAATTCCAAATCCTTCCATGCAAGTATATTTACCACACTATTGATCTCTATGCTTTACTATTTTTACTTTATTTTATTTTAGTTAGAGAGAGAGAGAGGGAGGGAGAGGGTGTAAACAGGGGGAGGGGCAGAGGGACAGAGAGAGAGAGAGATTCTTAGGCAGGCTCCACACCCAGCATGGAGCCTGTTGCAGGGCTTGGTCTTACAATCAGGAGATCATGACCTGAGCCGAAATCAGGAATTGGATGCTTAATTTACTGAGGCACCCAGGTGCCCCAACTTTACTATTTTAAAATCACTTTTACCCTGATATTATATAGCAATTTCTATAATCCTGAAAATTAAAAGCATCCGACATAACTTATAAACCCAAGGCACTTAGACCATCCATGGGATTATAGCACAAAGGGGAGAGAGGGAGTCATTGTACAGATAATTAAAAAACAAAAGAAAACAAATGCATACACAAACTACTTCACTATACCTCCCAAAACAATTACTGTATTTATTAAATTAACTAAATGAAATTCATATTTTACTCTATAATGTGCAGAAAATTCTCAGAATACTGTAAAAAAGAGATATATTGTCTACTTGTTATAAATCAATCCTGGGCTATAACGATTTATAAAAATATTTATACAGCCTTTAATACAATGATTGTGGCAGGAGAAGAAGAGATATATTCTCTGCTAATGAAGGACTTACTATAAAAAAATATAATACTATAAATACTATAAGTGAGCATAGTTTGAAATACTATCAGATTAAATCTAAAGAATACAAAATAGGTAACAGATGAAGATCAGAGAAGCTTTTCCTTTTTTTAATATATTTTTTAAGTTTTTATTTTTGAGAGAGAAAGTGTGAGTGGGGAAGGAAGGGGCAGAGAGAGAGGGAGACACAGAATCTGAAGCAGGTTCCGTGCAGTCTGTGCAAAGCCCCATTGTGGGCCTTAAACCCATGAACTGTGAGATCATGACTTGCGCTGAAGTCGGATGCTCAAATGACTGACCCACCCAGGTACCCCAGAGAAGCTTTCTTTGTGGTGCACTACTATAAACCAGAATGGTGATGAATAATTATGAATATGCATTTATTTATATTCATATTTGTTCACAGTAATAATAATAATGCCTAATCTTTATTGGATGTTCCTGGTGAGTCAGGCACTTGAATTCACAGTCAAGGTCTCCTTTGACCTTCACTAAACTATTTAAAAATTTTTCCTTCTTGGGGCGCCTGGGCTCAGTGGGTTAAGTGTCCGACTTCAGCCCGGGTCATGATCTCGCGGTCCGTGAGTTCGAGCACCGCGTTGGGCTCTGGGCTGATGGCTCAGAGCCTGGAGCCTGCTTCCGATTCTGTGTCTCCCTCTCTCTCTGCCCCTCCCCCGTTCATGCTCTGTCTCTCTCTGTCTCAAAAATAAATTAACGTTAAAAAAAAATTTAAAAAATTTTTTTTTCCTTCTCCATTTCACACTTACATAAACTGGAACTTGGGGAGGTCACATATCTAGAAGCAACCTCACAGTGGTATAAACCCAGATCGATCTGATCTCAAGTCCCCATCACAGTTCTAGTATCATTGTTAGTTGCTAAGGATTCTATACATGTAGCTACTTCTTATAAGTCAGCAGCTTTCTGAAGAAAGCAACATTTTCTAAAACTTTAATGTAGAACCAGTCTTTACAAAATGAACATAAAATATCCATAAGGGGCTCCTGGATGGCTCAGTCAGTTAAGGGTCCGACTTTTGACTTCATCTTAGGTCATGATCCCAGGGTTGTAAGACAGAGCCCCACGTGGGGCTCTGTGCTGAGCACAGAGCCTGCTTAAGATTCTCTCTCATTCTCTCTCTCTCTTTCCACTTCTGCCCCTCCCCTCTCAAAAATAAACACTGAAAAATACTAACAGTAATTAGAGATTAAGTATAAACTGAAATCTTTATTAAGAAACTCTTACTGGCAAAAGCCTTACAGAAAACAGGTAAACAAGGCAAACCGCTCTCAAGAGGCTATTTCTTAGGGGGACAAGTGAAGCGCACAAGTGACTTCAGTACACAAGTGTGCAAGGATGCAGCTGGGCACAACTTGCCACAGGCTCTTAGAGGCAGAGGAGTAAAAGAGAAAGAATCAAGAATCTGAGCTGGATCTGGAGGGATCCAGCTGAGAAGAGGTTGAGGAATGAGGCCCTGGTAAGAGAGCATCTGACAGTATCACTTATCTTTTGTTTCTTTTCTGCTGAGGGGGGTACATATTCTTACAGTGCTTTCTGAAAATCATGTCTTAGATGGGGAACAAAACACAAGCTGAAATGGGAGTGCAGGTATCTCTTAAAATTTTGCGACAAGTGTAGATATTCTATTAAGTGTTCTTACCACAAAAAAAAAAAATGATGGTATAAAAAGAGGGCAGGAGACAACTTTCAGAGGTGATGGATATGTTTACGGCACTGCTTGTGGTGATCACCTCAGAGGTGTGGAGAAAACCCCAAATCAACAAGGAGGATAAAATAAACATGTGCAGCTTTCTGTATGCCAATCATATCTCCATGAAATGTTAAAAAAAAAAACCACATATGAGCTGAAGATTCTAGATAAAAGGATTAAAAAAAATTAAATAAATCAACTGTGAACCACAGAAATGCTTTCAGTAGAAAAGGAAGGCAGGGTGACCATCATACATATAAAGCGAAGCTGTTCTCTGTTCTAAGTTCCTTTCTTGGCAGGCAAATTCAAAGCCCAGTCTCTTTTGGGTTGTGGCCTTTTGACCAGATAGTCTAAAGATCACTGGCCAAAATCCACAGCCTCAGATTAAGCCTGTGAGAAAAGGCAACAAAGTGTGCATCGAGTTGGACATTTCTATACATTGAGAATTTATAGGTACGATCGTTGTGCTGGGCTAGGTTATACCAAAAATTATTAGATCCTAATCAGGGGGAAGTAGGTGGAGGTGTTCTGGTTAAAGACAGTCACTTCTGGAAAGGTGTTAAAATAGGAGCCAATAAGGAACACTCAGAAAATTAGGCTTCGTCCAGGTTAAGAGGAATACACATTTTTAATATATATTTCAGGAAGTGTCTTTAAATTAAATAGAAAAAAACCCTTAAAAACCAGGCTAATGAGCTTAATTTTTATTCTTTATTAAAATAAAAAGCTTACTCATGTAATCCTTATAATACTCGTCTAAAGTGGGTTTTATTATTATCATCCCTATTTTACTGAAGATAAAGCTGAAGCCCAGAGAGGCTAAGTAATCTAAGGTCACATTGCTAGAAAATGGTAGAGGCAGGAATCTAATCTAGGAAGTTTACTAGGACTTTTCTCCTATTATTTTTTAAAACAAAGAAATAAAGGGGTGCCTGAGTGGTTCAGTCGGTTAGGTGTCAGACTGTGTCCCAGTTCATGATCCCACACTTTATGGGTTCAAGCCCCACGTCAGGCTCTATGCTGACAGCTCAGAGCCTGGAGCCTGCTTCAGATTCTGTGCCTCCCTCTCTCTTTGCCCCTCCCCTGCTTGCACTCTGTCTCTTTGGCTCCCAAATGTAAATAAATATTAAAAAACATATTTAAAACAAAGAAATAAGGGAGAATGAGAGATGGATATCTTAATCCCAGATCAAGAGTCATTACACGTATTATAGTTCAAGATTACAGTGGTGCAGAAGCTTTTTATCTTGATGAGGTCCCTAAAGTTCATTTTTGTTTTTAATTCCCTTACCTTTGGAGATGTGTCAAATTATGGAACGAGCCTAAATGTCCATCAACTGATGAATGGATAAAGATGTGGTTTATACATACAATGGAATACTACTTGGCAACAAGAAAGAATGAAATGTTGCCATTGGCAGCAACGTGGATGGAACTGGAGGGTATTATGCTGAGTGAATTAAGTCAGGCAGAGAAGGACAGACACCATATGTTTTCACTCATATGTGAACCCTGAGAAACTTAACAGAAGACCATGGGGGAGGGAAAGGGGGAAAATAAAGTTACAGAGAGGGAAGAAGGCAAACCATAAGATACTCTTAAATAATGAGAACAATCTGAGGGGTGATGGGGGGCAGGGGAGAGGGGAAACCGGGTGATGGGCACTGAGGGGGGCACCTGTGGGGATGAGCACTGGGTATTTTATGGAAACCAATTTGACAATAAATTATATAAATAAATAAATAAATAAATAAATAAATAAATAAATAAATAACACACTGCCAGGTTTGTGGTGCTGCTTCAATGGGTTCTGGCGTATTAGCAATGGAATACTATGTGGCAATGAGAAAGAATGAAATATGGCCTTTTGTAGCAACGTGGATGGAACTGGAGAGTGTTATGCTAAGTGAAATAAGTCATACAGAGAAAGACACATACCATATGTTTTCACTCTTAATGTGAATCCTGAGAAACTTAACAGAAGACCATGGGGGAGGGGAAGGGGGGGAAAAGTTACAGAGAGGAAGGGTGGCAAACCTTAAGAGACTCTTAAAGACTGAGAATAAACTGAGGGTTGATGGGGGTGGGAGGGAGGGGAAAGTGGGTGATGGGGATTGAGAAGGGCACCTGTTGGGATGAGCACTGGGTGCTGTATGGAAACCAATTTGACAATAAATTTCATATTTAAAATAATAAATACAAATAAAAAAGAAAATCTACTTCTGTATTTTATTTCTCTATGTAGAGAGTAAATCCCAGGATAATAGGGATCCCAGAACTGAAGGTAATCTGTTAACAAGTACCTGAAACACATATGCTCAGCTGGAAACACTACCTTGATGTGTTGAATAACACAGTTGACATTCTTAATGGAATGTAAATATTAGGGGAGAGAAACAAAAATTAAGCTTTATTTTTAACTGAACAGAAAAATCCTCTCCCTTCATTCTCCTAAATCAGCACAATTTTCTTACACTATTGTGTAGTGATGTGTGGTGCTTTTTTTATTGACTTAAAATTTGATTAATAAAAAATTAGGCTCACTTCACTGAGAAAATGTACTTCCCTCAAGTCCAGAAGTAAAATTGAAATGCCTCCCTTGTTCTTATTTAGCTTTTGGAAGTCAATTGATTTTTAGACTGTTTTAACAGTTGAACCTTTCATTTCCCATGGGGGGGAAGGTAAATACATGGCTGTTTTATTTTACAAAATACTTTTGAAAGACTGAGGACAACAGGGGAGCCAATCTGGTGAGGTGGAAAAGCTAGGAACATGGATTCCAAGGAGACCTGTTTCAGTCCCACCCTGTCCTGATCATGATGGAAATGACCTCATGTCTCTGAGTCTTGGTTCCTGTAGCATACTGTCTGTCTCACAGGATCACTGGGAGGATTAAATAAGATAACATGAAAGCTGCTTCCAGAGGACCTTCTAAAAAGTATGTTCTTAACAAACACTGATGGCTGCTATTTTGGAAGAAAGTACTTCATTTTATTATTATTATTTTTTGAGGGAGAGACACACACACAGACTGAAAGCAGGGGAGGGGCAGAGAGAAAGGGAGACACAGAATCCAAAGCAGGCTCCAGGCTCTGAGCTGTCAGCACAGAGCCTGACGCAGAGCTCAAACCCATGAACCATCAGATCATGGCCTGAGCTTGAAGTGGGACACTTAGCTGACTGAGCCACCCAGGTGCCCCAAAAGTAGCTTCATTTTAAACTTGTGATTTGAATCAGAAATCAGAACTATTACTCCTGGTTGTGTAATTGCTAAATTTTGATCATAGGCTATTCATTACTCATCAAAAATACATTTTACTCCATTGTAAAATGCAGAGAATTTATTATGTGACTGTCTAAAAAAAATTGCACGAGCATCAAATCAGACACTACATGTTAAGTAGAAAAAGCAATATAAACACAGTAAAACAAATTCCAAATAGCATTCATAAAATACTTTTTAAAAATTCAAGAGTAAGAGTAAGAAAAAAAAATTCAGCAATTAACTTTTCTATTAATCAACTATGATACATTTCAAGGAGCAAATTATTACTGTGCATTTAATTAGAATTATAAAGCTATTGCATGACCTCTAAGATTCTTTCTGATTCTTGAATTTTATAATTTTTGATATCATCCTGTAAAAACTGCTTACCCAGACTCTAAATCAGAACTCAAAAAAGTGAAGACATTGTATGTGTGGAATTCAGGCAATGCCCCTCAAAAATAAAATCTTGGGCACCTGGATGGCTCAATCGGTTGAGTGTCTGACTCTTGATTTGGCTCAGGTCATGATCCCAGGTTCATAGAATTGAGCACCACATCGGGCTCTTCAGTGAGCATGAAGCCTGCTTAGGATTCTCTCTCTCTCGGATTCTCTCTCTCTCTCTCTCTCTCTCTTACTCTCTCAAAAAGAAAAAAAAATGAATAAACTCTATGTCCTAGATGCTCCTTAATTCGCTAGCCTCAACTCCTATCACATTCTACGTTACCCTATAATTTATAATTAATTGCTTGGGACATTGTGTCTCTATTCAAGGGCTTTTCCCTCTGCCTAGAAGACCTCCCTTTCTATGACCTTGTATCAGGGCACTGCACTTACTGTGGTGAAATGGCCTATTTGCATGCCTTCTTTCTCTTAGGTATGTTACTGAACAGGGAGGACCTCGTACATTTTAGCATCTCCATTGTAGCAAACAGTGCTTGACCCACAACAGATATTTAATGTGTTACACTTGGCCAATAAAAAAGAGTCAAGACAATTTCTGAAACTTCCAACAAATCCCTCAAATACCTGGGACATCCTGAGTCAAATGCCTACGTGCTTACAACTGCTGCGTCAGGGCAGCTGAGAATGTGCCCTAACACTGACGACCAGAGGGTAGGCCTAGAGTCAGGGTGCCTGGCGTTTAGGAGGCAGTCACCATTCAAGCAACAAACCGCATAATTCTGAAGCATCCACCAATGTCTGGGGTTTCCTTTGTGTCAGGCAGCTCATCTTAGCTTTGGCAGAACAACAGGACCAAATCTCATGAGGTTTACAAACAATTTCAATGCCATTCTTGACACAGTTACTTCATCCTGGAGCTGGTTGTTTTATTTTTAGCTCTGTTTCTGGTCATATTCCACAAGGAAAATTCCCAATTCCTCAATACAAATACCAAAATGTATGCACTTAAGAGGGACAGTATAAAAGTCTCTTCTTGTGAGTTGCCCTAACCCGTGCCATGTTTCATAAAATACCTCCAGGAGACAAATGTGACTCATTGCTTCCTACCTGGTTTGCCAGCTGTGGCAATTTTTAGAACCCTCAGATGGAGTGGCAGATTGTATTTGCTGCAAAGGCAGACACACACACACACACACACACACACACACACACACACACACACACACCTTCCCACACACTTCCATTAAAATGTGATGGCAATCCTCCAATGAAATGAGGTGAGGTCTATGTTCTCTCCTCCTAAACTCTGGGTGGACCTTTATAACTGCCTCAATCAATAATTTTTTAGAAGAAGCAAGGCTATGTGACTTCGGAGCCTGAGTAATAAAAAGCAAAATGACCTCAGATTGGCCCACCTTCTAACTTGAGACACTTGCTCCTGGAACACAGCCACTATGTTGTGAGGAATCCCTGGCTAGATGAAGAGGCCCCATGTGGACATTCCAATCAATAGCCATAGCAAAAGCTACCACCAGATCTGTGACTGAATGTAAACATAATCCCAACCTCCAGCATTTGAGTCTTCTAGCTGAGACCCACAGAAACCATGACAGATAATGGATGATTATTGCTGTTTGAAGCCACCAAGTTTTGGAATGATTTGTTATGAGGCAATGAATAATCAAAATAGACTTGGCAGGCTTCCTAGTCTTTGGAATATCAATTTGCAACTAGATTTAAGTCAGTCTGAGACCTCATACTCTTTGGGCAATTTTTCTTTTCTTTTTTTCTTTTTTTATTGAAAGACTATCTGCAAATAACCATTCTGAGTTTCACATTCCTGTAACAGATATTACCATTATGGAAGACATAAGAAAATCATTCAGAAAATGCTAACTTAAGTGATAGAAGATTCCAGATTGCTTTCTAAAGCCATCTACAATCTTTCCCTATGTTTTTAACTCTATTTCTCCAACAAGGTTTGCAGAGTAAAGGTTTTTTGTTTGTTTTTTTTAAATTTTATTAATATTTATCTTTGAGAGAGAGGCAGAGAGAGAGAGAGCAAGAGAAAGGGAGCGAGTGAGTGTGGGGGCAGGGGAGGAGCAGAGAGAGAGGGAGATACAGAATCTGAAGCAGGCTCCAGGCTCTGAGCCATCAGCACAGAGCCCGATGCGGGGCTTGAACTCATGAACCACGAGACCATGACCTGAGCCGAAGTCAGATGCTTAACTGACTGAGCCACCCAGGTGCCCTGAAGAGCATAGTTTTGTTACTGTTGTTTTTTTTGTAAACTTATTTCTTTTTGTGTGAAATGACATGTGAATTCTCTTTGGCAGAAAATGCACAACACTGTAAACTCCAGACACCTCTACTCCATAGTGTCTCACGATGAAGTCTTCATGCATTTGTCTGAATTTACGTTTATCTATATAAACCCTTGCCTCTATTAAAATTGAGTCATAAAAATACTCCTCTGAAACAAGCTTTCATTCACTCAGTTTTTGTTCTTAGAATTCTCTCCCACTTCTCCTTAAACCTATGGCTCATCTTAAGCCCTTTGCAACCCAGTCACCCACCATCTACAGATATTCTACAGGTGTTCACAGAACACCCCCCCCTTGGAAGATCTCACTCCAATCTGCTAAATAACATACTGCTCACATAAAAATAAGCCCATCTCCTTCCTGGATTATCATGTGCCTTTTCATAGATAATGCAGTGTTCCTATCCATTGAAATGAGGCTAAAAGTTTCATCTAGCTCCTAAGGTTGCTGTGAGAATTCATTAAAAATATAAGTGTTTACTAGGTCCAGGTTTACACATAATTATTATGATATATACATCTTCTTTTCACAATGGTATTCAAGACATTTACAGCAGGTTCTTTGTTTCACACTGTCACTGTGTCCAGCCAATTACATCATATTCATTGTATGCGATAATCTGTACTTGGAGTAGGTCAGGATATTAAACCTTGAAATTTCTTACTGACATTAGTCGTATTCAAATTTTAGGGGTGCCCACAATTTACAACATAGACATAAAAGTAGAAAAATGATCCTCTTCTAATATTTCATGTAGAATTTACTAATTTTGACAAAACACATGCAAATTCAGGAAGCCAAGTTATGGCCAGAACTTCATCTGCTAAGACAGAATTTCATTGAACAGTCTCTTTCCCAAAAAAGTTGTGGCCCTTTCTCTCAGTTTAAAGAGGTACAAGGCACCTCCCCGCCCCACCCCTACCCCACCCCCAGAAAGCTTTGGCCATCTCTCTTTCTCCATGCAAAAGGACTGATGTCAATGAATAATTTTGATAATCAGGTCAAGCTTGGGATTTAGAATAGAGTAATAAATGCTATGACAGAAGCCTAAGTAGCCTGAAGGTGATAAAGGATAACTTAAAATAAAAAGGTGATGAACACAGCACACCCTTTGTGGAAAAAGTAAATCTCCATTTGAATATTTCTGATTTGTATTGTTAAAAGGAAGGCTAAGGAAGAGTTTAAAAAAAATAAAACAGGTATTAGAGTTGTGGAAAAGAAGCTCATTAGCTTTCTAAGATTTTAGGAAAAAAATAACACTGAGGTGCTTTATCTTAAAAATCAGTGATACACAGCACAGCAGCAATAGTTAATAATACCGTATCACATATTTAAAAGTTACCAAGACAGTAGATGTTAAAAGTTTTCATCACGAGAAAAAAAAAAATTCTGTAACTCTGTGTGGTGATGGATGTTAACTAGACTTATTTCGGTAATCATTTAGCAATATATACAAATACTGAATCATTATGTTGTATGCCTGAAGCTAATATAATACTGTATGTCAATTATACTTAAATTAAAACAATGATATACAATTTATTGCAAGGAAAGTCACAGTGTCGGGCGGAAAAGGGTATAATACACCATCTCTAAAATAAATGTTCTGTCAAGGACCAACTATTTAAAAAGTTTCCTATAAAATGGATATTCAGAGGAGGCTATTAATCCCAAATTGGGAAAAAGGTCTATGAATACTGATGTTCATACTTGTATTATGTATCACAGCAAACAAATGAATGTCCCCAGATAGAAATACAGTTAATTAAATTATGGCTCATTTTCTTAATGTGGTATTATACAACACTAAATTGTTTACAAAGATTTATAGCACCACAGAAAATACTGAAAGCATAATGTTTAGTGAGAAAATAATGAAAGCACATATATCAAAGGACCACAATCAAGCAAATGTATGCACAGCATAATAACTGGTATGGGCAACAGAAGAGGTTCCTTAGATGTGGGTGTCTAGCTGACTTTTTTCTTTCACATTTCCTGTTATTTTACCTAATATATGATAATGGAAGATAATATCTTTCATAATAGAATACTTTATTTATTCATTTTTATTCTAGAGAGAAGGAGTGTGTGAGTGGGGGAGACAGACAGAGGAAGAGACAGAGAGAATTAAGTGGGCTCCTTGCCCAGCATGGAGCATGACACGGGGCATGATCCCACAACCATGGGATCAGGACCTGAGCCGAAATTAAGACTCAGACACTTCACTGACTACGACACCCAGGCACCCCAATAATGAAATATTGTTAAATTAAGCTGGTCTTTATTATCCTGTCTTCTTCCTTTCTCCTCATTCTTTCTTTTTTTCATTCACAAATTAGCATACCATTTAAGAGTTTGGCTCCAGATTCCAACAGAACCGGCTTTAAGTTACATCCCAGGGGCACTTGGGTGGCTCAGTTGGTTAAGAGCCCAACTTCAGCTCAGGTCACAATCTCACAACTCGTGAGTTCGAGCCCCACGTCAGGCACTGTGCTGACAGCTCAGAGCCTGAAGCCTGCTTCAGATTCTGTGTCCCCCTCTCTCTCTCTGCCCCTCCCCACTCATGCTCTGTCTCTCTGTCTTAAAAATACATAAAAACATTAAAAAATTTTTTTTAAAAAGTTACATCCCAGCCACTTTAGAATAGTGTGAATTTCTGTGAGTTAGTAAGTCCTTAAGTTTCTGCATCTGTAAAAATTTGTATAATAATAGCATCTCCACTGCTGCTGGAGAATTAAATAAGAGAAATATAGCTCTCAGCATTGTTCCTGCCACGTGGCCATTACTCAATAAATGAGGGTTGCTACTTTGTACTGTATGGCCTGCCACTCCCCCTTGTGTGTCCTTCTTTACCCCCTTAACAGAAATCCAGCATTGTTAACAGAGGAAGAAAAACAGCAAACATTACCAAACTAAACATCTGTGTGTTGTTTAATGTTGCACTGGCTTGTGCAAGGTTTGCAAAAGTCCCAGAAAGCAATGATCATGCAATGGTATTTCCCAAAAATTCCAGGAAGATGTCAATGTTGCAAAACAGAAGAAACACACACAACTAAAAATTATCTTGGAGAACACATTGGTGTTATTTCTTTGCTCCCATTTTATTTTCTCAAAACTGAACTAATGTGCTAATCAAGTTACTGTCCACAGGGAGGATGGATGGGCTAAGGTCATCCTCTAGACCTCAATAAAACAGTGCCTCTTAAGCTTCTACATTTTTCAGAGTTTATAGCCTTTGCTTACTGAGGTTTAATATGCTGCTGCCTTCTCAATATGAACACTGCAGGGCTTTAAACAGGACATTCGAGATGAAAATATAAGAATGTTCTGGTTTGGATTTCTTTGTTAAAATTTCAAAGTACATTCTTGGAACACATATTGCTTTTGTCTGTACACATTGCTATATATAGTTATACATGAATCATATTAGTGTGAACCCACAAGGATATGCAATTATTCACCTGTTCTGAATCATTTCCTGGAATTCACGCATGCTTTAAAAAAAGCTGTCAGTGTGAGAAAACCAAATATTTTAAAAATTCATTTCTGTATTAGTCAGGGTTCTCTAGGGAAATGGAACAAATGGATGCATAGAAAGACAGAAACAAAGAGATAGATTATAAGGGGTTTGCTTAGGAGTTGATGGAAGCCAAAAAGTCCTAAGAGCTTTGGTCAGCAAGCTGGTGATCCACGAAATCCGACAGGGTTCGTCTATTCCCAGTCCAAAGGCCTGAGAACCAGGAGAACCAACGGCAGAGACTCAAGTTCAAAAGCTGGTGGGGTCAAGACCCAAGGAAAGTCAGTATTTCAGTTGAAGTTTGAAGGCAGGAAGAAAAAAAAAAAAAAACAATATCCCAGCTACAGTCACTATTTTTTAAATTTAGTGATAATTTTCTGATTTTCCCAGGCAAAAATACAAGAACAGTAGCATGAATAAGGAATTATAGCTCAATTTAGCATGATAACTCTCATGTAGAGGGGTGAACTTTTCCTTACTACCAGAAGTGATTTTTTAACAAGGTTAAGGTTTTTGTCTTGGAGCAGTCAACCCCAAGCAATATACTAGCTTCAAATAGATTTCCCTTCATCAATTCTCTAGTGTTTATGAATACATTTCATTGTAGTGTAGCATGCATACTGAGACTATTTAGAATTCACAAGAGAATTGGGGTGCCTGGGTGGCTCAGTGGGTTGAGCGTCCGACTTCGGTTCAGGTCATAATCTCACAGCTCATGAGTTCGAGCCCCACGTCGGGCTCTGTGCTGAGAGCTCGGAGCCTGGAGCCTCCTTCGGATTCTGTCTCCCTCTCTCTCTGCCCCTAAGCCACTCACATTCTGTCTCTGCCTCTCTCAAAAATAAACATTTAAAAAAAAAGAATTCACAAGAGAACACACCTACGACATCAACAGATAACTCAAGAAACAGACTATGAACAAGCACTCCAGAACTGCTCCCCTTTCATTTACTACATCCCCAGAAAAACAATCCTTATTTCTAATTCCACAGATTCATTTTACTGGTTTTTAATTTTGCATAAATAATCTTTTGTGTCAGGCTTCTTTTTTTAAGTTTATTTATTTATTTTGAGAGAGAGCGGGGGAGGGACAGAGAGAAAATTCCAAGTAGGCTCCACGCCTCCAGTGCAGACAGAGCACAGTGTGGGGCTCCATCTCACAAACTGAGAGATCATGACCTTATCCGAGCTCAATACTCGAATGCTTCACCGATGGAGCCACCCAGGTGCCCCTGTGTCAGGATTCTTTTGCTCAACATAATAAGTGAAATGCTATGAACTCATACAATTAATCCATGGTGTTGCATAAACTTCACTCTGTTTGCTATGTAGTTTTCATCGTATGAAAATATCACACTGTCCATTTCATTATTGATGTGCAATTGGGTTACTTCTACTTTGGAGCTCTTTTAAATATTCCTGCTATACCATTATTTTACATGTCTTTCAGTAAACATATGAACGAGTTCCTTTGGTATATACCTAGAAATGGAATTTCTGTCTTTTACTGTATATGTTCTGTTCAGATTCAGAAGACTCCAGACATGGTTTTCAAAGCAGTCAAACCAATTTATGTGTCTACCAATGACATAATGACATAAGAGTTCCAGTTGTTCCTTGTCCTCATCAGCTTTTCATACTATTTTTTTTTTCATTTTAATCATTGTGATGCATGTTTATAAATATCATAGAGTGGGTTTTATTTGCATTTCTCTTTGATTAAAGAAATTGGGTAGATTCTCATGTTTTTCGGTCATTTACATAAATGCTTTTGTAAAATGGACATTCCCACCATTTGTGCATTTTTTTTTTTTTTTTTTTTTTTTTTTTGCATGGGGTTGTCTTTTCTTACTGCTGCTGATTTGTTGGAATGAGTTGTATATTCTGGAATTAAGTTCTTTATCAAATATACATATTAAAATTCTCCTCCTTGTGTTTTCCCCTTTCACTCTCTTTGTGTTTTCATAAATAGTAGCTCAACTGCATTTAGCCCAGTCTATTGATATTTTTCCATTACAGATAGAACTTCCTGTGTTTCTTAAAAAATTCTTTGCTTACTAAAAGGTAATAAAGATATTCTATTTTTTCACAAAAGTTATATTGTTTTCTCTTTCACTGTTAGAGCTACAGTCATGCTAACAGTGATTTTCTTAATGACAGGAAGGTTCAAAATTCATTTATTATTTCCAGTCTATATATTCAATTAAAATAGCATTATTTACTGCAAAAAAAAAAATTCTTTCTCCACAGCTGCAGACATTTTTTTTTAATGCTTCTTTATTTATTTTGAGAAAGAGAGAGACAGAGAGCGCAGGGGAAGGGCAGAAAGAAAGAGAGAGAGCAGGTTCTGTGCTGGCTGCCAGCACAGAACCCAATGCAGGGCTCAAACTCATGAACCATGAAATCATGACTTAAGCCATGAAATCATGACTTGAGCCAAAACCCAAGACTTGGATGCTCAACAGACTGAGGCACCCAGGTGCCCCAAGCTACAGACATTTTGAGTACTAAATTTAGCTTTGTTAATACACAAGCATGAATCAGCAAGTATTATAGATAACTCAGTTGCTTTTTAAAAGTGGTCTGGGAACAAAATAAAAATTAATGCTTATAATCTCATCATATTCCTAATTCTACGACTTTACTAGTTTCTTAGAGAACGAGGAGTTGGAGATTTTATAGCATCAACAATAGTAACTGGCATGTAGGTGCTCAGTAAATGTTTGTTGAGTGAAGTCGCTTCACATTTTCCTAACAGTACAGGATGCTTCATTTATTAAAAAAAAATCCAGTAAGTATGGCTTTTCATAATATATACCCATATTCAAAATAGCTATGAATATCAATGTGCTTTAACTTAAAAAGATACACATAGTATCTTCATGAAAGAAGAATTCCAAAATAATTCCATAACACTAACAAATTTTCTTTACCTTACAACTTTAACATTTAAAACTGGTCCCATACAGGGTGCCTGGGTGGCTCAGTTGGTTAAGCATCCGACTTCAGCTCAGGTCATGATCTCACGGCTCATGAGTTCCAGCCCCACATTGGGTTCTGTGCTGATGGCTCAGAGCCTGGAGCCAGCTTCGAGTTCTGTGTCTCCCTTTCTCTCTGCCCCTCCCCCGTTCACGCTCTGTCTCTCTCAAAAATAAATAAACATTAAAAAAAATTTTTTTAAACTGGTCCCATGGAAGAAATTAACTACAAGAATTTCTATGTGAGAGCACCAATTTTTGTCCTGGAATTATGTTTTAAGGCATACCTTGTTTTTTTATACTTCACTTTATTGAACTTTGCAGCTCTTGTGTTTTTTATAGATTGAAGGTTTGTAGCAACCCTGTGTCGAGCAAGTCTACCAGTGCCATTTTTCCCACAGGGCTCACTTTGTTTTCCTGTGTCACATTTTGGTAAGTCTCCCAATATTTCAAACGTTTTGATTATTACTATATTTGTTGTGGTCTTTGATTAGTGATTATGACTTGTTGAAAGCTCAGATGATGATTAGCATTTTTAAACAATCAAGTGCTTTTTTAAAATCTCTATTTTTTTAATGTTTATTCATTTCTGAGAGAAAACGACAAAGTGTCCGCGTGAACAGAGGAGCAGTGGCGGGGGGGGGGGGGGGGGGGGGGGGGACAGAGGATCCAAAGATGGCTCTGTGCTGACAGCAGACAGCCAGATGTGGGGCTTGAATTCCTGAACCATGAGGTCAAGACCTGAGCTGAAGTCAGATGCTTAACCAACTGAGCCACCTAGGCACCCTGGCAATAAAGTGTTTTTTAATTAAGGTATGCATGTTGTTTTTTAGACATAATAACTACTGCACACTTAACAGATACAGTATCTGTAAGCATGATTTTCATAGACAGTGGGAAACAAAAAAATTCATTTGACTAGCTTTATTGTCATGGTCTGGAACTGAATATGCAGTATTTTGTGGTATGCCATACTTTCTTCTTTACATTTCAGTATATTAGCTGAACTTATGACAACGAGTCTATGGTGTTTTTACACATAGGGAAAAAAAAATGTTATTTTCAAAAGGTCTAACTTGTATCAAAACCTCTGGTTTTCCAAGAGAAGTGTTTCTATCAGAGTTTTCAAAAAGAAGACATTTTGAATACTCTGTAGGGGCAAAAGCTGGATGCTCTCTTCTATCTGTTGTTAATTATAAAGCTAGAATTAGAAAAGTAGAAAAACAAAAAAAAAATCCCAAACTTCTCTCAATTTAATTCCTTCCATAAATTTCTTAATTTTTTGGTGAATATACATTCACTTGGCCAGAAAAGTAAATGCTTTCTCTTGGCAAATGTGGTGACCATACAGATGCAGTACCGTGACTAGACAGAGATGGCGACAGAGAGGATGGTATGATGGATTCCACTCCATGGAATGCTAGGATCTTGGCAGTTTGGGAGACATTTCAGAACTGACTAAATCCTGAATTTGGAGTATCTCAAGATTGCCTAAATCAAATTCTGTGTCATGTTTTCCCTCTAGATTAATCTGGAATAATCTGGGTCACTGAATAACTGTCTTAAATCCAGTCCTTTCTGAATTTTTCAAACTAAACAATCCCAATGTTAAGCTTATATTTATAATTATTTGAAAAAAAGAGAAAATAGACAACATGCTTTGCAGTATTGTTTCAGCATACCTTTTGATATATGAATTAATTAGTTTCATGGAATTTATAAATTGGTAGATACTAAGTATAAATAGCTTTCTACTTGCATTCCCCTGGGTGAAATAATATCAAAATGAAAATAAATGGAAAGAAAATTGTCTTTCATAACTTAACAGAGAAAGAAGAGAGAACTTAACATTTTATTTTTTAAAAAGTTTCAGGATTTCTCTTCTTGTAATTTACCTATAAGTTTAACATAAATACAAATATGTTTTAAAAATCAGGTAACACTTTTTATTTCTTTAAGTCCTATTTATGCTTCTCTAAGCTTTGCTGTTTTCAGCTTAAAAACAAAGACTTTTATTTGAATTGAGAATAATGACAAAAACTAGGTAAATCAATACGGTTAAAAATGCTATAAAAGTTATATTTGCTATTTTTAAATTTTATTTTTAATTTAGTTAACATACACTGTAGTAGAACCCAGTGATTCATCTCTTATATATGACATCCAGTGCTCATCCTGAAAAGTGCCCTCCTTAATGCCTGTCAACATTTTAATACACCCCCCACCCACCCCTCTACCGCCCCCAGCAACCCTTGGTTTGTTCTCTGTATTTAAGAGTCTCTTATGGTTTACCTCCATGCCTATTTTTATCTTATTTTTCCTTCCCTTCCCCTATGTTCATCTATCTAAGTTTCTAAAATTCCACATATGACTGAAATCGTAAGATATCTCATTCTCTGACTTATTTCACTTAGCATAATATCTTCTAATTCCATTTGCATTGCTGCAAATGGCAAGATTTCATATTTTTTCATTGCTGAGGAGTATTTCATTATATATATTATTATATATTATGTATGTTACTATACACACACACACACACACACACACACAATGACGTATTGGATAAAGCGTTGGTACCCAATATCTATAAAGAACCTACAAAATTCCACACCCAAAAAACAAATATATTTACTATTAATATATGACTTATTTTTGCAGAAAAAGGCACATATAAATCATTTGGCTTCAGGTAGAAAAATATGAAAGGCAATCATTTAACACAAAACTCTATTTCATTGAAATTAGCAATCCAGAAAACTTAAAGAAAAGACCAAGGTAAAAGGCGTCAGCCAAAGGGTTAAAACAATGTGTTCCAACTTTTACTGTAGAAATGTATCTCAAAATCATATAGTGTTTTATCGATTAAAAGTATTCATATATATATATCTATATATCTATATATATAGATATATATATAGATATATAGATATATATTCTGATTGTTTCTCGCAATAAAGCATAAGTAGGTTAGTTGCTAGCCTATTTCACTAATTTGAATTAAAGCTGGCAAAGGGGAAATAGCACTCAAACCTTAAAAGCTTTCCATTCTCCCTACCTTTGTGTGTTGACAGCACAGACTGGATATATGACACTAAACAAGTTATTGAACCTTATTAAATCTCAATTTCTCATCTGTAAATGGCAACAATAGTAATTCCTACCCCAATGTATAGGAACGATTCTATGGGACAGGATGTATAACATAATTACCACAGCACCTCTTTCTCTTGCAGTAGTTTTGCAGAGGCGATGGTGCCATCATTAACATCACTGCTGTCAAAATCATCCAATGAGTAGCAGTGAGTTCCTACCAGTGGGGTCAATGTCCTCCAGGCTCACTGTGCTCCTAAACTTTTACCAAATTAATCCAAAAGTAGGTTGTAGCCTTGCCACAGTGAAAACACCGGTTCACATACCAATGCCTTCAGAGACAAAGAGGGAAATAAGAAGAAGACAGCATATAATGGTGTGACCTGTGGCCAGCTGAGAAGTATAAGCCCAAAGGCTTTCAAATTCCATTTTTTTCCTCACAGATTTGAAATCAGAATTTATTCCTCTTGCCATTTTGACATAGTAGTAACAAGGCATTTCCAAACAAGCATTTAAACTCAACGTGGAGAAGACTTCTGGATATTTAACAGTGTGAGAGGGAGACAGATAGAAACATACTCAATGGCCAAAAACAATTCTAGCCAACATTCTTTAAGTCACAGACTTAAAGTCATAGGCGTTAATTTAGCAAGTGCTCTTAAGTTGAGACAAATCCCCGGAGCCCTTGGTGTCCCCTCTGTTCAGACACAGAGGCCAAGACTGAGAATAGAGACATTTCATGTGGGCCAACAAGAGGAATATAATATATGGATCCATATAATATATGGATTTTGTCCATGCTCGCTTTCTCTACCTGTTTTCTGGGGCCACTCAGATAGGTTTTTGTTGCTAGGACTCAAATAGCTCCCATAAGGTTCACCAATGGATTCTAGGTGCCAAGATAATATTCAAGTTGTAGTCCTCACCTACGTAATCAGCCATGTGTAACTAATTTGATCATTCCTAGTCCTTCAGAAAGTTTCACTAGGCTTCTAAGACATCATTTTCCCTTAGTTCTTCATGACCCACTCTCTCTTGGCTTCTTTGCTAGTTCTTCCTCCTTTCAGTAATTGCTAATATTTAAAATTCCCTTAGGCTCCGTAATTAGATTTCTCCTCTTCTCCACCTACTCTCCTCCCTAAATGAAGCTCATCCAGTCCCATTAATTTAAATACCATCTATATGCAAATAGCCTCTGCTCAAACCTCTCTCTTGAACTCCACAGTCATATATCTGGCAACCTACTTGATATGTCCATTCAGATGTCTACCAGGCAACTCAAATTTACCATGTGCAAAATGGAACTTCTGCTTTTGCTTTCCACAATTTTCCCTGTATCAGTAAACGGCAACCGCATTCCTCCAGGTGTCTAGATAAAAATAAAATCATACTGCCAAACATGATTCTTTTTTCTTTCAAAGGCACATCTAATCCATTAGCCAAACCTACAGGCTAAGCCCTTAAAACTTAACTAGAATTCAACCTTTTCTCACAATCTGCACCTCTTGCACTATGGCAGGCTATATATGCCCACAAATTCTTTGAGAGTCCTCCCATCAAGACATAAAGCTTAAATCCCAGTCCCTGGAATTTTGGTGGGTCCTGTGGCAGCTATGACAAATAGAATATGGCACCAGTGATGTTGCCCCACTTTCTAGATCCAGGCCTTAAGACACTGGCAGCTATCACTTCTGGTCTACTACGATACTTCCTCTTGGAGCTGTAAAGCACTATGTAAGTAGTCTGAATAACACACTGGAAAAGACCTTGTGGAGAGGTTCTGAAACTGCATGGAAGGAGAGAGGGATTCAAGGAAGCCCAGCCTTCTTGATCTCCCTTGCAAGGCCTCAAGTATGTGTCTGAAGTGGTCTTGGATCCTCCAGATAAGCCACCAGCCATACACCTCAAAGTGATCCTTGTTTACTCCTCATGAAGCACAACTTCCAGTTGAGGGCGTTATTTTCAATGTGCGACCCACAAAAATGTGACATATTATACACTGGCTGTTGTTACAAGCCACTAAGTTCAGGGTCATTTATTCCAAAGTAATAGATAACCAGAATAATCATGTTTTCCCAAGGAACCATCACCCTTCTCTTGGATGACTTCAAAGCCTTTTAAGTGATCTCTGATCTCCCCAATTTCAAGCTTGGCCTTCCCATTTTTTTTTTCTTTACAAAGAAGCCATAGTAACTCTTTTAAAATTACTGTATCACTCCCTTCCTCAATACCCTCCAAAGGATTCCTATCTAACGGAGGTCAATTGCCAGGTCTTTATAATGGCTTTGAGAACCCTACGTGATCTGAATCCCCTCTGCCATCCTGACTTTGCACCTACCATGTTACCCCATACCGCTGTTCTTCATCCGGACTGGCTTCTCTGAAGCTGCTGGGACACCCTAAGCACACTTCCACTACAGTAACTACTGCATTTGCACTTACTCCCCCCGCTTCGCAGAAGAGGTTTCTTCCTGGGTCAACCACATGGCCCCCTCCTTCACTTCCATCCATTCCCTGCTTCAACGCTATCTTCTAAGAGAAGACGTCGATGACCATCACATATTAAATAACATCCCAACATTTCCCCTTCAGCATCCTCTATTATCTTACATGGATTGTTTTCCCGAGCCACATGACAACCGCCATGTATATTACCCATTCACTTGTTTATTTCTTTTCTGTCTCCTCCCTTTGTGTATAATCCTATTGCATTTGCATGATTCTTAAAAACTACATATTTTTAAAACTCAGTTGGTTTTAAACTTGCAAAAAGATGATCATGTGTGTAATCTTTGGGAATCCTTTTTTTTTTTTCACTGAAAGACTTATTACTAAGATTAATCCATGTCAACGAATTTTGCTACTGGTTATTCATTTTGCCTATGGTGTTATTTTATGAATACACAACAAAAGACTCCTCCACTCTTGTAGTGGTTCACATTTAGGTGGTTTTCAAATCTGCTACTTTGCATAGAGCTACTATGAATATGCCTGTACATGTCTCTATGCACATGTGCAAGTGTTTCCATTGGTAAAATACCTAGCAGTATAAAGCCCAGGCGGTAGGTTATTCGAATGTTGGGCTTTCCCATTATTCTTTGTACCAGGCCATGTTTCATGTTTCTACTGAACAGGAACATGAACCACCTGAGCTTCTTCACTCCCTACATTACACATCTGGACCCATATATTTGACTAAGCAGCACAGCTAGTGTTTGCCTTTTCAACATCTACACTCCTTTTCTTCCACCAACAGTTCCCTTGATGAACGCATTTTTCCATTTTCAGCAGTTCAGGCGGGTGGGACAAAGTCAGCTCTAGGAATGAAAGTGACTGGCAGGAACCATTCAATACACTCCATCCTCTCAACCCACAGTAATGCCTTCAAAGGGAGCCAGGGAAACCATTGAGAGAGGTTTGCTGGAGCTTTTATTTCTCGTCCATGGAAATGACTGGGGTGTACTCATCTGGATGAACAATATAATCCTTGTAAACTTGAAAAGGAATAAACCCTGGGAACACAAGGTCAAGAAATAACAACAGAGAATCCAGGTCCTGGTCACACCTTCAGACCCCAATCAGCCATATCTAAACTGAATCCTATCCCTGGAATTTTATGCTGTCTGATCCAATAATCCCTACTACTTCATTGTTTCTTTAACTAGAGTTTCTGTTACATGTCCCATAAAAGTTGTAAAACATCCCTCGTTTTATCTCCAAGAGTTCCTTACACTACGAACCTTTCACCCAGCTCTTGCCAGCCACGTCCCTTGCTTCCAAACACCGCCTCCCCCCGCCCCCTCCTGGTATTTATTATGTCCACCTTCCATCTAGCAAATTCCTGCCCATACTTCAGTGCCATGTCTTTATGAACACTTCCCTGATCATGCTGGGACTCCACAGGACACTGTGGCACTTTTCTGCTGTCCTTCGTGGGGTAATGTTCTGTTTTCGGCATCTCTTTGAGCGTTTTCTGTTCCGACGGATGTCTTCTGCTGTGCTGTGGGATGCTTCTTGCCTTGCTCAACTCATAAGCTTGCTGCGTTCAGGAACCATGATTTGTACTTTACTATCTCTTCCAAGACAGTAAATCCTTATTAAGCGAACACACTCCGTAAAGCATGTCCATGCTGTCTCAGGGTGGTAGCCAAATTCTTACTGGAGCTGCTCTGTTTCCAAGACACAAGATTCCAGGTTGAATGGAAAACCCCCAAAACTCATCACTCTTCAAACTGAAGCAATGAATTTGCCTTAACCCTTGCCTACCAAATGTCTCTCCCCAGAGCATTACATGGGATGCTCTAACAGTCTCTGCACACTTAAGAGTTTTTACACGTATTTTCAAGCACATAAGAGAATACATTTTTTATATTTTGTTTTTTAAAAAATGTTTAAATGTTTATTTTTGAGAGAGAAAGAGCGTGCGTGCATACACGAGCAGGGGAGACGCAGAAAGCAAGGAGGACAGAGCATCTGAAGAGGGCACCATGCTGACAACAGACAGCCCAATGCGGGGCTTGAATTCATGAGCCATGAGATTATGAAGTGAGCTGAAGTCAGATCCATGTGCCCTGAGAGCGCATTTTTTTTTGTTTGTTTGTTTGTTTTTAAATAAAGCATCCCAATGCTCATGGAGGATACAGTAAACAATCAATTTTAAAAAGTCTTTCACGAGTATACAACAGAAAATCTGAGACCATCTAACACATGTTTATAAACATTTATAAATGGAAAGAAAAACAACCTCTAAAGCAGGACAGTGATGAGAAGGATGTATGGAACAGTGCTGTCAAAACATGAGTGAAATGAAATACTCTCACTTGAGTGAGGGGAAGATATAAAAAAAAAAAAGGAGAAAAAAAAAAAAAACACAAAGAAACCCCACGAGTTGAGAAACCAGACAGGCGAGCTGGTATCCAAGCTCTGAGAAGTGGCTGGTGATTCTATAGTGTGTTTGTCAGGAGCCGGTGATGACAGCGTTACAGAAACATTTCACAGTTGTTATAAAATTAGCTAAATTCATTTCACAAAACTTCTACTCAGATGGTTCTGACAACTTAACCCAGTGTACCAAGACAGTTAGTGTGTAAATCCTATGTGCCAAAAAAGTATCAAAATCGCTTTACAAAGAAAAAGCTGGTGGTATTATAGGATCGATCACTACCGAACAATGTGTTAATTCTCACTTTTATATTACCCTGTACGCTACGAACATGAAAAGTGCTGTAGGCTGTATGCCATGCTATACAACACAGACAATAAATCCACAAATATTAAACAGGAATTTCTGTTTTAAATTGGCTCCCTGGATTAGGATTAGGTGGTAGAGAAAGTGAGGAGATGGAGGGAAACGATGAGTTTCTTTATATTCTTTTTTTCTTTTTTAATATAAACCTTAAAAAGTCATTCCCCCGCCGCCTGCCCCCTCCAGGTGATTTGACTCTGGTTGTTTTTTTTTTTGTTTGTTTTTTTAGAAAGGTCTTTCTCGGGGCACCTGGGTGGATCAATCAGTTAAGCATCTGACTCTTGGTTTTGGCTCAGGTCACAATCTACGGTGCATGGGTTCGAGCCCTGCATCAGGCTCTGCACATATTAATTTTAATATGCATTATTTTAAAAAAATGTTTATTTACTTTTGAGAGAGAGAGAGACAGAGTACTAGCAGGAGAGGGGCAGAGAGAGAAGGAGACACAGAATCAGAAGCAGGCTTCAGGCTCCAAACTGTCAGCACAGAGTCTGACACGGGGCTGGAACTCACAAACCGCTGTGCTGACAATACAGAGACTGCTTAGAATTCTCTCTCTCCCGCTCTCACTCTTCCCCTCCCCTGCTTGTGCGCTCTCTCTCTCTCTCTCTCACTCTCAAAATAAATTTAAAAAAAATTATAAAAAAGATTTAACTTAAAAAAAAAGATCTTTCTTATAAAGTTCATCTCTGGCTCTTGGGGGCTGTGATTCCCCACTAGCTGCACAGCTGGGCCACCTAAGGAGCATTAAAAAGTACATACTGTCTGGGTTTTAGCTCAGCCCCATTGATGCAGAATCTCCCTGCGTGGACCTGGAGACCTAGACTTCTGGGAAGCCAGGCCGATTAGGGTAATGTGTCGCCCTCTGCAGTTCCTGTGACGGCTGCACACTGCCTGGCTCCATGCACATCCATTTTTCTGGATTCCCCAGGTCTCCTAAAAAAATGACTAATACTCAAAGAAGAAATTATCTCACAGCACAAAGTTCATAATCACTTGTCCAGCAGTACTGGTGACGTACAAAGAACCACAGGAAACATGCAAGGCTCTAGTAAATTCACGTACACTAAAGCTTGTGTCATATCATGTTAGAAATCTACCTTGCAACCACATGAAATCCATACAAATGTCATACAGTCTGTAGCCTCATCCAAAAGACATTCTGAATCACAGGGGAGATGGGCGGAAAGGAGACAGGGCTTGGACTAGATAGGGCCTTGTCCAACAAGACAGATCATTTGTTACACAGGACTGTCCTCTAGAAGGTAGTCACTTATCTTAAGGGTAATTTCCCACCGGAGTCTATGAACACTGTCTACTCCAGGCAAATGGGATGGGAAAAGCAAAGTGGTAAGAAGGTTAACTGAAAAAGCAAAGTAAGGTCTAGTCCCTCAGGTAAGAGGCTCTACTGAACAGGTTGCCTGGGCCTATCTTAGACAGTTTGGACTGCTATTACAAAATACCACAGCTTGGGTAACTTAAACAGCAAAAAACATTTATATCTTACAGTCCCGGAAGCTCAGATGGCCAGCCCAGATCAGGGCCAGCAGATCTAATGTGTGTTGAGAGCTCTCTTTCTGCTTTGTAGATGGTCTTCGACCTTCTACCTTCTACAAGGCACAAGGCCTGTTGTTGGGGAGGAACAATAGGCTCTATGGTCCCTCGTTCTAGGGGCACTAATCCCATCATGAGGACCCTACCCCCTCATGACCTCATCTAAACCAAACTCCCTTTCAAAGGCCCCATCTCCTGATACTGTTACATTGGGAGTTAGGGCTTCGACATAAGAATTTGGAGGTATATAGGGGGCACCTGGCTGGCTCAGTTGGTTATTAAGCGGCCAACTTCAGCTCAGGTCATGATCTTAGAGTCTGTGTGTTCGAGACCTGTGTTGGGCTCTGTGCTGACAGCTCAGAGCCTGGAGCCTGCTTCAGATTCTGTGTCTCCCTCTCTCTCTGCCTCTCCCCTGTTTACACTCTGTCTCTCTCTCAAAATAGTAAACAAACATTAAAAAAAAAAAAGAATTTGGAGTTATACAGACATTTAATCCATAACAGGGCCCTAGGCAAGTACATTATATCTCAGAAAAAAAGAAATTAGTCCAGTAAGCCAGCAACACAGAATGAGTATGAATTTTGAAATTAAGAGCCTATATGGCCCATGGGTAGACACAAGAGAGCCATTATAGGTGTAATGGCATGCATGAGATATCTGGCTTAGGATAGCAGATTTATTTCTCTACACCAATTTATAAGATATGAGAACCATAAAAACATAACATACACTGATCTGATAAGTATAGAAGACAAAATACAAACCACAGAAAAGCAGTTTACTTAAAAATTTTGCAGAAGCTGAGTTTGCTTTAGGAACAGAAACAAAAAATAATGATAGAACTTCACCACGCATGTAAGAAAATCACTTATTTTTTATTTTTTTTACAGTTTAAGAGTAATATATCAAAGACTAGAGTCAAGCCCAAGCACAGCATGATGCTGGCTAAGTTAGGGTAAAAGTGCTTTTGTGATTGAATTCATAGAGAATTACTTCTGGAATATGTATGGGAAGCAGTTCAAGGAACTGTTAACAGCCTTTGCTTCCCGGGAGAAGGAAGCGAGAGGCAGGGAGACAGAGAAGAGACTCGCTGTAAAGTGAATGCCCTTTTGAAACTTAAATTTTATAGAATGTGGAGCCAGAAACTATTTAATAGTTAATGAATTTTACAACCAGAGATGAGTGTTTCAATTTCTCCCTTTGTTTTTCATATACATGGATAGAACCATATTTTGACATTAGTGATCAAAAAAAAAAAAAAAAAAAAAAAACCAAAACAAAAAAACCCTTCCCTCAGAAGACAGCATACCTCAGCAAAAGTCATTTTTCCAAATGGTTGCAGGGTGAAGAAAGCCTAGATTGTTAGTGAAAACAAACACCAAAAAAAGAAAAATACGTAAAACTCAGTAGGATACAAAAGCAGTACATGCCAGTCAAGGTATTGTTTTGGTGACATCCACTGGAAGGGGCAGGGTAAAGTCACCCACACAGCCAACCATGACCTGTTTATACATTTAACACAGAATATGCCATGATCCATGTATGAAGAAGCTAAATCAGCCCTGTCAAAATTCGGGGGAAAAACGATTCAGGATAAATTGAAATGTCAAAATACTGTGAAAGAAATCCATTTGTGATGCAATTGCAAAGTTAATTGCACTTATAATAAGCTCAGTACTCAAAACAAGGAAATAGAAAGATATTTTACAGGTATCGGGTTTTAAGAGGCTAACGCATAAGGCTTATTACAATGCAATATAAAATTAGGGGTGCCAGGGTGGCTCAGTTGGTTAAGCATCCAACTTCAGCTCAGGTCATGATCTCACAGTTCATGAGTTCGAGCCCCACATTGGGCTCTGTGCTGACAGCTCGGAGCCTGGAGCTTGCTTCAGATTCTGCATCTCCCTTTCTCTCTGCCCCTCTCAGGATAGTGCTCTGTCTGTCTCTCTCTCTCAAAAGTAAAGAAACATTTAGAAAAATAATGCATGCTAAAATTAAAAATATTTCTTATCCAGCACTCTTCCATCCCACAAACCCTTAAGTGGAGAGCATTACTTTTTATTTTATGTGTAAGGCCAGAAAGTGGCTAGGGATCTTACAAGAAGGAAAGGGGAGAGAAAGGAGTCACAATCCAGCTTTATTTCAAACACCTATTATCTTTCCAGATCACAGGTTGATGAATTAGATATCCAATCAAACAGAGCAGAACAAGTTCTTCTTGAAACCACTGGTTTTGAAATGTTTCTCTGCATTTAGGCAAGGTTCATCTGATTATCTAGTCTGAATAGGCTAGTTTCCACATTTAAGAGTATAGAACGTCAAAGTGTCATTTCATCTCAAGGACATGTATAATTATACCAAGGTATCACTTTGTATTTCAAGGTTATACCTCCCTTTAACATTTTTTTGAAAATTATTTTGCCTCTAGTTAACTTCTAATATATCACATATGAAGAAATTAAAAAAGAGCCGGCATTCTAGCACAAGTACAAAATACATGCATATAAAGGATCACTGGTATACTTTCCAGAAACTGTTACAACCCATTATGCTATTAGATATATCTGGGCATTGTGGATTACTAATACATGACAATACAATTTTTACTTTAATTTGTACTGTTGTGTGCTGTAATCCAAAAATAACCAAAACCAAAATTACTAAAGTATCAAATGAAGCCTTCATATTTTATTGATGTCATAATAGAGTATACAAGCTGTATCTCATTCATAAAGAGTAACCAGTAAAGTGCCTTACAGAAAGTGTATAAAAATGGTTGGAAGATAGTGAAATGAAGATAGTATTATTTGTTAAAGGAATTTATATAGGGGTTTTAAAAATAACATCATCACTCAATTGTTTCCCAGAATAATATGACTAATCGTTACCTAAAATAATAAATACATAAGATCATATTCAAAGTTATGTATATAACTGACATTAGAGCCTAGTGACAAGATACTGATTTTGTTTCAAAATTTCCTACATCAAGCACAGAGAAGTAGAGTTGATAACCTATTTATAATCCTTCCAAATATCTGTTATCTTTCTATACTACATATCATGTATATAAATAAAGAATTTACCTCCAAGTCATTATACCAACTTACTTCTTAATGGTCTTTCAGCCTTTTAGTTGGCAAAATCTCAGGGCCTTTATTCTGTTTTGTGGGAAGAATGGATGATTTTATGTTATTTTATTTTCAGCTTTACTGAAGTGTAATTGACAAATAAAATTGTAACATATTTAAGTGTACAACATGATAGTTTGATATAAGTACATACTGTGAAAAGACTTACACAATTGAGTTAATTAACATAGAAAATGGATTATTTTAAAGAACAGTTTACATGGAAATGCTTAAATAGTTTAAAAACTTGAATATGATAAAATGCCTCATTTCTAACAAAAATCTCCCATACTTTGTAGTTTATTTTAATCAATGACCATAGCCCTGATCCTTTCAAATTTGAAATATTTTCTAATATTAACAGGTTTCACATAGAATGAATTCCAAAATGATTCTTCTGAGGTACCTGTATGTAAGGATTCTAAGTTTGAAAACCATGTTACGTATTTCAAGGGCTACTAAATAATTTCAAATTGTCAATAACCTAATTATCAGATATGGTTCATATTTCTTCTACTAAATATCGAATGAATTTAAATATAATTATATATTACAATCCCATTCAAGAATGCAAGAGAAACCACAAGAATTTAATGATACATAATCAAACCCTTTATTTTGCATAAGAAAATGAACATCCAGGACTGCCAGAGATTTACCCAAAGTATTAGTTTTGAAAGTGATTTTTTTTCTTTTGGATTTGACATCAAAAGCACAGGCAACATGGGAATGCAAGCTGGTGCAGCCACTCTGGAAAACAGTATGGAGGTTATTCAAAAAACTAAAAATAGAACTACCCTACGACCCATCAACTGCACTACTAGGCATTTATCCAAGGGATACAGTGATGCTGTTTCAAAGGGACACATGCACCCCCATGTTTATAGCAGCACTATCAACAATAGCCAAAGTATGGAAAGAGCCCAAATGTCCACCGCTGGATGAATGGATAAAGAAGATGTATGTGGTGTGCATATATGTGTGTGTGTGTGTGTGTGTGTGTGTGTGACACACACAATGGAGTATTACTTGGCAATCAAAAAGAATGAAATCCTGCTATTTGCAGCTACGTGGATGGAACAGGAGGGTATTATGCTAAGTGAAATTAGTCAGAGAAGACAAAAATGCTATGACTTCATTCATATGAGGACTTTAAGAGACAAAACAGATGAACATAAGGGAAGGGAAACAAAAATAATATAAAAACAGGGAGGGGGACAAAACAGAAGAGACTCATAAATATGGAGAACAAACTGAGGGTTACTAGAGGGGTTGTGGGAGGGGGGATGCGCTAAATGGGTAAGGGGCACTAAGGAATTTACTCCTGAAATCACTGTTGTACTATATGCTAATTTGGATGTAAATTTAAAAAAATAAAAAATTAAATAAAAAAAAAACAATTTAAATAAATTTTTTTTTTCAAAAAGCACAGGCAACAAAAGCAAAAAAATGAGCTAGTGGAACTATATCAAACTAAAATGTTTCTGCAAAGAAAACAGTGAACAAAATGTAAAAGCGGTATGTGAAACAGGAGAAAATATTTGCAAACCCTGTTTCTGATAAGGTGCTAACACCTACAATATACACAGAACTTATACAATTCAATAACAAATAAACAAATAACTGTATTAGAAAACGGGCCAAAAACCTGGCTAGACATTCCCTCGAAAAGACAAAAATGGCCTATAGGTATATGAAAAAATGCTGAACATGACTAATCATCAGGTAAAAGCAAATCAAAACCATAATAAAGTACTCCCTCACACTTATTCAGATGACCAGTATCAAAAAGTCTAAAACTAACAAGTGTTGGCAAAACTGTGGAAAAAAAGGCAATCCATGTACTTGTTAGTCAGAACGTAAACTGGTGCAACAGTTATGGAAAACAGTATCATGATTCCTAAGCAAATTAAAAATAGAACTACCATTTGATTGAGCAATGTCATTTCTGGGTCTATGAAAGGAAATAAAATCAGCATTTTGAACAGATATTTGCACTCCCATGTGTACTGCAGCCTTATTTGTAGTAGCCAAAATAGTAAACATGGTAAGTGTCCATCAACAAATGAATTGATAAAGAAAATATGACACACACACACACACACACACACACACACTGAAATATTACCCTCTAAAAAGGAGATCCTGCCATGTGTGACAATATAGATGAATCTGGAGGATGTTCGGCTAAGTAAAATAAACCAGACACAGAAAGACAAATACTACATAATTTCACTTACATACGGATCCAAATACATACATACATACATACATACATACATACATACATACATACATACATAAATACATAAATAAATAAAAATAAAATCAGAGAATAGAAGGGTAGTTGACAAGGGCTGGTGGTTGGTGGGGTTGGGAAAAAGAGAGATATTGGTCAGATGGTATAAACTTCTAGTTACCATATAAAGAAGTTCTAGAAACTGAAAGTATAGCATCATGACCATTAGTTTTAAAAATGTCCTGTATACATAAACTTTGCTGACATCAATCTCAAATGTCCTCACCAAATACACAAAGGGGTAACTATGTGAGATGATGGATATGTAATCAGCTTAACTGTGGTAGCCATTTCACAACGAATATACGTATCCAATCATTACACTGTACACCTTAGATACATGCATTTTTATTTGTCAATAATACCTCAGTGAAGCTGGTGGGAAAAAAAGCTAACAAACAACAGGGTCAATTATTTGCAGCCAGGTCTCCTGAAACGCAGTTGGTATCTCTTCTCATCATTATCAGTATAACAATAATGATCACGTAAAGCAATATGCAAAAAATAAAAAAAAGTGCAGATACAATAAAATCAAATATCATATAAGTAGAATAAAGCAGTGTAAGGAAGGTTTGGAAAGTATGTATGTCTTATATAGATACATGCATGTACATATGTAGCTCTAAAACTCTACTGACTGTAGGTGAGCCAGATACTCAATTTTCTCTTGGGCCTTCAAAACACATGCTTTTCTGTATGCTATAGGAGGAGACACACAAAAATGGAAATTAAGACACATTTCTATTTTATGCCATTTAAAATGGATTTTCCATTTTAGTCTTAGAGTGGTACTGGTGAAAAGTCTGGTGATAATATTCAAAGAATACGACTTGGCTGACATACAATTCCTGCCCAGGGAAGTAAGAGCTCATCATTAAAAAAAAAAAAAAAAAAAAATCAATTTTCTAGATGGGAAAATAATTGTGACAATGGTCAGAATTACGTTTCAGAAGCTAAAATTTTACTGCCCCACATAGGAAAAAAAAGGGACTGAGAAAGTGAAACTGATAAAACCTTAACAGGTTATCTACCCAATTACATCTATAATTTGGGAAACCCAGAAAGTTATTCATTTTATAGATAAGCCCTGCTATGAATGTTTGTGGGCTGAAGGTTCGACTCTCCATCGAATTCATATATTGAGGCCTTAACTTCCAAAGTGATGGTATTTGGACTGGAACCTTTCAGAAACAGTTAGGTTTAGATGATGCCTTACTAAAATCAAGCTATGGTACAGAGGAAGGAGCAATGAATTTACCATTTAGTAAGTCTACCAGATTTTACACAAGTGTGATGAAATTGGTTTTTAGGGCATATACACTACACTTTGGTTATCACTGCTCTTTTTTAATGGCCTCAGATCATAGCTTCATAGTAAGTCTACACAGAATTGTGCAAGAATAAAAATCTGTGTAAGCATTTCATGTGATATTTTATTTGTCTGCTAAATGAAAGACAATGATTTACCACTTTGGAATCTGTTATCTTCTTCATTCTTCATGGAATCTCAAGATGTTGTGGAAAAAGCACAAAAATGAGTAGAGGGACTGCATTATATTTTTTAGTTACATTAACTGAACAAATTTGTCTTGGACCAACCAGCTGAAATCTCTACACTATAAAGTGAGAGAAGTAGTCTGAGTGCAGCATTAACCTGGCCCATTCAACTGTGCGATCCTAGAAGGTTGAATATATGAAGTCAAGGTGATGAAACTGGTTAGTTGAGGAGGCAGACTGAGAACTCAGATTTCCTTATCTGAATTATAATCTTTCATTCATCATCAACATGCAATAGAAGACTATAAAAATCAATAAGAAATAAGTGCTAAAGAACTGCCTAAGGCATGGCATCTGATGCAAATAAGAGCTATACTTACAACGATAATTTCTTTAAGATTCTTCTGCAAAATTGACATGGCCCTAAGATCCAATTTGCCTAGACAGAGAAAGCTGCAGAAGAGATTCGCACACAATTTATTTCTACAAGGATGGTCCAAGATCAAGAAACATGGTTTAGTTTGCATATAAAAAATAATAGTTCTTTAAAAAATTTAAGTTTTTTTTTAACGTTTATTTATTTTTGAGACAGAGAGAGACAGAGCATGAGTGGGGGAGGGTCAGAGAGAGAGAGGGAGACACAGAATCTGAAACAGGCTCCAGGCTCTGCACTGTCAGCACAGAGCCCGACGCAGGGCTCGAACTCACAGACCGTGAAATCATGACCTGAGCTGAAGTCGGACGCTTAACCGACTGAGCCACCCAGGCACCCCTAAAAATTTTTTTTTACATTTTTATTTACTTTTGAGAGATAGAGCGCAAGCGGGGGAGGGGCAGAGAGATAGGGAGACAGAGAATCTGAAGCAGGCTGCAGGCTCTTAGCTGTCAGCACAAAGCCCGATGTGGGGCTCAAACTCATAAACAGTGAGATCATAACCTGAGCCAAAGTCAGGCACTCAACCAACTGAGCCATCCAGGTGCCCCAGAATAATAGTTCTTGAATGACAAGAGTTTCCCAAAACTATTTCTAACTTAAAACAAAACAAAACAAAACAAAACACCAACTCCAATTTTGCAGAACAGGCTATTGCTAGCTATTTTGAATCCACATGCAATTGGAAAATATATTTCTTATTTGCAAGTTCATTTTAAGAGATACAAATGGCATGGGTTCTGAGTGGTAAAAAGATAAATTAATTCTGTGTTTGTGTTTAAGTACGTGTCCTACAATTTCCATTTGACCTCAGCTATATTTCAAGCGTCAATAGCACTGCCCAAAATAATACATATGCCATACTGTTTTGGTTCTCTCTATAATTATTTGGCATTTAATAGGTCATATTAATATTACAACCAGTGACTATCTATAAGAAAGAATAAAGCATCTAGTTCTCAATGCAGTCACTTGAAGGAAGAATGGCATGGAGGAAAGAAGTGTTTACCATTAGTCCCTACTGACAACATCTTCAGTCGTACAATGACAGAAGCCACTGGAAGTTTGTGAAAGACACAAACTGAATTTCAAGTCAGTATAATCTTTAGAAGCTCCTGAGGTCTTACTGAAATGGTCTACTTAGTGCATTATAGCCTACTGCTACTGTGAAAGCTACGTGTCACTTTTGGTCCCCAAATGCCATAGGTGACTATGAATTAGGATCTAAGAGGATGCCTGAGACTCACTTCCAGCAGATATTCTACACATCCTTCACTGAACTCCTGTTGGACATAGCCACTAATCTAATCAAATACATTTGAATATTTATTATGTACATAAGGCATGACGCTACCACAAGAGAATGTGTTCTACCAAGTCAGAGAAGGCACTAGTACTTTCCCTCCAGTGAGCCGACCAGCCCTTCCATTATGGCTGATGTCTTTTTCTGTACCCCCCACTGGCATTATTTCCACATCAAAAATAATTTCTCATATATTTATCATAGCCCACCTTTACATGAATGCACAGGTCTTGCTTGTTGACCAAAGAAAGCATTGGAAGTTGGCAGAAAACTCTTGGACTTAACATACAGTGATGTTTTATAGAGTTTAAACTTAAGTAGGACTTGTTTCTGGCATACAGAAGAAACTAACATGCGTTTGTTGTATATTGATTATATACCAGGTATATGCTAAACCAACAACAGCTTGATGAGGGAGTTCCTAATATCCACATTTAAGAGGCAATGAATCTGAATCTGAATCTAAAGCAAAATTTAAGAATGAGTTAACACTCACACAGCTTAGGTAGTCAAAGAGCCAGAACTTTAACCCAAGATATCCTGACTCTAAAAGTCATGTGCTAATTAACCTTCCTTTATAAAGAGGAAACACAGTATGGAGGGCTGGTAAGGAATAATGAAGATACTGAAATAATCAGAGCACCTGCCAAGTTCTGTCCTTCCCTTCTTAAAGCTATACCACATAAAACATACAGTTGACTTTTGAACAATGGGGAAGTCAGGGCTGTCACCCCTAAGCAGCCAAAAATATACATATTACTTTTGACTCCCCCAAAAACTTAACTACTAATAGCTTATTGTTGACAAGAAGTCTTACTGATAACATAAACAGTCGATTAACATATATTTTGTATGTTACATGCACTACATATTCTTACAATAAAGTAAGCCAAGGAAAAGAGAAAGTTTCTAAGAAAATCATAAGAAAAAAACACAGTACTATAGTGTACATATAAAAAAAAAAGCCCATATGTGGACCTGAACAGTTCAAACCTATGTGTTTCAAGGTCAAATGTAATGTGAACAGCATGGAAGAAAAGGAGTAAGTGTCATGAAGAAAGAGGAAAAATAATGGAGGAAACATCTATGCGCAAGATATTTTGTTGGGTACATCCACAAATATTAACTCAATTAATTCTCCTAATAGTGTTCCTATTTCCACAGGTGCAGAAATCAGTCTCTGAATAGCAGCACCAGAATATAAATCTACAGCTGTTAGATTCAAACACGATGCATCTTCAGTTTTGTTTGCTGCATACAGTGAGATCCGCTCACACCTTCTGTCACACCAACCAGCATAAGGGACACAGGAGCACTTCGGATCAGAGTGGAAGGGAAGCATTACTGCTTTCTAAAATTTCTTTATTTCACATTTATTCACCACCAAAGCCAGAGCCTTCCTCTATCTGGTGCCAGGAAAAGAATCAAACCCACCATGTGCCACTTTTCCTTTGTCTTCGTTTTTCTTTCCCATTTTCAGAGCAGCCAAATCATATCGGTACTAAGGGACCTCTTAGAAAACCTATGCGGTGAGCTGTTCAAACCTAATGACCAAGTCTATTATTTCTCAAGAAATTCTGGAATCCGTTAAGCTTCATTTTTGAAGTTGGCATCACGCAGTGAAAGAAGACTATATTCTTGAAGATGCTCTTCTAGTGATCATGACAAGCAGGTGCTGGGGAACATTCTGTGCAATACTTTGTTTTCCTGATAACATTTGAAGGGCATTCCATCTGTCCAGTGCTGATACACTTCCTCTCATCGGGTGGTTAATTGGGATTCATTTTTCAGTTTCTTCTCATAGGAAAATTTGTCTGATTTTCCTGACTTTTGCCAAATCCCCCTTTTGGGTCCTTTACAGGGCTGATGAGTGCTACATTTGTTTTTTGTGTGTTTTCTTTAATGTTTATTTATTTTTGAGAGAGAGAGAGAGAGAGAGAGAGCAAGGGGGAGGGGGCAGAGAGAGAGGGAGACACAGAATCCCAGGCAGGCTCTAGGCTCTGAGCTGTCAGCACAGAGCCTGATGCAGGGCTTGAACTCATAAACACGAGATCATGACCTGAGGCGAAGTCAGACACTTAACCTAATGAGCCACCCAGGTGCCCCAAAATGAATGTTGCATTTGTACATTTTGATGAGAGATTAGATAAATCTAGTCCTAGGGGAAGAACATAAACTACACAGAGGATGGGGATTTATCTGCTTTTAATCAACACTATATCACTAAATGGCTTGTCACATTCCTATGAGTAGTAGGTGCTCTATAAGTATTTGTTGAGTTGACTCATTTGCAGGTTAACTGCCTAAGTTTAAGGTTAGGCAGATCTGTAGCCATGGAACACAATAAAGCCTACCAGATTCGAAACAGTTAATTGGGACAATGTCCCATCCACAGCTCTGTTAGCCGGGGCCTGCCTTGGCTCCTAAGTCCTTAGCAGTATGTCATTTTTTCCCAATACGAAGACTACAAAGGTATATTTTAAAGAATCAATAGGTATATATTCAGAATCTTCCAACACATGCTACAGAAGTACAAAGAAATCTAGATTGTGGTTCTTCCTCTCAAAAAATTTATAATGTATCTGACTAATATGTTGTGAGGAATTTGAGGAAGTGAAAAAGTGACAGCATGAAATAAGAGTAACCAAGAGGGAGATCACTGAAGGCCACCAGAGTCAGAGAGGACCCATGGCAGACCAGGGGCTCAGAGTCTTGTGCTCAGCCTGAAACACACAGAATGTAGATTGAAACAGAAGAGGAGATGTTTCCAGACTAGAGAAATGGGAAAACATTAGCTATTCTGAAGGGAGGGAAGGAAGCCTGCTTGACTCCTGCAGAGGGTGGAAAAACAGTGAGAATGTTTTCATATGCAGAGAGACCAGAGAATAAAGAATGTCTTCAGACCAGGCCTAAGACTTCAGGTGATGGGGTAGACCACAAAGTACCGCTTCTAATCCTTTTATGTTTTGCCTTTTTTTTTCTTCTTTAATTTGAGAGAGAGAGAGAGAGAGCACGCGCAAGTGTGAGTGGGGCAAAGGAGTAGAGGGAGAGTGAGAGTGAGAGAGAGAGAGACAGAGATAGAGACAGAGACAGAGAATCTTAAGCAGACTCCAAGCTCAGCACAGAACCCGACATGGGGCTCGATCCCACGACCCTGGGACATGACCTGAGCCAAAATCAAGAGTCAGACGCTTAACCAACTGAACCATCCAGGAACCCCAGCCCCTTCCAATTCTTAACAGTCAAAGGACATGCTGGAATTCATGTTTCAGGAAATTATTCTAACAAGTTTATCTTTTAAGGAATAAAAGTAGAAAGCCATGCAAGGATAGGAATCTTGGAGGTATAAGGAAAATAGTCAACACACTCTTCTAGAATGGTAACTTGGCTTTATTACGGAAGAAGAAGCAGATATGTATACAGGGGGTTGGTATGTGCATGTGCATGTGTATGTGTGTATGTGTGTACAGATGGAGAAAGGGCCTAGTTTTGTTTTGTTTCTTGTTCATTTTGTTTTATTTTTTTTTAACATCAAATCTCAATGTTTTCAGCAGTCAGATATCAACACATTTAAACTCAGTTGAGTGCATCGAAATCTAATTTGTGGAATCTAACCAAAAGCAGAAAGCATGGCAGTCGGGCAACAGTTCATATCACTGTCTGTTTCCTAATTCTTTAGTCACCTCTTGGCCAATGGCAAGTCAGATGCCACACAATGTGACATTGCAGTCAGTCTACGAAAAGATAACATGTGTCAAGTCCTTGCTTATTTCCAGCTCTATCAATAAAAGATAATTCCAGGACAACAGGAAAAGAAAAAGCATAAGGCCTGAAGGTCAGTTATAACATTTGACCCTTTAAATTGAAGTTACTCTGTCAACCAGCACAGACAGCCTGAAATGAATGACCCATTATTTTTCTATAAACTTCACAATTTTTCTTTAAAACAACTCTGATTCGGGGCACCCGGGGGCTCAGCTGTTTGGATGTCTGACTTCAGCTCAGGTCATGACCTCACAGTTCATGGGTTTGAACCCCGCATCGGGCTCTGTGCTGACAGCTCAGAGCCTGGAGCCTGCTTCAGATTCTGTGTCTCCCTCTAACTCTGACCCTCCCCCACCTGCACTCTGTCTCTGCCTCTCAAAAATAATGAAATGTTAAAAAGAATTTAAAGCAACTCTGATTCAAATGACACATTCTCCTTTGACCAGCAATGAAAAGTGTACAATACTTTAAATATTTTCTCTTTATTATTGACTAAAGACTTTTTCCTATTTATTAATTGCCTGAATTTCCAAGCCTTCTTCATTGAATTTGCATAAAAAGCTATAACTGAGGGCTAGCTAAGCTTTAGGGAAAAAATATAAAAGACTAGTAACTTAATATAAAAAAAGTGAATGGAAAACAATCATTTATCAGGGCACCTGGGTGGCTCAGTTGGTGAAGCATGCAACTCTTGGTTTGGGCTCAAGTCATGATCTTGCATTTTGTGAGAGATCAAGCCCCTTCTGAGGCTCTGTGCTGGCAGCCTGGAGCCCCCTTGGGATTCTCGGTCTCCCTCTCTCTCTCCTTGTATCTATATCTGTGAAATAATGGCTACATCTGGCTCAGGTAAGCATTGCTGAATACAAAGAAAGCTCATGTGTTTACAGGTGCAGTTTAGGGGCACCTGGGTGGCTCAGTCAGTTAAGCTTCTGACTTTGGCTCAGGTCATGATCTTAAGGTTCGTGAGTTCAAGCCCCACATCAGGCTCTGTGCTGACAGCTTGGATCCTGGAGCCTGCTTCAGATTCTGTGTCTCCCTCTCTCTCTCTCTCCCCCTTATGGGATCATGCTCTGTTTCTCTCTCCTTCAAAAATAAACATTAAAAAAGAAAAGAAAAAGAAACAGGTGCAATTTAGGAAAGAAAGTGAATAGGAACATCAATCATGCATGTGTATCTGCGAAATGTGGAAACACAATCCTAGCTTCCTTTTCTGAAATCAAGATTTGCAACTTGACAACCACCCTCTACCTTTCCTCAGTATCTCTTTACACTTATTGCCATCATAATCAGCACACAGAAGTGAAGGAGACCCAGGACAAATCAGTGATTTATCATATTCACTCATCCAAAGCTCTGGTGTTTTTATCCTCATTAGCTGGTATTTTTTTTTTCCCATATCACTGAAATAAGGTCCTATGAAAATTAAACGAAATAAAATTTCTCATCTATTGTCTGTATGCACGCATGCTTTTGTAAAAATTGGTAGATTCACTCACTGTGAATTTTAATTGATTTTTAAAGAAAGAGAATACGTTATTATATCCATATAGACACTGAGACCCGTTTTACCCTTCTGTGAATGTTTGCAAGTCTCACAGCATGAAGGGAATAAACACTTGTTGCAGAAATTTTTAAATAGCTTCAAATAGATGAGCGCTTTGCTTGTGATTTACATTCTCCTCTTTAAAATACTGTGCCAGATAACAAAGATTAAATTTTGTTTTTATCCATTATGTTCTTGTAGATAACGCCAAGAGATAATTAATATTACAAAAAATGAAAATTGCATCATAATGAGGATGATTTGCCTTCCTCCGAAATACATCTAAGAATATCAAAGGTTTACAGAGGAAAGCCATAGAAAGAAGAGTCACCAGATATTTTATTTTTCCTCTCAGGACAGGCCAACGGAGCCTCTGAGCTCAGACAGACGCAGCCACCTGCCTAGGTAGGCTACAGGGGATGGGATTTGATGGGCTATCCCATTTACTGCCTCAGTTAGTAACTATTACTTCCCAAGAACTTCCATATTGCCCCTACCTTTCTTTGTCTTGCCTGTTTTCCCAGGAATAAAGAAATATCCAAGGATCTGGAAATTTTTTGCCGGTCTTGGAAAATGACTATAGTGTGAACTCCTTAGACACCACCAGACCCCTTCACTTGGATGACTGGATTATATGTTCACCTTCAAGACACCTGAGAGGAGAGAAGAAATCTGTAGCCAAACCCTTAGTCACTTCCCCACTGAGGACTTTCAGTTAAACAGATCAGGCTGTGGTCATTGACTAGTCACAGCACCTCACCAGTTTCCTCAGGTTAAGTATTGATATGTAGGGATGATTCTAAAGTATTACACAATCAGCAGTCATACCAACCAAGCAGAAAGAGCAGGGGCCTGAGCACTGAGGCAGTCCTCAACAGGTTTCTGCTGTGCCAAGCAACAGTCTGGTCATTTCTAAATTATGGAAGATCTATTGATGCTCTGGGAGAAAACCTGGGTGCTACGTGAGGAGAGGCAAGAGAGGCCAGGTCGGGTCAGTAACTATCTTTCAAACAACACAAAAATATTTCAGTATTTTCAGTCCTACTGATCCATCTTTACCACTGTGTACTGAAATTAGCCATAATTACATGCATAAGCATCTCCTCTATATTCTAGGGAGTGTGGAAAATTAATTGTTGGCAGGCTTGCAAGTAAATCTTTTTTAGTTAAATATGGAGACAATGTAACACAGCGGGTGAAGAGCAGGGCTGTGCCACTAACTGTACAACACTGTTACTAACTCAAGCTTCCTCATTCATAAAATGGAAATGATAAAAATATTCCTTGTAGTGCTTTGAGAATTAATGGAGTGATGTATAAAAAGGACTTTGCATGGCAGGTGCTCAATAAATGCTGGTATATGTCTACCTCAATAGCGGAACGTATCTTCATCTAACTACACTGTCACGATCAGTAGAAAATAGAGACTCCAGGCTATTTTAGGTTACCTAAAAAGAAATTGGCATGAATATATCTTCCTTTTCAAGCTGTTGGGGTATGATGTATTCCTTCAGATTAAGTTTGGGAATTGAGGGACAAATGTATTTTTGTGAGGTCTAAACTTTAAAGAGTTCAAAAAAGTGGTACCCAACGCCTTTTCATTTTATTTTTAATGAGGGAAATTATTTATTATGAGTGGTGCGATATGGCTGTGATATTCCATGATTCATTGACAAAATATATGGTTTTAGGATATTTCTCCACATATATGAATAAAAACTTTTTATACGTCATGTGGCACTTTTTAAAAGAATTTCATTTGGGAAGCACTATATGACATCTTATTTTTATAAGGAAGTTTTAATAATTTCCTTGCCAATAACTAAAAATAAGCCCCAATGACTTAAAGGATAAAAAAGCATATGGTAATACTTCTCAGGCTTCTTTATGACATCATGAAAGTCATTGCCATATACGACTTGCCTATTGTAAAACTATAAGTTACTAGATTTGAAAGAAACCTTGTCAATGAGCTTGACATTAAGTGGAGAGCACTGATTAATTTCAAATATAATGTCTAATAAAAATATCAACCTCATAGAGAGAATCCAATATATAAAACTACCTATAATAATCATGAATAATTTCTAATTATCATCAGAACATTTCATATTTCTTAAATGTGTATTCATTTATTTTTGAGAGAAAGAGAGCATGAGTAGGGGAGGATCAGAGAGAGGGAGAGAAAATCACAAGTAGGCTGTGCTGACAGAGATGTGGGGCTCTAACTTACAAACCATGAGATCATGACTTGAGCTAAAATCAAGAGTCAGACACTTAACCAACTGAGCCACCCAGGTGCCCCTTCATTAGAACATTTTATTTTTCATTAGGAATAGATTTTTATTTGCCAGGAAACAACTAAAACATTTAAAAGAGGCAAGGATGCTTATGGACACAGCTATGTGCATGTGGATAATCATGAAGACATGCCCTCTGTAGGCAACTGAAAGGAAGAAAATGATCTCTTTTCCCAAAAAGAGTTGCGATGTTCAAAATGAATAGCCTACCTCTGTCCCTTCTCTTCTACCTTCTCTACTTGTCCTTTTTTTCTTAGAGGCACTATTATCTCCTATTACGCTGATAATTTGAGCCATAGAAAGTCTACATTCTCAACAGGCAACACATCTTCCACATTAGCTTGGAATGATTCTGAAGATATCAAATTGAGGAAACCATGTCTAAGATATTTCAGATCTCAGAGATGTAGGTGGAAAAATCACATGTAGGCAGCAAGAGTACTGCCCTCCAAACTTTTCAGAGGAGCAGTAACTAGGAAGTCAGTCCACTGATGGGTCATAAAAATGATCTAATTTGAATGGGACTGCTGTTCTCAAGAAATGAAATATGAAATTACAGAACAGTAAAGATGCTACATAGAATAAAATGGAAAACATAATTGTATCATACATTGTATTTCATTATATTTTGCTTCAGTTTCATATACACACACATGCACCTGCATACATCACACACATAGGTGTATATACTATGTTGTGATGAAAAAGTCACTTCTTACTGTTTCAATGGGCAGTGTTTGAAAGCCACTGAAATGAAGCAGAAATCACAAACTGGCATGCAACAGCTAAGTTCCAGTAAGCTGAATATTTAATTTAGCCCACAGAGTGGCTTCCTTGACACTGAATTAGTTGCTAATATATAAAGATTGCAAAAGCTCACATAAAAAGCTGTTTATGTGGGTTCTTTCGGAAGGTCAGAAGATCTAGCATCCATCTGACACACAGGCCCCAGGAGCTGAGAAGTATCTGTATCACTAGAAAGGGCAGGAGCTCTCCGGTCATCAGGAACCCTCATTTTCCTTTTGCACTCTGTGTTATATACTTGCCTGATAACTTCAGGTATTTTAATGTGTCCCTAATTGTCTACACTTGTGCTCTGGCAATGATCACAGAGGTCCAGGGACTGTTAAGGAAACTCATGTTAAAGACACGGAGTCTAGAACGTACAGGATCATGAAAGGAATAAGTCTAAAATTATCTACCTCTAGGCCAAAAGACCAACAGTAAAGACCAACAGAGTTCTAACCCTTTCATTTCACAGATGAGAAGACTGAGACCCAAAGACAGCAAGTGAAATGCCAAACGTCACAGAGTTAATAGCTCCATGGTCAGAAATAAGTTCTATTTTTTTTTTAAATTCTTTAACGTCTCTTTTTAATTTATTTTTGAGAGACAGAGAGACTGAGCATGACGAGCTATGAGGGGAAGAGAGACAGAAAGAGCCACAATCCAAAGCAGGCTCCAGGCTCTGAGCTGTCCGCACAGAGCCTGACACGGGGCTCAAACTCATGAATCGCGAGATCATGACCTGAGCCAAAGGTGGACAATTAACCAACTGAGCCACCCAGGTGCCCCAAGTTCTCACTTCTATCTTGATGCCCTTTCAACTACCCATGGCTGCCTTCAGTTGCATAATTTGCAGGAATGAAAGGCAGTTTTGATGCCACGGAGGCATACAGATGTGATGTGGAAATGGTCTATCAGTAACAAAGACATTGCTGGTGGAAATAAAGTACTGGCGATTGACACTGGAGTCACACTGCCATCAGGTTCTGTTCACATCCATTGCCTTTCTTACCTATAGCATCCAAGTGTATATCACCTGAAGACACACAGCTGGGGTTGGTCAAACACTGCATACCACGTACATTCTAAAATATGAACAACCCAGGCAGGTTAATTTCTTAATTTGGACAAATGTATCAGGGTTATAATCAAAGATGTTAACATTGGAGGAAATGAGTTGAAAGGTATGTGGAACTCTTCACACAATCTCTTGCAACTTTTCTGTACATGAAAAATCATTTCCAAAATAAAGGCTTTGTTTAAAAATATTGAGAAACCATGAATAAAGATGTGATGGGGCTTCCATATTCCTTAGCGGTAAAATCAGAAAAGGATACATTTTTCTTGAAGAAAACATTCCTTTATCAAAAACAGAACAAAACAAAACAAAAACTACATCAGCTTAATTGTCACCACTCAAAACCTTGTAACAGACTGACTCAAGGCTTATAACAAGGTCATGTCTCCAACGAGGCCCAGAAGTTGCCCCAACGCTGAACTACGGTGTTCCTCTAAGACATACAACACACACACACACACACACACACACACACACACACACACACAGTTTTAACTAATAAAGACATGTCCTTTCCAGACATTCTTTGTAACAGCCCAGAGAGAAGAAATACGAGGTTTGCTTTTAAAGGGGTACACCTGAGAAGATGTATTTGCTTATTTTTAATGCATGGCTTCAATGAATACTTAAGAGTATTAAAAAAAAAAAGAGCAAAGGGTGACAAAAATTTGCTAGCTGATTCAGAGAACAATCAGGAGAATATGAAGAGGTTGAGACATCCTGGGGGAAATGTCTTTTCAGTTGATGGACAATGTTCATTTCCAAAATAGCCTATCTGGGCCCTGAAAGTTACGTGACCCCAATTATCCTGGGAGGAACTCTCCTATGTCTAGATCAATTATTACCAAAGACAGATGTTGGTTATAAAAAAAAAAAATGATGTGGATATGAGGGTATCTCGGCACTAGAATCCTAGGAAACAGGAAATTCTTCAAATTGTCCTCAAGGAGTCATTTTAAAGTCTCATATCTGCTTTGGTGGAAGACACTATTTAATTTCTTACCATCAATTCTTAGGAGAAGAATGCAGTCCTACATGCATTTTGATCTGCACTGCTCAACAAAACCCTGTGCTTGTGAGGAGAAATAATGGAGAGCTGGGAAGTAGATGAAAACATTCAGGCTTTCAAAAAATAGTTACCTATTGCTGTGTCTTTGTGTCTAAATTGTGCTACTTCTGCTCTACCTCAAATACTAAAGCAACTTAGAAGACGTCAAATGATTCCCTTTATAAATTCACAAAAACATAACTATATATTACATTTATATTTGTCTGAATAATATTTATGACACACGCCCTGTATTCATGGCTCTGTACCACATGCCTACATGGAAGGTACATTCTATCTGGGCTTGGAGACAACTTAGCACCAATAACAAAATTAATAATTTAGAGTTGATAAATGCTACAAAAGAATAGTACACGGTGTTGGAAAACAGCAAACAAAGGGTGTTAATCTATCCTGGGGTCAGCAAATGACTAAAGCCTATAAGCAGAGTTCTGAAGGACAGAAAAGGATTGGTTAGGGAACACCAAAGGACAGTGGAAGGGAGTGGGGGTTGCAGTATGTCCAAGGTCCAAGAAGGGGCATGACATTTTCAAGTGGCAGAAAAGAGGCCTATGTGACCTGACCACTGGCTGTTCAGGGGCACAAGGTGTGCAGTGAACCCAGAGAAAGAGGTGGGCCAGGTCACACAGAGTCTCACAGGACTGAAACAGAAATCTGGCTGTGATCCTAAGAGCCCTGAATCTTCTGGTAAAGGCAAGTCCATGCCTATAAAAAGTATGTTAACAAGGAAAGCAACAGGGGCACCTGGGTGGCTCAGTCAGTTGAGCATCTGACTCAATTTTGGCTCAGGTCATGATCCTAGGGTTGGGGGATTTAGCCTCTTGTCCAGCTGAGCATGGAAACTACTTAGGATTCTCTCTCTCTCTCTCTCTCTCTCTCTCTCTCTCTCTCTCTCTCTGTGTGTGTGTGTCTCTTTCCAGTTTCATATTTGTGTTCAAAAAAGATCAAACTGGCTGGTGTGTGCAAGCAGATAAGAGTGGCTCCTTAGAGGGCTCTGTTGTGGCCCTACTAAGACTTCCTGTCCTGACCTAAAGAAAAGTTCTCAAAGGAGAAATAGTGGGTGAATACGCTTGGTTCATTCAAGAAGGCAACACTTTTAATTAATGTCTTCTTTGCCTAATGAACCATCACAATATGCAACCCTGTTAAGGTTCACCAAAATGGAAAACAAAAACAAAAACAAAAACAAAACAGAAAACAAACAAAAAACAAAAACCATGGCCAGGTATACACAAGTATGAGTTTCTGTAGAAATAGCTATGTTCTCAGGCTTTACGAGTGACAGGCACAAATATCGACCAAAGAGACATTTTGAAACAACAAAGAACCTAAAATATAAAGACAATGAACTCTACAAATGATCCAGTCATCTCTCCTACCACTATATATGTTAACCACTCATCAAAAAAACATAAAAATGAAAATAAAACTTAATACATGTAAAAACTTTTCATAACAATCTTTGCAAGCAACAGCAAAAACAAAATAATCTAGATACTTTATCTGCTTGAGGCTGATATATTAATTGTTCTTAAAAAATTAATCATCTAATTACATTATATTGAACTGATCACTTAAACACTCAATCAATGAATGATACAAGAATCTTATGCCTCATAATGCTATTCTTTTTTATATTTTTTTGGAAAAAATTTTTAATGTTTATTTATTTTCGAGAGAGGGAGAGAGACAGAGTATGAATAGGACAGGGGCAGAGAGAGGGAGAGAATCTGAAACAGAATCTGAATCTGAAACAGGCTCCAGGCTCTGAGCTGTCAGCACAGAGCCGCACGCAGGGCTCGAACTCACGAACAGTGAGATCATGACCTGAGCTGAAGTCAGATGTTCAACTGACTGAGCCACCCAGGTGCCCCTTCATAATGCTATTCTATACACTTTTTGCCAACAAATATTTAAGTTTTGTGACAGAAAAACATTTAAAGCTGTAAGATTCTTAGACAGTTATTCACAATATTATTTAGTATTAATCTTATAAATTTCAGAATAAAACCTAAATTAAAATCATTTCGAGTAACATATGGTCATTGTTTCTTATTTCTTAGTTCTTCTGTTATTATTGTAATCTTAAATATCTGGTCCTGACTTAGAAATTTTGAAACTACCAGGAAAAAAAATACTGTGTAAAAACACATATAGTTGCTTTGTTTTACCAAAATCATGATTTTTTAAAACCTTTTTTCTGTCATTAGGAAATATTCATGAGAACCTGCATCCATTCTTCTCTTCGTGTTGTAGAAATGGCCTTGGAGCTGCCTGCCAGAAATTGCACAAGATTCTAAAAGGCATATTGAGCTGTTCTTTCCTGTTTTCTCAGGAGCGCAGGTATTGTGGGGTGGGGGGAAAGCCTTCCCTGCCTTTGGGGTCAACTGCTCCTGATTTAGTCATTTTCCTGCATACCAATTTTCCTTCTCTTTATTCCACTTCCCTCACTTTTTCTCAATCTTCCTCCAGGGAACAAACTCACATTACAATTGCTAAGTCAGCAGCCAACGCTTTCTCCCAGCAGTGGTCCTAAGCAGGTGGTACAAATTCGCCAGGCTCCAAGCAAGGCTAAAATCTCTTGGAAAAGAATGGTGAGCTCACTCAGAGGATGGAGGTTTCAGAGGAACCAGCTTATTTGGGAGCTTTGAGTAAAGTCTGAGAAGCAAGGACAATGTTCTTTTGTATTAATGCCAAGGCTGAAGATCCTTTCTGCTTTCAAAAGCACCCTATGGATCTGTACTTCTTTCTTTTTTTTTTTTCCTACAAAATTCAAACCACCATGGGGTTATCAAACTTTTAGTAGTGGAAGACTTTATTCAATCCATTAAATCTCCACTAAAAGTGGCATTTTAATAGTATATATTAATGTTTACGAGTTCAAAATTGTCATATGTATACCCCATAAACCGAACTGATGTATATTTAACAACACAAAATCTTGCAGGTGAGGTTGATATACAACTGCTGCTTTTGTAAACACATTACTTGGGGATTTCATTTTAGTTGCAGAGCAATGAAAAAACCCTAATTCACGTAGAAATAGAGCTGAAATTGCCATGTTTTCTCAAGAGCGCCTCTTAAAATCTCAGACTATTTATCAATTAAACCAATTTGGTAGCTTGAAAGAGGGGTAGTAGAAGTTTCTTCGTTCAGATTAGAAATGGAACATTACTAATAGCTTTCTTCCATTTCCTAAACAGTAAATATTCAACATGGATGCCAACAGACAACCCAATCCATCTTAATGTCCTTTGTTTAGCAAAAAGTACGCTTTAAAGTATATTTTAAAATTATCATGTTAAAAATATCATTAAAAAAATCCAAGATCTAGAGGCAACTGTTTATGGTTAAAAAATCATACAAAATTTCAAAACCAATTCATTTCAGGCTGACTCCACATTTTATTTCAGTTCCATTACTGATTTTTTTTTTAAGTGCAGTCACTTGCATGTAACTACAGTTAAAGAGTCAGTAAAGAAACTAAAATATGATCTTGCTTGGCCAAATTCAGCTCATGTTGTTTATAACGGTAGGGGTGAGGCAAGGGGACCTTCCAATTTAACAATATCCACTAGTATTGTGGATAAAATTGCATTTATGATGGGATGGGTGATGTTTGTGTAATAGTTGCCAGAGCAGCCACTGAGTTTCACCTGATATGCGATGCATATGCTGCAGGAATTGAGAAATCTGATATGACTGCAAGTGAACCACATACAGCACTATATCCTTCTAGGCACTAATACATTTTCCAAAAACGCCAGAGATGTCCAGAGATGGTGGGGAAATCTTTATTTTGAGAGTCAATTTGGTAAAACAAATTAACTATCTTGGTGAACTTCAGCACATTTAAGTATGTTAATGAATCAATGCGTGTTATCCTAGAGCTTTTAAATGATTAATTTCATAAAATTAAATTTGAATCAAGTAATTATTTCTTCTTAAAGAATACTATGGTGCTAGGAACATAGTCAAAAAAACCAATAGTCTAAATAAATCTTAAGAGATAAGGGAAGTATGTTGGCTGATATTTGGTTGAGGCAGACAACAGCTAGTCCGAACATTATAACTTATTTAATCAGTGGCCAATACAGACGGAGGTAGATCCTCTAAAATGTAAACATAAAAACCTTGCACACACTTTAAAATTGCAACCTTTTACATGGGCATCTTTCTTTCTATTGATTCAGGTGTGTTTTGCTTAAGTGAAACAGTGTATACGTATACTAATTTAGCCACATTTTTTCCAAAAAGGACACATTTTGGGACCTGTCATTTGCAGAACCCTTTGGATAAGATAGTCACATATTTAAGTGGAAAAAAAAAAGTTACTTTGTAAAGTACAAAGTGTAATACTATGCCACTAGAAAAGAGATGACCACAGGCAGTATTATGGGAATGAGTGTATCACTGCCATTAAACCAAAAGGCCACTAAGGAGATTCAAACAGAATTCTCTTCTGATCACAGGAAGGTCACACACATAAAGTCATTTGTTTCTGCCAACTGTCACAACTTTATAGCGGAAACACTGGCAGCGGTTGATGTGATATTTTATAAATGAAGGTACATCACTTAATGAAAGTAAATGACCTAACATGAGCAACTAAGCATGGGACAATTGATGAAATGTGACAAAGTCTACAGGCTAGATAACAGCCCTTTATGAGTATAAATTTCTTAGTCTTGATACCTGTACTGTGTTTACCTAAGTGATCATTCTTGTTTCATAGGAAATAAACACCAGGTATTGAGAAATAAGGGGGCACCATGTATGCAAATTACTTTCAATGATTTCAGGAAACAATTGTAAGGTAAGAGAAGGAATAATAAAGCAAGCGTGGTAAAATGTTAAGAGCTGGGGAATCTGGGTACAGAAGAATTCCGAGTACCATTTGTGCACACTCTCTGTGACTGAAATTCTTTCAAAACAAAACAATGTTTTACAACCATCTTACAAAGCATATTTTCTTTCATGAGGATACTCAAAGGACTTAATGCAGAGATCTGCAATGTTACTCTCGACTGTGAAAAGAGAAGCAAACTAACAGATATGGCACTCTATTGTAGCTTTTATCTATGTTCATTATATACATGTGTATATGAAGTGTATGTATGTGTGTGCCACACAAATGAAACACAGACAATGTAAAATAAATAGACACAATCACTTTGAATCCCAAATTCAGTACAGTCTGCTTCGTTACATTATCTAGATCCATGTCTGTTACTCATCACAATAGAAACCTTTGACAATAATTAGGCACTACCAAGTTCTGATAAAAATGTTGGTTCATTTACAAGGTTATTACAGAACTGCAAAGGAGTTCAACTACCAATAAAATAAAAATTGTTCATGCAAGAATCTTTCATAATACACATGCTCATACTAGCTTGTTTAAAAAACTATATCTCTCGCCTTTCTAACTTGACCAGTTGGGGCTCACATCTAATTAAATAAAAGCAACAAACATGCTAGGATTAAAAAGATTTATTTTAAGATAATCTTTGGAAACACACTGAAACACACAGAATTATGGACCCTTTTGTATGCAGTCTTTAGGGAAAGGGGAAAAAATGATACATAGAAAGAGGTGAGATACAATATATTTTTAAGTACAAAGAGGCTGATACATAATTTCATCAATAAAATGATAGATACCAAAAAAAGATACAACAAATTATTTTAAGGGCAAAATAGTCAATGACAGCTGGGCTTAAGTTGTAATTGCCCATCTCTATTAGGGGCTGTGAAAAACACATAAAAATGCCTTCTATGTATATGTTCTCAAAGAAGGAATATTAGAGTTTAATGTAAAAAAGCATAAAATATAAGAAAAAAATTCAGAAACATGAGCCAGCAGACATATGTGGGGTGCGGGATTCCTTCTTCTAACACTGAGTGCCCCTGGACACAGTCCTTGAACCTCTTCTCCATATCACTTACTGATTGAGTTAATCAGTCTGATGGCTTTAAATACCACCTATGGCCCAAAAGCAACCAAATTTGTATCTTCAGGGTGGTCTCCTGGCACAAACTCACAAATGATTTACAAAATTGCTTATTAAAAATCTGTCTGGATTTCTAAAAATCACATTGAGCTCCATTTGTCAAAAACTTAACTCCTGATATCTGCCTACACTTGTGTCTCTCAAAGCCTTCCAAATCTCAGTGGAGATAACCCCAAATAATTAGCACTGCCCCCCGACCAGAAACAAAAACAAAAACAAAACGAAGAAAAAAACAGCCTGAATTCATTCATGACTACTCTCTTGCTATGATAACCCACGTCTGATCTGCCAGAATACCTTGTTAGTTTTACTTTCAAAACATACCCAACATCCATCCACTTGCTACTATCTCCACGGCTACCTTTCTGGTCCATGCCATCACATCATCTGTCACCCACACTGCTGTGACAGCCTAATTTTTTCTTTCTGCCCAATTCCACTCTATAGACTATTCTCAACACACACATTAGGACAATCCTTTAAAAAACATAGCTCACAGATCATGTGCTTCTTTGCTCAACAGTCCACACTAATCTCCTATTTCACTCAGAGACAAGAATGACAACACTCAATGGCCAGGTTTTAAACTCCTTTCCAATTTCACTTCCTGGTGCCCTTTCTTTTGCTCCCTCTGTTCCAGCCACAAATGCTTCCTTGAATGTACCAGGCAAGCATGGTTCTGGCTGGGAAATTTCCCTGGCTTATGTATATACCAACTGAAATGTTTTTCCACAAATATATTCACATGGCCAATTCCTCCACCCCCTAGAAGTCTTGGTTCAAATGCCACTCTCACAATAACCATCCTATTCAAAATAGCGACCTATCCCCACCTCCAACCTGATACTTCAGAATCCCTTTATAACAGGTGACCTTTTCTTTTTCCACAGAACTTATCACTTTCTAACATATTATGAAACTTACTAATTTATTACGTCTTATTGTTTAATATCTATCTCCCTTTTTAAAACTTGAGCTCCAAAAGAGCAAAGATCTTTGCTTCATTTGCTAATATATCACCAAGTCCCTGCAACAATGCCCTACACATCATAGGTGCTTGATAAATAGTTGTTGAATTAAATCAAATTGAAAAGAGAACTTAGTAGGGGTATAGATGATTAGGTTGTTTTTGGAATTACTGAATTTGATGCCTTGGCATTGTATCCAGGTGGATGAAAGGCATATATGTAAGATCACTGCAGAGAAATCCAGTAGATTAATCCACATGCACAGGAGTAGTAAACTCTTGGTCAAATTAGTCTAGTGACTATTATCCAGGCCCCTAAGTTCCAGCAACAGCAGACGCCTGAGGTAGACAGCAGAGAGGAAAGGAAGTAGAAGATCAGGAATGCAACCATGTACCTGAGACATAAGGGACATTGCTCTGAGTTATAGTGACCTGGAAACACCAAAAATGTTGGGGAGACATTGCCCTAGCCCACTCATTCTACAGATTTTATTTTTACACAGGAAAGTTTTTGGGAATGACCTTTGCAGAATGTAACAATAACTTTTTTCCTGGAGAACAGGCTCTGGAATGGGTTTTTGCCTGTCATTTCTCTAGTATGTGGATTTTCATCCTAAAAATTCTTATAAAATTAAAAGTTAATTCCTACAGAAAATAAGAGTTCTTCCAAAATCCTATATGCATTTCCTTATAAAAAATAAGTCAACATTCTTGAAATATAAAGTTGCATATATTTTTTCTAAGTTCCTTGAATACAACATTACATATTATAAAGTTTTTAACCTTTCAGGCACAATAACTTGGATGATGAATGTATAAAAACTCTCAATACCAGAGCAAACCAGCATTATTAGCCATTCCTCTGAAATCTGATCTCGTATAAGAATGAACAAAGAATATTCAAATCCATTTTTATTGTATCTATTAAAGAAAGCCAGAAATGTACTTCAAAGGAACTATGAATAGATTTTCTGAAGAACTTGTATATAAGTAATAAATATAGTAAATATTTCTGAACAATGGTGTATTACCTTTGCCCAAAATGACATATCTGGATAATTATAATGAGATTTACGTGTAATCTTGCCCAGAGTGAGGGGACTGGGTAAGACGGGGTCTCTGGATCCCAACCAATAGGGTTTTATGATTTGGAGACCACATTATACAATCATCAAATACATTTTATTCTCATCTTCTCTGTTGATATAAAATTCACTCCATTCTTATTTTTCGAAATATGAGAGAACACAAGGTATTCAAAAAGGAAAGTTTTAATAGATTATTTTATCTCTTCAATTAGCTCCCTGTTAACAAGTTGACTGTGGATGTCTTCAACTCATTAGATGCTGTTAACAACTTCCACCATTGACTTGTCAACTTATTGTACAATAGCTCAGCAGTCATTTCAGTAAATTAATTATGCTTTGCACCATATTTACATATTTAGTACGTATGTATAAATTAAAAATTAATAATTTAGCACTATGCTCAGAAGATACTACTTCTGTTTTTGTGTTTTCTCTTGGGGTCTTTACCAAATGAGTGTCAGTTTAGAGAGTTCTAAAGCAGTATTTAGACAGTGGCACCAAGCAAGGTGCCTAAGTAAATAAAGATATGAACAAGAAGGCAGAAATCAAAAGATTCAAACTTCTTCACAGAGGAAAATACTCCAAGTGAAGCTTATATGGGAATGAGCTGCTAGTGAGTGCATGTATTCAATGATTGGCTTACTGGTATTATGGATGAAAGGTGGACACCAGGCATATTCTAGACCTCTGTCTACTTTACTCACTACAACCCATTCTCCATACTACAATCTGGTCATAATGGCACAAGCCCCCTAGAGCACTGTAGAGGGAGGGAGAAGTCAAGGAGCCTCCCAGAAGTATTCTTTTAAAGGTCCAAGGGGCGCCTGCGTGGCTCAGTCAGTTAGCATCCTACTTCATCTCAGGTCATGATCTCTCAGTTCAGGAGTTCAAGCCCCGAGTCGGGCTCTGTGCCGACAGCTCAGAGCCTGGAGCCTGCTTCAGATTCTGTGTCTCCCGCTCTCTCTCTGCCCCTCCTGTGCTCATGCTCTGTCTCCCTCTCTCAAAAATAAACATTAAAAAAAAAAACCCTAAAGGTTCAAATCACTCCCTCCGAACAACTGCTTCCACGGTGAAACTGAGATCAAATATGGCAACCTAGCATTTGCTACCAAACTACCACTGCTCAAGATGAAAAGATACTTTATATTCAAGGAAGGTTCTTACCTGACAGTTTTCCTTCCTTTAAATGAGAAAAGAAAACTTGGACTCTGAGTTTTCAAACCTCCTAGTTATTCTAGCCAATATACTGGGGATACAGAGAAAAGGGAGCCAAGCACTGAGAATGTCTGATGGAGGAGAAGGAGGAGGCTGTCTGTGCATTTCTGTTCATCTTTAATTATTTTTCACCAAATGTATGTCTATTTCTGTTTCTATCTTCTGTTGCACTAACCTATGCAATGCATGGAATTAGGTAGGTAAAATTCTAACTGGGATTTCTTTTTATTCTTTTTATTATTATTTTTTTAGTTGTAATTATTTTGAGAGAGACAGAGACAGTGCAAGTGGGGAAGGGGCAGAGAGAGAGGGAAAGAGAGAGAATCCCAAACAGGCTCTGCACTGTCAGCACTGAGGCCCACCCCAGGGCTTGAACTCACAAAACCACGAGATCATGACCTGAGCCAAAACCAAGAGTTGGTCGCTTATGTGACTGAGACACCTAGGGGCCCTACCCCCACAACTGGGATTTCAATGTTTGCTGAAATGTTTGCTGAAATCTTCTACAATTTTATTATATAGATTCTATGAAGTTCTCTGGCACAGATGGGAAAACAAGAGTTTTCACCCTGAGTCCTACCAAGGAGACTCACTCATTTTTCAACTCCCTCTTCTACTAAGGTTGCTCCTTTCCCGTTCCTTCAAATTCCACCCCGCCGTCCATTTCTCAAACCCACCTCTCCCATACCCCCTGCACTTTACTGCATCCAAATCCAATGCTACTCAACCTTGCAACAATACACCGTTTCACTACTATGGGGTTATCCTGGAACTAGTCTTACGCTACTCTCACATACTTATTTTTTTTTTTAATATTATTAGTTTAAAAAAAATGGAAAGAAAAAAACAGGAATGTAAAGGAAGAAGGAATTAAGAAAATGAGAGGAGTTACAAAAGAAAAAGTGCCAAAGACACAATGAAAGTAAAGGAAAGAAAAAATGCAGACAGGAGAAACCAGAGGAAAAAGGAAACACAGCCAGCAAATAATTTCCATGGTTCAAAAATACCTAGGGCTGGAGCAGACATTGTGCTAATTGCTTTCCATGCAGTATTTAAGTCTATATATATATATATATATATATATATATATATATATATATATATATATAATGTTTATGCCATATATATATGATATATATATATATATATATATATATACACAATATATATATGCCATATATGATGGCCATATGATGATATATATATGTCATATATATGCGTATATATGACATATATATGCATATATATGTCATATATACGGTATATATGACATATATATGCATATATATGATATATATATATATGGCATATTCACAGAGATAACATTTTTTTTTTGCTTAAGGCTTAAAAATTGCTTGTATTTGGTCTTCAGATGGTCAGTTCCTGTTAGCTTGATATATGGCAGGAAAAAAATATTTTAAGAAAAGTAAGCTTCCTAAAAAATGAAATAAATATATCATGATGCGTAATGTATTCTTTTCTTCTCATTTCATTCAAGCACACAAAACCCAATTTTGTATTAGTTTCATTTAGTTAAAAAGGTTAATATTAAAAAGAAAGAAAGCCTATAATACCATGTGCAATATTTTCTGGGATTATAATTGAGTGATTTTATCTAGTTACATGCTCTTAAAAGATGTATCACCATGGTAACTAGATCCTTTGACAATTATTCTATTTTAGTGCAAACCAATACAAAGGGGTTAAAAATACCTCAGTCTTGAATCCTGAGATTTGCATTCACTCTTAAAGTTTATCCTTTCCTCCCTTTTCATTTTCAAGAGAATGCTTAAGAATTTCTCTCCATCCTATTTCCCCTCACATCAGAATGATGTGAACAGGAGTAGTTCTTAAACCACGAAAGCTGAGGCACTTTGTGATAGTAAACTCCCAACAGGAATCTCTCCACTTAATTCAAATGGATAAATATCGCCAAGAGTTTGTTACATAACCCAGAAGGTTATTTTAGTGTGCTTGCCAATTTAAGAGAGAAAAATGTGTGGATTTTTGTCTTAGAGACAGATAATTTTAAATTCAAGGCAGCATATGATACAGCCTCACTATACATTATTTCAGTGCATATATAACCTTAGAGATGATTTGGGTGGTCAATAAGCCACTGTTAAAAGTAAACACTGTGAGCAATTTACAAACTTACCACCTCCTCCATGTTTCTGCAGCCATTTTATGTTTCTCTTCATTAACAGTGACTGTGATGTTAGAAATAATATAATTGTTAAACTATCCTCTCCAGAAAGCATATCAAATTCATCTTTATAATACTAGCACAGCACCAGACACTTAGTAGGCTGTCAATAAATGCTGATATGAGGAAAGTTATTACAGTAAACACCAACTCTTTTTTTCAGAAATCAAGTGTATTGGCCTAATACACATTAAGAACTAATATCTGCTGGTTTGAGATTAAATTGCATTTCAGGGAGGAGAGAACACTTAAATAATAAAAAAAATATGTTAGCAAAATAGTAAAAAAATGATTTTCTGTTCAAGCCACAGCATCCTCCAGGTAAATGAGTCACAGGGTCAACCCTACCTCTTTCCACAAGGCCTCATTGTTTTTGCCAGCCTTTGAAGAACATCACAACTCTTCAGGAATTTGGGGAAACCCATACTCCTACTCTTCACTTTCCTGGATTCCTCGTGGACATTCCCATTGTCATCCAGCACGTGGGCAGTTGGTGGGGAGACTTGTCAACTCTCGCCAGACAGCAGCCTCCACCTGCCTCCATCATTTTCCTGCCACTCTCAAACTTCTGAGGAAAGAACGGTGTCCCCTACCCTGCTCGAGTGAATTCTTTGTAAGTCACCTCTGGATCCGGCATCTCTACCCCATCCTCTTTGTACCTCCGTCCTTCTCAGTCTGCATCCATCTCTGCATTGAAGGGGATCCCATTCTGCATTAGATCTCTAAGGCTGAGCTATAACCCCAGATGCCTTCACTGAACCCAAATCCCTAACTGACTGAGGGACTCTGTATTTCCTCTGAGGTACCACAGTTTTCCCGCTGTCTGCTTTTCCACAGGCTCTCTGACACTCCAGGCTCTTTTCTCTACTCCATCCCCAGAATATGGCAAAGTTGCCACAGAGGGTTGATGTCCTGATTCCTATAAAGCAATGTGTCCAGCAATCACCATTCAGCTGCACTCAAATGAGGGCCAGTTCAGAGCAGCATCAACCCTACTATACTCCAACTGGCTCTCCTCAACCACTGTTCTCTGAAATCACCCTTGTGGCTCTCCACAGTGCTGACTTAGTGCAAAAAGCTTTGGGTATTTTTGTCCCTATTGGTGTCATATTTGGATTCTTTCTTCTGATATCACGTCACCATTATAACTAAATTCTAGAATTTTCTACAGCAGCAGCAGCAGGTAAGAGATACCAGTCCAGGTGCACAAGATACTCATCAAGGCACAGCAGGAACAGCTAGGTTTCTATCACTATTAGGGCTTCTGCATGCCTTTCTTGTCTGATTTTTATCTAAAATAATATTCATTAACTTAACTTGGCATTTTTAAAAAATCATTTAACAAAGAGTTCTATGAAATAGCTGTGGATTTCCCTTCATTTCTTCATACTGTTTCTCCAGTAGGCATAAAGGGGAAAGGTAATTTTTATTCTTGTCTGTTTTCACTTCCAGGCTACGTGTTGCTCTAATACAGAAAATAAAACAAACATCCCTCAGCACTGACTTCGATGTCTTTTTTCTCTCTTCTTCTTCTAAAATGGCCCCAACATCTGAGAACATGCACATAAGAAGGTATGTGTCAACTCTGTCCTACCCTCTGAGCAGAAAGTTCAAGAAAACATAAAAAAAAGAAAGAGTACTCAGTTGTAGATTCTAGAGCCTTCCAGAAACCAGAGAACCCATGGCATAGTCCCAAGTTTTGTTTCCAAATGCACTCTACATCTAAGTAAGTTCAGACACTATTATAGCTTTACTTTTCACTTCATGACCCAAAATTAGCCAGAGGTGACTCAAACTGTTACTTGCTAATACGTTGATTTGATCAGAATCTCTCATGGATCTTCTGCTTCTTTAATCCTTTAAGATGGGGGTCAGCAAATTGCAACCTATGAGCCAAATCCAGCCTGAGAGCCAAATCCAGCCCACCGCCTGTTTGTACAGCCCATTAGCTAAGAATGGTTTTTACCAATGAATGTTAGCAATCACTTTGATGATAAGGGGTAATAACTTTGAACTATGATTAAGGAAAACGTTGTTTCCTCCCAAAAAAGAGTTCAACTTCTTATCAGTAGATTTGTTGCAAAAACTTGTACTCAATTATGATTCTATTTTGAATTTCATCAATAAAATTTGTGGAAATGTGTTTGTTATATAAGCATCCATATTATGCTCTTGATTTGGACTCTGAGCCCACAGAACCTAAAATAGTTGCTATCTGGCCCTTTACAGAAAAGGTTTGCTGATCCCGCTTTAAGGGAACACAGCTGGAGACGTTCCATGGAATGCAAAGGAAAACCTCCACAGTAGTTAATTAATGCAAGAACTCTGGAAGTTTCAGTCTACAATTAAACTTTGTTTTGTAAGCATAATTCAATCCAGAGACATGCTTGAAATCCAAAGCACCTTATATCAAAGCAAATTTCAAGAACCATTGACTCAGTTTTGATCATGTGACATTTGGCATCACGTACTACTCATATTGCAAGACATCACTCGTTTATCCAGTTAGAATTTATTAGAAATGTTTGCTCATCTTGTGGAACAGTTGCAGAACAAGTTACTATATATATTGTGTTTGTGTGTGTGTGTGTGTGTGTATATATGTGTGTGTGTGTGTGTGTGTGTGTGTGTATGTTTTCAAATATGTATTTGTATATTTATATGTGTATTTGTTTTTCTGCTTGTTGCAATGCATATTAAGTAAAAGTTCTAAGTGGTAACTCCTCTACCTGCACTTTCTTGCTAAAACAAGTACAGTATTACTATTTTCAAATCAGTACTCATTACTGGAACTGACTGAATACCTACTAATTATTAGACTTGAAGAGCTTCACCAACCACATGAAGTAAGCATTGCTCCTGTTTAAAGATGACGAAATGGAGGCCCTGAAAGGCTCACCAGCTTACATAAGACATAGAGCTAGTATGAGGCACAGCTGACTTTGACTCCTGACCCCCATTCTTAGTCACAGAGAGCGTTTCTCCTGTTGTTTACCCTCTCCTGCGGGGAATTTCCTTTCGCTATCTCCAGTTTCCATTGGTGCTACAGGTAGCAAGTCAATGCTGTTGAACCTCTACCATCCCACCCCCCATTCAGAAGCACTCACACTGGGAGGGAGATTTAGAAGTGTAGCAACAGCTATGTCCCAATGCTAATTTGAACTTCTGGCACCCTGACCTTCTTTAAATCACAAAGTCCAGAATGCAACTCTGGACAAAGGCAAACATCCAAGTGAGAACCACGCACATGAGCTGGTGCTGCCAGGGTCAAAGGCTTGACGTGCTTTCCTGAAGTGAGGAGCTCTGATCAAGGGAGCTGGGGAGCTTATTTACTGCATCTTCCACTTGGGGACTAACCTAAGTAGGCTTTAACCCTGGGAGCCATTTCCCATCAAAGTGAAGACCTATCCAGAATCACAGGAAGTACACATTAATTGATCAGGAAAGGCAATGTGTTAGCAGTAGGGAAACCTAGATTATCAACCACTTCAACCATTAACTCGCTGAGTGACACTGGTTTCATTTTACATAACCAGGAGTTTACGAGTTGGTGACGATTTTTACTCTGATGATTACTCAAGTTTCTTCCAATTCTATGTTTCCATGATTTCAAAGTTCTAAAATACATTTACACAGTGACACAATCTAGAGAAGAATGCTGTCTGAATGGTGGCCCAAGATGATCAAATGATTCTGATACTGGCTGATCAGATCACACATTAATGATTTTCTTCAAAGGCTCATCTGGAATAGTTGGGACACTTATGCTATAACGATTTTACTAAAAACCTAGATATAGTCTGGAAATGTTTGTAAATTCCTGAAAAATAATTACTACATATTCTTTCATTGGCTACTTTGCTGTGAGTTTCCTGAGATCAGATGGTTCTAAGTCTTTAAAGATGTGATTTAAGCAATTATTGCATTTACAGGCAATATTATTTTCTGACTACTAATCTCTGGAAGAGAGCTGAACTAGTATATACAGCACTGGCCATATTTCCAAAGATGTGCTCCAACCCAGGGTTTAATACACAATGGAGCTCAAGGTGTAGACTATGAGATGAATAAATGAAGGACACCTGCAATGATTCATGTTATTTCCCGGATTTGTTGCCTTTCAAGAAAATATATAAGGCACAGAAATATATTCCAGAAGTCAAAAATGGAATGAAAGGTATGTAATTATATTTAAATAGCATGCTTTTGGAAGACATGCAGATCTGAAAGCAGCTGTAAAATGGATTGAGGGATAACAAGGGACTGGGTGGGCTGATCTGTGTTCTCCTTGGGAACAGTGGGTCTGGGCAGGACCTAGTGTATGAAGGGAAGAAAGACTGCAAGGCTCACAGTAATGATGAGAAGGTGGCCACAGGATGAAACTTTATTGCCCAGGCCCACAAAGGCTCTGGGAAACATTTAACACTTTCTTCACAGGTCATTCCCTGGATGCCTTGCCCCTCTGAACAGAAAGACTAGGTCCAGAAGTGCAGACCTGACTGTCCTCTGGCTCCATCCATAGAAGAATGAATTAAATCAGAATTCTCTTCAGATCTTATGATTGTGTGGGGAAACACTTTTCCAAAAAGGTTGTTTCTTCTTCTTAAACACTTGAAATTCTCAGAAAAGGGAGAAAACTTATCATTACCCAGTAATTCATCCATTGCCTCATTAAAAAAAAAAAAAAGTTTATGCCTAACATCTATTACACCAATTTGACCCTTTGAACTGCACATTGAGTCTTTGCCAAGGCTTGTTTCTCAAAATGCACTAATAACTTATAAACACTGACATGTAACTGTTCTGTGTCCATCCATTTTGTCTATATTACTTATTCGTGGGTGCAGATTTAGCAAGACAACGGCCCTCACGATACCTAGCAGAATTTCCTATCTGGTAGTTACTAAAATAATGCAGTACTGGGGCGCCTGGGTGGCTCAGTCGGTCAAGTATCCGACTTTTGATTTCAACTCCGGTCATGATCTCGTGGTTCACGGGTTCACTGACAGTGCAGAGCCTGCTTGGGATTCTCTCTCTCTCTGCCCCTTCACTTCCTCCTCTCTCAAAATAAATAAATAAATCTTTAAAAAATAATAAAAAAGAATAAAATAAAATAATGCATTATTGCTGTTGCCGCTAAGGAAAATCATGTGATCTTAAATTAAGTCACTACTGCATATCCGGAGTGGAGCATCCAAATGAATGGTTTGAAGTGGCACATCTACTTAATAATGTATTTATTTATAATCAGTCATGTTCTGGAAAGAAACTGAGATGGCTTAGAAAGATTCTTAAAGGGGCGCCCGGGTGGCTCAGTCAGTTAAGCATCCGACTTCAGTTCCTGTCATGATCTCACAGTTCGTGGGTTCGAGCCCACCCCCCCGTCAGGCTCTGTGCTGACAGCTCAGAGCCTGCAGCCTGCTTTGGATTCTGTGTCTCCCTCTCTCTCTGCTCCTCCCCTACTCACGCTCTGTCTCTGTCTCTCAAAAATGAATAAATGTTAAAAAACTAAAAAAAATAAAAAAGAAAGATTCTTAAAGTGTAGCAAGGCAGCATACATTAAAAGTGGGGAAGAAAAAAGAAAAACAGTGGTGGAGTTACAATTTGTATTTAATTTATTAAGGTTAAGTCTAGATACAGTTCAAGAAGTGTCAGGAATAAGGAGCTATAATAGGGCCTTGTGGTATAGCTTGAGTTATTAAGTGCGTGAACTTGAAGGCAACATCATATAGTGTATTTAAATATATAATAGAGCCCTCTCACATTTACCGATCACTTTGCAGTAAACAAAGACCATCAAACATATTTATTTCCTTATCTCTGTAAGTCCACATTAGAAATGAGGAAATTAAGTCTCACAAGAAACAGTGTGTCGCCATGACAAGTTGCCTTATACAGACAATAATATGGAATATTTTCAAGGATACTTACAGACTGGAAAAGCAGAATTATAGAATCTTTTAAAGGAAGTCTCCACAGTACCCTACTGACAACACATTTCTATACTATCATATCTTTAAGATATCACTTTTGATATTAAGTTAAAACAAAATGGAATTGCCATTTTGTGGGTTAAAAATTGGTTAAACGTCAGCCGTTCCAGATGTTCAACCTCATAGTTTGGATGTCAATGAAAATCAAGTGTGGTATCTTCTCAAGTATCCAAATTTTTTCACCCTCACTTAATTTTGTAGCTTGCACATGAGACATGCCATGTCTTTACTAAGGAAGATGTATAAACAAAGACACACTATCCTTGTAAGATCTCAGAACAATAATTCAGCAACAAGAAACTCTAGATTCTGGTACTATGTGTTATGTACAGATTTTTTTAGGGGTGGCTGTTGAAAACTATTCCATAGAGAAAGGTAAAGAAAGAATGCGGCACAGAACTCAGCTTAACTCCTGGAATCCTGATTCACACTGGACAGGCTATATTAGGCAGATTACATAAATGTCTGTGTCTCAATTTCCTTCTCTGTAAGTTGAAAATAATGTCATCGCTTTCTCTATTGGTGAATCTACATAACTGAGAAATTGTATCCTTTCTATTTTGACTTCTGAAAAACACAGAGACAAGTTGGAAGCTTAACTTCAGGAACCACTTTGATCCCTGTGGTCTACATATGAATATTCTCTTGTCTGGTCTTCAGTTATTACTTGTTTATATTTCTCTTGATTTTAATCATCTATTTCTTCTTTATTCCACTTTTAGGAGATAGCTTTTTTAATAGTATCTCAAATCTTTGTGGTATCAGTTGGGTTACAAAATAATCAATAAATGAGTCACAGGAAGAATACACTCTCACTCTGAAAACGTTGACAGAGTGTGATTTCCACCAGGAAATATATGTTTGTTAATTTGAAAGGCATATAAATTCAAGCATGATAAAGCACTCACTGTAGAGGGTTATAACTACAGTAAATTACAAAGCTCTAAGAAAAAATCCAATTGAAAATAAACATTAAATCATAAAATATTAATAATTTTTATATTCAAAAAACACTGCTACAAATGAAAAGAAATTAAACAGTATGAAGTGAATAAACCATATTCACTGATGTCAATACTAAATGGTGTTTAACTATAATATTCCCAAATACAAATGAATTTATTATATGGATCTGTGCTACGGCAAAGTTAATATATGAAATTCAAAGCAGCATTTGCCCCATTAGTAAATAAATATTAAAATAATGTTGGCTATTAAATAACACATTCAGTATTACAGGCTATAACTGAGTTATTCTATTGAAATCTATCTATCATAGAGGCAAATGCACTTAAAAAAGTTCCATATGTTTTTATCACCCCAACACAGAGCTAATGGTTAATTAGACCAGAGTCATAAATAAGTGAAATGATCAGATGCATTATTTTCTAGAAACGCACAAGTTATGAAGTCCACCCCTTTAAAATAGAAACAAATAAATGAAAAGACTTAAAAAGTAAATCATTCAAGTCACTCCTTTGAAGTTAATTTAGAATAAGAGAGGTTGGGATTCATGCTTTCTGATTCTAAATTAAGTCAAAAGGCAGATAACAGGCTCAACATTCCACCAGAAAAATGAGTCTCATAAAGACAGGCAGACTGTAATTTGTGATTATGATCTAGGGTGTGTGAGTGTGCACATGTAACATGCAGAAACACAGTGTGCACATTCCATTACAGCTATTGCGATAACAACAACAAATCCAGAAATCTATAGAATATTGAAACCTAAAGATATGTTCTCTCTGATTATTCTAAGAAAAGTGAATGATCCCAGGCCACACACATTTTATATAGTATAGATCTTAACATACTTTGAAGACAGAAAATGAAGACTCTTTGAAAACCTATTATTTGTTTCCTCTGTCCTTAAACTCATTTCTGATTTATTGCAGGTTTTTCCTTCTTTCCCTCACTACAATTGTTGTAAATTCAATTCTGGATGCTGCCTACTTTCTCCATTCAGAACAGAAGAATAATACCACCAGATGCCTGCTGACAATTTATAACTGAGTCCTTTCCAGGAATCGCCCTGAACCAAGGGAGCTGTCCCATCCAAGGTGATATTCCATTCGGGAAGCACCGCCTACTCAAGGTCTGGTTGAAGGGGAGATAACAAAGGCCCTGGCTTCACATCGGACCTCTCTGAAGAACCATGGTGAGTTCAGCGCTTCCTCTGGAACTAGGTGAACCCACTGCTGCAATGACAGCACGTTTTAACTTCTCCCTAACCCTGTTTCTGCTCTTCCCTTAGAGGCGTTTCCAGAGGCACTTCCAAATAAGCCCCTTGAAGACAAACCTCCATCTCCCAAGGAATGTGATCTATGAAACTGTGCTGAAAAAAAAGAAAAATTGCTATAGCTCACTTTAAGAAAAATTAGATAAGGGCTGCCTGGGTGGCTCAGTCAGTTGAGTGTCTGAGTCTTGATTTTGGCTCAGGTCATGACCCCAAGGTCATGGGATCAAGCCCCACATTGGGCTCCACACTGAGGGTGGAGCCTGCTTGAGATTCTCTCTCTCCCACTGCCCCTTTCTCTGGTGCTCTCTCTCTCTAAAATAAAAAATAAAAAATAAAAAAAAGAGAAAAGAAAAGAGGGGCACCTAGGTGGCTCAGTCAGCTAAGTGTCCGACTTTAGCTCAAGTCATGATCTCATGGCTCCTGGGTTCAAGCCCTATGTCAGGCTCTGTGCTGACAGCTCAGAATCTGGAGGCTGCTTCAGATTCTGTGTCCATCTCCCCAACTTGTGCTCTCTCTCTCTCTCTTTCAAAAATAAATAAACATTATTTTTTTAAAAAAGAGACAAAAAATAAAAGAAAACAAAGAAATTAACAAAAGTGTAATAAAATCTGTAAGAATGTGAGATGGAGGAAGGGGAGGAAGACACACAATTTCGAGTGGAGAAATAAGACCATCAAAGTTTCATTTTTAAAAAAAATATTTATTTATTTTCAGAGAGAGAGTACATGTGTATGTGCGCAAGTGCAGGAGGGGCAGAGAGAGAATCCAAGCAGGCTCCATGCTGTCAGCACAGAGCCTGACTTGGCGCTTGATCTCACAAACCTTAAGGTCAAGACCTGAGCCGAAATCAGGAGTCTGATGGTTAACCAACCGAGCCACACAAGTGTCCCAAGACCTTCAAGGTTTTAAACAAAGGATTACCATTTTCACTTAGACATGTTTTTAGTTTATGACTGCTTTTCAAATGTAACACATACATGACAACTCACAAAAGATGTTCAGTTGAGGAGAACAATAAACTGAAATGATGAAATATTTACCCATATCAAAGGAAACCCAGTGTTAAGGCACCACAGACAGTAAAATACTGAATGTTTCAGTTATTGTTAGAATAGGGGACCAACATGAACTGAGTTCAGGTTCAACCGAAGTTCTTTCCAAGGGAAGAGGTTATCAATCTGTAGAGGCCCTCTGCCTTGCTTCTGTTTTATTCTGAGTTTACTGTAAGTTCAGGAACAGAATCAAATTCTGTGGGTAAATATTCTAATAAGATATTGGGCATCATCATATAAAAATAGAAAATTTGATTCTACCCTTTCATAAGCTTTTTAATAATAATGTCCAGGATTAACTGTATCTAGAAAAGGTTTAGAAAAGAACAATAGAAAATATTAGTTCAGGAATATAGATATAGAAGAGTGAATCAAAAAGATGAAGTATTGGGGTGCCTGGGTGGCTCGGTCAGTTGAGTCCCCAGTTCTTGGTTTTGGCTCAGGTCATGATCCCGGGGCCATGAGATTGAGCCCCACAGTGGGCTCTTTGCTGAGTGTGGAGCCTGCTTGACTCTCTCTTTCCCTCTGCCCCTCTCCCACTCATGTTCTCTCTCTAAAAAAAAAAAAAGTTTAGATATCCTCCTATAAAAAGGGGAAGCTGGATATGAGGTCACCAGGTATTAAAAAATAAAAACCCAAAATCTAAAATGTGTTGCTTCTCAGCAATTCCTCAAGATACCAATTCCCCTACTATGTTACAACCTCTTACATCTGCATTTTGTTTTCAGTTGGATCCTATCCTAGAGCACTAAAAGGCTCTGGTGTCTCTCTTCTTTCATCTGAAATGATTTCCTTCAGCTTCTAAAAGAGAATTATAATACATCCCACCTCCATTCTCCACTATCCCTAACAATCCAATCAAGTTTGACTGCTAAGTCTACTGCCCAAATGAAACCTCTCCCACGAGTTACCTGTCCCCTCAGGGCTACTAGAACCTGGGGTCCTTTCATGCCACTTCACTTCACTTCTCAGTGGCAATGGAGGAATATCCCTTTCTTCCTGAAAAATGTTGTGCTTCTGTCACACCAAATGGCTTTCTTGCTAACCTGTTGGCAGCTCCTTTCAGTCACCTCAGGCACACTTTTCTTCGTTCGTTTGCTCATTCATTCGGCAGAATGGAGTCTGAAGATACAACAGTGAGTGATACCAGACGTAGCCCCTACTCTCACAGAGTTCATTACACACTCTCTAGGTTACCTTGCACGATTCTTTCCCAGTATCACTATGTTGCTGCAGGTACCTTGTCTCCACTTCTTAGATTATGAGGAGGTCTTCCTATCTCAATGCGTTCATCTGCATTCCTCCCTCCTCTTAGGTTTGCCCCAGCTAGCCCATCCCTAAAACAGCTGCCATGTCAGTTCCTCAGAAACTCGCCCTGAGACAGGATTCCTATCCCAATGGGTATGTCCTCTTCCTCCACTGCATCCAATTCTTTCCTTCCATAATAACTATAATCTGTAATTACGAAGCTGCTGTGTGTGTTTGTTTGTCGAGGGCTCCGGGAAGTTAAGAATCCTGTTTATTATGGCATCTTCCCAGATCTTAAAGGCCCAATAAAATAGCTGGCACAGTTTTGTCTTTGAAATAAACAGGACCAGGGTGCCTGGGTGGCTCAGTTGGTTAAGCATCTGACTTTGGCTCAGGTCATGATCTCGCGGTTTGTGAGTTCGAGCCCCACATTGGGCTCTGTGCTAACAGCTCAGAGCATGTAGACTGGAGCCTGCTTCAGATTCTGTGTCTCTCTCTCTCTCTCTGCCCCTCCCCTGTTCACACTCTGTCTCTCTCTTTCTCAAAAATAAACATTAAAATTAAAAAATAAAATAAAATAAATAGGACCTAGAACAAGCAATCAAACAGCTGCTATTTCACTGTTGGTACAAGAGATGGTTTAGGTGAGAAATCCAACAGGTACTAAGAGATTTAAGTATATAAATGAAAGCATCATCTTTAACTTTTGCTAAAGTTAATATCGGAAAAGATAACTAGGCTTTTTATTACTACATTCCTGGATCATGCACACCCACAAACAGACAAGAAAAATTCAAATCCAGGCAATTTGACTCAAGATCCAATAACTCAACAAAACTACCCATCTTTCACTGTATGGACATACAACATTTTCCCCAGCCAAGGTACTCAATTCAAGCATACTGATCCATTTGCAACCACACTGCTCCATTATGGGGAATCTTAGAACTTCAGAGCTAAGGCCTTGCAGATCTCAGAGAGATCACACCCAGAAAGGTCACAGAGAGAACAGTTGCAGATAAGACGCTAGAATTCAGTTCTCCTGGTCCTCAAAACAAAAGTCAAACACTGCACACTGGCCCTTCTCTTTGGAAATAAGGGAGACAGACAGAAAACCAAGTTTAAACTACAAACACTCATTATCTATAAAATATTAACCATGAATACTCTACAGTACTTCTCTTAAAAAAAAAGAGCAATCTTAAAAAAATTTAGCTACTTTTTAAAGGAAAGGCAAACTGTGAAATTGCAATATTTTTAAAGACCCTGGAGGTTTTTTAAGGTATATTTTCAACATAGAAAGTTTTTCCCCCTTCATTTATGTTTTATAAAGAAAGAAAGCTGTATTTTTCTATGGGAGCCCATATATATATGTATGTGTGTGCGTATATATATATATATATATATATACGCACACACATACATATATGTATGGAAGATTTTTAAAGAAGTGTATGAAAGTATAAACAACAGTTGTAAGTCTTTTTTTAAGTTTATTTATTTATTTTGAGAGAGAGTGAGTGAGAGAGTTGGGGGGGGAAGGGGAGGGGGGCGCGGAGAGAGAGAATCCTAAGCAGGCTCCACGCTGTCAGCACAGAGCCCAATACAGGGCTCGAACCCATGAACCATGACACCATGACCTGGGCCAAAACAAGGAGTCAGACACTTAACCAACTGAGCCACCAAAGGCACCCCAAAAGTCTTAAGAATCTTAAGTCTTAAGGGTTATGTAGATCCTCTTTTGCACTGCTGGTGGGAATGCAAACTGCCACAGCCACTCTGGAAAACATTATGGAAGCTCCTCAAGAAACTAAAAATACAACTACCCTACGACCCAGCAATTGCACTACTAGGCATTTATCTGTGGGATACAGGTGTGCTGTTTCAAAGGGACACACACACCCCCATGTTTACAGCAGCACTATCAACAATAGCCAAAGTATGGAAAGAGCCCAAATGTCCATCGATGGATGAATGAATAAAGAAGATGTATATATATGCACAATGAAGTATTACTCAGCAATCAAAAAGAATGAAATCTTGCCATTTGCAACTACATGGATAAACTAGAGGGTATTATGCTAAGCAAAATTAGTCAGAGAAAGAAAATATATTACTTCACTCATGTGAGCACTTTAAAACACAAAACAGATGAACGCAAGGGAAGGGAAGTAAAAATAATATAAAAACAGGGAGGGGACAAAATACAAGAGACTCTTAAATATAGAGAACAAACAGAGGGCTACTGGAGGGGTTGTGGGAGGGGGGATGGGCTAAATGGGTAAGGGGCATTTAGTAATCTGCTCCTGAAATCATTGTTGCACTATACGCTAACTTGGATGTAAATTTAAAAAAATAAAAAAATAAATTAAAAAAAATAAAGTATTACTAAAAAAAAAAGGAGTTATGCAGAAAAGTCTGTGGGGGTGGGGAGCAGAGGGAGAAGTGGGGGGGCCCACACTGGTGGATGGTGGGGCAGATTTCTGCTCCATCTATAATGTTCCAATTTCTCTTAAGGGGGAATTAATTAAATTCATCCATTGTTTGTATAACTATAATAAGAAAAATAAAACACCAAAATTGATGTTTTGAAACAAACAAAGTAGACTTTCTAAAAGGATTTAGGTTAAGCAAATCAGCCTATGTTCTCCATCATACCAGTTTTCTCCAAGACTTTTCCAGTACAGTGATGTAAAAATATCTGCTGCCAAAGATTTCTTTCCACCAATTTTTGACTCTGACTCAGGGAAACCCCAAAGAAGCCATCTCTCTGGGTTCTATTCACCTCAGGAGGATTGCTCACAGATTTTGCTAACAATAGAAATCATTCTTGGTTATGATACAGACCCAGCGGGATGTTCAAAATGCCACAGGCTACTCAGTGGCCCTGCTTGGCAAAGCCTGCTGGTAGGTACCATATGAGCCATATGGTAATTGCTAAAATGGGAAATAAAGCAGCAGGCTCTGAAGTCACCAGCTTCCCTTGCCATGGTAGAATTAGCATCAGTCTATGATGCAAAGCATTCCTGCCTCTGAAATGCCCCCTATCCATGGGGTATCACCAATCCATGGCCACACACCAAATGGCATCTCAATATATTCTGCCGATTTCCTTTTTGCTTCTTTGATTGGTGCCTGAAACAACCACATTTTGAAAGAAGAAAGTATAAAAAGACAAGAACCTATGTAGGCCATACTTGGCTCAGCACAAGTGATGGCCTACAGACATTGTGATAGGATAATTTTGAAGTGCAATGTAAATGTCTTCTAATTGCCAGAGTATGTGTACTACTTCCCTTCTGAGAGATAACATCAAGAGACTTTTTTTTTTTTTTACTTTCTAACATAAAAATTTTCAAATTCAAATTGTAATGTGGAGACAATGTAGTGAAACAGCTGTCTTAATAAGACAGGCCAATCAGAAAAGTAAAAATCACCTACCAGAATATCCTCAATAAGGACAAAAACAGCATCAATTTAAATTTGACAGGTGTTTTAGGTCAGGGTGTCTCAAGAGGGCACTGAAGAAAGAAGTTGTATCAACATAATATGTGGAAAATGCTGAAGTTCCCCATGAGCCGTAGTTTTACTTCCCAGAGTTCAGTTACCTGCAGTGAGCTGTGGTCTGAAGAAGATGAGCCTCCTGACGTATGATCTGAAGGTCAACAGCAGCCTAAGACTATATTAGCTACGTCACAATGCTTGCGACATTCACCTCGCTCTGTCTCATCACACAGGCATTTTATCATCTCACATCATCACCAGGAGAAGGGTGAGTACAGTACACTACGGTAATTGAGAGAGACCACATTCACATAACTTTTACTATAGTATATCACTATAATTGTTCTATTTTATTATTATTATTACTCTCTCACCGTGTCCAATTAATAAACTTCATCGTAAAGTATGTACGTATAGAAAAACACATAGTATATGTGTTTGGTACTATGCATGGTTTTGAGCCTCCACTGGAGGTCCTGGAGCGTACTCTCCATGGATAAGGTAGACTACTGCACTTCCAACTGAATAAAATCAAAATAATATCAGAATATATAGATGCTATAAAGGAAATGGATGTGGGATCTTTGCATAATCCCAATCCACACAAGGTACACTGTATATTTCTCTTCCCAGGGGTGAACGTTCTGTAACACATTGCTTTTTGTGAGAAACACATGTTTACCGTGCAAATGAATATGCACATACACGTGTGAGTACAACATACTATTAACCTGTTTGTTTGTTTTTTTAGAGTGACTGAGTAGATAAAGATTTTAAAAGAACAATGATCCATAGGGAGGGCATCCCTGATGCTGTTTAAGCCAAGCAATTTCCAAAGACAGGTGCCAAGATCAGCTACATTACACAAAGTTCCTGCCATCCAGATCATCATCGGTATTACATCCCCGGTATTATCAATCACGTATCACTCTTTCATTAATTTACCAAAGAGATTATGTTAGAATGGCACTTCATCTGAACAGGACATTTAACATTTATCTCTCTATTAAAAAAAAAAAAAAAAAGGAGGGGTGCCTGGGTGGCTCAGTGGGTTAAGCGTCCGACTTCGGATCAGGTCATGATCTCAGGACCCGTGGCTTTGAGCCCCGCGTCAGGCTCTGTGTTGACAGCTGGGAGCCTGGAGCCTGCTTCGGATTCTGTGTCTCCCTCTCTCTCTGCCCCTCCCCCCTCTCATTCTCTCTCTCTCTCTCTCTCTCTCTCTCATTTAAATAATGTTTTAAATAATGTTTTAAATAAACATTAAATGTTTATTCTCTAATGTTTTAAATAAACATTAAAAAAAAGTAAGAATTAAGGAGTCCCTGGAAGATATTAGGGGACGGATGATACACTCCGTATACATATCTGTGGAAGTTAAAGAAAATGCATCAATATTCCTTTATCACAAATCTTAATATTAGTTCTATACAGAACTAATTTTGAATCCTTGGATTTAGCGACTGTGCCAGCATTGTGGATGCCACTTGCACATCATTAGACTGGAACCTTAAGATTCATCTATTCACCATTCACTTATAAAATACTTATTGAGCGCCTACTATATGCTAGAGGTGGTGCTAAAGGCTAAGCATATGATAACATATGAGACGGATGTTCTTGCTAGCCTTGTAAGCCTGTCAATTAAACACACACACACACACACACACACACACACACACACACACACATAAATATAAAAGTCCAAACTGTGACAAGTCCTATGAGAAGTTCTATGAAAAATGGGAACACAGGACAGGGCCAGCAATCAGGATCTCACCATGAATGAGAAGGAATCAGCTGAAGAAGAGGAGGGTCAGGGTCAGGTCTCAAGACCTATGGCCTTTGAGCCCATAGAGTATGAGGTTTTGAGACCCAGAAGGGGAGCAGTGTGGCTACGGTATAAAGAGCAAAGGAGAATGAGGTCTGAGGTAAGCCTGGAAAGGTAGGCTATGACAGATGGCCATGATGAGATGTCAAAATTTAAATTTACCAGGAAGTCACAGAAAAGATATAAGCAGAATGACCTAAGTCTTTAAAAAAAAAAAAGTTTATTTATTTATTTTGAGAGAGGGGGTGGGGGTGGGGGTCAGAGAGAGCAGGGAAGGGGAAGAGAGAGAATCCCAAGCAGGCTCCACACCGCTGTCAGTGCAGAACCATATTGGGGGTGTGAACTCATGACGAGAGCCGAAATCAAGAGTTTGATGTTTCACTGACTGAGCCACCCAGGTGTCCCTGATTTAAGTCTTAAAGGCTCTTTAGAGAGTGCCTATAGGCAATACCTCCTCAGTGTCATCCTCATTTTTCTCTGCTGCCATAATCCAACCTCCTATAAGATAACATTCATGCATCCCTTCCAAATGTGTGGGAAGAATGGCCAGGAACAAGAGTCCCCGAGGAAGGGATTTCCATATACCAAGTTTCACCAGAGGTACTCCAGCCTTCCTGGCACTCCTCCACCCCATCCTCATGACTGCTCATTTTGTTAACTAAGTATAGAAGCCACAGCCAGGAACCCTGACAGGAAAGATACTAATGGAGTTTGAAAAAATTGGGATCTTTTATGGATTTGATCCCCTGGAGCCCTCACAAGCCGGCTGCTCAGAAACCTGCCAGAAACAGGAAGTTATGCCTCCTGGAAAAGCAAAAGACAGCAGTTGCATGAGGGAAGGAGACTTGTACCCTAAACACTAGCCCCTGCATGGGGAGCAGGGAGAACAAGTCAACACAAGGGGAGTCCAGCAATATCAAGAGTTCTGGGTCGTGCTGGTAGCATACAAAGCAGGTAGGTGCCTGAATCTGGGGCAGGGCTGAAATTCAGCACAGCTGTGAGGGGGAAAATTTTTGAAACTCCATTAGCATCTTTCCTCTCAGGGTTCCTTAACCACACTAATAAAGCGTGACCTAATTGGTGCGGTGAATAAAACTGAATAATTTAACTGTGGGTCTTAGGGACTTCAAACAGATTTCTCTTACACCAAAGCTTCCAAAAACAATGGTTGTTCATTTTCCTAGAAGACCTCCAGTAAGGGCAGGGTTTTTTTTCTTTTAATTTCTTTTCTTTAATGTTTATGTTATAGAGAGAGCGAGAGAGCGAGTGTGCACAAGCGGGGGAGGGGCAAAGTGAGAAGGAGACACAGAATCCAAAGTAGGCTCCAGGCTTTGAGCTGTAAGCGCAGAGCCCGACACAAGGCTCGAACCTATGAACTGTGAGATCATGACCTGAGCCAAAGTCAGAGACTCAGCCAACTGAGCCACCCAGGCTCCCCTATCCTTTACTTTCCTAAGATAAATCAGTGGAAATGACACATCCACAGGGGTTCTTCTAGGTTTTTGTTTGTGTGCTTGTCTTTTTATTGGACACTAAACTGGGACCAAAATGTAATATTCTTTCTTCTCTGTTGTCAAAATCGAAGGAATTTGATTCTTTTCTATAGGATAAGAGTAAATCTGAAAAGTCTAACTGCCTCTTAAACACCAAGAACTTCCCAAATAAATGCATTAAGTGAGTAGAAAGTTGCCCTAGACCTGACTTCTCTCAATATTGAATTAACCTAACATAGGCAGTGAGGAGAGGGCCAGGGCTATGGAGAGAAATTCCACCAAGAACTTAGAAATAAGAGAGATAAGGTTTCCTTCTGAAAATTGAATTATAAAATTAGTACATAATGGGTTAGAGAGAGATAAGGTAAGTCATTTTGAAGAGACAGAAATGGCTCCCAGACATGGAAACCTGGCTATCATCAATAATAATGAACCAGTCAGAAGAGCTGGCAATGGAAATTTAGAAAGATGTAGAAAGGGAACATTCTCAGAGGCATGGTCCCAGGGAGGGAATGCTTTGGCCCAAAGATATATTCTCTCTGGTCCCAGGGATAAATAAAGCCTTATATGCACGAATTAAGTTACTTTAGATTGATGCCATTTAATCTAAACTGATTTCATTCAACCTGTATAGGCTTTTAATTATATTCTGGTTTCCCAAGTAGCCTGCCTTTAGGAAGAAAATCAGCTAGCCAAAAGCTGATGGCCCCTCTGGTAGTGTTATTTCTCATTATATATTAATACATTGGCATTCTGCTTTTATTCATTAGTTTATGGGAGCTTGTGTGGGGGATCCTAAGAGACAGATTCACATTCAGTATGCCAATAAATCAGGTTTCTGAAACCATAAGGCTGAACACCAGACCATATCTCATAATATCGTACTGTACTCTTAAACACATGACATTAGTGTTTCCAAGTAAGTAAAAAGAGGCACCCCACATATTTCACTGATGAGATAACTAAAGGCCCATGGCACAATACCAGGCAGGGCCAAGAGTGCAATTTGGGTCTCCTGATTCCTTGTCCACGCTGCATCAGAGATATATATGACACGCTAATTGTCTATTAAATCTGTCTAAATTCTAGGGTTTGGGATACATAGGAATCCTCTAGGTATTCCAATTTGGGGACCACACTAAGTAGAATTCATTTACCTAATAAGGTGATTTTCAAATTCCCCCTCACTATCACCCAGTGCATCCTATCCCCTTTATCAGCCATGTTATAAGGTTGTTTATGATAGTTAAAAATAAATAAATAAATAAATAGATAGATAGATAGATAGTGGCATCATACCATGTCTGACATCCAATATGTGGGCACAGATGGCATTTCATGGGACATGATCCTTTTCTACAAATGATAGGAAGTTCAAAATAATCCCTCAAAGATAGCAGGCTCTGTTGCACAATGATAAGCAATGCCAGAGAGTAATTTTACATCTTAGCGGTTTCAACTGAGGAGCGGTTTTGACTGTCAAGACCTATCCATTTCTCATATTCCCATTATGAACTGTATTCTAACATACATTAACAAGCTTCTATGTAACGTATTGAATGCTATCATTTAGCATTTAAGTAGCTTTCTGAGAACCCCAAGTGTTGTGCCAATCATGAGTACTTTGCTTGTAACTCCATCTCTTGGGAAGGAGGCATAAATCATTCTCCCACTTCAACAGTTGAGAAACGAACACTAAGTCAGAGTAAGTTAATGACAATACACTTTAGTAAGCCTGGCTAGGATAAAACAGGTATTTATCCAGTTTGGGACATTTTACCATAAGGATCTTTTAACCTTTCATGCACTGGCTCTTCTGGAAACTCTTTTTGGTTAAAGAAGCCTTATTGACACACTAGTACAAACACCCCCTTGTAGAGGGCAGTATACTGAACAGGGAGTCAGTAATCCCCATACACCAGAAGCCCAACATGTCAAGCTGGAGAAATATCCTGATAAAAGCACTTAAAGTCTTGATGATCTATTATGGAGTAAATATGACTCAATGCTGACACAAAATTCAGCAGCACATTCAGGTTATTCATTTCCTGTTAGTCCACACTTCTGATTGAACAGACACAAGGAAAAGTGAACTGCCCTGATAGTCACCTGTCATTTGCCTGAAATTCACAAGAATTTCCTCCCACTCCAATTCAATACTCTAGGGGAAAACTGAAGTTCCATTAACACTGAAACATGACAAAAATTCAACAGCCACCAGTAGCATAAAATTGATAGCTCTCCTTCTCAAATTTCAATCCTCCCCCTCTCTCCCAAGTAATGTCTAAATACTACTGCATTTAACTATGAAGAATGGCAAAAAAAAACTGTCAATAGATAGAGAAACCCTGGGGGTAGGGTGCTTCTCAGCCATTATTCCCTATACCCCCACGCTGAGAAAACAGAGCCTTGGCAAGCAGCATACTTTCCCCGGCTGCATCAACTGAAAAATTTCAGTAGCCCAGAATGGCTTGCCATCCATCTTCTGGTGTTCTTAACCAGCCCTTTTTTCTCTCACATGATCCCCAAAGCATATGGTTGTAAACAGTCCTACAGATGGAGGCAGAAAACTCCAACAGAAGCCAAGGGGAAAATCTGGCCCACAGATGTATGATTACACCATAGTGGGCCTGTGCTGCTCATAAACCATGTGAGTTAAAGTATTTACAAGATGAATACAAGAAACACAAAACACGCGTGAATGTATAGGACAAGGATTTACTACACTACTGCGTTTTGTCAGCTAATTAGAAATTCACTATCTAGATTCACAGGTAACGTAAACAGAAGATAGGGCTATATAATCGACAGCCCATTTATGAGGAAGCTAGGCCCATCACTATATATTTCCAGTTTGACAAATTTTATCTTACTAAGCAAATTATTATCACCATCCAACCTCACCCAACACAATTTACAAGTTATACAAAATAAAAGCATTTAGTAATGAATGTTTAAATTCAGACAATGACAACCCTAGTACTTCTTATGACATTATGGTTTAATGTACCCATATGCAGCATTTACATATTTAACATTTTCACTGTTTGATAAAGCAGATCATAATCATACAGCAGCTCTGTCCCCAAATTCATGCTTTAAAACCTAAGAGGAGGGGTGCCTGAGTAGCTCAGTTGGTTGAGCATCCAACTCTTGATTTCGGCTCAAGTCATGATCTGAAGGTCATGTGATTGAGCCCTGCATCAGGCTCCATGCAGAGATTCTCTTTCCTCCTTCCCCTCTCCCCTGCTCAAGCTATCTCTCTAGATAGATAGATAGATAGATAGATAGATAGATAGATAGATAGATAAAACCTATGATCCTTGTATATAGGAAAAGAATGTTTGCGGAAGGATGTTACCCACTAAGGCGCTGCTAAGTAAAAACAGGTTTTATAACGTAGGTGTATTCTGCACACAGTAGAGAAGTGTGAGCCTATGAGTATGGGAATTTAATGATGAACGGAAAAAGAATACCATTGTTCTAAAGCCCTTCCTTTCTACTGTGATTTCTAAAGCAGTTGGGGCTTCCTGGACTATCAAGTGAAGGAAGCAGATTTTATCATATGGCAGCAGAGGGCTATTAGGAGGGTAAATTGTCATTAGTCTCCATACATTCTCTTTTAAGTTATTTCAACAGTTGAAAACTGGATACAGCTGCATGTAAAAAATATAAATAAATAACACGGCTCTTAGCACATAGGGGTTTACGCGATAGAAAGCCCAATTTTAAGCCCTCCAGGGAATATACCACAACCAAAAGAAGTCTAGAAAGAATACTCCAGATATCACCCATCTTTGCGTGTGGCTTTCATCCTCATGGTTTAGAACGGCAACTGTGTCTCCCTATGCCAGGCAATGGGAAGGGAGGAAAGGAAGGAAAAGGAGAAATTGTATGTGCCACCGTCTACTCCCTTTTAAAAGGTTTCCCAGAAGCGCTACCAATGCCTTACATTTAGATGTCACTACCTGACTGCATCACAATTTAGCAAAAGAGGCTGAAAATTATATGTATGTCGTGGACACGTGAGCACCTCAAACCAAAGCAAGATTGTGACATGAAGGGAGGAAGAGGGAATCTGCAGGGGGCAGGCAACCAGCGGTATCCGCTGCTGATAGGAATGCACGGCTTTGATGTCCAGTTGTCTCCATACAAACCCAACAGGACATAGTTTTAAAAGTTCTGGAAAAGATTTCTCTGGCAGTGACTGCTGTCCTCTGAATCTCTAAGCTCCTGGGACACTCCAGAATGACTCTGCAACTCTGTTCACTATTGCACCTTTCTCTTTCCCCCAGCACACACCTGCCCCCGCCCCAATCTGAAATAAAGATTATAAAAGAGCCAGGCACTTTCAGGTATGAAGGTAAAAAGCTAGAAATAAAGAGGAAGGAAGGAAAAGAAACTAAGTCTTTGCTCTGCCCAGGCTCTGTGCTAGGCACGTCCCATGTTTTATCTCACGGAAACATGACTGTGATTCATGTGGTAATGTCCCCATTTGCCAAGAAGAAAACAGAAGCTCACACTCCCCACTCAGGAACTTGACCGAAGTCGGACATCTTAAATATTCTGAATCTGTGTTCTCTGACAAAGTTCAAGTTATATCATAATAATAGACTTGAGCGTGTAGGTATTAATGGAAAAAAAGATGTTTTTAATTAAAATATATAAAACAAAGCAAAACACAATCATAAAAATCACCAAAATATTGAATTTCATTCTTCAGGCTTTACAGACAGACTATGTCCACATTGTGTCAGTCCCACATTTTACTCTTGCTGCCTCCATAGCTGATATGAACTAGGCATGTTGGTCCTGAGGGAATTCATACTTTTCTGTAAGATGAACAAACTAAATTGCTGAGGTATGCCATCTGTCTGCACGCAGGCATACAATTGCCATTTTTGCTAACTGCAAGATTTTTCGAATTGAAAACCACTACCCATAAATTTGGAATGATAATCAATAAAAAGGTTGTTTTGTAATTGAAGTAAATATTCTCTAGACATAATGTCATCAAAAACAGAAATAAATCTTAATGCCCATTTTAGCTTTGACAAATGTGTGTGTGTGTGTGTGTGTGTGTGTGTGTGTATGTGTATATATATATATATATATACACATACACACACATAACATAAAAATGCCTCAGAGAGTGTAAATCTCTATGACTAAATGTGGAGTATTATCTCATAGAAGTGCAGTTGTGACAGGCTTCAGAAAGACGGTATCTTTAGGTATCTAATTTCTGCAGAGCTTCTGGATACACTCTCAAAAATAAAAACTGACTTATAAGTCAAATCATTCAATGATCAGAAGGAAAAGAAGTAGCTGCTTAGCTAGACTGCTTTGCCTGGTGTGACCACTGACAGTTGCAATGAATGGGCTGGCAGACATCTCCAAAGCCACTGTAGTTGCCTTCTTCTTCTGAGGCCAGAAAGCTAAACTACTCCCCTTTCTCGCCCCCTTTCCTGTCATGGGACCCACTATGTTCAATGAGATGGAACAGATAGGAAACTTTTTTAAAGGATAGACAGCTGGCAAGCTTTTCTGAGCCCTCATTAGCCTCTTGCTCTCCTCGCTTCTTTCTGCCTGAAAACTGATGTGATGCTGGACATGCAGCAGTCATTTTATCACCATCAGGAAAAAAAAAAATCACATGACATGGGTGGAGAAACAGAAAAACAGAAAATGTCTAAGTGCATCATGATACTATGAATATGTTGCTTTAGACTTGGATTGCCTGCCTCAGAATTGTTACATAAGAAAAATCACCACAATAAACTTAAGCCACTCTTAATCAGGTTTTCTATAATCTGCATTTTTAACAGAGTCCTAATTTACACAAACCAGGTCAGCTTACAGCACGTATGTGTTCAGTGAACATGAAGCCATATCTCTGGGAGAAACTTTCAAACATTATTTAGAAATATCTAAACAAAATATATATTCTAATGTTTCCATTTTTATTTGCAGGGATTTCTTATAAAATAAGATCATATTTGTCCTTTCTTTATAAAAGGGAATAAAAAATAGAATTGTAAATAAACCTAAAAGGTAATTTTTATCAAAATTCTAAATGGAAACAGAGACACACAGGGGATGACTCATAGGTAATTCATATGAAAATACTGTATGGTCTCATAGTATATGTTTGCCTGTTTCTTCATCTGTTTTTAAAGTGTCATTACTGGGAAATCAGTATTTTTAAGTTTTCAAGGCAAGCAAAGTTTTATTCTTTTTACATGATATGACTCTGTCAGGATGTAATATGAGCTTATGTGTGACTTAACAAAAATGGAAGTGTATTTTTATTAATATATATATATATATATATATATATATATATATATACAGGTATATATATATATACATATATATGTATACATAGATTCATAAAACACAAATATACACACTTTCAGAAGAGAGGTAGTAAATTTAAAAAGTAGATATTAGCTTCAGGTAGATGTGCAAATAATTCATGAGCAATTTTGATGTCATACAGCTTCTGAGATTTATTAAAAGAGAAAAGACAACAGAAGGTTTCAACCTGTTTAAAACTTACTCCATAGCGATCTGTTGTAAAAGAAAAATGGAAAATTCCATGCCACTTTTTCCATTTAAATAATTGACACTTAATACAACTGCCAAATGCATGTAACCTTTATCCTCCAGTGATGGGGAGACTAATAATTTTTAGGATGAACAATCTCAAAGTAAAATTCGAGAACCACATTTGGAATTTCAGCTTCACCTACTCAAACCCTCTCCATCTGGTAAGCGAGGTGCAAAGGAGCCCATTTGAGAAATCCATTTGTGACTGGACACCTGCCCAAACAGGAAGCAGAGGCTGTATTCAGATACACTGAAAGCAACGAATCCCCTGTTAGAGTTCTTATCCAGGACTTGGGATGTTTTTATTACACTTGCTTGGGAGCACTTAATAACCAAATGGATTAGAAATTGTTCCTTTATTAAGGAGCCCATCAGTATTTCTTTAGACATTCAAGTTTTCGATTCAAACACTTATGAGAAGCCTCATTAAGTTTCTATTATCCTGCAACTCATCTCTAGTAGTCAGAAAAGTATTTGGAAAGGCAGAAGAGAAAGAGCAGGAGAAGAGAAAAGAGAGAGGATTAAATTAACCAGGTGGAATTCTTTTTAGCTTTATTCTTGACACTACAGAAACACAGCTTGATTCTCCAGATGACATTGCAAATGTGTAGAGAAAAAAAAAATAATACCAAACTGAGAGAATTTCTAAGAACCTGGAGACATGCTATATTGAAAGCTGCCAATATCAAGCACACGTGCTCCTGCCCTCTACCATCAACAATGTCTTCCAGTTCTATTAGTCAGTGGGGTTAAACCCTTGAAAATGCAGAACATTTCTTTGCCTAAGATTTGTGATGATCGGCCCTGAGGGATTTCACGTGAAGGTGCAGGTAATTCCAGAGTGTGTGACTCTCTGGCATTCTCATCTGATATGCCTAAGAAGCAGCATGGAAAGGCCACAGCCACTGTCATCCCCTTCAGAGTCCTGGCTTCAGAGCGGTTCCCTGTGGTTAATGGGGACTGTACGGCTGTGCAGCAAGGAACTGGCTCAGTGCCCTCTTCTGAATTCCTGCATGAGTGCCTCCCTACTGACCACATCATCATTTTCTTCCAGAGACTGCCCTTCTTGGACCAAATATTCATTGCCCATGTGAACCCTATGAGGAGTGACTCACTGCTCTCTTTGTTAATTTGAAGTACTTCGCAAAGACTGGAGCAAAAGAGTTTCTTTTCAACATGTCAGCCAGGACATGACAGACTTCTTCAAAACAGGAAGTCTCAAAGGAGTAGCTGAAAAAGACTGCACATGTCCACATGATTTCTCTACTAACTCAACAGCTTTGTATATAAGAAACGTCTGGTAGGAACTCAAAGAAATTCTCTCCATCCCTTTTGGTTTGTCTCCACTAGAATATGATATGTTGCAAGACCCCGAATGCATGTCTACTGGTTCTGATTCTGGTGTGTTGCCGGTGACATTTTTCCAGTGTGAGATAATGCACCATGATTGGCTGCTTACTTCCAGCAGAATCAGCACCACGGCCAGGGCAGAGGGAAGAAGAGAGTGTGTTGGTGGGGGGGCGGGGAGAGGGGGGTCCTGAACCTCTGCCAAGTATCACTGCTTCCAACAGGTGGATTATTTTACAGTTTCTTTTCCCAAAGAAGCATGAATCTTACTAGAATGATAATAAATATCTTTAGCTCATGAGGTTATCTGAATCTCTCTGCCCTCTTAGGAGTACAGCAATCAGATTCCAGATTTTCCCTGCAATGACTCCATGTCTATTGTTATTTCTATTAGAGCACACATACTGTATCAACAAACTCATTTTCCATCCCCTTAAAATGAGACCATGTAAGATTGCATCACTTCATGGAAACTGTAAAAGAATAGAATTGTATAATTTCTTTAAAAAACTTTATACTCTTATAAGTTACATCATTTTAAAGTAAATATTTTTCTTTAATTTACATTTTCTCTCCTTTTCCCTCATTTCATCAAACACAAAATACTTTAGTACCTAGAGTCTGACCTATTATTTTTATGACATTTTAAAAAATTCTCAATTCTGATATTTTCTAACTTATACTTAAACTTTCTTAGACTATTGGAATTTGGTGTCTTCAAGATTGAACATGTACCAATTAACTCTTTTCAACCTAGTGGGCCCCTAGTATTTTATTTTTGTGCCTCAACATAACACAGGATTGGGAACCAGGAAAATACTTTTTAAATGAAAGAATAACCTAACCATTTCACTAGTTAATATGTGAAGGTTTGTGAATGGCCAGAGTCTCCTTTGCCTCTTGAAGCAGATTTTTTGAAGATGAAACTATTTGTTTAAGACAATTCAGCCTTAACTCTACAATACACTTACAGATCACTGGTGCTAGGAGAAAATCTATTATTCACTTTATTGTGTTGAACAAGAAATTGCCACTATAGAAATGTTTCAACCAACAAAAACAACAACATCATATGTTTCAAGTAATAAAAAGAAAATTGCCTCCAGAGGGATTAACAGACTTGCCAAAGGTTAGTAACAGAGCTGGAATCTAACACAAGATCTGTGGATTCCATACCAGGTGGCCCTGCATTTTAAGCACACAGAGCCTCTTACTTATTGGTTGGCTTTTTATTACAGTTTCTGGTGTCTACCATTTAAAACATTTCGGTCACAGACACAAGAAAGAATTAAAGGGATTTTGTGCCTAAAGAGTAACAAAGACCATAAGAAGAATATTCAATTCTTAACTGGCTACCACGGTATGGGATTGAAACGGGTTAACTATGACAATTTTAATATATGCTTTTGAAAATAGTATTTATTATATTTCTTTACCAATTTGGAAATTGATACTATGAAACAACTGTCAAATGTAAAAGATAAATAGTACCAGGATTAGGAAGAAAAATAATAAACAGTGAAAACAACAGAAAACTGATAGAGATATTTTGATGCATACTCTTATTTAATTTTTTCTGTGCTTCTCTGATTATTTTTCTTGGAACAGATTCTTTGGAGTGAAATTACTGGGACAAAGGGTTTGCATGGTTCCTGACATATCCTGACAAACTGCCCTCTAGAACTATTATTCCAATTTATATCTTCATTAGCTTTGTTTTGAAAATGTCTGACTACCTCCCGCTATCTACAGCAATTTTTCATATGTATACTAGCCTTTTCTTTTTCTTTTATTTTATGAACTACTAGATCAGATTCTCTGACATATTTTTATTTGGAGATTTCCACTCATTTCTATGAATGAGACCCGAACCAACATAAAAAACACCATCTGAATATAAAAGTCCTTTCAGTCACAGAGAAGATATTGTTTACTAATGACGTCCCCTTAAAAGAGTAAGTGCAAAAAAACAGGGAGTAGCAAATAACTAGTTTTTCATCATACAGTCATGAACTAGACTTACTTTTAGAAGTTAATCTTTGCTTATCAAGATCCAGTTTGGTGTGTGTGAGCACACGTGGGTGTGGATTTAATATCTCCAAGCCATCCGTTTTTTCTAGACAAAAGAAATATCTGGCATCTAGTTAAACTTATGATGGATATAATATCCCTCTTCAATTCTGTCACAATATATGTTTAAACCCATCTCCACTGAGAAGCAGTAGAATTCAAAAGCAAAATGCATTTAATTTCATTCATGCCATTAAACGAAGTGTGTCACCCACAAATAATAAAACCAATTCTGAAGGTTTCTTTATTAATTTATCCTACACATTTTTACTGTCCTAAGGTCTTTCACATTCACCCTATCGACTCATGCAGAACCTTTCATATTATTTCAAATTAACAAGTTTAAGACTTCTGTCATTTGAAGTTAAACGCCTCTTCCCTGGATTACTTGAGGAAAGGAATTTACCTTTTCGTTTTGCATTTCCATTGACTTTCATATTATAGTTACTCACTTTATTTATTTTAAAAGATAGCCTTTTTATTTTAAAGTTTATTTATTTATTTTGAGAGAGAGAGACCAAGAAAGAGTGGGTGAGTGGAGAGGGGCATAGAGAGAGGAAGAAAGAGAATCCCAATCCCAAAGTGGGTGAGTGGAGAGGGGCATAGAGAGAGGAAGAAAGAGAAAGAGATAGTGCACTATCAGTGCAGAGCTTCATGCAGGGCTTAAACTCATGAACTGTGAAATCATGACCTGAGCCGAAATCAAGAGTCGGACACTTAACAGAATGAGCCACCCAGATGCCCCACTCACTTTATTTTTAAGACTTCTTGGTTATTATGTAGTACTAAGATCATAAGATCAAAATAGTAAGATCAAATATAAATACAAAAGAGTGGTATCCAAACATTAATTTCTAATCAACCTATAAGGTAAACAACAAAAAGGACAGAAAATGTATAGAATCTAGCCTAACTTAAATAATGTAGACTCTCTTGTCATGGATTTATTTTATCTGGCATAGCACATTGTAAGACCACTTCTGAAAGACCATTTATTTTAATAAAAAAAAATAGGAATAAGTCATGGCCTTTACTTTATTTCTATATTTGTATTTTCTTTAATGAGATTGACAGAAAATACAAACTTCTTCAGAGGCAATCAGTTCTCCATGTGGTATTTCTATTATCTAATTACAAACAGGCAAGACATCAAGAATTAATGCTTTTCTTTGGTGAATGACATGTTTTTTAAGATTCATGATTGAAATTTTAACATTTTAGCCAAAAAGTTTTAATTTTACAATATGTCTACATCATCAAATATAGAATTTGTTTACTGTTCCCATTGAAAAGCAAATGGTATTAAGGACTTCAGCTTCCAAAAACATGGAGTAGATGTACTTTATTACTCCCATGAAGTACAACTAAAATCCTGGACATTACAGGGGCACCTGGGTGGCTCAGTCAGTTAAGCGTCTGACTTTGGCTCTGTTCATGGTCTCATGGTTTGTGGGTTCAAGCCCCGCATTGGGCTCTGTGCTGACAGGTGGGAACTTCGAACCTATTTAGGATTCTACGTCTCCCTCTCTCTCTCTCTGCCCCTCCCCGACTCACACTCTGTCTTTCTCTCAGAAATAAACATTAATTTTTTTTAATAAAAAAATAAAATAAAATCCCTGGATATTATATACAAAATGAACATAATAGGACTCTAAAAGAAAGAGAGAAGGAAGAATAGCTAGGGACCTCAAAACCCAAGGGGGAATAAAGGTGGTAAGTCCCCTGAATTTTCCTTTTGTATTACATATCCTTGACTTCTTGGTGAAGGAACCAGCAAGCTGGAACTATAAAGGGAAACAAACTAAGAAGGCCCAACAAAAAGTTTTCTCCTCTAGCCAAATCACTAGGAAAAGAACAGCCTGACAGGACAAGAGAATTTGGACAATAGCTGCTCTACTCTAACCAACAACCACAGAAAAACTGTGGACCCACTCCCACCTGCAGAAGCAGAGGCCAAGTGGTGAGCCTAGACTTCTACCCTGGAGAGGATATAAAGAGGCATGCTGGAAAAGTTTAGGTTTGGAGAGGACCTGAACTTTCATTCCCAAAGGATAGTAAAATCTACCTCCCCTTCCTACACCCTTCTTTCATGCCCTTGGGTATCAACAGAGCTGAGTATGGAAATTGGACTTGTACCCACTCTGGCAGTAATGATGTATTGCATTCTCTTCACAAACACTCATAACATAATATCCAAAATGTCCAGGTTTCAGTTGGGAATCACTCATCATTCCAATAACCAGAAATTTCCAAAGAGGATGAAAAAAAGAAAGATAATCAATAGATATGAACACCTTGATGACAAAAACTATCAGATAAAGATTTTAAAGAAAATCACAAAATAATAGCTTAAATAAATAATTGTGAATATGCTAAAACAAACAAAAACATTGAAAAAATGTAGAAATATATTCAGTAAAGAAATCAGAGACATAAAGAAGAGCCACATGTAGGTTTTAGTAGTGAAAAATACAATAATCAAAATTTAAAACTCATGGAATGGGCTCCATGACAGAATGGAGGGGACAGAAGAAAGAATCAGTGAATTTATTTGAATATTATGGACTAGACAGAATAGATATAATCCAATCTGAAAAACAGAGGAAAATAGACTGAAAACAGCAACAACAACAACAATAAGACCTGCAGGGATCCATAAGACCTTACCCAAAGATCTAACATTCATTACACTTGAAGTCACAGAAGGAGAGGAAAAGGATAGGGTTACAAAAAACATACCCAAAGAAATAACAGCTGAACATTTCCCTTATTTTTCAAGACATATACCTTTGGGTTCAGGAAAATGAGCAAATTCAAAACAACATAAATCCAGTAAGAAATACGAACCAAGATACATCACAGGCAACTCTCTGAAAACAAAGAAAAATAATGAAATTAGTAAGAGAGAAATAACATCTTGTCTATAGCAAAAAAGTAATTTGAATTACAACAAATTTCATATCAGAAACCATGGATATAAAAAACAAGTAGAATAACACCTTTTAAGGGCTGAAAGGAAAGAACTGTTTACCCAGAATCCTTTAACCAGTGGAAGTACCCTTACAGAATGAAAGGTGAATCAAGACATTCTCAGATGAAGGAAAGTGAAGAGAATTAGTCATGAGCAGACCTCTTCTGAAAGGACTAAAGGATGTTCTATAAACAAAAAGGAAGTAATTTAAAAAGATAATTAAAACATCTGGAAGGAAAAAACACAGTAAAACAAAAACATGGGTAAATACAACAGATACTGCTTTGGTCTTAAGTTTTCTTTTCTTTTTTTAATTTTTTTTAATGTTTATTTATTTTTGACAGAGAGAGACAGAGCATGAGTGGGGGAGGGGCAGAGAGAGAGGGAGACACAGAATCCGAAGCAGGCTCCAGGCTCTGAGCTGTCAGCACAGAGCCCAACGCCGGGCTTGAACTCACAGACCGCGAGACCATGACCCGAGCTGAGGTGGGATGCTCAAGTGACTGAGCCACCCAGGTGCCTCATGTTTGGTGGCAAAATAATAAAGTATAAGAGTGATAAAATTCTAAATATATGTAGAGAATATATTTAAGCCAAGTACTATATATGAGGAAGAGTGAAGACATAAAGGGAGGTAAGGTGTCTACACTGCACTCAAATTTGTAAAATGATAACATCAGTAGACTGTGATAAACTATGCATATATAATTTAATACCTAGAACCACCACTAAAAAAGCTATGCAAAGAGATAAACATAAAATACTATAGATAAATCAAAATTAAATTCTAAATACATTCAAGTAACATGCAAGAAGTTAGGAAAAAAGAGAGAAATGAAAATGAAAGAAAACAAACAGAAAACAAAACTAAAATGACAGACTTAAGCCTTAACATGCCAATAATCATGTTAAATGTAAATGGTCTAAAAACATCAATTAAAAGAAAGAGATTAGTAATGTGAATGACCCAATTATATACTGTCTACCAGAAACTCACTTTTAACATGATACAGACACATGAAAAACATGGAAAAACATGAAGCATGCAGGCATTAATTTTAAAAAATACAAGAGTAGTTATGTTAATATCAGATCAAATAGAACTCAAAGCAAAATGTATATATTAAAGAAAGAGAAATACTATACAATAATAAAAGGATCAATTCATCAAAAAGACATAGCAACCCTGAGTATGCACCCAAAACAGAGCTATAAACAAGTTAAGCAAAACCTAGTAGACAAAACCACAGCTGCAGATGGAGTCTTTAAAACCTTTCTTTTGAAATTGAGAGTACAAACAGAAAGAAAATCAGAAAGATATAATAGAACTCAACAATACCATCAACCAATAAGATTTAACCAGCATTCATGGAACACTCTACAAAATGGCAGAATGCACATTTATTTTCAATTATATGTGGAATATATGCCATACTATATCATATTTTGGGCCATAAAAAAGGTTCAACTAATTAGCATAATTGAAATCATACAGAGTGTATTCTCTGACCTCAATGGAAATCAAACTAGAAATCAGTCACAAAAAGAGAACATGAAAATCTCCAAATACTTAGCAACTAAACAGCACACTTCTAAATAACCCATGGGTCAAGAAGAGGTTTCAAGAGAAATTAAAAAGTAAACTGAACTGAATGAAAATAAAAATATAAAATGTTAATATATGTGGGACACAGCTATTGCAGAGCTAAAAGGGAAGTATATATTATTACAGACTTACATTAGGGAAGATGAAAAGCCTAACAATAAATCCAAATTCCTACCTCAAGAAACTAAAAAAAAAGAGAAACAAACAAAACAAACAAACAAACAAGGTAAAAGAAGTTAATAATAAACACAAGAGCAGAAAACAATGAAATTAAAAACAGAAAAAAAAACAATGAAATAATGAACTGATCTTTCAAAAGAACAACAAAACTGACAAACCTCTAAAGAGTAACCAAGAAAACAAGACAGAGAGTACAAATTACCTGTATCAGGAATGGAATGGGGATATCAACATAGCTCCTGCTGATACCAAAACAATAAAATAAAAAATACCATAAATAGCTCTATAGACATAACAGCTGAGAGATGACATGAAATTGATCACATCTTTGAAAAACATGAACTACCTAACCTTGTTCAATATAAAACAGATAACTTGACTAATCCTATAACCATTAAAGAAACTGAAATAATAATGTTAAAGTTCCTAAAAAGAAAAATCTCCAAGCTCAGATGGAGAATTCTATCAAACATTCAGAGAATTAACGTAAATGCAACACAATCTCTTCCAGAAAATATAAGGTGTGGGAACACTTCACAATTCATTTTATAAAGCTAGTATCACCCTGATGCAAAAATCAATCAAAGACAGTACAAGAAGATAAAACTACATACCAACATCCCTCATGACTACAGAAACAAAAATCCTCAACAGTTTATTAGCAAATAAAACTCATGTATATGTAAGTTATACACCATAACCAAATGATGTTTATTTCAGGAATGCAGGGCTGGTTTAACCACCATATTAAAAAGCTAAAGAAAAAAAAATTATCATTTATGATCATATCCATCGATGCAGAAAAAGAATTTAAACAAATTCAACATCCATTCATGACATAAGTTCTCAGAAAAAAAAAATAGGAATAGAAGGAAATTTCCTTATGTTGATAAAGGACACCTACAAAATCCTACAGCTAATATTTTACTGACTGGTGAAAAAATGAATATATTCTCCCTAACACTGGGCACAAAAAAAGACAGCCACTCTCTCTACTTTTTTGTAGCACACATTGGAGGATCTAGTCAGTATAATAAGGCAATAAAAGGAAAGAAAAGGTATAAAAATTTAAAAAAAGGCAAAAATATGACTGTCTTTATTTGCAAGAAACATAATTGTCAGAAAATCCCAGAGAACCTAAAAATAAACTAAAAACTAAATCTCCTAGAAATAAAAAATGTGTTCATCAAATCATAGGATTTAAGATACACATACAAAAGCCAACTGTATCTTTATATACTAGCAATAAGCAGGTGGACACTGAAATTTAAAACATGATAGGGGCGCTTGGGTGGGTCAGTCAGTTGGGCGTCTGACTTTGGCTCAGGTCATGATTTCATGGTCCATGAGTGTGAGTCCCACATCGGGCTCTGTGCTGACAGCTCAGAGCCTGGAACCTGCTTCAGATTCTGTGCCTCCCTCTCTCTCTGCCCCTCCCCTACTCACACTCTGTCTCTGTCTCTGTCTCTCTCAAAAATAAATAAACATTTTAAAAAACCCTTAAAACATGATAGATATCATTTATAATCGCTCAAAAATAGGTAGCAATCTAACCAAACATGTATATGAATACATCAAGAAAGCCACAAAAAGCTAGTAGAAAAAATTAAGTAGATTTAAATAAATACACATATCATGTTCATTGACTAGAAGACTCCACATTAAAAGGTTGTCATTTCTTCACAAGCTGATATTCAAGTTTAATACAATTCCTATCAAAGTCCCAGCAAAGCTCTTTTAAAAATATTGACAAGATACTCTAAAATTTATATAGAAATCAAAGAAATTAGAATGATTTGGCTATTCTAAGACAATTTGGAAAAAGAACAAAGTGGGAGGAATCCTTGTACCCAACTTCAAGGATTATTATAGTTCAAATAATCAATATTGTGTATCACTGGAGGAAGAGACACACAGGCCACTGGAACAGAATACAGAATCTAGAGATAGTACCAGAGGAATATGCTCAAATGATCTCCTGGAAATATGCAAAAGCAATTCAATGGGAGAAAGCTAGCCTTTCTTTCCAAATTGGGCTGGATCAAGTAGATATCCATAGATAAAGCAATGAACCTCAACTTAACTCTTACCTCTTATACAAGAGTTAAATCAAAATGTATCACAGACAAATGTAAAATGCAAAAACATAAAATATTAAGAAAAAATAAGAGAAACCTTTAGGATTTGGGTCTAGGAAAAGAGGTTTGTTTGTTTGTTTGTTTTTAATGTTTACTTATTTTTGAGAGCGAGCGAGGGGAGGGTGGGGCAGAGAGATAGAGAATCCCAAGCAGGCTCCATGCTGTCAGCATGGAACTCTATGCAAGGCTTGATGTGAGGCTCGATCTTAGGAATGTTGAAATCATGATTTGAGCCAAAATCAAGAGTCTGACACTTAACCAACTGAGCCACGCAGGGGCGCCCCTAGGAAAAGAGATCAGTAACATGATCTCTAAAATGAAAAACTGCTCAAGTGAACTTGATCAAACTTTAAAACTTTTGCCTTAAGAAAGGCCCTGTGAAGAGGATGAAAAGACAAGCTACAAACTGGGAAAATGTAGTAGCAAACCTTATGTCTGACAAAGGACAAGTATCTAGAATATATAAAGAACTTAAAACTAAGAAATAAGCAATCCAATTCAAAGAGAGACAAAAGATATGGACATAACATTTTACCAAAGATAATACATGCCTAGCAAAAAAGCAAATGCAAAGATGTTCAACATAATAAGCCATCAGAGAAAATGCAGATTAAAACTACAATAAATGTCACTAAACGCCTATCAGAATGGCAAAGATAAAAGTTGTGACAACATCAAATGTTGGTGAAGACACAGAGAAACAGGATCACTCATGCATTGCTGGTGGAACCATGAATGGTAAAGCAACTCAGGAAGACTGATGGGTCCTATAAAATTAAACATGTTACTGCCAAATAGTCCAGCAATAATTGCACTCTCAAACATTTATCTAAGAGCAGTAAAAATTTATGTTCATGCAAAAACTTGTACATGCATATTTATAGCAGCTTTTTTTTCTTTACAATAGCTCAAACTGGAAACAACCCAGATGTCCTTCAATGGGTGAGTGCTTAAATAAGGTATACATCTAAGTATAAAGTATACATCTAAGTATACATCTAAGGTATAAATGAGGTGGATACATCTACACCATGGAATACTAGTGGGCAATAAAAAGAAACAAACTACAGTTGACCCTTGAAAAATAAGGGTTTGAAGTGTGTGGGTCCCCTTACACACAGATTTCTTATAGTACAGTACTACAAATGTATCTGTTCTTCCTTGTGACTTTATTTTCTCTAGCTACTTTGTTGTAAGAATACAGTATAGAATACATATAACATACAAAATTTGTGTTAGTCAACTGTTTATCTTATCAGTAAGACTTCAGGTCAATAGTAGGCTATTACTAGTTAAGTTTTTGTGAATCCAGAAGTTATATGCAGATTTTTGAGTTCATGGGGCTTGGGGGAAGATCAGCATCCCTAACCTACTAGTTGTTAAGGATCAACTGTATTGATAAAAAACTTGAATGGTCTCCAGAGGATGAGGATGAACAGGGAAAAATGCCATTCCCAAAAGGTTGTATTTTGTGCAATTTCATTTATATAACAACTGTGAAATGGTAAATAGGAGAAATGGGAGGACAGACTAGTGACTGGCAGGAGTTAGAGGGCAGGTGGGAGCAGGAGGGAAGTAGGCGGGGCTATAAGAAGGCAACATGAGAGATCTTTGTGGTGAGAGAACTATTCTGTATTTTGACTATATCAATGTCAATATATTGGTCATGATATTGCATTAGAGATTTTCAAGATACTACCACTGGAGCAAACTGGGTAAAAGTACATGGGATATCTCTGTATGATTTCTTACATTGCATTCAAACCTAAAATTATCTGAAATGGCTTTGTGGTGGTGACAACCTCCCCACAAGAATATTCTCTCAAGGGGAGCCTGGGTGGCTCAGTCGGTTAAGCATCCAGCTGGCTCAGGTCATGATCTCATGGTTCATGAGTTCGAGCCCCACATTGGCCTCTGTGGTGTCCCTCTCTCTGCCCCTCTCCTGCTTGTGTACATTCTCTCTCAAAAATAAATAAACATTTTTAAAAAAGAATACACTCTTGAGAAGGACTTCCTCCATTCTTCTCTAAAAGAGGATAAGAGGAAACACAAGGGGCGCCTGGCTCAGTCGGTTAAGTATCCAACTTTGGCTCAGGTCATGATGTCATGGTTTGTGAGTTTGAGCCCTGCTTCGGGCTCCTTGTTGACAGCTCAGAGCCTGGAGCCTGCTTCACTTTCTGTGTCTTCCTCTCTCTCTGCCCCTCCCCTGCTTGTATGCTGTCTCTGTCTCAAGAATAAATAAACATTAAAAAACTTTTTTTTTTCAAAAAAAGAGAGTGTTATGCTAAGTGAAATAAGTCATAGAGAGAAAGACAGATACCATATGTTTTCACTCTTAATGTGGATCCTGAGAAACTTAACAGAAGACCATGCAGGAGGGGAAGGCAAAAAACATTATATATAGAGAGAGCCAAACCATAACAGACTCTTAAAAACTGAGAATAAACTGAGGGTTGATGGGGAGTGGGAGGGCGGGGAGGGTAGGTGATGGGCACTGAGGAGGGCACCAGTTGGGATGAGCACTGGGTGTTGTATGGAAACCAATGTGACAATAAATTTCATATTAAAAAAATAAAAATTAAAACAATTTTTAAAATTTTAAAAATAGAAAGAAAGAGAGAAAGAAAGAAAGAAAGAAAGAAAGAAAGAAAGAAAGAAAGAAAGAAAACACAAGAAGCAGCACCTAGTGGAGCATCAATTCCTACATCACGGTATGAAATGCCCAGGACGCTATAAAGTCACAACTGTCACTAGCGATGTGTAGTTTTGTGTATTCACTGCTCCACTGTTCTCTGCCAACTTACAGGAGGCAAAGCAAGGCTCACAGAAGGATGCTCCTTCAGAAGGGGCACTACAAGCACCCTGAATCAAGAGTGGGAAATCATCACAGTAAACGCATTTTAGATTTTTAAAAATGTCACTTACCTAAGACTTTGGAAGAACAACACATAAGGAAAAAGTGTAACAGTTAAGGTACCAAGTGGTCTTCACATGATCAGTAGGTTTTTGTGTCTTTATTTCAACTAAAAACCCAACAAACCAAAACCAGCAATGGTTCCAAAACTTAAAGTTTGAAAACTGAACACTGTGTGTTTTCCACATAGGAATTAAAAATAAAGCCGAATAAAGAGACTGAATGCTACTATTTGTTAACTCCATTTTCATTTTTTGTAGTACCATGTACTCTGGTAATTTGTCTTTCCAATGCACTGATTGGAATCGGATGTTCCTAAGGGATTTTGCTATCAAGGCTTTCTGATCTTGAAAGAAACACCATTACCTTATACAGTAGATAGTCTAAAGAAAGAAAATGAATAAAAATAAAAATAAAAAGTGTGTGCCCTTAGATCTTGTTTCTAATATAGAATATGCAAGAAGAGTGTCACCTGGGTGGCTCAGTTTGTTGAGCAATCAAGTAATAGTTCAGGGGTTCGAGCCCCAAGTCGGGCTCTGCACTATCAGTGTGGAGCTCACTTGGGATTCCCTCTCTCTCCCTCTCTCTCTGGCCCTTCCCTACTCGTGCTGGCTTGCCAAATGCGCTCGCTCTCTCTCTCTCTCTCTCTCAAAATAAATAATAAACTTAAAAAATATATAGAAAAGAAAAAAATGATTAAGGTACAATATTTCTTTTTTTAGTGTTCACTTATTTATTTTTGAGAGAGAGAGAGAGAACATAAGTGGGGGAAGAGCAGAGAGGGAAGGAGACAGAGAATCCCAAGCAGGCTCCATGATGTCAGCAGAGAATCCAACAAGGGACTCAAACTCAGGAACCCATGAGATCATGACCTGAGCTGAAATCAAGAGTCAGACATTTAACCAACTGAGCCACCTAGGCACTCCTAAGGTAAAGTATTTCTAAGGCATTTTCAAACTAAGAGATTTCCAAGAAAATTAATCATTGGACCTAGTCATTTTCCACTCTTTTCAAGTCACTTATCATGCTAAATTCAATATGACAGTAGAAAACATTAAATACTAAATCCAGACATAGTTTACACCAACGTATGCAAAAGATTCACTAGTAACTCATGGTGAACAATTCACTGCAGTTGGTCTATACTTTGCATGATACATCATTGCTTTCATTTAACAGTACTTCAGGAAATCCACAGCAGGTACAAACAGCAGATGTTACAAGCTCGTAAATAATCCTATTAATGCCTGCTTTATGATGGCATTTGCCATCATCCAAAATGCATTTCCAACAAACATATGACGAAAAGTATACCTAATTATATGTACAGTCCTTTTCTAATTTTTTTACAAAGAAAATGTCTCAAAGTGAGGATAATCACTATTTATCTTAATACTTTTTCGAGAACTATGGGAAAACAATTTAAGGAAAAATGTGATGCAAATTGATACAAAAGTGCAATTATTACACAAGATATAGAGAAACATTTTAAAATCTACTCTTCTAAATGGGCTAAAAATTATCCTAAAATGTAACAGTTTAGCAAGTTAATTAAGATTTCACTGTAACTGCAAATTAGAAGTGCATAACTGCCATGTTATTAAGAGAGAAAATGAGAAATAAAAATCTATATGACACATTTTATTCTATAAATTCAAAACAGCATTATAGCACTGCCTTCTAATTTACATTGACAGAAGCAAAGATACATTCTGAACATCTCTTATTTCTGAAGCTTACAGTTTTAAGGAATGAAACTTACTTATTTTTTACTTTCAGTACTTGAAATGACAATCATTTATAATGTTTTATGTATTTGCCTGTCTTTTCAAAACAGAGCATGCTACTGGTAATTTAACTTTATTTGGAGAACTTGAATAATTGTGGAATAGAGAGATATCCTCTCCTACTAAAAATATGGTTAGTCATCGTTGTGCGTTTGCTTGCTTTTTAATGGGCCTTCTGGGTTTTTCCTAATTGTTGGTTGTGATGCTTTTGTTTCACACTACTGCCAGTTTACAAGTCTTTGGAGGAAAAAGAAAAACTGCAACTTTCTAATTTGGTAGCTATAACTTGCTATGGACTGAAAACAATCTCATGTTAATATTTTGTGCCAACCAAGAGGAAGCTGGAATTGACTGAAATAAAAAAAAAAATTTGTTTCAGTGCATGATCTCTACACAAAGTAATTAAGAATCACGTAAGTCCATGACCTATATTTCTTTTCTCTCTTATTTTCAGATCCGTGGTTGTGCTCTGACACTTGAGATGGTCAGAAGGTTGCTTTCACAATAAGCTAAATGGTGCATTATTTTTCTATTTAGGTTTTATTGACAGATACACTCACAAGTGATGTGTCCACAAATTTACTGTAGGCTAAAGATCCATTAAATGAGCTTTCTTATTTTATGACATATGTTGTGATTTATTCAACCTATTTGATCAAGAAGAGGGTTTTCTCAAATTGTGCCATGGAATACTAATTCTGACAGATGGTCTCCCAAAAAGCAGAATCTTCACTCCAATAAGTTTAGGAAATAATGCCAAATTTATTGAGTTTGACAAATGCTCCATGTATGTAAGAATGTGTGTGTGTGTGTGTGTGTGTGTGTGTGTGTGTGTGTGTTTGTGTAAAACCTATCCAATGAAATGAGCATTCCATAAACCTTATTCTGAAACACAAGAATCTGGAAAGAGTCTAGTGGCCAAGACAACAATGGGTTCATCAAATCCCAACTGATTTTCTTCATCATGGGTTTATGAGAAGAGTTCACTTCCTTTGATTTAGGTTGTTACTATGATTCTGTACGCATAGGCAATCTGTGTCACTTGCAGATTAAATGCAATATATTCTCCTTGCATTATTTTTTGCCTGGGAACCATGCGCTGAGATAGCAGGAACACAAGATCCTGGGTCCCTGAGCGACTCTTTGGATCAGATTCCAAACTAAACTTGCATAGGAGAGCACAGTGTATTGGACAAATAAACTTTTGTTGAGTTACACCTATATTTCAGGGTTCATTTATTATTGCAGTATAATCTGGCCTACCTTAGCCAATACAATAGCTGGATTCTGAAATACAGCAATGCAAAGAGACTTGATATTAGACTTAAATTATAGATGTTCAGATACTGAAAATTCCTTATTCACTCTTTATAGCTCTATATACTTATCAAGAAATAAATGTTATTACACTTTACTTTTATAGGTATTCATTAAATATACTTTGCTAGGCTACTACCTGATAGGAGCTGCTCTTTTAAACCAATAAAGTAAAGTAATATAAAATCCATACAAGGCCCTTACTCTCATAGAGCATACATCTGTATTGTAAAGAAGAAAATGTCTGGTGGAGAATCTGCTCATTAAAAAAAGGATGGCAATTTTCTTATTAGATAATTATATCTAATTTCTGTTCCCTTGCTAAATTTCATTTTAAAATATACTAAAATTATGGCAGTCACAGCAATACACAAAAAAATGAGCCATTACTCACTTTTTTGTTAGAATGACAAATCAGATATTAAATCAAATGTGGATATTTCTTGGTTCTCTTTAGTAATGAAAACCTATTTGAGTAGGAAAACCTATTTGAATAATCATTAGACTATTTCAAAATTTATTTTGGAAAAGAAATATTCGAGGCAAACTGGTATAAATTTCACTTAATTGCGTAAGAATACAAAATTTTAACTCCTTTTTTCCCCAGCCAAATTCTGTGCATGGAAGTAACACTTCTATTAAGAAGCTTTTCTTAAATTTACAGAACCATCTTATTTTTTAATTAAATTCCCAGCAATGTTAATGCATCACTTCCCACCTACATTATAAAATTAAAATGCTTTCTATAATTTATAGGGAAAATATTAATGTATTAACATTTTTAACTCTACTTTCAAAAAACAATCTCCCAAAGACTTCCTATACAATGTTATCATGCATACATATGTACTAAATACTTCTCCTATACTAATAATGGAAAGTATCTATAATGATATATTTTATTTATTTATTTATTTATTTATTTATTTATTTATTTATTTATTTATTTTTAACGTTTATTTATTTTTGAGACAGAGAAAGACAGAGCATGAACGGGGGAGGGTCAGAGAGAGAGGGAGACACAGAATCTGAAACAGGCTCCAGGCTCTGAGCCATCAGCACAGAGCCCGACGCGGGGCTGCAACTCACGGACCGTGAGATCATGACCTGAGCCGAAGTTGGACGCTCAACCGACTGAGCCACCCAGGTGCCCCTATAATGATATATTTTAAAAGGCTGGTAAAGTGTGTTTAAAGTATCTTGAAAATTAACAAATAACAAAGGGAAGTAAGTCAGCTAAAGTGGTGTCTGCCATGTACTTTATGGCTAAAAAATACTTGAGATCAATGTGAAGTTGAGGAGTACTATACAGGGTGGCTTAGAGGAGGAATTTGAAGACATGAATTCAATCAGCCCTCATATCTTTACTGTTAGTAATAGCATGAAATAAGACAATTTCATATTATAATTGCAAATGAGATCCAATTTTATGACTGAAAAATACCCAACTGGTTTAGATTTCTTCATAATTTAAAACAATCATCATTCTGTGTCAACTTAGTATTAACAGTCTACCTTCAAGTTCACTAAATATTATAACAATAATTACGTAACTCTAAACATCACAAGTTTTTTGTTTTATTTTCCATTGAATGATAGCCCTTGCTCTGTTTTTCTTTTCTCTATGCAACTACGCAACTATGTTCAGGTATCAATTCTTCTTCATTAAATTTCTTTTTCTTTATTAATTTTCTTGAGGAAAGAAGTCACAAGATCAAGAACTAATAATAATATCATATTGTTAGAAACATTTCAAATTGTTTTTTAATTTTAACATTTTTATTTAATTTTGAGAGACAGAGAGCGACAGAGCACGAGCAGGGGATAGACAGAGAAAGAGGGAGGCACAGACTCCCAAGCAGGCTCCAGGCTCTGAGCTGTCAGCACAAAGCCGGACACAGGGCTTGAACTCACAAACCGTGAGATCATGACCTGAGATGAAGTAGGACACTTAACCAACTGAGCCACCCAGGCACCCCAGAAACATTTCAAATCTAAGAAAGAGCTAAATATGACAACATAGGAGTTTACTATGTTTGGTAATAAATAAATTATCACTATACAAGATATGACCACTTTTTAGTGAAATGACAAAAATAAAGGCATTATAGATAAGAATTTGGACAGTTTTTTGATAACTATCCCTCCCCCCAACCCCTACGAAAAAATACCCTAGAAGTGTTATTGGCCAACCCAGTATTCAATACGGAGACTATGAGAACCCAGGTAACCTAAAAGGCTACTTACTGGTGAGCAATGGAATTCATTAGACATTATGAGTATTTGTGACTTCAGGAAGGAGATGTTAAGCTCTCAACATGGTGCACACTGTCTGTAATGAAACAACTCCAAAGAGGTATGTTGTGCCATGTTATTCTACATATTAAAAAAAAAAAAAAGTTAAGTCCTCGAGGGCATACAAGATAGCCTGGTATGAACAAGGCTCAGGTATTGAACATAAATTCCACAGAGTAGACAGAAAACAGTATCTCTACAGTCACTAAAAGTAACTTAGTCTATTTTTTTTATATCATATGATGATAAGTAACTGAAATAGTAGGTATCAAAGTACTTTAATGACTGGAGGCATTAACCAAATATAAGTGACATAATTATATGTAATTTAGAAAGATTAACTTCAGAGGCACCTGGGTGGCTCAGTCAGTTGAGCGTCCGACTTCAGCTCAGGTCATGATCTCACAGTCCGTGGGTTTGAGCCCCGTGTTGGGCTCTGTGCTGACAGCTCAGTGTCTGAAGCCTGCTTCGGATTCTGTGTCTCCCTCTCTTTTTGCCCCTCCCCTGCTCATGCTCTGTCTCTCTCTGTCTCAAAAATAAATAAAAACATTAAAATAAAAATTAAAAAAAAATTAACTTCAAACAAGAGTCTCTGATTTTTAAAACCTGACAAATAGTAATAATTTATCTTATTTTCTATATGTGTTAAGAAATCATTAATATTTTATAGTAAATGACAATAATACATATCACTTCTTTTCATTCATTTGTTACTCCTAGGGATATTGTGGTTATTTCTTAAGGTAGTGTAAAACCATTGCATTTACATAATATTTCAATATATTAAAGAAATCTGATGTCAACTATTTAAATATTTTAATTTCTATGTACAAACACATTTCTCTAGTTCATATAGGTTTTCTTTTTAACTTTGTATTTAGCATGTGTAAAGGTTTCTGTTCATACCCAAATTGCCCAACTGAAACCTAGAGTTTAGTTTTAAAATTGAAGACAATTTTTCAATATGGTCTTGTCTTTAAAGATGGAATCCAAGAAGTTCAATATTCTCCCTTCACTGAAGCAGACGGACTGAAAATACACACGTGAAAAAACAGACAAGACCAGATCGCCACAGGAAAGTGGAAGAGGGAATATGTTTTTTATATAATACATTGAAAGTTCAGTAACTGGACAATATAACCTCCTGCACAAAATAATAACAACAACAACAACAACGTTAAGAAGGCCCTATTTCTACATTAATGTGTATTCTTCAGTATCTCAATAGGCTAATTTTAAGTACTCATACTTTTGAACACTAGAGGGAGTACATAAAAGAAAAAGAAGAAGAAGAAGCCAAACACTGATATTACCTAGTTCTTGGGTGTTTTACATAATATTGGGTCTTTGCAACAAACTGCTGGCTTATTTCTTATGGACATGGTGGAATGATTAAAATGTTTTTAAACAGTATCAATTATCCCTTTTCCTATGTCATTTTCCAGTTAATTTAAAATTTATAAATGCCTCTTGGGAAGAAAGGTACACAGTATTCAAAAAGCAGCAAAACAAAGTGAATGCTGTAAAAAGTAGACATACTTTCTCCTCATTTTAATCTACATATTCTTTTAGAAGAGAGCAGAATTATATCTGAATCACTTCAAAGAGTTTAAAATGACATCTCTGAGCCTAAGGGAATAATGGGCACTTTCAAATCAGAGCCAGACTTTTTATCTGGTGGTGAAGCCCAGAGGTTACACTTCATTTAGGGTTTTATAGAGACAAGGTGTCTCCAGAGTTTCCGTTTGGGAGAGATAACATGGAACCAAAGGTTGGGTGGTTAGAAGCATGAAGACTTGAGGAATTAATATTTTTTAAACACTCGGGGTGCCTGGGTGGTTCAGTGAGCTAAGCACCCAACTCTTGATTTTGGCTCAGGTCATGATGTCACGGTTTGTGGGACTGAGCCCCATGTCAGGCTCTGCACTGACAGTGTGGAACCTTCTTGGGATTCTCTCTCTTCTCTGTCCCTCCCTACCCCCCTCTAAATAAATAAATTTAAAAAACATTTTTTTTTAATAGCCTGCCTAACACAAAGTAAGCATTCACTGTATGTGCTATTACTGGGAGGTCCTTTGTTCATTTCAAAAGTTAAGAATGTGGGTTGAGTTGAATGAGATGCATTTAGTGTGGTTAAGTAGATTCTGAAATCAAAGGAGGGGAAACAAAAGCTCCCTCCAGCCAACCTACAAACTATAAGCACATGTAATTGGAAGATGAAAAAATCCATGCAGAAGTTGTTTAATAAGCATCTACTATAAACTCGCTTCTTTGGAACTAGTATATATGCAGTGGAAAGTAAAGGGAATGGTTGGATCTGTGAGAACTTTGATGGAAAAAGAGTCTGAAGGGATCCAGTTATTCATTAATTTGCTAAATGAGCACAGCTCACATGACAGCTATTGCTTCAGGAATTTGGAATACGAATTTGGAAATCATGGACCTGTACATGGAATTTAACCACAAGAGTGAATACAAACACCAAGAAGAAGAGTGTAAATAGTTTTTTTGTTGTTGTTGTTTTTCAAAAGAGGATCAAAATTTGTATTCAGATATCTGAGAGGAGGAATAAGTAAAGGTAACAGAAAAAGGAAAATCAGGTGAGAAAAGCATAGCATTCTTCAAGCCAAGTGAAGACAGAATATTAAGGAGACTGTCAAATGCTGCCAATAGATTAAATAAAGTGAGGATTCGAAATCAAGTATGATTAAATGAGGATTCACTGACAACCTAGATAGAGGCAGGTGTGGTCCAGTGGTTACAGCATATGTCTGATCAGCCTGAATTTAGACAATAACAGCCTGAGTTTAGACAAAGAGGTGATAGTAAGAAGAGAAGACTCTTCAGGTTTCGTAAAGGGGAACTAGGAATTAGGATGGTAATTTTCAGGGTGAGTCAGGTCAGGAAAGGATTGTACTATCATCTTTATTTTCATTTGTATGCCGAGGGGAATCCTCTGGACCAGAGTGAAAAAGTGAAGGTATAGAAGATATGTGGAAGATTCTTAATGATTCTCTTGAGTAGATAATCAGAAGCAGGCTCTCCTGCATATGTGGAATGACTGGCTTTCAACCCTTAACACCTTTAATAAGTATTACTGGGAAATGGACCCTCAAGTTCAAATTCCTCAACAGACAACAAGAGTGAGACTTTAAAAATGTTTTTTTTTAATTTAAAAATATTTTTAATTTTTATTTATTTTTGAGATGAGGGGGAACGGCAGAGAGAGAGAGAGAGAGAGAGAGACAGACAGAATCTGAAGCAGGCTCCAGGCTCTGAGCTGTCAGCACAGAGTCCAATGCAGGGCTCAAACCCACAACGTGAGATCATGACCTGGGCTGAAATCAGACACTTAACCGACTGAGCCACCCAGATGCCCCTAAAAATGCTTTACTGAAGATGACATGGTTAGTAATTAAAAGAGAAAAAAATTACTAGATCTTTTGAAAAAGGCACAAATAAGGAAGAGTCGTTAACAACACCAGCAGATGCAAAGCAGTGACAAAGTGACTTGAAACATGAGGACTATAGAATGCAAGTCAGGTAAAAAATTGAGATGGTGTCATGATTGTCAGGGATGGTCTCCCAGTTACTCACTGAAGGGAAGCCAGAGATAAAGCCAAATAGGAAACATGGGACCCTGATGTCAAGCTGGGAGGCTGGGTTTGTTCATTTGACATTTTAAGTATCAGGAGGATAGTGTACGATCTTTTATGCAGGGGAGTGGCCCGAAGAAAGCAGCACATTAAGAAGATTAATCTCGCCTGTGTTTAGAGGATGAATTGGCAGAGAACAAAGGAGAGAGATTAGTGGTAGGGCTATTAAAACATCATCCATGAAGTTTACCACAAAGGGATTAGAGAGGTGGCCGTGGGAAGGAAGGCAGCAGCCAACGTGAAATCCCCTGTTTAGCAAAAATATACAAGACTCATCAGTGATGTTATGCTCTTGTTGCATCATGCACTTTTCTCTCTGTGCCCTTGATGCTCCTTAATAAATATTAGTTCTGTCTTCATTTGAAATGTCTTCATTTGAAATGAGGCCCCCTACTAACATGTAAATTCCACATGGGAGGGGTCATGCATACGTTGCTTACTATGTTATTTCCATTGCCTGGCTTAGAGTAGGCATTCAAAGAAAACTGATGAATAAATGAGTAAGACCTTGGGCTATAGCAAAGAAGTTGATCAGAAACCAAAGGAAAAAGAAGGGAACAAAAAAATGTGGAAGAGAAGAGGAGGAGACAGAAGGGAAGAACAAGAAAGTGGAAAGCGAGAGATGAAGTAGAGAAGGGAGAGGAGGAAGGAAAGGAAAAAGAGATGATACTGAAGTTAAAAACCTGATCACGGAAGAGAAATTGTGTTCCTGCTGGAAAGTGAGGAGCTGATGATGGACGATGGTTTAAAGGGAGAAATATTCAAAGTCCAACTCCACCATTTGCTCTCCATGAGTGAACCTCTCTGTCTCAGCTTCTCCATACATAGAGCAACCTCATAATAACCTTGTAATAGCCTCACAGGTTAACTAATGAGGATGATTCAATGAATTAACTCAGAACAGCTCCAGGTACCTGAACAGATGCCAGTCACGTTCTTGTTCTTGTTCTTCTCATTCTCCTCCTTCTCTTCCTTCTCCTCCTTCACCATCATCACCATCATCATCATCACCATCACCATATTTATTCTGTAATCTGTGCTATACCCCAGAGCTGAGACACCATTCAAACCTCTCCTATTTCTATAGAAGTGGAACAGGCAGCAGAAGTCTAAACACATTGACAGTTGAGGTGAAGAGCCCCTCCTTCCAGTCAAGGTTGCTACTGACCTCGCTTGGGAACTATAATTGGCAAGAATAGGAGCACTTAGCCTTGGCCACTGCCATTGTCCCTTCTGAGTCTCTCTTCCTTTCCCCAAATTGTAAAATAGACATATCGTTCAATTGCTTCAAATTCATCAGGTTAATTTTTCTTTGTGAAGAATGGAAAATGAGATAGGGGGAAGTGATGAATGGAAATGAGAATGCGCCTTTTAAAAGTAGGTTTAGTGAGGGGCACCTGGGTGGTTCAGTCGGTTAAGCGTCTGACTCTTGGTTTCAGCTCAGGTCATGATCTTAGAGTTCATTGGTTTGAGCCCCACATCAGGCTCCATGCTGACGGTGTGGAGCCTGCTTGAGATTCTCTCTCTGTCCCTCCCCTGTTCATACCCTCTCTCTCAAAATAAATAAACTTTATAAAAATAAATAAATAAATAAAAGTAAGGTCAGGGAAGGAAAAAAGAATCAGGTAAAATTAGGAAAAAAAAAACAGAGATAATGGTTCATTAAAAAGGTGAGAAAGAGAATACAAGATAGGAAAGAAACACAAAGTCCCAATGCTTGAAGGATAAACACCAAGTAAGAGCATAAATAAATAAAAAGCAATATTAAGTAACAGGGAATAAGAAGGCAGAGCTAAAGCAATCATTCTCAACCACAGTGACTCCTCCTCCACCGCCTCAAGAGACATTTGGAAAGTCTAGGAACATCTTTAGTTCTCACACAGACATGTTTGGTTGCATCTAGTTAGTAGAGGCCAGAGGTGCTACTAAATATCCTACGATGCATAGGACAGCCTTCAACACCAGAGAATTTTCTGCCCCAAATGTCAATAAAGCCTTGTTTGAGGAAGCCTGAACTAAAGATTAAAGGTAAAGAGGAAAACATGGAAATAGATCGGATCCAGTCACTCTTCTGATCAAAACTACAAAGCCCCCATCTGACTCCAAGAGTATTAATCCTTAGACATGTTGCCCTGTGTCCCTCTGACCTGCACATACGCTCCTGACACAGTGGCGTCCTTGTTCTTCTGCAAATACCTGGCACACATGCTTCCCATGAGGCCCTGGGACTGCAGTTCCCTCCACCTGGAGAAGGGCTCCCCTACATATACACACAGGATATTCCTTCACCTTCAAGCTTTTCCTCTGACATCGTCATGTGTGTTTCTAAGCCAGGCTTATTCTGGACCATCCTATTTAAAACTGTACCTCGTCTCTGTGACCGCTCTTCCCATTATAATCTTCTCTTGTTTTACAGGACTTGTGGATTTTGAGTATTTGACGTGGCTTGACAATTATGTTGCTCTGTCTTCCTCATGCCCTCCCCAACCTCTGTGTATGCTCCATGAAGGAATTTTGTCTCTTTTCTAGGTCACTATATCTCCAGCAACAAGAAAAGTGCATGGCATACAGTAGGTTCCAAACAAGTGCTTGTTGAGTAAATGGATAAAGAGGCTCAAATTCAAGGAATAGTAACAATAATTATAGATACATATACAGTGCTCACTCTATTCATGAGAACTGTTTTAATAAAGTGATTTATATGTAATTAGTCTTTCAATCTCTATACCGAGTCTTTAATGTAGGTAATATTATCATTACCATTGCTGTTTTAAGGAGGAAATTAAGTCAGAGTGACATTAAGAAACATGTCCAATACTGCACAGCAGAGCAATATGAAATCAACTGGTCTGGCTGAGAACTTCCCTGTCTACATGATGTTACCCTCCCTGTATGACAGAGCCTCAGAATTTTTCTATTATTAAAAAAAAAAAAAACAAAAAAAAAACGTAATTCCAAATATTTGTCAAAAACATCCAGCTATCCAATCAAAGGATAATAAAATTTAAACTTTATTCTATATAATGGAATAAACTTATTGCTGATACTTAAGTTTTAAGATCACAAGTTATTTTCTGGGACACCTGGGTGGCTCCATCAGTTGAGTGCCCAACTTCGGCTTAGGTCATCATCTCATGGTTCGTGACTTCAAGGCCTGCATTGGGCTCTGTGCTGACAGCTCAGAGCCTGGAGCCTGCTTTAGATTCTGTGTCTCTGTCTCTGTCTGTCCCTCCCCCATTCGCTAGCTCTCTCTCTCTCTCTCCCTCTCTCTCTCTCTCTCTCTCTCTCTCTCTTTCCCTCTCTCAAAAATAAACATTAACAATTTTTTTTAATAAAAAAAATCACAAGTTGTTTTCAATTATTGTTTTATTACTATCATCAAAAGTAAAAAAGAAATGGTTACCCAGATAGTTTTTTCAGCCATGGTCACAGTTTTTAGCTGTTTTACTGAAATTTAATTAAAATGTTTAAATTACATACTAACATAAGTTTGGTTGCCCCAATGTATGTAAAATATTAATGATTTATTTTAACAAATTTTACAGAGAACAGTAACTGGCTACTGATTGTTTCTAACCACATATATGTTTACTTGGCAATGGAGAACACTGGGAGAGATTTGTCTCACAGAGATTTCTGGTGTTTGTAATGTGAATTGAGATGTTATAATATATTAACATCATATCCAAGAATACTGTTCTAACGTGGAATAACCAAGCGACAAATGTATGAATTGGAAAGGCTTGTGCTCATATCCCCAAATTATTAGGTATCATTACAGGAGTTACCACACATTTTACTAAGCAGTGTCCTAAGCAGAAAGAAATCAATTAAAATGGTAAGTGACATGAATGTTTCTCCCATCATTCTTCATTCTAGAATTAACACTATGGCCCTTTACACATTCCACATTGCTTTAGAGAGCCTTCTTTCACACTGGAAGAGGTGGTTCCCCATGATAGATGACCTTCTATGGTGCAGTCCCTTAAGCTTATTCATGATTGTATGCTTCATCGTCTACAGCATAGTGTCTTACATAAACCAAGTATTCAATAAATCTTTCTTACTTCATGAAATAATGTCATGCAGGAAAGGAAAAATACTTTTTTGGGACCAGTTTTAAGAGAATATGCTTAATTTACAATAAGTTCTGGAAACATTTTGTCCTGCGTATGATATATCTGTCACATAACCTTTAGACACATAAGCTTTCTATACTCTGGGGAGAGTAGTGAAGTGTGTGTGTGTGTGTGTGTGTGTGTGTGTGTGTGTGTGTGTGTGTGTGTATCTGAAGTAAATTGTGGAAAACTACCCATTTGCTCCCTGGCACAAAAACCATCAGATTACAGCCATCAGTATTTCTTTTGTTTTCTTTTTATATACCCAGGACTTTTGATCTTGAAAATTACGGAGCTGGGTTTCAAGTAACTACCTGAAAATTAAAAATGAAAACAAAACACACAAGCAATCATTTGTTTTGTCTCATCACCGAGTTGTTCTCACCTACCCAAGATTCCCTCAGTATCTGTGAAAACTTATTTTCTTGTAAGCTTTTGTTCCAGGAGAAATATCCATGATTTTGCCAAACTTTCAAAGGGCTCTGTTATATGGGAGGAAAAATTAAGAATCACTGATACAACGTAATTAGTTTGATATATATCTATATAGATAGATAGATAGATATAGATATTAACTTGTTATTTTTCCACAGCATGAATACAGTTGGAAATCTTAGGATAAGATTTGATACTAGGCAAGAGGCAAATAAAGGCCAACATACCTGTTAGCTTTTGTGTAGTACTAGAGAAGGGAACCTGTTGGAAATCATTAAATTTGTTTTCTCTAAGCAAGTATGGCGCACATTATCTGTAGCTGAGAATCTGTTTATAGTGTGCCAAACACGATAATAACTGACTCATTGGGCACAGGTATGTTATTTGGCTCACTTCAATTATTCTACAAGTAAGCATTTATCCCAAATGCCAATTTGAAGTAGCATTTGCAAAGCAGCAAGAGAGAAGACAAAAATCATAAATATAAGTTCTGTCTTCAAATTGGCAATGTTTTTACCTAGAGCGGGGTCTAGAAGCTCACTTCCTTTAGAATCTGCATCTTCTTTCATTCTCAAAAATAAAAATGCCATGTAAGGCTACATCTGTCCTGAGTTGACAGGCTACCTTGTGAGTGTGCTTTGCTGGGACATTACCTAGATATGTCTATTTCCTCCTTTTAATTAATGTTACTTTCTAGCACTTAGTGCCAAAGAAGCACTTACTCTAGGTTCCCAGATCTTACAGGAAATTTTAGTTTAAAGCAGTTCTTCCTAATGAACTAACTTCGCATAAAATTAAAACATTTCTATTAATACTATATTGGTAAAAACCAAGATTTTAGAATAAGGTTATTTCTTGTATCCCTTATGTACATGGGAAGAGGCGTGGCTTACAATCGACATCACCAAAAATAACATGAGAAATCTAATTATAAAAATACACGTGACCTTTTAGTCAGGTCAATAAGTTTGTGTCTGGTAGAGAGTTAAACAAGCTTTTCTCTTCATCAGTCATAGCAGAATGCTATGAAACTCCAAACATCTCAGAAAACTTAAGGATACTGCATCCCTTCTGAGACCATTTGACAGCTGACAGCATCAAAAGAAAATAAAAGTTTTCCAATTAATTTGAAACAGCAGCACACAATACTATTTCTCAGTAAGCTCCCATATTAGTTGCTCCTTTATTTGCTGTCATAATATAAAAAAAATGAAGTAGTATTTTATTAACATTTTTTAATACTAAATAGGCCAAGATTAATTCTGCAGCACATATTTATTTGGATAATGCAAATTTCAAGGTCTAATCAACTCACTGTTAATTCTGACTTGAGACTGGTGCCCAAAATTGAGTGCCAAGTCACAAAACCAATGACTGTTACCACAAATTAATAATTAACTACAAAACAAAAATAAAAAGATTTATTAGCTTCACATAAAATTTAAAAAGCAGTGTCCGATAGATGAGTGGATAAAGAAGATGTGGGATATATATGCTGTGGAATACTATTCAGCCATAAAAAGAATGAAATCTTGTGATTTGCAACATGGACGGACCTGGAGGTCCATAATGCTAAGTGAAAAGTCAGAGAAAGACAAATACCATACGATTTTGCACATAGGTGGAATTTAAGAAACAGAACAAAAAACAAAGCAAGCAAATAAGACAAACAAAAGAACACACTCTTTAAATACACAGTGGTTGCCAGAGGGGAGAGGGGTGAGGGGATAGGTGAGATAGATGAAGGGGATTAAGAGTAAATTTATCTTGATGAGCACTGAGAAACTTACAGAACTGTTGAATCATTACATTGTATATCTGGCACTAACATAACGTTGTATGTTAATTTTACCTAAAGAAAGAAGAAAAGAAACAATGTCTATATATAGTGCTGCTGGGAGTAAAAATTTGTAAAAATTCCCCGGAAAACTGTTAATATGGATCAAATGCTCAAACACTTTTACACTCTTGACTTCTAAGAAAATGTAAACAACAACAACAACAAATTAGGAAAAGTCATAGAGCTAAGTGGTTAAATGTCGGCGCTCTAGCACTAAAATGCCTGGCATTGAAGTCTCCCAAGTGACCTTGGGCAAGTGACTTACCTCTGGCCTCTGTTTTCTCATCTGTAAAATGGCATAACAGTAGTACCTTTCTCATATGCCTGTTTTGAGTATTAGAAGATTTAATATAACTAAATATACTTAAAGAGTACTAAGGCGGAGAGTAAAAATCTAGCTCTTAGCAGTTTTCATTGCCAAAGCAGTTTAAAAATTTTTAGTGATATTTAACAATCACAAAAATTCGTAAATTGATAGAATGTCCAACATTAGAGTATTTATACAGTAACTTACAGCAGATCTATATAATCATTATGATCTAATACTCCTTAAGAAAGCAAAAAATATCACTGCATAAAATTTCATAATTTTATGACTTCATCTATGTTAAAAATATGCATACAAAACGACTGAAAGGAAATATAGCAAAATGTTTAACATATCTATTTCTATTTGACATTAAAGATAATTTTAATTTTCTGTGTAATTTTTAGTTTTTTCCAAACTTTCTATGATACTCATATACACTATTGCTTCTGAAATGAGAAAAACAAATGAAATTAGTTCCTTAAAACAAAGTACCCATGGGGCTGGGTTTAGGGGAGGGATGCATAAGTAGAGCACGGAACATTTTTAGGGCCATAAAAATACTCTGTATGGTACCATAAGATGGATACGTGTCATTATGCATTTTTCCAAACCCAAAGAATGCACACCACCAAGAGGGAGCCATGTTATGAACTGTGGACTTTGGGTGATTATGATGTGTCAGTAGAGATTCATCAGTTGTTAAGAAATTCACCACTCCAGTGGGGGATGTTGATAATAGGGGACACAATGCATTGTGTGGAGGCAGGAGGTATCCAGAAATCTGTGCCTTCACCTCAACTTTGCTGTGAGCCTAAGTTGGATTAAAAAAAACCCACAAGGTCTTAATAAAATACATAAATAAATTTTAAGCTTTTTTAAAAGAAAAAAAGTACTGTTTGTTGTTTGCTAATCTATTTTCGGCATGAGGTTACACACATTTCAAACAGCACTGAATTAGCGCCTATTAGAATTCGAGCCCTCTAATTCCCAAAAATTGCCCATGAAATTTTTCATGAACTAGTTCCATAGAAGGATCTGTAGTTTAATTTGTTTGATAAAATATGTTTTACTCAAACTTGCAATTCTATCTCTTTTGCTATATTTTGATTTAAATACCTGAGATCCTCAAAACAGCAAAGGTAGAAAAAACATAATCCAGGTAAACATGAAACCTATGGCATTGGTTTTATTATCTATTTAGTTCACTATTGCCTGAAGCACATTATCTATTTATTGGTTTAAGGTTGCTTGAGTTTCTTATCAGCTAATTCCTTGAGTGTTGAATGGCTTTAATGCATAGAAAATAGAGACAATGAAACATGGTTATTGGTTATCTTTATTTTCTCAGAACCATTCGTTCTTCCAGTAACATGCTAAGCCATCATGCTTAAGACAAGAAAAATAAAAAAACATTTTAGCATTTTGTAAATATACTTGAGTTTAAGGAGGCAGACTGTTGCATAGTGTCGTAAAAGTATACTTATTGGTACAATTGATTGAACTGTGAAATTTCATTCATTCACAACTTTAGAACTTGGAAAATATTCCAGAGATCATTCTCTATAATTTGTTCTAGTAATGAATTTTACATGCATGGGCTTATTAACCAAAAAATATTTGGTAGGATTTCCTAGAGCAATAAACTACAGAACTTGATGTGAATAAGCCATCTGAAAAGAGGAAAACATTTAAAAACTAAAATATTTAAATTTTTTTTTTAGTGTTTATTTTTGAGAGACACAGAGAGACAGAGCACGAGCAGGGGTGGAGAGGAAAGAGAGAGGGAGACAGAATCTGAAGTAGGCTCCATGCTCCTAGCTGTCAGCACAGAGCCCGACGCTGGGCTCAAACCCACAGACCAGGAGATCATGACCTGAACTGAAATCGGGTGCTTAACCGACTGAACCACCCAGGTACCCCAAAGAACAAAAACATTTTGCAGGTAATTGTTAATTCTGTCAATTCTGTTTCCCTCAGTGTCCAAATGGACCGTTTCCAGTGGGGTTCCAAACTTTTCAAAATTAAACTTAAGTTTAATTTATTTCTCTTTATGACCTCATAAGAAAAATCATGAGTGCTTTCCAGTCTACAGTCACACTACTGACATAGCTTCCCACCTAAGTAGTCCAGTCACTAAGTGATTCCAGGGTGCAGAAAGAATAACTCATCTTAACTGGGTTCTCTATGAGAGACATATCTACTTAAAAGGCTTAGCAATAAATAAATAGATAAATAGATAAATTATATATGTATATATATGTATATATATAATGTGTGTATCTAAATACACATATATAATCATATTTATCAAATATTTAAATTTAATAAATTATACTTATTAAACAAATATGTAACATATGCATATATTCAACCTATTAGCAGTCTTATTACTTCACATTATAAAGTGAAACATGGCAAAAAAGTTCAAAACTATAATGAGTCTAAACTAAATGAGAATTAGCTAAAGCAGCAACGAATTTTGTTTCTAAATCAAAAGGTTCTTTACTACATATTTCAGTGTCTTTCTAATAAGATCTGTGATACCATATTAACAACAGTATTTGATGCAAAACAATTTACCAGTGAGATCTTCATAAAATAAGAGGCAAAGCAATACCCAAAGATGTCAGATTATTTGACAACTATTTTTAAAAAGTAGTTTTTTCTATTTTTCTTAATATAAAAAAAAAGTATATGCCCACACCTAATAAACCAATGATGGCTAATTTTATCCCTAAAACTCCAGTTTCACCACTATTTTCTTCTTTTTTCCAATGTGTAGAAAAAAGCATCATGGATTAATATTGTATCCTAATGCTATTTCCTGTTAATTTCTTCTCCTCTCTACTTATTCAAATTGTAACCACATCTCAAAGATCTAAAATCTTCTGTTTTGACTCTTCATCCACCCAAAGGATTAATCCCTCATGAAAAACTCAATACATCCAGTTTTAAGACTTGGATAGGTGATCTCCTGTATGTGGCATTGATCCATTTGTGTCAATCATGACAATCTGAATAAATTGTAAGGTCCTTAAAATTCTGTCTTACCATCCTTTTTAAGCTTTGACATTCTTCACCAAAGTCTTGCTACATTACTAAGTACACAGCAAATATCATTGTATAAATCCACACACACTAATTCTTATTCTCAATTCTGCTTTTTATTCTCAAGCCCATTAGATCAGAGTGAGAGTGGCCACTAAAAGCAGTAATAATGCCTTTTTACACTAGTGATGTTCAAAGACAGTTAAAATGCATCCCAAACTGATGTTTTGAGGTCACTGAGACCAGAAACTATAAATTCTTCTTCTTGGTAGCCATGAAAAGATAATACAGTACTTGGCACATAGTAGGTACTCAGTAAATACACTGAATTATGTGTAAGGCTTTTCCATTATACTATAGAAGATCAAAAGACCCTCATTATTTCTGAAAATCATTTAAGATTTTACTGAATACCGAGGGTAGAATAAAACGGACCTTAGAGTTTCCAGAAATCCTGTTCCTTTTCTTCCAAGATATAATCCAATTATAAATGATGAAGCAATGATCAGTAAATAACTAATCATAGAAGACACTCATCATAGTTTTGTCCTAATTAGTAACGTGTTTCAAGCAGTCACTACTATGTTCGAACCTACTCCAATACCTGAATTTTCAAATGACTCAAGTCCAGAAAACTTCTGAAAAGAAAAGCAATTTCAAAATAACCTCCAACACAGGTCCAGTATTGTTGGTGCAGAGTTTATGTAAAAATAAAAATGGAATATTCAAAAAAGAATATTGCCTTTTAGAATAGAAAAAGCAGAAAAGAAAAATACCATATGGTGACTGATAAAGTGATCTAGTCATAATCACTTTTTTTATTTCTAATTTCTGTTCCAAGTTAATAAGAACTCTTGGCTAATTTATATCAAGATAGAGTATGGCCTAAAGGCATACCATTGACAATAAAAGAATTAGATTCTAAATATAACAGTTTATGTTCAATATATATCAATGATAAACTGCCAGAATACTGAATCTAACCAATGATGAACAGTGAAATTCATGTTTACAAGTCACAGATCTAGAGACCAACAAGGTTTGCAATTTTACAGTTTTAAGTTACTCCTCCATACAAAACTACATCAAAGATATGTTCAGTCACATGTGCAGTGTTATCTTCAAAAGATAAATGCTGGACAACTGCAAGATGTCATAGGTTAAACATGCCCTATAAATATTTGTTCTCAAAATAACTATCATTCACATTACATAAATGACCAATGCTCTGAGATTCAGCCTTAGCATATACAACTCCGTGCGTAAACCTAGGATGATGACAGCCTCACAGAAGTAATTAACAATCCCACGACATCATTTATCATTCATAAATTTCACTCTCAGGGTAAGATTTTTACACAAAAGGCCCTGGCAGCCAATCAAAGATTCCAAAGCATTAAGTCAAAATTTTATTTCTGGATCTGTCTGGAAGATAGATCCTTTCATTTACTTGGTTGTACATTATTTATGTTTTCCCATACTCTTAATAAACGACCGGTTTTTGTTTTTTTTTTCCCTTATAAAGCCTCAAATAAATGAAGACACAGAAAGAGGGAAAGAGAGACCCACAAATTTTCTGATTTCCTTCTTTGGGATTCTAATCAAGAGTCTCAGGGAGGTTAAAAGTTTCAATGTAGATCTATCTGGTCTCCAAAAGCCTATAGAATAATGAGGCAAAGCAGAACCAGGCCCATGTGCAGTTCCTCTTTATTTATTCTGTCTAAAATAGACAGTGGAGTGACACATCGTAACATAAGGAAGCATGTGCCCATAAATGCAGACTTTTGACTGCCTTTTTTCTTAATTCCAGCCTCCTGCCTTGACAGTAAACACATGACTTTGCTGACAAAGGTTTCCCACACTTCCCACCGTAGAAACCTCAACTACTACAAAATTTTGCCAAAAGGAACATGCCCAAATTTGTTCATTTTTTAAAACGCCATAATGTTTCAGATGAAAACACAGCCTGCCAAAGACGTCAAATAAAAGAATAACAAAGAAACGAACAGCATCTTTAGACTTGAATGTCAATGCATAACCTCGCCATCTGTCAACCAGTTGTGAAGCAATGATCCCAGAAAAGCCCTGCAAACACGAACAAGTTAGATCCTTGCACCGATCATCTGTATCAATCTCCACTCTCAGGACCTCAGTGGCAATTATGCTCTATGGAACAATCTACAGAAATGGCATGTGCCACCGGCAAACCGAACCCTGCCAATGAATGGGCCATTTTAACAGATTTTCATTCGGTAACGCGCGGAGTTCAGTTCCTAGAGGTAATGGGAAATCGGAGGAGAAAGGGAGTTGGGCTGTGGGGGAGAGGGGAGGGTCTCTTTCCTCACGTTTGGATTGGAAATTGGATTCAGGAGGTTAATCTCTGGAGGCCAGACATCCAAACAACCCTCAGTCTCCTCCCACTTGGCCTCATGAACAGGAATACAATTTTGGACCTCGCGTCTGCCCCACTCCTTCCCTTCCCGCCGCGGCCACCACCTTAGAAGTTACAGTCTGAGCTCTCGCACAACTGCGGGTGCGGACGCCCGGACCGAGAACTGCACCAGCCGTCCTTAGGGAGATGAACAGCGGGCTGGGACTCGGCCACCAGCTCCGCGAAGCCACCAGCTGCCGCCCGGCCGGGCTCGCGGGCGACCCCACCCCTCCCCCACCCCCCTCGCCTGGAGCAGCCGCCGGAGTTACGCAGCCTCAGCCCCGACACCTCCCCGGCTGCTTTCAATCCTGATCACAGGGGATAGGGGTGGGAGGCCAGAAGTGGAACAGAGGGTGAGGGTGAAGGGGCAGCGGGAAAGAACCCAAACAGTCCGGTTCGCAAGAGCCAGGACGCCAAGTGGCAGGACCCCGGTGCACACACACCACACACGCGCACACGCTCACCCACGCGCCCCGCTCCCCCGGTTCAAAGCCAAGCGGCTACAAGATGGGAGCAACGCAGGAGGTGGGGTGGCGGGAAGGCCCGGAGTTACGGGGAGCGACGTTAGGAGGGCAGGGGATGCTTCAGGAACTGCGAAAGTGAGAAAGTCCCAGACCCCCGTCTCCATCCCCAAGTCTGGGCTGCCCTGCCTGCAGCCCCGGTCGCCTTCCACCCAGCGCAGCTCGGGAGGCGGGGAGGGGAGCCAGAGCCGAGCTTCCCCCAGGCTGCCCTCCCCGGCCTGGCCCAGGGCCCGGAACCCGGCCCCCCTCCAGCCCCGGCTTGGGGAGGCTGCCAGGCAAGGAGCGACTTGCCAAAGGACTCTGGGGGAGCAAGAGGGCAGGACAGGAGCATTTTGCACGCTCCGGCCGGGCTGCTCATTTCTTCCTCTGTCGACACACCCCCAGTGAGCCCCCCTTCCCCGACAATACACGCACAGACACAGAGACACGCACGCGTTCGCCCTTCCCACGATCCCAGGTCCATCGATTAAAACACTAGTTGATTTCTTCCTGATTAAAAAGGAAAAAAAAAAAAAAAAAAAAGTGCAGCAACTCTTTTCAGGAGTCGCCGGAGCAAGGAAAGTCCGTCTGCAGGCGTCCTTCTATAGTTTGCTAGGAGTTAAGAAATCTGGCGGTCCCCACTGAGAACCGGACCGGAACCCCGAGGGGGCGAAAGGTGACGAACTCCTTCCCCACCCCCGCGCCTCTCACCTCCTTAAGTTCCTTGGCCACGTCCTTCAGGTCGCCCAGTACTAATTCCAGATCCTCCACGATGATCTTGATCTGTTCCTTCACCTTGGTTTTGGAGGCTGCCGGCGGTCCCTCGGCTGGACAGGACGAGGAGGGGGTCCCCTTGGACTTGGCTGACATTCTCTGGGGGCAGGCGAGGCAGGTCAGCACAGGCGGGCGAGCGGAGGCTGCTGCGCGCCCCCGTCCCTGGCGCTGCTGCGGCCGCTGCCGCCACGAGCCCCCCGCATCTTGGACGCTCCCCGGGCAGCGGCGGGAGGCTGCGCTCGGCGCTCGGCAGGGCGGCCGCACCGTGGTGCTGCCATCAACTCCCCGAGACGCGGCGCTGGGCGCGGGGCTGCAGACGGGCGAGCAGCGCGCCTGCGCCTCCTCCCGCCGCCGCCCGCCGCTCTCGCGCACACACGCGCTCGCTCCCCGCCCGCGGAGACGGCCGCCCGGCCGCCGCGCCCCGGGCCGTCAGCTGCAGTCCCCGCGGCCCGGCGCTCCGGGAGCTCTCGCCCGGCACGCGGGCGTCCGCGAGCAGGGACACAAGTCCGCGCCCTGCCCGGCCCTGGCCTTCATCCTGAAATGCCCTCGTCTCCGCAGCCGGCTGGGGGGTCTTCTCACACCTAGCCGGCTTCCTTCCTTCTCCCCCGCTAGCAGAGCCCTGGTTCCCCACCACACTTTAGGACAAAATGGAAAGAACCCCCCCCTCCCCCCGTAGGGCCAGGAGTTGCGTTTAGGGGCAGTAAAGCGACCCTAAGTGTTTATCGAGGACCCAAGTATGTTCAGAAGGCCTCCAATCATTCTCCTAGTTGATCTAGGAGTTACACAGAGGTGTTCCTACTTCTGCAGGAAAAAGAGAGGAGAGAGAGAGAGAGAGAGAGAGAGAGAGAGAGAGAGAGAGAAATGTGCACAAAGACCCCTCACCCGTGGAATAATGAAATGCAGCCACAGTTCTTGAACGAGGTTGCCTAATCCTGCTGATTCCACAAAACTAATAGCGGATGTATTAATTTCACGTCCCCACACCAAAAATCCCTCAGGGAGACTGAGTCATCTTGGCTGTACTTATCTGGGACAGGTTCTCTCTCTCTCTCTCTCTCTCTCTCTCTCTCTCTCTCTCTAACTATTCTTTCTGTTTTCATGACCTATGCTGATGTATGTTTGGGTAGATACGCTGTCTGGATTTCCTCTTGAAAGAGCTGAATAAGAAGAGTTTGCCTCCAACTTTTTTTTTTCTCCCATCATTTTTTTTTTTTTTTTAATCTCCATTTCAAGCCTTTCGCTACTAAATAGGAAATAACTTTCTGACTGTTCTGCCAAAAGGATCCAGGGAGGAGAGCTAATAGGAAGCCTTCAGTCTCATTCTCAGTAGGTGGCTCCCATTCTCATTAGCTAAAGTTTTAATTTCCTTAGTAACAAACCCATGGGCTATTAGCTACTGACCTCGCAGGATGGTTTTACTTTATTGTCTTCAGTGCACACTACTCCAAATCATTATTTTAATAGGCTTCCCATTTTGGCCATGCCTTAGCAGGGCCCTTGTTTTTTGCTTCTCACACCCTAGGTTGTCCCAACAAGCCTCTTTAGATGAAAAAAATCTTGGCACTTCTCCCCTTCTGAGTTCCTTAAGCCCTCCGTAATCAATCACTGTCTTAATTCTGAACACCTTCCCTTGACACAATCATTGGAAGTCATATATGAATATGGAAAAAAGACGCACCGGAAGAAAAAAATAGAAATTTAGATAGGATGCCTCAGCAGGAGCTGCTGGGAGACAATTAAAATAAGGAAAGAATAAAAGAAGCAGTGTGCAGTAAGAAAATTGGAGAGGAGAAAAAGGAAGAAATAATTAGAAGTGTTCAATAAGCAATATGCTCAACGTCTCTGAGGTAGGGAGAACAGATTTTTTTTTTCTAAGTTCCTTTATCTCTGCAGGTTCTTTATTTTATAAAGATGTAACAGTAAAAATAATTTTATCAGGTTTACAAACTCTCCTACTGGAAATTTCTGATCTTTAATGATAGCTTTATTTTATATGTGAATAAAGATAAATGGTCAGAAATGGCAGGAGAGCATAAGGAAAAAAAAAAGGAAAAATGCTTTTTCTCTAGCTTTGAATTGTTGACTCTCAGTTATAGGCAGGTAGATACAGAAGCCCACAAAACTCAAAGTGTCAAGAACATTGGAGAGGAGGAAAAGAAGGGATGTTTTCCTTTCCACTGACAAAAGAATACTCTTACAACTTAAGAATATATCCATGCTACTCTGAATCTCCTTCACTAAAGATAAAAAAAAATAAATCTGTTGTCCTAAGATATCCATTAGTATTAATGAACTAAACTATTCTGGCTCAAAATCAAATCATAATTATCACTCTAAAACATACCATCCATATCCATAGCACAACTTATTCTTAAATAATGGCTGTCACCTGTCTAGATCTGTATTTGAATATAATACAGAGTCAAGTGAAAGGGGACTTCCAAATCCAAACTAGAAGGCTGGTAGGACCCACCAGGGGTGGCTACCACGATCTTCCAGTTATTAAACAGGTATGGGTAAAATATGCCTAAAGAAGAAATTCTTACAAAGAGAGTTAAAAATATTGAAGAGAAGGAAGAAGAATGAAAAGGACACATAAAGTCTATTTACTTTTTTTTTTTTTTTTTTTACACTTATGGAAAAAACATAATTTATTCCTTTGGCTTACCCTGGACTCTCTCAGAGGTTCATATATGAAGTTTTAAAGCCAAATTATGGGGACCACACCGCAAAGTGACACATAGTAAAATTTACCATCAATCTGTCCATAAATTTGTTTATGTACTAGCACTATGTACTGCAAATGCGTACATAACTCAAACCTCATCACTTAGATACACACACAAAAAAAGAAAGCCTTATTCACAGAAGTGGTCGTGTACCCAGCATTTTATTCTTTCTGTCTCTTTATATTTTCTGGGATTTGCAGCAAGAAGGATTGGATAATTATAGGAGATCATCTAGTGGTTGTTTTTTTAGTTACAAGCAGTTATCAGTTTTCTTGAGCGCACGCGTGTGTGCGTGTGTGTGTGTGTAATCTATCGCGAAGGGTCCCTAATAATTAACCTGTAGGAAATGTTATGACACTGACATAATTTTTAAGTCACAAAGAGTTCAAGAATATTCCAAAATACCGTGTTCCATTTTGTTGGCAGTAGCTCTTATGGATTCTCATTACCTTAACAATGCTTATCGATTCTCAAAAAAGGATGATATGCATAATATAACATCGCTTTTAATGCTTTGACTTTGATTTTCTTTTTCTTTTGCAGGAACTTATTTTTTGTTTGGAAAATCTAATAAAGTTATTAGAGATATTTGAAAATGTAAAAAAAAAAGAATGGCGACACTGCTCTGACCAAAACAGTTTTCACTGGGGGACTGAGGAGGAGTGTGGTGGAGAAGGACATGGATGTCTAAAGGACAAAATGTTGTCACTGAAACACAGCTGAGAGAAATTAGGAAAGTTCTCCATATATATGTTGACTATTAAATAAGTATATTGCATATGTCCGGGCAGAGGTTCTCTAACTGGTTAAAGCACTGATTACTAGATCCTACCTCCAGGGTGTCTGAACCAGTAGGTCTGGGGTGGGGTCTGAAATTTGCCTTTAACATGTTTCTGGGCAGCTGGAAAGGGACCACATTCTGAAAATCATTGGTTGGAGAGATTAAAAGAAAACTTGAGTTTTGTTTTGTTTTTTCCAGTGTAAGCCTTAAAGGTCATCTAGTTCTATCTCTTTATGTTATAGGTGAGAAAACCAAGGCCTTGGGCAGTTAAATGGTACATCAATGTTTCATATCTAGGGAATACAAATTAAGAGCTAGAACTCTGTGTTGACTCATACATCTTGTGGAGTGGTCTCCATTTGTCTGGAGAAATGTCTCCTTTTTATCAACTGCTTTTGGCATGATGTCTACCTACTATAGATAAACGTATACTGGTTTAACAAACGTGATCTGGACGTTTTAGTGGAAGTCTTTAAAGTCAATGGACTTTGATTCAACAATTTTTTTTTAAATGGCTACTTTAGTCACGACTCTACACTATGGAGGATATGTACGACTAGGTTTAGCACGACACAGTCCCAGCAGGAACAATTTTAGATTAACTCCACACATGACTCTAATATAAAAACCGAGATTAACTCAAAGTATCTAATCTTGCTCTCTTTCCCAACTGTAGTCAGTTTATTTTACTTGACATCCAAAGTCAATATATACTTGGCTTTTTTTTTTTTTTTATCCATGTGACAGAAACTGAACTTTTGCTTAACTCAACAAAGGAAATTATTTCATAGCCAAAGCAAAGTATGGATAGAAACATCTTCGAGTAGGACTGGAGTCAGAAGTTCTGAGACCACTGGGACTATGTCTTTCTGTCCCTGTATCCCACCCTCTTTTCGTGCATTCTTTCTCTTAAGCTCATTCCTACATAAAGTTAAAACATAGTCACCGGTAAGTCAAGGCTCACATTTTCACAACTTTTGCAGCTAGAAAAGAAAAAGATCATCACGGCAAGTGCCCAGGAGACGACTTTGATAGGTCTAGCTTAGGCTATGGACACATGAGCCAATCACTGCGACTGAGTTGGGTGCAAAGCTGCTACCAGAGTTGTGCCATTTTTATAGAAAAGGCTTACATTTTTATACTTATTACCATGATTTTCCAGCAGGTGGCACTAAAACAAGTTATTCTAACAAAATCTGTATATTATGATAATTTTCTTATATGGAAGTAAAGTGTTTTCAGGAAGTAAAATCATTTTCAGATTCACACAAAGAAAGACCCCATATGAATCAGCACTGTTTGGGGAGAAACTGATGGCAAAAAAGTACAGTGACTGGCCCAACTTCAATCAAGTCGTCTGTACCTGTGCCCTATTTCTCCTCCAAAAGAGGAGGTGTGCCCCTGGGGGGAAAAATAGGTATCTACCATACAGACTTTAATTGGATCACATACCTTGATTTTTTTCTCACACTTAGAGGTTGATATTTTATCTTTAAACATTTTTTAATGTGCATTCATTTTTGACAATGAGAGAGAGAACGTGTGTACAAGTGGGGAAGGGACAGAAAGAGAGGGACAGAGGATCAGTAGAGGGTTCAGGGCTGACAGCAGCGAGCCTGGTGCAGGGCTCGAACTCACAAAAGGTGAAATCGTGACCTAAGCTAAAGTCGGACACTCAACCAACTGAGCCACCCAGGCCCCTCCTAAAGACTGACATTTTTAAATTGTTCTTGCTTCCCAAAGCGAGCTTCACTCAAGTCTTAGATTGGACATTCAGTTCACCCATGCCAAGAACCCTTCATCCATTCCCATCTCAGGGTCCCAGCTTTAAAGACCTGACCCAGCCCAGAGCTGCTGAACTGCCCCCACCACATGTGGAAGCAATACTGAAACAATTACCCTCTTTCCTCCACTCAGGAGTTTCCACTCATCCTGAATCCCTGGGACCTGTGCCTGACATCTCATTCTGCCTCTCAGCTTCAAACTTCTGGGCCAAGTGAACAGAGAACCCGAGACTTTCAATACTCCAGGACTGTTACAGACGTGCCAAAGAGGTGTTTTTAAGACTTGGCCACTTGCCACTCTGCACAGTTTAATAGCTTAGCAGTCTCTTTCCCTGGAAGGCGATTCAGCCACAACCAAGGAAAACTTGATCATTTAGTAGAAAACAAGACATCCTATTAGTACCAAGATCACTGAAACTTCTCATTCATGCGTCCAATTAATTTTCATAGATACTTGGCAATTGCTGTTCTTAGAAGTTTAAGGGTCCTCAGTTTTTGTCTTAGTTTTTGTTTTGTTCCTTCCAAGAAAGTAAGGGTGAACCGAGAACAATTACTGGTTTTGATAACGTCAGAGAGGAGAAGTTGGCCGTGGTTGTACCCTCCCCCTGCTTAAGCAATACTCTGGCCTTCAGGCATATAAAGCCAAGTCCTGCCGGGTATAAGGTGGCCAGGAATGCCATCCACTGTGTATGGCCAGATAGAGTATGTAGTTTTAGTTCCTTATCTGAAAACTGGGATGGAATGACCTAACTCTGCAATGCTCTAGTCTAGAGCATTCTGTACAATGCTGAGTATAAGGACTCAGACACCTTTCCACTCTGAGCTAGTGGACCATGATACAATCATTGGGATCCATAATGAAGCCACTACTCTATTTAATCCGCATGCTACCTCCATTTTTTATCTCTCTTGCTCATCAAAAGTCCATGAGCTTTCGCCCAAGCCTCAACCTAAACTTCAAATATATATTGTTATAGTCTGAATGTTTAGGTGCCCAAAGCATTCCTATGTTGAAGGCCTAATTCCCAGTGTGATGGTATTTAGAGACGGGGCCCTTGGGAGGTAGCTAAATTAGTCCATGAAAGTGGGGCCTTATAATAGCATTAATGGCTTTATAGGGAGGGAGGGAGGGAGGGAGACAGAGAGAGAGAGAGAGAGAGAGAGAGAGAGAGAGAGAGATATGTCTCCTTCTATGAGTGTGCACCAAAGAAAGGCCATGTGAGGCCACTGGGGGAAGACTGACAAGCTAGGAAGAGAATCCTCACCAGGAACTGAATTGGCTGACACACTGACACACTGGATTTCCTAACTACCAAAAACTGTAAGAAAATAAATACCAGTTATTTAAGCCACCTAGTTTATAGTATTCTGTTATGGAAGCCAAAGCTAAGACAGATTTTGTTTTTCCAGCTTTAGTGACATGTAACTGACATATAACATTGTGTAAATGTAAGGTGTACAATGTGATGATCTGAAATACTTGTATATTGTAAAACGGTTGCCACCTTTGCATTAGCTAACATCTTCATCCTGTCACATAATTACCATTTCTTTCTTGCAGTGAAGACATTTAAGATCTTCTCTTTTGAGAACTTTCATGTAACACAGAGTTATTAACTACAGCCACTACGCTGTACTATTAGATCCTGAGAACTTACTCATAACTGAGTTTGTACCCTTTGACCAACATCTCCCCTTTTTTTTGCCATTCCCTACCACTGGTAACCACCGCTATACTGTCTGTTTCCATGCGTTAAGCTTTTTAAGATTCCACTTTTAAATGATATGGCACTTTGTTTTTCTCTGTTTGACGTAGCATCATGCTCTCAAGATTGATACAACTTGTCACAAATATCAGGGTTTGTTTATCATGGCTGAATAATACTCCATTATTCAGAGAGGAGAGAGAGAGAGAGAGAGAGGGAGAGAGAGAGAGATATCTTTCTTACCCACTCATTTGTTGAGTTTCCGTGTCTCCATCCAATGTCTTCCAACCAATTCATAAGTTGTTTCATGTCTTAGCTATTGTGAATAATCCTTCTGCAAACATGGGAATACAGAGAGCTCTTTGAGATCCTGATTTCATTTCCTCTGGATGTATTTCCAGAAGCAGGGTTACTGAGTCATATGGTGGTTTGAAGGCAGATTTTGATACTGAGAAGTGGGGCATTGCTATAATAAATATGTTAAAATGTGGAAGCAGTTTTGGAACTTGGTGAGGAAGTTTTGAGGTGCATGCTAGAACTACGGATATGAGGGCCAGTCTGGTGAGGACCAAGAAAGAGCAGTGCTGGAGTGGAAGCATAAAAACTCAAGAACAGAATGTCTGTAGAAATATGGACATTACAGGCCATTGTAGTGAGGTCTCAGATGGAAATAAGGAACATGTTGGTGGAAACTGGAGGAAAGGTGATTCTTTTTATAAAGTGGCAAAGAACTTGGCTGAAATATTTTGATATTCTCCTGTTTCCTAGAAGGCAGATCTTGGGAGCGATGCAATTAGATATTTAACAGAGGAGATTTGGGGAAAGGACCCAAGGAGCAGCGTGCCTCCTCCTGGTTGCCTACAGTATAAGGCAAGAAGAGACAGATGAATTGAAGAGACAGATGAAGAGACAGACAGAAGAATTGTTAAATAAAAAGGAACCAGAACTTAAACATTAAGACAACTATTAGCCTTGTCTTGCAAAAACAAACAAACAAAGAAACACATTCAAAAGAGGACACCATGTGTGTGGCTGGCCAATCAACAAAGAGATTATAGATTATAGGAATTGAACACAGTTTGTTTGAACTGAAGGGGAGGGCAATGGGTTGAAATGGAGATGGGAGGCGGTCAGATTCTTGGATCCTATAGCATTGGGTCACAGAGCTATTAGGATGTGAACATGCATTCTCCTTCAAGAAAGGGGGAAAAGGACCCCAAAGGCAATTCGGAGAGCATCCGGGCCACCACTGAGGTTTTAACAGGCTCAATAGGCTTCCACCAAAGACCTGAGCATGAGTCCATCCCTCAAAGCCATGGGGCCAGGCTGTCCCCATCCTTGGGGGTGTAACCCAGTCCAGCAGAGCCACAGAGGTGGGACCACTGCCTAGGTCGGCTAGTAAGGCAGAGCCCTGAACCAGAGAGGATTGATTATTCACAAGCTTTAACAACTGATGAAACGTGCCTTTCTTTCTTTATTTATTTATTTATTTATTTATTTATTTATTTGACTTGCTGGGGACCCGTCACCCTTTCCTTCTCTTCCTCCCTTTTAGAATGGGAATGTCTGTCCTATGCTTGCCCCATCACTGTATGTTGGAAGCACATTAACGATGTGTCTGGTTTCATAGGTTCATAGAGAAACAGCAATTTTGCTTCATGATGAGTTAAAACCTCCAGTTTCACCCACACTGATTCTGATGATATTTAGATGAGACTTTGGACTTTAGGCTTTAAGGATGATGCTGGACTAAGTTATGATTTTGGGGGGCTATTGGGATGGAATGAATGTATTTTGCATGTGAGAAGGAGATGAATTTGGGGGGCCTAGAGCAAAACGTTATTGACTGAAAGCTTGTGTTTGCTCAAAATTCAGATGTTTAAGCCCTAAGCCCAGTGTTATTTGGAGATGGGGCCTTTGGGAGCTAACTGGGGGAACAAGAGGTCATGAGGATGGGCCTTCATCTCAGGATTCGTGACCGTGCTCTAAGAAGCCTTCTGTCAATACCTCTCTCTTACCCACACTTCCTCTTCTCCCTCCCCCCCCATCTCCTTCTCCCCCCCTCCCCACCCCCTCCCCACCCCCCCAGTCCCTTTCCCTGTCTTTCTCCGTGCAAGCAGCAAGGACCTGCCCTGTCATGTCAAGACACAGTGAGAAGGCAGCTGTCTACAAGCCAGGAAGAAAACTCTCACTAGGAACCAAACCTGCTGGCACCCTGATCTTCGACTTTGCAGCCTCCAAAACTATGAGAAAATAAATCTCTGTTGTTTAAGCCACACCATCCATGTTTTTTTGTGATGGCAGCCAGAGTTCTCTCAGACAGGTATTACCCATCTCAGAGGAGTTCTAGAATTACATGAGGATGGTGTCATCTCTTAAAGAGTGTTTGAGGTAAGCTGTGGAGTCTGGCTAGTGCACAGAGCGTATACATGAAGAACGTCCTCCAGAGGTTTTGCAACACACAAGCTGTAAAGTTGAAGTTAAATTCCTCTGAAATGGACAGAAAGCAGTAGGGAGAAAGAGACGGTAGTTAGCCCAGTTAGGCTGGTTGCTGTGGGTGTGCAATAGATATAGCCTCAGGGCCTAAACCAGGGAAGAATAATGAGGCTAGATTGGAAATAATCCATAGGTTTTTCAGGAATGAGAAGGAGGCATCAGCCACAGGCTCTGGCAACTAATTCAATACATCAGTGCAAAAGACATCAAGCTTTTGATTTTAAGATTCTGAGTATATGTTATTTGCAAATGCTCATTCAAATAGGTTTTGAAATGTACTTAAAAGCCATGCATAGGGGCGCCTGGGTGGCTCAGTCGGTTAAGCGGCCGACTTCGGCTCAGGTCATGATCTCGCGGTCCGTGAGTTCGAGCCCCACGTTGGGCTCTGTGCTGACAGCTCAGAGCCTGGAGCCTGTTTCAGATTCTGTGTCTCCCTCTCTCTGACCCTCCCCCGTTCATGCTTTGTCTCTCTCTGTCTCAAAAATAAATAAACGTTAAAAAAAAAAGTCATGCATAATCTGGTAGTGATGCATTTCCATGGACTCAAAGAAAAATAAGCGAAATGAATGTTTCATCTAATAGGAAACCAGAGTTCAAGTGTGTATGTAAATGATACACTATTTAAAGACTAGATATTATTATCAAAGTTCATGCATAAGAATAGTCAACATCACAAAATAACCAGATGCCCACACCCTAATGTAAAACACTCATTTATAGCATTGTAGAAAGTCTTAGGATTTCAGGATTGGAAATGACCTTAGAAGCCATAGAATCAAATCTTTTAATCTTACGGATACACACACTGAGTTCAGAGAGATTACGTGATTAGTCAGAGATCACAGAATCAAGGAGTGACCAGAATCAGACCTGATACTTGGTCATACATGAACCCTCGAGTGATACAAATAGATCAAGAGAACAGTAGCTATCCCCAAACTAGCTCTTTGAAAAAGCATTGTATAATAATGAGGGATCATAAAAACCATCTCTCCTACCTTAAACACTCCCTACATCTTGAGGCCCATGGGCAATCTCTAGTACTTTAAAACGTCTTGATGATAATATCCTTTGAAAGATAGCAGGGATTAGAAAAAGGAAGCAGTAATGTGAGCGGGCCTAGAAAAGCTGGCAAGACCTCTAAGGACAGTATCAGAATAAGATAGAAAAGCAACTGTTAACTTGATAATACAGCAAAAAAAAAAAAAAAATAGTATGTAACTTTTCATAACAGATTTCTGAGTATTAGGTTTCAAACTTGAATATATGTATAACGGATGGCAACATATAAAATATTTTTAACCACCTGTCACTATCAAAATTGGATCAAAGCCTAGATATCTCTGCTATTTTAATAATATTTGGCTCTAATTTTGCTAAAATTTTCTCAATATCCTTTTCCATACTTGCAAGCTGTTTCCTTTCCAAAGACTTCTAATTCCTTGAAACTATTTTCAACTCAGCACGTATCTGTAAATGCTATAATTAATAGGGAAGAATGCTCAGTGTTGATCAATTTTAAGACAATGCATTTATTCCACAGTGGCACCCCCATCATAACGCCTTCTATATTCCTTAGCTTTTCACATAATTTCTGTAAAAACTTCTTACTATTACCATGGATAAAGTCCTCTTAGGCTATATTTTCAGCACTCTGAGCACCAGCTCAACTAGTACTGAGGCAGGGAGTTTGAAAACGGTTCAGCCCTTTCCCACATAGCACAGTGGGACAGCATGGTGTCATTAAATGCCATTCATATCAACTGTCCAGATATCTAAAAAGCCCCCGGAGTGTTTCCTTTAAAAACCACTTCCCTGTGTGGTTTTTAGGATCTAACAGAAGAAAAAGTCTCTATCCCTTATTTTGGGTTTTTAAAGACTAGTACAAAGCGCTGTTTTATTCTTTCTAAACAATCAAGCAGCAGGCAATGGGGAAAACTCAGTAGATGTGACATTAGACATCTTAGGTTTGAAATTCATATTCTGTCACTGGCTCTGTGATCTTAGACACTGAAACTCCACCACCATTTGCTTCTGTATCTGCCAGTGTGATTACATACCTATTTGCAAAAGTGAATGGAGAATCAAAGGAGATAATTATGTGGAAATGTTTTGTAATCTGTGAATTACTCAACAAATGTTAGTCGCTGTTATTCTTCGTGTGTTTGTTTTGATGGATGTTCTCTGTGCATCAAGGAACGTGCTACCTCCAGCGCTCCAGGACTTGGCTGCTTTCCAGAACTGCTTGATTAAGTAAACCCCTCTACAATAGCAATTTTTCAAAGTATATTCCAGCAGTGTCAATTTTTTAAAAAATTGGGAAACACTGCATACAACGTACCCCTCTTACATATGACAAAGTTAAAAATCAGGATATTAAAGTCTGAAAAATCTTATCTGTTAAATTTTAATCCCAAAACTTATTCTATTTAACCATGGAATCCCATACTTTCTATGCCCTTCTTTTCTCTTCCCTTCCTTCCCCTTTCCCTTCCCCTCTCTTCCCTTCCCTTCCCTCTCTTTCCTTTCCTTCCCTTCCTTCTCTTTTTAACATGACACCTGTAAGTATTCTGCTTAAAGAATGTCATGGAACACAATTTAGTAACATGTGTTCCAAAAGTTTCTTTTTTTTTTTTTTTTTTTCCAACGTTTTTTATTTATTTTTGGGACAGAGAGAGACACAGCATGAGCGGGGGAGGGGCAGAGAGAGAGGGAGACACAGAATCGGAAACAGGCTCCAGGCTCCGAGCCATCAGCCCAGAGCCTGACGCGGGGCTCGAACTCACGGACTCACGGACCGCAAGATCGTGACCTGGCTGAAGTCGGACGCTTAACCGACTGCGCCACCCAGGCGCCCCCAAAAGTTTCTTGATCATATTTCACTTTTCCTTAGAAGTGATTCTGTGGACCTGGATTATTTGGCATAGGAGGGCTTTATTGGAAGTCGTGTTGTGTGTGTGTTTCTGTAGTATTTTTACACTGATGTATTTTTCCAAGTAACAAATTCTGTTCTGTTATTTTTATTCATGCTGTATTTGTACAGACCTTTACTATTTTCCACCCACTTCCCAATGTCACATCAACATCTCCCTTGATGCTCGGTCTCAAGCAATAAAACTAGAGCGGGGAAGTACTGTTATCCTCAATTTAAGGTTAGGAGTCTTTGGTTTTTCTTTCTTTTTTCTTTTCTTTAAGAATTTTTTTAAGTCTATTCATTTATTTTGAGAGACAGAGAGACAAAGAGAGCATGAACAGGGAAGGGGCAGGGAAAGAAGGAGAGAGAGAGAGAGAGAGAGAGAGAGAGAGAGAGAGAGAATTCCAAGCAGCCTCTGCACTGCCAGTGAGAAGCCTGACGCAAGGGTTGAAACTTCGAACTGCAAGGTAGTGACCTGAGGCAAAACCAAGAATCTGAGGCTTAACCAGCTGAACCAGCCAGACGTCCCTAGGGTTAGGAGTCTTCACTGAGATCACACAACTGTTGTGGGACAACCAGCAGCAGAATGCAGGTGTCCTCATCCTTGCTCATTGAGCTTTCTCCTACGGTGCAAAGCTTCCAAACTCCTAGCCTTTCGTACTGTGCACCTCTAATATTCTTTGCTTTCAGAGCCAAAACTAGTGTATTTTCTGCATTAGGTCAGGATAGAATTTGCTTGCTTATTTTTAGCTCCCTGATGACTGAACTCAATCTTTATTCGCTACAGGGTATTTGGGACTAGGAGAGGGAGAGGTTGGGAAGGTTCTATTTCATTTGAATTACTTAAGGAAAAGTCTCCCATTCTCAGATTCAGACCAAGATTTATTCAAGAAACCTCAAAGACAGTGGCTATGTCAGATTTTTTGAAGCATAAGACTGAATCCACTCAAAGGTTTGGGTTAATAATTCTATAGCAGAACAGTATGTACTATAAAAATGGGACTTTCCCTGCCATAAGGGCATGACAATCTTTTATATGAAACAAAAGCAGTTGTTCAAGTGCTGCCCATCTGGAGCCATAAAAGAGCTCAGAATCCATTAATGCAACCAGGAAAACAAAAGGGAAAGCTTTTTTCCATGTACTTTCCACCATGCATTTGACACAGTGGCAGCTCAGTAACATTCTTGACATTTCTGACCTGTTCCGTAGAGCAGCACAGGAACAGAAAGTGTGACTTAGACTCCACTGGCACATCACCAGGCTGCAGCACAAGGTAAAATTCAGTCAACTTCTCCCTGATAAGCTGAATGCCAGGTAATTTATAGCCAAGCGAACTTGGATGTTTGGAACGGTGTGAAAACCACACAGTGAACGAAATTCTGCAATAATGTAACCACTGGATTCAACTGGCTCCTGACCTAGGATTTTTATTATTTATTGTTTTAAGAGCTGCAATGGCTCACCTGGGTGGCTCATTCTGTTAAGCATCCCACTTCCGCCAGGTCATGATCTCACGGTTCGTGAGTTCAGGCCCCACATCGGGGTCCACGCTGATAGTGCAGAGCCTGCATGGGATCCTCTCTCCCCCTTTCTCTCTGCCCCTCCACCACTCTCTCTCAATAAATAAATAAATAAACCTGAAAAAAAATAAGAGCTGCACCATGCAACTCAATAACTTACGTATTATTGATTCTAGTAGAGGTATAAGCTACTTCTTTTCTACCTGACAACATATATGTTTCTAAGCTTAAAAGTTATTCCAATCTATAGGGGTTCACAAAATCCAGTCTTACATTGCATATTCTGAAATTAATTTAATATTGTTCTTTTGATTTGGACATAATACACACATTAAAACCTTTTCAGTCAATTCTGTAAGAATAACTCCTAGGAAAGTTATGAAATTAAAGTGGAGCTCCCACCCCACTTTCTATTGCATCGATTCTGGGACCACAAAACGTGTGCTGGACAGTGGGTAAGGGCTAAGACAGGTGATGAACGGAGTCTGATGAGGCAGTCAGTCACCAGAGCAAGAGTTTGAATTAGTGAAACCAGACAAAAGTCCACTAGTTTTTACAGTGACCTGTGCACAGGAGACTCGCCTGTGTGGACGACATCCATGCAATCCTTTGTTCTCTGCCTTCCACGATGGTTCAGGTGAGAGGGACTAAGGGAAGATTACTCTGGCATATTTCCTACAGGGTGGGCTGTGTCCCCAAGTCACAGCCTTTCATAAAAGCCTTCCTGGGTTCTGTTTATTCCATTCTTCCCATTTTTCCTTCAGACCTCAACTTCTCCTCACGTTCTGCACCACTGTTTGGTTTTATTACACTCTGAGAAAACATATCCACTGCCTTTTCATCAAACTTTTGTCAAATTACCCTATGTGAAAGTGCCATGCTTTACCTCACCCTGCCTTATTATATACACCACAAACTCAAAACATGTCTGCCTGTGTATGGCTGGCCAACCAGTTAGGGCCCTACTTGCAAGAATATAAATGAAATGTGTACGAAGTCCTTCACTCTAGGAGAAGAGTGACCTAGGGTCCCAGCTTTAGTCCTAAATTGATAGTCATTGCAGGAAAATAGTGTGTGTGTGTGTGTATGTGTGTGTGTGTGTGTTTACAATATAGGGTGTATCCCCTGGCTCATTCTCCCATCCACTTGCACACCCTGGAATATGAGTGCATTCATAACCAGCTTATTTAGTAAATACTTATATATTAGACCTGCACAGAATTTTGGCAAATTTATTTTATTTTTTTTTTATTATTTATTTATTTATTTATTTATTTTTTTAATATATGAAATTTCTGTCAAATTGGTTTCCATACAACACCCAGTGCTCATCCCAAAAGGTGCCCTCCTCAATACCCATCACCCACCCTGCCCTCCCTCCCACCCCCCATCAACCCTCAGTTTGTTCTCAGTTTTTAACAGTCTCTTATGCTTTGGCTCTCTCCCACTCTAACCTCTTTTTTTTTTTTTTTTTTTTTTCCTTCCCCTCCCCCATGGGTTTCTGTTATGTTTCTCAGGATCCACATAAGAGTGAAACCATATGGTATCTGTCTTTCTCTGTATGGCTTATTTCACTTAGCATCACACTCTCCAGTTCCATCCATGTTGCTACAAAAGGCCATATTTCATTTTTTCTCATTGCCATGTAGTATTCCATTGTGTATATAAACCACAATTTCTTTATCCATTCATCAGTTGATGGACATTTAGGCTCTTTCCATAATTTGGCTATTGTTGAGAGTGCCGCTATAAACATTGGGGTACAGGTGCCCCTATGCATCAGTACTCCTGTATCCCTTGGATAAATTCCTAGCAGTGCTATTGCTGGGTCATAGGGTAGGTCTATTTTTAATTTTCTGAGGAACCTCCACACTGCTTTCCAGAGCGGCTGCACCAATTTGCATTCCCACCAACAGTGCAAGAGGGTTCCTGTTTCTCCACATCCTCTCCAGCATCTATAGTCTCCTGATTTCTTCATTTTGGCCACTCTGACTGGCGTGAGGTGGTATCTGAGCGTGGTTTTGATTTGTATTTCCCTGATAAGGAGCGACGTTGAACATCTTTTCATGTGCCTGTTGGCCATCCGGATGTCTTCTTTAGAGAAGTGTCTATTCATGTTTTCTGCCCATTTCTTCACTGGGTTATTTGTTTTTCGGGTGTGGAGTTTGATGAGCTCTTTATAGATTTTGGATACTAGCCCTTTGTCCGATGTGTCATTTGCAAATATCTTTTCCCATTCCGTTGGTTGCCTTTTAGTTTTGTTGGTTGTTTCCTTTGCTGTGCAGAAGCTTTTTATCTTCATAAGGTCCCAGTAATTCACTTTTGCTTTTAATTCCCTTGCCTTTGGGGATGTGCCGAGTAAGAGATTGCTACGGCTGAGGTCAGAGAGGTCTTTTCCTGCTTTCTCCTCTAAGGTTTTGATGGTTTCCTGTCTCACATTCAGGTCCTTTATCCATTTTGAGTTTATTTTTGTGAATGGTGTGAGAAGGTGGTCTAGTTTCAACCTTCTGCATGTTGCTGTCCAGTTCTCCCAGCACCATTTGTTAAAGAGACTGTCTTTTTTCCATTGGATGTTCTTTCCTGCTTTGTCAAAGATGAGTTGGCCATACATTTGTGGGTCTAGTTCTGGGGTTTCTATTCTATTCCATTGGTCTATGTGTCTGTTTTTATGCCAATACCATGCTGTCTTGATGATGACAGCTTTGTAGTAGAGGCTAAAGTCTGGGATTGTGATGCCTCCTGCTTTGGTCTTCTTCTTCAAAATTACTTTGGCTATTCGGGGCCTTTTGTGGTTCCATATGAATTTTAGGATTGCTTGTTCTAGTTTCGAGAAGAATGCTGGTGCAATTTTGATTGGGATTGCATTGAATGTGTAGATAGCTTTGGGTAGTATTGACATTTTGACAATATTTATCCTTCCAATCCATGAGCAGGGAATGTCTTTCCATTTCTTTATATCTTCTTCAATTACCTGCATAAGCTTTCTATAGTTTTCAGCATACAGATCTTTTACATCTTTGGTTAGATTTATTCCTAGGTATTTTATGCTTCTTGGTGCAATTGTGAATGGGATCAGTTTCTTCATTTGTCTTTCTGTTGCTTCATTGTTAGTGTATAAGAATGCAACTGATTTCTGCACATTGATTTTGTATCCTGCAACTTTGCTGAATTCATGTATCAGTTCTAGCAGACTTCTGGTGGAGTCTATCGGATTTTCCATGTATAATATCATGTCATCTGCAAAAAGCGAAAGCTTGACTTCATCTTTGCCAATTTTGATGCCTTTGATTTCCTTTTGTTGTCTGATTGCTGATGCTAGAACTTCCAGCACTATATTAAACAGCAGCGGTGACAGTGGGCATCCCTGTCGTGTTCCTGATCTCAGGGAAAAAGCTCTCAGTTTTTCCCCGTTGAGGATGATGTTAGCTGTGGGCTTTTCATAAATGGCCTTTATGATCTTTAAGTATGTTCCTTCTATCCCGACTTTCTCAAGGGTTTTTATTAAGAAAGGGTGCTGGATTTTGTCAAAGGCCTTTTCTGCATCGATTGACAGGATCATATGGTTCTTCTCTTTTTTTTTGTTAATGTGATGTATCACGTTGATCGATTTGCGAATGTTGAACCAGCCCTGCATCCCAGGAATGAATCCCACTTGATGATGGTGAATAATTCTTTTTATATGCTGTTGAATTCGATTTGCTAGTATCTTATTAAGAATTTTTGCATCCATATTCATCAGGGATATTGGCCTGTAGTTCTCTTTTTTTACTGGGTCTCTGTCTGGTTTAGGAATCAAAGTAATACTGGCTTCATAGAATGAGTCTGGAAGTTTTCCTTCCCTTTCTATTTCTTGGAATAGCTTGAGAAGGATAGGTATTATCTCAGCTTTAAATGTCTGGTAGAACTCCCCTGGGAAGCCATCTGGTCCTGGACTCATTTGTTGGGAGATTTTTGATAACCGATTCAATTTCTTCGCTGGTTATGGGTCTGTTCAAGCTTTCTATTTCCTCCTGATTGAGTTTTGGAAGAGTGTGGGTGTTTAGAAATTTGTCCATTTCTTCCAGGTTGTCCAATTTGCTGGCATATAATTTTTCATAGTATTCCCTGATAATTGTTTGTATCTCTGAGGGATTGGTTGTAATTATTCCATTTTCATTCATGATTTTATCTATTTGGGTCATCTCCCTTTTCTTTTTGAGAAGCCTGGCTAGAGGTTTGTCAATTTTGTTTATTTTTTCAAAAAACCAACTCTTGGTTTCGTTGATCTGCTCTACAGTTTTTTTAGATTCTATATTGTTTATTTCTGCTCTGATCTTTATTATTTCTCTTCTTCTGCTGGGTTTAGGCTGCCTTTGCTGTTCTGCTTCTATTTCCTTTAGGTGTGCTGTTAGATTTTGTATTTGGGATTTTTCTTGTTTCTTGAGATAGGCCTGGATTGCAATGTATTTTCCTCTCAGGACTGCCTTCGCTGCATCCCAAAGCGTTTGGATTGTTGTATTTTCATTTTCGTTTGTTTCCATATATGTTTTAATTTCTTCTCTAATTGCCTGGTTGACCCACTCATTCGTTAGTAGGGTGTTCTTTAACCTCCATGCTTTTGGAGGTTTTCCAGACTTTTTCCTGTGGTTGATTTCAAGCTTCATAGCATTGTGGTCTGAAAGTATGCATGGTATAATTTCAATTCTTGTAAACTTATGAAGGGCTGTTTTGTGACCCAGTATATGATCTATCTTGGAGAATGTTCCATGTGCACTCGAGAAGAAAGTATATTGTGTTGCTTTGGGATGCAGAGTTCTAAATATATCTGTCAAGTCCATCTGATCCAATGTATCATTCAGGGCCCTTGTTTCTTTATTGACTGTGTGTCTAGATGATCTATCCATTTCTGTAAGTGGGGTGTTAAAGTCCCCTGCAATGACCACATTCTTATCAATAAGGTTGCTTATGTTTATGAGTAATTGTTTTATATATCTGGGGGCTCGGGTATTTGGCGCATAGACATTTATAATAGTTAGCTCTTCCTGGTGGATAGACCCTGTGATTATTATATAATGCCCTTCTTCATCTCTTGTTACAGCCTTTAATTTAAAGTCTAGTTTGTCTGATATAAGTATGGCTACTCCAGCTTTCTTTTGGCTTCCAGGAGCATGATAAATAGTTCTCCATCCCCTCACTCTCAATCTAAAGGTGTCCTCAGATCTAAAATGAGTCTCTTGTAGACAGCAAATAGATGGGTCTTGTTTTTTTATCCATTCTGATACCCTATGTCTTTTAGTTGGCGCATTTAATCCATTTACATTCAGTGTTATTATAGAAAGATATGGGTTTAGAGTCATTGTGATGTCTGTATGTTTTATGCTTGTAGTGATGTCTCTGGTACTTTGTCTCACAGGATCCCCCTTAGGATCTCTTGTAGGGCTGGTTTCGTGGTGACAAATTCCTTCAGTTTTTGTTTGTTTGGGAAGACCTTTATCTCTCCTTCTATTCTAAATGACAGACTTGCTGGATAAAGGATTCTCGGCTGCATATTTTTTCTGTTTAGCACACTGTAGATATCGTGCCAAGCCTTTCTGGCCTGCCAAGTTTCAAAGGAGAGATCAGTCACGAGTCTTATAGGTCTCCCTTTATATGTGAGGGCACGTTTATCCCTTGCTGCTTTCAGAATTTTCTCTTTATCCTTGTATTTTGCCAGTTTCACTATGATATGTCGTGCAGAAGATCGATTCAAGTTACGTCTGAAGGGAGTTCTCTGTGCCTCTTGGATTTCAATGCCTTTTTCCTTCCCCAGTTCAGGGAAGTTCTCAGCTATAATTTGTTCAAGTACCCCTTCAGCACCCTTCCCTCTCTCTTCCTCCTCTGGGATACCAATTATGCGTATATTATTTTTTTTTAGTGTATCACTTAGTTCTCTAATTTTCCCCTCATACTCCTGGATTTTTTTATCTCTCTTTCTTTCAGCTTCCTCTTTCTCCATAACTTTATCTTCTAGTTCACCTATTCTCTCCTCTGCCTCTTCAAGCCGAGCCATCGTGGATTCCATTTTGTTTTGCAATTTGTTTAAAGCGTTTTTCAACTCCTCGTGACTGTTCCTTAGTCCCTCGATCTTTGTGGCAAGAGATTCTCTGCTGTCCTGTATACTGTTTTCAAGCCCAGCGATTAATTTTATGACTATTATTCTAAATTCACTTTCTGTTATATTATTTAAATCCTTTTTGATCAGTTCATTAGCTGTTGTTATTTCCTGGAGATTCTTCTGAGGGGAATTCTTCCGTTTGGTCATTTTGGAGAGTCCCTGGCGTGGTGAGGACCTGCAGTGCACTTCCCCTGTGCTGTGGTGTATAACTGGAGTTAGTGGGCGGGGCCGCAGTCCGACCCGATGTCTGCCCCCAGCCCACTGCTGGGGCCACAGTCAGACTGGTGTGTGCCTTCTCTTCCCCTCTCCTAGGGGCGGGATTCACTGTGGGGTGGCGTGTCCCGTCTGGGCTACTTGCACACTGCCAGGCTTGTGTTGCTGGGGATCTGGCGTATTAGCTGGGGTGGGTGGGCAAGGTGCACGGGGGCTGGAGGGGCAGGCTTAGCTCGCTTCTCCTTAGGTGATCCACTTCAGGAGGAGCCCTGTGGCAGCGGGAGGGCGTCAGATCCGCTGCCGGAGGTTTGGCTCCGCAGAAGCACAGAGTTGGGTGTTTGCGCGGAGCGAGCAAGTTCCCTGGCAGGAACTGGTTCCCTTTGGGATTTTGGCTGGGGGATGGGCGGGGGAGATGGCGCTGGTGAGCGCCTTTGTTCCCCGCGAAGCTGAGCTCTGCCGTCCGGGGGCTCAGCAGCTCTCCCTCCCTTTGTCCTCCAGCCTTCCTGCTTTCCGAGCGGAGCTGTTAACTTCTGACCTCCCAGACGCTAAGTCGTGCTTGCTGTCGGAACACAGTCCGTCCGGCCCCTCCGCTTTTGCCAGCCAGACTCGGGGGCTCTGCTTGGCCGGCGAGCCGCCCCTCCGCCCCGGCTCCCTCCCGCCAGTCCGTGGAGCGCGCACCGCCTCACCGCCCTTCCTACCCTCTTCCGTGGGCCTCTGGTCTGCGCTTGACTCCGGAGACTCCCTTCTGTTAATCCTCTGGCGGTTTTCTGGGTTCTTTAGGCAGGTGTAGGTGGAATCTAAGTGATCGGCAGGACGCGCTGTGAGCCCCGCGTCCTCCTACGCCGCCATCTTCCCGGATCCGAATTTTGGCAAATTTAAATGATCAAAGTAACATATGTTTACAAGTGCACAAAATTTTATATTTGTCTTATGGCTTTCTTTCTTTAGCTCTCACATTTAAATTTTGCAAATAACTTTCCCAACACACATACCTCGTTCAGATTATTTTTCTAAGCTATTAGATATATTTGGACACTCTTAATTTGTATAAGTTGCGCCAATTATTTCTTCCATAAGCATTATCGGGCAAATGAAATAGATTAGACAACACAATCATAGGTGCAAATAAATAGTTTTAAAATGCAGTTGAATTATTTTTAATTCCTGTGGTTATATCTTTCATATAAGAATAGTCAACCGCACTGCTAATTAACTTGAAAAGAACATAGTTAAATTGTCTTATATGTTAATTATTTTAGAAACTCTATTAGAAGCTCAAGTTTCTTTTCATGCTATGCTGGCTTCCTCTGCCCATGTAAGTGCTCTCATCTGAATATGTTATAATTACATATGCAACTCTACACTGGGCAGTATCTGACAGCATTTCCATGTTTTTCTATAGACATATATTTTTGGACTCCTCCAGTCTCTGCGGTAGTACTAGAAAATGGAAGACATGAAAAGACACATTGGCCAGATTTTCACTGGGGCTTGGAGACGGTGGGGTGTTGTTCACCATATTCCCAAGAAAGGCTGTCAGGGTATCTGGTGAGTGTGAATGTGTCTGTCTTTGGAAAAATGTAGCTAGAAGTTAACACTATATTTAAAAATCTCAAGACTTAATTGGCTGATTGTAGTTTTAAATGTTTTGTGGTGTTTTTTTTTCCTCCTGGGGTTTGATGATACTGCCTCCCTAAATTTTCTTTTCAAAATTAGATACCTAACCGCTAACCAAAATATTAAGTGAAAGCAATCTTAGCCACTGCTGAGCCTTTCTTCTTAATGTGATCAGAATAAAGTGAATGTCCACCTGCATAGCTCAGCCTCCACACAGAGGCTGTGGCTGACAGATAACAACAGGGCAGCCTTGGGGAGAGGGGATATAAGTGCTGGAAAACTGAAAGCCGGGTGGGAGGGTAGAGCCCTCAGATGTAAAATTAAGTAAGCAAGGAAATGACCACGACACAGCTCTGCACACTAGAAATTAATTGTATGCTTTCACATAAAGAGGACTTTAGAGAAGTTTGATGTATAAGAATACAGCAGAGTATAAAATATGACCATCTGTCTCTTTTTTTAAAAAAATTTTTAATGTTTATTTATTTTTGAGAGACAGGGCATGAGTGGGGGAGGGGCAGAGACAGGGAGACACAGAATGTGCAGCAGGCTCCAGGCTCTGAGCTGTCAGCACAGAGCCCAACGTGGGGCTTGAACCCACGAACCGTGAGATCATGACCTGAGCTGAAGTTGGACGCTCAACTGACTGAGCCACCCAGGCGCCCCTAAAATTTTTTTTAAGTGTGTATTTACTTTTGAGAGAGAGACAGAGTGCAAGGGAGGAGGGTCAGAGAGAGAGGGAGACACAGAATCTGCAGCAGGCTCCAGGCTCTGAGCTGTCAGCATAGAGTCTGACACGGGGCTCGAACCCATCAACTGTGAGATCATGACCTGAGACGAAGTTGGACGCTCAACCGACTGAGCCACCCAGGCGCCCCTAAAATTTTTTTAAAATGTGTATTTACTTTTGAGAGAGAGACAGAGTGCAAGGGAGGAGGGTCAGAGAGAGAGGGAGACACAGAATCTGCAGCAGGCTCCAGGCTCTGAGCTGTCAGCACAGAGCCCAACACAGGGCTCAAACCCACAAACCATGAGATCATGACCTGTGCCCAAGATGGACGCTTAACTGACCGAGTCACCCAAAATAAGACCATCTCTTACAAATAAGTACTAACTAAGTACTTAGGCCAAGAATTAGCCTTGAGTCATACATAATAATGTGCCTTATGGTTATACCTGATATGTGTACTCACATCCTCAATAGTACCCAAGAGGAATGTGGAAAGAACAGGGCAACTGATATTCCATGACTATCAGCAAACACTGAGATGGGGAGCATATCTCCTTAAATAAGGATGGGGAGCGGCAGAAAGAGAGAGAGAACCAAAGAATATGGGGACTGTGATTGAATACTGAAAACACGTAAAAGAATTAACTTGAAAAATAATAAAGGGGATGCTTGAAGAAATAATTTAATAAAGAAACTAGCGGAAATACTTTTCTAAAAGAAGCCTGTTTAGAAATATCAATGAGAGGGGCACCTAGGTGGGTCTGTGGTTGAGCATCGGACTTGATTTCTGCTCAGGTCATGATCTCGTGGGTTCATGAGACTGAGCACTGAGTAGGGCTCTGCGCAGAGAGTTTGGGATTCTTTCTCTCCCTCTCTCTTCCCCTCCCCAGCTCTCTCTCTCACACACACACACACACACACACACACACACACTCTCTCTCTCTCTCTCTTTCTCAAAATAAATAGACTTTAAAAAAGAAATATCAGTGAGAAATAAGAGAGTATGGCACCTACAGAACAATAGTAGAAAAGTATAAGACGAGAACAGGTTGAGAAGTCAAGTAATATACTTGATCTTTGAATACTCCTGGAAATGTATAATACATATTAATATATTTTAATAAGTAATACATTTGAATACATTTTCTATAAGTAATATATTATATGGTGTATTCTCTGATCAAAACACATCCAGAAAGTTTAATGAAACTTTTAAGATATATTATGAAATGAACAAAAGTATTCTTATAAATTACTATCCAATTCCATTAATAAGATACTTAGTAAATAATGCTAATGAGATCACTAGCCTCTGAGCCCTGTGAAGCCAGGTAAAATGCTCGTCTGATTCACCACTTCATACCTAGTGTGGGCATGTCTGGCACTGGTATATGCTCAATAAATATGTGAATCAACATTACTATTCTAAATTGAGTTGAGATAGTCGAGTCTGAGATAGAGATTCTTGACTGAGAGAGTACTCTCAGAGGGAGCATGGAAGGATATGAGGAACGCAGGTGAGTACAAAGAAAATAGGCAATAACAAAATACCATATATTTGCTGGATTAAACAAGAGACATTTATTTCTCAGTATGGATGCTGGGAAGTCCAAGATCAAGATGCCAGAAAGATAAAGCCATACTGAGCCTCCTCTTTTGGCTTGTAGGTGGCCTCCATCTACCTCACTATGTCCTTACGGGGGAGACAGAGAGCAAGGGAGTGAGCCTGTCTAGAGTCTCTTCTTATAAGGGCAGTAATCACATCATGAGGTCACTAATCCACCCTATGACTCATCTAACCCTAACTATATCCCAAATGCCTCATCTCCAAATACCATCACAGTGGGGGTTAGGACTTCAACATGTGAATTTGGGGGTACACAGTCAGTCCATAACACAGTTTCAGAAGAATATTGCCTCTTACTATGACCTACTCTGGTCCCATCAAGAGCTCTTAAACATGAATTGCACCACCAAGGCAATTACATATGTATACATATTGTCAAGGCATATATATCCTTGTTGGTTGCTTCTAAGTATACCATGTTTTAGGAGCCATCTCCAAAGATGAGCCAGCTGTCAGATGTCTCAAGGCTGCCATTTTGACCTGGATGCTCTTTCTGGTCATTGTACTCATATGGCTTCTGATGGTTAAGTGCTGCTCCCTGACCTTGGCTATTCTTGAATTTCTCATCCTTGGTGAATGACAGAATTTCCCACTGTCAATCCTGTCCTACAGAGGACAGCCATTACTCAAGTAATGAGGAATGCTGGTATCCACTAACACATCGCTTATTGCTTTGACATTTTTAACTGGAGTCTTTTCCAATTTTACATACCAGATTCATTTTAGCACTTGATCTTCTCTGAGCCCGTAGATCCATTCTTGCACACTCTCCCAAAGCTGTTCTTCCATCTCTAACTCACTTAAGGTGAGCCATTGCCTTTTGCAAGTTTATGAGTCATCTAAAAAGCATATTAAAATCATTTCTAAAGGCCTGTGCCAAGGTGTTATTCCTGAGGCATGGAACAAGTGCCTCTAATTGAGAACTTTCTCTTGTCCACAATTATATTCTTGTTCCTTCTGGTTCAGCACCTTTAGTCTCCAGTCACAGGCATACTCTCCAGTTCTTTTTGGCACATATTAGGCATGTCATATTAGCCAGGTCTGATAGTTCCTTTGGTAAAAAAAAAAAAAATCCTCTCTTCTCCTCAAATCATGAGCTCTTCCCTTTTCAAGTCATGCTCAGATTTAACAAAATTATTGGCATAGTAGCAAGGAGGGTTGCGGAGGGATAATCCTGAATAGGTCAAGACTATTTTGAAAGGCACTTGTCACAGTTATGCCTTTGAACAAGGGTGACTATTTTTCTCTAATAAGGCAGAGAAGACTAAGTCCACAGGCCTAGAAGGCTCAGCAGAATCTGGGAGTTCATATATTTCCACTGCCTATATCTAAATATAGGTCTTTTGGACCCACATCTGATTGAAATAAGCATTTTCAAAGTCCTTGATATGTTTTCTATGCCCTTGAGAAAAAAACCATGTCTTGAACATATTCCAACTCTATATCCCTTAATCCAGTTTATTATAACATAAATTTATGGGCACCAATTATGTACAAAGCCTCTCACTGAACACCTCCTTTTCTTGCATATTTTGTGTTAACCAATGTGGCACAGGATAACCACTGTCACTCATATCCATGCCCCGGTGTAAAAACCATGTAGCCAGAAGTGCTGTCCTCATTGACTCTTCCTACTTCCATATCTCTTAAGTAAGGCCTAAGTAAGGCCAAATTACAAAGTTCTTAGCCCAAATAGACTAAAGATTCCAGGGGTCAGTTTGCTTCTGAGTAGCCTGTTCAGTTTAGATGATACAAGTAATCAGGAAACAATAAATCTAGATTGTGGGTTGGGACAAGAAAACCACAATGGTAGCACCATGACAGTGGGAAGATATTAGAATGGGTTCTGAAGAAAATATCACGGGAATGTATGAATGACTGTTGTACCCCCTCCCACCTGAGGGATCACGATAGAGATTTAGGCCATCTTTTCAACTCAAATCCTAGGATGATAATATGTGCTTGACAGAGAGTCTGGGTGTGGCAGAACAAGAAAAAGATAATGTCTATCATGTCCTTACTATGCACTCTGCTCAATGATCTATATGCATTAGCTCATTCCATCCTTATAAACATCTTAAGTTCTGTAATGCTTATCCCGTGTGCAAATGAGAACACTGAGTCAGAAAGAACTTAACTGCATGGTGGCACACAGCTCTGAATTAATTCTAAGACTAACTGCAAATCCAATACCTTACCTACTACTCTTGGAACCAAAACCAAAAACAAAAAGCAGACACTATTATCTGTCATGAACCTATAAATTTGAATATGTTTCTGTCCTTTCTTGGTCTCAATTTTTCATCTGTACAATGAACACATTTCATTTTATGAACTCTAATAAATTTCCCACCTGCAATATTTTGTATAACCTATCAATCATTTACTTAGTGAGCTTGCATCAGGTGCCCAGAAATTTAAAGTACACCACTCGATTACCTGTGTAGTGTAAGTTCAAATAATTTACTTGTCTTGCATTACTTTTTTTTTTTTTTTCCCATAGGAGGTTCTACCAGGAGAAAATAATAAGTCATCATCTGTGATTTTTGCTTCTTTCCCTGGATACTTTCTGCCAATATTACAGACACACAGACACGTAATTTTTTCACCAATAGTTGGGGTCCAACTTTCTTACCCCAACAATATTTTATTTTATTCTAGAGACAGAGACTACTTATTAAAAACACCCCAAATTTATGTAATTGACAAACTATTTTTCTCATTTTCTTTCCAGCTTTTTAATAATGAAACAATGAAAAAAGGGTCTGGAATGTTTTCTCTGATGGCTAAAATCTATTACTTGGACCATAAAGTTGATGTCAAAAAAACATAGGATCTTTTATGCCCACACATTTTTACATCACAGAAGCTATAAATGTTTCCCACTAAGAATTAAAATACTTTTGCTATTCTATTTTTTTGTTTCTAGCAGCCTTACAAACTCTACACATCAGAAATGATTATTCTTACCATGATTCTCTTTTGTGTAAGGATATAATCCATTTTATTAATTACTTAGTATATATTTTCCCATACACCATGCCATCTTATGAGTAGGTAGACATGTAATGCCCGTGTAATACTTTCATTTTCAAAGAGAAGTCTTTTTCTCCTTGTTCCCTTGAAATAAATAATGCCAGGAAAGACATCTATACTGAATTCATCTACAGTGAAGTATTCTGTGTCCTACTGGCCACAAGCTGGCTCTGTTGGAAATCAGTCAGCCAGGTAGTTTAGGGTCATTTGTCCTGGGTAATTTTGTTACCTAATTAAACCCTTTTTCTATACTTTTCCCCCTCACTCTGTTCTACAACACAGGGAGCACCATTTTTCTGTCTCTTGTCAAATGGCTTCTCCGTAGATTTAGGCAGAGGTGAAAACAAGAAGGTGAGAATAAGAGAAAGTGGAGTCTTTCTTCCTCTCTTACGGGATGGTTAGACACTGTGGTGAAAACAGGAAGGTGAGAATAAGAGAAAGTGGAGTCTTTTTTCCTCTCTTATGGGATGGTTAGACACTGTGGCAATGTCTTTGGCAATGGATGGGTCTCCTCAGCTCATGCAGAACAGCCCATACCTCTTGGCCCCAACCACTGCAGGCCATGGTTCTAGATCCCCTTATATAGCTTAACTTTTGAATCTGATATCACTGCCTCCTCCCTCTGTGCCATCTGCTCTCAGCCAAGTCATGTTTCCAGCTGTTATTAATCTTTGGTTTGCTTCATGATCCCTGAATGATTCACCTGCAACTCTATCGCTATGTCAATTCTTTGAATTTTATTCTCTTTTTTTGAAAGACCTAGTACTGTTTCACTTTTTTGGATTGGACTTATAGATTAACCCACACTTACTCATTTCACATTCATTCACCAAGACTTTATTACATATCAAACTGGTGTAAGGAGGTGTAACGGTAAGAGCACACCTGAAAGTAAGGTACACATTTTTCCCCATCTTTTATGAAAATTATAGTCCAGCAGAAAAGACAGATATTGGGGCGCCCGGGAGGTTCAGTTGGTTAAGTGTGTGACTTCAGGTCAGGTCATGATCTCATAGTTCGTGGGGTCAAGCCCTACATCATGCTCTGTGCTGGCAGATCAGAGCCTTAGAGACTGCTTCGGATTCTGTGTCTCCCTCTCTCTTTGCCCCTCCCTTGCTCATGCTCTGTCTTTGTCTCTCTCTCTCTCTCTCTCTCTCTCTCTCTCTCTCTCTCTCAAAAATAAATAAATAGTAAAAAAATTAAAAAAAAAGAAAAGATAGACATTGTATACTAACCTGTAGGTATGATACATATTGTAAAGATAAATTCTATGATATTATGGGATCAAATAATAAAAGAGAGTAAGCCAAAATGACAGGTTGGGAAAGGTCTTGCTAAGTACGAGACTTTTCAAACAAGATCTAAAATGTGACACAGCCTGGGCCAGGTGTATGCACTATGAGGGAAAGGTGAGAAGAGAGAATATATTTTAAAAGTATATTCTACCTAACTTAATTTCCCAGTTTACAAATGATCTATAAAATCTTTTATCATTGCTTGCTTTGAGTGTATTGAGCCATATGGCTGGGCAGTGGGGAAGGGAAGGAGAATTTCTCTATTATGTATATTCTACTATAACCAGTGAATAATGTGTTAACAGCATGTAATGTATATTCAAAAGCATCATTTAAAATTACCTATAGGGGCACCTGGGTAGCTCAGTCAGTTAAGCGACTGACTCTTGATTTTGGCTCAGGTCATGATCTCACGGTTTGTGGGACCGAGCCCAGCATCCAGTTCTGTGCTGACAGTACATAGACTGCTTGGGATTCTCTCTCTTCCTCTTTCTCTGCTCCTCCCCTGCTCTCTCTCTCTCTCAAAATAAATAAATGAACTTAAAAAAATAAAATTACCTATAAAACTATGGTTTTAGAGATTCTCTGGCTAGTAGTGTCCCCATTTAGGATGAAGGTGACACACAGCATTTCAAATATTTCAGCAAAAAATATGACTGTATGTTAGATAACACGTGACCTCAAATGCTTAAATAATAAAGGAACATTGATATACTAGCTGTCTCTGTGATACTTCATTCAAAACCTCCTACAGCCTCACTAAAGAGCTACAGGGTTTGCATCTGCAAATAGAAGCATTGAAATCTGTCCCTGTGTGTCACCTTGCCTTTTATTTAGCTTGGAAAGACCACCTTAGGTGAAAGCTATTGAGACTCATTTTAGTCCTTTCTTATATTTTTGTGTGTTCAGTTTGATGAAAAATATTTGCAAATTATTTAGTATTTCCCAGGTACTGTGTGTAGCCCTGATGGTGACATAATAAATAAAATACACATCTTGGCCTTTAGGAATTTTTTTTTTTTTTTGCCCGAGAGATGCAGAAAAGTGAATGTCTGCTTATAATAGCATAAGATACAAGAAGGAGGTCGACGTAGTATGTTATGGGAGCTCAGGAGAAAGGCATCTAGCTAGCCTTGGGAGTCAAGGAATGCTCACTGGAGGTTGTAACAGCTAATTAGAAGAGGAATCAAAAGTCTATTTTGGTGGACATACATAAACCTGTATGTTAACTCCTTTTTAAGTAACAAGATGGAAACCCAACACTGGTCAATTTCCAAAAGAAGCAAAAACAATATGGTGCTTAATTTATGAGATCTAGTTTATAACTGTTATAAAAGACTTTAAGTTATTTACATTAGCTCTGTTACCCTCACCAATGCCACGTAAGGATGATTGCTGTTGAAAGAGATTCCACAGTGTGCCAGCCTGAAACACCATTTTCTTAGAGCTAAAGCATAGGGTTTGTTTTACCCTAAGGACTCCTTATCCCCATAAAAGAATTATAATTAGGGTCATAATTAGTAAAGTTGCTCATTATTCTTAATTAAATTAGACATTAGCTAGACATCAAAAATTATAAGACACACCAATTATTTGCCAGAGTAAGTTATTTATATAATTTGCCTTATGCTTATTGTATAGCCAAATGTAAAATGCAACAAAACAGGACAGCCAAATGTGCCAAATAAAGCCAACGCACCAACCCCTCTTTAAAACTCCTTCATAGCTGACAGTTCCATGGTTGTCCAGGGCACGCACTAGTTCCCTTTGCATGGCTTTATCTCTGTTGGTTCTGAACTTAACTTTGACTCTCAGTAGCTTTCTCTGTCCTACTTCCCAAGAGAAAGTTAGGGAAGGGTCGGGGAGGTATTAACAAACATCTGAAGTCACTAACCTTGGCCACACTCCCTCTAACATGCTGTAAAATTTTTTATTTCATCTCTGTTGGTTTCCAAGCTAGGATGATCGTGTGGCCATGATTCTAAGTTCCCCTTTCTATTTTTCTTTTAGTAAATGGGGGAGCTTCCTTTTTTTTTTTTTTGAAAGGATGAGGCCATTCAACATGATCTCTCTCATCCTTCTTAGTTGTCATTTCACTAATACTAAATTTTTATCACTTCTAAACTCTCTCAGTATAGATAGAAAAACATAGCTCCTGCTCTCTAAGGTGAATTCTTTTACCTTGGCTCTTTGTCACAAACAGTATTTTAAAAAAATCAAGCAAATGCTCTTGCTTCATTATCCTACGTTTTTCTTTTAATTTTTCTTCTCCCTATCCACTGGCTCTTTTGTCTTTGCCCACACTTGTACCATTGTCTGCACTTTATACAAAAAGTTTTACCTGATTCTACCTGTGTAGGAGTTTGTTTGTCTGTCTTTGTTTCTTTCATACATAAAATATACACATGGAAAGGCATGTATTCTATGCATGTATCATACAAATATTATACAAACACAGAATAGGGAGAGGGTGACTGGGGAGCTAGAGAAAAGGTTTTTAAGACTGAGGTTTGAGCTAGGTTCTATAAGAATCAATGAGATTTTTCGAGGTCAGCATTTCTCAAACTTTTTTTTTTTTTTATCTCAGGACCACTTTATGCTCTTAAAAGTAAGTGAGGACCCTGAGGAGCTTTTGTTCACGTGAGTTTTATCTCTGAGTATTTTAGTACTATACTTTTAAATTAATTTTCAAATAATAAAAACCCATTAGATGTTCACATAAAAATATACTTTACAGAAAACAGCCAAATTTTAAAAAGTCAGAATATCATTGTTTTACAATTTTGCAAATCTCATCTCTGACTTAATAGAATGTTGTTGGCTTCTTGCTTCTGCTCTGCATTAAGTCGGTTGCAGAATGTTGTTTTGATTGAAGTATGTGAAGAAAATCCTGCCTCACAAATGTATATTCAAACAAGAAAAGATAATTTTATTTTATTTTTAATTTTTTTAATGTTTAATTTTGAGAGAGAGAGAGAGAGAGAGAGAGAGAGACAGAGCGTGAGCGGGGAAGGAGCAGAGACAGCAAGAGACACAGAATCCAAAGCAGGCTCCAGGCTCTGAGCTGTAAGCACAAAGCCCAATGTGGGGCTCAAACCCATAAACCTTGAGATCATGACCTGAGCCGAAGTCGGATGCTCAACTAACTGAGCTACCCAGGCTCCCCAAGAAAAGATAATTTTAATGGCCCTATCACATAATTGAGGATATCATTCTTTAATATTACACTAACACTCAACAAGTGGTAAACTCTTACAAGTTACTTGTAATGTGCAATCTGAACCACATCAATGAATTATTCTTACTCTGTTTCATTAAAAGCCACTGGCCTGTCTTGCACTTTGATAATTACCATGAAACACGATACACTGGTCATTTGAAAATATTCTAGACTTATGCAGAGCTTTCCATTTTTGACACCTTCCATTATACATTGTAAAAAAAATCCCAGTCATTATCAGAATTTCTTTAAGCATTGAAAAATGCTCAAGCCTACAGTGGCAAATAAAAATTTCTCAGAATTTCCCACAGTCAGAGACAGACAAATACCATATGATTTCACTCGTGTAGAATTTAAGACACAAAACATATGAACAATAGGGGAAGGGAAGGAAAAATAAAATAAGATAAAAACAGAGAGGGAGGCAAACCATAAGAGACTTAACTACTGACAACAAACTGAGGATTGCTGGAGGGGATGTGGGTGAGAGATGGGTTAAATGGGTGATGGGCACTAAGGAGGGCACTTGCTGGGATGAGTCCTGGGTGTTATTTGTAAGTGATGAATCACAAAATTCTACTCTTGAAACCAATACCACAGTGTATGTTAATAACTTGAATTTAAATAAAATTTGGAACAAAAAAAAACATTTGATAATTCCAATAGTTATGTCAAATTTCAAATTTTAGCATTGGTAACACATACTATTAGTTCTTTTTCTTGAAGTGAGAAGCTCAGTTTGCTCATTTTCCAAAGTATGTCTGCTAAATTCCCAATTCTGAAAAATGTTAACTTTCACTTATTCTTTCAAATGCATTTTCATTGAAAAATGTGGCCAGTTCACCTCAAACTTACAGAACTGCACCATGTTTTGGGGAAAACCATTGTATTTCAGTGTCCAGAATAAATGCTTTATGTGTACTTCCCTTTTAGCCACAGAGACTATTTAAAAGTTGAATCAAGAGGAGTCATGATTTATTTATTTGTTTGTTTGCTTATTAATGTTTATTTATTTTTGAGAGAGAGAGAGAGAGAGAGAGATACAGAGCGTAAGTGGGAGAGGGGCAGAGAAAGAGGAAGATACAGAATCTGAAGCAAGCTCCAGGCTCTGAGCTGTCAGCAGAAAGCCTGACATGGGGCTCGAACTCACAAACCTTGAGATCATAACTTGAGTTGAAGTTGGATGCTTAACTGACTGAGTCACCCAGGTGCCCTGAGGAGTAATGATTTAATAAAAATAATAACCTTACTGCTTCATTAAAGAAAGTGTAAGTAAAATTCCTCTCTCTCTCTCTCTCTCCCTCTCTCTCAATTTCAAGTGCCTGATAGTGAAAAATACAGTAATTAATTATATACTTTGGTGCCAATGCTTTGATTGGTACCAAGTTTATCTACCATTTTATAAAATCTTTTGTAATATTATTGCAAATGTTAGCACAATGAAGAAAGACAAATGTTGTCACAGTGTATTTTGGAAGTGGTCTTGATAACCTAGACACCCTTAGAGGATCCTGGGACTCCCCCACACCCCACATTCATGGACCAAGCTTTGTGAACTGCTGATGTACATATAGAAACTTAAAAGACACTCTTGCAGAAAAAATTAGCATATAGAAAGATTATAATAACACATATTTATCAACAGCACCTAGTTAACTAGAGCTTATAATTATCCACAACATATTACTCTCTGCTCCCCAAACATGACTTTCTCTTTTGGTCTCTACACCCTAAAGGAGTAGGAGAGATAGTAAGATGCCTGGAAAGACAGAGGACACTGTGGCTTCACTTGTATTCTGTGCTCCAGTTTGGCGGTGAGATCAGCAATATACTACCTTGCCCTTACGGTTTCAATTCATTGTTTTTCCAAATCTGTGCTACTGCAATGCCCCATGATAGCCATTAGCCTAATGTGGCCTAATGTGGTCATGTAAATTAAGCTTAGTTAAAACTAAATTAAACAGCATTAAAAATTTAGTTCCCCAGTTAAACTAGTCCTACTCAAGTGCTCAATATCACATGTGGTTGCTGGCGATTATTTGATTAGTACAGACACAGAGCACTGCCGACAGTTCTACCAGACAGGGCTGGGGTCGAATATCACATTCTTTCTGTCCTCACCATAATTTACTGCACTCCACTTACCCTACTTACCACTGGCATTTTTGAATCACCTGCTTTATTCATAGTTCTTGGCTATTACTTTCTGTTTAATACAAACCCCCATGAGAATGCCCTACCCAATCAATATATTAGACTCCCAATTCCTTGATTGCCTGTATTTTCAGCGTCCGTTACCTCCAGGCCAGTCTGTACACAATCCAGAGCAGCCCCATGTCTGAAATGTTAAACTTCATGTCCTCATTCTCAGATCACATATCTCTAACTTCTATAGCTCCCACCTTCTCATTTCCATTCTGTATGTTACTTCAGCCTTTCAAGAGAGAGGCGTCATGGGCCTATTACCAAGTAAGACTTCCACATCAACATAAGATGACTCTCCTGGCCTGGACTCTTGATTATTATCACTTAAGGGAAATCTCTGGCATAGGGTGGCATGAACTGACAGGGCTGATCAAAGCAACTGTCATCTTTCTTACTACCTATGATTTCTTCCTTTCTGCCAATGTCCTGTTCAAATTTCTTCCTACTTGTACCCTGCCCTTTGGAAGCTGGACAGATGCCATGTGTTTCCAAATATAATCTTGGGTTTGAGTGAAGCCTGTTGACTCTCTGGCTCCCCACCTTCTTGAAGTCCTATCATTTGTGTTCTACCACTGGTCTATACCAGCATCCAGGAAGCTGCCCTTAACTCCTTCCAATCTTCCATTACCCATATCCAATTGATCACTAAATTCTGCCGTTTGTGCTTTCCAAATGTATTCCAGATCAATTCTGTCCTTTCTTAACCTCTCAAATTAAGTCTATTGGTAGCACTGGGGAAAGGGATTGGTTGATTAGAACTGAAAGTTGCCCAAGGGAGAGGTGAGACTCCAAAAGAGTAATTTGGGTGTTTAATGGATATACTTCTAAGAAAATTCTAGACAAGGGAGAGAGCGTGGATATTTTAGGTGAGCCATGGCCAGCAATTGAAGGGGCAACAAGGTTGATAATTTCTCAAGAATTAGAGGTAAGTTTGGAACCCGCAGCCCAGAACTTCCTGAAGCTGTACAGAGAGAAGAAAATATGCTATTTCAAGCAGTGAAAAGAGCACTTGTCAGGGGCCTGTTGCAACAAAAGGGCAATGCATGACGGTAGCCAGCTGTGATGATGGTAATGGCTTTGTGGAACACAGCAGCTGTCTCAGAGGGAACGGCAGCCTTGCAACGAAACTCCCTAGTTTTTTCCAGTAACACAAAAACTTGCCGACTTTCTCTGCCCAAGTTCTCAGCATACAACTTCCTGCCTAAGGCAAGGGAGGGTTGCCTGGAGCAGCATCCCTTCCCCACCGCCCAATCCCACTGATGCACAGGGGAATTAGTAGTCGGAACAGCAGATCGTGGACTATTCCAGCAACACCTCATTCTCGGAGAGCTATCAGGCAATCAGGAGTAAGACAAGACTGTAGGAGACATCCAGGAAATCATCCTTGCCCCTTAAGTCACCCACCTTCTTATGAGATGGAAGCATGTGCAACAGTTTAGGCATTAGAACTGCTATGGTCCTTACTTTGTCTTAACACTATGCCTGTGCTGTTGGCTTGGGGATATGAACTTTACATAGTTATCTCTGTATTTTTTATTCATTCAACTATAAAACAAACTCCTTGAGGATAGGACATGTATCTTAATAATAACTGCAACCCTCTGATAATGTTGGATACTAAGAGAATCTCTGTGTTTGTGGTTTAGAATGAATAGTCCAAGAGATATTGTCTCCTTTGAGATTGTATTAACGCAGAGAAACCAATTTAGTAATTAGTTCTCTTAAGTAGTAATTTATATTACATTTTATATTTCCTTCTCTTTTTAAAAGTTTTTACTAGAATAATAAATTCTAACATCTACAATACTATTAACTCCAGTAGTATTTTATAGGATTTATAGGATCTTTAGTGTAATGTCTCTCCCTCACCCTCGCTCTCTGAATTTCTGTTCATATATATAAGATGTCTTTATGTCATACAAGTACAGAATTAGAAGTGACCAAAAGAGCCTATTAGCCTGTGTCCACCACTCTTAAGCAGGTTTGAATTTGTAAGAGTAGAAGTAATGTCTAACAGTTATTATACTAAGCATTGTGTGTGTGTGTGTGTGTGTGTGTGTGTGTGTGTGTTTAACATTTATTTATTATTGAGGAACAGAGACAGAGCATGAGCCAAGGCAGGGCAGAGAGAGAAGGAGACATAGAATCTGAAGCAGACTCCAGGCTCTGACCTGTCAGCACAGAGCCTGATGCAGGGCTTGAACCCACAAACAGCGAGATCATGACCTGAGCCGAAGTTGGATGTTTAACTTACTGAGCCACCCAGACTCCCCACGTATGTGTGTATTTTTATATTTTCTAAGTCCAAGACTGAGAATCAGGAATTGACAAAAGACTTTTGTCAAACGTCAAAAGGCATTCAGATGCCAAAATTCGTAAATTTTAGATTAGCTTGACATTTTAATGGAGAAAAAAAGAGTACTTGGAACTGCCTATATCTGGTAGTGTCAACACTTTCTAGTTACTTATCCTGTTTCATTGTTCTATATAATGCTTAGGACTTCAGGATATTTTATATATTAATTTGTTTACTTAGTTATCTCCTCCCTTAGATTATGAGCTCTATGAAGTCATCTCCTTTGATTTGCTCAAAATTCCTACCATCTGGAATAGCATATATAGCTCTACTCAAGGAATATTTGAGTGAATGAATGAGTGCAAAACACATGATCATATTGACTAGAGATAAAAACAATTATTTGAAAAAATGCATTCCATAAGATAAATATTATGTTAAGTAAGTACTTTATATGCAGACTTTACACTAAAAAAAACCATTTTATTTTTAATACTGACAGAAACCTTTTAAATTAGACTCTATTGTTATCATTTTTAAAGAAAAGAAAAGAGAAGTTGAGTTGCTGATATAAAATCACAGCTGGTTAGAGAACCATTTCTGATAGAACAGCCTGAGGAGTTCTACAGACCTGCTCCCCATTGAAACTGGTGAAAATTATTTTTAAAAAACAACCTTGGAAGTCGAGAAATTGTTCTAAAAGCATATGAAAGAAGAAAGGTTTCCTTTTAGTTTTGTTGATATTTGCAAATGACATATTGGATAAAGGGTTAGTTTCCAAAATCTACAAAGAACTTACCAAACTCAACACCCAAAAAATCCAGTGAGGAAATGAGCAAAAGACATGAATAGACACTCTTCCAAAGAAGACATCCAGATGGCCAAAAGGCACATGAAAAGATGCTCAACATCACTCCTCATCAGGGAAATACAAATCCAAAACCACAATGAGATACCACCTCACGCCAGTCAGAGTGGCTAAAATGAACAAATCAGGAGACTATAGATGCTGGCGAGGATGTGGAGAAATGGAAACCCTCTTGCACTGTTGGTGGGAATGCAAACTGGTGCAGCCACTCTGGAAAACAATGTGGAGGTTCTTCAAAAAATTACAAACAGAACTACCCTATGACCCAGAAATATCACTACTAGGAATTTATCCAAGTGATACAGAAATGCTGATTCATAGGGGCACATTTACCCCAATGTTTAGAGCAGTGCTTTCAACAATAGCCAAATTATGGAAAGAGCCTAAATGTCCATCAACTGATGAATGGATAAAGAAGATGTGGTTTATATATACAATGAAATACTACTTGGCAATGAGAAAGAATGAAATCCTGCCATTTGGAGCAATATGGATGGAACTGGAGGGTATTGTGCTAAGTGAAATAAGTCAGTCAGAGAAAGACAGATATATGATTTCACTCATATGTAGAACTTGAGAAACTTAACAGAAGACCATGGGGGAAGGGGAGGGGAAAAAATAGTTTCAAACAGAGAGGGAGGCAAACCTTAAGAGACTCTTAGATACAGAAAACAAACTGAGGGTGGATGGGGGGGGAAGGGGAAGATGGGTGATGGGCATTGAGGAGGGCACTTGTTGGGATGAGCACTGGGTGATGTATGTAAGCGATGAATCATGGGAATTTATTCCCAAAATCAAGAGCACACGGTATACAATGTATGTTAGCTAACTTGACAATAAATTATATTTGAAAAATAATAAATGAATAAATACCAAAAAAAAGAAGAAAGATTTCTTAAAATATACTACACTTTGTAAGAAAAATGAGCTACTATTTGAACTAAGACCTACTCCTTCCATCCTCCCTCCCAACTCAGGGAGAAAAAAGGGGAACTCCATTGCATTTGGGCACAGACAAGAACAGAGCTCCTCTCCCTGTAGCCACCAATCAGAGGGCTATGTTCTCCTTGGAAGGGCAAGTCTGTCAGCATTTATCATCCTGCACCCAGATAACTTCTGGCAAGTATGTCCAAGAAATGGTGGCTCCCTTCTAACCAGCCCCATTGAAGTCTCCACCTTCATCAGAGCAGAAATACAGAGGTCCTTGGGGCACCTGAGTGGCTTAGTCAATTGAGTGTCTGACTCTTGATTTCAGCTCAGGTAATGATCCCAGGGTTGCTTGATCAAGCCCCACGTAGGGCTCCATGCTCAGCGTGGAGCACACTTGAGATTCTCTCTGTCCCTCCCTGTGACCCTCTCCCTTGCTCATGCTCTTTCTCTAAATTAAAAAAGAAAGAAAGAAAGAAAGAAAGAAAGAAAGAAAGAAAGAAAGAAAGAAAGAAAGAAGAAAGAAAGAGGGGGACCTTACTGCTTTATTTGTTTATTTTTAAATTAACTACATTATCATAGTAATGAATGCATATAGTTTTAAAAAATACCTCTAAAAGTCTTGTATTGAAAAATAAAGTTTCCTTCTAACTTCTCAACCATTAGTTCTGCTTCCTGGAGTTAACAACCAGCAACTCTTCTATCTATTGTTTATGGTATTTATTTCTGTATTTCTAATTAATAGGCTTATGCTGTTATTTCTTGATTCATTGATCTTATGAATGATCTATTTATTTCTGGCCCTAGTGGATGATGTTTTAACTTGAAAATGCTCCACTCACCCATATGATCTCTCCACCTTCCTCCTACATCGTTACAGATTTGTTTTTAGCAAAACTACTAGTCAGTGACAACATTATGACTGACTTTACAAAAGGTGCTGCTCACAGTTTAAACCACTACAAATGTTCGTTATGAATATTTCTCCAAACCTGTATCTCTCCTCGTCTTTTCCTAGAATTAATAATTGCCAAAGTTTTCATTCATTTTTTTAAGGTGAAGACTATTTATTTTTACATAGTTGAAGGTTCAAAGCAAAACTGAGGGGAAGATACAGAAATTTCCCATTTACCGCTTTCCCCTACACATGCACAGCCTCCCCCATTATCAATATCCCTCACCCGAGTGGTACATTTGTTCCAATTCATGAACCTACTTCACTGTTTTTCCAAAATGTGCTTTTTATACTTTTCTCAGAAGTATGAAATATTCACCGCACCTATTACTAGTTTTTACATTTTCAACTACATTCCTTATATTTCCTTCCTTTGAGATCCATCATCTGGAGTCCTTGATTCTTTGGATCTAATTCAACCTATTGCTTGGTGGACTTTCCACCCATGTGTCCACTTGGGATTCTCAATCTCATGATCTCGGAGGATTAGCTTTGTCAGTATCCTTTAATGAGCTACCTTTGTCCTGGATCCCATGTCTTTTTACTTTCTTGGTTTCACACCTCATTTAACAATAGCATATCCTCTGGAAACTTTCTACAAATGCATAGATAGCAGATACCTTATTTAGTCACGGTATCTAAATATGTCTTTATACTTCATAAGAAGTGACTACTGTTTGATCTGGATATAGAATTCTAGGCTGGAAATAATATTTTTATCTGGATTTTTATGACATTGTTACACAGTCTTTTACATTCTGAGGTTGAATTTGCATCCCTGCTGTGCATCCTATTGCTGTGTCTTGAAGTGCGTCTTATTCAGTGAGCGTTTCCGGTCTGGAGACTCATCCCTTCAGTTCCAATTATTTTGCTTATAGAATTCTCTTTCATAATGTCCTTCTTTCCATTTTTCTTTTGCTAAAACTACCATTTTTCAGGTGTTAGCTCTCTTGGATTGATTCTTAATTTCTCAACTATTCTTTCTTACTTTCAATATTTTGGTGTGTGTGTGTGTGTGTGTGTGTGTGTGCGTGTGTGTGTATTTGCATGTGTGTGCATCTGCGTGAGTGTGTGTGTGCACATGTGCATGCATGCATCTGTATGTGTGCATCTGTGTGTGTGTGTGTGTGTGTGTGTGCCTGTGTGTACACACACTGCTTTCCAGGAGACTTGTTTGGTTTTATTTTCCACCACTTCTAATGATATTTTTATCATATATTTTAAATTTCTAGAATTCCTTTCTTCCTTGCTGATTTCCATTTCTCCCTAGACTCTTGTTCTAGTTTCATAACCTTCGTATTTCTATGACAATATGTAGAGGGGGGTTCTATTTTTCACTCTTTTGAAAAGTATTTTCTTCTCTACATAACAATCTCTTCTCCAGATTCCTGATGTTCCTTTTTCTTCTTCTTCATCCTAGTATCTATCTGGTCTGGGGTCTCTGTTGTTTAGGTAGAAGCTTCCTTCAAATAGCTGGTAACTCCTCTGTCCACCCATATTTAAACTGACGCAGCAATCACTGATTACTCTGAGCACATATGCAGTTACTTATCCAGTGCCTTGTCACTTGAAGTATGGCTCACCGATGTGCAGAAATGCAGAAGTATTAGAAATGCAAAATCTTGGGCCACACCCCAGAATGAATGAATCAGCATCCACATTGTAGTAAGATGTGAGGGATTTACATGCACATTTAAGTTTGTGAAGCACTGATTTCATTATAGTCAACTTATAAAATAAGTCAGGCTTTTCATTACCCCCATTTAATTTATGGATATCTGGAAGAATTTTCCCTCTGAAGCTCTTTAAAGTTTCTCTAGAGAATAATCCTTTCACCTGTGGGGAAGGGACAGTGCATGCTGACTTCTAGATTTCTGGTAGAGATAGTAATGAACTACGAAGGTCTACAGAACTCTGGTTTTGACCAACACCCTTGGTTTTAGCTCCATGTGGTTCCTGGTAGATATGGCTACCTCTAGGTTTTGAGCTTTTTGTAGGTTCTACAGGGCAAACTTCCCTACTTGTCTTTATCATGTCTCTCTGAAGGCAGTTTGGTTTTAACTTTCTGTGTTCTTTTGTGATTCTCCCTTCTGTAATGTCATCTCGGTTCCAGTTATTTTTCTTTTCATGTGATAAAGCCATTAGAAAAAAAAAAACTCACTCACTGTCATTTAGTTAAATATTTGAAGAGACAGCACATAAACACAGTGGCTCATCAGGCAGGTCATTTCAAAGCAGCAGAGAAGTGCTGTGTTGCAGAGGAAGGCTCAGAACAAGAAAGTAGGCTGCCCAGGGGTTCCAGACAGCATGGCAGATTGGGGGATGACAGAAGAGGGAACAAACACCGAAAGAGGCTGCTAAAAAATAAACCATCTGCTTTGCCATTTTTTTCTTGGTTTGGTCCTAACACCACGGTCAATTCTAGTGCCAGGCAGGATCCTTGTCAGCTCAATGAGAGGAGATTTGGGTTAATGCAGGTCACTTGGCTCTATTGCCTCCAGTGCTCAAAGCAGAAGACCACCATGTTTCCTAAATAGATCTTTGGCCCTGGTGTAATCTGGGGAGGCATCTGGGCCCTTCTTTAAGCACAGAACCCTAAGGCAACCACATCGGACCCAGAGTTATCCCAAGAAAACTGGTAGTGCCAGAAGGTTCGAAGAAGGCAAAGTATTACGGTATCCTTAGATGAGAAGAATGACAAATATGGCAAATTGGATTTAGAAGAGCAATTCTCTAAGTGTGTTCCAAGCAACGTTCCCCCAGAAGATGCTCCAAAAAAAAAAAAAAAAAAAAAAAAAAGGGTGCCTGGGTGGCTCAGTCGATTGAGCCGCTGACTTCGGCTCAGGTCATGATCTTGCACTCCGTGAGTTTGAGCCCCACATCAGGCTCTGTGACGACAGCTCAGAGCCTGGAGTCTGCTTCAGATTCTGTGTCTTTTTCTCTCTCTGCCCCTCTGCCTCTCATGCTCTCTCTCTCTCTCTCAAAAATAAATAAACATTAAAACAAATAAAAAAAAAAAAGAGTTGTGCTGAATCAATTCCACTACAGGCCTCAAGCACTGAAGAACTCAAGTTCATACCCACTGTGAATACCAAAATAAGCACATTAGGCTGTGGAATAAATACAAGTCCAACAAAATTCTGATTTTCCCTGGTGTTAACTTCCTTGATGCATTAGACAAATACTAAACATGGATATAATTTTTTCTTCCCCAATTTGCTGGTGTCCCAAACGTGTATTTTATCTAATCTAATGGTTAATGGCTATATTGGCATAGGTTCTATAGTGAAAGAATTTGGGGGAACTGATGCATTTTCTCTAAAAGATCCATAATGAATGTAAGTATATTAGTTTGACAGTTCACCGGAGAGAAAAATGTGCAGCTTTAACGCGGTGTTTCCAAATCTCATTTGACCAGAGCACCCATTTTTGACAGCATATCTATTAGTTTTCTACTGAACTAATGGTCTGCAGAAGGTATTCGGAGGCCACTGCTAAGAGGACTCAAGTTGGACAAGGAAGGCATCTGGCCCACACAAGCCCCATCGTGTCCAACGTTCTGTACAAGTAGACATCATGGCACCGAAGATTAATCTTTCAAGGCATCTGTTCTTTTAATGTGGAACATAAATCCCAGTCATCTAAATATACTTCTTGCTTTTTACAGATAAAATATTTTCTGTACCTAACCATAGTGTAACATTATTGGTGCTATTTTAATTGCCACTTGATATCATCTCAGAAGCAGCTGGCTATGTTTTGACTCTGATAGAATTGACAGAAGTTGTGTATGTGTATGCGTAATGTAATTTGTAATTCTCGAAAGTTTTGATTTGTGTTTAAAAATAAAAAGCACTGTGTACCTCAACAAATGATAAATCACATGAGGGATTTCAGATTCTAACAATCTGGTACTGACTGGACAAAGAGAAAGCAAATTTAAATTATTCATCAACCGAAAGGTAAACAAAAGGGTAAAACTTTTCCTTTGTTTCGTATATTACAGGCAGTGCTACATGGCCTTTGAAGATTATAATTTTTAGATGGTGCCCATCATAACCTACTGTGCCTAGAATGTAAGGATATATGTATCTTTCATATACACAATGAATATACTGATCTAATAAAGTAACAGCATCTTGGAGGATGAACTCAATTGCTTTATATAACAATCACTTAAAATAACAGGGGTTTCAGAGGTGACAGTGCTAAGTAACTCTGATGGAAGTATATTTTGAGATATTTTTCTCATATAATTTAATGGTGACCTATCTCTCTTGTTCCATTCATCCTGGCTACCAGTGGCCTCAATTAAAAGAAGGCTGTGATTCAGGATATAATCTATGACCAGAGAAAAAGCACAGCTAACTTGCCCAAATGAGGATTGTAACATTAGGACAAGGTCTTGTCCAAATAAGTTAATGAACTAGGATGTATAGATTTGCAGGGCATATGGTACAGAAATTCTTCCTATTTCTTATCCCGTCTTTAACATCAGAGCGAAGTGAACATTAGGAAATTTAAATTCACTGCATTGGGGCGCCTGGGTGGCTCAGTCAGTTGAGTGTCTGACTTCAGCTTAGGTCACGATCTCACGGTCCGTGAGTTCGAGCCCCGCGTCAGGCTCTGGGCTGATGGCTCAGAGCCTGGAGCCTGTTTCCGATTCTGTGTCTCCCTCTCTCTCTGCCCCTCCCCTGTTCATGCTCTGTCTCTCTCTGTCCCAAAAATAAATAAACGTTAAAAAAAAGTAAATTCACTGCATATCTTATAGTCAACAGAAGACTGCATCAGTGATTATAAAAATAGAGTTAATATGAATAAAAACTTACCATTAAATGTTTACTATGTACGATGACCTAAGGTAAATTCATTGTCTTTTTTAGAAAACAAAACAAAACAAAAAACAAAAAAAAAAAAAAAACAAACCAGAATTTATTTTTCATAGCAGGTTGTGGATCACAGCAAAATTGGGCAAAATTTACAGAAATTCCCATATACTCTGGGCCTCACACATGCATAGCCCGCACATTGTCAACATCCTCTGGTTGTACCAAATGCACCAACTGATGAAACTACAATGACACATTACCAGATCGCCATGGTTTACACAATGGTTCATGTGTGATGTTGTACATTCTGTGGCAGTGGAAAAAATGCATAATGACATGTGTCTACTATGATAGCATCATACAAAGTAGTCCCACTGCTGTGTTCTGCCTGGTCACTCCTCTCTTCCCCACAAACCCTGACAAACCCTTATCTTTTTACTCTATCTATAGTTTTCTAACTTTTCAAGAATGTCATATTGTTGGGATCATACAGTATGTAGCCTTTTTCCAATTGGCTTCTTTAACTAAGTAATATGCACTTAAGTCCTTCCATTTTTTTTACATAACTTGATATTTCACTTCTTTTCAGGGCTGAGTAATATTCTATTGTCTGGAAGTACCACAGTTAAATGATCCATTCATTGACTGAAGGACATTTTCATTGCTTCCAAGTATTGGCAATTATATATAATGCTGCTATCAACATTCATGAGCAGGTTTTGATGTGGATATGAGTTTTCACTCCTTTGGGTAAATACCAAAGAACATGACTGCTAGACTATATGATAAGAGTATTTTGTTTTAAAGAAACCTAAAACACAGCAAATTGCCTTCCAAAGTGGTGGTACCATTTTGCATTCCCACCAGCAATGAATGAGAGTTCTTGTTATTTCACTTTCTCGTCACCATTTGGTGTTGTCAGTGTTTTGGCTTTTGGCCATTGTGATAGGTATATGGTGGTATCTCAGGGTTTTTAAAATTTCCATTTCCCTGATGACATATGATGTGGACCATCTTTTTATATGCTTATATGCCATCTGTATATCTTCTCGGATAAGGTGCTTTTTAAGATCTTTGGCTCATTTTTAAATCAGGTTGTAGGTATGCTCTTTTTTGTATTCCTAGACTTTTAGGTATGAAGACTACCCAAACAAAGTCACTGCTGCATGATTCATTTTCTGTTTTGTGAAGGAGGAGAGGCCATCTATATTTTTTTCTTAATTTTGAAAAAAAAAAAAACTATCTGAAAACATTGCCTAGAAAATCGCTACCTTTTTTTTTTTTTTAATTTTTTTTTAACGTGTATTTATTTTTGAGACAGAGAGAGACAGAGCATGAACTGGGGAGGGTCAGAGAGAAGGAGACACAGAATCTGAAACAGGCTCCAGGCTCTGAGCCGTCAGCACAGAGCCCGATGCGGGGCTTGAACTCACGGACCGTGAGATCATGACCTGAGCCAAAGTCAGCCACTTAACCGACTGAGCCACCCAGGTGCCCTGAAAATCTCTACCTTTTAAGCACACACTACTCATCACCCTTCAGAGGCTGCTGGGACTAAGACCGTTTGTTGGTCTAAAAATAGGGGCCTACGATATTTCAATTAATGTTTCTCTTCTTCAGTTTTATCAGGAATAAAAAGAGTCCCCATACTGCAATAGGTAGAAAGTAAATCTGAATTTTTCTGTAAAGAATATGTAAAAATTATGAAACATTTCATTACACCCATTAAATAAACCGGCAACAAATATTTTGGGGGATAAGAAGCATAATGTTTTGTACCTTATCCTAGAGAAAAACACTGACTGAATAGAACATATAGGAAAGTATCAGGTTTTATATTATGGACTTTTTTCCACGGAAAGCCTATTTTTCTGGAAAAAAAATGTTTTACATGTTAAATAATCATGCTTTTGAAAATATCAATCCTTATACATATCAGAATACCTAACACAATTATGATACAGGGTATACACCATAAATATTTGTAGTTAACATTGTTTTTCAGGAAAGCATTATTTTCCTTAAGTGATTTTAAATATACTGTTCTACTAAAGGTGATTTTTATTCTATTCTTAACCCAAAATTCCAATGGAATGCTAAACCTAGTAAGCCAGTAGAGAGAACGCATATCATAATTCTACCTTCAGATGTTTCTCTGAGGAAAAGAAACCTTCACTTGTCATCTTCACTTTTCCTGTTCTTATCACTCTAATCATCGATTACGTGGAACTTTACTAAATCATTCTAAAATTCTTCACAAATACTCCTTAATTTAGCACAGCCCAGCTCCTGTTCTCAGTACTCCCAGAGCTACCACAGAAGTCTCTACCAGAGACAACGCTCCAGTCTTGCCAAAGTTCTTCTTAGCCTTACAGAGAATAGTCTCATCTGACAGAGCCGTACACGTATTTCTCTCTCTAATTCAAAGCCTTGTTTTGCTTAGCCCATCTCTTCCTCACTTGACTGAAACTTCCAAAATATCACATGATATCTTCCCCATTTATTCTCGTAATAAAGAACTGGACTCCATTTTTCTTAATTGATGTATAGTTCACACAAGATGTTACATTTGTTTCTGGGGCACGGCATAGTGATTGGACAAGTTTATACATTCTGCTATGCTCTCCACAGAGCAACCTACAGATTCAATGCACTGCCTGTCAAAACACCAACAGCATTTTTCACAGAACTAGAACAAATTATACTAAAATTTGCTTGAAACCACAATAGACCCCTAATAATCAAGGCAATCTTGAGAAAGAAGCACAAAGCTAGAGGTGTCACAATTCCAGATTTCAAGATACATTACAAAGCTCTAATAATCAAAACAGTATTGGTACTGGCACAAAAACAGACACACAGATCAATGGAATGGAGAGCCCAGAAATAAAGCCATGCTTATGTAGTTGATTAATCTGGACACCATTTTTTATGACTGACCTGACAGCTTTTAGTTTCCCACCTCTCTTTCCTGCTGCCCCCACACAGGGTAAGCACGATGAGAGTCCCCGTGTGCCACACATCCTATGAGGTCAGTGGCAAACCCACCTGCAAACACTCCCACCCAGCACATGGGCCCTTCCCCAGACTCATGCCCAAGTCACCACAAGGACCCCATGTACTCTCTCTGCTTTGCTCTTGGTTTCCTCCCTTGCAGAATTTCTACACTTCCCCTTAGGAAGTCCTTCAGTGGTCTACTGCATGAGTAATAAGTTTCATTTCATATTCATTGGTAGCTATAAGTTGTTTGGTATCCAATATAAATAATATCCAATTAATATACATTCCAATATTTATATTGGTATCCAATATAAATCTTCGGGGGAGTGGGAATTTATAGCAGGAGACACCACCCACATAAAATGATTCTTATACATTTATTTATACCAATAAATCTCATCCTTGTCATTAATATTTTTCATTCAAAATGTTAAAAACATTCCTTATTTTCTTTACATCCAATGGAGATATTTATGTAATATATATGCATACAGTATATAATTATATGTGTAAATGTCTCCATCTACACAAATGTTCTCTGTCTTGATGGATGTGAAAACTATTAACAGCACATATGGTCTTCTTTGTTTTTCTGCAATCCATACATTCACATAGATATTTGAATAAATTCATTTTAGTCTGAAGGTAAATGGATTTAAATAAAATAGAAATAAAGAGTGGGGACACCATTTATTTCTCTGTAGTCTAAAGACTCATATTGTGTTTTCTATTTTACTGTCCAATACCATATCTTGGTAATACAATATTCATTTTTGTTCAGTTTGCTTTACATCATGTCTTAGTACATATACAGCTTTCAAAGTCTAATCCTTCATTCCGGTTATTTGTTTCAAGTTTCCTTTCCTAACTTTGGTTCCCAAATGTGCTAATCATCTGACAGGCAGAGCTCTGTGTGGATTAGCACCTGATTCTTTAACTTTACAACAAGGTTGTTTAACCTCCCCTCTTTGTACCATGAGTTACTGTGACTTACAAACTACTTTTGTGAAAAAGTATCCTTTTATTGTTTGTTAGACTTTATGTCAGCCACACAGTATTGAAAACATCTGGAACAGAGAAGAAAACACTTGGATTCTTTCCCAAAAATGTCTCCAAGACCAAGCAGCAAGATCACATAGTCAAATGAACAATACGAAAGAGCAAGAGGGAAAGGCAGAAAAGGCTCTTTAAGGAAGTCAGAGTAAAATCAAATGTGTGACAAACATATCAATTATTCTGTCTATTTTCATTTAGGAATGACACATTCATTTGTCCTTTGGCAACAGTTTCTCTGGCATTTTTTCACATTTACACAATCCTAACAAGCGTTTTGTACAAATGCAACGTCCAACTCAGATGGTGATCAAATGGCTATGGCAGGACTATAAATGCTCCACAGCCAAAGACAAAAGTTAAAAGTGCTGTTGGTGCCGTAGTCTTGCAACTAGGGTTTTTCTTGAATTTGTTTAATACCATTGACACTTTTTTTGCCTAGTAATTTCCTTTTTATTTACTTTAGTGGAACTCTCTCCAAAATATAGCCAATAACTACATGACTTAACTAGTTATCTCAGAACCTTGAGTGCTATTTTCTGTTGTCAGCACATTTATGATAAATTTGCAAAATGCAAATAAAAGCTGTAGGCAAGTGAAAAAGAATTCTCATCTATAAAAATATACACCTCACCGATTTTACATGTGTTGAAATATTTTACAGCTTCTAAATTAGCTGAAATAAGTAGTCTAACCTTTCAAGGGAAAAAGTTTTGATAATGACTTATTGAACAAACATGCTCATACAGAACACCACAGGTAAACTCTTTAGGAGAGACTAGTGTGTCAGTGAATTTACTAGGCAAAAATGACAATTTTATATAATCATTAATTTTAAGAAAAAGTAGAAAGGAAATGCATAATATTTAGTCAAGACTGAGTCTTAAAAATGTTGAAGATGGGGGCGCCTGGGTGGCTCAGTGGGTTGAGCATCTGACCCTTGATTTTAGCTCAGGTCATGAACTCACGGTTTGTGAGTTTGAGCCCCGCATCAGGCTCTGCACTGACATCATGGAGCCTGCTTGGGATACTGTCTCCTTCTTTCTGCCCCTCCCCTAATCTCCCTCTATCTCTCTCAAAATAAATTAATAATTTTTTAAATGTTGAAGATGACTTGTGCCCATTAGTGCCTTTCTATCCTACCATGATGGCCTAAGAAAAGAGGGTACTACACTCTGACAGGGTCCTCACTTCTCTGATTCCTTATTCTCTGTGAAGGACCCCCTACACAGACCTGCTGACTCTTAACTGTCATAAGACTCAGTTTCCATCCTTTCAACCCTCCTCCCTTAAAAACTGTTCTAAACTGAGCCAATCAGAGATATTACCCAAGGAATCTGAAAATTGGCAAAGTAGCAGAAAAACATCTGTTGGAGTAGAATTACTTTGATGGGCATACCTGAAAAGAAAATCCACATGTTCTTCTTGTTTGGCTCCTCCAAGATTTCCTCATTCAATCTTTCTGTTGGCCTCATCTCCTCAGTTATTCCTTTGGTTCCTATTATCTACCTCAGCTACTTGTCCAGAGTTGATTTCTGTGGCCTGTCAATAAAACGGATACTTAAATTATACAGATATTGACACCAGAGAGTGAATTGCAGGCAAAAGATATTCAGGGACATGTGGAATATTTAGAATTGTATGTCATGCCAAGAAATTTTGAAAATGCATTGAATCTTTTCCTTATTTTAGGAGGGCAAATAGCTTATGGAATACAGGGTCAAAACTAGTGAAATGGATTATCTCCTGCGACCCACTGACCATAGTCTCACTGAGGTAGAAACGCTGAAGAATTGGACAAATGACACTACAGAAAATTTACAGCAAATATTACAGGTCTAGAGAAACCATTTTTTTTTCTGATAGCATTAGATAACATAAAATAAAAGATTCAAAATCAGATTTAAAATTCTGGACTAATGTCATGGAATAAAATTCAAAATTCTGAGGACTGCTAAAAATAGGTCTACTCTATTTAGAAACAGAACTTTACGGTGTGACAGTGTCTTTCATTGTGTCCTAGAAGTGCAATGCAAGAAGCCTGAGTAGTGCAGGTTTATTGTCTACTTCATCTAGAAGAAAATATGGCCCAGCCAGTGGCTGACAGTGTAGTCTAAGAATCAGGGTTTCAGGTGATAGATGGAGGGTTAATGGCAATATTATTGGAGAAAGAGTATGTGCCTCAGCCTATCAAGATAGTTCTTGAATCTTCTCTAGATGCTTACTAAAAGAACCCCTCAAAAAAAAGCCTTAACAAATGAAAAGAGTAAGGTGACCCTTTTGTGAATATCAGTTATCCTTCTTTGCCACCCAGACCTCAGCTTGCTCAATGATCTTGAAAAAGCTGCCATAGGATAGGGAAGTAGATTATGCATGGGCACAATGACATAGGCTGCCTTCTACAAGGTCAACTCTACCATCACTAATGATCCCATCATTACTGCTGGAACTCCGTTTGGCAGTTGAAGGTACATGCTTTTAGAAATTCAACTAGCCTTGAGATCCCTTTATAGTAACATGCATCAAGATACGCTGCAAGCCTTGGTGGCAGACAGATTCTATTATATCCCTTCCACCATGAAGTGAGCAGTAATTTTCTTCTTACTCCAAATAACAATAAGACACTTATTCTGAATTTACTTCTGACAGTATCATCTTATGTGGACTTACCAAATTCCCTATATACCATGATGATATTCCACACAATATATGGACATGGGCATAAAAATATGCATGGGCAAAAAAATACATTTAATGAGGAAATAAATAAGTTAAGAGGCACGTGTGTTTGAGATTCACTGGTATTTTCAAGCATTCGATATTTGGAAGTATTGGAACAGCAAGAATCAAAGTCTCACCAGTGGCTTCACCTAGAAGATGAAAATTTACGAATTTGGGAGCTGTCTTGTAGGATGTTGTATATGTTTTCCACTCTGGGCTGTAGTAAAGTTTTACTTATACAAAGAAGGTATAGTTTTTACCAAGTGTATTGAATATTGTGAATGAGTCACTCAGTCCCCCTTCCAAACCACTTCTCATGTGCAAGAGACAGAATAATAAAAATTCCTTTTTGTTCAGACTCCTTTGCAGCTAAGGCTCAGTATGTGATTGCTGATTCATCAATCAGATATACACACATGTGAGACTTCAAGTCAGAATCTGGTTTGGTGAAAATAGGATACATACTACGCTGGTCGTACTGTGGCAGAATCAGAACATTCATGGAAGCACCAGCTTTGCTATGGCTCATCGAAATGAGAGCAGTCTGCCCAGAGCAGAATCAAAAGCATCTCTGGAGAGGCTCATTCCTCAAAAGTCAAACAAGAATTGTTGCTTCCGCCTTTAATGTGTACCTTTCCACTGAAAAGAACCAAATTAGATTCCTTGGTTTTCAGCTAAGAAATGAAGAATGCTAATAACTGGAAACTAAAACTATCATTTGACCATGCTGGACCATTAATGTCACGGGAGCAGGCAGAAAATAAGGTCACATTGTCCGGATCAATACCTGTGGAATATCAAAGGAAATAGGTTTGAATGTAAATATTTTAGGATGTCATAACAACTGTGACCAAGTAGAAGTCTAAATGGCTTATGTACCTCAAGAAGAAAACTGTAAGCCACTCTATTTGACAATGTGTCTAAAAGTGCTGGCTGAAAAGCTAAAGAAAGGTAAGGAAAATGGACGGTGGTAAGATAAAATGACAAGGACCAGCTGCTGCATTGGTGTACGTGATGGGTCCTGAGGGCTGTATTTTTTCCTCTATTTCCCTCCTTGGTTGTTACTATCATTGTTATATTTTTTATATTTTACACTATTACAGCAATTGGTGTGTTTCAAATTCTGTGTGTGTTAAACATGCTAACATGTAATAAAAATAAAAAATTAACAACATACTACATAGGCTGGTATTGGTAGTATTAAGCTTCCGCAGTATTAAACTAGCTCGACAGAAAAGTAGACAAAGATGAGTGATAAATATAGTCATTAGTGATTATTAGTTAATCTATACTTTTCTAATGATGAGAAAACTGGGCTGAAAATAGGGAAGGAAGGTATGAAAAATAGAGGTATTTGATTTTTTAGCTATCCCTTTTTAAAGGTTACCATCAGAGAGGAGAGAGTTTTGATTGCAAGGAAGATTACAGTGGCATCTTCATCATCATTAATAGGTGAATAAACTCTCCTTTAATTTAAAGAGACTATAGTACTCCATTCTCCCTACCCAGTAAACTCTCTACAACATTGACAACTTGTCCATGATAGGAATGAATAAGAACAAGTGACTTCTTATATTAATACTACACCTGAGGGATCCCTGTCATAGATACTGTTCTTCCATTGTGTCCTGCCAGGTACACTTAGCAGAGACAATAAAGTGCTCTGATGGTAGGTTTGTAGAGTGATATTTTTAATCGCTTAGTTCACTTCTGCACTCCTTTTATGAAACACTAACATGAAAATTAGGGGAAAAACTAAAAAATAAAAACTGGAAAAACACTTCTTTGTAAAAATCCCTTTACTATATGGGGTGCCTGGGTGGCTCAGTCAGTTGAGCACGTGACTTCTGCTCAGGTCATGATCTCGCGGTTTGTAAATTGGAGCCCTGTGTCAGACTCCGGGCTGACAGCTCAGAGCCTGGAGCCTGCTTCAGATTCTGTGTCTCCCTCTCTCTGCCCCTCCCCTGCTCACACTCTGTCTCTCAAAAATAAATAAACACTGAAAAAACAAATTCCCCCACTATCCTCCTCTGTCCTTTAAAATATACCATTTATTTTTCATGACTAGGTGGTTTCAATGATGAATTACATTAAGTTTTAAGGAAAAAGTATCAATAATAATATCAATATTATGCAAAATTTTATGCAAAGATATTTTAAGAAAGAAAACCACAGACCTAAAACTATCATAAACAATGATACAAAAAATCCTTAACAAAATATTAGTGAATTGAACCCAGTAATATATAAAAAGTATAATAGATCACAACCAAATGTTACTCCAGGAATGAAAGATAGGTTTAATACTAAAAAATTAATTATTTATTCACCACATTAACAGAATAATGTAGAAAAATATCTGTATAATCAACACCCTTTTATAATAAATAAAAGAGACTCTCAACATATTAGCAATACCGAGAACTTCCTCAACCTGATAACATACATCTATGAAAAATTTGTAGTTATGAACATAGTTACTAGCCAGTATAATGAAGCAAGAAAAAGAAATAAAAGAAATAATGATTGAAAGGAAGAAATTGCCTTTGTTCACAACCCATGATTACTTGTAGTGAAAACACCAAGAAATCATCAAAATCTACTAGAACTAACATGTTTCTGAATACAAGGTCAAAAGTCCAAAATTAACTGTATTTCCATATATAAGCAAGAAACAATCAAAGTAAAATATAGAACACATTGATAATAGCATCAAAAATAAAATACTTATGAAGTAATTTAACGAAAGATATGCAAGATACCCTTATTGAAATATGTAAAACATTGCTAAGTGAATTAAATAAAACCTAATATGTAGAAAGATATATCATCATGGGTTGGAAGACAACAAACATGGTAAGACCTACATTCTTCTAAAATTAATGTATAGATTTAATGAAATCATAATAAAAATTCCAGGGGAGCCTGGGTGACTTTGGCTCAGGTCACGATCTCACAGTTCATAAGTTTGAGCCCTGTGTCAGGCTCTGTGCTGACAGCTTGGAGCCTGGAGCCTGCTTCGGATTCTATGCCTCCCTCTCTCTTTGTCCCTCCCCACTCACACGCTGTCTCTCTGTCTCTTTCTCAAAAATAAATAAGCATTAATTTTTTTTTAATTCCAACAGTTCTCTTTTTTAGAAATTTAAAAATTGGTTCTAAAATTTGAATGAAAATAACAAAGGATCTTGAATAATTAAAAAAACACTCTTGAAATATAAGAATGAGCTTGCAAGAGTTATACAACTGTATTTTAAAAATTATGAAAAAGCCACAGTAATCAAGAGCATGTGGTAGCAGTATAGAGACAGAGCAAAGGATCATGGAACAGAAGAGAAAGTCCACAAATAGCCCTACACATGTATGCAAAGGCAATTCAGTAGAGAAAGGAAACCTCTTCAACAAATGGTGCTGGAATGACAGATAAAAATAAGTCACTTATTTATAAGAGCTATTGCTTAACATTAGATCCTAATTCAGTATTGGTAATACCACTTTAAATTAAGACAAGGGTTAGCAAAACCTCAGAGAAAACATCTACTGGTCTACTTCTATTTGAAATATAATGGGGAAAATATTATCCCAACCTTTGCCATGTGCTGTCTTTCTGTCAATGAATGAATTGTATGATATCTGTCTTCAATTTTTTTTGTTTATTATACCAATTATTTATCATAAATAATTATACATTTATTATAAAAAATCTATCAGGCCTTGAGCAAGAGTATACAGTGATAAACACAACAAAATAGTCTTTATCTTCAAGGACTTTCAGTATATAATGTTTAAAGGTAGAACACTCACATTATTTAAACAAAAACACAAATATATAATGACTTATTTTCCTAACATAATACAGTTTGTATGATTTTTTTAAATGCTTATTTATTTTGAGAGAGAGAGAGAGAGCACGAAAGTAGTTGAGGGACAGACAGACATGGAGAGAAAGAATTCCAAGCAGGCTCCACACTGTCAGCACAAAGACTTCCAAGACTCCATCCCCTGAACCATGAGATCACAACCTGAGCTGAAATCAAGTAGTATGCTTAACTGACTGAGCCACCCAGGCATATGATTTTTAATATATTCATTTTGGAATGGATCTCATCTCAGTATGCCAGTAGAACTCCTTCCCATCAGATATGGAAAAAAATCATAATGTACTTGGAAAATATAACGGTTCCCAGATAGACTGGGGCTGATTAACTTTTTCAAGGAGGTCAGGAAGTCAAGGTTGAGCTGAGATCTGAAGGTTGGTAGGAATTAGTTAAGTACAGAGTATAGGGCAGAGGTTCTGGTTTTAGGAACAAGTAGAAATGTCCTGAAGTGGATGAGAATTTTGTGTGAGAAACTATAAAGACCGGTTTGTATGTGTCTGTGTTTGAGAACTAGCCAGTTGGTCTGGTGAAGAACACGGAGAAAAGGCACTGCCTAGATCACACAGAGCCCTGGAGCTGTGTTACAGATTTTGGAGTTTATCCCAAGGGCACAAGAGTGGGCTTCTAAAAGGTTTTAACCAAGACTGGTGCTACTTGATATACTCTAGATTTTTCTTTAAAATTTTTTTAAATGTTTTATTTATTTTTGAGAGAGCACAATCAGGGGAGAGGCAGAGAGAGGGAGACAGCAGATCCAGAGTGGGCTCTGAAGAGACCAGTGAGACAGATGTGGGGCTTGAAGTCACAAACTGAAAGATCATGACCTGAGCAGAAGTTGAATACTTAACAGACTAAGCCACCCAGGTGGCCCTGATATACTCTAGATTTTTAAAAGGCCACTGTCTCCTCTAAGTAGGAGACTGAGCAAAGAATAATCCACAGATTTTAGGTACCTAAGGAAACACAATTGTCACATGAAGTGGCATTCTGGCCCAAGAAGACCATCCCACTTCTCAGAGAGTACATAGGACACAGAATATCTGCACACTAATCCAGTTGCTGATATTTTAAAGTTCCTTTGAAACTTTCTTAAACATGTAGATCATTGATTCATCATGGCTCTTGGCTCTTATAGCTTACAATAGGGAAAAACTTATTCTGACTTGAAACATTCGAACTGAAATGCAAATCACCTCCAGCAAAGGATAACTTCAGAATAATTCCTACTGAGCATATGACTTACAACCATGTTGCACCCGCGGGGGCCCATCAAGGCATGGCTTGTTGCAAATATACACTTGAAAGTGGCTGAAATGAAGTATTAGAAGGGGCTGTACAAAACTATTTCCACCTTGAAGGTTGTCTTCTAAGACAACAATGCTAGTATTTATAGAGCTAATGGCTAGTTACTGTTTCTGAAAGTAATTAGAAGTTGGGCTAGGAAGGAAGCCTCTTTAACACCTTTTAAGGACTGGAATTTAATCTACCCTATTCCCATTCTTAGTCATTTGAGTTACGAGTATTTCATGGTGTAGACTCTGAAGAAGCATTAAAAGCCTGCAGTTGTAAGCTGAAGAAGTTTAGTTGTAGAAATAAGCTTTCAATGGGCGAAAAGCTCATATAAACACTGAAAACAAAGCAGGCATTATTTGCTGATTTCATTCTTTAATGATATAACAGTGTATGACAGTAACACTTCATTGCATAGTTTTCCCCAACACTTCATTGCATAGTTTTCCCCAAAACTACATTCTCATTCATCCACACCTTAGATTGCAGGACTCAATCATGCAATTTGAGAAGATATTAAAGAACTTTACGAAGGTAGCTAACAGACAAGATTTACCTCGGGGATTCTAATTCAAATGCTGTTCAAAATCCCACCTCTGATTTCATCTATAATTTTTAAAAATTTTTTTATGTTTTATTTAGATGTTTGAGAAAGAGACAGAATATGAGTTGGGGAGGGGCAGAGAGAGAGGGAGACACAGAATCTGAAGCAGGCTCCTGGCTGTCAGCTGTCTGAGCAGGCTCCTGGCTGTCTGAGCTGTCAGCACTGAGCCCGATGTAGGGCTGGAACTCACGAACTGTGAATCATGACCTGAGGTGAGGTCGGCCGCTTAACCGACTGAGCCACCCAGGCGCCCCTCACCTATAGCTCTTGAGTGTGTAATTTAACTTCTTCAGGCTTCGACTCTGCTTTGGTGATGAAAGTAATATTTTACAGGTGTAAAACATGTTCTCACTTCCTTGGTTAAGTTACAAGGAAGTTGGTATCCAACACCTTGAGGATAGGATATAAATTCTCTAATGTGGTAACAACAACACCAACAAACCTTCTGGTTCCTGCCTCACGTTTCTTTTCTTTTCTTTCTTTTTTTTTTTTTTTCTTTTGTTTCGTTTCTTGCCACGTAGACTGAGTTCCGGATTTCAAACTACTGGACGGAATGTACTGTGATATAACAGAGCTGTGACAAATGCCAATGCTGGGACCTGAGAAAGATTTGATTTTGTTTTCCTGACTTCCTTCCCACTCAATCTGACTTAGAATGTATCATGCTGTACTTTAACTGATTCATCGTAAGTCTTTCCTATTAGACTGTGAGCCACATAAACCCCTGCATCTAACAGAATTCTTAAGACATACCACTCAATTCCTATTTGTTGAATGGATACATTAAAGGCTGAATGAAGCACAGGTTCATTCAGTTATAGAGTTTGGGAGTAGATAGTGTAGCTAAATCAAAATAGAGTATGAATTAGTAGTGATGTGGCTCTCTAAACAGTCCCTAATATTCAAGATTAAGATTCTCTTAGGGCGCCTGGGTGGGTAGGTCAGTTAAGCGTCCGACTTCGCCTCAGGTCATGATCTCACAGTTGTGAGTTCGAGCCCCACATTGGGCTCTGCTTCAGATTCTGCTTCAGATTCTGTGTCTCCCTCTCTCTCTGCCCCTCCCCCACTCATGCTCTGTCTCTCTCTCAAAAATAAATAAACATTAAAAAAATTTAAAAAGACTAAGATTGTGTTGATAGAAGAAATTTACAGCATCTACATTTCAGGAAATAATCAATAGATATTCTAATCTGTGGAGTCATATAAAAACTTGTATTTATTATTTTGTTTTAATATATAATATTTATTTATTTTTAAGAGAGAGAGAAGGAGAGGGGCAAAGAGAGGGAGTCACAGTATCTGAAGCAAGCTCCAGGCTCTGAGCGGTCAACACAGAGCCCAACACAGGGCTCGAACTCACGAACCACGAGGTCATGACCTGAGCCTAAGTCAGATGCTTAACCGACTGAGCCACCCAGGTGCCCCAAAACTTGTATTTATTGACTCCAGATTTGGATAGCACTACTAACAAAGGGTGTGAAGAAAGTGATAGTGTAATACTAAATTATATACAATATATAACAAGAGACTGTAGATGTAAAATAAAACAAAAAAAAATTTTTAAAGATTTTTGTGATTAAAAAAACATGTTCTGTCATAGTACACAGGTAAGGACATCCATAAGGATTGGATAATACTATACCTCAATGTACATACCACTTAGCCTTAGAAACAGTATACGAGCGATACTAATAAAGTCCTTAGTAAATCCCTTTCTACAAATATGTAAAAAAAACCCCTATTATATGTAAATTGAATAGTTAACTTTTTGCTTCTTTTTCTCCTTTTCTTATACCATTTATTTTTTCTTATTATATTCCTAAATTCGTTAGAACTAATAGAATATCTTTTTTTTTTTTTTTTTTTTTTTTTTTTAGTTGCCCAAAGGGTAATAGAATATCTTTTGAGGAGATGATGGTGAGTATCCTTGTCTTATTTCTGATGTCAAAGGAAATTATTCTAGCATTTCACTAGTAAGATTATTTCCTGAAGTTTTTCAGAATATTTTTAAGATTTCCTTCTATTGCTGGTTTGACTATTATAGAATATGTGGTGAATTTTTATTAGAAAGATTTTTAATCTTTTGTGCAGATCATATGGAGTTTCCTCCTTTATTAATGTTAAAACATCCTTGCATCCCTTATTAAACCATACTAGTGTAAAATGTATTCTTTTCGACACATTGGTCAATTCAGTTTGCTGGTATTTTTGTTTTGTTGCAAAAATAAGATTGCCATGAAGTTTCCTTTCTTCTTTCTGAATTTATGTGGGATTTGTATCAAGAATATATTAGCTTTGGAGTACCTAGGTGGCTCAGTCGGTTGAGTGTCTGACTCTTGGTTTCGGCTCGGGTGACCATGCTAGGGTCATGGGATCAAGCCCTGCATCCAGCTCTGCACTGAGTGTGAAACCTGCTTATGATTCTCTCTCTTCCTCTACCTCTCTATGCCCCTCTCCTGTGCTCATGCTCTCTCTCTAAAAAACAAACAAAAGCAAAACAAAAAAAGAAACAGAAACAGAATATATTAGCTTCATAAATTCACTGAGGATTGTATTGGGTTTCTATTACGGCTGTAACAAATTATCACAAATGTAATGGTTTAAGACCATACGAATTTATTATGTTACAGTTCTACAGGTTAGAAGTCGGACATGGGTCTCACCGAGCTACTAGAAAGATGTCAGCAGGATTGCATGGTTTTCAATCCCTTTAGAGACAATTCATTTCCTTGCATTTTTGAGCTGCTAGAGGTCACCTTCCTAGGGCTCAGTATCCTTTTTCCATCTTGAAAGCAGCTTTTGGAACCTGCTTCCACTGCTGTATCTCTTTGACACGCCTCCTCTGCCCCTCTATCTCATGTTTAAGGACGCTTGGGATTTCACTGGGTCTCCCTGGATAATGCAGAGTATTTATACTTATATCTTAATACATCTGCAAATTCCCTTTTGCTGTGTGTGGTAACATATTCACCAGTCCTGGGGTTAGGATGCAAATATCTCTGGAGGATGATTATTCTCCTTTTCACGGGTATTCATGCTTTTGCTTTGTGTGGAGGAATCTGTAGAGGATTGAAATAATAATTCCTTGTATGTTTGACAAAATTTTATGTGTAACATCAATTGGATTTGGGGGTAGGTTTCTGTGTACGAAAATATTTTAAGATAATGAGTTAATTTCTTCAATAACAAGAACATTCATATTTCTTGAGTAGGTTTCAATAAATTCCTGGATATATACAGTTAATTTACATTACAAAGGGGATTATTACCATAATGTTTCCAAAGTGTTCTTTTACCACCTTTTAAAATGTATACTTTTTCTGAGTTAAAATTCTTTTTTTTAAGTTTATTTATTTATTTGAGAGAGAAAGAGAGAGAGAGAGACAGAGACAGAGAGAGAGAGAAAGTGGGGGAAGGGCAGGGAGAGAAAAAGAGGATTCTAAGTCAGCTCTGGGCTGAGGACTGAGAGCCCCTTGAGTGGCTCTAACTGGTGAACCACAAGATCATGACCTGAACTGAAGTTGGACACTTAATCAACTGAGCCACCTGGTGCCCCTGAAGTTTCTTGTTTTTGTTTTTTTTTTAATATGAGTTTTGATCACACTAAAAATTTCTCTGTTTTACTAGTCTTTTGTTTGAAAAGATCCTAGAGCTGTTGAAGGTATGGTTGTTTTAATCTCGCTGATTTCCAAACGTGCTGTAATTATTTTCTTCTCTTTTCACTGGAGTTATTTTATTGTTTTGTTTTCATTTTGAATCTCTTACATTAGATGTTTAGTCCTTTTACTTATATACAGTAAACCCATTCAAGGTAACGGAATTCCCTCTAAGTACTATTTTAGCCGTATCCTACAAGTGTGACATGGGGAATTTTTTTTAACATTCAATTAAAAGTAGTTTTATTATTACATTGTTTTCTTCTTTAAATGATTAGGTATTTCAAGTGTGCTTTTAAAATTGTAAGTGTTTGACGTTTTAATCAATGTTTTTGTTATTGAGTTCCAATATAATTATAATGTGCTCAAACGTGGACTATGATACTGAATTTTAAAAACTGGTTGCAGTCTTAAGGAGAGAACATAGGCAACTAAGTAAAATGTAACGTGTAAGTTTGAAAAGAAAGTGTAATAACTAATTGTTAGATGAAGTCACAGGCACACACATCAAATTTATGAATATAAATGGCTGGTTCTCCAGGGTTTAGGCAGTAAAAAAAATCTTCAGAGCCACGAGTGGAGGTCTGTTGGAGTAGTTGCTCTGACATCCCACAGATGTAAACTAGGGCAACCCGAACGTACTCAGTCATCCAAAAACAGTTGTATGATGAACAGTGCTAGAAGTTGGGCATACAACAGTCAAGAGGACAAGCAAGTTTCATTCTGTCTTGGAACTCAAAAAAGTCAGAAGTGTTAAAGGCTACAAAGGAAATGATGTCACCATGCAAGTTTGACATTATTTGTATTTATGTGTATAAAAATACACACACACTTGTACTGTTCATAACCACTTTTTTACATAATTTCAAACCTGCTTGATAGTTCCCCTTTGATGGTGGATTTGCTAATTGCTACTGGTAGCTGTGTGTGTGTGTGTGTGTGTGTGTGTGTGTGTGTGTTACCAGATATATCAAGTCTACTGAAAAAATTTACTATTAATTTTTTTGCCTAATTTTATTTTGTCTGGTTCTAGAATTGCTATTCCAGCTTTATTATTTTTTTCAAGTTTATTTTGTATTTTTGAGGGGGGAGGAAGAGAGAGAGAGAGAGAGAGAGAGAGAGAGAGAGAAAGGGCCAGAGAGGGAGAGAGAGAGAGAGAGGAAGGGCCAGAGAGGGAGAGAGAGAATCCCATGAGGGGCAGAGAGAGAGAGGGAAAAAGAAAGAGAATCTCACACAGTCTCTGCACTGACAGTGCGGAGCCTGAAGCAGGGTTGGAGCTCACCAGAAATGGAGTCAAACTCACTCAAAGCAGGGCTCAACACTGGGTGTTGTATGGAAACCAATTTGACAGTAAATTTCATATATTAAAAAATAAAAAAAAATAAAAATAAAAATAAAAAAAAAAAAAAAAAAAAAAAAAAAAAAAAGCAGGGCTCAAACTCACGACCCATGAGATCATGACCAGAGCAGACGTTGGATGCTTAACTGACTGAGCCCCCCAAACACTCCCTGGCATTCTTTTAGTCAGTATTTGCCTAGTTTATTCTTTTCTATTCTTTATTTTTATTCTTTATGTATGCTTTTTCCCCCGACTTTATTCAGATATAAGTGACATAAAACATTTGTAAGTTTTAGGTGTAGGACATATTGATATGATACACCCATATATGGCAAAATGATTACTACCATGACATTAACTCCTCCATCAAATCACAGAATTACTATTGTGTGTGTGTGTGTGTGTGTGTGTGTGTGTGGTGAGAACATTTAAGTTACTCTCTTAGCAACTTTCCAGTATATAATACAGCATAATTAACCATAATCACCCTTGTACACATTAGATCCCTACAATTTTTTGTCTTAATAAGTCAAAGTCTGTACCCTCTGGCCAACATTTACCGATTCCCCTCACCCTTCAACATCATTCTACTCTACATCTATGAATTCAGATTTCTTAGATTCCATATATAAATGACATGCAGTATTTGTCTTTTACTGTCTGACGTATTTCACTTAGCATAATGCTCTCAAGGTCCACCTGTGGAGGTGCAAATGGAAACATTTCCTTCCTTCTCATGGCTGAATAATATTCCATTGTATACACACACACACACACACACACACGCACACACACACACACGCCCACACCCCTTCTTTATCCATTCATCTGTTGACAGACTTTCAGGTTGTTTGCATATCTTAGGTATTATGAATAAAGCTTCAATGAACACCAGAGTGCAGATATATCAAGAGACCGTTTTCGTTTCTTTTGCATATATACCCAGGAGTAGGATTGCTGGATCATAATGCAGTTTATTTGCCTTTTTTTTTTTTTTTTTTTTTTAGCAAATTCCATGCCGTTTCCCATAGTGGCTGTACCCAATTTACATTTCCATCAACAAGGAACCTACAATAGGGCATTCCCTTTTGTCCATATCCTCACCAGCACTTTGTCTTTTTAATAATAACCATTCTAACAGGTGTGAGGTGAACTCTCACTGTGGTTTTGACTTGCAATTGCCTGGTAATTAATGACGCCGAACACCTTTTTGTTTACCTGTTGGCCATTTAAACATGTTCTTTGGAAAAATATCTATTCGCTTCCTCTGCCCATTTTTTAATTGAACTGTTTGGGGTTTTTTTTGTTTTTGTGGGTTTTTTTTTTTTTTTTTGCTATTGAGTTGCAGAAGTTCTTTATATATTTTAGATAATAACACCTTATCAGATATGTGGTTTGCAAATATCTTTTCCTGTACCATAGGTTTCTTTTTAATGTTATGGTTTCCTTGCTGTTCAGTAGCCTTTTAGTTTGACAGAATCGAATTATTTATTTTTGAAATTAGGAAGCATGATACTCCTAGCTTTATTCTTCTTCCTCAGCTTTGCTTTGGTTAGTCTGGTTCTTGTGTGGTTTTATACAAATTTTAAACTTGATTTTTCACTTTTTTTAGAAAGTACCATTGAAATTTTGTTAGAGATGGCACTGAATTTATAACTGAATTGGGTAGAATGGAAATTTTTGCAATATTAATGCAATGTATTAATACAATATTAATTCTTGCATTCCATGAACACAGAATATCTTTCCTTTTTTTTTTTTTTGAGTCTACTTAAATTTCTTCCATCATGGTCTTGTAGTTTTTAATGTATAAATCTTTCAATTGTTTGGTTAAATTTAATTATAAATATTTTATTGTTTTTGATGCAATTGTAAGTGGAATGATTTCCTCTATTTCTGTTTTAGACATTATTTTTAGTGTTTAGACACAAATGATTTCTGTATGTTGCTTTTATATCTTGAACATCACTGAATTTGTTCATTGGTTCTGAGTTTTTTGGTAGACTCTTTAGACTTTTCTATACATAATATCATGTCATCTGCAAATAGACTTTTACTCTTTTATTTCAAATTTGGATGACTTTTATTTCCTTTTCTTAATTTTTTAATGTTTATTTATTTTTGAGAGAGAGAGAGCACAAGTGGGAGAGGGGTAGAGCGAGAAGGAGACACAGAATCCAAAGCAGACTCCAGGCTCTGAGCTATCAGCACAGAGCCCAATGCAGGGCTCGAACACATGAACTGTGAGATCATGACCTACGCTAAAGCAGGATGCTTCACTGACTGAGCCACTGAGGCGCCCCTCACCTTTATTTCTTTTTCTTGCCTGATTGTTCTGGTTAGTACTGCAGTACTATGTTGAATAGCGGTGATAGTTGGCACTTTTGTCTTATTTCTGATCTTAGAGAAAAAGCGTTCAATCTTTCATGGCTGGGTATAATGTTAGCTGTGGGTTTGTTGTATGTGACCTTTATCATATTGAGTTATGTTCCTTCTATAACCAATTTGATGATGCTTTATCATGAAAGTATGTTGTATTTTAGCAAATATTTTTGCTACATTTATTGAGTAATTGTATGATTTTTGCTTGTCATTCTATTGATGTGGCATATCACATTTATTGGTTTGTGTATGTTTGAACCATCCTCGTATCCCAAGGACAAATCCCAGTTGATTATGGTATATGACTCTATTATTATTTTTTTATTTTATTTATTATTTATTTATTATTTATTTTATTTAAAATCAAGTTAGTTAATATGTAGTGTAATAATGGTTTCAGGAGTAGAATTTAGTGATTATAGTATATGACCCTTTTAATGACTTGCTAAGTTTGGTTCGCCAACCATTTGTTGAGAACATTTCCATGTATATTTATCAGAGTTTTGGTTTGTAGTTTTCTTATCTTGTAATTTCCTTATTTGGTTTTGGCATCAGGGTAACACTGGCCTTATAAAATGAGTTCAGATATGTTCCCTCTTATTCAATCTTTTGAAGAGCTTGAGAAGGACTAGCATCACTTTTCTTTAAATATTCATTATTGTTCAGTAGTGAAACCATCTGGCCCTAAGCTTTTCTGTTACAATCTCCTTCCTCATTATTGGTCTGTTCAGATTTTTAATTTTTCCTGATTCAGTCTTGGTAAATTGTGTGTTCCTAGGAATTTCTTCATTTTTCTAGGTTATCCAATTTTTTGACAAATAATTGTCCATAGTAGTCTTTTATGACACTATGTATTTCTGTGGTCAGTTGAATATCTCCTCTTTTATTTCAGATTTTATTTATTTGAGTTTTCTTTTTGTCTTGGTCTAGTTAAAAGTTTGCCAAATTCATCTTTTCGAAACACAAGCTCTTAGTTTCACTGATATTTTCTATTATTTTTCTGGCATCTATTTCATTTATTTCTGCTCTGACCTTTGTAATACCTTTTTTTTTTTCCCTGTGAAGTTTGGCCTCAGTTTGTTTTTCTAGTTCCTTGAGGTGTACAGTTATGTTGTTTAAATACCTTTTTTGTTTCTTGATGTATGCATTTACCACTGTAAACTTTGTTCTAAGAACTGCTTTGACAGTTTTATGTATGTTGTGTTTCCACTTCTGTTTGTTTCAATTTTTGTTTGTTGGTTTGTTTCTTCTTTCGCCTATTGGTTATTCAGGAGTGTGCTGCATAATTTCCACATATTTGTAAGTTATCCAGCTTTTTCTGTTATTATTGATTTCTAGATTCATACTATTATTATCAGAAAATATTTGGTTTAGGGGCACCTGGGTGGCTCAGTTGGTTAAGGGTCTGACTTCAGCTCAGGTCATGATCTCACAGCTCATGAGTTTGAGCCCAGCATTGGGTTCTGTGCTGACAGCTCAGGCCCTGAAGCCTGCTTTGGATTCTGTGTCTCCCTCTCTCTCTGCCCCTTCCCCACTCATACTTTGACTCTCTTGCTCTCTCGAAAATAAATCAACATTTAAAAAAAGATTTTAAAAAAGATTTGATATGATTTTAATCTTCCTAAATTTGCTATGACTTGGCTTCTGACCTAACATATGATCTTTCCTTGAGAATGTTCTGTGTGTTCTTTAGAAGAATATGTATCCTGCTGCTGTTGGATGGAATGTTCTGTTTAGGTATGTTGAGTCCATTTGGTCTAAAGTATGCTTCTAGTCCTATGTCTCCTTGTTGATTTTCTGTCTGGTTGATCTATCCATTGTTAAAAGTGGGATATGAAGACCTCTACTATTATTGTTTTTCTACCTTCAGATCCATTACTATTTGCTTAATACATTTAGGTGCTTCAGTGTTGGGTGCACATATATTTGTGATTGTTATGTCTTCTTGATGAATTGATCACTTTATCATTAAATAGTGACCTTCTCTGTCTCTGGTTGCTGTATTTGGCTGAGAGTCTATTTTGTCTAATATAATTATAGGTACCCCTGATCACTTCTGGTCTCCACTTACATGGAATATCTTTCCATCCCTTCACTGGGATTTACCCTTGGGATATGAGGATGGTTCAAATATACACAAACCAATAAATGTGATATGCCACATCAATAGAATGACAGGCAAAAATCATACAATTACTCAATAAATGTAGCAAAAGTATTTGCTGAAATACAACATACTTTCATGATAAAGCATCATCAAATTGGTTATAGAAGGAACATAACTCAATATGATAAAGGTCACATACAACAAACCCACAGCTAACATTATACCCAGCCATGAAAGATTGAACGCTTTTTCTCTAAGATCAGAAATAAGACAAAAGTGCCAAATATCATACCTATTCAACATAGTACTAACCAGAACAATCAGGCAAGAAAAAGAAATAAAGGTGAGGGGAGCCTCGGTGGCTCAGTCAGTGAAGCATATGTTATACACATAACATAAACACAAAATATGTCTTTAAAGCTGAAGTGAATCTTATTGGCAACATATAGCTGGGTCTTATTTTTTTTAATCCATTTTGCTTTTCTTTCTTTTATTGGAGAATTCAATCCACTTACATTTAGAGTAATTCTTGATAAGTAAAGACTTATTAATATCTTATTTATTGTTTTCTAGCTGTTCGTTCTTGCTGCCTTTGTGAATTGATGATTTTGTGTGTGGTATTCTTTGATTCCCTTCTCTTATCTTTCAAGCATCTACTGTAAGTTTTGCTGTATGGTTACCAAGAGGCTTACATAAAACTTCTTACAGATATAACTGTCTATTTTACACTGATGATAACTTAATTGTGACAGTATGGAAAAACTACATGCTTCCATTCCCCTGTTTATGTTAATACCACAATTTACCTCTTTTTATACTATGTATTCATTAATAAATTACAGTACTTCTAATTATTTTTAGTACACCTATACTTTAATTTATACTGTAGCTTAGTGGCTAAACACATCACCATATTACAGTATTAGAATATTCTGAATTTGATGATATATTTACCTTTACTATTGTGTGTTAAACTCTTACACATCTATATTTTGTTAATAAGCATCCTTTCATTTCAGCTTGAAGAACTTGTTTCAGTGTTTTTGTTAAGGCACATCTAATAGTGTTGAACTCCCTCAGCTTTTGTTTATCTGAAAAGTCTTATTTCTCTCTCTTTTTTAAGTTTTTATTTATTTATTTTGAGAGAGAGAGCACCCAAGCTGGGGAGAGGCAGAGAGAGAAAGAGAGAGAGAGAAAGAGAGAGAGAGAGAATTCCAAGCAGGCTCCACACTGTGAGTGCAGATCCCCATGCGGGTCTCAATTCCAAGAGCTGTGAGATTAAGACCTGAGCTGAAACCAAGAGTCAGATACTTAACCAACTAAGCCACCCAAGTGCCCCAGAAAAAAACCTTATTTCTCTTTAAGTTCTGAAGGATAAGTTTTCCAGATGGAATGTTTTTGGTTGACAGATTTTTTTTTTCTTTCAGCACTTTGAATATATCATTCCTCTTTCTCTGGCCTGTGAGGTTCCTGCTGAAAAATCTACCAACAACCGTATGCAGGTTCCACTGTAATCGGCAAGTTTTTTTTAACCTCTTTTTCTTTTAAGATCCTTTGCCTTTAATTGTTGATGGGCTTATGAGAATATGTCTTGAAAAAATATTTCTTTGACTTTATTTTGTTTGGTGACCTATGGGCTTCACGAACTTGGAAAATTACATCTCCTTCCAGATTTGGCAACTTCCCAGCCATTATTTCCTTAAATAAGCTTTCTGCCCCCTTCTCCCTATCTTCTCCATCTGGATCGTCAGTAATTCATAAATTGACCTTTTGAGGGTATCCAATTGATCATATAGGCTTTCTTCATTCTTTTTCATCTTTTTCTCCTTGTTATCATCTGATGAAATTATGTCCAAGTTCTTGTCTCTATGTCACATATTTGAACTTTTCATTTCATTAATTGTATTTTTCAGCTCCAGAATTCCTATTGGTTCTTTTCTGTATTTATCTTTTTGTTAAACTTTTCATTTTGTTCACATATTTCTTCTCAAATTCATTGAATTATCTTTGTGTGTTTTCTTATAGACCACGAAGTTTCTTTAAAATTGCTATTTTGATTTCTTTATCTGATAAATCACAGCTCTTCATGTCTTGGGTCTCAATTACCAGAAGATTGTTGAAATTCTTGGTGGTGTCACAGTACCTTGAATTTCAACGTTCTTTGAAGTAGCAGTAACCTCCTCCAGTTCTTTACTGCTTTCCAGAGAGAAAAACCTTACAATAGCATTGATACTCTGAGGCTCTCTCAGATCTTCTGTAGGTACACCTGCCTCATACTTCTTGCTCCCTGTTATGGCAGAAATCTTAGCCTTGTAGGCCTACTTTGGACACTGCAGTGCACCAGGCCAAGTGCTGACAGCCTCTTTTTTGTTTTTTTTCAAATGTGGTACCAAGGCTGAAATTTGTGGTCTCTTTCTGGTCTGCAGATTTGGCCAAATTTCTGTGTATGCTCACTAGCTATCTGCTGAAGCCAACTTTTGCCACTGTGGGGATTGCACATGGAGAGGTGGCCATAGGGTGAAGTGTGGATGTGGGTGAGGCATTCAGAGCACTGGGTGTGCCCATAGGCCAGTTGAAGGGATCATGGGTGAGGCATTTCCTGGAGTGTGTGGGTGGGCTTCTTGATGGAATCTACACTACAGTTAGAAATCACATCTCTTTAATGTTCTTCAGGAGTTCTATCTACCATTTTCCCTGCCTTCTCCTGTCCCTCAGTCATGCAGCTTATGGCTCAGTACTCTGGATGGTGTGAAAGGGAAATCAGCCATTCTGGCAGCATCCCACACAGTTCAGAAAGCTCGATGCTCACTCACACACTCTCCCTTTGCCCCATGGGATAAATCACGAGCCAAGGAAGGTCTTTCTTGGCCCTAAGCTGTGCTGCCTTGCAGGCAGAGTGAGTTGGGTAACATAAAGCCATTCCTCTTACTCATCCCAAAGGATCCACATAATACATGCTAGAACTTCTCTGGAAACCCAGACTTCTACAAAGGTTCTCTTGTCCATGAATGACCATCTAAGTTAATGTTCACCAGGGCCTCTTGAATCATGGCTGAGAGGGTCTGGAGCTGGTTTCAGAAACCACTGCAGGGTTCACAGCTGGGATCAAGGTCTATTTGCAGGTTACTGATGCACAGATGAGCAAGACTCCTCTTATTCCCCTTTGTATATGATGCTGGATCCCACACTTCCCTCAAAGACACGTTTATCCATGGATGCTGAATTTTTGTTGTTGAGGAATAGAACAAAACCAAGAGACATTTTATGCCACCATGATGGTAACTTCATTCCTTCTGTGCCTATTTTTAATTATATTTCCTACATATAGCATAATCTGATTTTATCAATTTTATCAAACACTGTGCTAATTTTAACCTATGAATTTGTCATATGCATTACAATTACAGATCTGCATAATTCATTTCTCTCTTTTGTTTTGAGCTTTCTTTGTCCTATTTTGCCTCTATCATTTTTTTCCCTTATTTTACTTTTTCAAGACTGATTTTTTTAAATTCCCTTTCTCCCCTGTATCTTTTGGAAGTTGCATACATTTCAATTATTTTAGTGGTTGCCATTCTACTTTTACCACACCTATGTAATTCAAAGATTAATCAGAATTTTTTTTTTTTCTATTCTACATTAGTACCAGTTGAGGTCACTTCATCTCTCAACAACCCTCTCTTTTGGGCTAATATATTATTGCCCACAATGTTACTATTGGTATTTTTAACCTCCCAAATTAGATAATAATATTGATAACACACATGTTCCCAGACACGTACCAATTTCTTTGTTCATTAGTGTTCTTTCTCCTTTGCTGTTTTTCTCATTTGCTAAATACATCTTCACTACTTTCTTTAATACAGTCTGTGGTTGACAAGCTATCTCAATTTCTATGTGTCTGAAAATCATAAACAGCAGTACTTATCTGCAGGAAGCAAAGTGCTCTCAGTTTTCATTACCAGCAGTCTGTGGTATAAGCAGCATCACCATTTGGCCTTTTTAATCAAGCACATTGAACGGTGTTTGAAGTGTCTGTACATGAAAGGGATGATAGGAAAATTGCACTAGATGAATCGCAGTAGAGTCTTTTTTGGCTTACAATGTGATCTTGGGCTATAGTTGAGACTAACTGCCCTGTTACGAGATACCAGGTAACCACGTGACCTCAACTGCCCATCATGAACTGGGTGTTTTCGGATACAGCAAGCCATAAATTCCTACATGACCAGATCACTCCATATCATTTGAAGTGGTTGATGTGGGATAGCCATGAGTGACCAAGCTCTAAAGCAGATGGCTCACATCCTCAGTGTGTTCCTGCTATATTGCTCATCCTTCCTCAGACAACTTTAGCTTCATATGGAGTTTTCTAGTCTAATGAGGAGAAAAAAACAAACAAACCTAGCTTGGAAATGGCTTTATACAGTAAGGCTGCCCTTGCTCAAAGTGGACTCTTAAGATGTCCAGCCCCACCTTGGCATAGCCTTGAAGGACCCAAAGCAGAGAAAACTTCCTTGTAGGGAGAAAATACTTTTTTTTTTAATACTTAATTTTTTTTAATGTTTATTTATTTTGGAGAGAGAGAGAGAGCATGAGCAGCGGAGGCGCAGAGACAGAGGGAGACAAAGAATCTGAAGCAGGCTCCAGGCTCTCAGCTGTCAGTACAGAGCCTGATGTGGGGATCGAACCCACAGACCACAAGATCATGACCTGAGCTGAAGTCGGTCACTTAACTGACTGAGCCGCCCAGGCACTGGAAGGAAATCTATTTTAAAGTATGGTTGACATTTAAATTTAAGAGAATCACCTCATTGTTTTTTTTTTGTTTTGTTTTTTGTTTTTTTTTTTCAGGATGGTCAGGGACTGGGAAGGCTGAGTAAAGAGCAGATTTGGTAAAATTTGGAAAGTTTTCCTCTTGGAAGGAGTCCAGTCTAGGAGTAATTTTGTTTTAAGTGAGTACTCACCCAGCTGCTGAATATGCACTTAATAATTAAGTTGATAAAATATACTACTATATGGATATCAGTCAGCCTTTCCGCCCAGCCACTCCAAAATTTGCTTAAAGATCACTAAAAAAAGTGCCTCTGGTAGAAGACACATAGATGCAAAAACACAGGCTGGCTATCACCAAAGATGACTTTTTTCCAACAATTTTGCCTGATTGAATGTCAGCAATGTCTAACCTTCCGTATGGCTGAATTACTAAGAAATCACCTGATGGCAGATGAAGTATTTACTCATAGAGGTAAATTTGTTCTTATTGGAATAAGCACATTTTTGTATATAGTTTTGACATCTCTGTTCATCACACATCTAAAAGCAGCAATATCTATATTCTTATGAAATATCTTACCACGATGTTATTCCACCTAATCTTTCTTCTGATCAAGAAATTAATATTCTTATAAAAGAAGTAAGGCAATGAGGCTTTCTTATCACTTAGAAACCACATGAATTATAGACTACTAGAAAAGTATAATAAAGGCAATTACAGTACTTGCTAAGAGACAGATCTTAAAATGCTTTGGAATCCATCCTTCAGGAGGTAGTATATACTCTGAGTCAGCAATTAATAAATAGTTCCGTTTCCTTCTTTGCCCAAACCAGATTATGTGGGTCTACAAACACTGCAAGGCATCAAAATGAAACCAGCCCCTCTCACTGTCACAGCAAAGAACTCACAATGTTGACTGCCCCGTGACCAATTCCTTCACGACAAAATTGGCTATACTGGATTCTCTTTTATATAAATAAGAATGCTGGCAGATATGGATGTTAATATTATCTATACAAAGTATACTGAGTAAATGTTTTTGAATCTGTGAATGGGCTTCTATGAAACTTAAGAGACATACTGTATGCAAGTTTTATAATCAGTGGGACTCACTGGTCAAAGAAAAAATCACTTATTAGAAAAAATGAGAGCAAATTCAGTCACTAGATGATTATCTTGAGGCTTAATTTTCTCACTTATCCTTAGTTTCCTTACAGAGTTGGAAGAATGTTAATTTCCATTATATTTGTAAAAGAAGTAGATTGTGAATTTCTTACATGCAAGGACAATGACTTTCATATTTGGTTATATCTAGAATCTACCATGATATCAGACACACTGTGCCAAAAATAGTTGTTGATTTAAATTGCAAAGTTTATGTACTATGTTCATGTTAACTATTCTATTAATGAAGTCAGTGTTTCACAATATTCATTTATCTAATTATAAGTATCTAGATATAGACAAAATGTTTCTTGTGTACAGGCAACAAAATGCCAGACATTTTATTGAGTTAAAGTCATTAATAAAGTTACTTGGAAACTGTATGTCCAGGGATGTGTGTTAGTTGGCACTTACCATGGGTAAATCTATGACATCAACAAGAAATTCTGTATAAGTAAATAGGCATGGAGAAACAAGTTTAGACTTGTGGAAGGACAAGTTGAGATAAAGAAGGGACAGCCAAAGAAGGACTTTATGGGATGATTAACATGTCAAAGGAGATATTTTTATTAAGGTATTTCCATTTGGAGTTCAGTTTAAATCTTCTTCTCCTTCCTTGAACATGAAACACACATTTTGGGAAAATTCACACAGCTCACTAATGACCTGGTAGTGGATTCAAGTGCAGAGTGCCATGATGAAAAGCTAAGTCCTGTTTTAAGGTCGGGGGGGAAAAAACAGAGGGTGTTTAAGGAGCAATACTCACATACAGATTATATACTCAAGTTGTTGGTTATGAGTGGCCTCCAGGAAACCTGCTTTATAAATGGATGCAGATTTCTAATTAATATAGCAACTGGGGGAGTTTACATTTTATATGCATTGAACATACTATAAGTTATTTAGGGTATTTATTACATTTATTTTAAAATATCTTCAGGGGCACTGGGTGGCTCAGTCAGTTAAATATCCAATTCTTGATTTCTACTCAGGTCATGATCCCAGGGTTGTGGGCTGGAGCCTGCTTAAGATTCTCTCTCTCTCTCTCTCTCTCTCTCTCTCCCCCTTCCTCCCTCCCTCTCTCTCTCCCCCTCTGCCCCTCTCCTGCTCATGTGCATGCACTGTCTCTCTCCAAAAAAATAAAGTTCCTCAAGATTTTTTTAAAAATAAAAAATTATAATATAAAATATCTTCAATGTATAACTTTATATTAGTATTAGTTTGTTCATTCATTCATTCGATCAATCATTTTTAAAGCATCTTTACTGGGACATAACTCATATGCTATAATATTACATTTTTTAAGTATATTCATAGAATTGTATAACCATCACTACAAAATAAAACATTTCTGTGCCCTCAAAAAGAAATTTCCAATCCACTGCCATCCTCAGTACCCCTGTCCCTTACTAATTTCTAACTTTATAGTTTTGCCTATTCTGGACACTTCATACAAATGGAATCAGATAATATGTGGTTATTTTGTCACTGGCTTTTTTCACTTAGCATAATATTTTCAAGGAACATCCAGTTGAACCATGTATCAGTATTTCATTTCTTTTTATTGACAACATTCCTTTGTATGAATATGTAACATGTTACTTATTTATTTTAGGTTGACAGACATTGTGGTTGTTCCCATTTTGGACAATCATGGATAATGCTGTTATGAATATTCATATACAAGTTTCTGCATGGATAAATGTTTTCACTATCTTGGATGGAACTCTTGAGTCATCTGGGTACTCTATACTTACATTTTTGAGGAGTTGCCATATTGTTTTCCAAAGTGGTTGCATAGTTTTATGTTACACCAGTAATGTTTGAGAATTCCTATTTCTCCACATCATCACGAATACTTGTTATTGTCTGTCTTTTTTATTATACCCATGAATGTGGGAGTGAAATGATAACTTGTTGTGGTTTTGATTTGGATTTCTCTAGTGACTAATGATGTTAAGCAATTTTCAGATGCTTTCTGGCCATTTGCGTCTCTTACATGAAAAATCTCTCCTCCAATTTATTTTCCATTTCTAACTATTTATATTTTATTACTGAGTTGTAAGAATTCTTTATACATTCTAGATTCAAGCCTTCTATGAGGTATATGATTTAGAAATATTCTCTTCCATTCTCTGAGTTGCCTTTTTACTTTCCTGCTGGCTTCATTTGAAGTACAAATTTTTTTTTTTTTATTTTGATGTAATGCATGTGACCTATTTTTTCTTTCTTTTTCTTTTTCTTTCTTTCTTTCTTTCTTCTCCTTCTTCTTCTTCTTTTTTTGCTTATGCTTTTAGCGTCATATCCATGAAGCCAATGCCTTGCCCAGAGTAAAGTTTACCCCTATATTTGTACCAAAGATGTTTATAGTTTTAACTCTCATATTTAAGTTTATGATCTAATTTAATTTTTGTGTATAGCATGATGTAGAAGTTCAGCTTCCATATTTTTGCATATGGATATTCTGTTGTCTTAAAGCAATTTATTAAAAAAATATTTCCCATTTAATTGTTTGGGACTCTTGTCAACTGACCATAAATCCAAGACTTTGTTTCTAGACTCTCACTTCTAGTCTTCTATTCAATGTATCTACCCTCATGTGAGGACAACACTCTCGTGATCACTGTACCTTTGCAGTAAATTTTGAAGTAGGAACCTGAGTATTCTGACTTGGTCCTATTTCAAAGTTGTTTTGGTTCTTTTGGATCACTAGCATATTATAAAAGTTTTATCTGTAGATTATCCATGACTACAAATGAAAAAAAAATCTAGGATTTTGATAGGGATTGCACAGAACCTATGGATCAATTTGGCAAGTACTGCCATCTTGACCATATTAAGTGCTCTGATCCATGAACATGAGATGTCTTTCCATTTATTTAGATATTTAATTTCTTTAAACAATATTTTTAAGTTTTTAATGTACAAGCATTGAATTTCTTTTGTTAAATTTATTACTGTTTTGTTCTTTTTGATGCTATTTTAAATGTAATTATTTTCTTTTTTAAGATTTTTTAAATGTTTATTTATTTTTTTTTTTTTAAATTTTTTTTTTTTAACGTTTATTTATTTTTGAGACAGAGAGAGACAGAGCATGAACGGGGGAGGGGCAGAGAGAGAGGGAGACACAGAACTGGAAGCAGGCTCCAGGCTCTGAGCCATCAGCCCAGAGCCTGACGCGGGGCTCGAACTCACGGTCCGTGAGATCGTGACCTGAGCTGAAGTCGGACGCTCAACCGACTGAGCCACCCAGGCGCCCCTAAATGTTTATTTTTGAGAGAGAGAGAGTGCAAGAGAGAGAGAAGGAGAGGGGCAGAGAGAGAGGGAGGCAGAGAATCTGAAATAGGCTACAGGCTCTGAGCTGTCAGCACAGAGCCAGACATGGGGATCGAACCCATGAGCCGTGGGATCATGACCTGAGCTGAAGTTGGGTGCTTAACTGACTGAGCCACCCAGGTGTCCCCAAATGTAATTATTTCCTTAATTTATTTTTTCATCAGTAACATTTAGACATACTTATTTTTCACATATTGATCTTTTATCCTGAAACCTTGTTAGATTGATTTATTAGTTCTAATATTTTTTGATGGATTACTTAGAATTTCTATGTGCAAGTTTATGCCATATGCAAAGAGAAGCAGTTTTACTTCTTCCATGAGAGTCAGGATGCTTTTTATTTCTTCTTCTTGCCTAATTTACCTGTATAGGATCTCTAACACAATTTTATGTAGAAGTGTCAGTATACATATTCTTGGCTTGTTCCTGATATTAAATGAAAAGCATTCAGTTTTTACATTTTGTCACTATGGGTTTTTGGTAGGTACATTTTACCAGATTGAAGAAGTTACCATGTATTACTAGTTTGTTGAATATTTTTATCATGAAAGAGTATTATATATCATCAGATGCTTTTTCTGAATCTTTTGAGATAATCATTTTTGTGTGTGTGCTTTATTCTATTACTATGGTTTGTTAATTTGTTATTTAACTGTTAAACTGACATTGCATTCCTGTGATAAATCCCACTTGGTCATGGTCTGAAATCCTGAAATATTATGTATTGCTGGATTTGCTTTTCTAGTTTTTTGTTTGTTTGTTTGTTTGTTTGTTTGTTTTTTGCTAAGTATTTTTTAAAAGACGTTCAATTTAGTAACAAGTGCCAGGTATTATGCTAGATGATAAGGATGAAATTGTGATCAAATTCATACAGAATCCCTTCCTTCATGACCTCCTACTTTAGTTAGGGAGACAGAATTTATTCAAATAGTCACACAAATTATTACTAGTAACTAATGAAGACAATGTGAACAGAAGGAACATGACTCTGGTGAGCCGATAACGATGGAAAAGACCTGAACTGAAATATGGTTTGTTCTTTAATTTGCAGGACAGTTAGTTACTAACTAGGAAATAAAGGAGACAGAAGCATTCTAGAAAGAAGAATAGCATACTTGAGAAACTGGGGAGTAGGTGTGGGAGGACTCCACAAAGACAGTCACTTTTAGAAAGGTCTGCAGAGAGGCTTCAGACCTAGACAAAACCTACATTAACCACGTCCTGCTAGGCTATGTTAATATTTTACAATTTTACTCCAAGAGCAGTAAGAAGCCATTGACAAGTTTTAAGCAAGTGAAGTGACATTATTAGATTTTCAATTTTAAAAGACAGCTCAGACCACTTTATGGAGAACGGAGTGAACGAAGGACATGATTGTCAGGAAATTACTCAGGAGGTCAATGACAGTGGTGCAGCTGACAGGTGCTGGCTGGTATACTGGCATAAGCTGGTGGCAGAGGCATTCTAGGTAAAAGGAACTATGAAAAAAGGATGGGTTTTTACCACTGGCTTTTTTAATTACTACAAATTATGAAATGGTATAATTCAAATTCTTCACATTTTATTCTTTACCCTACTGTGAAATTCATAATTTTCAAAAAATACTTGCACCCAAATAATTGATATTTTAGAGCCTTTTTCCTATGGAGATAACATAAATTATAAGCAGGAAATATATGGGATGCCTGTGTGGCTCAGTTGGCTAAGCATCCAACTCTTCATTTTGGCTCAGGTCATGATCTCATGGTTTGTGAATTCAAGTCCTGCAATGGGTTCCCTGCTGACAATGCGGAGCCTGTTTGGGATTCTCTGTCCCCCTCTCTCTCTGCCCCTCCCCTGCTCGCTCACTATCTCTCTCTCAAAATAAATAAATAAAATTTAAAAACAGGAAATATAGAAACATTTAAGAATTTATATACATAATTGTACAGCATCAAAACATCTAAACCAAGCTTGCATATCAATGCTCAAATGGTATAAGGTAAATAGAGAATGAAAAACATCTTTGAAGTTTATTTGAAGGGAAAATACTCCAAATCTAAATACTCTAAGTCTAACATTTTCTAATGTACATATGTGCCAGTAAGGTAACTAATAGAATTTTTATGCCTTCTTCTTTAATAATATTGTGTTTTAGATTTTTAATGTTTAAAAATTAGTGAATACTTTTATTATGGAAGAAAATTTTTGTTTTTTGTTGTTTTTTTTTTTTTGTTTTGTTATATAACATATTGCCAGTACAAATTCCAATAAGCAAGAAATTAATTTTCTTGTCACCAATTTTGGTTTCTAGTATTTTCATTTTACAGAATCACATTTGCAATGATGAAAACTCTAATTTGAACAAAAGAGCAATGGAAAATTAATTTAAAAACACATTTGGTTGCACATATGTTAGGAATAAAATTGTTGTTTTAAATGGCTTAATTAGAACAGTTTGTCATACTTAGTGGAAACTGGTATAATGGCATTATTTTAACCACTAAGTTGTGGCAGAAATCGAAAGACAGAGTATGAGAGACACTCTTTTGAAGCTTTGTTCTTTTATGTTTTTCAGAACAGTTCTATCTGTCTCATTATCTGCAAGGTACTTGTCACTATGAAACTGAGATATTCAGAAAGATGTGAGACTAGAGCATAAAGAAAGATCAGTTTGAGCAAAATAACGTCTATTCAACATTTAGTGCATGCAAACCCTTTTTGTCTTTGAATGTGATATTGGTCTGAAGAGAGTTTGATTTCTAATAGTGAATTTCTTATTCAAAGCTAAATTAATTAGCTCAATGCCTGCAGATGGACAGAAGAGCAGGCACTTTGCTGAACATGAAAAGAAACACACAGCTTAGGTCTCAGTCAGGGTCATGTTTTCCAAAGCTCCTACGGGGCTTTTCATGATGGGACTTGATCTGCACAAGGTAACTATTCACACACTACTTTTCTATCTGTGTCTCCCTCTATTACTCTACACACACTAAAAATTCTGAGCAAATGAGGCCATTTAATCTTTTTCAACACATCCCATGTTCTCCTTATTTGGTTTTAGCGGCAGTGAGCACTGCCATGTCTCAACAACTCCCTTGTCCAAATTCTTCCCCCACCTCAAGCAGGAGCTGCTCAAACGCCCTAAACTACCTGAGACCCAGACTCTAAAGGAGGTAACCGTGCCCCTCTCTCCATTCCCACAGTGAGTATCTTCTTCCTCATTTATGCCCTTACAGGTCACTTATACACTTGGCTACCTTATATACTCCATGAGATTATAAACTCCCTTGAGGTCGATTCCTTCTTCATATTTCACCTCTTTCTTTGCCTCAAATAGCTCTTGGTGCACAGCAAAGTACTGTCAAAATGAATTGCCTTCACGGGGTTATGGGTAGGCTCAGGCTCATGACGCATATAATGACTGAGTCAGTGACTCATAGCTCCAACGCAGAGAGAAGAGCCTGCCGAGAGAAGAGCCTGCCGCTCTTGGTTTTTAATAGTGCCCTAGGGATGCATTTGGAGAAAGACTTCTTCTCACAGCAAAGTTTCTTATATGTCAAAAGAAAAAGAAGGGAAGTAATGGAAAAAGCCAAGGGAGTTAAGAATTTTGACCCAGAAAAACAACAATGGCACTAAAACAAGACTGAGCTAAGCCTAAGCCCTTATTAAAGCTGCGACTCTCCACCGAACATCCCTTGCACCCTTCCTGATGGAATTCTTTGTTGCACAGATGATTTCTGAAAACCAGTCCAACAGAGTCATTTAAAAATTGTCGATTAAAAAATATTAATTGCAGATGGTGGATATTTGTTATTCTTTCCCGGAGAATGGGTATCTTAACTCCTTTTCTGTGCTTCCAGAATCACCCCTCACACCTTGTGAACTCTGATGGGATTATCCAAGTGCACTTCCCACCACAGAAGCTAATGTTCCAGATACTCTCTTAGCCTCTCTTGCAGCTAGAGCTCAGGCAAATGACCTGTGTGTTGCCAATCGCATTTCTAGAGATGGCTGACTAAAGAAGCTCTCTGGCAGAGAGGAAAATTACAGCAAGATCAAATGCCAGAAGTAGCCAGAGCAGGGACGCTAAGGTGGGTGTTACAGGTCAAGGCCTAACTCTGCCAAGGTGTTCTAGGCAGCTTTTATTGTGCTGTGGGGCTACATGCTGGTCATCACAAATGCATTTCATGAAGGAGTTTGGGGAATTTTTCTAGACTACTTGACTTTAAGTCTCTGGCATTCTGGTGATTCCATCCACAACTTAATATTCTTTTAGCACATTATTTTCCTTAATGCAGCAGATGACTTCAGTACCTGCCAGTCAACTTCCAACTGTCAGCACCTGCTCTTTGCTTGAAGGCTTGCTCTGGTTGTCTGAGCCCGCCCCATCCTAGGCAGGCTGGAAAACACGCTGGAAATACTGGAGAATTAAGGGCCTACAGGAACAGCCCTTCATCAGTAATTGTTAAGAGTTGGCTCACAATGCCTAGCTTTCCCCTGAGGGGTAATAATCATTAGGGATTAAGCTACTATAGTGGCCTGTTTGATAATGTACTTTTTTTTTTTTTTGGCTTCTTTCCCCTTTCTCTAACATTTCCCAATTCCTCTGCTCATGTTACTGAATCACTTCCCAAATAATCTATTTGCATATGAATCCTGTCTCAGAGTCTGCTCCTGGAACACAAACTCAGACACTTAAAAAAATTCAAAACTTGGTTTATGTCACCTATAACTCAGAAACCTGACTACCTTCCTATACTCTGGAATTTGGCATCACATAAAAATGCCGAGTCACAGGATGAGTGATAATCTAAGCTCTCATGATGTTTCTCTCTTTACCTTTATACTCTTTTCTCAATTTTAATCAGAATTTTGTAAAAAAATAAAGCATGGCAAGTACAATTAGAGAGCTCTTATATTAAATATCATAATGAGCTCTTACTAAGCAAGTGACACTGGACTATTTAACTAATTTTTATGAATCTTGCTTTCTTCTCAGAGAAACTCTCTTACTGTGAAAATACATAAAATAAGTATTTCAAGTGTCTACACAGTACTAGTCACTCTAACAGGCAACATACGAATGTTACTTTCTTCCCCTTTGTTCTTTTGTTTGCTCCCTTCCTTGACCAACCTTCTTTCTTATATAAATGATAATTGAACAAAGTCAAAATATCCAAGGAAATATATAGCTTTGGTGCTATAATGAAATGTACAAGGCACAGAGGACCCTAGATAGAACATTCCTGGAAGGAGGTAACTCTGATTGTACATATGATCATACTTTCACTAAATGTAAGGCCCTGCTCAACATGTACTCTGCCAAAGTCACCTTGCACAAAACACATCCGTCTAGTATAGACACGGTTCCTTCAAGAGCTTCTTTCTGTGCCCATGACTTTTTCACAGCACACGCTTCATTCCTTTCCACAGTCAACACATTGAGCATACATCCTTATTGCCCTAAATATTTCTCCAGCCACTGCCTTCCCCAGAGCTGCAAGCTCTTTAAGTCTGAACAAGTAATTTGACTAATCTGGTAAACTAATTGAACCCAACTACGTTTCCAAATAGCATTTGCATTTTTTCCTAGGGCTTTATTAACTCTGAGAAACCAGGAGAACTTTAAGCATAGAAGCAGAATCTTTAAGGGGGATATATTTTTCACACTGTCAAATCTTATGCCATAGGTGACTGCTTATTCCAGTAAAATATAACACTAGCTCTGGGACTTTCTGATGATAATAAATCTCCTATTTATACACCCTGACTTTGACAATTAGTGACTTTTTAAACTATTCATGTAGCAAGTGCTTTTTAAACACCATTATGTTCACACCTAACTTCTAGGTATTAGAAGTCAGTGAATAAAGGCTCCCTCATACTCTAAGAGCTTAGATGTTAGCTGCAAAATCGAAGTATATATGCATGAAGTTGTCATGTGTAAGTCGAAGACTGTATATGACTTCCTGTGCAAATGAATTTTCAAGCACAAAACATTTTAATGGAGTTCTAGAATATTAAGGTGAATGGGATCAGAATAGTTAAGAACTATAGTATGGAGTGTGTGAATATTGGAGCAACCCTTGAAACAAGGGGGAGTATCTAGCTAAGGGAAGACAGAAAAAAAATGAGCATCCCACATGGGGGACAATTACTGTAGCAGAGACTGAAGGGAGCTCTCCTAGAGAGTGAAATGACCCAGTGGGCCAAAGCAGAGTTCTAATGTTGAGAAATCAGTGAATAACTTGAGTATGGCCACATTTTGTGTTCAGCTGAAGAGGTATGTGTGCCTACAGGTTGATATTTTATGTTAGAGTGTATGGGAAATCACTGGATATATATCATACATCTTTCTGAAGCAACAATTTGACCCATGTTTAAGCGAAACACAACTGACATCAAATCAAAAAGCCATACATACTGAAAGTAGGTTGCAAGATTAACATGAAACTCAGCAGAATGGCCAGAGGGGAAACGGATTTGAGCTGTGTTAATATCTTATTGGTAGCCAAAGACCAGACTGAGGGTGGGGTCATCAAAAACAGTGTTTTAGAGTAAAAAAAGCAGAGTTTGGGGTGCCTAGGTGGCTGTGTCGGTTGAGCATCTGACTTTGGCTTAGGTCATGATCTTGCAGTTCGTTGGTTCGAGCCCCACATCTGGCTCTGTATTGACAGTTCCGAGCCTGGAGCCTGCTTCAGATTCTGTGTCTCCTCTCTCTGCACCTTCTCTTCTCTCTCTCACTTTCTCTCAAAAAAGATTAAACATTAAAAAAAATTTTTTAAGGCAGAATTTGGTGACAGACCAAGAACTACCCACGAAAGAGCTTGAAAGGGACTAGTGGGAGCCACAGGGGGTGATCAAAGAGTCAAATGTCATGGAAGCTACAATATCAAAGAAGTGATTGTCATCCCTGTCAAACAATGCAGATAATTCAAAGGAGATACAGATTACAAGATATCCTTTAGATTTAATTCTTAATAAATTATTAGCAACACCTGACAGAGTAATTTCAGGAAAAAGTGCTGCAAAACTCAAATACGATTAGAAGTTTAGACAGTGACAAGGTTTCTTTCTCCATCCCCAGAAAGTGGTTCATCTGTAGGTCTCAGTTTCCCTCAAGCGAAACCCTCTGGCTCCCAACAAGTGCCATTAGGAGTCCCTTCTCAACCAGCCTAGCAATCCATATGCTTCCACTGTGCTTCGCAAGGTGACAGATGACATCACAGGGAGCAGACTTTCAGGATTGATCCTGATATGAGGAAATCAAAATGTGGAGCAAGAGATTTCAAAGGCCAAGGGTGAGGATGTTGCATGAACTCTGCCCTGCAGTGACAGATCCTTCTCCAAGGAAAAGTACTGTTTTCAAAATAGCTGTAAGAGCTTGAGGCAGAAAAAAGTAACTATGTTGTGGGTGAGGAGTCCCTCTAGAAAAAAAAGGAAAATATACAATGAAAGTGTGATGCTTAGAATTGTTCACGAACTGTGACCTTGAGACGTGTGGCTCTCCCAATTTTTTTAATCTTTTACTTCCTGAGGTGATTTTAAGTTAGATATCTCCCCATTTTGAAAGTTGGAATCAAATTTTTTTTGATGATTTTCAATAGTTTCAAAGGATATAATTTCCATTTTGGATAGAACTGCAAAATGACTTTCTAAAATGTATCCAAAAAAAGTTATGAAAATAACCACAATGATGTAATTACCTTATCATTCACTTCAAAACATATGAACTTATCCTTTTTAATATTCAAAAATTTCATGGCTTTTCCTTCAGTGAAATCATATTTTCACTCCATTTTCCCTACAGGTTTTTATCTTAATGCATTTTTATACCTGAATGTTTTTGCTGAACACCCTATCATATTTCTTTGCAATAAAAATATATAATTAAATATAAAGGTATATCAACATTTCCTATGAACACAGGTTTTAAATGGCTAAAATTTCTTCTGGAATTATTTTAACACCTGCAGTAACCAATTGTTCAGAAAAACATTATAAATCATCATAAATAACATTTTTAAAACATAAAAAATCTTTAAAAGCCTTATTGGAAATCAATCTATTGCTAAGATAGATGGGGTCCATCTATCTATGATGTTGTGATTAAAGGAGTTTCCCATTAACACCTGGAAGCTTCTGCATTTCTGGGCAACCCAGCAGGTAAGATTTGGGATGGGTACAGGTGTCAATTTCCCCAAGAAAGAGCCTATGTGGAAGTAGAGGATTTGAAAATCAATTTCCTTAATCTATCCTTACTCAAGGACACTTACAATCTCTTGTTCTTTACATCCAGGACACAACATTTAAAGAGCACATCAAGGAATGAAGTTCCCCTTAAAAAAGAGTTTTCTTGGGGCACCTGCTGGCTCAGTCAGTTGAGTGTTCAACTTAGGCTCAGGTCATGATCTCACGGTTCAGAAGTTTGAGCCCTGCATCAGGCTCTGTGCTGATGGCTCAGAGCCTTGAGACTGCTTCAGATCCTGTGAATCCCTCTCTCTCTGCCGCTCCCACACTTGTGCTCTCTCATTCTCTCTCTCACAAATAAATAAAAACATTTAAAAAAAAAAAGAGTTTTATTTCCCAACTTACCCTGGCCATTTAGGAAAAAGTATTTGTCTTCTGTGCTATAGACTAGCACAGGAGCGAGACATACATATATATATGTATATGTGTATATATGTATATATGTATGTATATGTATATGTATATGTATATCTATATGTATATGTATATGTATATGTATATCTATATCTATATATATAGAGAGAGAGTCTGTTACATTAAAGAGCCATATAGGATTGTTTATAATTTAAGGAAAAGAACAGTGGGATTTTATTCCTCCTCGTTATACTTTTCCTTTCCTTACTCAAGTGCTAACATGACTTTATTAAAAGGATTCTGTTGAAAAATCCAATCCAGAGCTATGCAAAAGACTTGGGGACAGGGAGGAAGGTGGTACCAGTGTTTACCACGAGGATGCTGTTATTGGAATACAGGAGCCTCTGGTTCAAAAGCAGGGGTAGGAGTGAAGGTAGGGACAAGTAGTGGGGTTGGGATGTGACTGGAGATAAGAATCAGAAAAGGCGCCTGAGTGGCTCAGTAGGCTAAGCATCTGACTTTGGCTCAGGTCACGATCTCACGATTCATGGGTTGGAGCCCTGCGTCGGGCTCTGTGCTGACAGCTCAGAGCCTGGAGCATGCTTTGGATTGTGTGTCTCACTCTCTCTCTGCTCCTCCCCTGCTCATGCTCTCTCTGTCTCTCTCAAAAATGAATACACATTAAAAACCTTAGAAGGTTTTTAGTATAATATAAACAAGTTTTCAAGGAAAGCTCACAAATTTAAGCTTTAAACCACTAGGTGTAAAAATGCCTAACATTTTTCCCTTTCAAGCAAAAAGCATGTAAAATAATGAACTGTAGATTACAGATAGCCACTGCCATCTGAGAATTTTATCAAGTAGTAGAAAACAAATCATTGCACGTTTGAGGAATAACATTCAGGGTGAGCCTGCATTGACAAAACCTACATAGAAATGATTTTACAGAAATGATGCTAATTTTTAGATGATTATGTTGGACCCTGTTTCAGTGGCATGATGAAGAAAACACATCTATCTGGTGTTCTTTCAGGCAGAAGAGCCACATAATAAATGCAAACTGCTGTGGCTGACTTTAGAAGGAACACATCCCACAGTAGTCAAAGAAAAAAAATCCAGAAAAAAAAAAAGAAAAAAGAAAAAAACAAAAACGAAGACATTGAGCAAGGTATGAATCATATCCTGTGCTCGTAGAACTTTGTGGTTATATGTGATTTACACAATTTGGTTATGGGAATTATCCATCAGAAGTTTGTATAAATGTTTTTTTTTCCCTGAACTGTACAGAACCAAAAAGGACAAACAGTTTCAAACACAGGAAATTGCTACATCTTCAGAGTAAAACCCTGGCATTTACCTAAATTTGTGTTCTAAATGTCAAATTCAATACAAGATAAAGATAAGGTGTATTTTGGGTTTAATACGTGAGAGACACTCTAAGCACAGTGCCCGCTTGCTGAGTGCACACTCAACACCTGTTTAATGAATAAATAATCAATGAATGGTCAGTACCCTCACCACCCCCCAAAAACAAAAATTTCATAAACTACACATTAGGAAGATGTACATCTGACTCTGACATCTGTGAAAACCTGTTGTTACTGTATTAATTCTCAGAAACAGACTTGTTAAAAAAATTTTTTTAACATTTAAAAAATGGTGAATTAAAAATTTAGTTGTATTTTCTTAGGTCTTCCACTATGTCATCTCACATATTCTATTTTTTTTAGAGAGAGAGGGTGAAGGAAGAGCGGAGAGAGAGGGAGAGCAAGAATCCCAAGCAGGCTCTGTGCTGTGAGTGCTGAGCCTGAGGCAGGGCTCAATCCCACTAATTGTGAGATCAGGACCTCAGCCAAAGTCCATAGTCAGATGCTTAACCCACTGAGCCACTTAGACGCCCCTCACATATTCTTAATATAATGTATTTATGAATCATCTCCCTCAAAAAAAAAAGCACAGATTCTAAGGTAAAACCTCAAGGTTTGTTCTATCTATATATCTATGTATCTATGTATCTATCTATCATCTATCTATCTATCTATCAAGAGAAAGAAAGAGATTGTGAGCCAGGGAGAAGGATGGAGAGGGATAGGGACAGGAAGAGGGAGGGAGAAAGAAACAGAGAGGGAGAATCCCAAGTAGTCTCCGCACTAAGTGAGGAGGGGGCTGGATCCCACGACCCTGGGATCATGACAAGTTAAGAGAAAGGACTGAGATCTACCTCAAGTAAGGCCACTTCAGTGTAGCAGTTACCTTTTGTTGCTTTAATGTGATGTTTGTTCCTTTGCTTCTTAAGGTGGAGGGGAGCAGCCAAAGAAGTTGAACACCCTATACATAGTGTACCTACTGCAAATGTATAATAATCCACAGATGTGCAAACCAACGGACTCTTAGATGCGGATTTTGCTTTTTTTCCCTGAGCTGAAAAGAAGTGCAAATTGAAACTAAGTTGATCTGGCATTTTATACACAACTGATAGTATTGTTATTAAAAATCTACCAGGAGGACAAGAAAAGGCATTCATCATATCATTCTAATCTCATTTTTTTTTTCTTGGTAAAAAGATGACATAAGAGAGCGCAAAGTTTTTCTCCCTTAGTAAATGATTAGCTACGGAAATTATTTATACAAATATTAGGAGGCTTATATCAGGAATAATTACAGTGGACAAATTGGTCTTCTGAGTGTAGGTCAGTCTTTCTGCTGAATTGAGTGAGGGGCTGACCCTGACATATTCATTATGAGTCTCACGTATTTAATAGGTGGTTCACAGAGAAATGAATTTCTGGCGTTATATAACACTAAGAAGGTTGGGGGTCCACTCCGATTAGAGTTTCACAGCCCCTGACTTGCACTCAGAGAAGATGAGTGTTTAGGGCTTAACAAATCAAGTGCTTTTGCTCTATGGTTTTACATATAAATGAGTCATACCAACGTTGTTCCAAAATAATATGCTACCTCTTCCAAGTTCATGGTAATGTTACCTATTTATTCAGTTTCTAATTTTTAAATTTTGCTAATATATTGCCTCAGTTAATTACACAGTATTATCCTATCTGTATCTATCTGCAAAACTCCCAATGTAAACAACATCATTTTATATGTACATAAATGCCAAGTCACTTAAGTAGACCTTTGAAGGTAGTAGAAGTTCCATATTAGTTACCTTTTCTTCCTCCCCAATTCCAGCATCAAGTATTCACCCAACTAACGACCACATGTTGCCAGGTTACTTGGAAATAGGACTGTGCACTTCTGGTTGATTTCTAGCCTGTGACCACTGATGGGAAGGCTTCCTACTGCCCCTTTATCTCCATGCTGTGATATTATATATATATATATATATATATATATATATATATATATATATATATATATATATAACATATACATTATATATATATATACACATATATACACTATATATATACAAATATATACATTATATATATATATCACATATATATCACTATATATATCACATATATATGTGTGTGTATGTCAGATAGACAGTATAATTTACTTGTATATATGTGATATATATATGTGTGTGTGTGTCATATAAAAGAATTTTTGCTCACTGCCTTTCCACATTCAAATAAAATATACTGTTAAATTAATTTTTAACATCTTCTTAAGAAATTAAAATATTTCCCACATAACAAATCTTAGAAATAATGAGAAACTTCCAAAATACTTCTTCGGAGTCAGATATTTGGCAAATGGTATTTCACAATTCATTTGGAGTAGGCATCCAGATACTGGTTTTCAATAACATAGTGTTGTTGAACCCAATTACTCAAAGATAAAGTCCAAAAGCAGAAATTTGGTCATTGAGTAAATTGAGGGCCAAATTGTTGCTTAATTTCCTGGGACTGAAAATCAAATTTGACCGAGATTCTTTCATTTCTCTCTTTCCAAGTGTGTGTGTGTGTGTGTGTGTGTGTGTGTGTGTGTGTACCTGTATGCTTATGCATATATATTGTTATCAACTTGCTAAATATCTTATTGGTCTAATTAGAATATTTTATGACTAAAAAACAAAACTACAGAGATTTTAAATTACTAACACAGGCTAGTATTGTAGAAACTATATGGTGAATCATAACTCAAAACCCAAATTTTAGTCTGGATTCAAAATTATCTATAATTATTAGGCTTTATGGGCATTCTGCAATGCAGGCTTCAAAACAACCATTTAAAAGTGAGCAAAACATCTGCCTTCCATTTATATACGTTCCCTCTCCCTCCAATGTCATCTGAGTGATAGGGGAACACTGGGTTTGCTTAGGTTTGTAATGAACAACTTTAAGAAAATTCCCCTGTGGTTGCCTTGACCTTTCCAAATGTAATATTCTTGGGATTAACATTTTCCCACGTTAAAAACATGTCTGCAAAATGAAATATGTCTGCTGCACAGTCAAGATTGGAGTACAATGCTCATTTTTATACATGCAAATTTTTACATTGGAATTTCATATGTGCTAAAACAGTACTATTGATGCTTAGGATGGATTAAATATTAGAAAGGACTTGAGTATGGGAAGGAGAAAGAATAGGGCTTCTAAGAGGAAGGCAGATTTAAATTCAATGGACATCTATTTAATTTACTAAGAAGATAAAATAAGAAAAGGTCAAACAAATGTGGATGAATTTCCATCAAGAAGAACATTAAAATTACATATGTGTGTATGTACACACACATATATGTATATATACACATATGTACATATATGCACACACACACACACACACATATATATATATATATATATATATATATATATATACATATATATATAACAGTGTAGGTTACCTATAAAATATAGGATTTATTTAAGAACATAAACAGATTTAATGGCCACTGAATTGATAGATCAATTCATTAGATTTTTTTTAAATGTTTATTTCTGAGAGAAAGAGAGAGAGAGAGAGAGAGAGAGCATAAGTGGGGGAGGGGCAGAGAGAGAGGGAGACAGTCTTTTAGGTGGGCTCTGTGCTGACAGCAGAGAGGCTGATGCAGGGCTCAAACTCACAAACCAACTCACAAACTGGGAGACCATGACCTGAGCTGAAGTTGGACGCTTAACCAACTGAGCCACCCAGGCACCCCAATTAATTAGATCTTATATAAGATGTGTAATCTCCTTCTTATTTGTTTATTAATTAATTTATTTGAGAGAGAGAGAGAGAGAGAGAGCGCGCACATGAGCCTGCTAGTGGGGGAGAGGGGCAGAGGGAGAGAGAGAATCTTAAGCAGGCTCCATACTCAGTAAGGACCCTGATGCAGGGCTGGATCTCAAGACCCTTCTTTCCTCCCATTTTAAAACAAAATCAACGGAGGGTGCATGAGTGGCTCAGTGGGTTAAGTACCTGACTCCTGATCTTGGCTCAGGTCATGATCTCACGGTTCATGGGACTGAGCCCTACTCGGGTCTCTGCACTGACAGCCTGGCACTCGCTTAGGATTCTCTCTCTCCCTCTCTCTCTGCCCTTCCACCGCTTGTGCTCGCTCCCCCCTCTCTCAAAATAAATAAAACATTGGAAAAGAACTAAGTAAATGGAATTTAATCAAAATTCTCAACAACATGTGATCAAATATAACCTGAACTGATGGTATCCAAGACATGATGGTGACCTGTCTTCTGAGCTCAGTGGGCAGAGTCAATTGCTGACTGGATAAACAAGTACATGCTCCAGGAACATAGCCAGCTGAGCCCTAAGTACTCTAAAACACACCATGTCAGGAATCACACAGCATACCTAATGCAGCTTCTCAGGAAGCAACTTTTCCGTCTATCGGATGGCGTTTTTTTCCAAAATCAATTTCTGATCATCAGATCACCCTTGTGATTCTATGCCAAGAGAGATGATGAAAAGCCTTTGTTTTTTATGAAAAGTTATCTAAATCTACCATTTATATGATGCAGTAAAGTCACTTAAACCAAAACAAATTCAACAAACTGAACAGTGAAAAGCCAAAGCTTATTGTACTTTTACATGTATATTTCAGAGTAAGGCAGCTTATCTAGAACCTGTTTTGCCATCTTTTCCCCTAATAGTATTCTTCATTTTTTTTGCTCCCCACTCTAATTTTAAAATTAGAGTTGAGTCTGAGTATCCACCATTGGCTTCACTGTAGGGGAAAAAAAAAGATTATTATGAATATAAATGTATACATTTAAACAAATATGTCCACTAACTTATGTTATTTTAGAAATCTTCCAAATAATAATATTTTTTTTATCTATGCAGTAGAAGTTATTTCTGAAGAAAGTTTTAATTTATTTTGAGAGAGAGAGAGCACAAGTTGCAGGGTGGGGGGGTGGGGTGCAGAGAGAGGGAGGGAGAAAGAGAATCCTAAACAGGCTCCGCACGAGCCCAACATGGGGCTCAATCTCACAACTGTGAGATCATGACCTGAGATGAAATCAACAGATGCTTAACAGACTGAGCCACCCAGTCGCCCCTCTAAAAAAACTTTTAGAAAGACATAAAAATGCAAAAAAAAAAAAAAAGTGTATTGTTTTCTTTATGATGGCAATTGATGGACACTTTCTTTAATCAACTCAGTACAAAGTTTTCTGGTTAAAAGTTATTGCTTATAGGCTTTGCTACCTCTACTTTATGCTCTGAAATCAGTGCAGTAAAAACCAAACCAAACAAAAAAAAAACAGGAAAAAAGAAAGCTTTTATTTTTAATGAAATTATGATCTTCTGCCAAATATAATGAAATATTGGGTGGATGGAGGAAAGATTCTAGGGAATTAAACCATCTCAGATCTCAAGCAGGATACAGAATACCCCCAAGTTAGGTGGCATGCCCTGAAAAGTGGGCATGGGAGCAAATCAGCGATACTGAAGAAAAAGGCCAACTGACACATAAGGGCTGCAAGAAAGTCCGTGTGCCTATGTGACACATGGAGTGACAAGGAAAACAGAGGAAGAAGAAGAACATCATGGACAAATTATCTTTGCCTCGGGCTCTTCCCAAAGCACCAGGGTGGAGGAGTACAGTACGTGAATATCATTTCTAAAATCTCTAATCTCTGGAAACCAAGGACAAGTGAAAAAACCAGCAAAGGACATGGAGGCCTCTGCTAGGAGTCAAAAATATCTTCTATCAATGAGCAGAGATATGCCCAAAAGTAGAGTACCCACAAGTGAGTTTGCGTAACTGACCCAAATTTTACAGGCATGTTTTTCAGCTCAGTGCCCTGGCTCAGACTGAAGTAATATTGTTAAGCAGGAAACTGGCCCAGAAATGAAATCTTTTATTCCATGATTAGCAACAATTACAAGTGACACAGTATGTGATATAGGCAAAGAACTTACAAGAAAATATGAGCAAAGGAATACAAGTGATACATACACAAATGTAAAATACCCACCCACACACACAAATACCAAACAGAGGAACCTGAGAAACAATTTCTCCTTAAAATCGATCACAGACAACAGGGCCTATAGAAGGAAAACAAGTTCAAATAATAGTTAACTGGTTTCAAAGAAGCTATCATGACACAATGGTAGTCCAGTGCTGGCATAGTTCAGAAATGAAAGGCAAAACATTATTTACAAAATTTAAAAATAGTCGCTGTGTAAAAGAAAATAGACACTACCGAAAAAGTCAGTTAACCTGAAGACCCAGTTTGATCACGTTTAAACAAGAAGAAATAATGGGGTAAATACTGAAATTTATATATGACTATACATGCATAGAATGTATCTGGAAAGTAGCAAAATAAATTTAACAGTGCTTCTGAGAAGGCTAAACAATTTGGGAATCTTAGGGGTGGGAAGGACAATTACCTTTAATTATATATTTTTATGTTTTCTTATTACTTTTTTTAGTTTTTACTATTGAATTTTTTATAATGTCAATTATGTACTGTGGGCATGGTGTGTTGCATTATACTATATTAAACTATTATAAACACACTTTAAATGATCCTACAGACATCTGTGGCCAGTTAAATTTGTACTTTAGTGATGGATATTTGTTTTATAAAATATTTCATTAAAACCACACTGTACACTCATTGGTCATGTTTAAAACTATGTGATCAGGGGCGCCTGGGTGGCTCAGTCAGTTAAGCGTCCAACTTCAGCTCAGGTCATGATCTCGCGGTCCGTGAGTTCGAGCCCGCGTCGGGCTCTGGGCTGATGGCTCAGAGCCTGGAGCCTGTTTCAGATTCTGTGTCTCCCTCTCTCTGCCCCTCCCCCGTTCATGCTCTGTCTCTGTCTCAAAAATAAATAAACGTTAAAAAAAATTAAAAAAAAAAAAACTATGTGATCAGAATTAGATGTCGATGAAAAAAGTACAAAGGTGGAAGAGAGATCAGTGAACATAGAAAGAAAAGAAAAAAAAAACTGCAGTGAAAACAACATTTCAAATGATCAGAGACCAGGATTATTAATAGCACATTCAGACAGAAGAAAAACATGCTTTCTAGTCCCCCAAGAATAGTGGACCATCTCAAAACTTTCCATGAGTTGTTTGGGGTTTTTTTTGTTTTTGTTTTGTTGTTGTTGTTGTTGTTTTGATACACACTTCTAGGCCTGGACAGAGCTGACTCCAGTAATTTGTGTGACAGTGCCAATTTCCTTTTAATTTCTTTAAAAATATTTTTTTAAGTTTTTATGATTATTTATTTTGAGAGAGACAGAGACAGCATAAGTGGGGAAAGTTCAGCTAGAGAGGGAGAGAGAGAATCCCAAGCAGGCCCTTCACTGCCAACACTGAGCCTGATGTGGGGCTCAAACTCACAAACCTGTGAGATCATGACCTATGCCGAAACCAAGAGTCAGACGCTTAAATGACTGAGCCACACAGGCGCCCCTTTAAAAAAAAAAATTTAATGTTTCTTTCTTTCTTTCTTTCTTTAGAGAGAGAGAGAGAGAGAGAGAACAAGCTGGGGAGGGGCAGATAGCGAGGGAGAAACAATCCAAAGCAAGCTCCAGGCTCCAAGATGTCAGCACAGAGCCCAACGCAGGGCTGAAACCCACAAACGATGAGATCATGACCTGAACCACAGTCGCATGCTTAACCGACTGAGCCACCCAGCCATTCCCCAATTTTCTTTCCAAATGGCCCTTCTTACCTGCACACCATAGCTTTAACCATACCTTCCTTTATTAGTATCACTGGAAAGGACCATGCTTTCTGTACACAATATCAACAAGCAAAGTGACATGACAGCATGGCTTTATTTAATCAAATATGTATACACTGCATATTTAAGAAACAGAGCTTTAGCCATGTATTCTCTTCTTTTGTTGTTTATTATTATTATTTTTTTATTTTTGAGAGAGTGAGCATGAGCAGAGGAGGGGCAGAGAGAGAGGGGGACAGAGGATCCCAAGCAGATTCTGTGCTGAGAATCAGCACTGAGCCTGTGGAAGGGCTCAAGCTCACAAACCGTGAGATCACGACCTGAGAAGAAGTCAGAGGTTCGACAACTGAGCCACTCAGGTGCCCCGTATTCTGTCTTTTCAAAGCACTGCCTTCCCATCAATGGGTCTCAACACACGCTAGCCTTTGGGAAGTGACATTAACAGAAATGGTTACATAAGACACAATCTTAATTAAAAACAATTGAATATATTTACAAGCAATTTCTTGAAGATCACGATATTGATATTTGTTTGCATCATAAGAAGCTGGGCAAAAGGGGAAATGTACATATTAATAAAATCAAAAAGGAAAGTAACTTAGCATGTATCATGACTTGGAAAAAATATATCAAGAACAAAAAAGACCACATTATTTAACTGCTTTAAGTTAAATGTAGATTTCCTTTTTCACCTAAGAATATAACATAATGGGGAACTTTGAAAATAAAAAACGTTTGAATCTACTTAGTACTTGGGAAAGACAATCACTAAAGGTACAAATGTAATTATTCTAAGATAAAGGATGAAAAACAATAAATCATTGAGTAGAGACAATGATACAAATGGAGCAAACCCGATTTATAAGATTTCATGAAAAAAAAAGACAATTTTCCCATTTAATCATTGTAATTAATTCTTCTAAAATTAGGCTTAAAAAACCAGAATGTTCATGGATGATTGATGTGGTGACTTCTGATTGGAAAAGAGAAAGTGCTGTGCTTTATCACAGTGGCTGAAAAAGAGAAGAAAAATAGAAGACAGAACGTTTCATTTCAGCTTTTGTTCCAAAACAAAAAATAAATCAATTTTCGGGGTCTAAAAAGCATTTTCAAATTAAAAAAAAATCAAATTCCCTTACTACATGACATAATATACAAAGAAGTCTAATTTAAAATGAAAAAAAAAAAAATTCCAAAAACAAGAATCACAAAATGAAAAGAAGAATAAAATCAGAGACGAAAGAAAATACACTTTGATTCAGTACCATAGGGCATTCCTCTCAGGAATGTCAGTGGTCTTTTCTGATTAGCTACCACCACTTGAACCTTTCATTTCCTTAGGTAGTTTTAGAAATTTACCTTTGCCTGTAAAAATCACTGCTTTCATCCTCATTTTCAAATTCTACACATTTAGAGCAAATAAAGGTAAATCTCTTTACAAAGATACTATTATTGGCAACGGAAACATAGACTCGTTTTTATTTCTCAGGAGTGGCTCCCATATCAATAAACTCTCATTACTCAACTTTATGCTTTGAATGCTTGGATCAAGCACTCTCCAGAGGACCCCTCCTTTCCTAGGGCTGTATGAACACCAGGGCCTGTAATTGTCCTGCACCGTGGTTTCTTCCTTGCCTCCGCAGACCCTGCACTACCTTGGCTGGGTTATGCTGTGAGTTAACCCTCATGTTTCATGTGATGATCAGAAAGGGAGGTAAGGATACATTCTCGATGGAATCTTGAAAGGCAGTAGCCTCTGGCATTGTTTTCCAGCAAGAAGATATTGTCTTTAGTAGGTAGGACAGCCACTTCGGCAAACCCAGAGGGCTGAGGAGAACCTGACACTCCAGGCTTTGAATGTGTAGACGCAGGGAGTCCTATCACAAGTCATAGTGCACTTGGTTCTTCCCCAGAGGGCCTCGATGATAGCATAGGCAGACTTTCCAGATTCAAGCGTTTTCTGGGGCGCTATGACTTTCGTCATTAATTTCTGGGCCTGATCCTCCAGTTCATCCTCTAGCTCAGAGACGTGAGATTCTCTGTATATGCCACCAGTTTGGCCTTTGGGTTCATAGGAGGCCTTGCAAAGATGATCGATCACTTTCAGCCTTTCATTGTCTTCCTCCAGGATTTTTATCAACCCCACCAAGGAGCCATCTGATTCCAAAGTTCTTTCATGTTCTACTTTTCCAGATTTCTCGAATGCCTCAGACGATACTCACTAGGGCAGGCTCTTAATCCTTTATCACAACTCAGTCTACTACTTAAGACAGTTTTAACAATTACATCTGTAGAGCATGCATGGTGCCTCCCCACCACCAGGGAGGGATCCCTGGTACAAATCAGTCAGTGGAGAGGCCAGTTCTAAAACCCATATGAGTCAGCTGTTTTTACCACTCACTCCTGGCCCTAGTGGTCACAGGTGGGGTTTCCCAGGAAACAGACTTCAGAATGGAGATAGGTTTGCCTGTGATTTATTGGAGATTGCTCTCTGGGATCAATACCTACAAGGGAGAGAAGCAAGATGTGAAGAGGGAGAATGGAACTGTGGTGAATTTGCCCTGGAGGCCCTAGTCAATTCCTCTGTTGGTGAAGATGCCCCAGAGTGAGGCCAATGGATGGAACTTTGTAGCCATCTCTCCTCATGGAGTTGCTTGCAGAAAAGGGGCCTCAACTTTCACAAGGCAACTCCTTCTGGCCAAGAATATTTACTGGGGAGGGATTCATCTGGCAGCCCTGCAACTGAGAGGAAAGAGAACTTTCCCTCTAAAAGGAGAATCTAGGCAGTGGACCACAGTACCTATTATGTAGATGAACACTCAAATGTCACTCTCTTTGTGAAGAATTCCCTATCCCATGTAACTAATGTAATACTCACATAGTTGTGCATGTGTCACAGTTTCTCATTCATTTATACTATATTACCATTTCTATTCCTGTCTCAACTGCAAAACTTTAAACTTTTTGAGCATCTAGCCAATGCTTTGTACTTACTAGGGACTGATTAATACTGTGTTTTATATATATATATATAAAACACAGTATTAATATATACTGTTTTATATATATATATATAAAACACAGTATTAATATATATATTATGTTAATATATTAATATTAGTATTAATGTATTAATATATATTATATATATTATATATTTATATATATTTATATATATAATTATATAATATATAATATATATAAAACAGTATTAACATATATATACATATATATATATATATATATATATATATATATATATAACATATATACATAAGCCCCTGTTAGAAATGTATCAGAATTGCAAGTGAGCCATACAATTTTGCAATTTGACCTCTCATCAATATGGCATTAAGTATGCAACCAGGATGGTTAAGGAAGAGTGCTGTACTGGAATAATAAAGAACCTAATGGAAAAATCCTTAATTTCCACTGATGTTCACAGGTTTAATGTAAGATTACTTTTAATGTTCAATTCCTACAAGTATTATGTTCATTTTACTTGTGCAGCAATCTAGAATTTTTTGTGTCTTTGATAAAGAGAATTGGAGCCAAGTTTATTTTGGGGGGGTACTTTATGTTTCTCAAAAGTTTGTGAATGTGATCAAATTTGCAAAATACAAATTCATTAACACATTACTAATTAGACTCTCCAACAAATACTTTGGGGTGTATGAGATTATTCAACTGTGTCATTTGACTGGAGCAGTTTAAACCAAGCGACTTCAATACTGTTTTTACTTATTTCCATTTTTAAATTTTTTTTAAGTTCATGTATTTGGACAGAGTGGGAAACAGAGCATGCATGCATGAGTGCACGTTGGGGAGAGGCAGAGAGAGAGGGAGGGAAAGAATCACAAGCAGGCTCTGTATGCTGTCAGCGCAGAGCCTGACATGGGGCTTGATCTCATGAACTATGAGATCAGGACCTGAGCTGAAATCAAGAGTCAGGTCGACTGAGCCACCCAGGTGCCCCTTATTTTCATTTTTGAATTTTATCTCTGTCAATAGCTCATGTATACTAATAATAGATGATGAAACTAAGCGTTCCTTTTTTATTTTGAAGTAATCAAATTGGCAATCAGGTCGACCAAGTAAGTGTAAGTTATAAATATAATGGTTAAAATCTCACTGGTAATGACAGATAAAATTGCATCTACTTCCACCCATCTTTTAAAAAGAGATTATGCCTCTAAAGACACACAACTTTGGATGGAGCTCTTCCCTTAGGGCAACACTGATTTAAATGATTCATCTTCATTTGTTCCAGTGATACGGAAGAAAATATCAAGATACATATTGAGAATCTTTTATATAACATTACTTCTATTTTGTGCTAACCTTATTTTCTGTTAGCTAATTAAAACATCTAGAGTGGCTCTAATAAAATTCACTCCAGATCATTTGTATCATTTGTCAGAAAATGTATGAAGAAGTTTGTCCAGGGTGAAAACCCACCTCCCTATTTATTATTTTTTCCTCCCTCTTTTCCTTTATGGTTATTGCTAAGCATCTAGCTTATATGTTCAGTCAACAATAAGTATCTGTTAATAAGCAGTCTGGCTTCAGGCCAAAGTCCTGTGTGGTCCTCCCAGTATTGCCTAGGATTTGCACTGCAGGCATCCCTGGGGAACACTGCATTCCCCTCACCAGACTTACTGTACAGCCAGGGCATTTAAGTTTTTTATAGGGAGTTTGAGTCAAAGACTCAGTTCCTCTGGGGCAGCCATGTGCATGTGAGTATCTGCATTCATGATCCATGAGGCTCCATTTGAGGTCTCCTTATTGGGGGTTTTGTGAGACACTTCCCAGGAGTCTCCACAGAGACTTCTTTATCCTGAGCCCCGGATGATGACACCTCCTATTTTGACTCAGTCACTCCTAGCTCTTCCCTGTGTCCCTACCCCTCCAGCCTAGTGGTCCATAAAGAGACAGAAGCCTTCTGTTGGGGCTTATGGGCTGTAGCCATCTGACGTTCAGCTGGTATCATTATACAGGGAAAAATGGAATATGGGGAGTGGGCAGCACTTTTTGCCTTTTGCTTGTACTGTTGTAGTAAGTGGTAAAGACTTGATTGCTACTTTCAGGGCTGTCCTGATGGATCACCTTGACGTCTGATTATTTAACAGTTAAGTGTTCACCAAATTTCAGACCTTATCTCAGTAATCGTGGAACATGCTTTCTCATTGCCAAAGATCCTTCATGTCAGAGATGTTCGTTGTTAAACATGTGATTCTCCTCAGCCGTGTCTAGATTTTGTGATAGTACTTTTGAAGGCAGGAATATTTTTTGAGGCTAATAGGATAGTCAAAGAGGGTGGAGTGTCAGGCACTGTGAAAACTGTTTTAAGTTCTGGGAGTATATATTTTGAAGAGGTGGATTTTAGTAGGAGTAGCATTGGGGTAACCACATTTAACATGAGATCTGCTCTCTCAACCAAGTTTTGAGTGCACAATACAGCATTGGTAACTATAGGAACAATGTTGTACAGTAGGTCTCTAGAACTTACTCATTTTATGTAACTGAAACATTATACCTGTTGAGCAGCAACCTGCCATTTCTCCCTACCCCCAGGCTCTGGCAACCACCATTCCACTCTGTGTTTCTATGAATTTGTCTATTTTAGATACAGCATATGTAAGTAGAACCATGCAATATTTATCCTTTTGTGATTGGCTAATTTCACTTATAATATCCTCTGGGTTTATCCAAGTTGTCATATATACAGGATTCCCTTCTCTTTTTTTTTTTTTTAAATTTAAAGTGTATTTATTTATCTTGAGAGAGAGAGAGAGAGAGTGTGTGGGAGGGGCCAAGAGAGAGGAAGAGGGATAGAATCCCACCCAGGCTCTGAGCTGTCAGCACAGAGCTTGATGTGGGGCTCGATCCCAAAAACCATGAGATCATAATTTGAGCCGAAACCAAAAGTCAGAACCACCCAGGTGCCCAAGGATTTCCTTCTTTTTAAAGGCTAAATAACATTCCACCGTAGGTATACAACACACTTTCTTTATTCATTCATCCACTGGTGAACATTTAGGTTGTTTCTACACTTCGGCTCTCATAAATAATGATGCAATGAACACATGAGTGCATACACCTCTTTGAAATCCTAATTTTAATTCTTTTGGTTAAATACTCATAAGAGCTGGAATTTGACCCATGTACCCCCAACTGGGTAGACACCTATTCTGCCTACCAATAGGACCAACCCCAATTCCCTTTGACAGTTACACTCAGCGATGTGGCCAGATATCTGCATATCTGCACAGCCTTACCATATATGTACTCCTTTCTATCTTTCAGGGATAACTTGAGTTTGTAAATAACCCAAAGTAAAGGCCAGGGTTCTTACAATGGCCTATGGGAATGGGCCTGGTCTCTGTCCCTGGATATCTCTCCAATCTGCTATCTTGTACCTTTTACCTTGCTCCCACATGAAACCACACAAAGACAGACACATTCTACCCTAGGACACTGCATTTGCTTTCCCCCTGTCAGGAATGCTATTCTCCAAATTAACTCGCTCCTTCACCTTTTCTACTGTCTCCTGGCCACCCCATCCAAAATTAAAACTACTCTGTCCCTGTTTGCTGCTGAATCCCTAATGCTTAAAATGATGTCTGGTGCATGGAAGGTGTTCAATAAATATTTTTTTAATAAATGAAACCAATAATAATACCTAGAAATCAGGAAATCCTGAATATGTTGTGAGATCACAAAAGCTATCATATCTTGTCTTTGAAGCTCATCTGTTACTTCAGGATAGACCAAGGCTCTATTTATAAAGGCCTTATCATGATGGGATTGAAATAGATAGCAAATGCCTTAGTGGCTTAAGTGAAGGGAGCTGTTCAGAGCTGCAGCCACAGGAAGTAATGTACAGTCCCGGATTTGTGCGTCCAGCCAAGGAATCACTCATTTTTAGATGACACCTGGCCTAGATGCAACTTTCTTCCTACTTAATGCTAGAGCTGGAAAAAAAAATCCCTTCCCCTTTGGCAGGAGAGTTCAGAGAGAGAAAGGGCACAGATCAGAGAGTACAAAGAACAAAGAGAATGAGCGAGAACATGCAGAACACAGAAGACATTCCTCATAATGAATCCCTGCAGGCACCACTAAAAAGGGAGCAAGCTTCCTTAAAACCCCAGCCCTTTGCAGATTCATGGAAATGATTCACAAGAACAAGAATTTCAAGTCTGAACCTACAGGAACTGCAGAGGCTCCAAGAATGGCCTGTAGCTAGTGGTAAACTGATTCTGGAGGAAGTGACTGCTGAAGCACAGGTAGTTGACTTTTACTTGTTCTTTGTTAGGCATTACTGGGCTTATCCCTCACAACTCCATGTAGTTGTGCATTAGGTTATAGAAAAGGAAGCGGAGGTGTAAAAAAACTAGATGTTCTGCTCAAAATCACAATCTAAGAAGTAGTGAGTTCAGAATCTGAACCCAGAATCCTACGATGTAGCATAATGAAAAGAGCTACCAGATTGGGGAACACAGAAAAACCAGGATCTGAAGTAATCTTGTCAGGCTAAGCATTTCTAAAATCTCCTAGTGAGGCAAACTTATCAGGAAATACCACAACCAGTGTGTGTGTGTGTGTGTGTGTGTGTGTGTGTGTGTGTGTGTGTTTTGTTCCTCAGTATATCTCCACGTTGGGGTTTAACTATTTGCAATGAATAATTCTGTTGCATTCAAAAAGGCCTGAGCAAAAGAAAACATAAGTAGTATTTCTACAGAATTTTCCAGATTTCCCAGATTTTCTTTTTAGCAACTTTGGTTTTTTTTTCTGGTTCAGTGTCTTTAGTATGATCACAAGACTAAAAATACTAATTTATCATTACCAGTTTATGGGATACTTACTAGGTGCCATGTACTGTGACAAGTGCTTTACATAAGTCATTCCAATAAATCTGCATGTTTATAACCTCCATATTACAGAAGGAAATGCTGGGACTCAGGGAGATAGCATAACCATGCAAAATCACACAGATTAAAAGTTCTGTCTGACTTGTGAGCCCCACCCATTCACCAAAATGTCATGCCACATAAAGGAAATAGACTATGTAAAGAACAATATATAACAATATGCAACATGTTGAATGAAGATGGTTTCAAGCCATCTTACTGGTGGCTATTTAAGCAGAATGCCTGCAGAGCTTTGTATTTTATGATGTCAGCAATCCTATTAATGACCACTCGCCATAATTTTTCCTTGTATGGTCCATTGCTCAAGTTCTCAGTTTCTTATTTTTGAGAACCCCCAGGATGGGTGGTCAATAGATTAGGGTCAGACTCTCCTAGGAGTGCAGGGGAATGAGATCGTGGGTACAAGTGAGTAAAGGTGGAATAGGACTTGGAGTATTAGCAGGTGGAATCAGAATTAGGAAATGAACCTGAGAATGCACATGTAGAGTAGCTCAAGTTCAAGTGGGCACAGATAGCTTAAGAGGAAAGATCTTGAGATACTGCTTAATGATACATAGTAAGTGAGAAGATTTCCAAATAATATAACAAACCTATTGGCCATGAATGCAAGACATCCAGTAAGATTGTATCATATCACCATTTTGATTATGGTAAAAAAGAACAAATTGGTCCCTAAAACACTAAATCCATGTTTCTTATGAGAGAGTTAATTGTAGGTCTGCTATTGAGATATGTTTTATCGCGGGTCGATATTTTAACTTCCATACGCCTATTTTATTACAATGAACTTTTCAGACTAAATTCTATCATAATGTAACCTGCATACACGCAGGGATTTGGTTTAGAAAAGAGGATCCTATAATAGGTTCAGGATTGCAAATGGAATTTTAATACTATTTTGATATGTCTGTACACCCGCTTACCCTATTTGTTTCTACCTTATGCTAATTTGCATATTATTGTGCATTATATGTACTGTCACTTTTCTTCAAAGAACATTTGAATGGTGACAAATTCTCATTTTACAAAACCCAATGGTGGTATTACCTTAAGAGAAAATTTAACAAAGAAAGGAGATTAGACGATAAATGGAAATATTTTAACAATATTACAGAGAGAAAGGGTATCATATTAGTAACTGAATTCATGTTTGAAAGTAAATATAGTGGTAAGGCAATCGTGAATCCATCCAGAAACACTGAAAAGTACTGCTTAAGACCTCAAAGTAGTAAAAAGGACAAATATGAAACCTCAAGTTTATCTTATGGGATCAACTTTGAAATCACACATTATTAGGTCAACAGGAAATATTTTCATTTCCACAGTTATTTTCCTTTATAACAGGATATTCCATTAAATATTATCTGAATCAGGTAAACATGAAATAAAGTTATTCGAGACTGTGAGCTACTGAAGGCCAAGATCACTGTTTTACTGAAACTTAACAGAATACTTAGGGCCAAGCTGGCTTTGGTTACAAGTCGTGTGTTCATGTATCATCTAAACTAGAATACCATTGTAGGTGAAAGGGGCACTTTGCTAGGGCAAGAGCTATAAACCAGGAGGATTATCCCAGGCAACCTGGAAGTTAAAGTCATCTTACTTACGAGGTTATGACATTATGTCTACTAGAAGAAACAAAACTTTACCTTCACGTGTTTCTAAAGGTACTTAATTTTTAAAATAATAATACGTATTACCTATGGCATATAAGGTGAAGAATCCGGAAGGGGATAATGCATTAAGGGTTTAATATATTTGTATGCAACTTTTTTTGGTTTGCTGTACTCCAAAGGCAGAAGACATCAGCTTTGCATCTAAACATTGAGTGCTTTGAATAAAAGAGAATGAGGAAAGGAATGCAAATTGTATTATGCACAACCAGTATTTATTAGTTGCTACACTTGATGCTGAAAATGTGTCATTTTCACACAGTGAAAGAGTCACAACTGTAGAAGGAAACGTGTTAGCAGTGCTATGATTAATCATGACTTCCAGTATCGCTTTGCCTAGAAAAATATTTCATAGAAAAAGAAGGCAAGTTTCTCCTACCAGAATGAACAAAATAAAAGGAAAGGCAGTGCTAACTGTGGGCAAATATGTGGAGAAATCAAAAGTCACATACACTCTGGGTAAACATGGAAACTGATGCAATCGCCTGGAAAAACACTCTGGAATAGTATTAGACATTATCTACTAAAGCTGAATAGGTACTTATGTTTTGGCTTGTCAATTTCTAACCTAGCGGAAATGTGTACACACATTCATGAAAAGACCTACAAAATGTTTAAAACAGCATTATCATAACAGTGCCAAACTATAAACTACTTAAATGTCCATCAAGAGGAGACTAGAGAATGGTTTTGATACAGTCACACAATGAAATATTATTCATCAATAAAAATCAAAGAAGCCACAACCCTTCTCAACAATGTGGATCAATCTCACAAACATAATCCTTGGCAGACGAATCCAGACACTAGAGAGGGCATATTATATGATCCAATTTACATGAAGTTCAAAAACAGGCTAACCCAGTGCATAGTGCTAAGAGACAGGACAGCTGTCTGCTTTAGGGTGCTAGCATTGGCCAGAAGGGGACACAGGGGTGGTGCTAGCAGTGGCCAGTAGGGGGCACAGGTGAGAGCCGTCTGCCCAGAGGCTGGTGAGGTTTTGTTTCTTGATACGGATGCTTGTTACATGGGTGTGTTCAGTTTGTAGAAAATTAATCAAACTGTAACATATTATTTGTGCACTTTCCTCATGTAAATAATTCTTCAATAAATATTTTTCAAAAGAGGAAAGCTTCAGTCCAGCACTAATGTAAATGAAAATAAATTTTGAATTCACAAGGTCAGAACTAATTATGTTTTAGAGCATATGGAGGCATTAATTCCCTTTTAATCTTTGAGGAAAGTCATACGTAAAATATGTTCCAAGGTTTTATAAAATGGCTTGAGGGGATTATTTCTTATTCTTTTTTTCTTCCAAGATTGTACTGAAATTCAAGTTAGTTAATATATAGTGTAGTATTGGTATTGGGAATAGAATTTAGTGATTCATCACTCATGTCTAACACCCAGTGCTCACCCCAGCAAATGCTCTCCTTATGCCCATCACCCATATAGCCCATCCGCCTCCTCCCTTTCAGCAACCCTCAGTTTATTCCCTATATTTGAGTCTCTTATGGTTTACCTCCCTCTCTTTTTTCTTCTGATTTTATTTTTCCTTCCCTTCCCTATATTTATCCACTTTATTTCTTAAATTCCACATATGAGTGAAATCATATGGTATTTGTCTTTCTCTGCTTGCCTTATTTAGCTTACCATAGTACACTCTAGCTCCATCCATGTTGTTGCAAATGGCAAGATTTCATTCATTTTGATGGCTGAGCAAGATTCTGCGCACACACACACACGTGTGTGTGTGTGTGTGTGTGTGTGTGTGTGTGTGTGTGTGTGTATACACCTATTTTTTATCTATTCATCAATCGATGGACATTTGGGCTCTTTTCATATTTTGGCTATTATTGATAATGCTGCTATAAAGATTGGGGTGCATGTGCCCCTTTGAATCACTATTTTTGGATAAGTACCTGGTAGTGCAATTGTAGTTGTAGGGCAGTTCCATCTTGAACTTGCTGAGGAAAGTCCACATTGTTTTGTAGAGTTGTTGTACCAGTTTGCATTCCTACCAATAGTACAAGAGGGTCCTCTTTTCTCCACAGCCTCACCAACAACTGTTGTTCCCTGAATAGTTCATTTTAGCCATTCTGACAGATGTAAGGTGGTATCTCATCGTGCTTTTGATTTGCATTTCCCTGATGATGAGTGATGTTGAGCATTTTTTCATGTGTCGGTTGGCCATCTGGATGTCTTCTTTGGAGAAGTGTCTATTCATATCTTCTGCCCATTCATTTCTTCACTGGATTATTTGTTTTCGGGTGTTGAGTTTGATAAGTTCTTGATAGACTTAGCATACTGGCCCTTTATTTGATATGTCACTTGCAAATAGCTTCTCCTATTCTGTAGGTTGCCTTTTAGTTTTGTTTCCTTCATTGTGTAGAAGCTTTTTAGATTATTTGCAACTCTAAATCTCCTTTAAGAAGAGAATCTACTCCTATGTTAGCAAAACTTTGGATTATAATAAAAAATGAAGACATGACTCAATTTCCTGGGTTTTATGTATCTATACACACATAACATGTATATTATGTATAATATATGTATATATGTATATTAGCATATATATATTATATATAATATGTAAACATATAATACATACATTAATTTATGGTATCGGTAATTTTTTCCCATGTCACTTCTTAACAATTACATGCAATGCTTTTCTTAGAAGCTTTTGTTTTAATTTAAAAAACATAGTTGCTACAATTTTAAGTATTGTTTTCTAGAATGACAAAATAAGAATGTGGACTATGTGAATGTTTTTTAATGAGAAAAGAAAATCACTGTCAGTGGCATCACCTTTGATGACTTATTAAAAGTAAAGGATGTGAAATATAATTTGTATTTCTGGACTAAAATTACTAGTTAGATTGTACTCATAATCTAGAAATGCTTGTAGAGCTATTATGCTGAAAAAATTCTATAACTGAAATCATTCTTCTCCTTTTGCTTATAAATGTGTGAAGACCTATCTGTTGCCTCTAAACTCTCATTATTCAAATATTTAGTATAAAGGCAAATGTGTATAATTTAAATAAAAAACTATTATAATAAACCACATTTTAATTGCAAACCAGTCTTATAATGACTTTTTATATTTTAATTTATTAAGTGTTATTTGCAGTGTTTACATGTCTTAGTCATATTTTTCAATTTTATTTACACTGCAATACATGGTTAATGAAATGTAGAAGTAAAACATAACTTTTACCTGATTCCACATGCTATCATTGCACTAAGAACAACAAGTAACTAACAAGTATGGAGTTAGCTAGATAATGAATAATTAATTAGTTGGCATTACAAACACTTTATGTGATGTGTTATTTAGATGTTCAAGAGAATTTTAGTAATATTTGTGGAAGGTGGGATTTTGAGGCAGGCAAGACATTTATTATGTTCCCATTTTTTTTAAAAGTTTATTCATTCATTTTGAGAGAGAGAGAGAGAGACAGAGAGAGAGCATGAGTATGAGAGGGGGTGGGGAAAGCAGGCGGTAGGAGAGAGGGTGGGAGAAAGAGAGAGAGAGGGGGAGAGATATGGAGAGAGAGAGAGAGAGAGAGAGAGAGAGAGAGAGAGAATCCCAAGGAGGCTCTGCACTGCTAGCATGGAGCGTGACGTGGGACTCAAACTCATGAACTGTGAGATCATGACCTGAGCTTAAACCAAGAGTCAGACGCTTATTCAACTGAGCTCCCCGGGGGCCCCTAACTTTGCCAAACTTAAATAATGGAACATAGCCTCATACTATATCTGAAAACTCATTATGTAATATATTTTTTAAAGTGAGTTATAGTTGAGAAAAAGATAATACCTTTAAGATATTGTATATTCAAAAAGACACTAATGCTAAAAAGGTATTTGCTGTTATTTCTTGACCTGGACAGTGAATGTGAATTTCTGAACTGCTTTAAAATGACAAAAATAATTGGTGTGCCTCAGTGGCTCAGTCAGTTAATGTCAGGCTTTGGCTCAGGTCATAATTTCACTGTTTGTGGGTCTGAGCCCCGCGTAAGGCTCTATGCTGACGGCTCAGAGCCTGGAGCCTGCTTCAGATTCTGTGTCTCCCTCTCTCTATCTGGCCCACCCATGCTCGCACTCTGGGTCTCTCCTCTCAAAAATAAACATTACAAATGTGTTTAAAAATGATAAAAATAATTATCATAGAAATGATTTAGGAGGTAATCCTCAACTACAATGTTTTAATGCCCTCCAGTATTTTGTGAAGACTCTTTTACTCCTTGATGGCTGGGGCAAGGGTGTGCATGAAAATTTTAAGTAAGACCTCTTGTATTAGTCAGCTATAGCTGCATGTTTATCTATATAAACATATCCTGTTGTTGGAAACTAACCTCTGCTTGGAGCAAAAATATGACATGAAGACAGAGTTTGGGGATAAAGAGGAACACTAGTTTTATTGCTTTGCCAGGAGAAGGAGGCTGAAGCAGGCTAATGCTTTCAAAACTGAAGATCCACTTGGGGTAAAAGGCTATGGGGTTTTATAGGAAAATACAGGATCTGGGCAATTTCAGTTGGAAACTAGTACATATGCCAGCCGTGTTGGTGGTGTCTCTTGACTAACTCAGGTGCTGGCCACCTGAGTCTCATAACTGAATATACACTGAGGTCAGCGAGATGCCCACAGTGATACCGAGTTCCTGGAACAAAGGATTCCTCAGAACACATGAAGGGGAGAGGGGGGTTTCAAGAACGAGGAAGACAACACCAAATTTGACAACAATCCTAAACATTTATATAATGTTATAAACAGCTTATAAAGCTCAAACAAACTTCTTAAAACTAACAGTAATAATAAATTTCCATCAACCATGCTATTTTCCTCTAGAGGTAATGCTATAATAAAATTGTTGTCCTAAATAGAGGTGTTTATTTCTAGAGTATATAGCCGAGAAGTGAAGGAAAAAATTACTGAGTTACAGCAGGTCATTAATAGTTTGTCATCTTTTAAAAGTATTCATCTTTTGTGATATATTTCATTCTAAAGAAATGTTACCTTTCCTTCCTAATTTTGTGTTTATAACTGTACATCCTGTTTCTTAAATGGGGGAGTCCAAGGTAATATAAGTTTCTGGCCTCATAAAACCTGGGTCAGTCATGTGTTTCAATATATTTTTCTGCTACTGTAGAAAATGACCACATAATTTATTTTTCAAACAAGGACACTTTTGAGAGTTAAAGTTTTATATAAATAATTACAGATTTAAAACTTGAAAAGTCCCTAACAAATGAGAAGTAGGTCATCTTACTCACATAAAGACAAGATAAATTTCTGATGGATTGCACAGATAGGGAAAACACTGGTCTCTTCTGGGAAATTGGCATGATTCTCTGTTATTTATTTATTATAGCAGCATCTCATTATGTTTTTCTTCTTTCTTTGATTTCTGGGAAACTTGGAGGTAAATTTTGTACTCAATAGCTGCAGATGTCCTTAGTTCAGTATTTTCTGAATGATTCCCTAGCCCAGTTTATCCTTACTGGCTTACAATATAACCTTCTCCTTCCCTTTTCCAGCTTTTACTAAAGAGTTATGTAGTTAAAAAAAATTAGCTTCTTCTGAATACTGCCTCTAGGTATTTTTTGGAAGTTAGTATTATATAAAGAAAAGTTAATAAAGACAAATCTTTAGAATCATATCATTACAATAGCAACAGTTACTTTTTATTAAATAGTGATTCTGGTCCAGTTCTTTAAGTAAATTATTTTTGTTTTGTTTTTTTCCTTTGTGCCAATAATTTCTAGATCTCATTATCTCCTACTATCACTCATTCATCAAGTGGAGAATACATTTGATAATCACCACTTTCTCAGAATATGAATTATCAGCTTCAAAATTACAAATCAGATTCTTTATTTTGTTGAATGGGGGAAATTTTCCATACATACATCTACAGCTATATATATACATATATATAAACATGTGTTCTGTTTAACATGTGTATATACTCATATACATATACTGTTGTATGTGTATGTGCATATGGGTGTTTAAAGTGTTATTAAGTATTTAAAGTTACCATTTCCTCCCTGAAGATGTACCATATAATCCTGACATTATGATATTGCTGTGGCAATTTAATTTTTTTTTTAATTTTTTTTAACGTTTATTTATTTTTGAGACAGAGAGAGACAGAGCATGAACGGGGGAGGGTCAGACAGAGAGGGAGACACAGAATCCGAAACAGGCTCCAGGCTCTGAGCAGTCAGCACAGAGCCCGACGCGGGCTCGAACTCACGGACCGCGAGATCGTGACCTGAGCCGAAGTCGGACGCTTAACCGACTGAGCCACCCAGGAGCCCCTGGCTATTTAATTTAATTATCTGCTTGACACCATGACCTGGATAAAGTCAATGTAACTTTCACTGCTGAATGAAAAGACTGCATTCATTCCTGGCCTTTGTGGGAGGCTCCTAGTAAGTCACAGAACCTCATAGCCATGGCAAACACTGTTAGGGTCTTGGCAGCATTGAAAACCCAGAAGCCTTCCCAAACTAGGCTTTTCTGGGCAAGTACCTACCTCCTCCTTAGTAAGTGAAAGTGGTACCTTCAGTGAAACCTATCAACTTTTTTGATAGTTCCCATTATCTTTTCCAGAGGATGATCTTAATATGAACTTACAATTGATCTCAGTGACGCAAGCCAAGTTACAAACGGCACCTGTGAACTCTATTTCCAATTTCACATGTCAAAGAACACTAGTCTATGATGGCCATGTGGGTGTGTGCACAAGTGTGTGTGTACTGGGGGGGAGTGGAGAAAGGACCAAGTCCTGTTTCAGAATATCAATCACACTGTCCAGTCCCTTCTTCTCTGTGAATAACAAGAACACTGAGACTCAAGTGTCTTCTGATAACCTTGAGAGAGTATGTCGTGACTAAGCAGAGGAACACAGTGAAAGAGAAAACAGACTCTCACTATATGGGACTTCTCAAACAAGTGCATGCCACGCCTGCTTTTTCTTCCCTTCACATGCTCAGATCAATGTTACTGATGGACGTTTGTTGAGACGAGTAAACTTATTTTCTCTCACTATTCCTATTCAAGGTAAGAAACACAAACCAAGGCTCAGTAGTTGGGTAAGGGTCTTACTCTTGATTTTGGCTCAGGTCATGACCTTGTGCTCTGTAAGACTGGGCCCCCTGTTGGGCTCTGTGCTGACAGTGTGCAGAACCTGCTTGGGATTCCCAATTTCTGTCTCTCTTTGCCCCTCCCCCACTTGCACTCTCTCTCAAAATAAACAAATAAACTAAAAAAAAAAAAAAATAGAAACACAAACCAAAGATATGAGGACTAAAATAAACAGTAAATACTGAGAGGGCATTAATATTACATTCCCTCTATTAGCCTACTTAGTCCATGAACTCTGATTAAAACAGAGCTTCTGTGGCTATTTTCATATTTTAGTCACTTTTTAAAAAGTTATGTTTCCCAGACTTTCCTTTTAAGGTGGTGAACAAATATCAAGATAGAAAACAAAATTTCTCTGCCAAAAAAAAAAATTGTAAAAAGAACAAAAACAAAACCAAATAGTTAAACAAAACAAAACACATACAAAATATAGGAGCATCATCAAGAAAAATGATGGGAGGGCAGGAAAGTAACAGAAGTTTCAAAATATTAATATGCCTTAGCTTGGGACAGTCCAAGCAGCTCCAGACTCCTCAGTTTGTGTCGGGAAGAAGGGAGGGATTAGATCAGGAAAAAAAGTTTCAAAAATTATCACAAATGATTCTTCTCGGGAGGATAAAAGAAAGAGCAGGATGAACTGGGGAGTGTGGAAAAGGAGATGAACATTTGCACAAAAGTAAAAGCCTCCACCTGCCTTCTTCTGAGTCACTCTAAAGGACATGGAGAAAACCCCTGGGCCTCACCCTTCTGGTGATTCCCTAATGGGCATCAAACTGTCAAGGGAAAACTAAACACTCTCAGAAACATGCCGGGCTTATTATCTCAAACTTATTTTGAGATCTTGAGGCAGACATTGCCCAGTGGAGATCCTCACCTGCTATTTTCCACTGCCCCCCTCCCCCAGACTTTGAATATCACTGCTAAAAAACGTATTCTGCATGTATTTCTCTCTTCTGTTATGAGAAAGTGGAAACGACAGGAAAGATGAGAGAACAATTGAACTGGTCACAGTGCATGGCTCAGCTTCCCCAAATCAGGTTAGAAGAATTATCTGAAGTCCGGGGCCATTCCGACACTGGACAGGGATGCTTCACCAACAAAGGGAAGGAATAAAGGTTCAGGATTGTTAACAAAGCCTGGGTGCCAATGAACCCTCCTGGTTTCGCAGCCTCCTTCACTCCAGTCCACACACTGCACAGAGTCTGTACCCAGGATGTATCTCAGGAAGAAGAGAGATTTCAGATGAGGAAGAAATCAGATAGAACTTACTCTAATGTCACAAGGCAAATAAAGCGTTCAAGTTACCAAATCAGACAAGAATAGTATAAAGACATAAATAAGTGGCATTTAGGCAGTTACTGCAGCAAAAAGAGAAAGAGAATAAAGGGAACACAACATGCAACGAAGAGTGTGTGTGTGTGTGTGTGTGTGTGTGTGTGTGTGTGTGTGTATGGGGGGGGGGGGGTGGTTATCCCGAAAGGAAAGCACAAGCCAAGAACTCAGAAAAACTCGAGAAACCTTACCAGTCCACAAGCATTCCCTGATAAGACACCAATCCTGAAAAGACTGGGTTTGTACCTTTACAGAGATGGCTGGAATGTTCTTTGAAACCAGAATTGTACTGAGACTAAAAAACAAAAACCACCACAACAAAAAAATCCGTGTGAAAGGATAAAAACTTACTTACAAATTTGAGGACACATGTATAGTACAAGTTAATTAACAAGTTGGCTAGGTAGTTTCTACACTGTTATTCATACTTAGGCTAGAAATAACAACTTGCTTCTTCACTGTATCTTTGACATAAGAAGGTCATGATTAAGGAGATGTCAGAGATACCCACAAATTACTTTCAAGTTAAAAAACATCAATATTTCAAAGATGTACAGAATTATTTTTCTCGTACTGCCTTTCTCTTCTGAAGAAAATGCAATTTAAGAATAGAATAAGTTTATAAATGTTGCATTTGTCAATGTGCAACTGACATATATATGCTTTCTATTAATTTCCTCTCATTCTTCACCTTCTCAGACACAATAATAACACACAGTAGTAGGAGTGGGAAAGAGTGAGGGTGCAGGGTGCAGATAAGAACTGTCATTAAGTGACTGCCATCTTGAGAAAGCCTCTTGGGTTTTCACTTCTCTGTCTTATAAAAATACAGACATTTGACCTGTAAGCTCTCTTTAAAGAAATGAATAAAAATTTCATACTTTTATTTTTCTAACTCTTGGATCTTCTGGAAAGACAAAAAAAAAAAAAAAAGTTAACGGTCCAAGAAACCTCTTGGGAAGGTTTCTTTCCATCAGTGGGAACTACACTGGACCTACAGTTAAAAACCAGTAATTTAAGGGGCACGTGGGTGGCTCAGTCAGTTAAGCACCTGACTCTTGATTTCGACTCAGGATAGGATCTCATAGATCCTGAGTTTGAGTCCTGCATTGGGTTCAGCACTGACAGTGTGGAGCCTGCTTGGGATTCTGACTCCCTCTTTCTTTGCCCTTCCCCCACTAGCTCTCTCTCTCTCTCTCAAAATAATTAAAAATAAACCTAAAAATAAAAACAGTAATTTAATCCCAATCCTGCCACTCATGCATCTTATGAACCCAGAAACGCTGGCACACCTGTAAGTCTCTATTTCCTCCTGGATAAAATGAGGCAGGTCAATAAGGCCTTTTTCTTTCTCTGCTCCTCCTCTTCCTTTTCTCCCTCTCTCTTCCTCTCCTCCCTATCCCCATCACTCTTTCCAGCTTTAACAGACATTTTTTGAGCAACTGACAAACTTCTTCCCATGAAAACGAGCACATGTACACTGTTTTGTACATCTTATCAGTGGGTGCACATCGTATCATCTCTTCGAGGAGAAGTCCATCAACCCCTTGTTAAGAATTCCATGATGTGGGACACCTGTAAGGTCACTGCCAGTATTTACATGGTGGAAAACCACCTCACTACTGTAAGGCAACTGGCTGGATTGCATTTTGGGGCATCAGAAGAACTTGGTTTTTTTTTTCCTTTTTTTTTCAATGTTTATTTGTTTTTCAGAAAGAGAGAGAAAGAGAGACAGACAGAGCACAAGCTTGGGAGGGGCAGAGAGAGAGGGAGACACAGAATCCGAAGCAGGTTCCAGGCTTTGAGCTGTCAGCACAGAGCCTGACGCGGGGCTCGAACCCAGGAATCGCCAGGTCATGACCTGAGCGAAAGTTGGACATTTGACCAACTAAGACACCCAGGTGCCCCAGTATTGGTTTCCTTTAAAGATACTTGTTTTGGGGAAACGTTTAACTCACTTAAAAATAATGAAGATTTTTTAAATCCTTTGGAGAAAAAAATAGGAAAGCAATGTGATTGCAACCAAGAAACCCTCTTGCAGGGAGACAACTCCTATGTGAGTTTAACAAACTCTGAAGCTTCAATGTGACTTTTCTAACTTGTAAATATCAGAGAAAGTAGTAGAACCTACTAGTGATAGACAGAAATGGGTTTAATCTTGATACCACCATTTACTACACTGGAAGCCCACTTAATATCTCTAACACTTGAACCATTTTTTTTTAATTTTTAAAAATTCTTTTAGAGTCTTTTTTTATTATTTATTTTATTATTATTTTTTTTTTTAGGGAAAGAGAGAGTGTGAGCAGGGGAAAGGGGCAGAGGGAAAGAGAGAGACACAGAGTCTTAAACAGGCTCTACACTCAGCACAGAGCCCCAGTGGGACTTGATCCCATGTGGGACTCAATCCCATGACCCTGGGATCATGATCTAAGCCGAAAGTAAGAGTAGGACGCTCAATGCACTGAACCACGCAGGCGGAGAAAACATGATAATTTACCTCTATGCTCATTTCCTTTCATACGAACTTTATTAAAAAGCTGGTTTAGATGGTTATCATTTTGACTAGGATCCGTTTATCTAAAGATTTCAGGACACACAAGGAGAGGCACTATAGTCCAGGGAATAAAATTCTTGTCTTATAAATCTATAGACGTAAGCTCTAGTCTTTGACCTCAAGCGTTCCCTCTCACTTTGAGTAAGTCACTATGTAGTTTCTTTCACTGTAATGATGAGGAAACTTGGCTTCATGATTTCCAAAGTGATTTCCCTATTCTCAATTTTTATTATGAGTTAATAAGAGAGGACTCATAAAGGCTGGTATTCTTATTCATATGGACATGATACCATTTGGCATTTCATCCACTGGTTTATAGTGAGCCCAATCGGCGCATATTCCCATTTGTGTTCAGCCATGTGCAGCCAGGACTGTTTGTGTAACCAGAGTCAGTCTCCCCTGAGCTTCTCAGGCTTTCTCTGTGTATCAGCTGTGGTGACCCCTCAACCCCTCAACCAGCTCAATCCAGCCCAGTTCGCTTGCCAGTGCAGTAGCCCCACGGGGTGCTACTAGCCTTGTTTCCTGACAACTATAGCTGCCTCAGCCTTCCCAGAGAGGAAGGCCAGGATTGCACATAGCTTCCACGAGAATATCAGTGGAGCTATGAAGAGTTTGTGCCTAGTCGCAAGTTCCAGATTCAGAAGATGAGGCATCCTTCCACGAGAATATCAGTGGAGCTATGAAGAGTTTGTGCCTAGTCGCAAGTTCCAGATTCAGAAGATGAGGCATCCCGCTGTGGGAAGAGGGGTCCGGCTTCTTCAGTGACTGCTAGTTGGGACTACATGAAGTTCTCTAGAATTACTGGGAAATGCATACGTGTGGGCATACATAGAAAAGCCAGAAATAGGAGATTAGAAGTATCAAGAAGATAAATTCCTTGTATTTCCTCTCCTCTGACAATTTCTCTGGCAACATCCAGAGTAACCAAGAAATCAGCTGTATTTTCTTGTGAAGCTGTCCCCAGTAACTTTTATTGGTTCCCTGCTCTATGGTCCTGTTCTCCTCACGCCTGCAGCCTGGGATTGCACCACCCAAATAAAGTGTAGCCCATGAGCTTTACTTGGGGCTCTGGTTTCCAATGTAGGCAAGGCTCACACAGATGGCAATGCCTAGAATCTTCCTAGGCATTTGTTTCTCATCTACAGAAACATCTGGAAAAAAAAATGATAGCAGGGCAAGTTGAGAAAACTCAGCAATATGACTTAACTTCAAGTTTGAACCTGATATAAATGCCATCAATGGCCAAGGAATTTGCAAATGGCTTAGAAAGTCCGTAAGGTCACTCTTCTATTTAATCTACATTAAATTGACCCTGATAGGACTTTCTTCAGAATTTATTTTTTATTTCTTTGAGAGGAGGCTAACTTTACAAAGAACATGGAGAAAATGAAGGAGAAATCAAGACGTAAAAGAAGGATGCCATTTTAGAAAGGGGCAAAGAAAACCATTACATAACAGGAAGATATTAATCCTACATACAATGCCTAATTTCTATGGAAGCCCTAATGGAATATATTGTGCATACACTAGAATAAAAGATATTCCAGTTTCAAAAATTTGATTTCAGTTCATTGTTTAAAAACAAACAAACAAAAACGATCCCGAAGTCTATTAATCTTCATTCAGTGGTGTCATAAAGCACGGCACTGATTGGCGAAGGGCACAGGAAAGGCATTGATGTATCTTCAAAGAAGGGTTGCTGCATCTCTTACTGGGAGTCTTGACAGCAGAAACCCTTTAGCTGCCAGCCCTTGTGGGGACTGCCTCAGTTGCCTAGAGCAAACTCACCCCAGATCATGCCCTTTCCGAGTCAGCGCACTTGAGCAACTGACGAAGACGGCTATAAAAGCCTGCACATATTTTTCCTAATGAGGCACATCTATGATGGATTACTTGAGCTCACGGAGACCTCCCCTTGGTGTCAGCTAAGGCTGTTACTGGCTGGTATTACACCTCACCTTCTCTTTTTGTACCATCTAGCTCACTTCTCTTCATAGCAAGAGGTGTTGATGTCAAAGCATCCCTTAATAAACATTAAATATAGCCCATTCTACACATTACTCTCTTCCACATGTATTTCTTGGTGTGAATGTGGTTGGGGGGAAGGCAAGGGAATATTAAAGTGCTTCCCTTAAGCCTTTAAGGTGCAGACCTAGTCCCCAAGCAGAGGTGACAATAAAATATTTAAGATTTAAAAACTCAGATGCCAATCCAAATAGGTAACTCTTGAAGACATTTACTGTGCATTAACCTTTTATTTGCTGGTATGTGTGAACATCAGAAGTAGAAGAGTCAATATGGAAGGATTTTAATATTTTATCAACTGATATGGAGATCCTAGGTCATCCTTCCTAAGTATCTGTCTTCCCCTAAGTGAAATGGGACCATTATAACAGGTAGCTCCTAATAGGGAGACATGTTCCGGGCAGAAACCTGGTGTCTTCGTTAATTTCAGATTTCCACTGAAGAAAAAGTCAAGATGTGGAGTCTTCCACAACAGCAGAACTCACCATCATATGGTAGCTGTCTAACTGACCTAGAGCCCCTGGTACTCTTTCTTGTCACTCTTTTATTCTAAAGTTAGTGTGATCCTAAATAGCTTTAGAAAGTGAGTCAAAGAAAAGCAACCAATTTGGTGACTCACTCTAAAAAGAACAGCTATTTCTACTGTTAAACAAATGGATTTAAACCTATAGAGATTCTAATCTCAGCATATGTCTTCTAAATCCACCAACTACGTGCCCATATGTAGAGTTAAAATATAGTTTGTCTGGAACAGAAAACCCAGAAATGAACCCACAATTATTGGTCAGTTAATCTTTGACAAACCATCAAAGAATATCCAATGGGAAAAAGACAGTCTCTTCAACAAACAGTGTTGGGAAAACTGAACGGTACATGCAGAAGAATGAAAGTGGACCACTTTCTTACACCATACACAAAAATAAACTCAAAATGGATGAAAGACCTAAATGTGAGAGCTGAAACCATAAAATCCTAGAAGACAGCACAGGCAGTAATGTCTTTGACATCAGCCATAGCAAACTCCTTCTAGATATGTCTCCTAAGGCAAGGGAAACAAAACCAAAAATAAACAATTGGGACTACCTCAAAATAAAAATCTTCTGCATAAGGAAGGAACTAATCACTAAAAACTAAAAGGCAGTCTATGGAATGGGAGAAGTTATTTGCAAATGACATATTTCATAAAAGGTTAGCATCCAAAATGTATAAAGAATTTCTCAAACTCAACACCCAAAAAATGAATAATCCAATTAAAAATGGGCAGAAGACATGAACAGACATTTCTCCAAAGCAGACATGCAGATGGCCAATAGACACATGAAAAAATGCTCGACATCATTCATCATCAGGGAAATACAAACCAGAACTACAGTGAGTACATGATACATGTCAGCACAGTTAAAATCAACAACACAAGAAACATCAGGTACTGGTGACGATGTGGAGAAGAAGGAACACTCTTGTACTGTTGGTGGGAATGAAAACTGGTGCAGTCACTCTGGAAAACATTTTGGAGTTTCCTCAAAAAGTTAAAAATATAAGTGCCCTATAATCCAGCAATCACACTACTAGATATTTACCCAAAGAATATAAAAATGCTAATTCAAGGGATACATGCACCGCGATGCCTACAGTAGCATTATCTCTAATAGCCAAATTATGAAAACAGCCCAAGTGCCCATCGAATGATGAATGGATAAAGATGTGGTATATATATACAATGGAATATTACTCGGCTATAAGAAAGAACAAAATTTTGCCATTTGCCATGAAATGAACGGAGCTAGAGAGTATTGTGCTAAGCAAAATAAGTCAGAGAGAGATAAACACCGTATGATTTCACTCATATGTGGAATTTAAGAAAAAAAATGATCAAAGGGCAATAGAGAGAGAGAGAAAGAGAGGCAAACCAAGAAACAGAATTTTAACTGTAGAGAACGAACTGATGGCTACCAGAGGAAAGGGAGAAATGAGGGGATAAGGGGAACTGTGAAATAGGTGATGGGGATTTACAAGTGCACTTGTTGTGATGAGCATTGGGTGTTGTATGGAATTGTTGAATCACTATATTGTAACCCTGAAATTAATATTACACTGTATGTTAACTAAGTGGGATTTAAATAAAAACTTAAAAAAGTTTGTTTGAATATAAAGTTGATTTGTCTTTGAATTGCAATAATCAAATATCATTCTTCCTCTTACTATTAATTATAAATAATCATTATGTTTTGGAATGTGAGGTTAATGGAACTTCTAACTAAAACAAAAATGATTTATGCATTTTGGCTACACTGCTAAGGTATGTGAGGTACTGTTTTTTTCCCTGGTAGAATATGGGGTATCTCATTCCTAGCTACAGTGGAATACTTCTAATGTGAAATAATTAGTTTGGGAACATTAATGACACTACAAAAACAATCCTATCCCCTCTCCACTTATGCTTGCCATTCCTTTGATAGTAATCAAAATTGTAATTTTTCTTGCGAGATGCAAATGGCATAGGAAGAGATAACAAATTTTACTTAGTTTTTTTATATTATGATATGAGTGATCAGATCCTTTCTAAAAGTAGATCTTTGGTAAGGATGAGAGAGCAAACATAAGACAAGCCTGACAAAATTTTCAAAGAAAAAATATTTTTTCTCGATTTCAAAAAAGAACTCTTAGATTGTATTAAGAGTACCTTCATGGGGCGCCTGGGAGGCTGTCGGTTAAGCGTCCAACTTCAACTCAGGTCATGATCTCACAGTTCGTGGGTTTGAGCCCCGTGTTGGGCTCTGTACTGACAGCTCAAAGCCTGGAGCCTGCTTCAGATTCTGTGTCTACCTCTCTCTCTGCCCCTCCCCTGGTCATGCTTTGTCTCTCTTTCAAAAATAAATAAACATCAAAAAAAAAAAAAAAGAGTACCTTCATGAGCATTAGAGAATAATTACATTATGATTTATCACTTACTTAACATTTCTAAATTTTGAAAACATATCCTTTCTTTTTTAAATTTTTTAATGTTTATTTTTTAGAGAGAAAGAGAGACAGTGTATGAGTGGGGAAGGGGCAAAGAGGGAGACATAGAACCTAAAGCGAGCCCCAGGTTCTGAGCTGTCAGCACAGAGCCTGATATGGGGCTTGAACTCGTGAACTGCAAGATCATGACCTGAGCCCAAGTCGGACTTAACCAACTGAGCCACCCAGGTGCCCCTGAAACCATATCCTTTCTATAATTATATCCATTTAAATTTTGCAATGTTTTAAACATATTTCAAAATTAAAGACTAATATTACACTTAATAAATGTTAACATTGTAACATATTTGTTCCAGGTTGTCTAATTAAAATCTTATGAATTATGTAATTGTAACTACATTTGTACCTTTATTGATGTAACTCCCCAGCCCTTCCCTTTCCAGAGGTAAAAAACTTTGTTTATGCTGATGATTCCTCTTTCCATCCATGTTTTTATACATTCTCTACACCTGTGTGTTTTCATCAACACATGATTTGATCTTTGTAGCATTTCCTGTAACAGATGGCTTGCTTTTTTCCTCACTCAGCACTTTTTCTTAATGTTTACTTATTTTTGAGAGATAGAGAGTGTGAGCATGGGAAGGGCAGAGAGAGCAGGAGACACAGAATCTGAAGCTGGCTTCAGGCTCAGCACTGTCAGTCAGCAAAGAGCCCAACGCAGAGCTTGAACCCACAAACTGCAAGATCATGACCAAGCCAAAGTCAGTTGCTCAAATGACTGAGCCACCTAGGCGCCCCCCCAACACTGTTCTTAAGGTTCATCCATGTGAATTGGTATAATAACTTTCTATTACTTGAATCTACCTGAGATTTTTAATCCATCAGTTTATAATCAAAAAGATGAATTTCAATATTTTGCTGTTATACAGAAATGTTCAGTAAACTTCCTTGTACACATCCCTCATGCATACGTGTTAGATTTCCCCTAGTCTATTGAGATGAATCTATCTAGAGGTAGAAATTATGGGATGCAGAATTTATGTGTGCATCTCTGATTTTACTAAATATTCCCACTTTCGTTAGGCAAAGTAGTACCAATTTACTACCACCAGGAATATACAAGGTGTCTCACATCCTCAAAAACACTTAAAAGTGTCATATTTCAAAATCTATGACAATATGATATACGAAGAATGATAAAATATTATGATAAGGGCATCTTATGAATTTTTACATTTGCAGCTCCTTTTTGGCAAATGAGGGTATTTCCATAAGTTTATTAGCTTTTATCTGTTCACATTTAAAAAAAAATTTTAATGTTTTTATTTATTTTTGAGAAAAGAGACAGAGCATGAGTGGGGGAGGGGAGAGAGAAAGAGGGAGACACAGAATCGGAAGCAGGCTCCAGGCTCTGAGCTGTCAGCACAGAGCCCGACACGGGGCTCAAACTCACAAGCCGTGAGATCATGACCTGAGCTGAAGTCGGACGCTTAACCAACTGAGCCAGCCAGGTGTCCCTGTTCACATCTTTTGATAATTTTACCCATTAGATTGTCTTACTTAGTGATTTGTACCATTTCTTTGTATATTCTAGATGCTAATCCTTTGCCAGGTATTGAGTAACGTAAGAACCGCTGGTTTAATTTGTCTTTTAACTTTGTCTTGCAGTATATTGTGTATAAAAGTCTGTGAAGTGTATTATGATCAAATCTCTCTATGTTTTTCCTTTTATCCTTTGTACGAATTCCTTACAAATCTTAAATCTATAAACTTAATGTCCCTTCATTTTCTTCTAAGGGCCTAATAATTTTACTTGGCACACTTAGCTATTTAACCCATTTCAGATTTTTTTCTATATGAGTGCAACAAAAATCTAATATTTCCCCCTATGAACAGGTACTTTTCCCATAAGCACTCACTCAGTAGGTCAGACCTTTCCCTCCAGATGTGGTTTCTGGCCTATATAATTCCCCATGATAACTGGGGCTTTCTCTGTGCCCTCTTCTGCCTATTGACCTAATTAAGGGTTTGTTTGGTTTTTTTCCAGAACATGTAACAAACTTTTAAAAACTATAATTCCATAATAAATTCCCTACCTTTATTCTTTAAAGTTATCTTAGCTTCTCTTAGTCCTTTCATCTAACATAAGAATTCAGAATACGCTTATCAAATTTTATTTTTTTAAGCTTATTTATTTTGAGAGAGAGAGAGAGAGCAAGCATGAGCAAGGGAGGAGCAGAGAGAGAATCCTAAGCAGGCTCTGCTGACATGGGGCTTGAACTTATGACCCGTGAGATCATGACATGAGCTGAAATCAAGAGTCAGATGCTTAACCAACTGAGCCACACAGGTGCCCCAAGCTTGTCGAATTTTAGATTCAACTTAGAAGCTGTCAAATTTTGACCAAGAAACTCACAAAATAATAAACCACAAATGGTCAATAACCATTTTAAAAGTTATTCTAAAAGATAGTAAACCAAGGTGTGAGAAATCTCTATCTTCACGGGCACTGTAACAGCATTCTCCAATCTGAAATCTTTGCTGCCTGTAGGTGTTTTGGTCTCAGGATATTTCAGGTTTCATTCATAGTATTGTTAAAGAAGAATATTTTATTTCTAGGAAACAAACCTTTTCCAACCTATGCAGCAATGATATCCTTGGTTTAAATCCTCAATTACGTGTATTTGCAATATTTTCCTAAGAAAATGTGTGTCCAATTACCAAACTGTATGCTTTATACATAAAGTAATCCTTTTTTTTCAAAGCAAATGAAACATCATGTTTATTTAAAATCTCACCCAGTACAAAAGCCAAACATTGTATAATGTTTCCCCTGTAATTTTGTTTAACACGAGTTTTTATATTAAGTTTGTTTGCATTTTTTTTACCTTTGTAAGTTGGTATTTGTTAATTCATACCAGGAATGATCATTTCTGTAAGTCAAATCAAACATGCTTTTCACATAGAATTTTCAGCATGGCATGTGACAGCTACTTCAGAATCTTACTTTGAAAAATATATCAAAAGCTGGGGCACCTGGGTTGGCTCAGTTGGTTAAGCGTCCGATTTTGGTTCAGGTCATGATCTCGTGGTTCAAGGGTTCAAGCCCCATGTCGGGCTCTGTGCTGATAGCTCAGAGCCCAGAGCCTGCTTCGGATTCTGTGTCTCTTGCTCTCTGTCCTTCCCCCCGATTGTGCTCTATCTCTCTCAAAAATAAATAAACATTAAAAAAAAGAAAAATATATCAAAAGCATCATTATGCCACAGCCATTAGGTTAATGCCTAAGAGCAGTGATGGAGAATCTCATTCTGGACTTTCTTTAACTGAAAATTAAACTTTTAAATACAGTGAGGAGCTAAGTAAAAGGAAGACGTTTCTAACTTAAATGCCCCTGTACACCTTTGCAAAATAAAGGTACTTGTGTGCTGGTGATTTTCAGGACAGATACAGTGGACTTAACAGGAATTCCTTCCAGCTTTATCTCAGATCCTCCGAGGGAGGGCTTCTGTAAAATGAAGCAAATCTGTATACAAAACATGAACGTCTATCAAAATTAATTAATTAAGCATACCACAGACATAGCCTCTAGATATGAACTATGGAGAAAACTGAAAGGTTTATTTCATAAGACAAGCATTCCTGACAGATGAATCATACAGGTTCTGCTTATACAATACCTATGATGAAATACTGACTTAAGTTTAATTAAATATTATTGAAATGTTTCTTTATTAGGTTCTCTATTAAAGGCCACAACTATAAATACAAATGGTGTGTGGGGGGGGTATGTGTATGTGCATGTGTGTATTTGTATTAAAAGTTATTTCAGAAAGCATCTGTACATCATGCACATTAAGGATTTATAAAATACACGAAAATACGACAATACATTAAACACGCAAATAAAAAGGCCAACTGAGAATATTAACTGTAACCACGAAAAAGGCTAATATGAATAGTTATGCCTTAAACTCCACTTCTGTAGGTAGGTCACTAAATGGCAAGAAGTCAAACACATCCATTTGCATTTAACTGATTATTTCATTAAGTCAAATTTCTGGAAGAGGAATGAATGAGGAAAGGATATGTTCATTCTAAAGGCTTGACTCATAATGCCAAGTTGCCCTCTGCAAAGGTTATTCAATTTATAATCCTGCCATCATTGTATAAGAATGTGCTGTTTTCCACTCTCAACAATAGCCAAATTATGGAAAGAGCCTAAATGTCCATCAACTGATGAATGGATAAAGAAATTGTGGTTTATATACACAATGGAATACTACGTGGCAATGAGAAAGAATAAAATGTGGCCCTTTGTAGCAACGTGGATGGAGCTGGAGAGTGTGATGCTAAGTGAAATAAGCCATACAGAGAAAGACAGATACCATATGGTTTCACTCTCATGTGGATCCTGAGAAACTTAACAGAAACCCATAGGGGAGGGGAAGGAAAAAAAAAAAAAAAGAGGTTAGAGTGGGAGAGAGCCAAAGCATAAGAGACTGTTAAAAACTGAGAACAAACTGAGGGTTGATGGGGGGTGGGAGGGAGGGGAGGGTGGGGGATGGGTATTGAGGAGGGCACCTTTTGGGATGAGCACTGGGTGTTGTATGGAAACCAATTTGACAATAAATTTCATATATTGGAAAAAAAAAAGAATGTGCTGTTTTCCATATGTCAACTAATTCTGCATATTATCATTCATTTAATAATTGCCATTCTAATTAAATAATATCCCATTTTTATTTTCATTCCCATGATTCTCAAAGCAGTCCAAAATCATCATAGAATGTTATATTTAATATTTTGTGGGGTGCCTGGGTGGCTCAGTCAGTTAAGCATCCGACTTCAGCTCAGGTCATGATCTCACCGCTCATGAGTTCGAGCCCCATGTCAGGCTCTGGGCTGACAGTTTGGAGCCTGGAGCCTGCTTCGGATTCTGTCTCCTTCTCTTTCTGTGCCCCTCCCCTGCTTATGCTCTGTCTCTGTCTCTCTCTCAAAAGTAAATAAACATTTAAAAAAATTATTTTAAAGAGTCTATAGACCCATGTGCAGAATGATGTTTTTTTAAAAAGCAGAAAATAGAGGTGCCTGGGTGGCTCAGTCAGTTAAGCATCTGACTCTTGATTTCAGCTCCAATCATGATCTCATGGTTGTCAAATGCAGTCCTGTGTCAGGCTCCTTGCTAGGCGTGAAGCCTGCTTAAGATTATCTTTCTCCTGGGGCACCTGGGTAACTCAGTCAGTTAAGCATCCAACTTTGGCTCAGGTCATGATTTCACAATTTGTGGGTTCGAATCCCATGTCAGATTCTGTGCTGACAGCTCAGAGCCTGGAACCTGCTTCCGATTCTGTGTCTCCCTCTCTCTCTGCTCCTCTCCCCCTCACACTCTCTTTGTCTCAGAAATAAATAAACGTTAATATTTTGTGACTTGCCTCTTGGAAATATTTTTTTTTTCCTTAACTGAGGCATCTGTCATTTTCTTAGTGATGTGTAGAGATCCCTTAAATAAAAATAAGGATGTTACATAATATATAAGGACAATAACCTATATTCTGTCACATGTGTTAAGAATACTTTTTCTCAGGGCCACCTGGGTGGCTCAGTCAGTTAAACATCCAACTTCAGCTCAGGTCATGACCTCACGGTTCATGGGTTCAAGCCCCCATCAGGCTCTTTGCTAACAGCTCAGAGCCTGGAGCCTACTTTGGAATCTGTGTCAACCTTTCTCTCTGCCCCTCCCCCACTCATGCTTGGCCTCTCTCTTAAATATAAATAAACATTAAAAAATTTAAAAAATACTTTTTCTTTTCTGTTATGAATACCTATCTTTTTCAATAAATTTTTATATACTGATAGCATGTTTATTTTTTCTTTGGTTTAATTCACTAATTGCTTGTGTCATTCATGCCCTTTTGTCAAATTATATGGGTTATATTCAGACCAAGATTAGATAAATATGTATGTATATTTTCTTCTAGCAATTATATATATATATATATATATATATATATATATATATATATACACATATATGTAATATATACATATACATAACTATAGTTTTAGTTTTTTAATATAGTTTTATGCAATCATATATTTAAATTGCACATACCTTCATGTAAAATTTATTTTGATATAAAATGTAACCTGAGAATCTTATTTTGTTTATATTTCCAGGTTATAAGACGACTATACCAATGCCCATCATTAAATAATCATTCATTTCTCCACTGAGATGAAATATTAAATGTGCACTTCTGTTTTGAACTGTTTATCCTGCTTAATTAATAACATTATAATGATGCTGGGCCTTCTATTTTAACTTTTAGAGAGATTATAAATTTTTCAAACTTTTATTATGTTTATCTTGATAATATTTTTTCTTTCAGTGCTTTGAACTAGTTAGTGGACAGTCATCTTACTGGGTACTAGGAATTAAGCAGTAAACAAGACAGATATGCACAATGAGGCTACATTTTAGTATACAAAATAATCACTGAACAAACAATTACCAAACTATTTAATTGTAAACTCAACTAATTTATGGAGCAAAGAGTTGCCAAAATGATCTAGACAAGGTGAATACGAGACAGCTTCTCTGGGAAAAAGATTCTCAAGACAAACTCTAAACGATAAGAAGGAATTAGTAATGAAAGAAATAGTAGCAGTGAATTTTTCAAGCAAAGTTGACAGCAAGCAGGTGCAAATGATAAAAGGAGAATGGTGCATTTGAGGAATGGAGAGACTGGGGTGGCTGCAGTAAAGAAACCAAGAGGACAGTAGCTCGAGTTGAGAATGGTGTGCAGAGACCTCATCACTCAGAACTTTAACAGGTCATGTGAAGAATTTTAATTATTTTTCTGAATAACCGTGACAAACTACTGAGTGGGCTTAAGCAAGAGACGTGTTATGGAAAGAGTCAGATGTCAAAATAAAGAAAGAATTAGGAAGGAACCAGTGCAGATATAGTATAACTGGTTAGAGGTCATGGCCATGGGTAGACAAGATGATGGTTTGCCTTCCTCTCTATTTTTATCTTATTTTTCCTTCCCTTCCCCTATGTTCATTTGTTTTGTTTCTTAAATTCCACATATAAGTGAATGTGTGAAATCATATGTAAGTGATGAATCACTGGGTTCTACTACCGAAACCAATATTACACTGTATGTTAACTAATTTAAATGTAAGTAAATAAAAATAAATAAAGGGGGGCGGCACCTGGGTGGCTTAGTCAGTTGAGTGCCTGACTTGGGCTCAGGTCATGATTTCATGTTTCATGAGATCGAGCTCCACATTGGGCTTGCTGCTGTTAGCATAGAGCTTGTTTCCAATCCTCTGTCCCCCTCCCTCTGCCCCACTCTCCCAAAAGTGCAGCTTGCACTCTCCCAAAAGTAAATAAATATTTAAATAACTAAATAGATAAATAAATGCAAAAAAAATAAAGGAACCATTCTTAAATATTATACACACACACATACATAGAGAGAGAGAGAGAGAGGGAGATGATGGTGCCTTAAATTAGGGTCATGGGAGTAAGGAGAGAAGGTCTATGAAAGTGACCCTTAAGAGAGAGAATTAAAAAGTATTTTGGGGGGGAACCTGGATGGCTCAATCAGTTAAGCTTCTGACTCTTCGTTTCAGTTCAGGTCACGATCTCATGGTGTGTAAGATCAAGCCCCACATCAAGCTTTGGGCTGACAGTGTGGAGCCTGCTTGAGATTCTGTTTCTCTCTCTCTCTCTGCCCCTCCCCTGATCATGCTGTCTGACTGTCTCTCTCTCTCTCTCTCTCTCTCTCTCTCAAAATAAATAAATAAATAAATTTTAGAAAAAAAATATTTATTCATTCAGTGTACAGAGAGAGCAAGACAGCTAAGCATCAGAGATGCCTTTTAGGCTTGGGGACTGTGAGACAAGGTAGATGCTGGTGACTTTCTCTAATGAAGGAAGAGAAACATGGTTTAGATATAACTTATTCGTCTATTAAAATCAAAAAAGGTAGGATTTCAAGAAGTGATATGATATGTATTAGCGAATCAACAGTGTCAATTAAACTACGTGGTGGATGAGATAGCTTATCTCAAGGAAGGGTGCACAGAAAAGGCCTAAACTAAAAACTTAAGGTTAGATGTACAAAAAGATAATGGCAAAGAAATCTAAGGCACAATGACCAGAGACATGGGAGATAAACCAGGAGAATGCAAGAGCAGACAAGAGGAACCAGAACAAAACAATAAAATACTGCTAATGGAACAAATTTGGAAAAATGAAAGGAAAGCATAATTACTGAAAATCAGAAACGCTAAGCAGTAAGTCAAAGTTTAAAAAGAGAAAAATTTTAGACCCCTAAGAAAAAATTGTCTTTACTTCCATGCCAAAAAAAATAAAATGGAAAACCTGAAAGAAATAAGCAATTTTTTAGAAAAAATATAATTGACCAAGCCCAACTTTTGACAAGAATAGCATTTAAAAAGACAAATTTCTATAAAGTAAATTGAAAATTATGGTAATCATGTATTAGTTTAAGATTATTTTCCACAGGAAATTCCTATCAAACCAAAGGAGCTGATAATTCCAAGGGTATTTAAACTGTTACAGAGCAAAAACCAAAAAAAGAAAATGTCAAAGTTCTATGAAAATAAGAACATTGGTATCAACATTTGTAATAAATTGAACTAGAGATAAATTTCAGATATGAATACTGATTACAATTTTCACATAAAATATTATCAAAGTCCAGAAAAATATAATTGTGATCTTTATTCTTGCCATGCAAAGATGGTTCAATGTTAGGGAAATCTATTATCTAAGTGCATAATTGTAAAATATTTACTGAGAACAATAATCATTACCATAGGGGCGCTGGGGTGGCTCAGTCGGTTGAGCTTCCAACTTCAGCTCAGGTCATGATCTCATCCAAGTCGGGCTCTGTGGACCTGGAGCCTGCTTTAGATTCTGTGTCTCCGTCTCTCTCTGCCCCTCCCCCATGTTCTGTCTTTCTCTCTCTCTCTTTCTCTCTCTCAAAAATAAATATTAAAAAAAATTTTTAAATCATTAACATAGATGGTCAAAAGGGATTCTGCAAAACTAAAGATCTTCTTTGACAGAGTATAAGTAATAAAGTAGGTATAGGTGTATATGTTCTTAAACAAATGAAAAATATTTCTAATTCAGTCTAAAGCTATCTAAGCAAAACCCAGAATGGCATGGTCCAAGGAAACAGGAGATTCTTTTAAAGTCAAGCACAAATGAGAAAGAATGAAATATGGCCTTTTGTAGCAACGTGGATGGAGCTGGAGAGTGTGATGCTAAGTGAAATAAGCCATACAGAGAAAGACAGATACCATATGGTTTCACTCTTATGTGGATCCTGAGAAACTTAACAGAAACCCATAGGGGAGGGGAAGGAAAAAAAAAAAAAAAAAAAAAAAAGAGGTTAGAGTGGGAGAGAGCCAAAGCATAAGAGACTGTTAAAAACTGAGAACAAACTGAGGGTTGATGGGGGGTGGGAGGGAGGGGAGGGTGGGGGATGGGTATTGAGGAGGGCACCTTTTGGGATGAGCACTGGGTGTTGTATGGAACCCAATTTGACAATAAATTTCATATATTAAAAAAAATAAAATAAAAATGGAAAGATGTATCATGAAAAAAAAATTTAAAAAAATAAAGTCAAGCACAAACAAACAGATTCAACATCATTACTATTATTTAACAATCTTAGCACCAACACAACCATTAAGTTGAGGAAAAAATCAAAGGTATAAGCTTTGAAAGTAGGGCTTAAAACCATCCCTTATTTGCAAATGATGTGACTGGAGAATATTATATGTTGGGAAGGTCTCACCATAATTAACAAATATCACTACAATCAATAAGAGAACTCAACAAACAAGCAGGATTAAATAGTATAATTAAGGGAAATGCTTTCATAAAACACAACTCATTACAAATAAAAATGGAAGAAACAATACTATTTCTAGTAGCAAGGAAAAGTATTAAATTTATAACAAGATTTGGAAGAAATCTTGTATACTTCTGACCAAGAAGACTTAAAGCAATAGCTTACTGTGTTTGACAGGGAGATTTAGCATCATAAAGGTATCAATTTCCCATAAGTCAATTTACAAATTTAATATGATCCTCACAAAATCAACAATTTCTTTTCTTAAAAAAAATTAAGTTTATTTATTTATTTTGAGAGACAGAGAGAGTAGGGGAGGGGCAGAGAGAGAGGTAGAGAGAGAATCTCAAGCAGGCTGTGCACTGTCAGCCCAGAGCCTGAAGCAGAGCTCGATCTCATGAACTGTGAGGTCATGACCTGAGCCAAAATTCAAGAGTCAGACACTTAACCAACTGAGCCACCCAAGCACCCTCAAATCAACTATTTCTTTCAATACAGTGGTGACTCAAAATCATGTATGGAAATTTTTTTAAGTTAGAAAAAATACCTTTCAATCTATGAAAAAAAGCAACCGTGGGTCATTAGCACTTGTACATAATAAAAACCTAAGTTTCAGGAAATAAAACAGGGCAGTATTGGCACATCAATCAACAGGCCAGAAGAAAAGAATAGAAATGTCAAAAGCAGATCTCAAACATATTAAAAATTAACATTTGATAAAGTTATGTCCTACCAGGAAAGATAAAAGTGCCTATTAAATAAATGGTTTGGGTACAAAAGTAAGGTCAGATCTTTAACAGGTTAAATTCCAAATGGTTCCCAGATTTACATGTAAAGAAATGAGTTCATAAAAACTGTGACAAGAAGAAAAAGTGAGAACTGTTCTATCATCCCAATGTAGAAAGTCTTTCTAGGACTCAAAATTCAGAATCCACAAACAATAACAGAATACCTCTACATAGTAAAATCTGCCATACTGAACATCAGAGGATAAATAAATGATAAACTGGGAAAAACACTTACAAGTTACATTGTACCTTATGTGCCTAATACATAAAGAATGAAAAAAAAAAGAGTTTAAAAAAAAAGTTAAAAGAAGAGAAACAGAAAAATGAGCAAAGGATACAAATAGAGGTTTTATGAGAAAATTAAAAGTCTACAAATGGCTCGTTTTAAAACTTGACAAAAACACAGATTTCACTTACAATAATAGGAAGGCAAATTATAGGTAAACTAAGAGTGCTCATTTTGACAGCACATAGACCAAGAACTGAAGTGATACAGAGAAAATTAGCATTGGCACTATGCAAATATGACATGCATATTCATGCAACATTCCATTTTCAAAAAGCAATACCATTTTTAAGCATTAACTTGACAAAAATCTGTTTTAAAACATACTTGGCAGGTTTGTGGGGAGTAGCACTCTCATTCGTTGCTGGTCAAAGTGTAAGTTGGCATAATCCATATGGAGAACAATTTTGATGTATTTATCAAAATTATAAGGTATATACACTATATATACCAATTCTACTTCCAGGAAAGTGTCTTCCATGTATGTTCATATACACAGAAAATGATGTAAGCACAAGGTTATGCAGTCTAGCATAGATTCTAACAACAAAGTTTAGAAACAAATTACCTGCTGATTAGGGACTTTTTAATATATTATGGTATAGTCACACAAGGGAATACGATACACTGCACATGTTGATCTGGAAAGATACGGGAGATAATTTTTTAAGTAAAAACACAAATATGGAAGAATGTGATACCACGGGTATGAAACACAGGAAAAAAATTCATGTGTATTTGCCTTGGCATGCAAAAAACCTATGAGGAAAGACACATAAGAATCTAACACAATAAAATATGTTTTAATGGTGTACTGGGAACTGGGCAAATGAGAAATAAGGTAGGAAGAAGACTTTGCATTGTACAGTTTTTATACTCTTTGATGTTTAGAACATGTGCATGTTATTTTCAAAGTAATGCATTTATAGAAGACTGCTAGGGAATGAAGAGAAAAAGACTTTCTTGTCCTGGGTGAGGAGAACATTCACTGGCAATAGTCATGGCAGTCATTGAAGATGCAGATGTACAAAAGTTTGTGTACCAAAGGAACCTCATGTTTCTGCAGAGGCTCTGATCTTGCTAAGACTGATGGACCCGCTACTGTGTAATTATCAAGAAAATATTTACAAGGCTTGATAAGACAGACTCTTGCTGGACCATACTATTGCCCATTACAATTGAAATTAACAAGAAGTTCATTATTTAACATGTCTTGTTGAAAATGACAGAGAATGGCATTGTAGTGCATGTATCCACTCAGTTGAGAACTATGTATAAAGGACACTGTTAGATTATGAAGCCAGTTCAGTGCTGGGCTCTGCTTTCAAAGAGCTTATATTCTTCAAGGACAAAAATGCCATGTATATAAATACATAGAACTACAGAGAGAGAGTATAAAAGGTTATGAGCAAAATGAAGTGCCATGAGTTTGAGAGGAGATGAAAATGACCACCAGCTGGAGAACAGGAAGAGGAAGATGGAGAGAGATCTGGCATTTAAATGAAGTAACAAAATGTTAATTTCAGCCATTATGACAAGTGTGAAGTGGTATCTCATTGTGGTTTTGATTTGCATTTCTCTGATGATGAGTGATGTTGAGCATCTTTTCATGTGTCTTTTAGCCATCTGGATGTCTTCTTTGGAAAAGTGTCTATTCATGTCTACTTCCCATTTCTTCACTGGATTATTTGTTTTTCGGGTGTTGAGCTTGGTAAATTCTTTATAGATTTTGGATATTAACCTTGTATCTGATATGTCATTTGCAAATATCTTCTCCCATTCCCTTGGCTGAGGCAAAGAGGTTGCTGCCTATTTTCTCCTCTAGATTTTGAAGTTTTTGGGAATGTTATAAGTCAACAGCTCTGCTCGGAGAGCAGGAGGGCTAAAGGACAACAGGAGGGAGAGTTGTTGAGCCCCAGTGGACAGAGCTCAGCTTGGCAGGGAACAAAGGTGCTGGGAAGCGCCATCTCCTTTGCCCATCCCCCAGCCAAAATCCCAAAGGGAACCAGCTCCCATCACAAACTTGCATGCACCGCGCAAACACCCAATGCTGTGCTTCTGCAGATCCATCCCTCCAATGGTTCTGCCTCCCTCCAGGTGCCACAGGGCCCCTCCCAAAGTGGACCACCAAAGGCAAAGTGAGCTGAGCCTATCCCTCCCGCCCCTGTGCACCTTGCGGATACACCCCAGCTAATACGCCAGATCCCATCAAAGCAGCACCACAAGCCTGGCAGTGTGCAAGTAGCCCAGACAGGGGCCACACCACTCCACAGTGAGTCTGGCCCCTGGGAGAGGGGAAGATAAGGTACACACCAGTCTGACTGTGGCCCCAGCGGTGGGCTGGGGGCAGACATCAGGTCTCACTGAGGCCCCGCCCACCAACACAAGTTACTCCAGACAGCACAGGGGAAGAGCCTTGCAGTTCCCCACCACTCCAGGGACTATCCAAAATGACCAAACAGAAGAATTCTCCTCAAAAGAAACTCCAGGAAGTAGCGACAGCTAACGAACTGATCAAAAATGATTTAAGCAATGTAACAGAAAATGAATTTAAAATAATAGTCATAAAATTAACCTCTGGGCTTGAAAAAAGTATAGAGGACAGCAGACAGTTATTCCTACACAGATCAAGGGACTAAGAAACAGTCAGGAAGAGCTAAAAAATGCTATAAATGAGCTGCAAAATAAAATGGAGGTGACCACAGCTCAGACTGAAGAGGCAGAGGGGAGAATAGGTGAATTAGAAGATAAAATTATGGAAAAAAGAAGAAGCTGAGAAAAAGAGAGATAAAAAAATCCAGGAGTATGAGGGGAAAATTAGAGAACTAAGTGACATAATTAAATGAAATAATATACGCATAATTGGGATTTCAGAGGAGGAAGAGAGAGGGAAAGGTGCTGAAGGTATACTTGAAGAAATCGTAGCTGAGCACTTCCCTGAACTGGGGAAGGAAAAAGGCATTGAAATCCAAGAGGCACAGAGAACTCCCTTCAGATGTAACTTGAATCAATCTTCTCCATGACATATCATAGTGAAACTGGCAAAATACAAGGATAAAGAGAGAATTCTGAAAGCAGCTAGGGATAAACATGCTCTAACATATAAAGGGAGACCGATAAGACTTGTAACAGATCTGTCTACTGAAACTTGGCAGGCCAGAAAGGAATGGCAGGAAATCTTCAATGTAATGAACAGAAAAAAAATGCAGCCGAGAATCCCTTATCCAGCAAGTCTGTCATTTAGAATAGAAGGAGAGATAAAGGTCTTCCCAAACAAACAAAAACTGAAGGAATTCATCACCACTAAACCAGCCCTACAAGAGATCCTAAGGGGGATTCTGTGAGTGAAATGTTGCAAGGACCACAAAGTACCAGAGACATCACTGCAAGCATGAAACCTACAGACATCACAATGACTCTAAACCCATATCTTTCTATAATAACACTGAATGTAAATGGACTAAATGATCCAACCAAAAGACATAGGGTATCAGAATGGGTAAAAAACAAGACCCATCTATTTGCTGTCCACAAGAGACTCATTTTAGACCTGAGGACCCCTTCAGATTGAAATTGAGGGGATGGAGAACTATCTATCATGCTACTGGAAGTCAAAAGAAAGCTAGAGTAGCCATACTTATATCAGACAAACTAGACTTTAAATTAAAGGCTATAACAAGAGATGAAGAAGGGCATTATATAATATTTACAGGGTCTATCCATCAGGAAGAGCTAACAATTATAAATGTCTATATGCCGAATACGGGAGTCCCAAATATATAAAACAATTAATCACAAACATAAGCAACCTTATTGATAAGAATGTGGTAATTGCAGGGGACTTTATACTCCACTTACAACATTGGATAGATCATCTAGACACAGGATCAATAAAGAAACAAGGGCCCTGAATGATACTTTGGCTCAGATGGACTTGACAGATATATTTAGAACTCTGCATCCCAAAGCAACTTCCTTTTCGAGTGCACATGGAACCTTCTCCAAAATAGATCACACACTGGGTCACAAAACAGCCCTTCATAAGTATACAAGAATTGAGATCATACCATACATACTTTCAGACCACAATGCGATGAAGCTTGAAATCAACCACAAGAAAAAGTCTGGAAAACCTCCAAAACCATGGAAGTTAAAGAACACTCTACTAACGAATGAGTGGGTCAACCAGGCAATTAGAGAAGAAATTAAAAAATATATGGAAACAAATGAAAATGAAAATACAACAATCCAAATGCTTTGGGATGTGGCGAAGGCAGACCTGAGAGGAAAATACATTGCAATCCAGGCCTATCTCAAGAAACAAGAAAAATCCCAAATACAAAATCTAACAGCACACCTAAAGGAAATAGAACCAGAACAGCTAAGACACCCCAAACCCAGCAGAAGAAGAGAAATAACAAAGATCAGAGCAGAAATAAACAATACAGAATCTAAAAAAACTGTAGAGCAGATCAATGAAACCAAGAGTTGTTTTTTTTGAAAAAACAAACAAAATTGATAAACCTCTAGCCAGGCTTCTCAAAAAGAAAAGGGAGAGGACTCAAATAGATAAATCATGAATGAAAATGGAATTACTACAACCAATCCCTCAGAAATATAAGCAATTATTAGGGAATACTATGAAAAATTATAAGCCAACAAACTGGACAACCTGGAAGAAATGGACAAATTCCTAAACACCCACACACTTCAAAAACTCAAACAGGAAGAAATAGAAAGCTTGAACGGACCATAACCAGTGAAGAAATTGGACCAGTTATCAAAAAACTCCCAACAAATAAGAGTCCGGGACCAGATGGCTTCCCTGGGGAATTCTCCCAGACATTTAAAGAAGAGATAATACCTATCCTACTCAAGCTGTTCCAAAAATAGAAAGGGAAGGAAAGCTTCCAGACTCATTCTATGAAGCCAGTATTGCTTTGATTCCTAAACCAGACAGAGACCCAGTAAAAAAAGAGAACTACAGGCCAATATCCCTGATGAATATGGATGCAAAAATTCTCAATAAGATACTAGCAAATCGAATTCAACAGCATATAAAAAGAATTATTCACCATGATCAAGTGCGATTCATTCCTGGGCTGTAGGGCTGGTTCAACATTTGCAAATCAATCAATGTGATACATCACATTAATAAAAGAAAAGATAAGAACCATAGGATCCTGTCAATTGATGCAGAAAAAGCATTTGACAAAATTCAGCATCCTTTCTTAATAAAAACCCTCGAGAAAGTCGGGATAGAAGGAACATACTTAAAGATCATAAAAGCCATTTATGCAAATCCCACAGCTATTATCATCCTCAATGGGGAAAAACTGAGAGCTTTCTCCCTGAGATCAGGAACACGACAGGGATGTCCACTCTCATCTTGACTGTTGTTTAGCAAAGTGTTGGAAGTGCTAGCTTCAGCAATCAGACAACAAAAGGAAATCAAAGACATCAAAATTGGCAAAGAGGAAGTCAAGCTTTCACTTTTTGCAGATGGCACGATATTATACATGGAAAACCTGATAGACTCCACCAAAAGTCTGCTACAACTGATACATGAATTCAGCAAAGTCACAGGATACAAAATGTACAGAAATCAGTTGCATTCTTATACACTAATAATGAAGCAGCAGAAAGACAAATAAACTGATCCCATTCACAATTGCACCAAGAAGCATAAAATACCTAGGAATAAACCTAACCAAAGATGTACAAGATCTGGATGCTGAAAACTATAGAAAGCTTATGAAGGAAATTGAAGAAGATACAAAGAAATGGAAAAACATTCCATGCTCATGGATTAGAAGAATAAATATTTTAAAATGTCAATACTACCCAAAGCTATTTACACATTCAATGCAATCCCAATCAAAATTGCACCAGCATTCTTCTCAAAGCTTGAACAAGCAATCCTAAAATATGTATGGAACCACAAAAGACCCCGAATAGTGAAAGTAATATTGAAGAGGAAGACCAAAGCAGGAGGCATCACAATCCCAGACTTTAGCCTCTACTACAAAACTGTAATCATCAAGACAGCATGGTATTCGCACAAAAACAGACACATAGACCAATGGAATAGAATAGAAACCCAAGAATTAGACCCACAAAAGTATGGCCAACTAATCTTTGACAAAGCAGGAAAGAATATCCAATGGAAAAAAGACAGTCTCTTTAACAAATGGTGCTGGGAGAACTGGACAGCAACGTGCAGAAGGATGAAACTAGACCACTTTCTTACACCATTCACAAAAACAAAGTTAACATGGATAAAGGACCTGAATGTGAGACAGGAAACCACCAAAACCCTAGAGGAGAAAGCAGGAAAAAACCTCTCTGACCTCAGCCGCAGCAATTTCTTACTTGACACATCCCCAAAGGAAAGGGAATTAAAAGCAAAAATCAACTATTGGAAGCTCATGAAGATAAAAAGCTTCTGCACAGCAAAGGAGACAATCAACAAACTAAAAGGCAACCAACGGAATGGGAAAAGATATTTGCAAATGACATATCAGACAAAGGGCTAGCATCCAAAATCTATAAAGAGCTCATCAAACTCCATACCTGAAAAACAAATTATCCAGTGAAGAAATGGGTAGAAAACATGAATAGACACTTCTCTAAAGAAGACATCCGGATGGTCATCAGGCACATGAAAAGATGCTCAACGTCGCTCCTCATCAGGGAAATACAAATCAAAACCACACTCAGATACCACCTCATGCCCGTCAGAGTGGCTAAAATGAACAAATCAGGAGACTATAGATGCTGGAGAGGATGTGGAGAAATGGGAACCCTCTTGCACTGTTGGTGGGAATGCAAACTGGTGCAGCCGCTCTGGAAAACAGTGTGGAGGTTCCTCAAAAAATTAAAAATAGACCTACCCTATGACCCAGCAATAGCACTGCTAGGAATTTACCCAAGGGATACAGGAATACTGATGCATAGGGCCACTTGTACCCCAATGTTGATAGCAGCACTCTCAACAATAGCCAAGTTATGGAAAGAGCCTAAATGTCCATCAACTGATGAATGGATAAAGAAATTGTGGTTTATATACACAATGGAATACTACGTGGCAACGAGAAAGAATGAACTATGGCCTTTTGTAGCAACGGGGATGGAACTGGAGAGTGTTATGCTAAGTGAAATAAGTCATACAGAGAAGGACAGATTCCATATGTTTTCACTGTAATGTGGATCCTGAGAAACTTAACAGAAGACCATGGGGGAGGGGAAGGAAAAAAAAAGTTAGAGAGGGAGGGAGCCAAACCATAAGAGACTCCTAAATACTGAGAACAAACTGAGGGTTTATGGGGAGGGTGGGAGGGAAGGGTGGGTAGGTGATGGGTATTGAGGAGGGCACCTGTTGGGATGAGCAAAGGGTGATGTATGGAAACCAATTTGACAATAAATTTCATATTTAAAAAAAAAAGAAAAAAATGATGTTTGATAGTGCAATAAAGTAAAGCACAATTAAAAAAAAAGTTTTTGATGGTTTTCTGTCTCACACGTAGGTCTTTCATCCATTTTGAATTTGTTTTTGTTTATGGTGTAAGAAAGTGGTCCAGGTTCATTCTTCTGAATGTTGCTGCCCAGTTTTCCCAACACCATTTGCTGAAGAGACTGTCTTTTTTCCATTGGATACTCTTTCCTACTTGGTCAAAGATTAGTTGGCCATACATTTGTGCATCTATTTCTGGGTTTCCGTATTCTGGTCCAGTGATCTACGTGTCTGTTTTTGTGTGAGTACCATACTGTCTTGATGATTACAGCTTTGTAATACAGCTTAAAGTCCAAAATTGTGATGCCTCCAGCTTTGGTTTTCTATTTCAGGATTTCTTTGACTATTTGGGGTCTTTTGTGCTTCTACACAAATTTTAGGATTGATTTTTCTAGCTTTGTGAAGAATGCTTGTGTTATTTCGATAGGGATTTCATTGAATGTATAGATTGCTTTGGGTAACATAGACATTTTAAGAATATTTGTTCTTCAAATCCATGGACGTGGAATGTTTTTCCATTTCGTTATGCCTTCTTCAATTTCTTTCATAAGGTTTCTACAGTTTTCAGCATACAGATCTTTAACCTCTTCAGTAAGGTTTATTCAAAGGTATCAAAACAATTCAGAAAACAACAGATGTTGGCAAAGATATGGAGAAAGGGGTACCCTTTTACACTGTTGGTAGGAATGTAAACTGGCACAGATACTTTAAAAAATAGTATGAAGATTCCTAAAAAAATTAAAAATAGAACTACCCAATGACCCAGAAATTGCACTACTAGGTACTTATCCATAGGATACAAAAATGTTGATTCAAAGGGGAATATGCACCCCAATATTTTTAACATTGCCAATAATCAACTATAGCCAATCAACAATATCCAAATTATTAATAATAAACAATAGCCAAATTATGGAAAGAGTCCAAATCAACTTATGGATGGATAAAGAAGATGTGGTGTGTATATATATATATATATATATATATATATATATATATATATGTATAAATATGTATATATATATATGTATAAATATGTATATATATATATATATATATATATATATGATGTGGTATGAATCAAAAGAACATGTGGTATATATCAAAAAGAATCAAATCTTGCCACTTGCAACAATGTGGATGGAACTAGAGTGTATTGTGCTACACAAAATATGTGAGGCAGAGAAAGACAAATATCACGTGACTTTACATATGTGGGTTTAAGACACAAAACAGATGAACATAGGGAAAGAAGAGAAAAAATAAGTTAGCAACAGAGAGGGAGACAAATAAAGAGACTTTTAAAGATGGAGAACAAACTAAGGGTTGCTGCAGGGGAGATGGGTGGGGAAATGGGTAAATGAGTGATGGGCATTAAGGAGGGCACTTGTTGGGATGAGCACTGTAATATATAAGTGATGAATCACTGGATTCTATTCCTGAAACCAGTACTAAACTGTCTATAACTAGAATTTAAATAAGTGAATTTTTAAAAGTAAAATAAATAAAATAAAAATGCACCCGATCAAAAGACCCACAAAGCCAAAACTATTTACTATTTTTAGCCCTTTAGAGAAAAGATTGTAGCACTGCTTCAGTCCATTATGACCCCAAACTTTTTTTTCAGAACTGTCCTGACCCAATCTTTATTTTGAGACAAAATCTGACATCAGAAATTTCAAACTAGCAAATGATTTATGGAATCAGAAAATTATTTGCTTTATAAAAGGATTCATCACAGAATTTATACAAATAAATTCTAGTTCGTCTGAAAAAAAAAAAAGAAGTAAAAAGGCCAAATGATCTGTGAGTGAAATAGCATTTCAGGTAAACAGTACGACATAAAGACAGGAAAAGTAAAAGAGGGCAGGGAGAAGGAAGAACATATAGTTCGACAGGCGTATGAATAGGATATTTGATGATATATCCAATGAGGGAGAGTATCCAAAATATATACGGAAGTTACACAACTTAACACCAAACCTCCCAAAAAACTCCAATTAAAAAATGGGCAGAAGATACAAACAGACATTTCTCCAAAGACATCCAGATGGCCAAGAGAGAGATGAAAAAAACGCTCAACATCAGAAAAACTCAAATCAAAACCACAATGAGATATTACCTCCCACCTATCAGAATAGCTAAAATAAAAGATACAAGAAACAATAAGCATGGATGAGGATATGGAGAAATAGGAATCCTCATGCACTGTTGGTAGGAAGGCAAAATGGTGTAGCTGCTGTGGAAAATCCTATGGAGGTTTCTCAAAAAATTAAGAATAGATTTACCATATGATCCAGTAATTCCGCTACTGGGTATTTACCCCAAGAATACGAAAACACTAATTTGAAAAGATACATGCACCTCTATGTTTACCTCAGCATTATTTACAATAGTCAAAATATGGAAGCAACCTAAGTGTCCAATGACAGATGAATGGGTAAAAAAGTGCAGGGTGTGTGTGTGTGTGTGTGTGTGTGTGTGTGTGTGTGTTTAATGATTATTCAGCCATAAAAGAAAAGTATGAAATCTTTCCAATTGAAACAACATGGATAGATCTAGAAGGTGTAATGCTAAGTGAAAAAAGTCAGAGAAAGACAAATGCCATATGATTGCACTCATATGTAAAATTTAAGCAACAAATGAAGAAAGGAAAAAAGAGACAAAGGGAAACAGACTCTTAACTATAGAGAACAAACAGATGGTCACCAGAGGGGATGTGGGTGGGGGAACAGCTACAACAGGTGAAGATGAGCACGGAATAATATACAGAATTGTCGGATCACTCTATTGTACACCTGAAACTAATATAACACTGTATGTGAATCATGCTGGAATTTAAAAAAAAATAATTTAAAAAGAATATGGTATTTGTAAAGTAGAATCACTAAGCCCAGGTTATAGGGCCCTGAACTGAAGGCTAAAGATTTTGGGTTTTACTTCATGAAACCGGGAAGGTCTAGAAGTTCAAGAGAAAAGGGATAACAGCTGTCCAAACAGCCCCTTAGCAAGGCTGACATGCATCAACTTTGCAGGATGGATTGGAGGAGATGGTTGTTCATGGGGAAAGGAGAACAAGTAAGAAGGCACTGGAAAACTCTCAGCGAGACCATTAGAATCATATGGAGAGTATAAGGTAACAGATATATGGGATCATGTGGAGGTGTGAGGAAAATAATAGGGACTCAGTAAATATCTGCTGTATAAATGGATGAATAAATAAATGAATGAGGCCAGACAGATGGAAGCAAAAAGCAAGGAACTAAGTTCTATTCCTATTCCTGACTCAAGTTATTAGTCAACTTGCAGCAAGTTCTCTCTCCAGAGTCTTTTCCAGCCTGACACCCTTACAGGAAAGGTAGAATCAACAACCTGTTCCTGGATGGGGAAAGGAACAGTCTTGGCTTTCTTGTTAAAGCTTCTGCTCTCCCCTGGTAGTTTCTCTAGTTAAGCAAGGTGAGAGTACTTTGCAGAAAGGCTGTGGCTTCAGATGTGTGCATACCACAAATTCTCTGTTGCCTTAGAAGGGATTTGATCTAGCTCTTTTTCTTATAGCCATGGACTACTAATGACTAGACAGGTATTTTAGACCAAATCAGGAAATGCAGGTCAGGATAAAAGACAATCTATCTGGTTCCCCTGTGACTACACGATTTAATCCTGGACGTTCTTCATATATGAATGGGGAAAACAGATGTCTGAGGAAGGAAGAGAAGAAAGAAGGGTGTGAATAGCACTGCTAGGAATTTAACCAAGGGATACAGGAGTGCTGATGCATAGGGCCACTTGTACCCCAATGTTGATAGCAGCACTCTCAACAATAGCCAAATTATGGAAAGAGCCTAAATGTCCATCAACTGGTGAATGGATAAAGAAATTGTGGTTTATATACACAATGGAATACTACGTGGCAATGAGAAAGAATGAAATATAGCCCTTTGTAGCAACGTGGATGGAACTGGAGGGTGTAATGCTAAGTGAAATAAGCCATATAGAGAAAGACAGATACCATATGTTTTCACTGTAATGTGGATCCTGAGAAACTTAACAGAAGACCATGGGGGAGGGGAGGAAAAAAAAGTGAGAGAGGAAGGGAGCCAAACCATAAGAAACTCTTAAAAACTGAGAACAATCTGAGGGTTGATGGGGAGTGGGGGGGGGGGAGTGGGTGATGGGCATTGAGGAGGGCACCTGTTGGGATGAGCAGTGGGTTTTGTATGGAAACCAATTTGACAATAAATTTCATATTTAAAATTTATTAAAATAATAAAATAAAATTTATTAAAATAAATAAATAAATAAAATAATAAAATTTATTAAAATAATAATTAAAATAAAATAAATTAAAATAATTTGCACATATGTTAAAAAAATAAAGCAACCATCAAAAATTGCTTCAATAAAAAATTACAACTATGTTATTGGATCAGATTTACATTTTTTACACTATCATTAAAACTTTTTTCAAAAATTAAAAAAAAAAAGGAAGGAAGCATGAGAAAGAGGAAGGAGGGAAGAAGGAAGAACAAAAAAATTAAGGAAATTAAGGAGGGAAGAAGGAAGAACAAAAAAATTAAGGAATTAAGGAATTAAGAAAAAATTAAGGAAATTAAGAACAAAAAAATTAAGGAAAAAAAAAGAAACAAAGGAAGGTGGGGAAAAAAAGAAAGAAGGAAAAAAAGCAGGAAAAAGTAGCTGTTTTTATTTCTTTGAAATTTCCCTTTTAGAAGACTTATTGATATTTACCCCTGACAATCAAATGAAGTCAGCACTACCATTTTTAATTTTATAGATGAATCACCTAGATAATGATGATCACTATTATTATTATTACCATTGTTTTTATTACTCTATCTCAAGTCTTCTTATAAATTCACTCCCTTGGGCAGCAGGTCACTGTGTAATAAAATTGCTTATGACAAGGAAATGCAATTACTGTGGGAACGTGGACTGCTTGGGAAAAGACAATTTAGCTGATAATACAATTTACCTTTCCTTTTTAATTCAACTGATACTGCTATGGGGGAACTGTGCTTTTAGCAGTCAATGTCACATCCAGTTTCTATGGAAATTGTAGACTGCTGTCATTGGATAAAGTCAATGATGCCATGGGAACAACATCCCTGAAAATGGCAAGCTTCTTCTCCAAAGGTGTGATTTGCCTTCTTCCTGAAAGGTGACAGAATCCACTGGCAACTTCACATTTTCTCCACATATAAACACACCCTGAATTATCCATGCTACAGTTCTTTTCAAAATTATTGCAAAGAATTACATACCCAAATAATTATTTTCAATTAAAGGAAGAAGAGAAAGGAAAATAATCTAATAATAAATATGGGGACAGACTGTCTTCATCTACACTTAGCCATTGCAACCACACCTAATGTATAGATATGCTCCCTTTCCTTTTTTTTTTTTTTTTACTTGTTTAATGTTTATTTTTGACAAAGAGAGAGAGAGGCAGAGAGAGAGGGAGACAGAGAATCTGAAGCAGGCCCTGCACTGTCAGCACAAAGCTCAACCTGGGTCTTGAATCCACAAACCGTGAGATCATGACCTGGGCTGACATCAGACACTCAACTGACTGAGCCACTCATCAAGTGCCCCACCCTTTTTTTTTTTTTTTTTTTTTTTTTTTTTTTAATTTGAGAGAGTGAGTGAGCAGAGGAGAAGGGCAGGGGGACAGAGAGAATTTTAAGCAGGCTACACACTCAGTGCTGAGTCCAATATGGGGGCACCATCTCACGGCCCTGGTATCATGACCTGAGCCAAAATCAAGAGTCAGACACTCAACCAAGCCATCCAGGCACCCCTAGATGTGTTCCTTATTTGGACTTTCCTCCCCTTAATATACGAATGTCCCAGTCAGGCAAAGAAACCCTCCCTTCCACTCCATACTTTTCCACATATATTTGCCACTCCACCCCACAGTGAGATTCCACGATGTTAAGAATTACTGGTTTCTCGCAGACATCTTACCTTCAATTTGCAACTGGCCACTGCTTGCAGGGGTTACAGCAGACAAAGACTGTATGATGAGGGATCAAGAGGAAAGAAGCACTTCCTTATTGAAATATTTGGTGTGCAACTTCACCCAAAATTTCATTCTAAGCAAATACTTTGAATTCTTTCACAATGCATCATCCACTTGTATAACCATGGTAATTAGGCAAACTGGATGGGCTCTCAGAGAGCTGAAAGTTGGTATGTGATGATGTCCTGGGGTATTAACAGGAAATATCTTATAGTTATCCAAGTCTGTAAATATCCTCAATAAAAGGAGGAGGAGGAGGAGAGAGACAAGAAATCAGATGCAGGGACCTTGAAGGCAAATGGAGTCCTATGTCTTCCTCTAGGACTCCACCCTTCCTTCAGTCTCCATTTTTCTTGCTGGCGATCTAATATTAACAGGAGACACATGTATCAGAGTACTGCGCATGGGCACCTGGATGGCTCAGTCAGTTAAGCTACCTACTCTTGATATCTACTCAGGTCATGATCTCACAGTTTCATGAGTTCGAGCACCCAATCCAGCTCTACATGCTGAATGCGCATGGAACCTGCTTGGGATTCTCTTTATCCTTCGTTTTCTGGCCACCCTTGCTTGCACACATGCTCTCTTTCCCTTTTTCAGAATAAACTTAAAAAACGTATTGCACAGCAAAACACTGCTTGAATCTGGATGATGAAATTAAATGAGGTTTTTTTTGTGTGTGTGGGGTGAGGGTGGGTAATGTTAATGGATACTATGGAAAAGCTAACGCCCTTTAAGCTACCCCTTAATACAATTACTGCTTCTTTGACCACCATCTTGCCATTTTATAAGGTGGATCTGAGCTCCATTTTGATCTGATTTTTAAAAATTTAAAATAAAGCTTGAATCATTTAACTTTCCTCAGATATGATGCAAAGGAAATAAGCCATGAGTTAAACAAATTAATCTTTCACAAACATAAGACTCTTTATGCTTCACTGTTGGGTCCAGTGGGGCTCTTAGCATGCTTTGGATTGACTTGTATTTTGGTGCCTGCCTGTCTCAAGAATGCTAATTCTGTTTGATGAGCTTATTTTTTAATTTATTTAATATGAAATTTATTGTCAAATTGGTTTCCATACAACACCCTTTGCTCATCCCAACAGGTGCCCTCCTCAATACCCATCACCCACTCCCCTCCTTCCCACACCCCATCAACCCTCAGATTGTTCTCAGTTTTTAAGAGTCTCTTATGGTTTGGCTCCCTCCCTAATTTTTTTTCTCCTTCCCCTCCCCCATGGTCTTCTGTTAAGTTTCTCAGGATCCACATTACAGTGAAAACATATGGTATCTTTCTCTCTATGACTTATTTCACTTAGCATAACACTCTCCAGTTCCATCCATGTTGCTACAAAGGGCCATATTTCATTCTTTCTCATTGCCACATAGTACTCCATTGTGTATATAAACCACAATTTCTTTATCCATTCATCAGTTGATGGGCATTTAGGCTCTTTCCATAATTTGGCTATTGTTGAGAGTGCTGCTATCAACACTGGGGTACAAGTGGCCCTATGCATCAGTACTCCTGTATCCCTTGGGTAAATTCCTAGCAGTGCTATTGCTGGGTCATAGGGTAGGTCTATTTTTAATTTTTTGAGGAACCTCCACACTGTTTTCCAGAGCGGCTGCACCAGTTTGCATTCCCACCAACAGTGCAAGAGGGTTCCTGTTTCTCCACATCCTCTCCAGAATCTATAGTCTCCTGATTTGTTCATTTTAGCCACTCTGATGGGCATGAGGTGGTATCTGAGTGTGGTTTTGAATTGTATTTCCCTGATGAGGAGTGACGTTGAACATCTTTTCATGTGCCTGATGGCCATCCGGATGTCTTCTTTAGAGAAGTGTCTATTCATGTTTTCTACCCATTTCTTCACTGGATTATTTGTTTTTCGGGTGTGGAGTTTGGTGAGCTCATTATAGATTTTAGATACTAGCCCTTTGTCTGATATGTCATTTGCAAATATCTTTTCCCATTCCGTTGGCTGCCTTTTATTGTTGATTGTCTCCTTTGCTGTGCAGAAGATTTTTATGTTCATGAGGTCCCAATAGTTGATTTTTGCTTTTAATTCCCTTTCCTTTGGGGATGTGTCAAGTAAGAAATTGCTGCAGCTGAGGTCAGAGAGGTTTTTTCCTGCTTTCTCCTCTAGGGTTTTGGTGGCTTCCTGTCTCACATTCAGGTCCTTTATCCATGTTGACTTTGTTTTTGTGAATGGTGTAAGAAAGTGGTCTAATTTCATCCTTCTGCATGTTGCTGTCCAGTTCTCCCAGCACCATTTGTTAAAGAGACTGTCTTTTTTCCATTTGGATATTCTTTCCTGCTTTGTCAAAGATTAGTTGGCCATACTTTTGTGGGTCTAATTCTTGGGTTTCTATTCTATTCCATTGGTCTATGTGTCTGTTTTTGTGCGAATACCATGCTGTCTTGATGATTACAGTTTTGTAGTAGAGGCTAAAGTCTGGGATTGTGATGCCTCCTGCTTTGGTCTTCCTCTTCAATATTACTTTGGCTATTCGGGGTATTTTGTGGTTCCATACGAATTTTAGGATTGCTTGTTCTAGCTTCGAGAAGAATGCTGGTGCAATTTTGATTGGGATTGCATTGAATGTGTAGATAGCTTTGGGTAGTATTGACATTTTAACAATATTTATTTTTCTAATCCATGAGCATGGAATGTTTTTCCATTTCTTTGTATCTTCTTCAATTTCCTTCATAAGCTTTCTATAGTTTTCAGCATCCAGATCTTGTACATCTTTGGTTAGGTTTATTCCTAGGTATTTTATGCTTCTTGGTGCAATTGTGAATGGGATCAGTTTCTTTATTTGTCTTTCTGCTGCTTCATTATTAGTGTATAAGAATGCAACTGCTTTCTGTACATTGCTTTTGTATCCTGTGACTTTGCTGAATTCATTTATCAGTTCTAGCAGAGTTTTGGTGGAGTCTATCGGGTTTTCCACGAATAATATCATGTTACCTGCTAAAAGTGAAAGCTTGACTTCCTCTTTGCCAATTTTGATGCCTTTGATTTCCTTTTGTTGTCTGATTGCTGATGCTAGCACTTCCAACACTCTGTTAAACAACAGCTGTGAGAGTGGACATCCCTGTCTTGTTCCTGACCTTAGGGGGAAGCTCTCAGTTTTTCCCCATTGAGGATGATATTAGCTGTGGGATTTGCATAAATGGCTTTTATGATCTTTAAGTATGTTCCTTCTATCCCGACTTTCTCGAGGGTTTTTATTAAGAAAGGATGCTGAATCTTGTCAAATGCTTTTTCTGCATCGATTGACAGGATCCTATGGTTCTTATCTTTTCTTTTATTAATGTGATGTATCACATTGATTGATTTGCAAATGTTGAACCAGTCCTGCAGCCCAGGAATGAATCACACTTGATCATGGTGAATAATTCTTTTTATATGCTGTTGAATTCGATTTGCTAGTATCTTATTGAGAATTTTTGCATCCATATTCATCAGGGATATTGGCCTGTAGCTCTCTTTTTTTGCTGGGTCTCTGTCTGGTTTGGCGATCAAAGTAATGCTGGCTTCATAGAATGAGTCTGGAAGTTTTCCTTCCCTTTCTATTTTTTGGAGCAGCTTGAGAAGGATAGGTAATATCTCTGCTTTAAATGTCTGGGAGAATTCCCCAGGGAAGCCATCTGGTCCCGGACTCTTATTTGTTGCGAGATTTTTGATAACTGATTCCATTTCTTCGCTGGTTATGGGGTTGTTCACGTTGTCTGTTTCTTCCTGTTTGAGTTTTAGAAGTGGGTAGGTGCTTAGGAATTTGTCTATTTCTTCCAGGTTGTCCAGAATGGGTCAACCAGGCAATTAGAGAAGAAATTAAAAAAATATATGGAAACAAATGAAAATGAAAATACAACAATCCAAATGCTTTGGGATGCAGTGAAGGCAGTCCCGAGAGGAAAATACATTGCAATCCAGGCCTAACTCAAGAAACAAGAAAAATCCCAAATACAAAATCTAACAGCACACCTAAAGTAAACAGAAGCAGAACAGCACAGACACCCCAAACCCACCAGCAGAAGAAAAATAATAAAGATCGGAGCAGAAATAAACAATATAGAATCTAAAAAAGTGCAGAGCAGATCAGTGAAACCAAGAGTTAGTTTTTTGAAAAAATAAACAACATTGATAAAACTCTAGCCAGGCTTCTCAAAAAGAAAAGGGAGATGACCCAAATAGATAAAAACACGAATGAAAATGGAATTATGGGGCACGTGGGTGGCTCAGTCGGTAAGCATCAGACTTCGGCTCAGGCCATGATCTCACAGTCTGTGTGTTTGAGACCTGCATCAGGCTCTGTACTGACAGCTCAGAGCCTGGAGCTGCTTCGGATTCTGTGTGTGTGTGTGTCTCTCTCTGCCCCTCCCCTACTCATACTCTGTCTCTCTCTCAAAAATAAAAAAAAAAACATTAAAAAAATAAAAATAAAATAAAATGGAATTATTACAACCAATCCTTCAGAAATACAAGCAATTAACAGGGAATACTATGAAAAATTATATGCCAACAAACTGGACAACCTGGAAGAAATTGATGAGTTTATTATTCTATTTTTCAATGTGAAGAAACTCAAGGGGATAAAACTCCTTTGGGTAATCTGTTAAGTGTGGTGATCTCTTCTGGTATCTCAAGTATGTGTATGAGAGACTACTGCCCCAAAGTGAATGTGCCATATGGCCATGGGCCACTCTAGGCAGGAGTTTATGATAAAGACCAGGGTTGACACAGTTAAGGCAGGGTGTAGGACCCAGACAAAGTAAGGAGAGTTATAAATCAAGTGTCGTGCGGATTCAAATACCGAGAGTCAGTAACCCCCAGACTTCCCCATCAAGTGCTCTAGCTGCTGTTCATAGGAACATGGGTTTTACTGAATACCTATTCTGCTTGTATTGAGGCCAATTTTGATGCCCTTCTGGAGTTGTGCATAACTTGGAGTTTTATCCTAAAACCCTTTTTTAATTTTTGTCAGAAGATAAAATGTATTTGTTGCCTGACAGAGTAGGCTATGTTTCCTGCCACTTCAGTGACACCAGGGTATATCAATGGCTTACCATTAGCACATGTATCTTCTATGGATTTCTTCTATCTCCAAAGGGCATCAACACTATGTAGAGCCCAGTTAAAAGCCCCTTCTCAAACCTTATCTCAGAAAGAGACAGATATGAGTGAACAACAACACTGGGAAACAATCCACCTCCACCTGGTTCCCAATTTAAACCATAATATCTTTGATGCTGCTTCATCAAAGCTGTATTGGCCTTGACATGTAAGCCTCCCTAGGTGGTAGTCTTGGGTGGATAAAAAGGCTAATCACACTGCTTTTCTGGAAAGAAAAATGGGAGCTCTATGTAGTGCCAGTCCATGTATCATCGCTATTTTCAGGACAAGTGAAATGTCAAGGCTAAAATACCCTCCAGCTATCTATAAAATAACGTAAGCCAGATCATGGCAGAGTTTTGAAATATTATTCAATTGATTTTTTCCATCAGAAAAAAACTAAAAAAATGTATTTTTCTGCTCCACATTTATCAAAAAGGGTGCTGAATTAAAGGTAAAAATATGGAAGCAGTCTGGTATCCTGTCAAATTTAATCTATGTGCAACAGTCCGATCCATCCCACAGAAATACATTGTACTGAAAATGGAAGGCTAGTTCAGTAAGATGCTTGATTCTTCTTCCTTTAACACTTATATTGCTCTGTGTACTTGCATAGTTGAAACTAGAGAGAGTGTTTAATACGTTTGGCTACCGTGACTCCTGTAAAGTAACTCTTCTGTTGTTCACAAAATGGACAACTCCTGCAGATTAAGGATATTTTATTTCAATTTTTCCTACTTTAATGAACTTTTAAAAGACATACATTCTTCTGTAGTACCTACATTTAAGGAAATTGAAATGCAGATATATATGGATAGAACTACTTTTGGACAAATTAGTTGAGTCCCAAGTGCTAACAGTTATTGTTTTAACAGATGGTAGAATTATGAATAAAATTTCCTTTTCTTTACCTCTGTGTTTAAGGACATCACATATTTTATTTTTATATCATTTTAATCATAGAAAAATGCATAGGCTTTTGTTACCAATACACATTTTGAATGGTGGTAGTGCTCTGCAATTTGAAATGATTTATTTTCTCAGTCAACATTTAATTAATATGCCTCCTTGATATCAGCTACTTGTATAGGTTTTGAGAGCATAATGAGAAATAAAACATCCTATCTACCTCCATTAAACTCCCAATCTGTAAGGACTGGCCTAAGATTTCTTTCACGAACACTTTTTATAAAAAGTCTGTCATATAGTTTTTAAAAAGTCATTTAAAACCATAACAAATTGGCACCAAACAAAGAAAAAGACTTTAGCACATCTTGAAGAATTTTACCCTGTATGTTCACATACGTAAACAGGACCAAAAAAAGAGGCTCAAGCTTTATACAGATTGTGTGAAAATAATTCTGAAAAGATTTTCACATCAATGGTATTCATACATCTTCTACATTCACCAGTCTGGCACCAAAAGGTTCGCAAAACACGCCAACCTAGACAACTAACCTGTCACTTCGATTTCCCAAGATACCAGGTTCATAAGATGCAGTGAATGGTTCAGCCCTTTATATCCAGAAATTACAGAAGAGAAAGCAAATAGTGGGAATGGTCTCAACTTCTTTCTTTTTTTCCTTCTCCACTGTATGATCCCCACTCCCCACTCATGATTTGGTATCAGCACTCAGAACCTTCATTTAGAAAATACAGCCTGGTCGTCTCAGTCGGTTGAGTGTCCAACTTAGGCTCAGGACATGATCTCGTGGTTCCTGAGTTCAAGCCCCATGTCAGGCTCTGTGCTGACAGCTCAGAGCCTGGTGCCTGCTTCAGATTCTGTGTCTCCCTCTCTCCCTGCCCCTCCCCCACTTGCACGCACTCTCTCTCTCCCTCTCTCTAAAATAAACATTAAAAAAATACTTACAAATATTACTAAAAAGCAAAAACAGATCTTACCAAATTGAGACCCCTGAGAGTAGTCAACAACTATCTATATTGCTATGTGAAAAAATAAACAGAGCTGGATATCAGGATATAATCATGTAAATTAGAGTACCTAGATAAACTCACAAGTTCTCTTTGTTTCTTCCACATTAACATGAAGTTCTCTTCTTTCAAAAATGATTACATTTCCAGTTAAAAAAAAAAAAAAAAAGAAAAGAAACTGTTCTGTTGGAAGGAACCTGACTGATTGAGTATATCCAATGCACACTTGCCTGGCTTGTAATGAGGAAATTGAAATCCAGAGAGATTAATCTCAGAGCTGGCAAAGTTCTCCAAGCCTGCCTCTACTGTGATGCTTTTCCAGTAAACCAAATTCTTAGCATCACATTAGAGTGTGCAAAGGCATATTTACCTCAAACCTACTGAAACAAGCTCTCCTCTAAGGAGAAAGGCCTAGCACCTTTCAATGACTGAATATATAAAACTGCATTAGAGAGTGCTCCTCCAAATTGTATATGGTTCAGAATTCTTAAAACCTGGATCAGCTCCTACTGAGAAAGACATAGCAGAGAGTTCCATATTGTTGTAACTTATGAAGTCTTGATTGGAGCTGACTAGATGGCAGGGCATTTTTTGGTAAAGGTCCAACCAATTAAAAGAGTCTAGACTAGGGCACCTGGGTGCTCAGTTGGCTAAGCATCCAGTCTTGATTTAGGCTCTGGTCATGATCTCATGGTTCAGGAGTTGAAGCTCTGCATCAGACCCTGCGCTGACAGCATGAAGTCTGCTTGGGATTCTCTCACTCTCCTTCTCTCCCTGCCCCTCCCCTGTGCGCTTTCTCTCTAAAAATAAACAAACAAACATAAAAAAAAAAAAAAGAGTATTGACTTTAGAAGGCCTTGGTCATCTTTGCCAGTCACCACTAGGTGACCTTGAAAGGTTTACCTAATAATTTACCTTAAAAAAAAAGTCTAGCCTGGATTGTTAAGGACTTCTTTTTAAAGTGTTGATTTCAAGGGATTCTCATTAGTTTTCAATCACAGTTTCTTCCTGTTTAATAGGAATGCATTGCTTACTACCAGTCATTTAAAAAAACAAAAACAAAAACAAAAAACCAAAAAACTAGTATCAGAATAACTTCAGAATTGACATATTTCCAAGTTGATTTAAATAAAAACAGTAATTTATAATATATAGGGTAAAATACATAGGTAATAAGCCTATATGTCAAGATTAAGGGTTTCTGTCATATTTAGATATTTTTTTATCATATTGAAACAAATTTTGATGTATGTACAAAGGAGAAGAATTACAAAGAAAACAGTTCTTCCTGTTTATTTCATTTTCTGGAGTTTCTCTTTGTTCATGTGAGAGAAAACCCAGAGGCCTTTGTTAAAAAAGAAATTCTGAAACACTGTTCTATAACCAAGATAAAAATATCTCCCTTCTCAACTGTCTATACTTAACATTTTAGTTCCATGATTGATAATGTGCATTAATAATGAACCCTTCTGGATTTAGCACATCATGGTGTGATCAGAGTGTACTATCAACAAAACAAGACAACATGAAGAAGAGTTTGCCCATCTGCCTTGATGTCAAATTTTGAAACCATGAACTACAAAACTTACAAATACAGATTTCGTGTCCATTAGAGAAAAAGTTTTATATACTAATTATTATATATTATTATGTATATTTTAAGTATTCATGACATACTATAAAGGATTTTTACTTGAGAAATTCATTGAACTTTTGCTTAAAGAGTTTCTTTAGCTCTGGGGCACCTGGGTGGCTCAGTTAGTTAAGTGTCCGACTTCAACTCAGGTCATAATCTCATGGTTTGTGAGTTCGAGCCCCATGTCGGGCTCTGCACTGACAGTGCATAGCTTGCTTGGGATTCTCTCTCCACATATCTGTCACTTCCCCCCTCACACTCTCTCTCTTCCTCAAAATAAATAAATAAGCTTACAAAAAAAGGAATTTCTTTAGCTCTTTGGCAGTTTGGGAAAATGTACCCTAACATAAGCAACATAAACCAATTAAATCTAATCATATATTATCAAGTTATCAATCTCTAGATGGCAGCGTCCTAGGAAAAAAATACTCTACTTGGGTGGAAAAAATAATATTTTTGGAAAAAAAAAACATGTATGAAGTGAAAATATCTCTTTTATTCCAAAACAAATCTAATATTATCTTTGGGTAAAACCCAATTCACCAATCCGCAGTCACCCATTCCATAAGAAGAGTAGACTGGTAGAGTTGACTTTTGAGGAAGAGCTTTTCACATCTAGGATTCTTTAATATGTTGATAAATATTCTTGGGGTAGGGGTGTCTATGGCCATCCATACTTGAGAAATTTATTAACATCTTGAGTTCCTTCTTATAGAAAGTTCTATAAGAACTAGAAATTTTGCAGTAAAGGAGTCCTTTTGCCTTCTTTAAGATTCTCCAAACAGGGTGCCTGGGTGGCTCAGTTGGTTAAGTGTCTGACTTCAGCTCAGGTGATGATCTCGTGGTTTGTGAGTTTGAGCCCCAGGTCGGGCTCTGTGCTGACAGCTCAGAGCCTGGAGCCTGCTTCTGATTCTGTGTCTCCTTTTCTTTCTGCCCCTTCCCCACTTGTGCTCTGTCTCCCAAAAATAAAGAAATGTAAATTAAAAAAAAAAAATAAGATTCTCCAAACATTTTTACCCTTGATCCTCTTTTCTCCAAACACCTTATAAAATAACAGTAATGGTATTCTATCCAACAAAAGTAAAGAAAAAAAATTTGGAGGATCTCAAGAATTCTGCTCAAGAAGTTCCACACAGTAGATTCTTAATAAATATTGTTTTGTTTCATAAAAATAAAAGCCAAGTACGCTGTTCCACACTAGCTTAAACACTTTGAGATTCTTTATTTCATTTAAATTCCATTTTCTTTACTTATCTTGTTTGTAATAAATATGCAAAGCCAATGCTAATTGTGTATTATGAAGGTAATATTATCTAAAAGGACACTAAATCTACCTAAAATCGTGACTATTTTAGTCAGTGCTCACAAACACTTCTGTCAATTCTAAAATTATGGATTGTCTAATACTGCCCTCAAATACTTGAAATTTTTCCCAAAAATTAATTTGGAATTCTAGTGGGCATACATCCTCATTTTGGAGCCAAATTCAAATTTGTTAAGTGAACTTTTATCTCAGATTCTGGAACTGTCATTTCAAAAAAAAAAAAAATTTTAAATACATTTTGTAAGCATTAAACTCGAATTGCATTAGATGCTAGTAAATACAAACACATTTGTCTCAGGCTCTTGCTCTTGGTTTTGATCTATTTAAATTAGAAAGAGAAAAGGAAAGAGGGAGATAAATTGCCAGTGTTGTGAATTCTGCCTCTGACATTAAACAGCTCGCTTAAATGTTGCACAATTGATAGTTCTGTATTGAATCTACACTGTGATAATGATAATGTAGTGTTTTAACATTTATTGCCCGGCAGCTCAGATCTCAGGCTTTTTATTTGTTTTTTAAATGGAGTATCTTACTCTGTAAGCCTATTTATTTATTTATTTATTTACTTACTTATTTATTACAGATCATGAGACTGAAATTTAGTAAGATTATTTTAGACCCTGTATGGGATTAAAAAAAAAAAAAAAAGCAACCACACCTGTAATTACTGAAGCACTGGCAATAAAAGTATCAACTCTGACTACAAATTAAAATACAGGTTTTAGAGTAGTTCATTTAGCTTACAATATGATATACACTGGATGCTTGGTTAATATCTGAGCTTTAAAGTAAGACATTAAAAATTAAGTCGCCCTTCTAAAGACTTCAAATGACTGAAATTCTTTCCATATGAAATATTTAAGTATATTTTCCCAAAGTTCAAATGGGCATGATTTTCACCTTCCCTGCACACTTTCCCCATGATACCACACAATATTGTTTACATAGGGTTATTCCTGCCAATGAATAGGCATACATCCTGTGAAAACCAGTCCTTTGGAACTTTATGCAAATACTGAATCATTTTCTACATCCAAAAGATGTTAACAGCTACCACTTAACGAGAGCTAACTAATATACTTGGTACTGTGATTAGATAAAAACCTAAATAGGTACTGTTTTATTATCATCCCTATTTTATAGTTGAGGAGAGAGATAGTTAAGTAATTTCAAATTTTAGCAGCCAGGAAACACCAGAGAACCACATTTTCTAATTCTGAATATCTGATCAGCTGACTTACTATAGCCTAGGGCCTACTGTGAAAAGACGTGGGGGTGGGGGCAGACAAAAGAATCCAATTGGGCTACCATGGCGATTGGGTTATCATATGTCATCCATAGGTGGAATTTTGAAGAGCAAAGAAGCTGATGAGATTTGATGGGGCTAATGGTTACTACCACACAGGTCACTCAGAGCCTAGAAGGGGCCACGTCAGGGAAATTCTCTGTCTCATTTCTGAAACCCACCTGGGGATAGTTTGGGGTGGAGATAACAATAAAGAGTCTCTGCTTCAAAGGCCAATCAGTGACTCTTTAGGCAATAAAATGGAGGCTAAAACTACCCCTGACCCTATCGCTAGCCGAGCTGTGTCAAAGACAACTTTCAGCTAGAAGAAGAGGTGAGACAAATAAAACCTACTCATGGGCCAACAACTGACCCTCTCCGGAAGTCCTGAAGGCTCAGACATACATAACATTTGTCTCTGGCTGAGTGGCCTGAAGCAAATACATTTTTTTTTAATGGATTAACAAACACATGCCAGATGGAGTTCTCAGGACTTCTGCAAATATTAACTCATTAATTTTAATCTGCATACTCATGCCATCAAGTAGACTCTATTATTATCACTCCTAATTAAGGAACATCCCCCAAGTTCCTGAGCTAGTAAGTGGGAGAGCCAAAATTCCAATCTTTACGTTCTGTTCCAAGCCAGTCTCTTAACCTCTCGGCAATGCCCCCTGCCATTGCCTGAACAGTCTCAGCCCATCGAAAGCCACGATGCCTGGAAAATACAACAACAAATCTATGCACCACACACCAGGCTCACCACACTGGCTCAAGCAGAGTAATTATTCCAGGTAGTGAATAATTAGTGCTTCACACTTCACAGTAATTAAGATGCTATTTTTAATTATGTATTTTGAACAAGTACATTGACAGATGCTGAGAATTTAAACCCTGATACCGGCAGTATAAAGCTGATTCCCAGGGAGGATAAAACTCAAACCCCAGGGATGATCAGGGAAACAATAACCATCGTGGTTAACAGCATGGATTTGGGGCCAGATTATCTGGGTTCAGATTCCAGTTCTACCACTCCCTCCAGCTACTGGTTCACAAGTTACTTTGACTTATGAATATTTGATTACTTACCTTTAAAGTGTGTGTGTTGGGGGGGGGGGTATAATACCTGCCTGTGTGGATTAATGTAAAAATTAAACTGTAAAGCGGCACTTACTAGAGATTAAATAAGGGTTGGCTATTGAACCTGTTTCATAGAAGGGGAAGAGCAGAAGTGGACAGTGCAAGAAGAGAAATACAGACTTTGTCATCACAAAGACATGTCCCTCAATCACACTGGGTCAAGTGATTTTATCAGACCTTTAATGAGAAGCAACTGGAAATCAATACCCGTACTCCACCGCTCTTTCAGAGTGTCGATTATAATTATGTCCATGTTAGCTGTTCTCCACTAATTCTTGTCGTCTACTATCGTTCCAAAATACAGCCACGAGTTCTTCCCAATCCAGTCTGCATCCGCTATGCTCTGTGATTTTTCTTGCCGGTTAGAAAGGGAGTCTGCTTCCCCACCCTTTGAATCTGGGCCGGCATGTGTCTGACAGAATGAAATCGAAGTGACGGTGTGCTACCTCCAGGGCTAGACCTTAAGAAGCTTTGCAGCATTCTGGCCTCGCTTTCTTAGAATGCTTTCCTGCGACCACCGGGTAAAGAAGCCAAGCTAGTCTACTGGAGAATTAGACCACGTGGAAGAGAATGAAGGGGCCTTAGCTGACAGCAAGCACAACTGCCAGACGTTCAAAGGACGCCATCTTACCCTCCAACCCACCAACCCCTTTGCTAAATGCAGCTACATGAATAAGGAAAGAGCAGAGAAGACAGTAAGAATTCTGAGAAATGATAAATCACTATTTTAAACTGTGGATTGAGCACAGCAACAAATAACTAAAAAGCATCTTCATGAGTCTCAAGCTAAAGAATGTTTTTAGAAATTCCTATGTCATTTCTAAGACTGGATGGACCCTATGTGCAAATACGACTAAGATTGTGGGACACAGATGAAGCAGGATTCACAGACATTTTTGAGGAATACTGTCCTTGGCAGGCTTATTTCAGTCTGATTTGATGCTCTGCTGAGTACCACTTCCTTCTGAGATCCTTCAAGGCCATTTTTTTTTTGCATAGGAATACTCTAGATCTATAGAATATATATACTATCATAGAAATTTTCATAGGTTAGAGCACAAGTCTGAGAGCAAAATGGTCTAAAATCAATTCCTGACTTTCTAGCAACTAACTTTAAAAGTATACTATATGTTAGCCATTGTAAGTATTGTGTATGTGTGTGTGTGTGTGTGTGTGTGTCCAATACACTGAATAAACAAGATTCACAGGATACCATCACAATACAACCTAATTTTTATCTACTAGTGTTCCTTTAAAAATTTCTTTCCAGGGAGTTCCTTCCTTGTCGATGGATAAGAACTCATTGTGAAACCCATATCATATTCTCCTGAATGTACACCTTTCAAACTTTTAAAAAGTTAAATAGAAAACTTCCAAACTTTTAACAAAGAAAATGTGGTCTTACACAATTAAAGACAGAAAACAAACAAGCAAGTATTAAAAATGAAACAGGTAAGGGGTGTCTGGGTTTCTTAGTTAAGCGTCAAACTTCAGCTCAGGTCATGATCTCACAGCTCCTGGTTTTGAACCCCATGTCAGGCTCTAGGCTGACAGCTCAGAGCCTGAAGCCTGCTTTGTATTATGTGTCTCCCTCTCTCTCTGCCCCTCTCCTGCTTGCGCTCTCGCTCTCTCTCTCTCTCTCTCAAAAAGAAATAAACGTTAAAAAAAAATTTTAATGAAAAAGGTAACATTAGATTATGGAAAACAAAAACAAATATAATAATTAATAATGGATTTAAGTGCCTTATTAAAGAGAAGACTAATCAGTTTGAATTAACGAACAACTACTATTGAGCTATATACTTTTATGAAATACTCAGTAATGTCAGGTAACACAAGAAGTTTTTTGAAAGGTAGGTATGAGCCATCAGACGCCAGAGAGAGAATACTCAGTATATAAATACCAAAAGCATAGTAATATTTGGGAAAAAAACACATTGTATGATATATAGGTTTTTAATTTAAAAAATTTTTTTAAATGTTTATTCATTTATGAGAGAAAGACAGAGCATGAGTAGGGGAGGGGCAGAGAGAGAGGGAGACACAGAATCCAAAGCAGGCTCCAGGCTCCGAGTGGTCAGCACAGAACCCGATGCAGGGCTTGAACTCATGAACTGCCAGATCATGACCTGAGCCAAAGTTGTACCCTCAACCAAATGAACCACCCAGGGGCCCCAGTATATAGTGTTTTTAAGAGGAAAAAGGATACAGTACACAATAAATAAAGCTTTTGCACCTCTATATGTAGGTAGCATAGCATTGAAATGTACAGAACCAAGACTCCTGAATCTTCCTATCTTCTCCAGTAAGAGGCAAAGTACTAAACACATGAAGCATTACATTAGTGTCTGTTGCTATTATGGAACTGCTTTTGGCAATAGGAAGATAAAGAAATAAGTCATAGAGTCTAACTGTCTAAGAGTTTATAGTCTCATTTGAGAAGACAGCCAACATATTAAGCATTAAAGTAGTACTGACATTCTGGCTTTGAAATAATTGAAACAAACACTGAGAGCTGTAAGAGTTGCAGGCAGAAGCAGACCCCTGTAGGAGAGAGCAGAAAAGCATTGTGGGGAGGTGTAAATGGATTAAAATTTGACCTTCAAGTAGAGAGTTCAGAAGTTTTGAAATAAAATAGTTTTGTTGTTGTTGTTGTTTTGGAGTCATTGTTCTTCACTGTGTTTAATGACTGAATGGATGAATAACCTTGAAGTCTGCCTAGTCTTAGGAAAATGTTATGGTAATAGTTTATGGCGGTCTCAGATCAGTGGGAGTGCAATGGTGTAAAGGTTTTATTTTTCCTCATGTTACTGTCCTCAGCTTGTCTTTCTCATCCCATAAAAATTCATTAAGCAGATTCTGCAGGGATCAGGTTACTGTCAGTTATCATCAAGTCCTGTCTAATCTAAGTGGAAACTACAAATCGAAGCCTCCCAGCTCCGGCTATTATCATGGTCTAGGAGAGGAACAGTGTAGGAGTCTGCTCCTTACCTTTTCATTCAGGATGCAGAAGAAAGGATGGGCAAGAAAGGATGGAGAATCTGAAAAAGCAAAAAGTCATCCCATTTCTACCTCCAAATCTGATACTCCTGACTAATGACTGATAAGCCACAGCTCTCCTTCCCTACTTCTTTGTCTCCTGATATATGGATAGGAAGCAAAGAATGATGCTGGGCAAATCGGAAACCAGTCAGGACTCCAAATGTGTTCATTTCTCTCTAAAATGTGAGGTATGTGATACTCTGTCCTCAACATCGCTTCTAGACAACAATTCCGGCAAAAAGAAGAATCCTCTCACGCTGATTTCCAAGAGTTGACTTTTGGAATCCTTTTTAAAAATCTTTTGATACCATGTTTTTAAAACTTTATATACCTGCCAAATGGCATTGCACTTGCTAAAATACTGGTTTTATATAAGGTCACATAAAAAGAAGCAAAACTCAGTATCATTCATTCTTATCATGATAGAATCTAGTTGGTTCAAATGAACACTATGGTCAAAACTGAGAAAATAACAAGTTTTAATAATACACTCCTAATTTGCATAGTTTGTGAAATTTTTAGGGTTTTTAAAATGTCGTTTCCCTATCAGCAATGATAATGTAAAAAGAAAAAAAAATGCATAAGGTCTAACTTAGAACAACCAATGTGATGGCTCAGTTTCCTAAAGAAACTGTCAGCTTGTGTGTACATATGCTCAGGAACACACTGACAGCCAAACTCATCCATCCCTGACTGGTTTCAGTAACAAGTGACCAGTTGTGGTTTTATATGGGGGAGACAAATAGAGGAAAACTAATTATGGCTCATTTTAGTATATAACTTTATGCTATCTAGTTGGTTCAAGTGAGGATTGTAGTCAAAATGTCCCACTGCTCCAGAGAGAAAAATATTAAAACACTAGACTACTTGATTAATTTATTTGGCAGCTTAAATATTTTGGCTTACTTAGGGCTCCCAATTTCCAAAAAAGCTATTCTTAAACATGAATATTTAACGAAGACATGTGTAGATCAGCAACCAGGTGTCAAAATTTGCTCTTCTTGGAGCGCCTAGATGGCTTGGTTGGTTATGCATCTGACTCTTGTTTTCAGCTCTGGTCATGATCTCACGATTTGTGAGTTCTAGCTCCACATCGGGCTTTGCACTGGCAGTGTGGAACCTGCTTGGATTCTCTCTCTCCCACCTTCTCTCTCTGCCCCTCCCCCATTTGTGCTGTCTCAACCTCTGCTGTCTCTGTCTCTCTCAAAATAAATAAATAAAGTTTAAAAAAATAAATAAGGGGTGCCTGGGTGGCTCAGTCAGTTAAGCGTCTGACTTCAGCTCTGGTCATGATCTCATTGGGCTCTGTGCTGACAGCTCAGAGCCTGGAGCCTGCTTCGGATTCTGTGTCTCCCTCTCTCTCTGCCCCTTCCCTGCTTGTGCTCTGTCTCTCTCTCAAAAATAAATAAACATTAAAAAAATTTTAATAAAAGATTTGCTCTTCTGCCAGGGCCTGTGTTGCATTCATATATCAATCAGTGAATCAATAAATCAATACTAGAGTAACTAATTATCCCCTTCAATCATAGTGAGTCACTAATTTTTGGTTAATAAGAGAGAAAAGAATGCTTATATGGAGCGTAGTTATTTACCCCACTGTGCCTGAGTTACCCTAAACTCCTCATCTATTCATCATTTATAATATTTTCTATATTAATTAGTGTAAAGCTGAGTGAGAAGGATATAGCTTCCCAGGGTGTGGCCAAATTATTATTTTCTGCCAACTTCATGATCACCAAATAAGTGATTCCACAATTTTGAACCCTGTATTTAATTAATTTGGCAAATACTTTTTTTAAATATGAAATTTATTGTCAAATTGGTTTCCAAACAACACCCAGTGCTCATCCCAAAAGGTGCCCTCCTCAATACCCATCACCCACCCTCCCCTCCCTCCCACCCCCCATCAACCCTCAGATTGTTCTCAGTTTTTAAGGGTCTCTTATGGTTTGGCTCCCTCCCTCTCTAACCTTTTTTTTTCTTCCTTCTCCTCCCCCATGATCTTCTGTTAAGTTTCCCAGGATCCACATTACAGTGAAAACATATGGTATCTGTCTTTCTCTATATGGCTTATTTCACTTAGCATAACACTCTCCAGTTCCATCCCCATTGCTACAAAAGGCCATAGTTCATTCTTTCTCATTGCCATGTAGTATTCCATTGTATATATAAACCACAATTTCTATATCCATTCATCAGTTGATGGGCATTTAGGCTTTTTCCATAATTTGGCTATTGTTGAGAGTGCTGCTATCAACATTGGGGTACAAGTGGCCCTATGCATCAGTACTCCTGTATCCCTTGGGTAAATCCCTAGCAGTGCTATTGCTGGGTCATAGGGTAGGTCTATTTTTAATTTTTTGAGGAACCTCCACACTGTTTTCCAGAGTGGCTGCACCAGTTTGCATTCCCACCAACAGTGCAAGAGGGTTCCCATTTCTCCACATCCTCTCCAGCATCTATAGTCTCCTGATTTGTTCATTTCGGCCACTCTGACTGGCGTGAGGTGATATCTGAGTGTGGTTTTGATTTGTATTTCCCTGATGAGGAGCGACGTTGAGCATCTTTTCATGTGCCTGTTGGCCATCCGGATGTCTTCTTTAGAGAAGTGTCTATTCATGTTTTCTTCCCATTTCTTCACTGGATTATTTGTTTTTCGGGTGTGAAGTTTGATGAGCTCTTTACAGATTTTGGATGCTAGCCCTTTGCCCGATATGTCATTTGCAAATATCTTTTCCCATTCCGTTGGCTGCCTTTTAGTTTTATTGATTGTTTCATGACAGGGATGTCCACTCTCACCACTGTTGTTTAACAGAGTGTTGGAAGTGCTAGCATCAGTAATCAGACAACAAAAGGAAATCAAAGGCATCAAAATCGGCAAAGAGGAAGTCAAGCTTTCACTTTTTGCAGATGACATGATATTATACATGGAAAACCTGATAGACTCCACCAAAAGTCTGCTACAACTGATACATGAATTCAGCAAAGTCACAGGACACAAAAGCAATGTACAGAAATCAGTTGCATTCTTATACACTAATAATGAAGCAACAGAAAGACAAATAAAAAAATTGATCCCATTCACAATTGCACCAGAATCATAAAATACCTAGGAATAAACCTAACCAAAGATGTACAAGATCTGGATGCTGAAAACTATAGAAAGCTTATGAAGGAAATTGAAGAAGATATGAAGAAATGGAAAAACATTCCATGCTCATGGATTGGAAGAATAAATATTGTTAAAATGTCAATACTACCTAAAGCTATCTACATATTCAATGCAATCCTAATCAAAATGGCACCAGCATTCTTCTCGAAGCTAGAACAAGCAATCCTAAAATTCATATGGAACCACAAAAGGCACAAATAGCCAAAGTAATTTTGAAGAGGAAGACCAAAGCAGGAGGCATCACAATCCCAGACTTTAGCCTCTACTACAAAACTGTAATCATCAAGACAGCATGGTATTCGCACAAAAACAGACACATAGACCAATGGAATAGAATAGAAACCCCAGAATTAGACCCATGAAAGTATGGCCAACTAATCTTTGACAAAGCAGGAAAGAATATCCAAATGGAAAAAAGACAGTCTCTTTAACAAATGGTACTGGGAGAACTGGACAGCAACATGCAGGAGGATGAAATTAGACCACTTTCTTACACCATTCACAAAAATAAATTCAAAATGGATAAAGGACCTGAATGTGAGACAAGAAACCACCAAAACCCTAGAGGAGAAAGCAGGAAAAAAACTCTCTGACCTTAGCCGCCATTTCTTACTTGACACGTCCCCAAAGGCAAGGAAATTAAAAGCAAAAATGAACTATGTGGCCTCATGAAGATAAAAGACTTCTGCACTGCATTGGCAAATACTTTTTGAGAGCAGAGGCTGGCCAGGTACTAGAGAAGCAACAGACAGCAATGTCATGCTAATTTCCTGCTCTTGGCCAGATTATAGGTGAGTATGGGAGAGAAGTAAGAAATCGCTGGAAAAACTGTTAACTGCTCCAAAATGTTTTTCAGCCCTTAGACATACCAATCCATTTTCACAATGACTCACACCCATATACTGTGTCCTTGAGATGGATAATAGAAGCTCTGTTGTGCTTACTGTTGTAAATCTTCAATCAATCACCTAGAATATACCTGACATCCTGAGGACTGAGAAGGTAAACCTAACTAATTCCACCAGCAAAACCTGAACTCTGTTCCTCATCACACTAAATCTACCGTTCCCTCAATTGCACGGGTCATTTGGCTCTCCACCTGGCTTTAGTGGTTGGAACCTTCTTACAATAAGATAAAATCAGATGTGGTCATTTTTAAAAGATGCATGAAACAGATACTTTTCGTATACTATAAAATCTGGTTCAGCTTTCAATACAAAAATAAAATAGCAAAGGAAAAACAAACTTTTTTATCTTTACAAGATCAAGACATATTATGACAATCCATAGTGTCTGTTTAGGCGTGCATACCTAAAATATCCATTATGTTTTAAGTAAAATGGTGCTTTTAGAAAACAAGATTTTACTAATAAATTCTTTTAGTTTATTTTTAAAATTATTTTCTTCTGCTAAAACATGTACTAGTGTATACACCTGAGATTTCAGTTAATATCCACATTTTTCAGGTGAGCAGAACTGACTTTGAAGAGAGGGTGAAGAGTCAAGGCGATGGGTTTAATTATTAAGTCAAGTGAAGATAATGAAAACATTTTTCAAGTTCTCGTTGCTTCTATACACTGCTATTGTCTGAATGCTTGGATCCTGCCAACATTCCTCTGCTGAGATCCTAACCCCCAATGTGATGGTATTTGGACATGGGGCCTTCGGTGGGTGATTAGTTCATGAGGGCAGCGCCTTCACAAATGGGATCGGTGCCTGTAGATAACAGACTCCAAACAGAGAACCCACCCATTCTGCCATCTGAGGACCCTGCACAGTCAGCTGAAGAGGAAGAAGACTCTCACCAGACACCATGTCTTCCAGTGCCCTCATCTTTGACCTCCAAGTCTCCAGAATTGTGAGAAAAAAATGTTTGTTGTTTATAAGCCATTCGTATATGCTATTTTTGTTCAAGTAGCCTGAACAAGCTAAACACATAAACATACGCGTGTTTTCTTCTCTTGTATTACTGACTTGTGGTTACTTGCTATCCTCAAGAGATTATCATGTTAAATTTCTGAAAACAAATAGAAGAGCAGACTGTTTCATTTCCACCATCCTTAGAAAAGGCATATTTAGGGTGTCTGGCTGTTCCGTTGGTTAAGCATCTGGCTCTTGATTTCAGCTCAGGTCATGATCTCATGGTTCTTGAGTTGGATGCCTGCATTGGGCTCTGCATTGATAGCATGGAGGGAGCTTGGGATTTTTTTTCCCTCTCTCTCTCCCCCTCCCCTGCTCGCTAGCGCTCTCTCTCTCTCTCTCTCTCTCTCTCTCAAAAATAAATAAATAAATATTAAAAAAAAAAAAACAAAGAAAAAACGTAGTCAACTTCAAGGATATTACACCTCAGTCTTTCCTGATTACGAATCCTAGTTCATTTATGATTATAGTTCTAAGAATATGTAAACTTCTCATCTATAATTTTTACATATCAAACTTATAATTTTTAATTTTAATTTTTATTTACATAAATAAATATACATCATATTTGTAAAATTTCAAACAATCCAGAAAAAAAACATATATTTCCCTCTGTCCTTCACTTCCAATTTTAGTCTGCTTGTAAGAGGTAACTATGATGAACTATTTAGTGATTAATGTTTCTAAAGACAATATTCTAGACATTTATTATACCAACACACATGCACACACACGATTTTGTAATCTATCATTACATTTCATGTAAATGATAGAAATGTATCATTTTGCAACTTCTCCTTTAACCTGTTTTTGAGATTTACTTATAACATGTATTTCCATATTGATAGACAGCTAGATGGCCTATAATTTTTTACTTTGATAAAGATAGCATCACTAAGCATCTTTGTACATCCTACCTGGGCACATGATGGAATACTTCTCTTGAATGAATACCAAGACGTGGAATGGATAGATCAGAGCTGCAGTATAAATCAGTTCTCCAAAACTGTCTTCCAATATTATTCTACCAATTTACACTACCATCAGTGATGCAGAAGAGTTCTTTTGTGCCCTCATCTCATCTAAACTGTGATATTCTTTATAAAATATTCAGTCTATCTAATTTTACTTGAATTTACTTGTACCAGATTCTATGTGAGGTTTAACAATTCTCTTTATGTTTGTTGACCTTTTATATTTCATCTTTTGTCAGTTACTCAGTTATTTTGTCACTTTTTCTATTGGATTATATATTTTTCCTTTTTAATTAATTGTAGAAGCTTTTCACTTTGAATATAATTATCTACTATAAATGTTTAATTACTTTCCTTGTTTGTTAATTCTTTTTATCTTGGTTATGCTATTTGTATTGCTTAAAAGCTTAAATTTCTAAGGAGCCAAATTATTAATCACTACCTTTATGCTGATGGTCTGCTGAATCTTTTGACAAAAGGTCTTCTTACACCAAAATTGCATGCATAGTTTCCCAAAATTGCTTCTGGGTATTTTTTTCCCCATTAGGTCCAAAATTCATCTGTATTTCATTTTTGGAAACTTTGTAGTGAGGATCCCTAACTACAAATGCATAGCTATTTGTTTTCACATGTTGTAGTGAATTATATAGGAATCCTTAAGATAGCATTTATAAATCCAAATGTAGAGCCAATCATTTCTAAATTTTTTAATGTTTATTTATTTTTGAGAAAGAGAGAGAGAGAGAGAGAGAGAGAGAAAATATCAATGAGCAGGGGAGGGGCAGAGAGGGAGACACAGGATCCAAAGCAGGCTCCAGGCTCTGAGCTGTCAGCACAGAGCTCAATGCAGGGCTCGAAGCCACGTACCCTGAGATCATGACCTGTGCCAAAGTTGGTTGCTCAACTGACTGAGCCACCCAGGTGCCCCAATATAGCCAACCATTTCTAAACAATTCATTCACTTTTCCAACCAATGTCTTAATGTTTCCCTTCACTTGAAAAGCTACTTGTCCCATATGGGAAATTATTATTTAACAAATTATTATTATTTATTAATTTGGACAGATTTATTATGTAAGTATTTCCCCAAAAGCTCTAAGTTTTTAGAACTCCTTAGAAATTACTACATTGCTCTAGAAACATGAGAAAAGTTATAAAACAGTCACTCAATTCTCCAGCCCAAGTTTGGTATGTTAGCTGTTTTGTCAGAATTAGCACATCAAACTGACGTCGTCATGAATGCAGCTGAGAGGCACAGGTTTTCATCCGACTTATTCTCTGGTCACAGTTACTAGCTGATACCTCCCCAGTGCTAGCTGGCTTTGTATCAGAGGCTAAGTCATTAAGCAGGGAGAGAAGTTATGATCAGCTTTCATCTGGGTCCTCTCACAAAATGCTGTAGACCTTCGCTGTGCTGATGGCACTTCTCCTCTGGGTCCACTACATTGTCCATGACTTGGCACAAAGACTCTATCTGGCGTTTTATTCAACTATATGTTTCTTCTATAAAAGAACCCCTCCCCCTTTCTGCCTTTTCCTCTAATGTCCTGTGACAAAATGTTGAGAGACTTTGAGACTGTAGCTCTGATCACAACTGTCTTTTATATGTGAATTTCTAAGAACATACAAATTAAAAGAGCTTATTACATAGATTAGGATTTTACCTGCCTTCCCTATCTTTCTTTTCCACATCCAACATGTCCTTAAGTCCTACTGACCAATCTCTTGAAATATCATGTAAATGTGTTTCATCTTTTCAATTCCCAGGGACACTGCTTTTACTCAGCATCATGTCAAATTTCACTTACCTCAAGTATTTCAACATTCTCCTCAATAATTTCTCCCATTTTAATATCATTCTTTTTTTCTTTGTATTTTATAAAAGTTGTGTCTTTCTAAACCATAGACTGATTATGGTGTATGATTTAACTGTAATTTATGTCAGTCATGTAACTCCTCATTTTGTATGAAATAAAACCCTAACTACTTTGAAGGGCAGTCAATAATCCCAATAAATGTACATCAACTTAGTTTTTCTAGCATCCACTGTATCTCTCATTCTTCCCCAAACTAATATATTCTATACAGCAGCCACAAAGGGGAATGAGGCTTCCTTCCAGTCCATAAACATCTTTGACTTTATTATTCTTACTAAAAATACTGACAGACAACTTTATTATTCATTTGTAATGAAAATAAGCTCAAATTTTGAAAAGACAACAACCAACTTCTTTTCTATTGTCAAAAAGGACAATTTTCGGGGCGCCTGGGTGGCGTAGTCGGTTAAGCGTCCGACTTCAGCCAGGTCACGATCTCGCACTCCGTGAGTTCGAGCCCCGCGTCAGGCTCTGGGCTGATGGCTCGGAGCCTGGAGCCTGTTTCCGATTCTGTGCCTCCCTCTCTCTTTGCCCCTCCCCGTTCATGCTCTGTCTCTCTCTGTCCCAAAAATAAATAAAAAACGTTGAAAAAAATTTAAAAAAAAAAAAAAAAAAAGGACAATTTTCTCCCATTTCTATGTATTAAGTAAAATGTCTAGCATAGTTGGAAATTCTATCCTTACTCCAAAGAAGGGCCATCTAGGGGCGCCTGGGTGGCTCAGTTGATTAAGTGTCCCACTTTGGCTCAGGTCATGATCTCATGGTTTGTGGGTTCGAGCCATCTGTGGGGCTGTGTGCTGACAGCTCAGAGCCTGGAGCCTGCTTCAGATTCTGTGTCTCCCTCTCTCTCTGCCCCTACCCTGCTTGCACTCTGTCTACCTCTCTCTCTCAAAAATAAAAATAAGTAGTAAGAAAAAAAAATCAAAGAAGACCATCTAGACTTCTATTTCTATGATTTAAAAGCCAGTAACAGAAAAACTCTCCATCTTAGAACAACTATTAAAATGGGATAAAAGTTTTAAAATCTACTTTCTAGAGGCACGAGGAAACAGCCAACCCAAAACTAGTGAGTGTGAAATCCTGGGAAGGAAGAAATGCATTGAGGTAAGACCAATATTTCTGCTGATTTTTCCATGAAGGGATTTGATGCCCACATTCTTCTCAACAATGCCTAACCCAGAGTCCATGTTAAGGTGTAAATAGGATAACCATCAGTGATAATGTATGGTGTGAGACCTATGCATGTTCTAACTTTTTCTACAAATAACTCAAAACCTTAAAAAGCCGGAAAACAAAGAAGACTAAGTTGGCTAACTCCAAAAAGTTGAGTAAAATTGACAAGTAGGCTGAGAAGCATCAGTTCTTTTTCCCTAACTTACTAATCATAGACACAAGATAGAGTCTGAGGTTGGAGCCTTGGCCAGAACAAAGGGCAAACCATAGAAGAATTCAGTGGTTGTGTGGGGCTCAAGTAACAAAATTGGAACTGTGAGCATCTTCAAACATCTGATGGGTCCTCCCCTAGATATAGTGCCACATTTTAAAATTGTATAAGACAATGGGCGCCTGGGTGGCTCAGTCGGGTAAGCGTCCAACTTCAACTCAGGTCATGATCTTATAGTTGATGAATTCGAGCCCCGCACTGGGCTCTGCTCTGATAGCTCGGAGCCTGGAGCCTGCTTCAGATTCTGTGTCTCCCTCTCTCTCTCTCCCTTCCCTGATCATGCTTTGTTCCTCTCAAAAATAAACATTAACTTTTTTTTAAATATTTAACATTGTACAAGACAAGAAGCTAAGCTGATAAGCCAAAATTTGCAGAAAGACAGAACTAAGTTTCCTAAAGTTCTGTAGAAGTGAGTATAAAATAACCTAGAAACAAGTGTGAGCCATACATAACCTCAGCCTTACTAAAATTTAAACCAGCTTTGACCTAACTCAGTCCCTTGCTGAGTTGAGGTCATCTCCTCTCACACCCCACTCAACACCACAACTGTGTTATTTTTTTTTTTTTTTTGGAAGATACAGTAAATCCTTTCCAGTAGGAGATTCCTTCATCTGAAACCTCTACACTTCTATCACAGTATCTGGAATGTGATGAAAAAATTAAGAATTAGGAGAAGAGGCAAGACAACGTGGTGGCAAGACAACGTGGTCAGTTACTAAGAAGAAAAAAATAAGCTATAGAAGCAGACCCACAAATGACTCATACATGAGTCATCTTGAAATAACTATGATTAATAAACTCATGAAAGGAAACAAGAAGGATGGAATGGATGAAAGAATAGAAATTTCAACAAAAAAAGCAGAATTTGTGAAGATCAAGTGGCCACTGGAGTATTTAAAAATACTATCTTAAATTAGTAACTTAGGGGAGCCTGGGTGGCTCGGTCAGTTGAGTGTCCAATTTACACTACCACCTGTGATGCAAAAGCGTTCTTTTGTGCCCTCATCTGTGCTGCGGCTCAGGTCACGATCTCACAGTTTGTGAGTTCAAGCCCCACATTGGGCCCTGTGCCGACAGCTCAGAGCCTGGAGCCTGCTTCAGATTCTTTGTCACCCTCTCTCTCTGCCCCTCCCCTGCTCACATTCTTTGTCTCTCTCAAAAATATATAAAACGTTAAAAAAAATAAAATTAGTAACTTCCCAGATGACCTTAACAGCAGATGAGATGTAGTAAAAGAGAGAGTTAGTAAACTCATATACAAATCAAAAGAAAAGAGCCACAAAATGTACAAAGAAGAAAATATTGGGGTGCGAGTGCAGAACAGAGTATAAGAAAACCATGAGATTCAAGTAATTCGAAGTAAATGGAGTTCTAAAAGAATAAGAAGGTGCAAATGGGGCTAGAGCAACATTGTGATTGAGAATTTTCCAAAACAGATGAAAGATATCTATCTATCTACTGGCTCAAGAACTCTGGCACACACTTAAACAGTATAAACACAAAGCAAATCAAAGACCCATACTGGTAAAATAGTTTAAAAAAACACAACTAAAAAGACAGACTTAAAAATAGCTAGAGAAAATAAAACAGCTATATTATCTACAAAAAAAGCAGGAATAAAACTGAATTAAGCAAACAGAAAACATGAACATCAAAAGATATTCCACTGTTGGTATGGCATCTTTAATATGCTGTTTATGGAATAAATGCCAAACAAAATTTATGTTTCCACTGAAAATATTCTTGAAACATGAAGATAAAAGTAGCTCATTTTAAGACAACAAAAATGAATTATGTGTTACATGAAAGCCTACACTAGAAAAAAAGAATAGAGTTCTTGAAGTAGAGGCAAAATGATCCAATTTGGAACCATGAAAATACAGAATGGTGCGAAGAACACAGAACAGGCAAACATCTAAGTAAATATAATGATTGCTGGTTATACAAAATCATGATTGTAATTTCTTAGGGTATTTTAAACGTACGTACAACTAAAACACAGGCAAACAGGATACAAAAGGAAATAAAGACCATTAATAGTTTCTTTGGCTTGGGAATTATTGATGAAAAAATATATACAAGAATTTTTTAGAGGATGCAAACAGTTATATATGTGCATTGTACCCTCTAGGGTAACCACTAAGAAAATAGAATAATTAATAAATAACACATTAGTAGATGGAAAATGAAAAAGAATTTAAAAATTCAGTAATCCAAAACAAGGCAATTAAAGAAAATAAAAGAATATAATGCAAGTATATTAAAGTGAAAACAAATAGACGATAGAAACTTCAACATTCAAATGGACTAATATGAACACAAGTCTATGAAGTACAAGTTAACTTTTTATTTTTTTAATGCTTATTTACTTTTGAGAGAGAGAGAGAGAGAGAGAGAGAGAGAGAGACCGAGCTCAAGAAGGGAAGGGCCAGAGAGAGAGGGAAACACAGAATCTGAAGCACGCTCCAGGCTCTGAGCTGTCAACACAGAGCCCAATGCGGGGCTCGGACTCACTAACTGCCATATCATGACCTGAGCCAAAGTCGGACGCTTAACCAACTGAGTCACCCAGGCGTCCCTATGATGTACAAGTTTAAAAAAAAAAAACAAAAAACATTACTTAAGAATAAAAACTCATACATCTGAGAGTGAAGCATGGAAAACAGATGCATCGGTTATCTAGTATTGTACAACAATCCTCAAGTTGGGAAACCTCAAACACTAAACATTAATAATATCCCGGCTTCTGTGCGTTAGCAGCATGAGATGGCTTGGCTACAAGATTCTGACCCAGGGGCTCTCTTAAGGCTGCCATCACGGCCGATTGGGGGCTGTCTTCATCTCAAGGCTCAGTTTGGAAAGTACCTTGTTCCCAAACAATCCACATGATGATCTTTTCCAAAAGGCTGCTTTACAACATAAAAACTGGCTTCTTCTAGAGGACGTGATTCTAGACAAGAGTGAGAGAGCATAGACTACAGCCTTTTTATAACTTCACATTGGAATTGACATCCTATTAGTTTTGCTGCATTTTGTCCCTTAGAAGGGAGTCACCCAATCCAGCCCACAAACAAAGGGAAGAAATTACACACAAAAATACTCATCTACAGTAGATTGTGAGAAATTATGCACTCACATGGAATTGCAAAAGTAGCAGTTCTCAAAGCAGAATCTTTCGGGAGGTCTGTTAACTGACAATTATTTTCATATAAGCATTAAGATATTATTTGATGGTTTGCTCTCATTTTCGTACAAGTATATGGTGTTTTCCGGAGGTAACATGACATGTGATATCATCCTCACTCGGATGATTACTGGGGACATGTGTATTCCTGTGTTTGACAACTTTCTCAGTTTTAATTTGTAATATAGTAAATACCAAAATATGTAGCCTGCATTATCAAAAGATCTTTGGGATCCTAAATAATTTTTAAGAATATATAGGAATCCTGGGGGGCCTGTGTGGCTCAATCGGTTAAGCATCCGACTTCGGCTCAGGTCATGATCTTGTGTCCATGGGTTTGAGCCCCACGTCAGGCTCTGTGCTGACATTTCAGAGCTTGGAGGCTGTTTCAATTCTATGTCTCCTACCCTCTCTGTCCCTTCCTTGTTCATTCTCTGTCTCTCTCTCTCAAAAGTAAATAAACATTTTAAAAATTAAAAAACTAATAATATGCAGGAATCCTGAGACATGTTTAAGATTTATGGTTAAATCACTAAATCAATGTAAAAAGATAACTAAAAGGCATAATAATTTTTAAATGCTTGATTACTCAATAAAAAGGTAAAAGTGAGAAGATCAGAAAGTTGACAACAGCAAGTTTACTTAAATTCAAATAGATTTGTTATTACAATTATCAATGTTACAAATCACATATATATAATGTTCAGTGAAAGAAGCAAGAAAGATAGTAACAAATATATGATTCTATTTATAGAAATTCAAAAACAAGCAAAGTGATGTGCTGTGCTGGAAGTCATAATACTTGTCGCCTTTAGGGTGGATAATATCTGGGGTGGGTATCAGGGAGCTCTGGGGAGGGACCTGTAGTGATGGTAAAATTTATTGCCCTATGTCCCTTTATGTACATACATTCACTGTGCAAAATCTCATTGAGCTGCGAACTTTGTTATGTACAATTTCTGTATGCTTACTATTCATACATAAAAGAGTTTACTTAAAGAAAACAGAAGCCCCACTTGGTTGGCTGTGTTGAAGACCAGCCAAATATTCAACAAATATTTGTTGATTTGTCGAGTATCTACTAAAAATCAAGCATATTAAAAAGTCCCTCCTCCTCATATACCTTAGACCCCCAAGGTAAATTAATTAATCAGTAAATTTAAAAAAAAATACTGTATACAGTACATTATATAGGGATAAATGCTCTGGACTAAAAAACAGCCCATGGATTAACCTTCAGACACAGTGGCTTGCATGCTGCTTTGAGATCCCCGAGCTTACTGTAGAGAATCGTCTGGAACGGCTGCAGTGAAAAGCAGTGTTCAACTGGCCAACCTCCCCAACCACGCTTCATTCACAACACATGCTTTTATCTCTTTTACATAAAACGTTTCCACATAAAATTCCATTTGAACAAAACACTCCACAGTTGAAAACGAATTCAATAGATTTTTCATGTTCTAAAACATTTCAGCTTTTCAAAGGGACAAATGGTGTTTCTGGTTACATACAGACCACTGCAGATTTACTCAAACTCATTGTGTGTTTTACATTTTTGCTCTAGAATTATAGGTTGTATATAAGCAGGTGAGTTTATGGTCCTGAGAAGGACAGTCTAACCCTCATTTGCTCGACTCTAATGACTGCTGAGTGACCTTTCTAAAGATAATGGGGTGTCCTGTGTGCATTTGTCTGTATATAAGTAATAGAACCATTAGGTGATTAAGAGAATGGCTGTATTTCAATGATGATTTACTTTTGTGCAATACTGCTTAGCCATGTGGAAATAGGTTAACATTCTCCTGCTGAACCCTACACTTACTATCATCAGTAAGTGCTCACTCATTTCAATTAACTTCTCTGTCACTAATCTGGAGGTACCACCATGAGAGGTATGAAAGGCACAGGAAAATTAGTTGAAAGAGAGCAGATGTATTTCGAAAAGGAAAGGCGTCAGGGTTGAATAGCAACCAGAAACATAAGAGAAGATCCTTTTTTAATCTATGTATAATTGAATCAGCACTGAGACAGTTTTCATGATTGATGACTATGATATCAGTGATGGTGATGTAAAGGTTATTAAGTGCCCAGAGTGTTCTAGAAGTCACGTGGTACATGGTGCATTGAAAGATAATACTTTGCCATCAGGGATTTTTACCTTTTAAAAAGAAATGGGCACGATTAGAGCATATGCCTGCATACATTCATCAAAAATATATTTGAATATCTTCCTTATTTGCAAACATTGAATAACCAGAAGTAGGATAATGAAAAAAGAACAACAGATAAAGGACGGGGAAAGATGTGGTGCATACTCAGTAAACACATTTAGGAAGTGGGATGGGGTTGAAATTCCAGTAGAAGTAGCACAAACGTATTATAGAAAAGTCTTAATTTCTGTGTACAACAACGCCGTATACCTTAAATTAAGTAATCAGCCCAAGTCCATGCATCACTGGCTTTGTTTTGAATGAATTATGCATTGATAAGGGTTTTGAGTAAGTATCAGGGGAAACATCAGAGTATTTGATCTATTTCATCAGGTTTTGGGGGGGAGGAGTAGGTAAATTGTCCTTATTTTTCAGAAATGTGAACTTAAGCTAGTCCGACTCTTAAGTTTCAAAAGAAATTGTGTGTATTAAACAGGCACAGAGATGAGCTTTTCATTTGGAATACATTTCATATAGGAGCATGAAATATTAATGTCAGGTGGGGAAGTGGTAATTATCTAAAATTTAATTTGAAAAAATATTACATTTCTGACTTTTTTAAAAACTACAATTTCTAATAGTATTCCATCTCTGTTGGTGCCAAAAGCACGGAACTGAATCAGTGAATATTTTTGAATAATTTCAAAGACTTAACAATCCAGGATGTGATAAAAGGGAATTAAATTTAGCAACCGTGTTATTTGGATTTTTACTTCAAGGGGATACAGACAGAAGCCAAACAGTTGATTTAAACCCAAGACATTCTGAGAAAGGTATCGTTAAAAAGGTGTTTAGAAGATGCAACTCTGCTAAAGCCCAAATTACATGGTCACTTCTTTTTTTTTTTTTTTTGTATTTATTAATTTTGAGAGAGAGAAAGACAGAGACACAGAGAGACAGAGCGAGCAAGCATGGGAGAGGGGAAAAGAGAGAAAGAGAGAGAATCCCAAGCAGGCTCCATGATGTCAGAGCCCCAAATGGGGTTCAACTTGGGGCTAGATCTCAGGGTTTGTGAGATTATGACCTGAGCTGATTTAAATCAACAATTGGGAGCTCAACCTAATGAGCCACCCAGGCGTCCCTTTGAGGTCACTTCTAATGACTGTGCAAAGGGCTGTTACTGCCTCATAACAAATTGCCTGAAATGCAGGCCCCAGAACAGCAGCAGTAACTCATGGGGATTCATTACAAATGCAAACTCTCAGGTCACATTCTATACCCATTTAACCACAAACTCTGAGATTAAGGCCCAAAAATCTATTTCTACAAGCCCTCAAAGTGATTCTGATGCACACTTAATTTTGAGAACCCTTCTACAACCGACTGCGGGCTACAGCTCACTCCAGTCACTAAAAAGGTCTTGAAGAAACAACTCTGCCGAAATCTCTAAATTGATTGAAATCATTCTGAGAAATGTCTCAGGAATACCTCAAACCAGCTGTGTATCCCCGTGACATCTCATGCCTCAATCAACTCTACATTGACACAGATATTCAGCTACAAACAATTTTTGGAAAATAGGTTAACTCATTCTGTTTTCTCTATCTTCTATTAATATAAGCAAGACCTTGACGTAGGTTCACTTTCTAAAAGCTCTTCAATAAATAAAACTTTGACTGTGGTGGGGTCAGGGAGAGGATGAAGAGGTACGAGAATTTTAATAATATATTCAGTAATAGATCTGGGGGAGAATGTGGTCACTTATGCAAACTAAAATTGTATTTCAGACTCTTGCCTTCAACCTCTATCAGTCGCCAATACAATGAAACCCAACACGGTATCAGCAAAAAATAATGTTCAAATCAAGTAATAATTTCCTGAAATTTTTTCTCCTCTTATGAGACTTTTTTTTTTAATGAGAAGATTTTGTTAGGTTAACTCACAACCCCTTTCAAATCTCCCAGAGGAATGCTGATGGGAAATAATGGCAAGATGGGAATTCCTCTTTCTTTAGTTTGTAACATTATGTATGTATGTGTGTGTGTATATATATATATATATATATTTTTTTTTTATATATGTATATATATATTTTATATATGTATATATATTATATATATACATTGTGTATATATATATACAATTTTGTGTATATATATATATATATATATATATATATATATATATACAATTTTACAGAGAAAAATTGGCACTTCTAGTGTATTCTTGCTTTCCTCAGCCAGCTCTTCTGCAGTATGGGTCTAGGGGACTGGACCAAAATAATTTCAGCACTTGGATGTATGCAGAAGTTCATTTTCCTTTTTGACATGAATAATATAGGTTGAGTCACTGACATGAGGACAGAGATCCCACTGTACTGGAAAGAGACAGAATCAAGGAGGTAGACTACTCCTCTAACATAGTCAAGGGCTTAGTGAAGGTAGAAAAATACATACTAATTTCTTAACATGTATTTGTAACTTACATAAAACAAATATATGTAATAGGTGTTAACTTTGATTACTTTTTTTAAGTTTATTTATTTTGAGAGAGAGAGAGAGAGCGTGCACACGCACATGGGTCAGAGAGGGAGGGAGAGAGAATAGCAAGCAAGCCCTGTGCTGTCAGCACGGAGTCCAGCTTGGAGCTTGAATTCACAAACTCTGAGATCAAAACCTGAGCCCAAACCAAGAGTCAGGTGCTTAACAGACTGAGCCACCCAGGTGCCCAACTATGATTATTTTAAGTGATGTACTTTCATTAGATCTTAGAATTAAATATTATACCTCTAATGAGTTAAATCTAAGTAATTTACTTAATGTCATAATCATGGTGAAGGCAGGGATGGTGAGGCGTGCATTCTGAAATTACTTAAGCAAAAAATCAGCGCATACAATGTGAAACAAATATACTGAAATGAACTTGGAACTCTCCTGGAAGTGTTTAGGAGTTCAAAGTTTTAATACTGAATCTTATACATTGAAAGTAGTCATTTTAGATTTTAAGCTGAACAGTGAACTCTCACCAAAATAAAAAATAGAAACTATAGTCTTAAAAAAAAAAACCCTTGAATGTAGAAGGGCCTGTTCCCAAGTTTTGTTCCTCTTGATTTAACTGTCAATAGGTTAATGAGCATCAGACACCCACAAAAGCTTTGTTCTTCCACTACTTAAATTTCTCAAATCATGCAACTGTACGGCCCTCGTAAGGTGCCTGCCTCATTATATGAGGGCTCCTGGTCTCATTTCCTCAGCTCTGGGGCTCTGTGTCACTGTAAGTCACTTGGACTAATATTTTGGGTAGATAACTATTAATATTCATTAGATATTCAAATAATGCCACAAAAACCAATTGAGTAAAATTTAATTTATACAAGAAAATCCTCTATGTGCCTGCTTAATAATGGTTTTTCAAGTAACAGCCACTTCTAAAGAATAGACATTGCCTCGCCCTCTCGGAAAAATAACTGAGAGGTTATGTCATCAAAAAGTTAAAGACATGGGGCGCCTGGGTGGCTTGGTCGGTTAAGCGTCCGACTTCAGCTCAGGTCATGATCTCACGGTCCGTGAGTTCGAGCCCTGCGTCGGGCTCTGTGCTGACAGCTCAGAGCCTGGAGCCTGTTTCAGATTCTGTGTCTCCCTCTCTCTCTGCCCCTCCCCTGTTCATGCTCTGTCTCTCTCTGTCTCAAAAATAAATAAACGTTAAAAAAAAAAATTAAAAAAAAAAAGTTAAAGACAGCATGGGGCAACCAAGTTACACGGCATTTTAGTTCATAAGTTTGGGTTCAAATCACATCTTATCAACTGCATGTCAAAGATTCAGTAATTACTATCCAATTAATAATTAATTAATAATCATTCAATATACACATGGCTTTATCTTAAATGGTAAAACTGTAATCCACTTTTAGAAGGTTGTAATCCAAATAAAAGTATGACATATTTGTTAATCCATGAGCATTCTAACTGAAGGAGGAAAAATTTATCTTTAATTAATCTTACATAAACATACTAAATGTATTTTGGGGCACCTGGGTGGCTCAGTAGGTTGAGTGTCCGATTTCGGTTCAGGTCATGATCTCACGGTTCACAAGTTAGAACCCCGTGTCAGGCTCTGTGCTGACAGCTCAGAACCTGGAGCCTGCTTCGAATCCTCTCTCTTCCTGTCTCTCTGCCTGCCCACCACTCATTCTCTCTTTCTTTCTCTCTCAAAACTAAATAAAAAAAAAAAAAAACTTTAAAAAAAGATACTAAATGTATTTTGATCCCCAATGGTTGGTGGTGATAAGTCAACACTAAACATTCCACTTTCTACTTCTACCATATGCTAAAATGTTAACTTCTGTGAGCACTAAACTTCCTGCCTCTATCAAGTGCACGGCCTCCAGCATCACTGTCCCACAACACAGTTACTACCATTGTCATGACTCAACATATGCTGTTTCCTCTTGTGGAACCACTAGTCTTTCTCTACGTCTGCACTACTTACCTTATTTTTTTATTACTTTTGATTTTTTAAGTAATCTCTACACCCAATGTGGGCCTGGAACTCACAATTCCAAGATCAAAAGTCACATGTTCTACAGACTGAGAGAGCCAGGCAGCTTTTCTCGTGCTCTACTTAAAACACCTTCTAGGGGCGCCTGGGTGGCTCACTTGGTTAAGCATCAGACTCTTGATTTTGACTCAGGTCATGATTCCTGAGTTCGAGTTCCTGAGTTCGGCCCTGCATCAGGCTCTGTGCTGACAGCTCGGAGCCTGGAGCCTGCTTTAGATTCTGTGTCTCCCTCTCTCTCTGCCCCTCCCCTGCTAATGCTCTGTCTCTCTGTCTCTCAAAAATGAATAAACATTAAAAAAAATGTAAGGAGTTCCAACTTATCAATTTTTTTCATAGATCAAACTTATGATGTCATATGGAAAAACTCATCATCAAATCCAAGGTCACCTAGACCTTGAATCCTGTTATCTTGTAGTAATGTTATACTTTTGCATTTACATTTAGGTTTGTGATACATGTTGAGTTATCTTTTGTCAAAGATGTGAGATCTGTGTGTGTGTGTGTGTGTGTGTGTGTATATATATATACATATATATGTATGTATATATATGTATGTATGTATATATATGTATGTATGTATATATGTATGTATGTATATGTATATATACATATGTACATATGTATATATGTATGTATATATGTATGTGTATATATATATATATATATATATATATATATATATACACACACATATGGTTTGTTTTGTTTTTAAGAGAGAGAGTGCATATACATCAGCAGTAGAGGGACAGAGAGAGAGAGGGAAAGAGAGAATCCCAGCCAGGCTCCACACTTTTAGCAGAGTTAGATGGGGGACCCGAACCCATGAACCGTGAGATCATGACCTGAATGGAAATCAAGAGTTGGATGCTTAACTGAATGAGCCACCCAGGCAGGCGCACCTGTGTTTATATTCTTTCTGTTGTTGTTCGTGTATTCTTTCTCCATTGAACTACTGTTGCTCCTTTGCACAGAGAAACTGACTGTGTTTGGCAGGTGTCTCTCCAGGCTCTCTATTTTCTATTGGTCTATGGATCAATTCTTTGACCAATGCCATGCTATCTTGATTACAATTGTTTTATTTTTATTAATTTTTAATTTAATTTAATTTTTTAATGTTTTTTTGAGAGAGAGACAAAGTGGGGGAAGGGCAGAGAGAGAGGGAGAGAGAATCCTAAGCAGGACCCATGTTCATCACACAGCCCAACGTGGAGCTCGGTCTCACCACCATGACATCATGACCTGAGCTGAAATCAAGAGTCAGATGCTCAACCAACTGAGCCACTGAGGTGTGCCACTTTTTTTTTTTTTTTTTTTTTTTTTGAGACAGAGAGAGACTTAGCAGGGGACAGGGGCAAAGGGAGTGATAGAATCTTAAGCATGCTTCACACCCAGCACAGAGCCCAAAGTGGGGCTCAATCTTACGACCATGAGAGCATGACCTGAGCCGAAACCAAGAGTGGGACACTTAACAGATCGAGCTACCCAGGCCACCGTAGCAAGTCTTAAAGTCAGACAATGTCAGTCCTTTTACTTTGCCTTTCCATATAATCTTTAGAATTATTTCATCAACATACACAAAACAACTTGCTATGATTTTAATTGGGATGACATTTGAATCAGTGCATAAAGTTGGGAAGAACATTTCTAACCACAAAAACAGAAGAGCTCTTCATTTACTTAGACCTTCATCAGAACTTCATAGTTTTTCACAAATAGGTCTTGTACAAAACTTGTTAGATTAGTATATAAGTATGTAATTTTGGATCTTTAATTTCAAATTCTAATTGTTCATTACTAGTACACAGGAAAGCAACAGACTTTTGTATATACACCTTGTATGCTGCCACTGTGCTATAATCAACTATGAGTTCCAACATTGTGTTTGTAAATTCTTTGTATTTTCTATTTTTAGACAATCATGTAATTTGCAGACAGTTTTATTTCTTAGCCTTGTCTTATTGCATTACTTAAAACAACCAGTATGATGTTGAATACGAGTGGTGAAAAAAGACATCCCTGTCTTGTTCACAGTGTTAGGGAGAAAACACTGAGTTTCTTACCATTAAGTATAATGTTACCTATAGTTTTTTGTTCTGTTCTGGGTTCGTAGAGGAAATGTTATTTACCAGGCTGAGGAAGTTCCTCTCTGTTCCTAGTTATCTGGGAGTTCTTCCTCAAGAATGTGTGTTGCGTTTTGTCAAATGTTTTTCTGCAGCTACTGATATGATCCTAAGAGTTTGCTTTTTTTTACCTGCTGATGTAATGGGGTATAATAATTTTTTTTTAATTAATTGATTTTTGAAGGTTGATAAGCCTTGCATTCTTGGTGAATTCTACATAACATTTAGGGGGAAAATGATAGAAATTATCTGAATTCTCTTTCTGACAATACATGCAAAAGGAAACTTCCTAGGGGCACCTGAGTGGCTCAGCCAGTTAAGTGTCTGATCCTTGATTTTGGCTCAAGTCATGATCTCACAGCTCATGAGTTTGAGGCCCACATCAGGCTCCACGCTGATAGTGCTGAGCCTGCTTGGGATTCTCTCTCTCCTCTCTCTGCCCCACCCTTGCTTGTTCACTCTCTCGCTCTCAAAATAAATAAACAAACTTAAAAAAAAAAAAAAGGAAACTTCCTAAATCATCCTGAGGACAGGACTACCATCTTATTAGTCTCAGAGTCTCAAAATGAAAGCATTATTCAACTCTCCCACCATTTTCCTGCCAAACTTGGAACACTTCAGACACCACACTGACAACAGCGCTCAGCTTTCTTATACTTCAAGCCAATACTTAGCGATTTGCTTCTATCTCCAAATGTGAATGCTTCCATCCCCTTCTTTCCAGTCTCATTTCTCCAATAATGTTCAGTCCTCTCAGAACTTTTGTAATATCTACATGGCGATCTCCTTCAGTTTCTCGACTCCTCCAAATATCCTTTCTGTATCAAAGTAGAAATGTAATGCACAACTGGGATCATTTCACTTCCTCTCTCTCTTTTTTAAATTTATTTTGAGAGAGAGAGAGAGAAGGAAGGAAGGAAGGAAGGAAAGAAGGAAGGAAGGAAGCAAGCAAGGGGAGTGCACATGCATGTGAGCCAGTGAGGGCAGAGAGATAGAGGGAGAGAGAATCCCAAGCAGGCTCCACAGTGTCAGTGCAGAGTCCATGTGGGGCTCGAGGTCACAAACCGTGAGATCATGACCTGAGCTGAAATCAAGAGCTGGACGCTTAAGTGACTGAGCTACCCAGGTGCCCCATTTCACTTCCTCTCTTGAAAACTTCCAGAGAGGGGTGGCTGGGTGGCTTAGTCGGTTAAGTGACTGGCTCAGTCAGTACAGAGCCTCCTTGGGATTCTCTCATTCCTTTCATCTCTGCCCCGCCCCTGCTCATGTGCTCTCTAAATAAACATCATAAAAAGAAAAAAGTTCCAAAGAGACAGAACAAAAACTAGCCTGATATTCATGGCTTTTTACAATCTAATGGGAGTTGTACATCTAGACTCTCCTAATTCCTCCATCCAGAGGGCCATGTCCCAATCATTCCCTCAAGTCCCAGTTTAATTAAAACCACCTTTACCAGGGGCGCCTGGGTAGCTCAGTCAGTTAAGTGTCTGACTTCGGCTCAGGTCATGATCTCACCGTTCGTTAGTTCGAGCCCTGCATGTGGCTGCTCTGTGCCATCAGCTTGGAACCTGGACCCTGTTTTGGATTCTGTGTCTCCCTCTCTCTCTGCCCCTCCCCCACTTGTGTTCTGTCTCTCTCTGTCTCTGTCTCTCAAAAATAAATAAATGTTAAAAAAAATTAAAAAAAAAAACTTTTCCAGAAACTTTCACACATGAATGTATGCATGCATATACGAATAACAGTATTGGGAAACAGTATCTTTCCTCCAAAAAATTTTTCTGTGGGCACACGTCCTTTTCTCTTGTGAATAATTTTTTTTAATCCAATAATTATTACCTCTGGTAGACTGTGATAGTCTTTGGGCACACTCATTTGTTGTCACTAGTTACCAAGTAAACTAGAGTAACCAGGACAGCTGTAAAAAGCACAATGAATATAATCGCTGCATGTGCTGACAAGCTTTTCCGGTACCACTACACATCTAGACCCAGGTCCAAACCTCTCTCAGGAAACCCCTCTCTTTTCCCTGGCCAACATATTAAGGAAGCAACCCTCGTATTGCTCCAGTCCTGGATATTTTCTATTCTGTTCCCTTGCTTTATTTCCATCATAACCTTATTCCTACTTTCAATCACCTAACGATTTTCCAGCTCAATTGCTCTTTCTCTTGCTATCAACTAAAAGCCCCTCGAAAATAGGAAAGTTGGTCGGGTGCCTGCGTCACTCGGGCAGTTAAGTCTCCGACTTTACCTCAGATCATGATCTCAGGGCTCATGAACTCAAGCCCCGCAAAAGGTGAGCTTGAGCCCCGCTCCAGGCTCCGCACTCTCTCTCGCTCTCTCCCTCACTCTCTGCACTCATGGGATTCTCTCTCCCTCTTCCTCTCTCTCTCTCTGCCCCTCACTCGCGCTCTCTCACTCTGATAAATAAATAAATAAATAAATGGATGGATAGATGGATGAATGAATAGTTTTTAAAAAAGAAAATAGGAATGTTGCTTTTGTTCCAGTATCTCACATCGTTGGCAGTGGGTAACTGCTGAATAAAGAAGTGGACCAACACCTATAGGTGTTCTGTTCTGACATGGAAATGGAAAATCATGCAAATAAAAAAAAGGAGAAGGCGACTTCTTAAATGTGGTAAATCAAAGATGATCATGTGTGGGTTACAGGCGGACTGAGGTGCTGTGATCTCTGCATCAAGGATGGGAAATCGTCCCTGGGCATGGCCCAATGCAACACTACTCTTCTTCTAAGAGGCCAGTAAGTCCTAGAGGTGCCAAGGCTACACTTCATTTTCCCTGCTGGTATCATCACTTCCCAGCTTAAGACAGGATGTGAACAGCTACTGTTAGCAAATGAAATCCAGCTGAGGCAAACCGATGGGAAGTGACTTGGCAAAGAAAATGACAGCAATAATGGGGAATAAGAAATCCCAGGCATATGAGGGAAAAGGTTTCAGAGGCTAACTCCCAGGAAAGGATTTATTACCAAAATGATAAATTGATTCTCTTGCCAGAATTGCTATTAACAAGCAGAAACAACGCTAGGCCACATTTATTAGCACACTGAATCTAAACCATTTAGCCTTATTTCCTTAAACTCCATATCCTAATAAATCCGTGGTCCTCAGGCTTTGTCAGCATACCTAGGGAATGTGTGAAAAGTTAACACACGTGTGTCGAGTGTGTATGTGTCTATACATGTGAAAAGGTACGCGTGGAGTATATGAGTAGGTTTGCATGGAGTATATATATCAATATGTACATTTAAAACCTCAGTAAGTTATATATAGTCAGTTCTCACTATTTGTGGTCACCACGTTCTATCACATCATCACAAACAATGAATGAGTCAATACTGAATTATTGCCACCAGGGGAAATACTGGGTTCGGCTCCACTAAGTCTCTCCTCGTTTTTTCCTCAAATGACCAATACTTAACTGTATTTTATGTGTGTTTTTGTTTAAAAACATCTTATTTAATATATACTGTTGATTCCTTCCCAGTGAACTCATGGTGGACGCCTGAATGAAGCTTATCTTACACATTTCCTTCATGAAGCACATCAGAGCCTTCTTGCACTAAGGAATGCTAGACAGGATTTCAGCACTATATCTGGAGGCCATTTTAAAGAATGAAATCTTCCACAAAAAGTCCACAAATTTGAAAAATGTTGTCACTAAACAGATTGTGAAATGGACATTTATTTACAGTATGAGAGCCAAAAGAATAAGGTCAAGTCAAACCTTGTTTGACCATAGCTGGCAGTATATGGATGGGGCCACCCCAGATTTTTCTCCCCCCTGCAGAGGTATAGGTCCGTGAATGATCACAAAAGCACTGTGAATATTAATGTGGGGGTTACAAGTACATTTAACAAGTAGGTGAATTCATACACACAAAAATCCACAAATGACAAGGACTGAGTATATGCATCTGTGTGTGTTTATTATACATATTGCTGTGTGTGTGTGTGTGTGTGTGTGTACACAAATTCAGAGAAAGAAGACAAATGATACATTTGAAAGTTGGCAAACTGGCATATGGGTTAAACAGAAAGCAGTAATTTTCCTTTAAAATTCTGTTGCTGATTAATGAAATAGGCTTTGTTTACAATTTAATTAGACATGTAAGTGATTTTTGAGAAATTGGCAAAATATAAGTACTAAGGGAATGAAAACTTAGTTACCTCCAAAATTACTCTCCGCTTCCAGAAATAGAAACAGGTAAAAATGGTAATGAAAAGAAATATCTATAGCCCTGCCAAGAACCAATCCAATCATTGTCAGTCTTTGTCAATTTTCTTCTTCTTCAAGAATTCATGCCACTGAATTTCTGCTTTTCTTAATACTTTGGATAGACTGTTATGGCACAGATTTCTAACTTAAGGTGACAATTTTAGAAACTGGACCAACAGAGTTGAGAATGTATTAAAATCAGTAGGCAAGACCTAAAAGGAAAAGCCAGAAAACAGATCATAATGTATAAGATGAAGTTCAAAAGGATAATACTTTATTCATTGAGTACAAACCATGGGCCTAGCCTTCGAATTTGAATGGGTAGTGAAAATGGATCCTTTTAGCAGTACAGTAAGAAAACAAATGAGGAAGGAGAGAAGGAGGAAAGGTTCACTTTCTTCTCAGTCACAAAATCACAATTTTTTAGAAAAATAAAATACTAGTTTAAACTCACATACTAAAAAATGAAAGAACCTTGGAAAACAGTTTTTCAGTTTCTTCTAAAACTGAACATACTCCAACCAGACAATGCCCCCCCCCTTGCTATTTACCCCAAAAGAGTTGAAAACTTATGGCCATACAAAAGCCTGTATGCAATTGTTTATACCAGCTTTGTTCATAATTAGCCAAACTCAGAAGCAGCCAAGACATCCTTCAGCAAGGGAATGGGTAAATGGTGATACATCCAGACAATGGAATATTATACAGCACTAAGAAGAAATGAGCTGTCATGACGTGGAAGAAAGTTAAGTGCCTATTACTAAGTGAAAGAAGCCAATCTGCAGATGCTACCAACTCTATGATTTTAACTATATGACATTCTGGAAAAGTCAAGAATAAGAGAAGGCGAAAAGATGAGAGGTTGCCAGTTGGTTGAGGGGAGGGATGAGTTAGTGGAGTACAGAGCGTTTTTAAGGCAATGAAAATACTCTGATACCATAATAATGGATACATGTCTATATACATTTGTCCAAAACCATACAATATACTAACACCAAGAGTGAACCCTAACATAAATTATGGGCTGTGGTGATTATGGTATGTCAGTGTAGGTCCAGAAATTTTTATAAATGTACCACTCTGGTGGTGGATGCTAATAATGAGGGAAACTAGAGGTGCTTGGTGGCTCAGTCAGTTAAGCCCCTGACTCTCAATTTTGGCTCAGGTCATGATCTCACGGTTCGTGGGATTGAGCCCCGTGTCATGTGCAGACCCTGCTTGGGATTCTCTCTCTCTGCCCCTCTCCCACTCATGTGCATGCTCTCCCTCTCAAAATAAAAAATAAATAAACATAAAAAAAATAATGAAACTATGCCATTGATGGAGCTGAGGGTATAAGGGAAATCCCTGGAAGCTTTCTCTCAGTTTTGTTGTTAACCTCAAAGTGCTCTAGAAATAAATTCTTCAAAACTTTTCTTAATTAAAACAAAAATGAAAGAATGATAAAAGTGCATCCAAATGAAGATATAATATCACTGGGAAGTTAACTTACTTTGTTGGTAAGAACAGTATTAGGTAAGAACAGTATGTTTCTGGTGAGCTTACATAGATTCTTTAAAAGGGAAATTAAAGAATTAAAGAATTTAATGAACCTATCAAGTGGACAAATTCTCTGGAAAAAAAGTCCTCAACAGTTCATGACAACTCCTTATTACTGTTAGAAATGCCACTTAGAGTCTCCATCCTGTTGCCATCCAGCAGACAGCTGAACTTTGCCAGGATCAGTAAATATCACAAATAAAATGGTCTACCCAAAGCAGACCTGTAATTAACCACTGAACTAATCGTTCTAAATCGAATACCCGCACAGAACTACGCAATCCAGAAGCTGATAGAGAAAGTAAGCATTGCAAAATAATGACCTGATCTTACAGTTCTTTGGTTCCTATGTTAGGATATTGAATAAATAAATTAATTCTGCAGAAAGAACAAGCCCAAATCAGAGTGACACAATGCCACAAACTAGTGAAATTCTGATTTCAGACCAATCTCATGTAGAAAACCTTAAACACACACACACACACACAATTCCTTTCTTTTTTAATTTTTTTTTAGTATTTATCTTATTTTTGAGAGAGAAAGAGAGAGAGAGAGAGAGAGAGAGAGAGAGAAAGCACAAGCAGGGTAGAGGCAGAAAGAGCCAGAGACAGAACTGGAAGCAGGCTCCAGGCTCTGAACTGTCAGCACAGAGCCCGACATGGTGCTCAAACTCAGGAACCGTGAGATCATGACCTGAGCTGAAGTCAGACGCTTAACTGACTGAGCCACCCAGGTGTCCCCACATTATTCCTTTCTTAACTTCAGAAGTCTTTGGAAACTCATGAGGGAGGAGAGCTGTTTTTATTTAAATATGAAACAAATTGAAACAACACTGAAACACATTAAAGATTTTCACCAAGGTAAATTCTTCACTAACAACTATAGCTTCATTTTTAAATATTATAATAATGAAAATATTTGTTGACTGCTTATAACACCTAAGTCATTGTTCTGGGGACTTCACAAATAATTAACTGATTTGCTTCTTAAAAAAACACCATCATATAGACGACACTATTATCCCAATTGTATACCGAAGAGAACTGAGGTTTAGAGAGTTTAAATCACTTGCCCATGGTCATGGGGGTCACGCTCGTAACCAGTGCCAGGACCACAAAAATTGTCTCTGATAAGCCACCCCACAAAAAGAGTTTTTTTCTAATGCTCAGGACGTTCGACCTTCACTTGAAGATCATCTACCCTTTCTTTTTACTTGCATTCTTTTTACTGTCACCATTTTCTCTAAGACCATTCTTTTTCCCCCCTCTCTTTTTTATCTTGATTACTTTCCCACTGTTTTCTTCCCTGTCTTTAATAGTTGACTACAGGAAACTAATGTGCATTTATCACATAAATTAAATGATTTTGTGGTCCATACTGTATTATTCACTCTCCAAAAATCTATAGGGCCATTAATCAGATTTCTTGTTTCTTCTTAACTTTTCAGGGGATCCCTAGTTAGCAACCTTCATTAGGAAAATATTCTAAGGCCCTATTCTAGGTAAATTATAGTCACCCACTAGACTGAGGTGAGATCATGAAGCAACAGATAATTAGCACCAACAATCATAGAACCCACTCATGGATATACTGGCTTAACAAAACAAATTAAAAACTGGTCTGATTTAGAGAAGCTCAGAGAAGTTTTGTTTGGCCCACACTATAATTTAAACTGTATTAAATTAGGTGAAAATATTTATTAACCAAAAAAAATGCATAGAAAATCTGAATTTCTGGTTTACCTTGATAAGTGGCAACGCTATTCCTGATTTTTCAGAGCAACAAGCAGATGATGTTGAGTGACAATTTCTATCTCCCTCAGACAAGCTTAGGACTCTACAATAGTGTTCCTACACACAGTTCACTCATTTACACCTGCGGGCCCCATGGGACAGTTGATACTGTAGACCCTTGAGTTTAAAATCTTAGTAAGCCACCCAACCATGTCTAGGGTTAGAGCAGCAAAATTAAAAATGTGCTTCTAATTTGGTTTATAACTTCCTAATTCCTTTTTTTTTTTTTTTTTACCAATTATTTCAAACTAGTTCTAAAATTGACCTAGTTTGGAAATTCACTAGTTCTCTTTTAAAGACCAAAAATTTAAATATATGACACATAAGAACACTGGAATTGACATTTTTGTATAAAATAGGAAAAATCCAGAGGTCAGCCCAGAAGATACTGTGACTATGTCAAATCCAGAGCAGATAGAAATCTTAAGAAAGAAATGTCATGCCCAAATAATGAAAGTGAGTCAGCAAAGGCAGTAATTATAAATTTTCATGTTTTTCAATACAGATAAAATTCTCTTCATTTACCCCAGATGTGTTTTTCTATAAAGCATGGTTGAGTGGAAGCCTCCATGTTTTTGAATGGGTAAAGCTTAGAGATGATAACCCAAGTAACAGAGGGGAGGCTAGTGAACCTGTCCAAAAGAGGCATTTTCAGAACAAGCTTATGTTTTTATTTAGATGGTATGTTAGAGATCCATAAAAATAGCAAAATTTCTAAAATCACCTTTATTGATATTTTCGGTAAGGGTGATTGAAAAGACCTCAATTTACCTGACTTTGGGTAGGGAGATGAATATTACAGTATTTTTAAAATGATCCACCCTCAAATTACCTACCTGGAATACCACTGCCCAGGATTTGGAATTAAACACGTAGGTTTGAAACACGGGTCAGCTATTTATTTTATAATAGTGAACATCTGGTAAGATAATAAACATCAGTCTCATAGCACAGTATCCAGGTTACATTAAAAAAAAATGTATTCTCTGATACACAAATGTGCCTTCTGTGCCTCTCACACACAGCTGAGACATGCAGTCCTCAAAAAGCAGAGCTGAGCACGGAGGCCAAGTGTAGAGGCAGAGAGTTTGATTCCGAAGTTCCATAATGTTATCTATTAGGATACTTTAGAGACAAACATTAAAAATTAAAACCATGGCCACTAGAAGAAGTTGCTATGGCTTTCAGAACTCATATAAAACAAAATAAGATGAAGTAATTTAAAAACTGCTGACATTTCCAATTAACCTTGCACTCTTTGGTGGTTCTTTATAAAAATTATTGAGAATATGCTCACATACAGCTCAGGGCTGATGTCAACATGCTCCTTCCCCTGGGACTGATCTAGTAGGGCAGTGGTTACCAAGATTTCTACCATTCTTTCATTTTCACTGGTATTTAACTAGTATTTCACTACCATTGCTCTGTCTTCTTGAAGTCCTATACCTCTACTTGCTATTGACATTAATCCTTAGCATTCTTTTGTTCTATAATAACCTCTCACTGAGTCAGGTCATTTTTGTCCTCCCCAGCTGCTGATAAAGCTTGCCCCAGGCAATTACTGTATTCACCTCAGACCATCAGAAGATTTAGTTTTCCTAATGTCCATGAACCTTTGGAAAGAACCCAAGTCTGTAAGATGACTCCCAGAGCAAGTCGAGCTTAACACAGAGCAGAAGCCTCTTCTTTGGTCTTTCTTTCCAATCGGTATCCCCATTTGCCTGCTGGATCCAGTGTTTCTTAATCCCAATTTCAGGGCTTGATTCTTTATATTCATTGGATTTACATGACCCAATATTATTTTCCCAATGCCTTCAATTTTAACACTACACATTACTTAGTCCATTATACCACGAATCCTAAATAAGAGATGCTCCCACAGTCAGCTCCTATGGCAGACTCCCTGGCCTCACAGACAGGAAAAGTATTCCAAAAAAGACCATGAAAAAATAAAGGGTAAAAAAGGATAAACATCAAGGCAAACTAGAACAAAGCAAAGATCAGGGCAGAAGGAACAGAAAGCAATGGACACAAAGAGAAAGAACTTCACATCTGCTAAGTCTTATGTTGTCAAAATCAGTGGTGGCCGCCCAGGCAAAAATATTTTACCTCCTTCAGGATAAATAAACTTCAAGAGATTAATAAATCTACCCAAAATTAGATACCCACTGACTTAAAAAACGAGAAATCAAATTCAGAAATGGCTACATTATCTACCAAAGCACGGGGCTCCCATAACACATAACATAACAACATATATGTATTTTTTTTCATCAGTTTTAATGACATATTGCTTAGGATGTGAGAAGCAGGGCTTGACACACTGCTTTGAGTGGAATGGAATGAGGGGGTGCTGTTAGTACAAAGAGACGGAGGGAGCCAGGATGGGTAAGTTAAGAAGCTAAAAGAAAAAAAAATGTGTTCTTACCTGGGCCCTGGCTGCAGCCTGGTCCTGTGGAAAAGACAATGAGCAGTTAGCAACACCTGGGGGACAGGTGTTCTCCTCACTGGGATTAGAGCAGGCAGAGACCACAGTCTCCTAAGAGGCCATAGTTGAAAATAGTTCATCCAAAGGTAAGTTCTTCTTAGATCTTCCTCCTGAAACAGGGATACAATACTCTCGATGTGAATTTACCCTGGAGAACGCAGAAAATTACACTTCTAAATTACAGTTAGAAACCCAACAAATAAATGTCACAAAGCTCCAACCTTGAAATGATAGGAAATCCTTGGAAATTAGAAATAGTGCTTTTTTTTAAATGATGGAAGAAACCAAGACTCAAAGGGTTTAAGCACCCTAAAACTGCAGAGATAACAAGAAGCAGAGTTGACACTGCAACACAGTTTATCAGACTCTGAAGTTATTTTTCATCATAAGTAGGCTGTAAGTTTCCATTACAATAACACACTGAAAAATTACCTTTTGAACTGGCTGAATAGAAATACTGATTTCCTACCTGAGATCATTATTTCAGATCATGGAGCCAAGTCGTAGTTGATTCATGTTATTTGTTTTTCAAAATGGAACTTCAGAACATATATTAACTGCTTTAAGGAATGCTGAAACTCCACATTTAAAAAATGGTAGTTTAAATTATGTTTTCTTTCTACATTTGCTCAATATGGAAATTGTTAATATTGTAGCTTTAGCGCCCATTTAAGTCTTCAGCTTACTTTTGCTAATTATAAGCAAATCAATTGTTATAAGAAGTAGAATGTGATATTATATATATATATATTTTTTCTTTAGTCAAGAGAATCATCTCCTGGATAGTTAGATTCCAAATGACTTGGCAAGACAGAAAGTCAATGAAGTACAATAAATAGACCCAGCGGAAACATTTTTCCTAAACAGCCCAGTCTAAACCACTCATTCTTCAGATATTGTCAAGATTGGATTAGCCTGGTTTAGGGAATCACATTTTCTAAATGAAATTTTGCAGCTGAAATGCCAAAGTTTTTATCATGCTATTATACCCTTGAGAAAAATAACAAGCAGACTATTTCACTCTTTTCTGGCTATTTGCTATGAAGCCTAAGTCATTTCCATAAAAGAACCAGATTTCTCCCTGACTCACCAGTACGTAAATTGGGATTAGCAGACTCTCAAAAAGTAACTGAAGGACAAAGAATAAAACACTGTTGCCATAATCACAAACCTGCAGAGTCTTCAGTAATGAAAATATTTACACTTCAGACTTTAGAATGCTAACATGGAAAGACCTTGTGGAGAAATAACTCAATCAACCAAACCACACAGTTAAGCACTCCTACTCCTCACCATCATACACGTACTGAAGCCATCATCAAGTGAGTCTGAAGACAGTGAATAACCACCTATATCTTCAGGTCCAGAGTTAAGAGTTTTGCTATGCTCACAAACTCTGTTTTGAAAGGCAAAAATCAGGTGGAGTCTCTTTAGAGCCAGGTGACGATGACAAGGGCTTTTCATAGGACTCTGGTGACAACAGAGTAACAGGTCAACAGTAAAAGGAGTAGCAAAGGAGAGTGGGTAAGGATAGGGCAGAAATATTGATTTATGAGCTTTCCACACCTCAGCGCTGTATTTCATGAAAGAAATGAACATAGGATTGTACAACCCCTATTTAATACTGACTTGTCAAGTCTTATAAAGTATTTGATTCTAGCTTGTTACCTCTAAGGGTCAGGTCTCTGTTTTAAAGAAACTATAACCAATATTGTGACTTAAAATTCCCAGGTAAAAAAACAGCAGCTTGTCCATAAGACTGAGTGAAAATGTAAGATCTTCTACAATAACTGTATAGAAATTATATTTCTAGAAATACCTTGGGTAAAGTAGCAACAAAAGGTAAGTGGGCAACAAGGGGATTCCGTGTTCTCAGCCCCTCTTGTCCTTGTGGCACATTATATTTGTATATTCTGTCTTTCTGAGTATGGTAAAGATCAGTGTGATAAGGACCAAAACGTGCTGGTAAATGCATAAAGCTCTGAAGCATATAATATGGTAGTGCCATTATTATCATCATCATCACCATAATGCTCACCAATGAGTCAGGAAAAGAATCCTAATTATAGGGTAGGAAAAAAAAATCAAGCTGCCCTGCCAAGAGAAATGTAATAGATGAATTATTTTTGCAATGCTATCTTATCGTCAAGAGATACTGCCTTTAATCATTTCTTACATCTCTTACCATGAGGTAGAGTGAAGACATTTCCTTGAAGTAACTTGAAGGGAAATGTTTACATTACATACTTACAGCCTCACATTAATACAATTTTGTAAGTGTTCTAGGCTATTTCACAGAGGACAACCACTACCTAATAGAGGAGCTAATTAATAGAGCTAATTAATAGAGGAGACCTCCTGCAGAGGCATCAGAATTGAATTGTGAGACAGGGGTCCCAAATTTGAGTTCCAGGTTCTAACTAACACACCATAAAGATTTTGCCCTTCAAGACTTCAACCTTTTCTTCTATAAAATAAAGTCTTTCTCTGTTTATGGCTAATTTAAGTAGCCTGTATGTACGAGGAATGAGGTAGGAACACCAAAGGTAGAGTCAGAGGGAGGAACATATAATTTCTGCTTTCAAGGAATGTGTAAATACTACAGGACACCACTACAGATATCACAGACACACACACACACACACACACACACACACACACACACACACCAAAATTAAGCATAAGCAGTGATAAGCTTTAAGGTTACAGTTGACCGATAAGATGTAGTAAAGGTAAACTACTAATGCAGAGATTGAAAAGTCTGCCTCAGTTATAAACATGTAGAATATAAACAGGTAGGACCGCATACTGTGGGTAATTGTAATGTGTAGACATAGGTCCATCAATGGCAACAAAAGGAACGCTCTGATGGGAGATGTTGCTAAGGGGGAGGAGGCTACACATATGAGGGGGTGGGGGTACTTGAGAAATCTCCCTACCATCCCCTCAGTTCTGCTGCAAACATAACACTGCTCTAGAAAAACAAAGTCTTGGGGCACCTGGGTGGCTCAGTCAGTTAAGCATCTGACTCTTGATTTTGGCTCAGGCCACGATCTCATGGTTCATGAGATGGAGCCCTACATCAGGCTCTGAGCTTAGAATTCTCTTTCTCCCTCTCTCTGCCCCTCCCCTGCTTGTGATCCCCACCCCCCCCCCAAAAAAAATAAATATTTTTAAAAAACAAAAAATAATAAAAAGTAAAATAAAAAATAAAACAAAGTCTTAATGAAAACAAATAGCACGTGTCTTCAAAAGTTCATCAGAAGAAAGAGGACTTAAAAGACAAGAGTAGAGATGGACTGTGGAACTTAGGTTTGATATCTAAATTTTATTCAATATGAACAGGTAATGAGGATGTGAGTCTTTGTATTACAAGAGGATTTGCCTAAGTAGTGACTTGCCCACATATAATCCTTACTTGTTTTCACTGATACTTTTCAGAATTACTGAATTGTCTCCCACTTAGAATGCAGTAAACGCAGATATTCAGAATAATTTCTACTTCTCTTATTAAAAAAAAGATATGGCTCTATCAAATGACTTTTCTTAAAACAGAGGCCTAACAATCATAGTTATTCATTAGATATTATTATTAGATATATAGAGAGAGATAATTACATACATATTTTATATATATCTTGAAAGTTTGCAATCACTGAAAGTGATGCTCTTTTAGAAATGTTTACTGCATAATCATTGTGGCAGAGAAGGAAAAGTACTGCTTAAGAAGAAGATGACCTTTATTGTCATCAGTTTTTTCCTAAGTGACAAGAAAATTTTCTGGGCTACAGTTCTCACTCCCAAAAATTCCTTTCCTTCTTTCTTCCTCTCCTCCATCTTCCCTCCGTCTTCTTTTTTCTTTTCCTTCTCTTTTTTCTCCTCCTCCCTCCCCTCTTCCCCTTTCCTTTTTTCCACCATTATATTTATGAAGTGTTAAGAATCATCTCAAAATACAGAGATAAAAAAATCAGTAATGGCCCTAAGAAACTTATTTGCTGGTTAAAAAGCAAATTAAAAAATTAGCAAAATATAGAAAATTCACCTGAAGTAAATTTTAAGAGCAAATAGGAATTAACCAGTTATTCTCACAGGCGCTGATAGAAGCAACCGCAGATGACCATGGATGCACACCCAACACAGGACGCCTAAATAAAGATGGACAAGGTGAGGCACATGGAGGAACCATGCGGATAAAGTAGTATTTGAAATTGAAGGAAAGGTAAGGATTAAATAGGCATGAGATGGAAATAGGGGTGAAAATGTGTAAAGATGTAAGGAACATATGAAATCGCTTTAAAATGAAAGTGATGGGGTGCCTGGGTGGCTTGGTTGGTTGAGCATCTGACTCTTGATTCCGGCTCAGGTTGTGACCTCATGGTCCATGAGTTCGAGCTCCGTGTTGGGCTCTGTGCTGACAGCTCAGAGCCTAGAGTCTGCTTGGAATTCTGTCTCTCACTTTCTCTCTGCCCCTCCTCCACTTGTGCTCTCTCTATCTCTCTCTCAAAAACAAATAAACATTAAAGAAATGAAATGAAATGAAATGAAATGAAATGAAATGAAATGAAATGAAAATGAGCAGGGTGGTACAGGAGTTCAAGGTACAGATGAGGGACAGTGTAAGAAATAAGGGTGCAGAGGTGGACAAAGGCCAGATTATGAGAATCAGGGTGAGCGATGTAATTGGGATTTTATTCTTTCAGTTTGGTTATGGGTGGTTCCTGAAGAATTGTAAATACTAGAAGGACTTGATCAGTGTGCCTTTTAAGAAAGATCACTCTAGCAAGCATGATGAGAAGGGGTTGGGAAAGGACCATACTACAATGGAGGAAATCAGTAATAAAATATAGTGTAGCTCAGTCAAAAGATGGTAATGGATTTTAGGTCATAGAGAGGTAATGAGAATTATAAGAACTATCAAGAAAATAAAACAGTTAAGATTTAAATATTATTCCATGTGACTGTCAACAGAGGAAGAAGGGTCAGGGATGACTACTATGTCTCTCATTTGAGCTTAGTATGACTTGGCTTTGGCAAAAGAAGAGCCACTAAACCTCACTGGTGCACAACAAGACACAATTGTTTCCTGTTCATGCCATTGCTGCTGTTTCTACACTAGCCAAGCACAACTGGGCTTGACTCTACACTACACGTTGGGTCCAAGTCTGCTCCACCTCTCATCCTCGTTGGACCAACATATACCTGAAGTATCATCTTCTTATCAAGAAAGGCAGAAAGTCATAAGGAAGTCCATCCAACAGCCTTTAAACCTTAAATTGTGTCATAAATACCACCACTGTCCTGGTGAAAGCAAGTCATATGGCAATGAATGGGAAGTGTACCCACCATGAAGCCATGGCAAGGGTGTGTACATATAATAATCCAGGGCAGTGGGCAACAGAGACTAGTAATTCAATTTACCACAAGCCCACTGTGGATGGTGGAGGTATTCTTAAAATAAGGAATTATAAAAAAGAGAGCACAATATGGACACAGAAAAAGAGAATTTGGGTTATTGAAATGCTTCCAGCACTTAAAATCACTGGTGTTTAGTAGGTAGTATGGTATATAGATAGAGCTGTCAGGAGAATTATAACTGGGTTGGGAACACAAATGAGAAGCTCTCAGCATTGATATTCAAAAGGCACTGTGGGTCAAATAATGAAGAAACTCTAGGGGAAAGAATCCCAACATTTAAGGGTTGAGAAGCAGCAGAAGACTCATAAAGGAAAATGAGATAAATGGTAGAGATATAAAACCAAAGGAGAGAGTAATTTTATGTGCTAAAAGGTACAGAGGGGTCCAGAGAGGAAAGGACTCAGAATTCTTAATTGGATTTAGAATTTAAAAGAACATTAATGGCCTTTACCAGAACCATTTCAAAAACATGGTAAAGTTAGAATCCAAAGGCATCTTGAAAAAGATGACTGTTATCTTTCCAGTTGTTCCAGCATGATCTGCCATCCTTACCCCTATCATTCACATCCCTTCCTCTTTAACATAAAAGCAACTCTGTCTCTTAAACATGTGCTGTGTCAATGCAATTCTCTGTATCCCTGCTCAGGCCACTACAATAACTACCACATCCTACAAGAGCTTCCTGGCAGCTCTTCTGCCTCCATAATCCATTTCCACATCACAGGCACACCAATCCTTAAGAGGAAAAAAAATCAGATAATTGTAGTATACTGACAAGTACAATATAGAGGGTTAAAATAGATCTTAGTCACTTTCTGTGGCAAAAACCTACTTTAACCCTCTGTATTGTACTTGTCAGTATCTTATCTTTTTATGTATTTTCTATCTCCAAACATTACTGCAGATATATTGCCCTATGTATAAGTCACATCCATATTTTGCAAACATGGAACTGGACCTCAAAAGATGTTAGTAACTACTTGTTGAATAAATGTATATTATTGTCGATTAACTGAAGCGAGCTGAAGAATAAACAGGATAAAACTCGGAAGGTAAAAAATAAATTCTAAACCATGATCAAAAAAAAGGAGAGAAGATGCACTACTGCTGCAGACTATGAGTCTGGAGTTCTCTCTTGTCCAGCAAAAGAACAGATGCAGAATTCAATACAAGAAAGGCTAATGTCCAGGAGGAGATAAGAGCCCCAAACAGGGGTTTCATCTCCGTATTTATTGAGCTCACAAGACGTTACCCACATAGTGAATGTGAAGAAAACAAGATCTTACACACATGAACATGGAGAAAAACATCAGGTAGTAATCATTAACTTGTGTGTGTAAGAAGCAAAGGGTCTTGGGGGGTGGGCAAGTGGAGTTTGTGATCAAGGTACATTGGTGTTCAGATGGAAAGTAATTTTACTCGTGATCCCATTACAATATCTCTTTAGCTAGCCTTGGGCGCTTTCACCCCGTGGTGGCAGCTTTCCACCCTAAGCTTTTTTCTAACCCATTTATGTAAGTAGAACCTATTTCCCCACACACTACTTGGACAGCATGGGTCTTATTAATTTGTTTGTATATTCACTTATGGATGTATATATGTATTTTCCTGCAGTGACTAAGGCATTGTTAAATACTGATAGGAATGGAAGTTGGGAATGTAAAAAAAAAAAAAAAAAAAAAAAGCAGAAATCAGAGGAAATAATGGGGAACAGGGACTGAGAAAGGAAGTCTGGAAGAGAGTAGATTTCAGATTGGGAGTGGAGTTACCAGCCAGGGAACAAAAAAGAGACCCTTTTTTCTACCTAAATTAGCAAAAGGTATGGATAATCAATGCTTGTTTGTTTTTTTTTTCTTTCTTCCTCAAAACTACTATACCTACCATTGTATAAGCTACTCTCCTCATTTGGTATTTCATGCAGATTTTCCTCTCTCTTTAGAGATTCTGATACAGCATTACTTTTACTGGCCCTGCAAGTGCTCTTTTTAAGCAAGTATTTATATAACCACTAGTTTATTTTTTTTTAATTGACAATAGGATTTTTTTTTAATTTTTCATTATTGTAGATCAAATTGCTATATGTGTATGTGTATGAAATAAGTATATAAATCTTTGTGCAGGTCTTTGAATATTTCCATGGTAAAAATTCCTAGAGTTACTATATTTGAAGAGTTTAATCTTATGAAATATATTACAAAATTGGCTTCTCTAACTTTTTCTACCACCTACTCTACTTCCTTCATGAACAATAAAAATCACGCACTCAAAATTTTTACAGTTTGACAGGTACTGAAGCTTCTTTTAAGGTAAATTTATTTGATTTCCAGTATACTTGAAGTGTTTGTACATGTATTCTCCATTAAGATTTCTTTTTGTGAGTTGTTTGCTCATGTCAGCTATCTAATTTCTTATTGGGATTTTTTTTTTTTAATTCATGAGTTCTGGTAGCTCCTTATGTATTTACATGATATTTAAGGTTAGCATAAATAAATTACATTTCATAGATTCTAACAAATCATGGGAACATGTATTGTTATATACAATAATCAGTAATGTATACAATATGTATATTATATATGGCAGGAAAAATTCCTGCATATAACATTATGATATAATATTAATTTTAAAATTCATCCCATCTTAGGGATATTAAGTGGTGTAAAAAAAAAATAGGGCACTGTTATAGTATGTAGATTAATTATCTTCAAAGATGCCCATACCCTCATTCCTAGAAAACATGAATATATTTTTCTCTGGAAGAAAAGATTTGGATGTTGATTCATTTTTGAAAGAGAGAGAGAGAGAGAGAGAGAGAGACAGTGAGCAGGGGAGGGGCAGAGAAAGGGAGAAACACAATCCAAAGCAGGCTTCAGGCTCTGAACTATCAGTACAGAGCCTGATGCAAGGCTCGAACTCATGAGCCGTGAAATCATGACTTGAGCCAAAGTGGGATGCCCAAGTGACTGAACTACCCAGGTGCCCTGGAAAAAAAGGACTTTGCACATGCAATTAAGATTACTGAATTTAAAACATAGAGATATCTTAGATTATCCAGGTGGACCTAAACTAATTGCATGAGCCATTAAAAAACAAAGAACTTTGTCTGAGAATAAATGATATGTGGCAGGAAGGGATGTGAGAAAGATTACAAGAGGGAGAAACAGTAGATGTGCCATCACCAGCACATAGACCCATGTACAGTGAAGGGAGAGAGAGATCTCTAGGAGTCAAGGGCAGCTCCCATCTGACAGACACAAGGAGATGAGATCAATGCCCTTCAAGTGCATTCAACATTTTCTGCCAACAACCTGAATGACCCTGGAAACTTCTAGATGAGAGCCCAGGATGATTAGTGCCTTGATTTTGGACTTGTAAGACCCAGATCAGAAACAATAGCTATGCCCACCAGACTTCTAACTTACAGAACTATGAGAAAATAAGTATATATTATTTGAAGCTACCAAGTTTGTACTAATCTGTGACAGCAGCATTGAAAACTAATACAATTATAAAACAAAATTAGGTATATGAATTCAAGAAGACAGTTGAATTCTAAAATCTAACATTCCCCAGATTTAGAACAACGTAATTTTATGAAACCAGAGATGAGAGAGAACAAACACTACATTAAAGCAAATGAAAGAAAACTTCTGGAGTTTTTAAATCCAAACATAATATTGTCAATTGTAAAGTTTTAATTTACAGTCTAGAACTACACCGGAAACTTCAAACTTGTGTATTCTTGAAATTTCTTCATTTTTTTGGTTTGCTTTTCACCATTTTGAAAATTATCCAGGGGTCTCTGTAAAATATGCCTTGCAGCTGACTGCATATTTCCGACAATCTAAACTAGTAAGTGAAAGGCTGTGTATTTTTACTTCAACAGATGAAAAACAGGAACAAAGTAGAAATAAACATTTCTGATACAAAATTCTAAGGACACAATTAAAACAACCAGCCACTATTATAAATTTCTTTTCCAGGTTATAATTTTTAAGATGTAGGAAAATTATTCTGAGATTGTAAGCCAAATAAAACAAGTGCTCATAAAAATATGAATATGTGAGCATGTAACTTGATTAACAGACCCAGGGAGTGATAAAATTTTCCAAATATCACTGCATCTTACTGTTTAATAACTACATTACTCAATTGAAGAAGTTGCAAACCATTTTTTTCTTCTATTTATCACCATAGTCTTAACTTGATATTATAATTTTATTTATTTTTTCTTTTTTTAATGTTTATTTACTTTATTTTTGAAAGAAAGAGAGGGAGAGCGCGCACAGTGCAGGGGAGGGGGCAGAGAGAGAGGGAGAGAAAAGAGAGAATCCAAGCAGATTCCGTGCTTCAGCACAGAGCCTGATACAGGGCTTGAACCCAAGAACCTCAAGATCATGACCTGATACAAAATCCAGAGTCAGATGACTAACTCCCTGAACCACCCAGACACCCCACTATTATTTTAAATATGTGCTGGCTATGTCACTGTATCTCATATTTGACACTGACCTAAAGACATAGTGTGGTTATGAGAAGTATGTTCAGTATGCCTGAACCAATCATTCAAATGATTATCAAAGGTCCAAATTGACAAAAGACAAGAATATAGCCCATCAATATGGGATTACTTTGAAAAAGAAGGTCCATACACAAAAGGATAACGATTCTACACTAGAAAATGGGGTAGGGATGATATTAATAGTCTCCAGTTTGATTATTATTCTAAGGACCTACAGTATACTGAGCTGTACATTTGTTGCATGAGCTTTGCATTTTATTTCCACTCTTGCGGTGTACTTTTCTCTCAAGGTAGTTCAGGAAAGTATACCAGGGCAGGGAGTGATGAAGTCTTGCCTCCCCCCCCACCCCGCCCCTTAAACTGAAGGATGTGATGAGGCATCTTTGACAAATACAGTTGGTAATTACAAAATTACATCAGGCAAGTTCAGTCTTCGCAGAAGTACTAACAGATTAAGGAGTTTAGAGGTTCTTTTGAGTAATTTATTTAACACAGAAGTCATACTGACTGGAGACAATCTGAAATTATCTTGTAACCAAAATATAAGATTATCAGAATGCAAACACACTGAGGGAAATTTCTTCCAGCCAAAAGATTTGCCAAAATATTTGAATACAAATATTTCTGTGGTAATGACACTTAGAGCAAAGCAAATGGGAAAATTGTTTTCACAACACAAAACTATATAATCTTAAATTAATGTAATTATAATTATTTCCTTCTTAGATAATTTATTTATTCATTATTTTATCATTGGCACTTAAACAGAGTACCCGGCACAGAATGGATGATCGACACATGACTGCTGAATAAATGAATGAATGAATGAATGAATGAATGAATGAATTGTTCTAGCCCTCCCTGTATTTAGGGAAATACATTTTATAAGCAATAGCAGGAGCAGAAAATACCAAGTGGGACAGGCCTTCCACACTATTGACCTTCTGGATCCACAAGCAGAAAATGAGCTACAGTGGAGGAGAAAAAGGATAAAGGAAAGATGACCAACGAAGTATTAGATGGCAAAGTCACAGAGTATCTGTTGGAAGTCAGAGATCTGTTTCTATTTTTTTCTCTGCCACTTATTGTTGGATGATCTTGGGTAAGTAATTTAGCTCCTCAAGATTTATTGTCCTCGTATGTAAATGGTGATAAAATCATTCAATTTATTAGACTGTCATGAGGATTAAATATGGTAATATCACCATTGTCTTGCACTGTGACTAGCATAGAAGGTCAGAATAAATGGCGGTTATTATTATTATGAGTATGTTGAGCTAAAGTAGCAAAAATAGTTTTTAGCTTGGTTACTTTGAAATGAATATTTAAGGAGCTGTCTTTCATTTCTTTCCCTTGTTAAGTGGAATTCTTTCATTAACTTCTCTTGGATCCTCACTGATTTGCATTATGTCTCACTAATACAAGATGAAACCAACCATCACTGATTGCATTATGATTAACTTCCCTAGTTTGTCATTTTCAAACAGTGAAGGATGACATGGCAATGATATCCCTTAATTAGTTAAACATTTCTCATTTATAAACCGGAAAGGATATTACATCTCAATGAATTTAAATGTGTTTTGACCCAAAGAAGCTAATTCTCCTGTTCGTGGATGTGGGCTGTTTAACACTGCAGTTAGTCAGGGGTTATCAGGTCAGGGAGAATTAGCACTTTCCTCAAAGGCGGACCAAGCAGTTCTATGAAAGGCTATGTCTGTCTCTGTTGTCTGAATTACTTAGTCAATGGCAAAGAAAAAGGTAAGAGTATAATTCTGGGTAAAAATATCACCAAGGTAAAAATACCTAAATTATGCTTTGAGCCTTCACTCTATTTCCCTCCTATTTTACTCCCCAAGAGTAAAAGAATGAATAGAATTCCAACATTCTACTATCAAAAAGGTTTGATTTATATTCGCCTAAATCTGTTTCCTAGAACATGTGCCTTACAGCAAGTTTTGTATCTAGAGTCACATGACTCCAAATACTGAACAAAATATTTTATCTAAAGAAACCTGAACTAGGGGCGCCTGGTTGGTTTAGTTGGTTAAGTGTCTGTCTCTTGATTTCAGCTCAGGTTGTGATGCCAGGGTTGTGGGATCGAGCCCCACTTCGGGCTCTGCACTAGTTAAGGAGTCTGCTTAAGATTTTCTCTCTCTCTCTCTGCCCCTCTTCTGCTCATTCTCTCTTTCTCTCTCTCTCTAATAAATAAATAAATAAAATTTAAAAACCTAAACTACTTCACTCATTCTTACTCATTAGATGTGTTTTATCATCTACCAATATATGCATATGTGTGTATATAAATCTATAATGATACATGTATATATCACATATATAATATATATTACATATTATGTATTACCTGTATGCAAATATAGATATAAAATTTGCATATATCTCTAATGTAGAAGAAGGTCAAAGAAGTGTGGGTTTGCAGAGAGGAGTCAGTCCATATAGATACATATTTTCCACCTAAATATGATGACACAGTCCCAGACTCAAAAGTCAAGAGCCAATTCATTAAGAGAAAATAAACTAGTTTAGAAGAGAACATTTAAAAATGAATACATATATTATCAAAACAAAGAATGGTTTTCCTTTTACATAAACTGCTTACCAAAGTGGTGGAATACATTTAAATAAAAGAGCTCTGTGACTAGTTAGAAACATCAGTTAAACACATTGGCACAGCCTCAGTGTAAAGCTGAACTCTGTAAATTTGTCAGGTTCTGATATGATGTTTTCAGAATCTTTCTATTTGTAACTTTCATTTGCTGCAGTTAATTTCCAGATATAAATAGATAAAACTAAAAGGAATAACAGAGTGTGATGCTGTTTGACTCTTTTCTAGAAGAAGTCTGCATTGTTTCCAGAATATTTTTTGTCCACAGAAATATAACACTGAGATATTAAAAGCCTATTGATTCAAATGCCTTATGTGATAGTATTCCAATGAGAGTACAATGAAAATTGAAAGTCAGAAATCTTAATTTTTAATTGTGAATTACAATTGTCGACCATAGGCCAAGCCATCTTGGGATAAATGTACTATAATAAATGATAACATTTAATGAGGAAAGAAATGCAATTGGTGTTACATTCTTTTTTTAATTTTTTAAGTCTATTTATTTTGAGAGTCAGAGACAACACAAGTGGGGGAAGGGCAGAAAGAGAGACAGACAGACAGAATCCCAAGCAGGCTCTGTGCTGCTCACGCAGAGCCTAACATGGGACTCAAACTCATGAAACTGTGAGATCATGACGTGAGCTGAAACCAAGAGTCAGATGCTTAACCCACTGAGCCACCCAGATGCCCCAGTGCTACATTTAAAAGCTAAAGCATACACTAAACTTATATGAAAATGGATACATAATCTAAGCCTCAAGGTCTTGGACATGATATGCTATGGTCCTTTTCATGGATCATGTATCTGTTCCCACTGAATACAAAACTCAGATATTTGTTTAACCAGTCTAGCAGGATTCTGATTTGGGCATTAAGGGTGTCAGTATAATTAGGGCTTTGTCAAGTTAGACCTACTGAAGAATGCATTAGACTGATTTTATGAATTTATTCAGCAAGTTGGCTGCACTGTGTTTGTGTTTAGTCTCTGGCCTCCATTTTATAGAGACTGAAACTTCTTTATTTTTTACATCACAAAATCAAAATCCTAAAAAGAATATTATGTTCCTCACTGTAAGTTCATCTCCTTAGCATAGAAATATATTTCCTGCAGCTTTTGACTAGATTGATATCAGAAATTCCAATACAGCACTACCATTTAATAAGGATTTATTACAGGATTTAATATTGAATTAAGGTGTGATTTATCTAAAATTTATTGAGAAAGTTATAACGAGTTGGAAGACAAATGTTAGGACCTCAAAGATAAATTGTAATACACAGACTTAATTTTGAGGATTATATGAGATATTACTTTGATATATGCTGTAAGAAAGAAGTCTTCTAAAACATATATAAAAGTTGGACGCCTGGGTGTCTCAGTCAGCTAAGCGTCCAGTTTTGGCTCAGGTCATGATCTCATGGCTCGTGGGTTCCAGCCCCACATCAGGCTCTGTGCCAGAGCCTACTTCTGATACTGTGTCTCCCTCTCTCTCTCTGCCCCTCTCCTGCTCATGCTCTGTCTCTCAAAAATAAACAAAAAATGTTAAATAAAAAAATTTTTTTTAAAGATCTAGAAGAGATTTTACCTATCAGGACAATGAGGGTTGCCTACATCCCCTCATTTATTCTTTGTAGCGAAGAGTCTACTCCCTGTTTATTTGTAATTACTAAATTATCCCTGATTTTCAGGAATAATTTAATCACAGCCACAGAAATTAATTATTAGAGAATCATTATAAAGAGAATTTGGGAAGAGACTAATATATTTAAAAGGTCTTAACTATTAATTAGGTATTTGAGGCTTTTCTAATGGATCGTCTGCACAAACATGAACAATACCTATTGTCAAGTTACCACAACGCTTCCTACAAAGAGAGTGGGGACTACGCAACAGTACTAGTCATATCCCACAAAAACTGATAAATAGCCTGACATAAATGTAAATTCTTTTGTCTTTTCTTTGAATGCCTCATAAAATTGGAGAGATTCTTCTTATAGTTGAAGGGTATTAAATGACCAGTTTCTCTGGGCGCCTGGGTGGCTCAGTGGGTTAAGTGCTTGACTTCGGCTCAGGTCATTATTTCAAGGCTCATGAGTTCAAGCCCCGTGTTGGGCTCTGTGCTGACAGCTCAGAGCCTGGAGCCTGCTTCGGGTTCTGTGTCTCCCTCTCCCTATGCCCCTCTCCTGCTCACTTTTGATCTCTATTAAAACAAATAAACATTAAAAAAAAATTCTCAACCTTCATACTACATTCAACACTGGGTAGACATGCTCAATTCCTCTGGTAAGCCACCCCCAATATACTCTGCTTCCAATGCCTCATCACCCAAGAATGGCCTTAGCAGTACTTTTTTTTTTTTTTTTTTTTTTTTTTTTTTTTGGTGTTGCAGCTGCTCCTTGCTAAGGTCTGTCTCTTACTCAGCAGGCTCTATCTTTAGTCCCATACTGTGAGAATAGGTTTAAATTTCATTACGCTTTGTGAAAAAAGACCACTTCTGCATTACTCTCCTCAAAAAACCCCTTGTATTTAGCAATTGTTCCCTCATCTTTTTCTTCTTTAAATGTATCTTTCTTCAGCTTTCTTAAGGAAATGATTTTACAGCAGTAACTGACATAAATACTCTCTTCCTAGCCGCACTAACACATTGTCTCCAAAATGGTGGACACCCAGCCCTTCAGCTGCACAGTGGGACTATTGGCTTTCTCTCCTCTGAAAATTTTAGTGAGCACCAGCTGTGTTACATTTGGGGAACAGTTCTATGTCCTCACCTACAAGATGGTGAAAATCTAGAGCTTAGAGTTTCTTGGCTTAGCCTGAGTCTGACAGAGAAAGGGTCTTTCTTTTTTCCAGGGTCATTGTGCCCAACTAGCCAGGAAGGAAATACGTGCTTTTTATGCCTTTAATAGCCTCACAAGGAGATAGGGGAAATATCAAGAAGAAAACAACAAGAATTACAGGAGAGAAATGTCAGTGAAATCGAGGAAGAGATTACAACTTCTTAATTAGAAAAATCCCTAATACATTTAACATTTGCAGAATTGTGTCATAATTTTTTGCACCCAGAGGTATATTTTCCCCATTTTTACAAAGGGATACAATGCAATAGGAGAACACTGGTTCATGTTCAATCATTATGAACATCTTTCTTCCAAGTGTGAAAATATGTTCTTGGCAAACATAATTGTGGAACTCTTTTCACATTTTATGCAGAATGTTCAGCTTTGAATTTAAGTACTTCCTTCTTTCTGGCACTAAAAGATGTTCCAGGCGTATCTTGTCTATTTCTTGCCCCAGTCTTACAAGCAGCAATTTTCCAAAAGGTCCTGGAACCTTTTATTGGAAAAGGTATTAGAAAGCCAGACTGGGGATCTAATTGTGCTCATTAATACTGGGGTATTGTTGCTTCCAGAAATTCATATGTGTATACTAACTCATGTATATGCGTGTATCTATAAAGGTTTCTGTGTGTCACCATTAGTATATACATATTGTTGACTTCATACTGATGATTCTAACTGTATTCCCTTACCGCATAGATCATTCTAATTCCCTCCACGTTTTATCTCTTACCTTCTAGTCCAACAGTGAGAAACCTGGCTCCATTCTTCATCAAACATTTACTTAATTGTTTAACTCCATTATACATATAAAATTATACCTAAACTGTTTAGGCATACCCCCACAGGGAAGCTTTATCAGCGAGGATACAGGTTTACGTATAGGTTCGTTTGCCTTTCATCTTACAGACTGCACTCATTTCCAAAGTTGCTTAGATCAGCAACTTTTCTACCATACCCCTTAGGGAGGTTGTTTTATATATTTGTAACACAGTTAGAGTTTCTTGTTGGTGTCCTCTCCTGGGATCCCCTGACCTCCTAAGGGATTTTTAAAATACTTTTTTTCATTTTATTTTATTTGAGAGAGATAGAGGAGGGAGGACCAGAGGAAGAGAGGGAGGGTGAGAGCGAATCCCCAGCAGGCTCTGTGCTCAGTGTGGAGCCCAACCCGGGGCTCGATTCCACCATCCTGGGATCATGACCTGAGCCGAAATCAAGAGTTGGACACTCAACCAAGTGAGCCACTCAGGCACCCCTCTCCTAAAGGACTTTTTTCTAATTTGCATACATTAAGGTTCACTCTTTATACTATAAAGTTCTATGGGTTTTGACAAATGCATAATGTCATGTATCCATCATTACAGTATCACACAAAATAATTTCATCACCCTGAAAAATCCTCTGAGCGTCACCCATTCAACATTCTCTCCAAGCCTCTGGTAATCACAGATCATTTAAATATATCTATTTGCCTTGTCTGGAATGCCATATAATTTTAATTATATAATATATAGCCTTTACAGATAGAGCTATTTCACTTGTAAGCTGCGATTTTATATTAATCTGTGTACCTAAGATGAATATTTTTTTTTTATGTCTGCACAGATGATGTTTTGATTCTCTACTGATGTTCACATGTGAGAGATGGCCTGGCAGGAGCTAAACCAGCTAAAGTTGGTATCTGGTAGTATTCCTAAGAGCTGATCTAAACTAGTAGGCTATCTCTGAGAACCTTTACAGGAGATGGATGGAAGGAGAGTAAGTGAAAGAAAGGGAAATGGAAAGAGAGGGACACAGAGAGACTGAATAAACTTAAATATTAAAAGCAAGAGGAGCTGTATAATCCAACTACCGCAGCTCTCAGCAGTGTGCGTAAAATGTTTTATTGTTCTGTTAGTGCAAACACAGAAATATTCCCTGGTCTAACAGTGTGCTTACATGTTTGTATCTTTAATTAAAAAGCTACCAATGAGCTGTGGCAAAACAATCATTTCAACTGTATTGCCATCTGTGACTAAAATATATTAACACTGTGTAGGGGGAAAATGGAGAGAGGGTGGAAAGAGACTGCCAGAGGGGTCTGAACTTTTCTGCATGTAAAAATGGGGTCTTCCCAGAAAGGGAGATCTCCATTACCTGTCTAGCCATATATGCTTAACAAACATGCATGGAGCCTCATCATTAGTATCACTTCATAACAATTTTTAAAAGTTCATGTTCGGGGCGCCTGGGTGTCTCCATTGGTTAAACGTCTGACTTTAGCTCAGGTCATGATCTCACAGCTTGTGAGTTCGAGCCCCGCATCAGGCTCTGTGCTCACAGCTCAGAGCCTGGAGCCTGCTTCGGATTCTGTGTCCCTCTCTCGGTCTGCCCCTCCCCTTCTCATATTCTCTCTCTCAAGAATAAATAAACATTAAAAAAGAAATAAAGAAAGAAATAAAGAAATAGTTCATGTTTGAAGATAGTAGACATTTTTGTCTATTCCTGAACATCATACAAAAACAATGAAGAGAATGAGAAATACAAAATTAACTTTATTTTGATACGACTAAGAATTTTTTTTTAAATCACAAAGAAGGAAATAGGTGTTATGGTTACACAAAGTCACTGAGTATTGAGTAGGGGTAGGACAAGCAGGAGCAGAGAGACAAATCTGTGGTTTCAGATCACAGAAAAGGCCAGAGAGTACTTTTCTTAAAGGTGAAGTGCATACTCTGAGGAGTAAAATGAACTTCCCTGCAGGAAGAGAATGTACCAGTTGGCCACAGGGCATTTTCTACAATGAATTTTGTTCTAAGAGACAAAGACGAGAAATTCTCCAGAAATGCCATACTTGCAGGAAGCATTCTCTCTCTGAGGCACTGAGGGAGAAGAGAAACTTTTCACTGTTTAAGTTCCCACAGGTCTCTTAATTTCATTGGTGAGACAGTGAAAATAAAAGGAGCTCACGCAAAAGTAGGTTGTGAAGAAAATTCCTTCAAGACCAACACAAGACCTCGATTCCTCCTACATATAAACCACAGGCCAAAAATTGAGACAAAATTGTGCTCCATCACAAATGAGAAATTTAAAAAAAAAGTACATGCCATATTAAGATGTCCATAAAAATAACACAAGAAAACTGGACAGAAAAACCAAACAAACAAACAAAACGGCAGAATATATTGATGAGAAAATGCAGTCAAGAAATAGGTAAAATCCTAGATCAAATATTTCACCATGAAAATTATTAAAAAGTAACTTACTGCATTAGTCATCTATATGATGAGTAAAAAAAAAAATCTATGAAGAAAATGACATATGAGCTAAGAAAGCCTAGAATGAAGTAGAAAAAAATCATTAGACAGGTGCCTGGGTGGCTCAGTCAGTTAAGCGTCTGACTTCAGCTCAGGTCATGATCTCACAGTTTGTGAGTTCGAGCCCCACATTGGGCTCTGTGCTGACAGCTTGGAACCTGGAGCCTGTTTCAGATTCTGTGTCTCCCTCTCTCTCTGCCCCAGCCCTGCTTGCACTCTGCCTCTCTCCCTCTTTGAAAAAAAGAAAGAAAAAATGAAAAAAATGAAAGAAAAAAATTATTAAAGGGAAAATTAAAAGAATACAAAGAAAATGAATATTCCTCAAAAAGCAGTAAGACACATAGGGAATGTATTTAGGAAAGTGAATAAAATTATGTAAAAATGAAATATTAAGAACAAAAGATGAAAACAGACAACTTTCGAATGCCTGCATGAGTTGTTGTGCAGATCCTGTCCCCAGTGAAACATAGCTGGTGAAAATTATTTAAAACAAACAAACAACCATTTAGTCTCAGGAAACCGTCCTAAGGACACGCAGAAAATTAAGAAACATTTACTGAGAACATCTATTAAATCTCTGTAAGAACAGTATGATTCTGTGGCACTTGGGCCAGGGCATTTTAGGCCCTGCCCCATGTCAGCATGACAAGTTTCGCTGTGTTGCGTGGGGCCAAGAAGATGGAGCCCTCTCTCTTCCCAGCTCCCAGTCAAGGTCTGAGGTCTATCCCCAGAATGAGAAGATCACCAGCATTTCTCAGCCTTCCTCCCAGCTCTGTGTTGTAAAGGCTTAATTCCAAGAAAGAACAGTTGAGAGTTTGGAGGTTCCCTCCTACACTCAGCCTCCATTCATAGAGAAAAGGCATCCCAAGAATGCTGAGTACCAGATTACCATCACCCCAGCTGGGGTCACAGGGCAGAGGTTCCAAGCTTGGAAAGGGAAGCCAGAAGGAGCAGAGGCCCCTGCCACACTCAATGCTTTGCTCATAAAGCAGATGTCTGTTCTAGAGAAGCAGGTGGTCGTTCATTGTTCCTGCCTCTAGTTCTGAAATAGTGAGCCAGAAATTATGCATGGGGAGACTGGCAGACCATGAAAACAGAGGACTCCAAAGCTTTCCTCAATGAAACCCATTTAAGTGTCCACAAGGGAAATTTTGCTGAGATTTTCATGGGTGTTGTCTCTGCTTTTGTCTTTTTTTAAATAAATTCTTTAGAATATGGGGAAACCCAAGCCTAAGGGAACTTGCATATATGCATATAGTGGGTGAGTGGGTAGGTGTAAAGAATTTAGGCTTTCCGTATTTATGAATCTCTTCTGTTTTGTCCCCCTCCTTGTTTTTATATATTTTTTGTTTCTTTTCCCTTATGTTCATCTGTTTTTTCTCTTAAAGTCCTCATATCAGTGAAGTCATATGATTTTTGTCTTTCTCTGACTAATTTAACTTAGCATAATACCTTCCAGTTCAGTCCACATAGTTGCAAATGGCAAGATTTCCTTCTTTTTGATTGCTGAGTAATACTCCATTATATATATATACCACATCTTCTATATCCATTCATCCATCGATGGACATTTGGGCTCTTTCCATACTTTGGCTATTGTCGATAGTGCTACTATTGGATGTAAATTTTAAAAAATTTTAAAAAATAAAATTAAAAAAAAAAAGAACATAGGCTTATCCCACCTTTTGGCTCAATCATATTTAACAAATAACTTCCATTCTCCAGATCATCTCCGGGTTCAAGAGGACTACTAGAAGCTCCTGCCAGCATGTCTACATTCCAGATGGAAGGAATAAATAAAAAGGTGAAAGGCAAGGAGGCCCTGTGAGTTAATTCCTTTAAGGCAAGCATCACAATTACATTTTATTGACAAGTATTCGGTAATATGGCCATACTATGCCACATAAGAGCAAGGAAAGTAATATATATTTCATTGGGTGCGTGTCAACATTTTTTATGAAATCCTCAAGTGAGTCAAAACCCAGAAATGTGAGAAAGATGAAAGTTCGATTCAATAAAAATACTCTTGTATATGGCAAGTACCACTGAGTAAACTCAGAGACAAACAACAACCTTAGAAAGTATAGTTCAACCCATAATCCAGACATGGAGTAAATTCAGGTATAGAGAGAGCACTTCAAAAATAACATGAAAGGGGTATGTGATTCCATTTTTTAAGTTTGCAAATTATATCAACAGTTGACAGAAAAATATGAAGACTTGGTTTTTAAACTTAAGAGCATGATAGGGGTGCCTGGGTGGCTCAGTTGGTTAAGCATCCAACTTCAGCTCAAGTCATGATTTCATGGCTTGTGCGTTCAAGCCCCACATCGAGCTCTGTGCTGACAGCTCAGAGCCTGGAGCCTGCTTCGGATTCTGTGTCTCCCTCTCTCTTTATGCCCCTCCCCCAGTGGTGCTCTGTCTCTCTCTCTCTCTCTCTGTCTGTCTCTCTCTCTCTCTTTCTCTCTCTCTCAAAAATAAATAAACATTGTAAAAACAGAAAAGAAATAACAAGTGTTCATGAGGATGTGGAGAAAAGGAAACCCTCATGTACTGTTGATGGGAATGTAAATTAGTACAGGCATTGAGGAAAACAGTATGGAGTTTCCTCAAAAAATTAAAAATAGAACTACCCTATGCTCCAGTAATTCCACTTCTGCAAATTTATCTTCAAGAAATAAAGTCACTATCTTGAAAAGATAAATGTGCTCCCAAGTTCACTGCAGCCAAGATATGAAAACCTAAGTGTCTATAAACAGATGAATGAATAAGAAAATGTGGTACATATATACAAGGAGTGTCATTCATCCATAAAAGAGAAGAAACTCCTGCCATTTGTGACAACCTGGATGGAGAGAGAATTAAGACAGAGAAAGACAAATACTGTGTGGTCACACTTACATGTGGAATCATTAAAACAAAACAAAACAGACAACTTGTAAGTACAGAGAATATAATGGTGGTTGTGGGGCAGGGTGAAGAATGAATGAAGGGGGTCAAAGGCACAAACTTCCAGTTATAAGTAAATCCCTGGGATATAATGTACAGCATGGTAGCTATCGCTAAGAAATACTGTATCATATATTTGAAAGTTGTTAAAAGAGTAGATCTTAAAAGTTCTCATAACCAGATAACAAAATGTTTCATCAAGTGCAGTGACAGATTTTTAAAATATTTTTAAAGTTTATTTATTTACTTGAGAGAGACAGAGACAGCGTGAGCAGGGAAGGAACAGAGAGAGAGAGAGAGGGAGAGAGAATCCCAAGCAGGCTCTACGATGCCCATGCAGAGCCCGATGCAGGGCTGGAACCCATGAAACCGTGAGATCGTGACCCGAGCTGAAACCAAGAGTCTGACGCTTAACCAACTGAGTCAGCCAGGCACCCACTACAGTGATGGATTTTAACTAAATGTATTGGGGTGATCATTTCAGGCCTTCAGGCTCACACAGGACTACATCACTGCCTCTCCTCGGTCTCCAGCTGGCCTACTGCAGATCTTGGCACTTCTCAGCCTCCATAAACATATCAGCCAATTCCTTATAATAAATCATACTTGTATCTCTATACATACATATATGCTGGTTGTTTCCCTAGAGGATCCTAATACAATTTCCTTTTGAAAAATAAAATGTTTTTAAACGATCAAGCCCATTTTAATTACACTGGTGGACTTTATTCTGTAGAATATTAACAGGATGCTAGTAATTCTAGTAGAACCTCAAAGAGATTATGTTTCAGAGGCCTGAATCCTTCTGACAGTGACCATAAATTTGATATTTTTCTCTGCCTGGTGAAAAAAATGCAAAGCTAAGTTATGACTAGAGGCAAGTTTTACTAACATCTGCATTTATTCTCTAAAGAAAGAATTTACACAAGTTGCAATAAATGCAATATGGAATGCTACAGAATTCTTAGAATAAAATTCTGCTCACATGTTATGGCCTGTTGCTATTTTACAGCTTTCCTAAAAATTAAACAAACAACAGTGATAGAAACAGCAAATGAAGAATCATTTGCCCACTGAACACACCTCTAACAGTCATGAGTTCTGACTGGATGTTGGAACCACCCATAATTAATTCCTCACAAATGGTATAAAACAGATTAGAATTTTCTTCTTCTTTTATTATCACAATGTGTGTCTACCCCTGACAAATCTTGAGGGTAGGACTCAGATATGCAAAATCCCATTAAGCAGAAAGCTGAGTAAGATGTGAGTATCATTTAAAATGATTAGGATAAAGAAAAATAGGGACTTCTTGAAAAACTCCCTTTGCCAGATTTTTATCTCCCAGCATTCTGAAAGTCTTATCAAAAGCCAATTAATTAATTAGAAGCTGAAAAAGAGAAGGAAGTTTTCTCAATCCAGGAAAGTGGTCTAACAAGATAGCTGTATTCTCTTTATTACAGAATAGTTTATGCAACTAATTCTTTAATACTTCTTATCTTTTATTAAGGGACAAAATATGCAATTGGAGATTGGTGGATTTTGAGAGGTGACAAGAAGTTGAGGATTAGTGGCAAGTATAAATACACCTGTGAAATTCTCATATCTCATCTACATGAAATGACAGATTATTTCTCAAGACTACATAGTCCACATGGGCTTTAGGAAAAGTGGCTTTCTATTAGTGATTCAGAGATTCCGGCTCCTCTGTATAGGGTTCTCCTGTTTTCAAGATAAAGCTTCCAGTGTTGCCATAGGAAAAGGGAAGACTACAGAGGATCATATGGAAGAGCCTGCCCAGGAAGTGAATCAAGTTAATTTGTTCACATTCACTTGGCCGGAACTCAGTCATCCTGGCACATCTAACTGCAAAGGAGGCAGGGACATGTAATTGAGAGGGAATAGGCTGAATGTTGGTAGTAATCAACTGCAAGCATTGAGGCAACACAACCAGAATTGGTGGCCCTAAAGCAGAGAAGTAGAATGCTTTGGATGCCATGAGAGTTGGACGAAGAAGCTGAGACATCTGGGCTAAATAGTGAAGTGGAGAAAGCAAAACTTCAAAAGTTGACCATAGAGAAACTTTTCATTAAGACATGTTTTTAGAAAGCCTTAGTGAAATTACAAAGGTAATGTACAAATCATGTCTATTCCCATGGGGCACTTAGGTGACTCAGTCAGTTAAGCAACCAACTCTTGATTTTGGCTCGGGTCATGATCTCATGGTTTATGGGATTCAACCCCACATTAGGCTCTGCACTGACAGCGTGGAGTCTCCTTAAGATTCTCTTTCTCACTCTCACTCTGCCCCACCCCATTCATGTACCCACTCTCTCTTACAATAAATAAATCAACATTAAAAAAAAATCATGTCTAATTCCAGCATGATGCACCTATCAAGGCATGATATAGCACACTCTACATGCAAACATGGGCTCTCACCAACTTGAAGATCCTCTTAAAGTGTGTTTTCATATTTTCATTTAACTATGAAAAATTGCTGTTACTTGAAGTTAGGTAGGTAAGTTTTCCATGAGAAAAATCAGATGAAGTTTTGAAAAAAGGTAGGTCACCTTCAGAAACCAGGAATGTTCTAGGAGAAAGAATTAAAATATTTTTCATTGAAGAAAAAGACACACACACACAAAAACAACTTAAGAGAATAGAAGAGACAATATCTTCTCTCTGATTTTAGTATGGTAGATTTTTTAAAAATTAGTTCTTTGCTAGAAAGAAATCTCCAATGCTGCAGAAAGACATTGTTAACATCTTTTGAGTTTTTTTTCAAATGAACTTTATTTTCTCAATGGATGGATAAACTTTCTTGTTATTAAAAGATCTAAATTAGTTGGCTGGCTTTTAAAAATATTATTACCATAGAGGCTCCTGGGTGGCTCAGTTGATTTAGCATTCACTTTTGGCTTAGGTCATGATCTCATGGTTGGTGAGTTTGAGCCCTGTGTCAGGCTTTGTGCTGACAGTTCAGAGCCTGTAGCCTGTCTCTCTCTACCCCTCCCCCACTTGTGTGCATGCTCTCTCTCTCTCTCTCTGAAGAAAATAAACATTAAAAATTTTTTAATAAAATAAAAAAATATTATTACCATAAATATTCTAAGGAATATTCTTATTCTCATGATGCTAAACTGTGATTAGAGAGAGAAAATCAAGAGGAAAAAAATGAAGAGCATCTAATGATAATAATAAATAATTTAACAATGTGAAAAAAGGGCAATATTCTTTACACAGAGGAGGATGCTTCATAATTAAAAGTCCAACCACTGAGCTGATAGAGATTACATTTTTATGCAACCACTTCTATCCTTTTATTTATTAAAAATCATGAATACTAATGAGAGAACTTAAGTCTTTCTAAAACACCATAAAATGTAGTTGAGCTTGCTAATTAGATCTAAATTTTGGATAATCTTCACAACTTACATGGACAAATTTATTATATTTTCATTTTAAAGTAAAACATCAGATTTAATGGAAATATAACGAGAAGATTTTGTTATAACGTAACTGATACTTTTAGAATAGGTTTGTGAAATACCCTGGCATTTATAAAGCCAAACACAGGTGAATTTTTAGTTCAGAACCGGGGCACAGGCAACACCAGGCCAGCGGAAAAGCAGGCTCTGCTCATGGTACACACCTACCTGAGAAGCAACAGAAATGTATCTCCCTGAATACTGCATATCTCACCTTATCTGACTGGTGGCCCTAAAGCTACCAATAAGTCTGATCATTTTTGAGGGGGAGACAGAAAAGGAACATAGCCTTCCTCCCAGGTCCCAGCAGCTCCTTGGCTCAAAAGAGGAAGTCTGGAATTAGACTTTTTGAAAGTTCTGGCTGAGATGATTTACAAGAAGCTTTATTCCAGTGGCTGGGTGTCTATTTTTTTTTTTTTTTCAATATATGAAGTTTATTGTCAAATTGGTTTCCATACATGGGTGTCTATTTTTATTTATTTTTAAGTTCATTTATTTTTGAGAGAAAGACAGAGAGCACAAGCAGCGGAGGGGCAGAGAGGGAGAGACAAAGAGAATCCCAAGCAGGCTCCACACTGTCAGTTCAGAGCCTGATGAGGAGATCGAACTCAGGAACCATATCAGGACCTGAGCTGAAACTAAGAGTCAGACACTTAACCGACTGAGCCACCCAGGTGCCCCTGGGTGACTGTCTAAAGCCCAACTTTGGGGAACCCGAAAGTGAAGAGTGGAAAGCAGTGATATCTGTGATACCTTTAAGAAAAGTCAACATTGTCCATTTCCCCTCCTGGTATTCCTGATCTCCCATTACTCACAAGATGCCAAGATGGTAATAAACAATGACTTAATTCTCTCTGTACACCAAGAACATAAGGAGCTTGAGGAGCAGAAAAGCTTCCACCTGGGAACTTGCCTGCTTCTTCAGGTGCAGCCTGTCACGACAAAGTCACCTTCTACCACTGGTAAAGATGCTACCTCTTAGAGTACTCCAGCAAGGGAATCTAAGCCCCAAGTAGCCAAAAGAGAAAAATGGCAGTGTATCTCTAGGTACTCAGAAGCTTGCAGAGTAAATAAAATCAATCAGAACATGAAGTAAAGGTCTTAGATGATTTAGACAGTGACTTTAAGTTTAACGGTGGAAGATGCATTTAAGAAAATTCAGGTATATAATTATCACACAGGGAAAAATGCTTTTCTGGATCTTAGGAGAACATGGATTCCCAACTAAACACTACATTAAAGAATAGCAGAATAACTTGTGGGACTTTAGATTGTCGAGTATGAAGCAGAAAACATTTCAGAGCAAACAGAAAAATACCGATATAGTAAACAAGAGGGAAAAGATAAACAGTTGAAAGAATGAGGCCAGGAGATGTGGCATGTAAATACAGTAGTATGAGATGTGAAAGCTGGAGGAGAGTTAATATTGCATGAAAAAGCCTGAGGAGCTTCAAAATTAACAAGAAAAAATTTAAAAGCATACTAATCGAAGTCAACAATGGTAAGAAAAAAGTGAACAGGGACACCTGGCTAGCTCAGTCAGTAGAGCAACTGACTCTTGATTTCAGGGTCATGAGTTCAACCCCCCTGTTGGGCACGGAGCCTACTTGAAAAAAAAAAGGAAAAAAGAAAAGAAAAAAGTGAACAAAAAAACATCCATGTAAAATAATATAGCAAACTCACAGAGATAAAGCCTATCAGTCATTACCCTAAAAGTGAAGCATCGAAGTTCTTTAATTAAAATACAAATATCATCATCGGGGCACCTGGGTGGCTCAGTTGGTTTAAGCGTCCGACTGACTTCGGCTCAGGTCATGATATCCCAGTTTGTGGGTTTGAGCCCCACGTCGGGCTCTGTGCTGACATCTCGGATCCTGGAACCTGCTTCAGATTCTTTGTCTCCTTCTCTCTCTGCCCCTCCCCCACTTGTGCTCTGTCTCCCTCTATCAAAAATAAGTAAACATAAAAAAAATTTTTTTAACTTTATAAAAAAAATAAAATAAATAAAATAAAATACAAAGATCATCATGGAGTACCTGGGTGACTCAGTCATTTATTTGGCTGACTTGAGACTTCTGCTCAAGTCATGATCTTAGGGTGCAGAGCCTGGTTGGGATTCTCTCTCTCTCTCTGTCTTTCTCTGTCCCTCCCCCATTTGCATGCTGTCTTTCTCTCTCCCTGTCTCTCAAAATAAATAAAGATTTAAAATAAAATAAAATAAAATAAAATAAAATAAAATAAAATAAAATAAAATATAGATATTATGGTAAAAAACAAACAGCTATGTGATGTTTAAAAGAAACATTTAAAATAGATAAATTGAAAATTCAAGTAGAAAGCATCAAAAAAGGTAGAATTTAAGGTTCAAAGAATTGAAGATCAAACCAAAGAGAACTCAGTAAGAAAATTCCCAAATTATTAAAAAAAAAAAAGAGGAAACAGATTGATAAAACTCTTTGTGCCAAAGAGAGCAGCAGATAAATATGGATGGCAAAACCTATCAAAAATGCCAAAAAAAAAAAAAAAAAAAAAAGAAAAGAAAAGAAAAAGAAAAAGCCTTTGATTAAAATTAGACTACAAAACGAAGATACCCCTCTTCCTGTCATGGACGAATCTAACAGGCAAAAATCAGTAAAGGTTGTTATGATCTGTACATTTGTTTCCCCTCCAAAGTTCTTACTTTGAAATCCTACTGCCCACTGAGATAGTATTAGGAGGCAGGGACTCTGGAGAGAGAGCCTCATGAATGAGATTAATGTCCTTATAAAAGAGTCCAAAAGAGCTCCTTCACCCCTTCCACCTGAGGTGGACCCCGGGAGAGATTGGCAATCTGCAACCAGGATGGGGACTGACCTCTGGCACCCTCATGTCCAATTTCCAGCTTCAAGAACTGTGAAAAATAAATTTCTATGGTTTAGAAGACACTCAGTCTATGGTATTTTGTTATAGCAGCTGAAACTAAGAAAAGGTATGTAAGAACTGAAGTTAAAAAATCCAATACTCTGGGGTGCACATGGGTGGCTCAGATGGTTAGGCATCTGACTAGATTTTCAGCTTAGGTGAAGAGCTCATGGTTTGTGAGTTTGAGCTCTGAGTCGAGCATCTGGAGCCTGCTTGGGATTCTCTCTCTCCCCCCTCTCTCTCTGACCCTTCCCCATTTGTGTTCCCTCTCTCTCTCTTAAAATAAATAAATAAAAAAATCCAATTACCTTGAACACATACTCACACCCACACATGTACATAAAATCTTACATCCTTCAAATGGAGAACGGTTTTTTCTTATGTTTATACAATATGAAAATATGTAATCGTTTCCTTGGACATACAGAAACTACACAAATTAAAAAGCAGAAAATTAACACACCAGATCCTCTGATAAAAATCCCATAAAATTAGAATAATAAAAAAGGATGAACCTACCTAAGTCATTAGAAATTAAGAAATAGACTCCTTGGATAACTCATGTATCAAAGAGAAAAATCTATAGAAAACTGTAAAACATATTGAAGTCATTGAACAGACAATACTTTGTAGAGTCAATCTACAGGACATACTAAACACTGTGCTCAGAAAATGCACTTTTAATTACTTCAGCATTAACAAAGAAAGATTGAAAGATGAAGAAAACAAGTTTCATATAAACATTAGGAAAAAAGGACAACATAATTGAAAGAAATTACCAAATTAACAGAGATAAAAGCTGAAATTAATAAACCATAAAATAATCAAATTACTTTTAAAAATTCAAAAGGTGGTTCTTTGTAATGATGAAGTTGTTAACCTTCTTTTTAATTTTTTTTTTAGAGAGAGACAGAAGTGAGAGAGAGAGAAAAACAGAGAGAGAAAATCTTAAGCAGATTCTATGCTCAGCACATAGCCTGACTAGGGGTACAATCCCATGACCCTGGGATCATGACCCGAGCTGGAAATCAAGAGTCAGATGCTCAAATGACTGAGCCACCCTGGCGCCCCAACCCTCTTCTTATTCCAACATAAGAGAGAAGGAGAAAGAGAGCAAGAGCAAATGAGAGAGAGATAAAGATACAAAATTAAGAGAAAGTTGGTACAGGCACAGAAAAGGTGAAATCAAAGTAATATTTACAACTCAAAGGCAGTGTGTTTGAAAAGTTAGAAGAAATGATTTCCTTAGAAGAAATGGCCCAAAATGAAAACCCCAAGAAATGCAAAACACGAACAGGCTAATTAAAAAAATTGTTGTTCTTTTCCATTAAGTTACACAGAGCGTTTAACAGAAGAATAATGATGGGGCATACTACCCGCATAGCTCTGGCTTTGGGAATTTACAGATGTCCTGTTTCAGTAGTCTCTGCTGTAAACAAGTAGCATGCAGTATAACTGAAAATGTGAAAGCCACAATGCCCAGGACGCTAGGTAGAGCCAACAGCTGAAGGTCTTTGACAGAAATCATAGAGAAGTGTAGAGTTTAAACAAACGCAAATTAAGTGCCAACTGGAAATACCCAGGTCATAATTTCCATCAATGCATTTTACTCAGGTTTTTCTGAGATTAAGGTGCTATTCAATTGTTAGTCCAAACCTTGACTGGTTTAATTTTACATGAGCTTCCTACTATGATGCTGGTGGGAGATAATTTTCATCATCCCACAAAGTTGACTGCCTTACTAGTTTCTACTGGGTAGATAAAAACGTGTTAATATTTCTCTCTGTTGTGCTCAACCCTCAGGTGAATAAAGCTGCCGGCCATTCACTAAAGAAGATGAATACTCTTACTCATTACTGAAATGGAATAATCAAGGTCAGCATGAAAATTTGATACCTATATTACTAGACTGGCACCTTGTTCTAAAAAGAAATAGTATTGGGGTGCCTGGGTGGCTCGGTCGGTTAAGCATCTGACTTTGGCTCGGGTCATGATCTCACAGTTCGTGAATTCAAGCCCCACATCAGGCTCTGCGCTGACAGCTCAGAACCTGGAGCCTGCTTTGGATTCTGTGTCTCCCTCTCTCTCTGTCCCTTCCCCACTCATGCTCTGTCTCTCTCTCAAAAATAAGTAAACATTACAAATAAATAAATAAATAAATAAATAAATAAATAAAAGAAATAGTATTTACAAGTCTTTATTTTCTCTTACCAAGAACCTAACTTAAATAGCTATTCCATGCCTTCTCCAACTCACGGAGTATTCATTACATTAATAATATTTCAGCACTCTGGCTGATCAAAGCTACCTCTTTAATAATACACTCTAAGCAAAGAAAACAAAGTTTAAAGTACTGCAAAAAAAAAATGCAGCCCCCATACTGAGGAATACCAACATACAACATCCTATGTTTCGATTGATCTGTTGTCAAATTCAATTTTGGTACATACCTGCTGTTGTTTATCTCGACTATCGAAAATGCATTTCATGTGTCATAAGCATATATATTTTTATGTGCTTAACAGCTTGACATTGATATTTTTCTGTAACATCTACTGTAATCTACTGTAATATCTACTGTAATGTTTTTCTGCAATATTTATAAAACATATAAACCAAAACAAAATTTTAAAGGGAGAAGGATTCAACCTAAACCCTGGTGCTCCAGGGCTTTGGCTTGTTCACATAGCCCACTCTGAAGACCGCATTCCTTTGAAAGTGGAGGGAAAAGAGTTTCCCTTCTTGACAGAAAGTCTTGAATATACTCATGAGCAAGAGTTCTCTAAGCAAGTGTGTCCTTGATAGAAATAAACTAACAGGTTTCCTAAGGAAATACCCTAGTCCTACCTAACAGCTTAACTAAAGCAAACACAGAGAGAACCAGTATCTCTAAAAAAAAAAGGTGGAGGGGGGGAATTAAAAGTATTTCCACCGGAAGAAATACCTACCTAATTTCAGCTATCTTTTCACTTATTTCACAGGGGGAAATCTCTGGATTCTAGGTAAGATTAGAGAAGGTCAGGGGCACCCAGGTGGCTCATTCAGTAAAGGGTCTGACTTGGTTTCGGCTCAGGTCATGATCTCACAGTTTATGGGTTTGAGCCCCACATCAGGCTTTGCATTGACAGTGTGGAGCCTGCTTGGGATTCTATCTCCTGCTGTCTCTCTGCCGCTCCCCAGCTCGCTCGCTCTGTCTCTTTATCTATAAATAAATAAATACATAAATAGCTTAAAGTAATTCAAGTACCACAGGCTGTAGTGCCTTTAAGTAAGCAGCTGGGACTGGGCTTTAGAAAGAAAAATTTGTCTGGACATAAAAACTGGCCAATGCTGGCTTCAACACAGTGTAGGCAGCAGAAGGGATGGGAGGGGAAGATACGAGAAGGTGTGATGGTGATTTTTCTACTTTTGTACTCTATCTACAAACACTAACCTTAATTTAAATTCTTTAAGTCAATTATAAGTCTACTTTCAATTGGTACCAATGTTTCTTTTCTACCAATACCTTTGTTTACATTTCAAACATTCTGTGTTGGGCACATTAATTGTATGAGCCTATTTTCATTAATGGGCTACCATTATGACATTCCAATGATTAAACAGTATTTTGTTGTTCTTCAGGCTCTGAAGTGGAAATTATCTATCTACGTTACTTATGTAAGACTCTGGAGCCTGAAATTTCACTATGAAGTCATACTGTTACATGTAGCCTACTGAATTATTCAAATGTCTGAATCAACTCTAAAGTTTTACAGTTAAAATCTATAATATTGGCCACTTCTCACACAAAAACTTTCACACACGCAAGTAATTTGCCCAGGGGTGCCTGGGTGGTTCAGCTGGTAAGCACCCAACTCTTGATTTCGGCTCAAATCATGATCTCACAGTTCATGAGTTCGAGCAACCATGTCAGGCTCTGTGTTGACAGCATGAAGCCTGCTTGGGATACTCTGTCTCTGTCTCTGGCTCTGGCTCTCTCTCTCTGCCCCTCCCTCCACTCATGCCTGCTCTCTCTCTCTCTCTCTCTCTCTCTCTTTCAAAAATAAATAAACTTAAAAAAAATGTTGTTTGCCCAATGTAGAGAAAAACTTCTATTGTAAAGATGAAATAAAATCATTCATATATAAACATGCAAAAACAACATTGTTTCCAGTTATGATGGAATTACACTTAATACATGGTTTAATATGCATGTACATAAAACAACTATTTGAATGATTGATGGAAGTAAAAGTGCTATTTTCTTTATACTTTTGCTCTTGTATTGTTTCATGAAAAAGTTATGTTCATTCTCTTAAAAAAAATACACAGTTATTTGAAAAGGATCGATAAGTTAATAATTAAGAATGACAAACTATGGAGCACCTGGATGGCTCAGTTGGTTAAGCATCCAGCTCTTGATTTCAGCTCGGGTCATGATCTGCCAGTTCGTGAGTTTAAGCCCTGCATCGGGCTCTGTGCTGACAGCTCAGACGGAGCCTGGAGCCTGCTTCAGATTCTATGTCTCCCTCTCTCTCTGCCCCTACCCCCCTCGCATGTGCACTCTTTCTCTCTTTCTCTCTGTCTCAAAAATAAATAAACATTAAAAAAAAATAAAATAAAAATAATGACAAATTATGGTGGTTTTTAAAAGTACTAGGAGAATTCAAAGGGAACGCAATAAACTTTACACATAGGCAAAACAATTGGTAGAATTCAAAGGGAGAGGGTGATATTTGATATGAGTGGGCCTGGCAAGATGAAAGGAAGTGGTGTTGTCTCTTATGAGCCTTATAATAACCCCACGTGGTTGGTTTCCCTGAATTCAAACAACTTTCCCAAGGCCCCACACTTTGGACTGGCAGACATGGTGAGAGTGTGGAAAAACAGTAGCCTTGATCAGCACATAAGTACAACAGGGGGCTACAAGGTGTTGTTGCTTATATTTCAGTAACAATAATGAACAGAGCAATCATTTGGGAAATAGCCTGTTAGTTTGCCAGTGAAGAGAGGGGAAAATACAGAAAAAAACTCGCAGCCTCAAATGTCTCCATGAAACACTTAGGATTGGAAGTTTCTCTAGGCTTTGGGTTCACAGTGCACTGCTGTGAGCTGTGGATGACAGCCATTAGTGGTCAAGATGGTAAAGCTAGTGACCAGTAAACATCACATGCATAAAGGTAAGCAAACCCTATAGACTGGTGTTAGGCAAGCAACTTGACTCTTCGGCAGGTCACTCTTAGCCCTAGGTTCCATGGTGTCATCTAAGCCGTGTTCTTAGCTAACGACCCACTGGTTCTGCTGAATACAATTGTCCTCTGCAGATGGTTTCTGCCAATTCTTTTATATGAGGGAGGGAACATGGCTCTGCTCTGGGATACCTTCTCCAAATAATATTAGAGGCAGCTATTCAAAGAGCCAAGTATGCCCAACTTCAGAGTTTCTACAGGGCTGATTTTCCAGGGAGCTCTCTGATAGCTTCCAAATGTCACGGGTGATTACACCCACATCTCACAACTCTTTCATCATTTGAAGCACGTGGTGTCCCTAGGTCCAACTGGCTTTGATTGCAGTGACAAGTCCCTTTTATTGCCCTCCACGACACCATTAAAATCAACGGGCAGACACTTAATTCATAACTTCAAAACTAAGGTCAACCACTACAAAATTGAAAATCTAACCACAGCCTTTCTCGTCCTGAGAAACAGAGTATGCCCCTAAAAGAATCTAACAACTTAATTCTCTGCCCTAAAGGTAAAAATTGTTTATAACTTTGAAAGATGAAGTTTTACAAACATAGAATGAAGATCTAGTCAACTTGGCACCACATGAAGACACCAGATTTTTAAAAAGGAGATGTTTAGGTCTCTAATAAGTCAAACGGTGAACATTTCCTCTCTTTCAGGGTCTGCAGTTTATTGACAAACATTGGGATCTTCTTATAATATCAGTCTTGTTCTTAAGACAGAAAGTTTTTAAAGTTCAAGATACAATAACTTAGCAAAGTCATGTCTAAAGGTTACGTGAATATTTAGATCTATAAGAAATGAATCTTAGTGTTTAGTTATTCACATTTTACATCGTTTTCATATCAAGAAATCAGTACATTTGACTAAAAAGCTAGTTGCAATACAACTTTAACATAATTTTCCATAGCAAAAAATGGACCATGATGTTCCTTCAAGTGACTGATCACGGAATCATTATGAATACTTCATGGAAAAGTGTATTATTCACAACATTTTTCCATCCATTTTTAACATTTAAAATTACTATGAAAATATATGGATATCTTAGTATCCTTATAAGAGTTCCAGGTGTTCTTAAAGCATATCTTTTGATACATTCTGCATCAAAATATTTTACAGGACACACTTTTATTTTGCTTATTTATTCTACTATGCCACATGGAAGCAAAAACTTTTTGATCCTCTACTTTTTTTTTTTTTTTAGAAGTCAAATATAGGTCAGATGCCCATGTAGACCACTCTGCATGTGTTGCTGTGTTCAAAGGCCTCCAGATCAACAGCAGGAAAATATGTTATAAAACCTCCCTCGTCTCTCATCTCCAATTCTCTCATAGCTTGTAATTGCTCCAGAGTTTCTCAATCTTTAAGACTATCTTTAGGAACTTTCTCCCTTAAGCTCTCCCAAATACCCCATTCATAGGAACTCTTATCTCCTCTTTTTCCCATGTAATTAGTATCACTTTCCTATCAGATGGAGCTTCCCTGGAACTCTGGAATACATCTATAAGTTATCAAGCCAAAAGAAGGATGCCTGTATGACCACCAATATTCCATTTATCCTTACCAAAAGGTACCTACACTATGGGAAAGAAGTTGTCTCCTTATAACTTCCCTTCCACTATGAAATTCCAGGGGAGCAGTGCTCAGGAATGAAACTGACTACCTCTGCATTATTTAACTCAGTAAGTCGCCTCATGCACCTAACTGTTAGGGCCTCGTGGTTGGAAATGCACAGTATGTGCAGATACAGACACTGACAAACATTCTAATCCTGTGATCTGTGGATCCTGATAGAGTCTTTGAGCTCGGGTAAAATCCACTCACACTGCTCGTCCCTCAGCTCAAATTCAAAGGAGCACAAATTAGATTGAGGAGCTGTTCTCTTTCAAACTCAGGCCCCTGCAATTCACCAAGTTTGTTGACAAGTACATGAATCCAGCAGCTTCTGTGCCAGGTCAGAATTTGTAGGCCCCACACTTTCATGGGTTTTACCTGCAGAAACTCCACCAGGTTCCTAAGGTAAAGAGCCAAGAAAAACCACTCTGTGCTTCTGGCAAGAAGAAGCAAAAATAACCATTGTGAAATATGCCTAGATCGTTCTCCATAACAAAGGTCTATTCACTAAGCAAAGACTTTACCAGAACCTTATCCAACTTGGATGAAGAGTAATTAGTCAACTCAAGCTTCTAGTTTACATGTCTCATGTAAATGGGGGTGAGGGAGAGGAGCTGAGAAACACTTCTGAAGGCCACAGACCTGGAATTCAAGGCCCCACTAAAAAAGTGAGATTTAGTGATCACATTATGGACTGCTTCCCTTCCCCCACAGGTTCCATAACACAACAGGGCTCCTATAGTAACTATGGACTATATGTGAAATAGCTGTAAGATATAATCTGTTTAAGATTTGGTTCTAGGGAACCCAAACACAACAGGGATAAACAAGGATACTAGAGGAATCTGAAGTCACTGGTACCTATAGCTAAAGCAAACATTCAACAGAGCCAAAGTCCCAGCAAGTTTAACATAAAACCTCACATAGGTGCTTATGTGTCAGTTTTTATTACCTAATAGATCATGCCTGCCTTTCCACCAGAAAGTTATATGGCATGATAAAAAAAAAAAATATGAACCACAGACTGAAGAGACAAAACAAGCATCAGAAGCTGACTCATCAATTTCGGAATTATCAGATAGGGAATTTAAGGTAACTATGATTAATATGTTAAGATTTCTAATGGAAAAAGTAGATAACATTCAAGGACAGACAAGTGATGTAGAACATAAAGGAAAACTCTAAGAGAGGAGGCTAGGATATTCATGTGGTAATGTATTACAGTCGAGAATATCATTAATACTTGATGCTTAACTTAATATAGACATGGATGGTTTGACATGTAGGAATGTTCACTGCTTATGTATATACATGAGTTAATATACACACATATCTGTCTTTGTTACATCAGCTGAGCTGAGAGGGCTTAAAATGATGACACCTCAAGCAACGAGCAAATCTGGTGCCCAGAGCCTGATTTATGATACGATTCTCTAGTAAAAAGAACCAGAGATCCTTGGAGAATTGGTTGACTCTAGGGCTAGGGGTAGACATACTCAACATGAACCTGGAGCATCTTCTAATGTGATAAAATAACAAAGGGCTCAAAGACACATTCAGACACATACAAAAATAAGGTATGTTAAAGGGACATGGGAGCCACGTACAGAAAAACTTGAGCAATAAAGTAGGCATCATAATCTTCAATATAAAATAAATAGGAGTCCATACTAACTTATATAAAAGTTTAAATGATTAATGAGCAAAGAAAAAATGTCCATACAGAAGAATTACTAATAAATTATATAGATCCTCTGTCCTAAATGTAACCTTCTTCCAAAGAGCATAGTATGGAAGGGAGGAGACACAAGTTCAACTTTATAGTGGAGCACTGTGCCAAGTACCACTTTAGCCAGCTGATCAAGGTAAATGTCAGCAGTCATAAATCATGCTCACAGTTTGCACCTTTGATATGATGTGATGCAAATGGCACTTTGCCTCTGTGGTCTTGCTCCCCAAAACCTATTTTCTCAGTCTAACCATGAAAAAGCTTTGAACAGATTCCACTAAAAGGGTATTCTACAACATAACTTGACCAACACTCCTCAAAACTGTCAACGTCATCAAAAACAAGGAAAACCTGAAAAACTGTCACGCTCAAGACAAATCTGAGGGGAAATGACAACTAATTTTAATATAACATGGATAGAGTCCTGGAATAAAGGATGGCATTTGGGTATAATTAGTGGTAAATTAAGGAAAATTCAAACAACAATAGACTTTAGTAAATAATAATTTATCAATATTTGTTCGTTGTTACAAATGTAAGATACCAGTGTAAGATATTAATAATAGTAAACACTGTGAGGGGGTTTATAGGAAACCTATTATCTGCTCTTTTTTTTTTCTGTAACTATAAAGCTGTTCTAAAAAATAAAGTATAGTATTATAAAAACAAGCAAAGGAGGAATAAATCAAGGCCATGATGCAAAGATGACTATTTTTCTCACAGTCTAAATGAAAATAATACATTTTATGATTCCCTTTAATTTAATAACAGAGGCCTACAATATAGAATTAAATTCATGTTGTTAGGGCCAACGAAACATGAATACAGTTAAGATTCCAAATGTGCACAACAAAAGAGAACTGAAATAAAGGAAATTATGCTTTTCGTGGAGAATATACCTTAGTTGTGTTCCATTAAAAAAAAAAAAAACCACTAGCTGGAAAATGACCTGGAACAATTTAAAAACAATTTAGACAAACTATGTTATGAAATATAATTAAGCTTTAAAGAAGCAATTTTAAGACTGAATGAGGGCATTTAATATGTGTGTATATATTTTGTGAGAAAATACAGTATCCCCAATAATCTTTTTCAGGTATTACACTAAGATAAGAGACTGTGATATTTCAAAATTAACTACTTAAGGGATTTATAAGATGGGTGATTAGGAAATTCAAGAATTAAAATCAAACTCAGACTTTAGCAACTCTAAGGAGTAAATCTGATGAACTGGTCTCAAAGCACCCTGAGTTCTATATTGATTAAAGTGTTACGACTACTGCTGCAAAGTGAAAGAATGTATTTTTTTCATTAAAATAACCAATTTTATAATACTTAACACAATAATTATTTTCTTAACCAATGAAGTCTTTAACTCTCAAAAAACCTTTTCAGAATGATACCAGGGGTGCCTGGGTGACTCAGTGGGTTATGTGTCTGACTCTTGATTTTGGCTCAGGTCATGATCTCATGGTTCCTGAGGGCCCCACATTGGGTTCTGCGCTTGGGATTCTGTGACCCTGTCTCTCTGCCCCTCCCGTCCATGTGCCTACACTCTTTTCTCTTTCTCTCAAAATAAATAAACATCTTTTTAATAAATAAATAAACAAACAAACAAATAAATGATATCAGCATTGTGGCAGCAAAATATACCACTTATTCTGCCCCATCTCTTGAAAACAAAAAGTTCAGCATCCATACTGAAACAAAATTGCCTTTGAGGGAGCTACGGGACCTAGCATCATATGTCAAGGCAACTGGGAAGAGTCTTGCTCCCCTATGCATCAGGAAATTGGCAGAGAGGAGTCTGTCACAGCTAGGGACCCTCTAGTAGCCCACGAACCAACATTACCCACTCTAAGCTATGATGTATAAGCCGTTAGAGAACATGGATTTAAACAATCACCCAGACAAGACAACCATTGTGGAAATTCAGGTTTCCAGAGAAGAAGTTCCAGTACTCTTGTTAGACAAATAACATATATAAATATAAATATAAACATAAATATTATAAATATAAATGAATGTGTCAGAGTGAGAAAGAGAACAGGTTGACTCTTCCTGAGTCATCCCTCTCCACAAGGTCACATAGCTTAGGGCCAGGCGAGATTTCCTTGGCCAGGATTTCTTCTGTGAGGGGAAAATGAAAGCCAGTGAGTGTCCTAGATGCTGCCAAAGGAGACGTTTCTTTCTTGCCCTATCCGGAGTACTGAATCACAAGCTAAGTGGCCCATGTGGGGAGAATGATGGGGAATGGAGAAGACAAGACACTGAGGGGACATTAATGTGATGTGGACACTATTTACTGTGTCACTCATTCCATCAAGAATCCTGCCCATGAGTCACACAGAATGCCTCACCCATGGATCCTCACAACTGGTCGATGTGTACCCCTGGTGCTCCAAAACCTGCACCCAAGTGCAGCCTATCCTGCAGCTGGCTTGTTGTGCATTCTTCCAATGGTAGTGCTAAGAGAAGACTTTGGCAGGCAGCTAGTGAGTCCATGTAAAATCTGGACAGATCTTCAGGCTGGAAGAAGACCATAAACTTAAGTGTTAGTGTCATCTTTGGGAAAGCAAAAGACAGACTAGCAGCTCCAAGCCTGTGCATTAGAGGTTAAAGAGAAGGTATACAAGCTTAAGAATTATACCACACAAAGGAACAGTATGTATAAGGCAGCTGTACTGACAGAAGGTCTGAGAAGGCCTCAATCTGTAGCAGGGCAGACAGAAGGCATTTCTCCCCCAAAGGCAATTAGTAAAGTCGATAGGAGGTGACTACTACCTCATGTGAAGGCAATATGCAAAACACATCAAGGAACATGAAAAAATCAAGGTAACATGATACTATCAAGGGATCACAATAAACTCTAGTTACCACACAAAAACACATGGAGATGTTTGATTTACCAAACTGAAAAAAAAAAATTCAAAACAGCTGTTTTAAAAAAGCTCAATGAGCTACAACAAAATATGGAAGGGCAATTCAACAAAAGCAAGAAAACAATATAAGAACAAAGTGAGTTTAACAAAGAAATAGAAATTGTAGAAAAGAACCAAACAAATTCTGCACCTGAGGGAAACAATAAATGAGATGAAAAATGCAAAGAAAGAGCATCAACAAAAGAAATGATGAAGCATATCAATCAAAAGTACCTATGAAATTGAAGATAGGACTTTAAAATTATGTAGTTGGAAGAAAAAAATGAATGACAAAGATGAGGAAAGCCTACCTTATTTATGGGAAATAATTAAAAGAAAAACTTTGTGTACCAGTGGAGTTCCAGAAGAAGATAAGAAGAAGTGGGCAGAGAGGTTTTTAAAGAAATGATGGCTGGCACACCTGGGTGACTCAGTCAGTTGAGTGCCCAATCTTGATTTCAGCTCAGGTCATGATCCCAGGGTCATGAGACTGAGCCCAATGACAGGCTCTACACTGAGCATGGACCCTGGTTAAGATTCACTCTCTCTCCCTCTGTTGCTCTCCCTGACTCACATTCTGCCTCTCTTAAAAAAAAATAAAAAAACTGACAGCTGACATAAAAAAAAAAAGGATGAGATTGTGCTATTTGTAACAACATGGATGGACCTAGAAGGAGTTATGCTAAAGAGCCAAGATACGGAAGCAACATAAATGCCCACTGATAGACAAATGGATAAGGAAGATGTGATCTATGTACATATGAGTGTGTGTGTGTGTGTAATGGAATATTATATGGTGATAAAAAGTGTGATAATGCTATTTGGGAGAACATGGATGGACCTAGAGATTATTATGCTAGGTGAAGACTTATCAGACTGAGAAAGACAAATGCCATATGATTTAACTCATATGAAGAATCTAAAACATAAATGAATAAACAAACAAAAAGCAGAATCATACCTATAAATAGAACAAACATATGGTTCCAGAGGGAAGGGTATGAGGATCTGGGCAAAATGGGTGAAGGGAAGTAGGAGGTACAGGCTTCTAGACATTAAATGAGTAAGTCATGAGAATAAAAGGTATACTGTAGGGAATATGGTCAGTGGGGTTTTAAAGTTGCATGGTGACAGGTGGTAGTTACATTTGTGGTGAGCCTAGCATAATGTATAGAGGTGTCAAATTACTATGTGGTGCACCTGAAACTAAGTTAAAATAATGTCACCTGTACTCAAATTGTAAAAGTGAAAATAAAAAATTAAAGAAAATAATTGAGAGATAATGGTGGCAAAGGCAAAGAAAGTTATTTTTTCCTTTACTGAGAGAAATGGCATTCGCTTAGTTAAAGCCAAAGGAATTCTCACAGCAAAAGATTTCCCCTAATAATTGTCTGAAGTTTCCACTTTGTTTCCATATATATGCTAAATGAGCTCATGACATTTCTCAAGGTAAAAAGTAATTTAAAAAAATGATGGCTGAGAACTTCCCATTCTGGGGAGAGACTTGGATATCTAAGATCATGAAGCTCATGAGTCACCAAAAACAAAACAAAGCAAAGCAAAAAAACAAAACAAAACAAAACAAAAAAACCCAATCAACTCAAAGACGTCCTCTGCAAGGCATAGGTAGATGTCAAAAATCAAAGACAAAAAGAGAATCTTAAAATTAACTATAGAAACAAAAGTTTTTAACTTATAAGACAACTCCCATAATGCTGTTAACAGAGGTTTTTTTAAGTTATTTAGTTAGTTTATTGATTTGTTATTTGAGTGATCTCTAACACCCAATGTGGGGCTTGAACTTAAACTTACAACCCCAAGATCAAGAGTCACATACTCTTCCAAATGAGCTGTTACAAGCTAGGAGAGTTTAGGATGGCATATTTAAAGCACTAAAAGAAAAAAAAATGCCAATCAAGAATCTTTCACTCAGCAAAGCTTTATTTCAGGAATGAAAGAGAGTTAAAGAATTTCCAAGACAAACACAACTTCTGGAAATTTGTAACCACTAGACCTATATTACGAAAAAATGCTCAAAGGAGTTCTTCAGGGAAAAATAAAAGAACACTAATTAGTAACATGAAATCATATAAAAATATAAAACACAATGGTAAAGTTAGTATGTACTCAATTAAAAATGTTAATACTATAATGTGGAGTATTAAACACTTTAACATAAAGATTAAAGGACAAAAGTATTACAACATAACTATAACTACACTAATATGTTAGTAAATACACAAGATGACAACCTAAACTATGACATCAAAAACATAAAAGGAGGAGTAAAAGGGTAGAGCTTTTCCATGCAACCGAAGTTGTTATGAACATAAAAGAGACTGTCATATTTGTAAGATGGACAAAAGATAATTCCATGTAAGTGACAACCAAAAGAGAACAGAGATAGCTATACTTATACATATATAAAGTCTATTATATGAATATTTTATATGTTATATAAAATATTTTAAGCCATAAACAATAACAAGAGACAATAAAAGATCATGATGTAATGATAAAGGGGAAATTCATCAAAAGCACAGACAATGATAAATACATATGTAGCCAGCATCAGAACAACCAACTATGTTAAGCATATACTAACAGATCTGAAAGGAGAAATAGACAGCAACATAATAATAGTAGAGAACTTCAATACCCCACTTTAAACAATGCATCATACAGACAGAAAATCAATAAGGAAACACTGCATTTTAACTGTAGTTTAGACCAAATGGAAATTAGAGACATGCACAAAACCTCCCATCCAAAAGCAGCCAAGCACACATTTTTTTCAAGCACACATGAAATATTTTCCAGGATAGGTCATATATATCACAAAAAGAGTCTTAGCAAATGTAAAAAGAATGAAATCATACCCAGTTTCTTTTATAAATCTCAATGATGTGAAACTAAAAATCAGGAACAGGAGGAAAGCTGGAAAATACGTCAATACATGGAAAAGGAATGACACAATCCAGAACAACCAATAGGCCAAAGAATACATCACAAAATATCTTGAAACAACAAATGGGAAACTCAACATACCAAATTTAGGGTTGGAGCAAAAGCAGTGCTAAGAGGGAAGTTTATAGTGATATGTGTTCACATTGAGAAAACCAAAACAACTCAACCAAATTTTACACCTCAAGGAACTAAAAAAAGAACTAAGCCAAGTGTTAGCAAAAACAAACAACAAACAAACAAACAAACATCAGAGCATGAATAAATGAAATAAAGAGCAAAAAATAAAAAAAAATAAAAAAGCAAAACCAAAAAACAAACCAACAGAAAACAAAAACCACACAGTAGAAAAGATCATCAAAACTAAAAGTTAGTTTCTCGAAAAAAATATTTTAAAAATCAACAAAACTTTACCTAAACTAACCAAGAAAAAAAGAGAGGACAAGTAAAATCAGCAATGAAACAAAGGTATTATAACTACTATTACAGAAATACAAAGGATCATGAGAGACTGCTATGAACCAACATATGCCAACAAATTGAGCAATCTTGAAGAAATGGATAAATTCCTAGCAACATATAACCTTTCAAGATGGAATCATGATGATATAGAAAATCTAGGGGCACCTGGGTGGCTCAGTTGGTTAAGCGTCCAACTTCGGCTCAGGTCATGATCTCACGGTCCGTGAGTTCAAGCCCCGCCTTGGGCTCTGCGCTGACAGCTCAGAGCCTGGAGCCTGCTTCAGATTCTGTGTCTCCCTCTCTCTCTGACCCTCCCCCGTTCATGCTCTGTCTCTCTCTGTCTCAAAAATAAATAAACATTAAAAAAAAGTTTTTTAAAAAAATAAAGAAAATCTGAACACACTAATAATGAACAAGGAGATTTAATCAGGAAACAAAACCTCCCAGCGAAAGAAAGCCTAGGACCAGATGGTTCCACCGGTGAATTTGACCAAACATTTGAAGAAGAAATAATCCCAAACCATAAGAAGTGCATGCCAATCCTTTTCCACCTATTTCAAAAAGCTGAAGAAGAGAGTACACTCCTAAATGCTTTTTATGAGGCCAGTAATATCCTGACACCAAAGCCAGATAAGGAAATTATAAGAAAACCATAAAACAATATTTCTGATGAACGTAGATAGAAAAGTTCTCAACAAGATTCCAGCAAAATGAAATCAACAACACATGAAAACGATCATACCACATCATGAACCATTTTTTTTCCAGGAATGCAAGGATGATTCAACATGTATAAATCAATAAATATGAGAAACCATATTAATACAATGAAAGATAAAAATCATGTGATCATCTCAATAAATTCAGAAAGAGCCTTTGATCAAATACAACATCCTTTTAGTATAAAAACACTCAACACATTGAATGTAGTAGGAACATTCTTCAAAATAAGGCCACATATGACAATCTCACCATTAATATCATACTCACTGGTGAAAACATTAAAAGCTTTGCCTCTACGATGAGGAACAAGACAATGTGCCCCCTTTTACCACTGCTATTCAACACAATACTCAAAGTGCTGTCCAGAACAATCAGGCAGGAAATAGAAAAAGGCATCCAAGTCAAAAAGGGAGAAGTAAATTTATCCTTTTTTGCAAACAATATAATCTTTTATCAAAAATCCTAAACTCCAACATTAAAACTGTCAGAACTACTCAATGAACTCCCTGGAGTTGGAGGATACAAAATCCACGTACTAAAATAAGTTGCACTTCTCTACACTACAATAAAATATAAAGAAAAAAATTTTTAAGGGTGCCTGGGTGGCTCAGTCGGTTAAGCATCCGACTTCGGCTCAGGTCATGATCTCACGGGTTGGTGAGTTCAAGCCCTGTGTCGGGCTCTGTGCTGACAGCTCGGAACCTGAAGCCTGCTTCAGATTCTATGTCTCCATCTCTCTCTGTCCCTCCCCCTCTCAGGCTCTGTCTCCGTGTCAAAAATAAATAAACACTAAAAAAAAAAAAAAAGAAAGAAAAAAAAAGAAATTTAGCCCGTTCACAATAGCATCAAAAACAATAAAATATTTTGAAATAAATTTATTTTTTTTAATTTTTTTTAACGTTTGGTTTATTTTTGAGACAGGGAGAGACAGAGCATGAACAGGGGAGGGTCAGAGAGAGGGAGACACAGAATCCGAAACAGGCTCAAGGCTCTGAGCTGCCAGCACAGAGCCGGACACGGGGCTCGAACTCACGGACCGTGAGATCATGACCTGAGCCGAAGTCAGCTGCCCAACCGACTGAGCCACCCAGGCGCTCCAAAATATTTTGAAATAAATTTAAACAAGGGGGTAAGAGATCTATCTGTACACTGAAAGCTACGATTCTGGGGAAAGAAATTAAATACATACAATTGGAAAGATATCCTGTGTTCATGAATAGAATCAATACTGTTAAAATATCTATACTACCCAAAGCTATCATTAGATTCAATATAATCCCTGTTAATATTCCAATGGCATTTTCCAAAGAAATAGAAAAATCAATCCTAAAGTTTGTATGGAACCACAAAAGACCCTAAAAAGCCAAAGCAGCTTTCAGAAAAAAAGAGCAAAGTGGGAAATATTTTACTTCTTCACATCAAAGTATACTATAAAGCTGTGGTAATCAAATCAGCATGGTACTGGCATAAACATAGACATTTAGACCCAAGGAACAGAATCAAGAGCCCAGAAATAAATCCCTACATGTGCAGCCAACTAGTACTTGACAAGGGAGCCAAGAAAGAGTAATCAATGGCAACAGGAAAGTGCATTCAATAAATAGTTCTGGGAAAACTGGGTAACTGCATGCAGACAATGAAATTGGAACTGTATCTTATATTACTCACAAAAGTTCGCCTGAAATGGATTAAAGACTTAAACATAAAACTTGAAAATGTAAACCTCATAAAAGAAAAGATAGGGAAAAGCTCCCTGACACTGGTCTTGGCAATGATTTTTTTGGACAGGACACCAAAAGTGCAAGCATCAAAAGTAAACATTAATAAGTGGGACCATAGCAAACTGAAAAGCTTCTGGACAGTGATAGAAGCAATAAAAATTAAATTAATGAACAGACTATAGAATGGGAGAAAATATTTGCAAACCATGTACTTGATAAGGGGTTATATTTGAGATATATAAAGAGCTCATACAACTCAATTGCCAAAAACAATTGATAACAATTGGCAGGAAACACCTACTCAGCAGTTTTTCTAAAGAAAACATACAAATGGCCAACAGGTACATGAGCAGGTGCTCAAGATCACTAATAATTAGGGAGATGCAAATTAAAACCACAATGAAGTGCTACTTCACCCCTTTCAGAATGGCTCTCACCTAAAAGACAAGAGATGGGGCACCTGGGTGGCTCAGTCAGTTAAGTTTCCGACTTCAGATCATGATCTCCCAGTTCATGAGTTTGAGCCCCACATTAGGCTCTGCACTGCTTGGAATTCTCTCTCCCTCTCTCTCTGCCCCTCCCTACTTGCACTATACACTCTCTCTCAAAATAAATAAACTTTAAAAAAAGAAGGAAAGACAACAGATAACAAGTGTTAATGAGGATGTAGAGAAAAAGGAACCCATGAAAAACAGTATTGTGGTTCCCAAAAAAGTTAAACAGAGAACTACCATATGTATAATCCAGCATTACCACTTGTGGGTATATATGCAAAGGAAATGAAAATGGAATCTTGAAGATGTATCTGCAGTCCCATGTTCATTGCTGTGTCATGTGCAATAGCCAAGATATGGAAACAACCTAAGTGTTCATCAACAGATGAATAAAGATGTGATATATATACATATATATATATATATACGTATATATATATATATATACACACACACACACATATATATATACATATATATATGAAACACACACACATACACAGAAACACGCACAAACACAAATAATTCAACAGAATATTATTCAATGATGAGAATAAAGAAAATACTGCCATTTCCAACAACACGGGTGGACAATGAGGGCAATATATGAAATGAAACATCACATAGCAAAAGGCAAACACCCGTATGATATCATGTATATGTGGAATCTCAAAAAAAGCTGAACTCATATAAACAGATATTCAAACGATGGTTACCAGGGGCTGGGGGTTAGTGAAATGGGGAGTTTGTACCCTGTCAAAGAGAACAAACTTCTGTAAGACAAGTTCTGGGAATCTAATGTTCACCATGGTGACTATAGTTAATAATACTGTATTACATAGTTCAACGTTGATAATATGCTATATCTTAAATGTTTTTACCACACAAAAAAATCTTAGTTACTTATGAAGTGATGGAGTTATTATCTAATGTGGTAATCATTTTTCCATACATAAATGGTTCAAATCAACACATTGTGCATCTTTAATTTTTACAATGTTGTATGTTAATTATATCTCAGTGACACTGGGGGGGGGGCAAATTATATTTTCCAAAGGGAGGAGAATTATTTCTATTCTATAGTTGAGGTAACTACGATTTCAAAAACTATCACTTGCTTAATACTGTACCAACAGCTGAAATGAAATACCTAGAACACCAGCACATAGTGTATGCTCATTAAATACATACGATTCACTCTGTGGAGACCAGTATTCCAAACCATTTGCTCCAGTATAAAGCACATTATTGCATGCTTCCTACATGTTAGTCACTGTGCCCTTAGCTAGTGATACAGAGATTAATAAAATGCAGAATTTGTTTATCTATCTATGGTCTTCCCATCTGGCATACATGTTTGCTGAACGATGAAAGAAAAATAAGTTTCAGATACTCTGGATTCCTGAATTATGGGTTTCCTGATTCAGAAACAGGCGATGTGATGCTTCTCACATTATAATTTTATTATAGCTTACACTGAAGAGGCATTATTCTGTATATTTCTTGTTGAAGTTATGCTTACTAATAAATAATCAAACAATACTTCTGCAGCATCATCCAATTAAAAATCTACAAATCAATACCTGGTGAGGGGAAAGTAAAATTGCTTTAGACACTTAAGGGAATATCTGTATTCCTTGGATGAGAAAGCAATAAAAGCTAATCAATTTTCTGATAATCCATTTAGAATTTTTAGCAACTATTTATATTTTTAAAGTAGACTATTACATGAAGTTAGCTTACAGAATTTTTGTGATTAAATGTATGCCTTCAGCACCACCACCTCCCCTACCACCAAAATAAATGCGTGTCTTCATGGTGATACAGTGAAAGAAATGCTTAATCTTGTCAAATTCCATTCAATATATGCAATGCCTTGGTATTGTATATTGTATTGCCTTTGTATGATTTCAGGAAGTTTCTACACAGGAACACACACATGTGAGCTCAATAAAACAAAAAAAAAAAAGACTATTATAATCTTAGCATTGCCAATAGCTCTCTGTCAGAATGGTATCTTAACCTAAAACACTCAAGTTTTCGATTGTCTAGGGAATTAACAACACAGTGCCATCATTTTATCATAGACATATTGAAACCATTTAGGAAGGCAGAAAGGAACAGGGTTTGGATTAATTATCGTAGAAAAATTTATTGATGTATCTGGAAGGTTACGTCCCTATTCTAAAAGGTGCTAATAAGGAATATGTTACTGAATGGAATAGACATTCCCTTCTCTGTATGTTATGGCCCTTATACAGTGAAGCAGAAATTTTATTTTTTTAAATTTTTTTTAACGTTTATTTATTTTTGAGACAGAGAGAGACAGAGCATGAACAGGGGAGGAGCAGAAGGAGAGGGAGACACAGAATCTGAAACAGGCTCCAGGCTCTGAGCTGTCAGCACAGAGCCCGACACAGGGCTCGAACTCACGAACCGTGAGATCATGACCTGAGCCGAAGTCGGACGCTTAACCGACCGAGTCACCCAGGTGCCCCTGAAGCAGAAATTTTATAAGAGACCTCATGCTACCATGCACATCTCTGCTGGGACCCGCACAGAATTAGCTGGCATTTTGTCATACCACACACTAATGGCTGAATAGTGTTGGCAAAACCCTAGCAGATCTGGAAGGTTTTCCTCCTCCATTTTGGCTGATGTGTCCTCAGAGACTTAGCCTATTGTGGTGAATCCTCTTCTGCTAGCCAGAAGATGTCTAGATTTACATGGGTGTGAATTTTTACTTTCTATTCCCATCTGTTTTCTTATTGTCTTCCCATGTAGAGCTGGCATATGTTCTGGGAATGTCTTGTCACTTCTCTGTGCATTTTCTCATTTTCTTCCTGAAACTAAGTTGGATCTTTTTTATTTTTTTATTTTTATTTTATTTTGTTTTCATTTTATTCCATTTTATTTTATTTATTCCATTTTACCTTACCTTACCTACCTTACCTTACCTTACCTTACCTTACCTTACCTTACCTTACCCGGCTACAACTACTTCCTGGGACACCCTCAGAGGTTTTACCTTACCAGTAATTTAGATATCCTTCCAGAATTCTTTAAAATTAGCTCAGTAGTTGCAATTGCCTTCCACATTTTCAGAACCAGAGATATGTTGTGTTGCTTTGTTTTGTTTGAACATGGCACATGGGATAAAATTCATATGTTTGTTTAATAACACATTCCAAATTTGCAACCATCAACTTTTTTAGTGCTTTCACTTTGTCTGAAAGCAGATGCAATTTAAGTAAATCGGTATGTTGGGATAATTTGTCAAACATGTCATTACCTACATATAGGGCCACTTACATAATTCACAAGACCTTCCGTGCAAAATGAAAATGCAATACCCCCTTTTTAAAACATATTAAGAATCATGTTCTAGTGACATTAAAGCATTCCACAAAGCATGTGGTTCCTCGAAGCAAAGAGCCCTGTCTGACATCACAGGCTGCATACCATGAAGCCAGTCTTGTTTAAACATTTTTTTTTTCTGAAAAAGTGCTCCCATTAGAATAAGCAATCAAATTTTCAATATTTTTGATGTTTATGATGTTTATGTTTATATCTATGATCATCCTGATATGACCTCAGAAATATGCTCTTTTTCTATTCTCTAATATTCCTGAGTTGTAAAATTGTTTCTGCCAAAATAATGTTGTTCAATTTACTGTATGATTTTTTTAAATAAATGTAAACATTTATTTATTTACTTTTGAGAGACAGAGACAGCAGGTAAGGGGCAAAGAGAGAGGGAGAGAGAGAAGAATCATGACACAAGATTATGACCTGAGCCAAAATTCAAGAGTGGGCCATTTAACCAACGGAACCTCCCAGGCGCCCTATTGTATTATTTTTTAATTCCTCATTTTGCATTCCTGTTTGTTGAGACAAAGAGTACTGGAGACAGAGTCACTGGGTGTTAATCCTGGCCCCACTCACTGGCTTCATGATCTTAGCGAGTTACATACTTCTGTAGGTCTCGACTTCCAGATCTATAAAAATGCAGAGGGGGATTATATGCATCTCTTAGGTTTTGTTTCTGTTTTCTAATGGGGCTTAAACAAATTAAATCAGCAATAACCTTAGTATATTTTCTGACACATAACAGCAGCTTACCAATGTTGAACATTAACATTTAAACTAAGTTCTTACTTCTTAAATAACCACTTTCCTATAATTCCTGGTCCTGATTTCCTCATGCCCTATTAAGTCTTACCATAAGTGCGTCCCTTGCCTTTCTTGCTTTTCTTTTCTCTCTCTGTGTATTCTATCATACTATCTGGCACAGATGTTTTATTCTCTGCCTGCTTAATACCTAAGATCATTAGTCAGGAGTTCCCAACTCTCAAAACTCTTCTCAAACTGTCCTGCTAACCATTTAGGGGTCACTAGGAGATCCTAATGGCGAGAACAGTTTCAGCTTTCATGACCACTTAAATATTACAAGCTATCCTTCACAGCCTCTCAAATGTGGCACCCCTCTTCTTTCTGCATCTCCTGAACCTCCTTTATCAAATTTAGGCTATACGTAAACATAAAAGACATCATTTGTATTTTGAAAGTAATAATTCAGAACTTGAAAAGGCAAAATCACTTTCTCCTGTATGTAACTAACTTTATTCTCTCATGGGTCTATACCACAATAACTAAATATGGAAAACCCTGCCTTACATGGATTGTCAACACTCTCAAAGAAACTCAGATCAATCCATCTTCAGAGAGAACTGAAGTAAATATTTATTATTTTCCTCATTGTTTCAAACCTCTGTGCCATCTGGTGTCATTGGATTCGCTCACCCTTACTCAATTAGGACATCCCTAATCCTATCCAAATCCATTCCTCTCCATCCTCCCAAATGTTTTCAATATGTCTTCTGGAACACGCAGTTAGTGATTAAAAGATTAAAATGTTTTCAGTTTCTTTTTAACTATGACCGTGATGGGTGTTGAGGATTCAGCTTCTCATAGAGCCCCTCGAATAAGATGTATCTCTCAGATACCTCAGTTGTGTGGAGGAGGAATGATTGTTCCCATTAGTTTCTGAACCAATATTACCCGGGAAATGGGAAGCTTTCTTATTAATAAATATGCAACCTATCCTTGAATCCTTTACCAAATCCTTGGATTCATAGAGTTCCAAGTTTAGACTTAACCAGATTATGTTAAGATTCCGACACAGATGAGTGAGTTAAAGACAATGAAGAGGATGTTAGTTTAACAGTAACCAAATAGAAGAACAGTGTTAGCATCACCTGAGAATGGAAGTGGTACATGTACAGGAGCTTTGGAGGGTTGGATATGACTAATTCGGGTTCTGGAAATTCAGTTTCTGAACTACTCTACTCGTATTCTTCAAAACACAATCCCATCCACTCACCTTTAATTTTCTTCTTTTTTTTCTCATCTCTACTGCCTTCCAGGAAACTTCTCCTAATTCACCAAAGATTTTAGTTCCCACACCACACCTTTTCTTTCTCTCTCTCTCTCCTAATATTCTTTAGACTTAACATGAACATGTATGACCCATGGAATTCCTTGGCTTCTCATTTCTTTGATATATTTAATGTATCTTTTTTTTTATAATGCTCCCTTCCCAGTCACACTCTCCCTAAATCAGATGGTAGGCACCCTAGTTTCTGCCAACCTTAGTATATTCTCCCAGTTTGCTCACTCTAGCACTTTAAAGAGTATTTGATTAAATCAATGCCCATAAGCCATTAATGCTGGTACTTAACCATTATTTACCATGCATATCCTACTGGCTTCTATTTCTACAGCTTAGATTGACTGAGTTTTCATCTCAGTTACTTCCCTGTGAGTATCTTCAACTCCCTTACCTGGCCTCTGTAACAGTGACTTGGAAACATCCCAACCCTGGCTGAACCCAAGTCTTCACAACTTTGGTTCCAAAGTCTGAATAGTTAGCATTCCAGTAGAAAACGATACAAGAAGACCAACAGGTTTTCATGCTCCAAATGGATACAACGTACTACTTAAAAATCCCATTATGTGTCCCTAGAAAGTGTTCTTTTCTATGCTCGCAGTTCAATATTCTGCAACTTTTTATCAGTTTGCACATAATCTTTCTGCCCACCCTCAGTTTTTAGCTGCTGAGTTTTGTTGTTGTTGTTATTGTTGTTATTATTGTTGTTTTTACTTCATAGAATAAAACAAGAATTCCTATATCCCCCCATGACTAAACTTACACATCCACCAGCATTTATAGCCATATTCTCTGCCTTTCCACTGTCACAGTGGACGATGACATTCTTCATCGAAAAATGTTAACCCACAAACATGTGCTCTGGGTCCATCCTCTCCCACCATTTCTAAAGGGCTTTCCTTGTGAGTCACTCCCTCTCTCTGGAAGGTCATCACTCATCTCATCTCAACTGGGTCATTCTAAACCACATAGAAACTAATCATACTATTTTCTGTCTTAATCAAAAATGGCTGTCTGAAAGCACCACCCCTTCTAAGCACTATTCATTTCTCTCCTTCTTTCACAAAATCCTATCCACACCTGCTGCACGTCTCTTTATGAACCCATTCCAGTCTGGCTTCTGACCCCATCACATACTAAAACTGATCTTCATTAGGCTCTTCTCAGTGACATCAGTGTGGCCAAATCCACTGGACATTTTTCTGTTTTATCAACAATATTTAGCCCCACAGAATATACTTAACTATAACTCAATAAAAAACCTTTTGTTTCATGGATTTGCTAATATCACACAGTCCTGTGTTCTTTTTTTCTTCTTGACAAACTTCAGTCAACTTGACAGCCTTTGTTTCTTCTCCAAACATTCCCTACTTATGAGCAGTCCAGGGCTCAACACTTAGCTAGCTACATTCTCCCCTTAAGTAACCTTATTTAATTTCTAGGCTCGAATAGCCATATTTATTTTTATGATTTTCTGAATTTCTATCTCCAGCATTAATTCATCAGTTAAGCTTCAAACATATTTATCCAGCAATCTTACATGGAATGTTCCCTCAAAGACCTAATCACTATTCTGTATTTAGTCCATCCAAAATTTAACTTTTTATATGTCTCTCCCTGCTATTAATTTCAGTGGATGACAGCCACCCAAACCTAAGAGTATTCCTTGATAACTCCCTTTCCCTCTTCCCCATCTTAAACCTGTCAGCAAGACAGGTGAGTTGTCATCCAAAATATGTTCTAAATTCATCCATTCCCCTCCATCTCCAATGCCAACACACTATTTTAAGCATGTACTGTAAATTATATTCTATCCATCATTCTGTCCCTCTCTCCCACACTCTAAGTTGTGTCAAGGTAAAAACTTGTAAGTCTTCACTTCTCTACCTTCAGCACCTAGAAGAGTCCTGTACATATTCTACACACTTAGTAAATCAAGAAGTAATTAATTATTCCCCCTTGATTCTTCCTTGATTATTCCTCCTTGATAATTCAATAAAGACTCTTCTTCTTTTAAAATTTTTTAAATGTTCATTTATATTTGAGAGACAGAGACAGAGTGTGAGCAGGGGAAGGGCAGACAGAGAGGGAGACAGAATCCAAAGCAGGCTCCAGGCTCTGAGCTATCAGCACAGAGCCCGACATGGGGCTCAAACCCACAAGCCATGAGATCATGACCTGAGCCAAAGTGGGGCACTTAAATTGACTCAGTCACCCAGGTGCCCCTCTTCCTTCCTCTTTAATGTCATCTCTACTTCCAGTCTTTCACCTAAATGTCCATTTATTTTTTGTTTCACATGTTTACTTCCCTTCTTGTGCCCTTATTAGTTGACTGGGAATTTTTAATTTTCTAAATAAAATATTGTGCTTCTGAAGATACCTGTGTTTTTCAGTTTTTTTTTAAACCAGAAAATGTATATATACAAGGAAAAAATTCATGATACAGATATCAACATTATTACTGTGATACCTATTCTCTAGACTTTCTTCTGTGCATACACACAGAATGTATTTTTCTTTATTTTTTTTAACGTTTATTTATTTTTGAAGGAGAGACAGACAGAGCATTACTGGGAAAAGAGCAGAGAGAAAGGGAGACACAGAATCTGAAGCAGGCTCCAGGCTCTGAGTTGTCAGCACAGAGCCCAACGCGGGGCTCAAACTCATGAACCGTTGAGATCATGACCTGAGCCAAAGTCAATGCTTAACCAACTGAGCCACTCAGGCTCCCCAACACAGGATGTATTTTAAATGTTTATTCCTCTATGTATTATTTTGTAGCCTGTTTATATAAAACATGAGCATATTTCCAAATTAATAAGTTTAGTTAATTGTAGTTTAGTTCAGATTAAATAACTTTAGTTAATTATTTTAATGAATGGATATTATTCCATTAAATGAATTTATTCAGTGACTCTAACATTGCTAAAGAGATTATTTTTAGCTTATTCTTTAAAAAAACATTTTGAATACAGATATATATACGGCAGTTGGCATATATTAAGCACTCCTTCAGACTAGAGTTACAGGAGTGTACACATCTTCAGGGTCTATTCCATTTATTTTTAAGTTGGTCTAGAGATAAGTTTCAGATAATTATAATTCCTACTTTCTCCAATCCTGATTTTTCCCCTTCTTTTAGATCACTGTTAATTACACACAATATATATTTAATTATTATTTTAATATGTGATCTTGGAATCCCACTGTGGGAATGTTTTATTTTTATTTTTACATGTATATTCATATTTAAAAACTGTCTTTCTTCAGATCTAATCTTACTTTTCTATTGGAATTTTAACCATTCATCTTATTGAAAGCTGCCATATTGTTCTGAGACACACTGAATTTTTTTCTTCACTTTTGTGTTTAGAACCTTATTTTATTGATCATAACAATTTATAATATTTAAGTATTCAAGTCAGTACTTTCCTTTGTGGTTCTTAACTTCCATGTCATGTACACTGGTTTTCCTTCACACTTAGATATGTTTTCCTACCCCTTCATTATTTTATGTATTCCTTTTTCCCTGTTTAAAGTCATCGCTCTATCTGGAATTTACTTTGGCATGGGGTTGCACCTATTATTTTTGTCCTCCTAATAACTAATCTGGTTGATGCAGTACAATTACAACATCTTTCCCCCAGTTTTGCTGAAAAATAATTGACAAACATCATTACTACATAAGTTTAAGGTGTATAGCATAATGAATGGTATGATTTACATATATTGTGAAATGATTACAATAGGCTCACCTAACATCCATCTTCTCATTTAGATACAATAAAAAGTTTTTTAAAAAGGGGAAAAATTCTCTTTCTCTCATATATACATGTATATACATACACATACACATATATGTATATGTAGATACACATATATGTATATACACATATGTATGTATATCTACATATACATATATAGGTATATATTCATATATATATATATATATATATATATATATATATATATATATATATTCATTCCACATTTATATCATTCCATACATATATGAGATCATATAGTATTTCTCTTTTTCTGACTTATCTCACTTAGCATAATTCCTTCATGTTCCACGCATGTTGTTGTAAATGGTAGGATTTTTTCATTTTTTTGTGGCTGACCATCATCCTGCTTCAAATTTTGCAGATGATGATGATACTGAGGATAATGATTTTGGTATCTGAGGGGCCAAGACCTCTCATTAGTCTCTTTTCCTTTTGAGTTATTGTTGTTATTTTATAACTCTGTCACATTTCTGAATCAGTGCCCTGATGATACACATTTTGGTCAGAAGGGCAGTAATTATACTGTTAAACAATTAGCAGCATTACAGTATTCAATGTTTCTACCAAAGAAAACAGACCAAGCACTCCATTTATTTAGGTGTTACTTTATATCACTTTTAAAATAATTTTCTTGATTTTTTATTTATTTTAGAGAGAGAGAGTGAGTGAGCGCAAGTGGGGAAGAAGGGCAGAGAGAGAAAAAGAAAGAGAGAGAGAGAGAGAGAGAGAGAGAGAGAGAGAATCCTAACAAGTCTCCATACTCAGTGTAGAGCCCAACACAGGGCTCAATTCTATGACCCTCATTTCATGACCTGAGCCAAAATCAAGAGTTAGACTCAACCAACTGAGCCGCCCAGGTGCCCCTATTTTATATCGTTAGTAAGGTTTTATAATGTTCTTTATTGTACACTGATAATTACTAATTTATTTTATGTAATATTATATATTTTATACTTTCTCATTGCTGTATGTGTGAGCCTTCATCCACTGTATTTTCTATCTGGTAATAAGTATTCAGTAAAGCTATACATTTTTAAAAAATATGTTCTTTGTTACTTCCAGCATCATTATCCCCTCATTAATTCAGATAGATTCCAACTGATAACTCTGATTACCTCGATGAGAACATAGGCTAAAATGGTACTTTTATACCTTCCAAGACTATCTATTGGCTACTAAGCTCCTCTAATTCCCACTTTCCCTGGGAAATATTTTCCACTCACATGCTATGTTCGTGAGCTTGGACCACCATAACAAAATACCACAGGCCAGGTGGTTTAAACAACGGAAATGGATTTCTCCCTATTCTGGAGGTGGGAATGTATTTTGTGTATATCTATCTATCTATCTATCTATAGATATAGATATATATCTATAGATATATACACACACGTGTATATACATGTGTGTGTGTGTGTGTGTGTGTGTGTGTGTGTGTGTGTATAAAGGTTCTGGACATTGTTTCTGGTGAGCTCCCCTCCTGGCTTGTAGATGGCTGCCTACTTACTATGTCCTCACGTGGCCTTTGGACTGTGTGTATGTGCAGCCTGAGAACAAAATCAGGAGACGAAGTGCTGTGGTGTCTCTTCTTATAAGGACCCTAGTCCTACTGCATCAGGAATCCACCCTCATTTCCTCATTTAACCTTTATGACTTCATTACAGACCCTATCTCCAAATATAGTCGTAATGGGAATTACAGTTTCCACATATGAAATTTCCATTTTATTAATATGGACATAATTAAGTCCATAGCACATACCTCATAATTTAAGTCTTAAATGTAGCTTATCATCTGTATGTCAGCAACTTCCCATACTTATTGGAGGTGGTCATCAAGAAGACGTGACCTGAAAGCTGCATCTGGCCAACTGGAGGCTCCTCACTCCCTCCCCTGTCTTTGGAATATGCATTCTGCTTGCCTTCCCTGCATCTAGAAGCTGCCCGAAGGGTACAAGCTTCAGATAGCAAAGTGATGATGAGACCATCTGAATGGTGTATGTGACTGATCCTAGTTAAGGACTCTGTATAAACTTTTAAGAATGTGGTGGCACGTGCAGAAATGTATGCATCTTGAGGCTGCTCCAGACAAGCCTGGTAAATATGTTCCCTTGAAGATTAAACCTGCCACCTACCAACATGGAGTGGCCTGCCTCTTTCTCAAGTCTCTCTCTGGCCTTCTCATGAAGGCAGTTTCAGATTACACCACAGAAGCTCCTGGGGTTTCAAGCACCAACTCTTCAGAGACCTCTTGCATCCCTTCTACTGAACTCCAGATCGGTATCTCCAACTCCCAGTTAAATGATGGATTTAAATTTATCTTTGCCCATCCACCCAAATATACTACAGCCACATTTTGTTCAGTTGCTCTTTCTTCCTTATCCCTGCCAAATCTTCAAATCTCTCTCCATATGGTTGACTGCCTCTGACTTTACCGGGGCTTTCATTATGTTTTCCTAGAGAGGTGAAGGTGTCTTCCTCCAACTTCCCTTTCCTTAAGGGACCAGATTAGTTCTAATTAAGTTTTCACATGTCACTCTTTTAAGTTTTCACACTCAGAGTGTGAGATTAAATGCTACAGTGTATATCTGAGAAAAGTTAATGCCAGTATTAGCCACAACCATAACTATCAAATTTTTTTTATCTTCTTAGGAAATTTTAAAATATGTTATGGTACATATTCTGGCCGTCCGTATCATGTGGTGCAAATTAGAAAACAACAACAAAAGTAAAAACAAAACAAACAATGATCAAAGAACTGGATTATGCATTTTGCTTAATCACTATATATTTTGAGACTTTCTTTTGGACATCCTACTTCTTTAGGGATATATGAGTTTTCATTAGCTGAGGTAGAGGACTAGGTATTTCTAGCGCTACTGGAGATGAGGTTCTGAGTCTCTGTACTTATTAATAATATGTTATAATAAAAAATATGACAGTCTCAGATATGTCTGTAAAGTCTAATTTACGTGATTTAAAAAAAAATGAAACCATGGTTGTCAGCACATAAAAGTCCTACAAAGCTCAGGCTCAGGTTTCTGGGACTTCCTGGTTATTGGCTTAGGTTTGAAGCTACGATACAAATCAAAAAAAAAAAAAAAAAAAAGTCAAACAAACACAAAGGCAAACCAGAAAAAAAAATGACTATTTTTTTGTTGTTTTAAAAGTACAGCACCACAGCACTCAGAGATCAGAGGAGAAAAAGCCTAAGAGTCTAACTTGCCCCAATATACTTTAATTCACCATTTGATTGCCAGGCAAAACATTAAAAATTCAGATTGTTTTCCAAGGTCTAATGAAGTCCATCTGTAAGACAGAAACCCAAAAAGCATGATAAAATTAGAAAAATGACAGACAAAAACACAACGTAGTTATAAGATGTAACAGAGGCAAGTAGAAAACACAACTTTCCTACTTCTGTGACTTTTTTGCTTATACCTTCCCTTTCCGAATGATAGCCTCACCTTCTCCCAAATTTATTTCTATCTTTTAAAATGTTACCCATAGCCTTTGGATACACAAAATGAAACTTACCCCATTCCACTTATGTCTTCCCTCTTATTCTAAAATACCCTGGACCAAAGCACAAAAAAACTAGGAAGTGTTTGAAAGGTAGAAGAATTTGGACTGCTTAAGGACTTTAGGATTTCCAGAACACACGGTTAAGTTCTCTGGATTTCTAACTCCCTTCCATCTCAGACAAGGCATTACAGAAGTCTCCAATTAGGAACTTATTCCTAGAAGCGGACAGAAAAATGTCCCAATGGCCTGTTTCTCCCAGCCAAAGACTCAGAAAAAGGGACCCAACAAAAGATAACCTTTTTGGTGATCCCTGCCCTTCTCCAGACAAATACCAAAAGAAGAAAATCTCTCTCTCTTAATGAGATGCCAGGAAGTAGAAATAGTAAACTCTCCACTTTTCCCATGTTTGGGGGTCAGTGGAGCTTAATGGGGAACTGAGTTTCCACCTTAAATCAGAGGCAACAATTTTCAGCATACAGATCTTACGAATGGATAAAGAAGATGTGGTCTATATATACAATGGAATACTACTTGGCAATGAGAGAGAATGAAATCTAGCCATTTGCAGCAACATGGATGGGACTAGAAGGTATTATGCTAAGTGAAATAAGTCAGTCAGAGAAAGGCAGATATCATATGTTTTCACTCATATGTGGATCTTGAGAAACTTAACAGAAGACCATGGAGGAGGGGAAGGGGAAAAAAAAAAGTTACAGAGAGGGAGGGAGGCAAACCATAAGAGACTCTTAAATTCTGAGAACAAACTGAGGGTTGATGGTGGGGGTGGAGAGGGGAAAGTGGGTGATGGGCATGGAGGAGGGCACTTGTTGGGATGAGCACTGGGTGTTGTATGGAAACCAATTTGACAATAAATTATATTTTAAAAAAAATCAGAGGCAACAAGTCTGTGCAAGTACTTTGGCTGCTTTCCCCCAGAGAGTGTGAGCGAGGCTGAATGGGGAGGTGGCCTTCCATCCCATCCGTGTGAAACAAGGCAGTGCCCCACTTTCACCTGAGTGGTGTTGGTAACACAAGTTATGTTGAATATGCACACTTACCCAGCCCACAGGCAACAGCTCAACAAATGAAGTGCCTATAAAATACATATACACATATAATACATATTATATATAAATTTAAATATATATTAAAATATATTAAATAAATATTTAGTACATATTTATTGGATAAATACATTATGTAAATTTATATATTTCTATATAAATAAATAATATATATATATATATATATATATCTTAATAGGGACCATTCCTGAAATGACAGAAATGTAGAACAGATTAATGGTCACCAAAGGTCACTGGGGGTGAGGGTGAAACTATAAAAGGTCAACAGAAGAGCCTCTGGTACATGGAAGGACCAGACATCACTTCAGCACTAGGCTTGGGAGCCATTTTAAACAGCTAAACTATAAACAAAAAGCACAAAAATGTGAAGTATGGCACTAAATAGACCCTGAAGAGGGCACTTGATTACACTATGACAAATGAACACTAAGCGTGGCCTTGCTTGGCCCCAGTTGGGAATACATTGATCAGGCAACTCGAATTTTTATGAATGATAGCAAAAGCGGGGCCATAGGTGCCAGCACATAGGTGAATTCTCAAATACTGATTCCATGAATAATGAGAATTGACTGTAATTCTCGGGAAGCCCCCGGGTGTGGGCAAACTAAGTGATCGTAATGACAGTCCACATGGAGACAGGAAATCATATCCCCAGCCAACATTTATATAAAGCAGCTTCTGAATCCAGCCTATTTATAATGTTCTCTTTCAAAGGATTACCACCTCCATCAAAGCAGCTCAAGATCTTTATCTCATCCCACTACTGCATTGTGAAGATGTCCTTCAGCTTTGAAATTTTGCCTTTCACTGTGTGCCTTTGTGCATAGTTTCTACATTTTCCCATATTCTGATATCATATTTTATATTTATTGACTGTCATTTTATACTACCCAAACCAGAAAAATTTACTTATCTTCCATTGTTTCTGCTATTCTTCGATGTCTGGTGGACCCGGAAGTGCTATTTATGCCCCCAAATTGACAGAATAATTCTCTAGAATTCCGAGAGGCCAACTCATCTTAGAGTTCATTGTAAACTGAGAAGGTTTTGTTCTCTATAGCATGACAGTTGCCAAGGATGCATTTTCCAGAAAAATGGGGAACAAAGACAGACTCTTGTACAGCAGGAGATCAGTCAAAAAAAGGGAAATTGTGCAGCCCTCAGTGTGAACTGTTGGCATGGGGCAAAAAAGCTTTTAGTTTTATCAAAAGAAAGGGCAATAATAAAATACTGGCATTTTAACAGAGGCTCAAAACTGTTTTCCTGTCTCCCCTCTAAATTTTTCTGATTGTTTGTAAGAGAATAAGGACAACAGAATTGCTAAGCCTTTCAGCATTCTATATGCATATTTCTTTTTAAACTGTCCCTTTCTTACTGATCTGTAACATTCTTAAGAGAGTAGTTTCCAGGGCAAGTTGGAGTTGACTTTGCAACTTCCAGCTCAACTGCCCATTTGTGTAACAGCAGTGTGGTTTGGGGATGGACCCACCAAGGGTAACTCTGGATGGTCTAACCCAGCCAGCTGCACAGTGTAATCACCTGTGGAGCTTTTAAAAAAATACATAATGTCTGGGTTTTGATCCAGATATTCTGATTTAATTGGTCTGAGGTAGAGCCCAGGTTTTTAAAACTCCCCACATGACTCTCAACTACAGCCCATGTTGAGAACCACTGTTTTAAACCAGCTATGCTAATCTCAGCTCCCTTAACAGTGACTGATTCAGACCAAGGGTTGAAACCACCAAAACATGGTATTTGAATCAGTTGTGATCAGTGTCAACTGTCAACTTAAAACAAAATTCTGCTGGTAGACCAACCAGGCATAGTGTGGCACAACTCTAAAGTCTTCAGAGATCTAGTTTATGTCCTTATTTCCATTTGTTAAAACTTTATTTGAACCGGAAAGGAGAAAGGGGGTAGGAGAGTAAGGGTTCAATACACTTTCTTTTACAGATCATTCCTGGGACCCCAAGTATTACCCATTATTGACAGGACTTAGAAACAGTGAATGCTCCCTCTCCATAGTGTACTTCAATGTTCCACACATTACTTGTGCTTGACAAAAACTTAATCATGTAACTCTAACTATCCACGAGGGAGAATGTAATTTTTAAGACAAGTGTGTTGCAGCCCTAAACAAAATCATATATTTTTTGTTATTTATAGGGCAAGGGAGAATAGACTAAGAATAGGCAAATGGCAGTCTTGCTATACCACTTTCATTAGCTGGGTCTGGTTCAGAAACGACCCAAGCTAGGGAAAAGGAGAGAATAAAAGAAATGTAGAAAGGAAAAAGAAACTTACTTCCTGGCCACATCATTGGGCCACTGAATCCACCAACCTGAAGACCTCTTATCTTGCATTCAAAGGTAAATAAATTTTCTTATTGATTCTGATACGAACACGTTTTCTGCTACTCGCATATTCAAAACATCCTCATGTTTAGAAGAGCTAAAGATAGTTCACAGTTACTCACTTTAATTTACCAAAAGGGCAAATATATTTGCCTCCCAGGGAAATAAAAGTAGCAATTTATCATTCTTAGGTTGTGTCAAATCTATTTGCAATTCACTCTTTTGGTGTAGAAAAGGTAAATGTTTCTATTGTCCCCTAGTAATCTAGTTGCTACGAGTTGAAAAATATGCATAAACTCAGTGTATAATAAATTAAACTGGGAACTCCAAATATTTGGGTTCAGTATTGTTTTTCTTGAAATAAATTCATTGTGAGAAATCATTATTTGTTTCTTTTGGACCCAGAGAAGAGAGAGACTCAATGCTTCCGAGCTTCCTATTAATTTTCTTTTAGTAAAATGGAAAATATCATGTGGAAATTAATCCCCAAACACTCTATCCATTTTTCTCTTTCCTTATTTATTTATTTAGTGTGTGTGTGTGTGTGTGTGTGTGTGTGTGTGTGTGCGTGTGTGTGTGCGTGTGTGTGTGTCATTTTGCAGACTGGGGAAATACATAATTGGATCTGGGAGCATGTAAGGAAAATCTAAACGAATTTTTAGCAGGCCAATCAATAACAAAGATGTCACTTGGAGCTCGTATCTTGCCTTCAACTTCAACTCACTGGAAGGTGTAATGATCTAAAAGGCGCCAAAGCCCAGAACAAATAATCAGAAAAAAAGATACTCTAGTTAGGTTTCTCCTGGGGTATTACATGTAAAACCATTTACTCTTGTGTTAAGCCTAGGAGTCAGGAATATTAACATCAGGATGTGTTCTCTTGCTATACCTAGCTATGTGACATTAAGCAAATACTTTAACTTTTTTGGTCTTGAGATCATCATACAGAAAATTACTAGCTCCGTCTAATGGTCTTATATGTCTGCGCTGATGCTAAAGTTGTCGAATTTAGTCTCAGTTTTAGCTTCTTATTCAGAAAACAGTGTTGGGCCACTTCATGCCCAGTCTCTTCTCTCTCATAGTCATTCATTCTCTCTCTCATGCCCAGTCTCTTCTCTCTCATAGTCATTCATTCTCTCTCTCTTCCTCCCTCCAAGATTTAAACTTTTTTTATTAAAGGGGATGGTTTTCACATAGACAGGGCTGGGAGATGGCATTTGTTAAAGATGATAAGTGGAATATATAATTGGTCTATTAAATGGGCCAAAGTAAGTAGGATATAAGCAGAAAACAGTCCATTTTTTTCCTGGTCACCCTCTTTGCCCCGTTCCTTGGTATTCCTTTAATAGATCCCATAGCTTTCTGGTTGCTTGTAGGTAAACAGAAGTCACTTGCAAGTGGTAAGAATCTAGGGTAATCTCAGTACTATAATCTTAGACCCAATATAAAAGTTCTCTCATCCTCAGACTGGACACAAATCTGGGCATCTGTATGAAAGAAGGGTGTTTGTGTCCTGTTCTCTCTCTTTTCTTGATCCAAATGCACTCCTAAGAATGGCTGCTTCTGATTCCTCCTGGATGAGGGATAAAGACAGAATTAGAGAAAAGAGGGAAAATTTCAGCTGTGCTTTTACCCTGTGATTGTCAGCTCTCTGTGAGGCAAATGCCCAAATGTGCTTCCTTGTGGGACACACAAGTGAGAACACCTGAGATTCCCCACTGAGACGTCCACCTCTGCCTATATGCTCACCATCTGATTCCTTACCAATAAACCCTTGACTTCCAACAGTAAATCCTACACTATGTCTTTCTCCTGAGGTCCCATCACACCAGGAAACATTCCTCTTGGCCAAAGTCCTTTTAAGATGGTTGTAGTCTGGGTACCTTTTAAGCATTCACTTGGCCCATAAGAAGGTATATACCCTCTCCCAGCTAATGAATGAAGCTTATTCCAAAGGTGGATGGATGTTCTTCTTGCCTTAAAATCAGAGGTGGCTCCAGTCAACTTTCTTCCTTCACATGTCTATAGATGAAATACAGCCTTTTCTTTAACCCACAAACTGTAAGGGACACATGTCTAATTTTCCCAATAATTTCCTCCTACCCTCCTACAGTAGGTCAGAACACCCTGAGTGTACATTTTAGTAGCATCCAGATGGAAAATAAGCTATGCCATCTGGAAATCTACGATACGCCATCTTGCCAATGGGTTCTTTTGTCACTCTTGGTTTTTTGCTTCAGAAGAAGCAGCTTTTTTCCCCACACCCACCCAAAAGAAAGAACAGAAAGTACTGCAATGCTCTTATTGCACATATTCCTGCTAAAGGATCTTCTCCTCTCACCACTGTCTGGACTTGAACTATGTAGACTGGAGATAAATGATGTGACCATGACCTCAGAGATGGCTATGGTAACGTATTAATAAGACTTCCATGTGTTGCTACCAGTGTTTCCATGTAAAACATGAAAAGAATTATTACCCATTATCCTCAGCTATAAAGAAAGATTTGTTCAAAGTTGCAAAACAAGTGAAAATATATCTAGATGGATAGATGATAGATAGATGATAGATAGATAGAAAGAAAGAAGAAAGAAAAAGAAAGAAAGAAAAAGAAAGAAAGAAAGAGAAACAGAGTCATAAAGGCTTGTATTTTATGAGCAAGGCTTAGAAATAGGAATTTTCTTTGAAAGAATATTTTGAGAAAATATTTTCTAAATTACTCATAAGTTTGGCCCATGTTGCAATAAAATTTGTGTGTGAAATATTCAAAACGCTACTGCTTTTCTCTGGATGACATGTTTTATGTACATCTGTTTAATAGAACATGGAAACTATTTTATGTTTTAATCACTTCCTTTTTCAGAAACAGAAACTTTGCTAAAACTCTCCTAGTAAGTTCTCAAGGGTGCACGTGGATTATACTGCAGCCAAACAAAACTGCTGTTGAATCACCAACGTGACATTTATTTTATTTGGGATATGGGCTCTCTGGGAATTCCCCTTTATCCTGCTTCCTGTTACAGTACCATTTTTCTGCATGGCAATCACTGGTTATTACAATTAATCATATCATCTTCACCATAATTAACATTACATTTATTAATATACACATGGGAGCTATGCACATTATTCTTTAAGCAAAGAAAAGTGTGCTCTCCTTCAGGGTTTTCCATTTTGAGCCAACCAGTCCCAATAACCGACTAAATGGAATGGAGAGCATTTTATAGCCTTAATTATCATTCCCATAATCACCATCATCATCATGAGTGCCTACAATGTGCTAAGTTTACAGGAGGTGCTTTAATTATATTATCTGTAACTGTCAAGTAGCATGGTTGTGGGGGGGGTCCTCTCTATTTTCTTCTCTTACAGGTTTGTGGGGGTTTCATTAACTGATGGGTTAATTTAGAAGTTGAGCCTCCAGTCAGTTAAGCGGCTGACTTCGGCTCAGATCACGATCTCGCGGTCCGTGAGTTCGAGCCCCACGTCGGGCTCTGTGCTGACCGCTCAGAGCCTGGATCCTGTTTCAGATTCTGTGTCTCCCTCTCTCTCTGACCCTCCCCCGTTCATGCTCTGTCTCTGTCTCAAAAATAAATAAACGTTAAAAAAATTTTTTTTTTAAAAAGAAGCTGAGCCTCATTGGGTCTTCAGCTTAAGACCTCCCTGGGGCTTTCTGAGAAAGGAGGGTTCATTGATGCTATTCTGCCATTGCCTGACAGAGCTTAGAAGAGATGACATGGAGTAGACATTCTCCCTGGGACTTGTGAATCATCACTGGACCAACATAATTAACCAATTTATGATTAACTATACTGTTCATAAAGTATATTGGGACTTTTTTTAAGAAAGGCAAGGTAATCTCAGATGGGTATAAAATGAAAGTTAACTAAGAGAAAAAATCCAATTAACTTAGTTATTCTTCTATAGAGGGCCAAAGGTGTGGACACACTTTAATCTCCTCAGATGGGAGTTTGATTCCTGACCTGCCTCTAAGGTTGGCCTCCTCACTCTTGCCCCACCCATATCTGTATCTATGTGCTTCCTGAGAATTCCAGCAGCTCACATAAGAAAACTCCAAACCTTCCACTGAAAATGTGAGTAGTGTGCACACTTATTTTCTGCCCCTATTCACAGGCTTAGAGGGGGTAACTATCTTTCCCATTGAGGAAAGATGAGCAAAAAACATAATGTCCCAACTCAGACTCCCTACCACAGTCATGGAGAGGTTAGCATACTCACAAAGACCAACAAATTTCTCAGAGACAATGGGAGGCTAATCCCACATAGAGGAAACAATATCTTACCATGGTTTGACCTTTCACTTGAGCAGTGAGAACCTTTCCACTCTGTCCGCTTCTCCCCCCATTCCCGCACTGATGTAGTGACAATCACTTGAGTCTTACCTGCCTTAAAGTCAAACAGCCTCACAAATAACCAAAACACCCTGGATATTAATTTCTCTCTTTATTCTTTGTTGCCCAGAGGAACTGTACTAAAGTGAAGCAATCACACTGATTGCCTAAAGTCATACAGCCATTAAGTACCAGCGATAGGATTCATACTCAGGCTCTTTGGACTACCCTGCAGAATCCCCACTACATATATGACCGAAGTAACTAGAGGCATCAATAATATCTAAAACCATTTCAGAAAAAGAGTTTCCATAGCCTCTATCAGTAATTTGCCAAGTGCTTCTAAATAATATCTGACCTTCTCACAGAGATATTAGATGAGAGACAGGAAAACTAGATACCACTATCCTGAGGCACGATCCTCAAAGCAAAAAATGGTAATTGGAGTATCCATCTTGGAAGGTTTCTGATGGTAGCCTTTATGCTACGAGGGATTTCTTTACAGGCATGAAACCAGCAAATCCTTCAATAGGGGTGAATAATATTCAATTTCATGACTTTCGTTTTTACATCTGATTGAAGGCTACTACAAGAAATCCTTTAAGTAAACAATTAAAAGGTCAGAAATATTAATATTCATAAATAAATATTAATAGATTAATAGATTTGACTGTTCTTTCCAGGTCAGTATTCTAAGAAGACCTACTATCTTTAGCATTTAGAAAAGATGCAGAAATCCTACTGGGCATACCCACACATGCATTTAGTTGGAATTCTTACAATTTGGGGGGAAGACTGTTTTCTTCTAGTCAATCATCAATATTATCTTGAGTTAATCATGTCCTAGCATTGACACCATTTTCACTTTTTACAGAGCCTCATTATTATAAAATTATTTTATTCCTCTATTAATTTCCTACAGATGCATCAGGAATAATTCTCTAACAAGTAGAATTTAAGATCATGTCCACTTACATTCCGGAAGTATTTATACTTAGTTCTGTCACTCAGGCAAAGATATGCATAGTCCTCCCACCCCTCAAAATTTTATTATGTGGTTATATTTTATTATGAAAGTGCTGCCTTGGAGCCTGCTTTGGATTCTGTGTCTCTCTGTTTCTACCCATCCGCCACTCATGCTCTGTCTCTCTTTCTCTCTCTCAAAAATAAATAAACATTAAAAACATTTTTTTAAGTCTAAAATCATGGCATCAGTAGTGTTATTTCCTTCTGTGGGCTCTAAGGGAAGAAATGTCTCATGCCCTGGTCCTAGTTTCTGGTGGCTGATGGAAGCACTTAGTATTGCTTGACTTTTAGATACAACACTCCCATCTCCACATCCATCATTATATGCCTCCATTCTCTTTGTCTCTCCTCTTTTTTTTTTCCCATAAGCTCCCACCAGAATTGTCTTTTTTTTTAAAGCTTATTTATTTTGAGAGAGGGAGACAGAACACGAGAGCCAGGGAGGGGCAGACAGAGAGGGAGACAGAAAATCCCAAGCAGGCTCCACACAGTCAGCATGGAGCCCAATGCAGGCCCCGAACTCATGAACTGTAAGATCATGACCTGAGCAGAAACCAAGAGCTGGACGCTTAACCGACTGAGCTGCCCCGGCACCCCATGAAAACTGTATTTGATATCTTTATTCCTACCAGATGCCATTTCAAGGTGTACTGCACATCTTTAGAACTTCTATTCCCCTAATGCCTCAACATCCCTACAAGCAGTCTGTGAATACTGTGCCCAGGTGACGAGATCCATCAGTGTGATTGGGCTGGTCCCTCCTACAAGTTCCCCTTCCTGTCCTCCCATGTGAGCCAAGGACATTCAAATACACCCATGAAATTAGCTCCTGCCTTTTGCTTGTGTGCTCTTCCCGGATCCCCAGTAAAGGCACTTGTCCCTGTACCCACTCTCTTGATCCCCTTTCCATATGGCCCTCTGGGGGCGTGATATGCCTGGCCTCTTCCAGGATCTAGGAGTACAATAAATCCTTTAATTTCATCTGCCTTTTCAAGTGTAGTTTCTGTGGTTCCCACAATTAGGACTTACTTTGTCATTTACAACACACAGGATAATCTAGACTCTTGCTGTCACGTGAATCAGAAATCTTCCAGCCTCTACACATTACCTGAATTCAAAGCCCCTTCCACATTTTTAGGAATTTGTAACAGTCGCACCCTACTTCCTGGTACCAAAATCTATAACCATCAGGGCTGTCCAGAGAAATAGAACAGAATACATTAAAACAGAAATTGGCGGGAGTGGTGGGGAAGAGGGATGGCATGAGGGGGAAAGAAGAGAGAAAGGGAGATTAATTTATCATAAGGAATTGGTTCAAGTGATGATGGGGGATGGAAAATCCAAAATCTGTAAGCCAGGCCAGTGAGCAGGAAACTTAGGAAAGAGTTGAAATTGTAGTCTTGAACTCAAAATCTTCAGACCAGGCTAACAGATGTAAACTTACACTGAATTTCGGTGTTAGAGTTTTGAGGTGGAATTCCTTTCTCTTGGAAAACCTGTTTTTGCTCTTAAGACCTTCAATTGACTGGTTGAGGACTTTCATGTTACCAAGAGTCATCTCTTCTACTTCACGTCAACTGATTGTAAATGCTAATCACATCTACAAAATACCTATATGGCAACATGAAGACTAGTATCTGAGCAAACAAGTAGGCACCATAGCCCAACCAAGCTGGTATAGAGCATTAATCACCACAGGGTAAAATGTAGGCTATGAGGATTTTGTGGAAAGGACTAAAAATCTTGACAGCCATTTTGGTTAAGTCTAGAATATGAATGCAAATTTACATAGTGACTAGTTTACACACCCTCAGTGCATATGTGGTTAATTTAGGTTTCTCTTTGGGAGCTAGAGCAGAAGAGACACAGAAGAGAAATAGCATTGCACAAATCACATAAGAGAGATTAATCAACTGCCTGAGGTAATCCTGAAAGAAATGATAATTCTGTACATGGACATATGTCAATTGCCTTAGCCTAGGGCCACATTAACTAATAATATAAATAGAGTCTAAATCTGTCTAAAGAGAAAGGTACAAGAGGAAAAAATTCCCATTTTCCCAATGCCTAGTTTTAAGGAGTGACCCAGGGTGGGGGCACTGCACCATTTGGACACACACTCTTGCCTCACAATGGAGACATGGAGGGAGACTGAAAAGAAAGCGTGGAGAGAAAGAAACCAGAGCCAAGAAGACCAACTGAGCAGTCAACAATATGGGATGGGATGGGAAGACCAGGGTCCCTATCTTCTACCCTCCATTTCAGACCTCATCCCTACTAGCTCTGGGACCTTGGAGAAGTCCCTTAAACTTACCTGGTAGGAAACAGAAAGGTGTGAGCCAAGGAAGCCAGATCTTAGCGATGTGGTTTCAAGTGGAAGGTAGAAGGTAGGAAGTCTGGTGAAAGGTAAAGCCTAAGGCATAAATTTGGCATGGTTTCCAGAGGCTTCTAGAAGGACTAGGTGAGAGTCTTTAAAAAATATAGATGTATACACAGGCAATATACAAATATAATAGAGTAATAAATTTGCAACAACCATTAACAGTTACTTTGGAGTGTTCTTCACACCAAACTCAAGAATGATTATTACTATCATCTTTATTATCCATCCATAAGAGGAAATTGAGGCATGGGAAGGCTAAGAGACTTCTCCAAGGTCATGAAGTTAGTAGGTGGTAGAGCTAAGATTTGAACCTAGGCAGTTTGGCTCCAGAGCCTATGCTCATAACCATTAAACCATTTACTAAGTGGATAGCTATAAGGTGTTACTTTCTTCTCTCTTCCTTTTGCCTTCTCAAGAAGCTGCCACTTGACTTTCTACTCCCTATATCTGCCTGAACAATGATCGGTGACAGAGGGAAGCTGATTAATTCTGAATTCACAACTTAAGGTATTTACAGACAGTGGAAAATAAGAACTAACACAAAAGACAAATTCACCTTATAAGATTAGGCAACAATGAAGCCCTTAGGGGGAAAAACTACAATAAAAAGAACATAAGGCAAAAACCATGCTTGGGACATCTGAACATGTATAGCTCAGCAGGTCGAAAGTGACTGCAGTCTAGGTAATAAGTAAATTGCATACTCACATTATGAACCGCTGAAGTAATTCAGTAATGTTTGGTGGGGGAAAAAACAGTAAGAATGAATTAAAAAAACAAAAAAAAACAAAAAGGTTGGCGTATAAACACCAAGAAAAGGTAGCATTCAAGCTGATAAAGTCAGTTTTCTAGGTACAGAAGAAGCAATATAAGAAATGGATAAAAAGCATCTGGAATTAATAGAAAAGAGCTGAAATATGTTGAATCAAAGTAAATTGTGCCAAATAAATACAGTATGTTTTGGGGAGAAAGGATGAACTTGAAGGAACAGGTGCTCTCTCAGAGTTGACTTGCTTTTTTTTTTTTAAGTTTGCTTATTTATTCTGAGAGAGAGAGAGAGAGAGAGAGAGCAAGCACGAGCTGGGGAGGGGCAGACAGAGAGGGAAAGAGAGAATCTCAAGCAAGCTCTGCAACTCATCTCATTTTTTTTTTACTTTCAAAAAATATATATTTATTGATCATCCACTTGCTGCCAGACACTGTGGGAGATGCTATGATGGTTCAGAGAATAATCACTACCCTTCTAGCACTCACATTATAGAGGCAACAATAAAAAATTATAAATAAAAACTATGATGGTGGCGAGACTATAATAAATAAGAAAAACAAGCCGAGAGAACCCATGGAGAGTAGAGTGTAAAGGACCTGTGGGAATCTGACTGGAGTTCCAGAAAGGCAGAAAGAAAATGAGAAAAGAAAAACAAAACAGATAATGGCTAGGACACTTCTAGAATTGATAAAAGACACCCATCTTTATGTACAGAAGACTCAACGCTTGCCAACAAATAGCATCTAAGTCAGGAGGAGGCTTGGTAATCAAATATAAGTGTTCTAAGGTTCTTGTATTATTCATTACCAATGAGGAACTACAGCATGTGACAGGGCAACTTTTCTTCTTTTTATTTTTTATTTTTAAAAAAAATAAAAAATAGGGCAACTTTTCTAAGACAATCACTAACAAGTTCACATGTTAATATAGTAGCTACACAGAGGAGATTTTACATCACAAGACAATGAATCGGTGGTGTATTACAGCTGGTTCCTGCATGTTCAAGGGAGCCCATTGTTAAGTTCTCAGGAATTTTGGCAACCAGTTATTGAACCATCAGCAGCTTGGAATCAGCCATGGTAGGGGTACTGACACCAGCGGTAATCAGCAAAACTACCACCAAGCGCGAGTCGTTAAACAGTGACCATCACACCACAGATTTGAAGGCTGTAATCTTATCTTTATGTCATGCTGTTTCATTTTGTCTTTGCAACTTAAGCTCACTGAATGCAAAGCCAAATTCCTTAAACACTCTTGTGGACCCTGTAGAACCTGGCACACGTTCCCCAAATACTGGATTGTTTGTTACCGGAAGCAAGACCGGGAGTGGTCCTTAGTTACTAGGAAGAAAGAGACGTCCGCGTTAGCCTAATTAGGTTATTTTCAGAAAACTACACCTCTAGAACTTCAAGAAATAAATGAACTACTAAAATTTCAAAGTGTAGTTAATATACATGTCCCTTACTTATGAGAAGAACTTGGTCAGATAATTTTTTTGGTGCTCCAATGTGAAAATATTGGAAAAAATTTCAAAGTAAATGCATAAAAGAATGAGAGTCTACTGACTTCTTGAATGGGAAGTAAATGTCTTCCTAGACTGGGGGAAAATGTCTTGGAAAAGGGAGGGCCTGTCTTCCCAAGCAGGAGTTCCCTCTTAAGCCAGACAGATGGAATTATTGATCTGTTTAGAGAAGTAAAAGAAAGCATAGGGGCACCTGAGTGGCTCAGTAAGTTGAGTGACAGACTCTTGATTTCGGCTTAGGTCATGATCCCAAGGTTTATGAGTTCAAGGCCTGCATCAGGTTCCATGCTGAGTGTGGAGCCTACTTAAGATTCTCTCTCCCTTACTCTCTGCCTCTCTCCCACCCGTCTCTCTTTCTCTCAAATTAAAAAAAAATAAATAAATAAAAGGAAAAAATAAAACACAGTGCATGACAAAATACAAAGTGTACTCAAATATAATCAATAAATCAATCTATCTGTGGTGTAATGCCAATTTTATTTTGAATTATAGCCAGGATGACAATACTTGAGAGAACAGTGTAATGAGATCATTTTTGATCTCATACAGTTTTTTAAATAGTACATGTTGAAGGCAATCATGTATAATTGAGGCAAAAACTTTTTTTTTTTTTATCAGAGTACAGAGAAACACTTATAGTTCAGTTCGATGGGGATTAGATAAAAAGTGGAAAGGATAGTTAGGATTCTGGAGAAATTTTAATCCAATTCAAAAAGAAAGTTTAAAACGGAAAGGCAGGAAAAATTTCCTTAGTCTGTCTCTTTAAACTCACAATGAGAAAATCTAGCTCAGGATGTAAAACTTAACTTCAAGAAGCTGAAAAAAATCGTGATGAACAATCTTGCCTGGTGAGGTTTAATTAGGAAAAGTTTGGCATGACTCCAATTGCCCCCTCCATTCTACTTCTATAACTCATCAATACACATAAGCTTCAGTTAGGACCACAGTCATTGTAAGCTGATACCAAGCTACCTTTTCATCCCATTTTCCATCTCCACACACACACACACACACACACTTGAGACTTTAGAAACAGTACTTGGAACTTAGACCAAGTTGAACAATCGATAATAAAATTTAAGGGCTTAAATAAAGCATGTCTACCCTTTGCAGAAAAGGATCCTTTCATTTTTTTTTTTTTTATGAAATAACAGAGGTAATGCTAAATTTAAAGGGGAAAGAGCCATTCTACCTAAATACTTCTTTTTATATGCTTTGAAGACGCCTGTGTAATGTTTATAGGAGCTAAAACTTCTTTTTCATGTTAACATAAAAGAAATTTTTCTTTCAATCCTAAAAAAAAATCTACCTCTTGCTTTTGAATTAAGAAAGCATGAAAAAGAGATTCATTTTGTGCTCATAAAAAGTTGTTTCAACCTTTACTCAGGCATCTCCCAACCAATATTTTTAGAATTCCAAGCAAGCACATATAATGAAAAAATGGTATCACTTCCCAACCAGAAATAATTTATTTTTGAAATAACATTTTCCTTGTGAAGGTCAGATACTTACTGTGGATTTCAGTGTTCTTTTCCTTAGTGCCTTGAGCCCACCCCAAAGTGTGAGTCTCTGAAAACTATATTAAAATAATGTGGTCATATGTATTTCCACATGCAGGCAAAATGGATATCACAGAGACCTCAATTACAGATGCAGACAGTATATCAATATGATGTAAGTCACGACAGCCCCCAGAAAGGACTTGAGATTTTAGCCCATCAGCACCTCTGTCCCATCCCAAAGTCACCAATCTTCTGGGAGAACCACTGGCTTCCTGTGCAAGTGAAGTCTCTAGGTAAGTTCTCTGGTTGACCCATCACACTCCTCCACCTAAAATTCAGCCAGCTTCCTACTCTGAAAACCTTCCTATAAACTCCTACAGCTTTACTTTAAGAGAATTTCAAATTGCCAGCTGTTTTTTTGATTATGAGGAAAGCCAGCACATTCTGTGAAATTAGAGATTTTCAAACCATCCAAAGAGCTGGTGTAGGATCAAAGAGTCATGAAGACAGGGTACACTGATTTGCAATGGATTAAGAAAAGTGAGGTTAGGTGTTAAGTGTGTGTGGGTGGATCAGTTAACAGTAGTCATATTTACTTTTTAATTAAATAATGGCAAGAGATCATGTTTTTGAATGTTCCTCCTTGAAAAAATTTGGCAACTTAAGGTGGAATGAATTCAGGAATTACTTTCTTAAAGAATTTAGTTTACACTTTGGACACTCGTTTCTCTCCAACAAGAGTTGGGAAAAAAATTTTTTTAAAGTGTTTTATTTTATGTCAGTGACTTTTCTAGTAATATGCTTTTAGCTATTTACTATGAATAAATACCACACTGCTCCTGGCATAAGGGGGAACCACTGTAGAAAAAGCTGACGTTCTCAAGGTCTGGGTTCACTTCAGCTGTTAGTTATGACCAGGTAGGAAAGTGTGTCATGATTACTTTCTCCCAGAATTTTCCCCTTCTTTTCCTCCTGCTTACACAGACTCAAAGTTCCAAAGATCTGCTCCTCCTTTATCAAGAAGGACACCCACTTCTCTATGTACACATTTCTGACCTCAACATATCCTGAGTGTAATGAGCTTAGGTGACACAGAAGGAGAACAGTACACATGTGAGCACCAATAATGAAGAACTTGGGACAGATTATCTTTTATGGATATGAAAGGGAGTTGTAAGATGTGGAAACCAAGACTTTACAGAAGAAGTGGGCTTAACCAGAAGCGAATAATCCAAATTATTCTTCAAATAACCCTCATGTTAAGCCTAAGAGAAAGTTAACAAATGCCCTGCCAAGCAGAAGTGCTCAAGTGCCCAACTGTTCCATAGGAAACTTCTGTGTCATTGCCATGGAAAAGGTGGGATCATTAACACCCTCACTGCTTTCTAATTCTCTTCCCTCCCTGCTCAGGGAGGCATGAGGGCAAGATCCAAATCAAAAAGTTCAGTGAGAAAAAAATTCCATCTGGGGGAAAAATGGTCAGTTCTCCTTATTTTGGTACTATCACTTTGGAAGTGATTCTCCTGAAGCCCACTCCCTTGGATTCAAGTAGAAGAGGGAATAAATGCCTTTCTCCAAGAATGCTGTACTTCCTAAAAGACCAAGAATACCCAATTTTCCCTCAACACTCTTCTTATCTGGACTCTGAGAGTCATTTCTGTGATGGTGGCTTCTAGAAAGCCCTGCATGGAAATAAATGTCTGCTATTGAGGGCATCTGTCTTCAGCTTTGGATATTGGCCATTTTTTTTTTCTAGAGAAGAGAAAAAAAAATGTCTACTGTTTTGTTTTATAGTATGGAAACTCAGCAAATAATATATCATAAGTTATGAATTAAAGGTTCAGTGGGGGTCATACAGCCTTGGGTACAAGCTAAAAAATTGTAGGAGTGGTTCAAAAAAGCCACAGCTACCTCACTACATGAACTATATACTCTTTGGTGTATTTTAAAAGGCATGGGATATTGTGCTGATAAAGGGTTGTCATGTCTTCTTTGCTATATTTTCTCTCTTATAGCCTCAAGATGCTAAGAAACAAAGTGTTTCATGTTCAGACTAGAATACAACTGTATCCAAGCTAATTCAAACTAAAGACTTTATTTCATGTATTTTGCTGTCCATTCCTCCTATCATTTATCTCCAAATACTAGAGTGACGTAAGATATTTCTATTTCTCCTCTTTGCCTAGGTGATATCCTGATCCTTGAATAAGCTGATAAGCCCCAAACTTATAAATTTATTTAGAACCTCAAGTTTATCAGACTTAGGAATTTTGATCACTCTACTAATCCCTAAGGATGGCCCACAAATGTGAAGATCATCCATGAATTTGCTTAGACCAAAAACTTGGAATTCCTCTCTGATTCCTTCATTCCTTCACATCCACATTTAATCCATCACCAAATACCAACAGCTCTATTCACAAATACATCACAAACCTGACTATACTTCTGACTACTTACAATCATTATAATTTCTTGCTAAGATTATTTCAAACACATCCAGTTTCTGTTCGTGCTTCTAAAATATTTTCATCATCAGTAACTACAATCCATTTCTAACCCATTCTATGCAGAGAGTGTCCTCCTTGTACTAAAACCACACAGGAAGTCTTAGAGAACTCTGATGTTCACTAAAAATAGATTGTGATTTAAAAATATGACCCATAAGCAACTTAAAAGTTTCAATTTATTTTGTTCATTCATTTCTTCATTTAACATTATTTATTTAGGAGTTGCTATATGCTCTCATTCTAACGTGAGAGACTGACAAAAAAAAACTAAGAAAATAAGTCAAGGTTATGACTTGCCTGGAACCCTAATTTAAACTGGACGATCTTCATTGAGGGATATTTAAACTAAGTTCTGAGTGATCCAGAGAGGCCTGGGATACTAAAATCTTGGGGAGAAGTGTTCTAGGCAGAGGCAACTATTAGTACTCAGCCATAATGCATGAAAGAGCTTAGTAACACATAAAAAGGAAGGAGTACCTAAAGCTTACCGACAAAGGAACAGAATGAGGGAAAAGAAAGTCACAAGGTTACGCAAGATCAGATCAGCTGAGTCCTTGTTGGTCTTGGTTAGTTAAGTCCATTTTATGTAGTGTGAGATGAGAAACCATTAAATAGGTTTAAATAGAATAGGGACCGTGTCTGATTTTTATCTTTAAAAGATCATAAGTTTTCCATTATCAAGTCTTCAAGGGCTGAGACATCAAATATTGGCTTCTGCTCTCCCCATGACTATGCTTATTTCCAAAAAGCAAAGCTAATCCGTGATTTTGTGGCTTCAGTATGAGCTTGTGACCCATATTTTAGGGAATGGTCTAAGACTCTTGCATGCTGTCTGGGAAGGAGGAAAAATGGAAGTCAGCTTCCATTACTGAGCTGTAACCAATGAGCTGCGAATGCCCTTAACTGTGACAAGAGCAAGCCTTATTACACCATAAACCCACTGATGTGACTCTCTCTTAAAGCACAGATTATTTTATAGTTTCGCTCCCAGGCCATGGATACTGGTTCTCAGGACTGAGGGAGTTCATTCCAAGTATTAATTTACTTAAAACCAGAAGTTCTTGGGACTCAAGGTACTCTAAGCTGGAAATCACATGTAAATTGGATGCAAATTAGAAAATCCCCCCAAATTCTAGTCTTTTACCATACTCTAGTTTTAAACAACATTCATCTCTTAGACTGACTACATAATCTAGAAATCAGGTGATAAGGAAAACATACATGCCACTGAAGACCTACCACATTGGTAACATTAGGATGGCTAAGAATAGTTCTTTGATGATAGCCTACACGTTCAGTGCCATTGTGATATGATCAGAGAATAAAGAGCACATTATCCAAAGCTCTCCTATATATCCTGTATATAGCCAATCTAAGAAACCCTTCCCATACATAAATATGTCATCAGCCAAGGCAAAAATCAAGACTTCGCAAAGAGGATGCATTCTGTTCTAAGTGGACTCTCCATTGGGTCTTAAGTCAAAAGCCGAAATAATAAAATAAAGCAAAGCCAAGCAAACCCAATAGATATAGTATGCAGAAATTTGATCTCTTAAAAATTGCGGAGGCAGTTAGTTACTTTACAAGTCACTATGTTCAAATAGCAATAGGACTGAGTTTTAGGAGTTAAATTTTAAAAGAGGGTCAAACATATTTATTTGTTGAGTCAGACAGATCTTACAAATCATTTGAACCAGCTATTGTTTCACAAAAAGGAAAAAAAAATCCAAGAGTTTCAGTATTTTTGAAAAGCCAGAGCAAGGAAAGGCCAGGAATAATACCCAGTTATGTGAACCTGGTCCAGTGGTGGTTCTACTACACGGCAAAGCAGAATTGGAAAAATGAACGGAGGCTAGCTCTTTTTGCATATTGCAAGAGGGAGCATCAAACACTTTTGCTGAGATTTCTTAGAGCCAAGTTTTGCATGGCCAACTAGAGACTGAGCATCTTTCTGTGAAAGGCCCCATGTGGCTTTGCCCTCTGCTAATTGTAAGTTGGACTGCAGAGCTACTATGTGGACACCAACACAGCCCCAGGGCAGAAGTGTCCAATTCTATAAAAATTTCATTGTTCCATGTGGACAGAGCACCGACGTACAGATAAGTTGGGTGTGTAGATCTGAAGTCATAAAACAGGCCCTTAGGGACATAGTCATTCTCCAGCCTTCCACAGTACAGACAGATTGCATATTACCCGAGGACATCACTGCTTGCCAAAAACAACACCATGGACTGAGATGAAATAAAATGACCAAACAGGAATCAATTAGAGAAACGTGCACAATTCTGTTTGTGCAGAGTCCACTGCACTCTGAAAGGGGAACTGTGGTTTCGATTATAACTCCTATGAGTCAGGGTACCTTCCCAAGTCATTTGTTGTCCTTAAAATATCAAAAGTAACTTGAAGTCAAAAATGGCAGGCAGAGCGCCATGTCAGAGACCATTTCATCATATAAATTTCATAATTTTCAAATCAAATAACATCTATCTCTTCATTACAATGTACTTTAGAGAGCAACGAGAGCTTCATCTTTATTTTATTTCCACAATCTCAGTTTAATTCCACTTTTTGTATGATGTGGAATATATAAAAATAAAAACAACTCTATCATCCTTATCAACTCTATCACTTGATATGTAAGTAGTTCATCAGCATTATTTAAATACAAGGGCTAACTCATAAGACACAATTCTTTGAAAACTTTATTTTTTATTTTTGCATTCTAATAACTCTTATTCCAAACTGAAAATTGAGTATAATCCTTTATAGGCTGGCTGGGCTCAATGATAATAGCTAATTTGCAAATAATTGCTATTACTATACCCATTTTATAGATGAAAAGGGATTCAATAAATTTCCCAGAGTTAGTATGTTTTAATTGCAGACAATTTAAATCAAATTTCATTTCCTTGAGCAGTTTTTCTGTATACATGGCCTGCGTTTGAGAGGGTAAGCGATTTCATGGCATTCAGCAGACCTTGAGAAAAGTTTGTGATGCAGAAACTTCTGCAGAGTTTGGTGATTTACTTAAACACTCCATATCTACAATAGAAAGATCCAGGTATCAAAAGAGACAGCGGTCAAGCACTGGGAAATTTAACCCTGAAGATCTCCTTTTGTTGCCTTCTAATAAAAATGCTATTTTCCTCTTTTTCATGACATAAGAACATTATGTTCAAAAGAGGCTCTTGGAACCAACATCAAAACAAAACAATTCACCAAAATACTAAAGCTCCCTATGCCCTCTGTCGTGACCAACCCACAGTATCAATTAGATTGGAAGTACTCATTAATATACCCATGTCTGCCTGTTCTGTTGGGTGACTGACTGGTGGGCTCACCTGGCATCACCCCAAGTATGTTTATGGCAGTAGTTGTACACTCATAACTGCAAGTAGGGAATTTAATTACAGTATGAGTATAAAAGGAAAGTAACTTAAGAGAAAAGCATTTAAAAAGAGAACAGCGAACCAGACAGGGATGAGAAACTGTTAATGTTTGAAGAAAAACTGTACAACTCTTAAAGGATTCCGCACTCAGTTGCTTTCACAAATACACTTCCTTCTACTTTGGAGAAACACAAACAAAATTCTGAGTAGGAGAGTTTCTACAAGGAAGATGTGAACTCTAACCTGAGGATTCATTCTTGAGTACTTTTTTAAAAGGCCTTGGATTACTATTAAAAAATTGGTGACAGAAACATATAGCTATGTTTCAAGTCCATATAACATATTTCATGTATGTACCACTTTGAAACAAAACTTCTCTTTTTAAATTAATACTGTGATACTGAGAAAGTAAGAGCACATGTTGTGTAATTTTTGCTGCTACGTTCCTTCAATACCACCGAAAGACTGATTTGAAGAGATCATCCCCTCACTCAAAATAAAAAGCACATGCAAAGCCTGTTTGTGAAATTTGTGACATAAAGTTGGCAGGTTTCAGTAATGTCTGTGATGGGAATGGTCAGAAGAATTCAAAAGGAGCTTCACTTTGGTCAGGGTAAGAAAAGAATCCCCACAGTGCAGGGGGACCTCAACTGTTAGGGCATGTTCTCCCTGTAAGTAACTGGGTCATCTCAAATGATTTACATAAACTGTTTGTGCTTCAGCTACCTCATGTCTAAAACATAAGTATGTAAAGCTAACCTATCACCACGGTCCAAAGTCTATGATATACTCATAGGGTAAAAATTGTGACTGCATAGAAGCCACTAGTTTAATCCTTCAGAGGATATTTCCACTTATTTTTTTTCTTAATTTGAGAGAGAGCATGCATGAGTGGGGGAAAAGGGGGAGAGAGGGAGGGAGGGAGGGAGAGAGAGAGAGAGAGAGAGAGAGAGAGAGAATGAATCCCAAGCAGGCTCTACTCTCAGTGCAGAGCCTGATGTGGGGCTCAATCCCAGAGCCCTGGGATCATGACCTGAGCCAGACTCAAGAGTCAGATCTCAACCAACTGAGCTATCCAGGCACATCATGTTTCTTTTTTACTTTAATATTATACACAGAACTATTACTTTGCTGTGTACCAAAATTAGTCCACTCAAACTTTGCACAAAGTGGCCAGCAGTCAAAATATTAATTCACTTAGTTTTAAAACTTTCAAATATGAAATAAAAAGTATTACACAGAGTTGGCAGAAAATCCTATTTTAAAATATGTCTGACATTAAAATTATTCCAAGGAAGACTTGAGAATGAAAGATAGGACAAATTTAAAAGCAAACTAAATACATCAAAAACATCCAATATCTTCTTAAATGCCATGGGCCACATTAAGCTTGCCAACTGTAATTAGTAATTTCATTAACCCAAAAAGTGTTTGTAATTAAAAAATGTACATACATAGGATCTCCATATGTAAATGACATCAACTATTTAAGTGAAGTGACACATTATGTATTCAAATTTTACATCATAGGGCACTGATCAAGGGAAATGGATGACTTTCACTATTCCTTCTTGCCTTTGAATACTATCTGTGTGTGTGTGTGTGTGTGTGTGTGTGTGTGTGTGTGTGTATTTATTTATTTATTCATTCATTATTTCATTCATTCATTCAGTGTATTTAATTTTGTGATTTGCCCACCGTGTCTCTTCCTTTCATGGCACACAGCAGAAAACCTCAGAACAACCATAAAGCCAAGTTTCAGAAAAAAACTAGGAATATTGGCCCATGCTTTCTCCTCAATTCCGTTCCATTCTGACCCATCAAACTTTATTTTCTAGACTTCTTTCTAGACTTCTCAAAATAAGAGCTTACTAGGAACATTTCTATCTGTCAAGTTAATGAAAGGGTTCAAAATTTATAGCACATTGTTGACATTCTTTTCATAAGCCTATACACAGGGACTCAAGAAAGACACTGGTTTCACTGGATATACGTGGTTTTCCAATGAAATCTGATAGCTTTTGACTTTCAAACTGCCGTCTTACAGAAGACATGCCTTTGTATATAACCTTGATTCAAAAAATGTGGTAGCTCAGGAACTACAGAATAGAAATACCTTATAAATACTGGTAACAAGAATAACTCTTTCTTAGGGTCAAACAATTTCTAAAGTGTTAAATTTTCAGGTTGTGTGCACAAAGCAATTAAGTTTCCTCAGTGCGATGCCTATTAAGGACCCAATTCTGTAAAATGGGTAACTGTGATACCAAATCAGTTAAGATAGGTGGAAACGAGTACCAAATGTAGATCTTTCATGAAAACAACCAACAAAGGATAAATGAATAAAGATGTTGTGATATACATATATGCAAGGGAATATTATTCAGCCATGAAAAGTGGGAAAATCCTACCATTTTTAACAACATGGATGGACCGTGAAGTCGTTATGCTTAGGGAAATGACACAGAGAAAGAAAAATACTGTTTGATCTCACTCACATGTGTAATCTAAAAAACAAAAACAAAAAACCAAACTTATGCAAACAGGAGCACAATTTTGATTACACAAGGCAGAGGCAGGGAGGAGGAGGAATTGGAAGAAGGTGGTCTAAAGTTACAAACATCCAGTTACAAGATAAATAACTACTAGGGATGTAAGGTACACTATGAGTACTATAGCTAACACTCCTGTATGATATAAAAGAGACTAAATACTGAGATTTCTCATCACAAAGAGAACAACTTTTTTTCCTTTTTTCCCTTCTTTCTTTTCTTTTTATTGTATTTACAAAGAAGATAGAAGTTAGCTGAATGGACTGTGGTAATCATTTCATAATGTATGTAAATCAAGCCATCATGTTATACACCTTAAACTTACACAGTGATTTATGTCAGTTATTCCTCAGTAACACTGAAAAAAGATGTAGATTTTTCTGAGACTCTGTTCATTTGATTAAAAAGAATGACATCTCCTATCTCTCCCATCATATTTCAAATCCTAACAACTGGATGGATATGGGAAAACAAAGCAGGAAAATTGGCAAAAATCACTGTGAAAGTAAGTGACTTGTTATTCTAAAAAGTAGTTAGTCCATATGCTGTCAATATGGAATTGTCATTAATATGTTCATTTTAATTATTATGTTTTGTTTTTTAACTAGACTTTAAGCTTAAGTAGCCATTGTTTCTATTTTTTCTTTATTTCTCAAAATGCCTGTCCTAGTAACTTACAAAGAAAAGGTTCAATAAATATTGTTGATAGATTGAGTACTGATTGGTTGTCAGTGCTGAAAAGTATCTCCCTGCCCTCTGGGTAATGCCTGTGGTTAAAACAAAACAAAAAACAACAACAACAACAACAACAACAAACAGGGTAAGATGGAAATGTTTGCGTAAGTTTTAAAGGCCTAGTCCCTGTCCTGTGACATGTAAGAGTGACTATTTACTTAAAGCTCTTAGTAGTACACAACTGTGTTTGGATTATATAAAATTAGTGTATTTTTTCTGCTTTCAAATGGACACTACTGTACAGCATTGTCTTATCCTAATTTTCATGATTCTCTATCTCAGCAAGAATTGGAATGTATATATATAAAGCCACCATTATTTCTTCTAAAATAAAGTGAAAATCATCAAAAACTATCTACATAGACTGTGATCTGTTCAGTTCTCAATTCTCTAATTAATCTTCATCCAAGGATACCAAAATTCATGAATGGCTAGAGATGAAAAAACAAGCCTCACAGCCACGGAAGAAAAAGAACAGGGGCCAAGACATTAATGCTGCCTTCCTTGTGTACTTCGGCTCTTAAAGCTAATCATTTAGGTTTTTTTAGACGAAACTTGCAGACTTCTGTGAAATGTAGGCTCCTTCTAATCCACAACTACACAGTTTTCTCTGAAATATTCTGTAAGAGAGAGACTCTTATTTCATTTAACAATCAGCAGTAAGAAAAGAAACAGAAACACAAATCTCAAATAAACTAATGGACATTAGCCAACATCCACACATTGCATACAAAATCAGAAGGCTTTGGATGAAAGAAAAAGGAAGGAAGGAAGGAAGGAAGGAAGGAAGGAAGGAAGGAAGAGAGGGAGGAAGGAAGAGAGGGAGGAAGGAAGAGAAGGAGGAAGGGAGAGAGGGAGAGAGAGGAAGGAAGGAAAGAGGAAGGAAGGAAGGAAGGAAGGAAGGAAGGAAGGAAGGAAGGAAGGAATTTTATATGCTTAGCCATGCCCTAAAATCAAAGCATACTACATATACAGTCTGAAATTAATGCTAGGTAGTTATCTATCTACATTATATATGCACACACACACACACACACACACACACACACACACAATTTTGCAAAGGATTTTAGTTACTAAATAATTCTGGAGCTGAGTCCCAAGCGAGCAATTTTATTCCAGGGAGAGCAAGTATCTAATGTTTGTTTAATGACCCAATAGAACTTGGATAATGAGACAATTGAGGGTTGAGAAAGGTACACCATCCATCACAGTGAGTCTAATGCTAGTGACATACTGTTTATTTACAGTGCAATATAGGAAGACCTATGGCTCACACTTCCAACACAAACAGAACAATAAAAAGTACTTAAAGCCATTTATATTCATTTTAAAATGAAACCCATGGGGTGATGTCAAGATTTCTACTCTTTCTGACAGAGATATAGTATTTATCAACAGCAGTATGCCTCGTTCTTCAAACAGAGCACAGTGGGGGCTTGGATTTCTATAACTCGTGTTCCACTCTAATGGAAAAACAATGAAGTTGGAGAAAAAGAAGTTATTCGATCATCTACTTTATCTCCATAGTTATGTCTATGAGACATGCTGTCTCAATTTTTTCCCAGGCCTGTCACTCACTGATGGTTTCCAAAAAAAAATTTTCTCCACTTTTCTACAGCGTGGTACAATACAACTTATCTGTCACTGATTCCTTTTTCTCTTATTCAGGTCATCCCATTCTACTTAGTCAATTCTCTAGAGTACAATATTTGTGATCCTTTTCTTTGGCAAAAAATAATTTTGCTATGTGTAAAAAATGACATGCACAGTGGGGCACCTGGGTGGCTCAGTTGGTTGAGCGTCCAACTCTTGATTTTGGCTCAGGTCATGATCCCAGGGTTGTGAGATCGAGCCCCACATCAGGCTCCAACTGAGTGTAGAGCCTGCTTGAAATTCATTCTCTCTCTCTCTCTCCCTGTCTCTCTCTCCCTCTCTCTCTCTCTCTCTCTCTCTCTCTCTCTCCTCCTCTGCCCCTCTCCCCTGCTTGCTCTCCCAAATATGTATTTTTAATTTTAAAAACTGATGTGCATATTAAATCCTAACTTACTAAGCCATTCACAGGTGGTTGCATCATATACTACCTCTATGTTCTTGCTTTTTTCCTTCAGGTTTTAATGGCTACCGTACCAATGACTCACACTTTTACAAAGATCATTTATAAAGTGAGGAAAAATAATTCTACTGTACCGTATATAATTTGAAAGTGAAAGAAATGTATCCAGCTACATTAGGAACACATGTCCAGATGCACAAAGTTATATCTAACATTTAGGAAAGTCAAAGTGAGGAGGGTTCAGAGTTTCTGATTGCTGTCCTTCCACATGGTGAGCAGTTCAATTCATCAAATAGAGGAAAATTCCATTATAATTTTAGCACCAAGAGATCAGCTCCTTGTTGGTCTTGCTCACTGATTAACCCTAGTACTAAACCTAATGCCTGGCATGTGGCTGATGATGCCCTTGTTAGAAATATTATCTTGTTAGAAATACTTTGCTAATTTAAAACTGCCAAGTGTTAATGATAATAGAAATATTTCTGAAAATGTTAATCCATAAATATTAAGATTCAGCCTTTGGCAATCCCTTTATGCTCTTCATCTTTTTAGTGATGTTTTCAATAGCACCTACCTTCAAAATGATAGCAAATACAGAAACAATTTTTTAACTCGCCTTTAAACCACTAACTTTATTAGTTCTCTCCCAGAAAACTTATCTCATTTAACTGTTTTTTTATTATTTTATTTATTTTTTTTTTCTTTGAGAGAGAGAGAAATAGTGTGCACATGGGCATGTGCACACACAAGTTGGGGAGGGGCAGAGGGAGACAGAGGGAGAGAGAGAGAGAGAAAGAGAGAGAGACAGACAGACAGAACCCCACGCAGGCTCCGTGCAGTCATCATGGAGCCCGATGCAAAACTCAATCCCACAACTGTGAGATCGTGACCCAAGCTGAAAGCAAGAGTCGGTGGCTTAACCAACTAAGCCACTCAGGTGCCCCTCATTTCTCGGTTTTTAAATTTGGTTTTCTGGAATAATTTTCATAACCAGAACAATTTCAAGTTATTTTCAAAATTATTAATAGAGATATACTCCCTTTGTACTCACTGAGCAAAAGAACATCAAACTTTAGACATATTTGACCTAATAAACAATTGCTAGTGGAAAACATAATTTAATTTGCCATAATTCCTATTTCTAATATCGTACCCATACTTAGACTTTCACTTCATGATAATCTTAAACATAGAATGTGTTAATGCACTTTCATCTTTGGTCATATTTCCTATCTTGCTTTAAAAATCATTACCATGGTTATATTACCCAAGTCTTCCAACACTTTCAAATACTTCTATATTGGCTCAGTAATCAGCAAAGTGAAAATATAAAAATCAAGTAACAATGTTACTAGATCTTCTTGATAGGTATCCTCTGAGTACTTTAAATTAATTCATGCTTAACCATTACTACATAATTGCAACAATGACCTTATTATTTGGAAAAATGTCCATATATTGGTCATAAATTTTTAAAGACTCACATAATTAACAATTTTGCAGGGGAAAATTTGAGATCCCATGGCCCTTTTTTTTTTTTTTTTATTTTTTTTTTTATTTTTTTTTTTTCAACGTTTTTTATTTATTTTTGGGACAGAGAGAGACAGAGCATGAACGGGGGAGGGGCAGAGAGAGGGGGAGACACAGAATCGGAAACAGGCTCCAGGCTCCGAGCCATCAGCCCAGCGCCTGACGCGGGGCTCGAACTCACGGACTGCGAGATCGTGACCTGGCTAAAGTCGGACGCTTAACCGACTGCGCCACCCAGGCGCCCCCCCATGGCCCTTTTTAAGCAACTCAGATTCTGATTCATGCATCATGATTTTACTCACCGGTTCATCAATTTAATGTTGAGCACCTACTAATTCCCCAGTCCTCGACTAGTGCTGGAGATTCAGAGGTAAAGACAGACAAAAAAATTTTTAAATTTTATTTTTGAGGGAAAGAGGGAGAGAGAGACAGAGCATGAGCAGGGGTGGGGCAGAGAGAGAAGGAGACACAGAATCCGAAGCAGGCTCCAGGCTCTGAGCTGTCAGCACAGAGCCCGATGAGGGGCTTGAACCCACGAACCTCAAGATCATGACCTGAGCCGAAGTCAGATGCCTCACTAACTGAGCCATTCAGGTGCCCCAAGTGCCCTCAATTCTTGGTGTGAGAATCTACCATGATATTATTCTTTTTCTTTCATTTCATTCTTTTTTTCATTCTTTTTTTCTGTATACCTAGACTGTGGTGTCATTTTTTGGGAAGTTTCCCCTTCAGACGGAGACCTCAGCAAAAACTGCAGGTTTGGTATAATAATATGACAGGAAGTGAATACAGGTACATAATAAATCCACAAGAATATGTGACAGAGTCCATGATGCCCTAACCCAAATCAACTTCCTCTTCTTTTAGGTACATAGCTAGATTACATTTTCCAGTCTCCATACAGTTAGTTCTGGCTGTGTGCATGAATAGGAAATGTGAACCAAAGTGAAGTATGCTTCTTCCAGCCTTGGTCTGAAAATCTCTCTAGGGTATCTCCATGCTCTTTCCTACTTAGGACAGACTGGAATGAGGGGAGTGTTGTGTTACTGAAGTCCACTACGGTGAAAATGGCAACAGTAAGTGGGTAAGAAACAGTAAGCCATAAGTGGGTGGCTCAATTGGTTAAGTATCTGACCCTTGATTTCGGCTCAGGTAAAGATCCCATTGTTTGTGAGATCGAGCCCTGAGTAGAGCTGTCAGCACAGAGCCTGCTTGGGATTCTCTCTCTCTCTCTCTCTCTCTCTCTCTCTCTCTCTGCCCCTCCTCTACTCACACACTTGCTTGTTTGCTCTCTCAAAATGAATAAATAAAAACACCAAGGGTGCCAAAATGGTGACACCCAAATTAGCAACGTTTAATCAGCTGTGCTGGATATCTTCTGTCTCTTCACATCTATTTCCCACTGTCGGTGTGGCAGTGTTGGAGAAGCCAATTTCTTCAAACCCCCTAATAAGGGTCAAAACTGGAAAAAAAAAAAAAGGCTTTGAGCAAAAGTCACAGTAAGCTTTCTCCATTAGACAAGGAACTGAGCCCTGCAGCAAAAATTAAGGATGCTGCCTTCTTACCAAAACCTCTTGTTCAGATGGCAACTACTACTATGTTGAAAGAAATAGGCATGGAAGTAAAGAAGCAGAGAAATAAAGCAAGCTAGAGAAGTAAACCTAAAGAAAAAAGGAAAAAGACATTGTCTGTGGTTACTAGCACTTGGAATATACGTAAACCACTAAATTAGAACCCCCCAAAACTTTTTTTGAGGTAATTCTACAGTCAGTCAAGAACTATGAGTTTAGCCCAAAAAATAAAATTAAAATTAAAAAAAAAAAAAGACTGAATATAAAACAATCCTTGGACTCCCAATTGCATAAGATTAAGAAATGGACTTTGGAAACTGCACAGCTCCCTAAGAGAATATTCTCCAGGACCCATTTTACTTTAAAAAAATTTTTTTAAGTTTATTTATTTATTTTGAGCACACATGCTTGAGTGGAGGAGGAGGAGAGAGATGGGGAAACAAAGAATCCCAAACACACTCATCGTTGTCAGCACAGAGCCCAATGCAGATCATGACCTAAGCAGAGTTCCAATGCTTAACCCACTGAGCCACTCAAGCACCCCTCCAGGGCCCATTTTAAAAGTGTCTGCAGACAGGGGTACCCAGGTGGCTCAGTGGGTTAAGCATATGACTCTTGATTTGGGCTTAGGTCATGATCTCACAGTTCATGAGATTGAGCCCGGCATCGGGTTCTGTGCCGATAGCACTGGGAGCCTGGTTGGGATTCTCTACCTCCCTCTGTATCTGTCCCTCCCTAACTTGTGCTTCCTTCTCTCTCTCTGTCTCTCTTTCTCTCTCTCTCTCAAAATAAATAAAGATTTTTTTTAAATAAAAAATAAAAGTGTCTGCAGACGTAAATATAGAAGGAAGATCCTTCCAGAGGACGGGAGCTAAGTCCATGGAGATCAACTCACGAGGAAGCTCTTCCAGAACACAGACCCAATATCTAATCATGAAACTTCCTTGTCTGCCAGTGTAGACAAGTCTAAAGATTGCCTTTCCAGAAGGATTCCAGCATTTTTCTGCACTAAAGTAAGCCATGAGTTTCCCATTCACACATTGTCAAAGTAGAGGTTTCTTATGATTACTATGCACCTGCTTTACTAAAGTATGATATTTTCTAGGTCACAGGATTTAAAATATAGTAACAGAGGACTGGTCCTGACTGAGAGAAGTAGACATCTTCCAGATATCCTGTGAAGGACTGGGAAAGGGGGGCAGTGATGGAAAGGGGCTGTAGGTTGTCTCACTGGGAAAAGGATGGGTCTGCTTTAAATATGAGGCATAGGCTACTGATTAGTATTTCAGAAGCAGTAGGGTAACCTGTGGCAAAAATTGCTTGCTATTCACAAGTATATATATTCTCTTCTTCAAGGACACAATCAGACACTAATTTTTCAGCCTTCCTCACATTATCGCGTGACCATGAGATGGTGTTAAAATGCAATTTCCAGGCCTAGCGAACCAAAATGTCTCAAAATCTGACCTCATTTGTTTCACTAGGATTACTACCATGATGTCCTCAAGACCTCATCAGAGTTTCCATTATTATGAGCACCTATGTGACAGACAACAGAGAAGACAGCTGTCCCTGACAGAAGTCACAACTGCCTTGGATTTCTGGGTGAGAAAAAAATTGACTTATCCTGGCTAAGGATTCTTGGTAACAGTGGCTAGCATTGGGCTAACCCAAAAGCTAAGTTTTATTTTATTTTTTTTATTCTTTATACACATTCTTTTTATTTTTTTATTCCTTATATTAAATACAATTTATTTTCAAATTGGTTTACATACAGCACCCAGTGCTCATCCCAACAGGTGTCCTCCTCAATGCCCATAACCCACTTTCCCCTCTCCCCCACCCCTATCAAGTCTCAGTTTGTTCTCAGTATTTAAGAGTCTCTTGGGGCACCTGGGTGGCTCAGTCGGTTAAGTGTCTGACTTCGGCTCAGGTTATGATCTCATAGTTTGTGAGTTCAGGCCCCACATTGGGTTCTGTGCTGACATCTCAGAGCCTGTAGCCTGCTTTAGATTCTGTGTCTCCCCTTCTCTCTACCACTCCCCTGCTCACTCTCTGTGTCTCTCTGTCTCTCAATAATAAATAAATGTTTAAAAAAAAAAGAGTCTCTTATGGTTTGCCTCCCTCCCTCTCTGTAACTTTATTTTCCTCCTTCCCCTCCCCCAAGGTCTTCTGTTAAATTTCTCAGGATCCACATATGAGTGAAAACATATGGTATCTTTCTCTGCCTGACTCATTTCACTTAAACTCCACACCCAAAAAAACAAATAATCCAGTGAAGAAATGGGCAGAAGACATGAATGGACACTTTTCTAAAGAAGACATCCAGATGGGCAACAGACACATGAAACGATGCTCAACGTCACTCCTCACCAGGGAAATCAAAACCACACTGAGATACCACCTCACTCTGGTCAGAGTGGCTAAAATGAACAAATCAGGAGACTATAGATGCTGGAGAGGATGTGGAAAAACGGAAACACTCTTACACTATTGGTGGGAATGCCAACTCATGCAGCCGCTCTGAAAAACAGTGTGGAGGTTCCTCAAAAAATTAAAAATAGAACTACCCTATGACCCAGCAATAGCACTGCTAGGAATTTACCTAAGGGATACAGGAGTGCTGATGCATAGGCGCCCTTGTACCCCAATGTTGATAGCAGCACTTTCAACAATAGCCAAATTATGGAAAAAGCCTAAATGTCCATCAGCTGATGAATGGATGAAGAAATTGTGGTTTATATACACAATGGAACACTACTTGGCAAAGACAAAGAATGAAATATGACCTTTTGTATCAACGTGGATGGAACTGGAGAGTGTTATGCTGAGTGAAATAAGTCATAGAGAGAAAGACAGATACCATATGTTTTCACTGTAATGTGGATCCTGAGAAACTTAACAGAAGACCATGGGGGAGGGGAAGGAAAAAAAAAAGTTAGGGAAGGAGGCAAACCATAAGAGACTCTTAAAAACTGAGAATAAACTGAAGGTTGATGGGGGGTGGGAAGGAGGGGAAAGTGGGTGATGGGTATTGAGGAGGGCACCTGTTGGGATGAGCACTGGGTGTTGCATGGAAACCAATTTGACAATAAATTTCATATTAAAAAAAGAAGAAGAAGAAGTGGTTGATATATACAATGGAACACTACTTGGCAATGAGAAAAAATGAAATCTGGCCATTTGTAGCAACGTGGGTAGAAATGAAGGGTATTATGCTAACCAAAAGCTAAGTTTTAAAATTCAAGTTTCAAAGTCATTCACCTATAGATTTATTAAGGCTGAACACATTTCAATTCCTCCTTTCATTTTTTTTTAATTTTATTTTTTATTTTTTAAAATTTACATCCAAATTAGTTAGCATATAGTGAAACAATGATTTCAGGAGTAGATTCCTCCTTTCATTTTTTTTAATATTTTTTATTTATTTTTGAGAAAGAGAGAGATGGAGTGCAAGTTGGGGAGGGGCAGAGAAAGGGAGACACAGAAACTGAAGCAGTCTCCAGTCTCCAAGCTGTCAGCACAGAGTCCAACACAGGGGCTAGAACCCACAAACTGTGAGATCATAACCTCAGCCACTCAGTCAGATACTTAACTGACTGAGCCACCCAGGTGCCCCTCAATTCCTCCTTTAATGTGTACTACTGGACAAGACAACAGAGCCTGTTTCGGTTTTTTCCCAATTTCTTCAAAATTTTCGGTCACCGGTCTCATTTTCAGATCCCCTGTTACTGGTTTGCATGAGACCAATATAATAGGATATCTATTAAATGACCCACTAACTGATATGTGCTCATTTTTCCTGTTATACAGATTTGGAAATGGAGCATAATAGGATAATGGAAAACCTTCCTCAAGATCACATTTCAGAACTGATGGACACAGGATTCAGACGTTATACACAGCCACTCATGGTTATGAGGAAATGCAAACCTGTTGTGAAATTTAGTCCTCCCACATGGCTTCCTTGAGTATTGTGGCTACTAAACAGTGTTAGCAAAGAATGGCTGTAGTTTAGAAAATACAGGTGAGATTTGGGACATCCACATTACAGACGAATTTATTTTTTAGAAAGGAATTCAACAAATAATTCCTATAACCAAAGAGCTTGCGCTGATCTTCTACAAGGGTGTACTTCAGACAAATGTAAAGATTCACAATATCATAGGCTCACATTTATTAGAACAAAAGTGAAGGGCAGGGCTTGATCTCCTCTACCCCAAAAATATGGTTTGTGAAGGCAAGGTTTGCAATTTTTCAAATATTTTCACGGAACGAAAATACTATTTCCTTCTAGTAAAAGGAAACTATTTCCAGAGCTCATAAAATAAAGCACTATTTTCTGTGCCTCAGTTTTTTCATAAAATATCTTATATTCATACCACAAATGGTTGGAAGTTCCTTCTAAGAGACTTTCGTAATAACATAGGATGTGGAATGTGTACTTGCTGTAGATACCTAATTAAAATTGTTCCCTTATTACAGTATGTTCTATTTCTATGTACATGTGCTTTATCATTTATTTACTTATTTATTCACTCATTCATTCATTCAGGAGGCATTTACTGGCTGTTTGAAAATCAATTCCAGTGGTCGATATCAACTACTAAAATCTCTCTCTAGCATTCAGAACAATGCCTGGAACACACACACAACACAGATATTTAGAGAATGAATGAGTGAATGAGTTAATAACGAGTGAATGAAGCATCTTAGTTTAGCATCTGCAACAAACTTAAACCTAAATATAAGGGAGACCATGGCATGCTCTCGAACCCATCTACATTCAAAACCTGAATGTAGACTTGAGTATTCAGAAGGCAATTCGATGAGAAGTGGATCTGAAGTTTAGACTCAAGCATGGGCACAGTGAGTTTAGAAAGACCTAAAACAGGACAATGAACAAACTACAAAGATATGGACATACATAGTGTGCTCAGCATCAATAAGACAACCAGTCGTTATTATCCAGATTCTTTCTTTATCATAACCACATGGCCTCAGTGTCCTAAAATGCTCCTGACAAATAGTCCTCCTAGTGCCTACAGTAGTCTGGGGCTCTTTTACTGCCCAGGGCATTCAAAGGCATGACTCTAGCCCTAAACTCTCAATGTGTCTCCCAAACTACCTTCCCCGCAGAGATATCCAAGTGTTGAAGTTAATGGCTTACTCTAGACCTGAGGGAAATCACTGCTACTTAAATAAGAGCACATAAAATTGAGGGAAGAAACCACAGATGTTAAATACACATGGTTTGAGAGAACTGTTTGTCCTTAGAGCCTCATGTATTCTTTTCTTACAGGATTATTCACTTCAGAAAGTAATCAATTCCAGTCTAAGGTCATAAGTGGAAGGTTTATGGTGGCTTCTCTGATAAACAGAAATGCCGAGGAAAGTTATCCATTTACTTAAATCACTCAGATGTTAAAGGGGCAAAACATTTACCGAGTTTACTTAAATAAATTTTTTACTGGCATAATTGAGGCTTGAAATTATTTTTTTTTTTTAAATTCCATCCACAGCAATCCTCATTAGCCCTCTGTATTACTGGTGGCACTATCTATGAGATTTCATGCTTCCTTTCTGTGTGATACCTCTGAAATTCCTTAACACTTTGATCAGATTCCAAGACTCTGGTTCCACGCTCTAATGTCAGAGAAAAGCCATATATATGTATAATATATAGTATATATAAAATAAAAATTTGGTCATTTTCTCAAGTTTAATTTTTTTCCTTCTTTAGATTTATATAATGTATTTCTTTAAATAAAAATACTGTTATACATTATTGAACACTATTACTAGAGAGACTGGATATTCAGAAATGGTGACTTCTGAATTTAATAAATATAACAAAGATTCTAAACACCTAACTCAGGAATGTGACAACAATACGTGTAGAATTCCATGTGTATGGTTTAAAAGGAGGAGGGAACCCCTCATTTAATGGAATATAGTTGTTACATTATGGGTGCCAAGTAGAATTTGACAGGCCATAACGAACACTGTGGCAATTGCTGTCCACAGAAGTTAAATGCTTAATCACAGACTTAACATAGATCACTTATTTTAACATTTAAATTTTCATGTTTAGTGTCTCACCAATACTAAGACTACAGAGGGGAAGCTTTGTTTTTCTATCTTTAAAAATAAATTCAAATTTTTATTAAAGAAAGTAGTTTTATGTGCATTCTTGGTAATATATTTGGACTACCTTCTTTTTGAAGTTAAACTTGTATCAAAATCTAACATGATAGAATGAGTCTATACACAGTCTATACGCAGTCTATATCTATACCCATGTATCACTACTTCCAGAAAGTGAACTCAGGTATCCAGGTTTTGGGTTCTACGTGTAACTGTAATTCTATAAAATATATTTTTGGAATGCAAGTGGAAGAAAAATACATAAAATGATAAATACAATTAAGGTGCAGGGCTTGGAAAGGGGCCCTTCCAAGCAAGAGGCTCTGATACTTAAGTTTCATATAGCATAATGCTAAAGTTCCCTCTAGGTGGACACCATGGTTGGTTTCCACATTAGCCATGAACACTCACACAATTTGTGAATACCTGGGGTTTTCATGATTGATATCTGGGCAGTCCTCTCAGATGAGTTAAAAAAAAAAAAGTCCAGGGATACCTGGGTGAATCAGTGAGTTAAGCATCTGACTCCTGATTTGGGTTCAGGTCATGATCTCAGGGTTTATGAATTAGAGCCCTGCATGGGGTTCCACACTGATGGTGCAGAGCCTGCTCTAGAGTCTCTCTTTCTCCCTTTCTCTCTGCCCCTTCCCCACTTGTGCTCACGCACTCTCTAAATAAACAAATAAATAAATAAACAAACAAACTTTAAAAAGAAGAAAGGAAGGAAGGATAGAAGGAAGAAAGGGAAAAATAGGCCAATTAGAACATGCACAGCCTGTTTCCCCTAAAAATGATGTTCAGAAATCTAATTTGGTATGTGTTTAAAAAGTCTTCTAACAATTCTGCATGTTAACCCCTTCAATTTCATTGTTTCCTTTCAACAAGCAGAATACTATGAGGTGGGGGAGGAGAAATATTAGGAACATAAGAGTATGCTTAGTCATGTAAGCTTTTACATAGGCAAATGTTTGGAAAGGGTTATAATCAACCATTAATAAGATGTTTATGCAATACAATTGGTTTTCATTATAATCATGAAAATTATGTAGTTTCATTTCTAGAAAGAACCTATTAGTTCATTTTTTTTGTCCACATAAAAAAAAATAATTCATGATACTTCATCCTGCACCCACTCAACTCATTTAAGTCTTTCTGGTTGTGTATCTTTTCCAAATCAGAGGATAACATAGGGCAGTAAGACTTGCATTTTTTACTTTGCCTTCAAAGTAGCTCTTGCTAAATGAGTAAGTCATGGTGATGTAATATTAAGTGCCTCATGGCACCTATAGTTAAGAATACTGTATTGCATATTTCAAAGTAGCTAGGATAGTGGATCTTGGAAGTTCTCACCATAACAACAACAACAAAAAAAACCTGTTACTATGTATGGTTATGGATCTTAACTAAATTTATTGTGGCAGTCATTTCCCATTGTGTACAAATATGAAATCATTATGCTGTTACACCTGAAATGAATATAATGTTATGTCAATTTTGCCTCCATAAAATTTTTGCAAATTATCTCTTGTTCAGTGTTTAGAAATGCAATGAGTAAATGTGTATACATTTTCTTCCATCTTTATGATAGGAAAACTGATAAAATCAACTATGGGAGGGTCCATCATATGGCTTTTGGAGTCCAAGAGAATTAAGTATGAATTCCAGATCTGGTAATGACTTGCTGTGAGATCTCTCTGAGCCTCAGTTTCTACATCTGTAATGAAGATAAATGAAGTGCATTGGGATGATTGCCTAGAGAGAGCAGGAAAATGAGAGAAGGGAAATAGGGTTAGAATGAAATAAACCTGTGCCTGGGTGATACATTTGGTTAAGCGTCCCACTCTTGATTTTGGCTCAGCTCATGATCTCATCATCTGTAGGGCTTGAGCCCTACATTGGGTTCTGCACTGTAAGTGTGGAGCCTGCTTTGGATTCTCTCCCCCTCTGCCCCTCCCCTGTTCATGCCCTCTGTCTCTCTTCCTCTCTCTCAAAATAAATACCCTTAAAAAAATCCCCAAGCCCAGTGAAAAGAGGAGAGGAAGAAGTTATCTTAACAGAGAAAGAAAGAGATTTTGAGTAGAGAAAGCCACCTGGATAGGAGGGGTGGCAATTAGTGACGTGACAGGTGTTCTGATGCAGCTTACAGAGCAACCACCAGATGAAATCATCAGATCTCACTCTCTTCCCTGCTTTCAACATCTCCATTGGCTTGAGGGTGTGAGAGTCTGTTGACACAAACCACACAGATCAACCTAATAAGAAGAGAGCCATGAGGAACAGTGGGAAATAGATGTGAAAAGACAGAAGATATCCAGCACAGCTGATTAAACGATGCCAATGAGGCCACCTGGTTCAACAATCTAGGAACACACAGGGATTTATGAATAAAAAGCAACAACCTTTGCTCGATTCTCCGTCTCGAAGTCTGGACTGTGAAGTTACCATGTGAAACCACTTCACACTTGGGCTCTTCTAATGATGACTTCTGAACATCTGAATAACATCAAAATCCTCTTTCTACACTTATTCAAAGTGCCTACTTATTTTTGCTCTGGAAAATGAAGACTTAGCTAACTTAAACACGCATGCTTTCCTCGGCACATCCAAGTTGTTCCTCTAGTTCTCTGAAAGCTAACCTTGCATATTTAAAAGAAAGTTGGTTTTGTTCAAGATGCTGGACATCTTTCAATTATAGAGAAAGTTTATTTTATTTGATGAGACAGCTGATTAAGAAAGTGTATCTTTTCAAATATCCATAACAGTTGAGTAAATTCACCTATAAGCAAACTTGTCTGCTTTAGGAAAGCTTCAATGAAATATAATATGCAGTGAAGTTAATACTTAGGGTATAGTTTTAAGAGCTTTGATAAACGCATATATATTAAATAATAAAGCATTTCCATCACTCCAAAAAAATCCCACGTGCCCGTCTACAAACAAATTCTTTCTCCTGACCCTGGCCCATGGTGACCACTGACCTTATTTCTATCTTTGTAGCTAAGCCTTCACTAGAATGGCATATAAACAGAATCATAAAATATGTCGTATGTTGTATCTAGTTTCTTCACTAAGCATAAGGATTTTAAAAATCATCCGTGTTGCTGAATATGTCATTAGCATTTCTTTTTTATTCCCATTGTATGAATAAGTCACTCTTTATCCATTCAGCCACCAAATGTGTTAAGATTTTTAATTTTAAGAAAGAAAGTACACAAAACAGGGTCTATAACAGCTAATGTTCCTGATAGAAATATATGTGCTATAGTATGTAGCCCTGATTTTCAGTTGTGGTTTCTCTTCCGGATAATTTGCTTTCATTTGTATCTAGTGTATTCTTTTAAAAATCAGGTCATTGCTTTTTAAAATTTCTTTGTAATTTTATTTATTTTGAGAGAAAGAGAACATAAGCAGGGGAGGGAGAGACAGAGAAGCCCAAGCGGGCTCCACTCTGTCAGCATGGAGCCCAATGCGGGCCTTGATTCCACATACAGTGGATGATGACCTGAGCCGAAATCAAGAGTCCGATGCTTAACTGACTGAGCCACCCAGGCGCCCCTGCTTAACTTTTATTTGAAAAGGAAAAGGATGTAATTTTCAAATGTAATTGAGGGAAAAATTTTTGTAAGACTCCAACACAAATTCATGGAATAAAACACAAATTCTGCAACTTACAAAAACAGAGACTACCTTTTTAAAAAATCTAAGAAAAATTTTGTAAACCTCTGATACAATTCCTATAATAAAAAATATAGCAAACCACAATTAAAAATTTTAAGAACTGAGAGCTAATTTTTATGCTATTTTTAAAACATACAGAGCATATTTTCCTAAAGCAATTCATTTCATCAGAGTGGCAGATGTCAACACAGTGCTTTAGCTCAAAGAAAATTGTGCTATTTTTAACTTTTTAATTTATCAATCAGGGTAATAATACAAACAGGGCTCTAGTATTCACTACTGCTGTCTAGAAGGCTAAAGTGTAACCTTTTGTGGCAAAGCAAAACTATAATATCTGAAAGCAATTTGACAGAAATGACATGCTGAGTAACCAATGGGATGGATTTGCTAACCATTCATAAATAGGAGAAATGGAGAATCATTTTATCAAGAATCACTAAAATACATAAGAGAGAAAAGTAGCTTTTACTTAGACTTTATAAAAGATTCCTGATACATTAGGATATGAAATTTCATTTGGAATAAATTTTTATTGGTTTATCAAGATCAAAAGGAAATAAGAGCAATTATTCAAGCAGGACTATAAGCAAGACGTGTTTCCTCCACAGCTCATGATATTCTGGGAAGAAATTTCTGGTAGAGACGGAGACAGATGAAAAACAATTTGTTCTAATATAAAGATGAAATAAACAGCTTGCTAACTGCTGTAGAAACCAAAAATGTAACTATAGGAAGAATACAAGAGCAAGGGAGAATTTAAAAAATTTTTCTTTTTACATTTATTTATTTTTGAGAGACAGAGCACAAGTGGGGGAGGGGCAGAGAGAGAAGGAGACAGAATCCAAAGCAGGCTCCAGGCACTGAACTGTCAGCACAGAGCCCCATGCGGGGCTTGAACCCATGAACTGTGAGATCACGACCTGAGCCAAAGTCGGACGCCCAAACGATTGAGCCACCCAGGTGCCCCACAAGGAAGAATTTTTTAAGTAGAAAGGCAATCATTTTTACAATTCTTCAGCATTCTTTCTTGTTTGAAATTTATCCTGAGGTCATGCGGTTTCTTTTTTTTGTTTTGTTTTTTTTAATGTAATTATTTTGAGAAAGAGAGAATGAGGAGGGGAGGGGCAGAGAGAGTGGGAGAGAGAGAATCCCAAGCAGGCTCCGCACTATCAACACGGAGGGCTCAAACTCATGAACCATGAGATCATGACCTGAGCTGAAATCAACAGTCAGACACTCAGTTGACTGTGTCACCCAGGTGCCCTGAGGTTATTCCTAATAGCATATTATCCTATTTACTACTGAGTGCATATTCCACTTCATCAGGAAATTCATCCACCCAGTTTTCAGGTGCAATTCAACTCAATGCATACGATGTCTCTGTCAGATCCCCCAAGACTTAGATTTTATTTCATTGAACAATGTAGATAATAAAACAGCATTTGGGAAGTTAAGCCAGAAATAATAAAAAGATAGTTTCTCCAGAATAAGAGAGGTTTATGTATTTACAGACTTCGCAATAAAGAAGGGCCATAGGTGAAGCAATAATGCCAAAGACATTTACAATGTGAGAAAGAAATATGAAAGTTACAGGGTATAAAATAAAGAGTATTAGCAAACAAGTTTTGCTCTGTTTACTCACTGCCCAGCACCAAAATAAAGGAGAATACACAACAAACACATGGAGACAAGATAATCAAGATTGAACAAATATGCCATCATGAGCTCCAAGTGTTGTGAGTGAAAAGGGATTCTAGGTATTTCTAAATCATGGATAAAAAGAAAAAAAAGGATTAGGTAAAATATAAACGGCAACTTCATGTCTTATCCAACTCCCTTCACATAAGTGCAAATTATGCTAAGTGGTTGAAAAGGGTGGAAAGCATCTATGTTGTTTGTTTCAGTTGTTTTCAGTGCCAGGAATGAAAATGTCAGTTCCTCCTGTATTGGATCAGTTTATGTCCCCAAGAGAAACTTTCCTTTTGTGGCCAAAGATTTTACCTTTTGACCATAATCATCCATAACAGTATTCCTTTGATGTTATGCACATGCTTACCGGCAACAGTACCAACAGAAAAATTATACAATATTAACATCACAAGAGACTGAACATTGTGCTTAAGCAGTAACATGAATAGGAAGCAGGATTTTGCTAAGAATCTACCTTCAGGCCAAGAACAGACCCATCTGAGATTCATCAATGGGTTGGAGACATTGTCCACAGTATTCAAGGTGTGTCAGAATCTGGTTCTTCAGGGTTTATGCAGAAAAAACAAATCTTCGGCACAACTAGGGGAAGTCTGTTGAAGTAGTTGCCCTGACACTCCTGCAGAGGGCTCATGGCTGCCTTGTAAACTAGGGCCTACGATGAATGCAACCTGAGTGTGTTCATTCATTCAACCCAAAACAGCCATCTGACAAACCATGTTACAAGCTGGGAATACAACAGTCAAGAGGACAAGCAAATTTTATTCTGTCTTGAAGCTCAAAAAAGTCAGAGGTAATTGGGGTGCCTGGGTAGCTCAGTTGGTTGAGCGACCGACTTCGGCTCAGGTCATGATCTCGAGGTTCGCAGGTTCAAGCCCCTCTTCGGGCTCTGTGCTGACAGCTCAGAACCTGGAGCCTGCTTCAGATTCTGTGTCTCCCTCTCTCTTTGCCCTTCCCCTGCTCACGCTCTGTCTCTCTCTGTCTCAAAAATAAATAAAAACATTTAAAAAAATTTTTTTAAAAAGTCAGAGGTGATAAACGCTATGAAGGAAATAATGTCACCATGAGTATCTGGAGCTCAGGAAGCAAGTGGAATTATTTTGATGGAGCCAGGAAAGTGGGACCTTGAATGGGAGCCTCAACACTGAACAAACAAGGGTCATGCTTGAGAAGTGAGGACATTCCAAGCTGAGAGAACAATGGCAGCCTTACTATGTTACTTAACCTCTAAGGACCTCATTTCCAAGTCCATGAAAAGGATGACAAAGCCTGTCCTCTAAGGTACCTAGAAAACTTAGGGAAAATGAGTCTGGCACATTCCGCAGTGAGGGCTCTATACCCACTCTCATCACTAACTCTCTGCATTGACGCTCCCTCCTTGATACACCCTGAGGGTCAGAATTGCATATCTACTCACGGTGAGGGGGGGCAATATCAAAACTGTTTGAAGACAAGTAACATTTTAAGAAAAACAACTATGAAGAAAATATGTATGCATTCCAGAAAACTTACAAAGAAGGTGTTTTATACTTGCCAGTGAAACAATGTAGGGTCAGTGAAACTACAAAGTTGAGGTCAAAGTCCTGAGCAAGAGTCTTCTCAAGCTGCACATGAACAAAGACAGCCTCCGAGGAAAAGAATATTGGCTTACCTGCAGAACATCACCTGCCTGGAGCAAATCTCAATTCTCTTCCTAAACCGATTATCACACAAAGTAATGAGGTTTAAAAAAAAAAAAAAAGACCACTTTTACCTGTGTGTGTGTGTGTGTGTGTGTGTGTGTGTGTGTATGTGTGTGTGTTTCCTTCCCAGAAAAATTAGTGTCTTTTTTCATTTTTCCTATCTGAGATCTCACCATGACCTTTTTTAAATGACATGCTACAAAGATAGATACAACAGCACAGAAGGAACAGGAAGAGCATTGGTTTTCTGGATCATGCTGGGAAGGGAAGGAGAGTCCTTTTCTTCCCAGCTTTCTTACTCCCCCCCTCTCCCCTTGCCCTGCCACAGATAGTTTGGGAGAGATTAAAACTAATGAGATCTAAGTAGGTAATTTCATATAGTTAATACCACTCACCCAGCAGGAGAGCAAGATAAAAGATTCAAGATAGGGAAAAGGAAGGGCTAGGGAAGCCAAGTATTAGGATTCAGAGTGCCTTTGATAAAGAAGCTAGTAGGATCCAGTAAAAAAAAAAAAAAAAAAAAAAAAAAAAAATTGTCCAATTATCAAGCAAATTGCCAAAAGACATACATTCCCACAGAAGTCAGTATACTGTAAGTATGATCATTTGGGCTTTGAAATAGGAACTAGAACTAAATACCTGAACTAACAGTGAATGAAATCTGGTTTGGGAAGTACTAAGTGAAAAACTCAACATTTCCCTTTAACTGAAGCTATATTTTAAAATACTGTATTAAAGTAGAGATAGCCAGAGGATCTGAGTTTTCTTCAGTGGGATTTATACAAGCACATTTAAAAATAAAAAACCAAGAATACATGATATTCTCTAAGAAAACATTACTTACTGTTGGTCTGAAAGAGATACTTATTAAATTCCTTTTGGACTTAGGTTTGCTCACATGTTCATTTCCAGGAAAAGACTACTTGTGACATTAACAAGAAGCAGGCCTCTGTTTCCCAGTAACTGTTGGGAAACATCAATGACTCATTTATGGGAGTAAACAAAAGGATTAAGGAGAGAAGAGCTATTTCACAACTATAAATACATACTAAAGTTACAGAGCTCTCTCCCAGAAAAAGCTATAAAGAACACTGGGGAAAAAATGAAGAGTTTTTGCACAAAGTAAACATACAGGAAAGCAGTAAAAAGAAAAAAAAAGTTTAGTACTTTTAATCTATGCTGAGTGAAATAAATCAGACAGAGAAGGACAAATAATATGCCATTTCACTCATACGCAGGATCTCAAAAATGAAACAATCAAAACAGAGAAAGATTCATAGATAGAGAGAACAACCTGGTGGTCCCCAGCAGGGAGGGAAGTGGAGGGATGGGAGTAAGAGGCGAAGGAGATTAAGAGGTGCAAACTTCCAGTTAAAAAATAAGTACGTTGTAGGGTCATCTGGGTGGCTCAGTTGGTTAGGCAACCAACTTCGGCTCAGATCATTATCTCACAGTCCGTGAGTTTGAGCTCCGCTTCAGGCTCTGTGCTGACAGCTCGGAGCCTGGAGCCTGTTTCGGATTCTGTGTCTCCCTCTCTCTCTCCGTTCCTATCCCACTTGTGCTCTGTCTCTCTCACTCTCAAAAAAAAATAAACATTTAAAAAATTAAAAAAATAAGTACATCGTGGAGATGCAATGTACAACACAGGGAATATAGTCAATAATATTGTAATAACTTTGTAGGGTGACAGATGGCAACTAGACCCCTAATTTTGTAATGCCTAAAAATATTGAATTATGCTGTATACCTGAAACTAATATAATCCTGTACATCAACTATAAGTCAGTAAAATAAAAACTTGAATCTAGATTGAAAACATGTGGCTTCCAGAGAAAATCAAGAGTATATTAGAATGTTTGGTTTGCTTTTGCTTTCATGCCAGCTTCCTTTAGCCTTTTGGTCTCTTTGTATTCAGTGTTAGAAAATGGCCATTAGCACCACCTACCACATCGATTTAATGAAAGAACCATTTCCTGAAATATTTAATTCATAGCACTAACAGATTTTTAAAATTTCTTTAGGTTTAACTCTTTACCAAAGATTATGCACATACTATAGTCTTTAAGTACAATGTACAATATTAGAAAAAAAGCTACTCGGGGAAAAGGATTCTTCTGATATAATAGTAAATCTTAGGCAAAATTTTTTTTGAAATTTTATGTTTTAAATTTTGAAATAATGGTCAACATACATAATAAATTGCAAGAATAGCAAAAGCAACCCCCATATCCTCTTTACCTAAATCCCCAATTGTTAATGGTTCACTGCATTTGCCTCATTACCTTCCCATTCTCTCTCTGTATATATGGACTTTTTTCTTCTATTGGATGGGATGCCCTATCACCTCTAAATACTGTAGTGTTTTCTCCAAAAATAAAGAAACCTCTATATGTTATGACCACACACCCTTTCTATTCAGTTAAATAACAGTGCTAACAAAATTGACCCAACACATAGATCCCAAAATTTAACATAACCTAATAATATCTCTTTAACCATTAAGTTCCAGCAACCTACCCAACAATACTGCATTTAGCCGACATGTCTCATCAGATTCCTGCAATCTGATTAGTTTCTCCTCATTTCGCCAGCGCTTGAGGGGCTTCAAGGCTTTCATGCTATAGGATAGCCCTTGGTGTCTGACATTTCCTCATGACAAGACTGAGCATCGCATCAAGAGGCACACTCGGGTAATGTCCCACCACTGGTGATATTCAAATTATCACCTGGTTTCTGCCAGTTTCTTCAATGGAAACCCACTTTTGCACAAGATGGCTGGGCCAGAAAGGATAAAGAAATACTATCACCGAAGTTGAGGTCCCAGAGTTGGATGGCAGTGCTGTTCTCAGCATCATGCACTGTAGTAAAGCTTCCTCCCCTTGTTTTGGTTACTATTGTATGGGGAGGTATTTTGATTACATCGATATTCTGTTCCTCATCAAACCCCTACAGGCAAGCCTTTAATTGATGGTTCTCACCTGTGCCTACTACCCAGGTGATAGTTGCTAAACAATGATTGTGTATTTCATCATTTCTTCTTTATCTATCATTGATAATCTACTCTGAAGTCCTTTTCCTTCTTCCTTATTTATCTACTTATACAAGTGTGGAGTGGTGGATTTCTCTTTTATTCATTAAGTAGCAATCTCACACTCTCATTATCTATTTTGATGTTTAAACTGTCATACAGTTGGTGAGCTCCTTCAAACTTACATCTGTGTTTTTGCTTTTGTTTTTTTTTTTTTTTGCCATGTTTCAATCAGCCTTTAACCATTTAATTATTTTATGCATAACAATATATTATATGCTAACCTTAATACCCCTGTTATATGCTCACCGGCTCCAGCTCTATAATCTAAGGAGCCTTGGTTCCTTTTAGTGGAAGATTATTTCTAGAAATCAAATCCAAGTGTTTGGTGTATACATTACTAACAGAGTGTCATAGTTCATGGTCTTTCAGCAAACAGAGTTAGGAAATACAGGGAGCTATAGAGATATGTGTATATATAATTTTTATATGTAATCTATTTGCAAAGTTACATAGATATAAAATCATATTCATATATATATATATGTTTATGTAAACACACAATAATGCACATAAACCTATAACTCTCAATATCTGGGCATTCACAGTCCTGAGCTTTGTAGGTTTACAAGTATTGGTTCTTAAAGGAGCATTACGATACAGCAAGAATCCCACCGATCCTTAAGTTACAGCTACCTCCCTCGTCTGTTGGGGTCTCAGTGCCAAGGGATTAGGGGGCAAGAGCAAGAATCATCATGCTGGCAGGAACCACTGGCTCTTATCAGAAGAAGATACAGCTTCTGTCACCTGAGGAGGGCGGGAGCCATTTTGGGGCACCAAAGTGAACCCTTTGAGTATCTCTTGGTATTCCTCTGTTAATTTTTTAAGTTAAATGGAAAAGCTCAAGAGCCTGAGAAGGATGTAACAAGAACTCAGAGCCCTCAGTGTAGAGGGTCTAGATCACTCCACCGAGTAAACCACTTAGGACAGCAAAGTTCTTAGAGTGAGGGCAATCTAGAATGTCAATAGAGGAAGACGTTACTTACCACTCGCAGGCCTGAATCTTCAGTTGTGAGGATTATAGTTTGTACCACTGACCTCTCTCTTAGACATCTCCACCAGGAAAAGAGGCCCACCAGAATGCTGGAGTAGCTGCTGCACAGAGAAGAAGCGGACAAACTGTAACAAACACGGCGTTCTCCCATTCAGATCCCCCCCATGCAGGGCTTTAAAGCTAATTCCCTGCTTTTGTGAGGATGGCCTACTGACAGGTGTCAGTACTTAGTCCTTCCCAGGAATTGCCCATGGCTGAAAGAGAGATCTATCGCCCTCAAAAACCTTTCAAATGTATTATTTATTCCGAAATTTGAATTATACAAATTAATATATGAATACATTCTCTTCATTAAATGCAACTACAAATAAGGTAATTAAGTCCCTTTAGCTCTACCTTAATACCAGTCACCTTTCCTCTCCACAAAGAAGCACTGTTCTTAGTTTGCATTTATCCTTCAAGACCTTTTCCTACACATGTGCAATTATCCCAGTTCTTATCAGTGACCAACATAAAATTATACATACACAAACGGATGCGAGCTGAGTCCATGCATGCTTGGTAGGCTGAAGTTTGTATTTCCATGCTTTAACATTCGTTTGGGTGCATTTTCTCATGTTTGATAGGGTATATACCCTTATTGTTTTACAGATGTATGCTATGTTTAAGGCATTAGTATTTACGTTCCAGTTTGCTATTTTTTCCCCACTGTTAGTAAAGAGTATGATAATTTCTGGAGATATTTTTAGGGGTGCCTGAGTGGCTCAGTTGGTTAAGTGTCCAACTTCAGCTCCGGTCATGATCTCGCAGTTGGTGGGTTCAAGCCCTGGTTTGGGCTCTGTGCTGACAGCTTGGAGCCTAGAAACTGCTTCAGAACCTGTGTCTCCTCTCTCTGCCTCTCTCCCCACTCGTGCTCTGTCTCTCTCTTCTCTCTCTCTCTCAAAACTAAACATTTAAAAAGAGTATTTTTTATAAGCCCAAGCAATATACAATATATAATACAGCTAAAATTCCAGAAGTCTATATTTCACAATTTACAAAAGACATTTGAGGGTCACCTGAATGCCTCATTCAGCTAAGCATCAGACTCTTGATTTCAGCTCAGGTCATGATCTTGCGGTTTGTGAGATCCAGCCCCAAGTTCAGGGGGTGAGGGGTGGGGGGGCTCCACGCTAACAGTGCAGAATCTGCCTGGGATTCTCTCTCTCCCTCCCTCTCTCTCTGCCCCTCCCCTCCTTGTGCTTGCTCACTCTCTGTCTCTCAAAATAAATAAACATTTTTTAAAAAGAAATTTGAAATCACTGTATCAATGTTAATTTCTTCCGATTATACAAGAGGATTACATTAACAAGTTAAAGAAATCACTTATAATCCAATTATTCTTTCATAACGTTTTAAATGTATATAAAAGAAAAAAATCTCCTCTTTCCTTTCTCCAGTGTATTTAGTATTTAGTATTGGTATTTAGAAGTATCAATACCTTATTCTATCCATACATCTATGTATTTATATATCAACACATTTTGTGTTTAATGTCATAGCTAGAAACTTAGAAAGATGAGAATAAACACACAAACATATGGACACAGCTAATTTTGTTTAGTTTTCTACCAAAAGAATGGAATTTTACAACATGCTTTGTTATAAATCCTTTATTATGAACTATCTTTACAAGTCAGCATATAAACATATATGTCATTTCCATATGAGTAGCATTCCATTGCATTAATCCCCCAAAATTGATGCCAATAATGCTTAAGCGGATTTATGCATTTTTGATAGAAAAAAAACTGTCATTTTGATTTGCATTTTATAGTGTTTATTTTTATAATATTTTTAAAATTTTTAATGGTTATTTATTTATTTTGAGAGAGAGTGAGTGAGAGTGCACAAGTGGGGGAGGGGGAGGAGACTGGGAGAGAGAGAATCCCAAGCAGGCTCCATGCTATGAGCACAGAGCCCAACATGGGGCTCCATCCCAGGAACCTTGAGATCATGACTGAGCCACTCAGGCACCCCAGATGTTTTTTAGTCACTCCAATTCAAACATGAACTGCTACTCTTTAACTATTGTCTACTTGTGGTCTAGGCTGTTGAGGGTTTTTTTTGTCATATATTTTGTTGCATTTTTTCTATATAGTGAAAGTATTACACTTTTTCCTATTCAATTACCTTCTAAATGTTTCTACCCATTTTCCCTTCTAACTTTGTTAAACGGTCTTTAACCATTCAATGTTTTTAATGCTAATGTGCCCATATCTGTCCATCTCACCCCTTATGGTTTTTGAGGTTTATGTCATGTATGGAAAAGCTTTCCCTCTACAGAATTTATAGTTTCTGTTTTGGTCTACTTTTAGTAATTTTTTTGATCATGTGAAATACGGACAAAGTTTATCTTCTTCCAAGTGAATGGACAATTGCACCAATCCAGTGAATTGAAAAATAATTTTTGGCTTTCTTCCACTCTAACCTCTTTTTTTTTTTTTCCTTCCCCTCCCCCATGGGCTTCTGTTAAGTTTCTCAGGATCCACATAAGAGTGAAACCATATGGTATCTGTCTTTCTCTGTATGGCTTATTTCACTTAGCATCACACTCTCCAGTTCCATCCACGTTGCTACAAAGGGCCATATTTCATTCTTTCTCATTGCCACGTAGTACTCCATTGTGTATATAAACCACAATTTTTTTATCCATTCATCAGTTGATGGACATTTAGGCTCTTTCCATAATTTGGCTATTGTTGAGAGTGCTGCTATAAACATTGGGGTACAAGTGGCCCTATGCATCAGTACTCCTGTATCCCTTGGGTAAATTCCTAGCAGTGCTATTGCTGGGTCATAGGGTAGGTCTATTTTTAATTTTTTGAGGAACCTCCACACTGTTTTCCAGAGTGGTTGCACCAATTTGTATTCCCAAAGCATAAGAGACTCTTAAAAACTGAGAACAAACTGAGGGTTGATGGGGGGTGGCAGGGAGGGGAGGGTGGGTGACGGGTATTGAGGAGGGCACCTGTTGGGATGAGCACTGGGTGTTGTATGGAAACCAATTTGACAATAAACTTCATATATTGAAAAAAAAAAAAAAGAAACATACTCCTGAAATCATTGTTGCACCATACACTAACTTGGATGTAAATTAAAAAGAAAATGGTAATAAATAAATAAATAAATAAATAAATAAATAAATAAATAAAACATGGCTAGTGCAATGACCTAGATGAACGATAAGAACCCAAAACAACATGGTGGTGGAAGAACAGAAATGGAGGGGTGGATTCCACAGATATTTGGGGCAATTAACCTGAATAACCAATTTAATAGAAGTTGTAATATTATAATAAATATGTATTTCATCTTTGTTCCTGGTTCCTGGGACCGAGCTCCTACAGCTCTTGTAATCTGTAACTCTTGTCAACCCAGTTACATCTTTTGTTACTTATAATAAACCACTTCCAACCATAAAAAAAATAATAATTTTTTCCCAATGATACAAAATACATTATCATACCCTAAAGTACCCTTCTATATCTTATTTTGTTTATATAAAAGGGTAATATGATGTCTTTGGGGTTAAAAATGGTATGATGGTAAACTCAAAACTTTTACAGTGGAAACACCTGCATCAGGCGTTGTCACTGAAAATACGTAACTTGATCTAAATCTGTTTCCATATCCTTCAAATGGGGATCCTACCTTCCTCCTAGAGTTGTCTTGAAGATTCAGTGACATAAAAGTCAATTGCCTGAGGCATGACATGTGCTAGGAAGTTAATTCCTGTGGGTCCTCTTTCCCTATTTCCTTCTACTCATTCTAATAAACAGCTTTTATCAGGTTCTCCCAAGTAATATACTTGACGTTGGCTCATTCTAGTGGAAAACTTGAGGTGCAAATAACACATCCAGAAGTTTAGAAATTCTATGAGTCCCTCACCCCTAAATTTTATTTTCCTTTGTAGTTGCCACTATAGTGAAATAATATTCATAGCACCTTGTCTCTGGGGAATCACAGGAGCTTATTGCAAGTGAACTAATAAAGAGCGGATGACTTTTAGTTCAGCACACCTGTCACATCATTTTCAAGTACAGGAGGCTTCTTAACAAACCTGCACTCTATAATAGTGTTTCATTTCTGCTAAGAAGTCAGTCTTCCCCAAACTGTTCTATTGAAAGCACAAAGAATCTCAATGTTCCAGAAGGTGAAACAGAGGTGGAAGTTGTCAGAGGAGTTGGTGATGGCAAATACACAGCATTTCAATGATACTGATGGTGTTCATAATACTATGAAGAAGTCCTTAACAATTAATAGGAAAAAGTGTTATTAATTATACTTTCAATAATGGATGTAATATGGATTTTAGTATTAAAAACATATAAAATATGTGGTTACATATTAAACAGGGCAATTAAAAGAGAAGGAAAACCAACAGTTGACATCTTTGTTCCATGTTTTAAACAAGGTGAGGTCAACACGTATCCCATGAATGTCTTGCTTTTGCCAGGTACTGGGCCAGGCTCTAGAAGTTACAGTCTTAGAAAAATACACCTTTACTGGATTTTTCAAGAAATACTATAAATTATAATTTCATATTAGTTTGCAAGGCTTGGGAAAGATTCCATGCAACTCAAAATATATGTGATATAAATGACTAAACATGAAACGATATTAACAATTTTTAATTATGATAATGGTAACTGTGTTCTCTATTTTTAAGAGATAAGATACTATAATATTTTGGTTTTATTTAAAATAATTCAGTTTTTTGAAGGGGTAGAAATGGGAGTACAGGTGAGACAAGATTGGACAGGTGTTCGTTATTACTGAAATAGCATAATGGGTACAAAGAAATTACCACTATTTTTGCATGTATTTGAAATATTCTCTAATAAAAATTGTTAATGATGTGATACCAAATAAATCCACAAATATCAGTGGCTAGATCACCTATCATAGTCCATATAGAAGAGTAATTTCTTGTATCATCATACAAATTCACTCTAATTAAGATTTTTCAGATTCAAAATCCAAGCCCTATCGCTTACTAGCTATGTTTTATTAGCCAGGTTAATTAAGCATTTTGTGTCTTGATTTTCTTATTTGTAAAAATCATTATAAGATTATTGCAATCATTGTGGTGCCTGGGTGGCTCGGTCAGTTGAGTGTCTGACTTAGGCTCAGGTCATCTCACAGTTTGTGAGTTCAAGCCCTGTGTCAGGCTCTGTGCTGACAGCTCAGAGCCTGGAGCTTCCTTCAGATTTTGTGTCTCCCTCTCCCTCTGTCCCTACCCAACTCACACTCTATTTCTCTGTCTCTCTCTCAAAAATAAACAAACATTAAAAAAAATCTTTAAAAAGATTATTGCAATGACTAAATCAGTTCATCCCATGTAATTGCTTAGAAGTAGTTGGAATATTGTAAATACTAAATATTTGCTTGCTATTTTTATTATGCAGTGACAATAGTTATATTTGGTCTCCAAGTGCATCATTTAGATAAGAAATACTGACAAATTACTCCATGGATTATTAGGCTTCCAACAATCACAATTTACCTGTCTTGTTAAATATCATCCAGTTACTCAAAGTCTTATTCTATGTAACAGTGAGAAGCAATAAATCCCTAAGTTTATATTATTAAGTTATCAAGCTCAATTCTTGAAATAGTGGCAAAAGATTAAAAGCAATTTAGACAATCCGAGAAAAGAAAAACACTAATTCAGGCTCATACATTGTCTAAATAAATGGAAAAAGAAAGAAAACAAAATATATGATATATAGATAACACAGATAGGACTACTGTATTCACTTTGAGGCCCAGTAACCAAAAACTACACAGGTAAAATCTCAAAGCTACCAAATGGTAGTATTTCATGTCAAAAAAACTTATCCAAGAAAATGCTTTTATTACTTATTGATTTACTTATTGATAAACATAAATCAACAGGCTATATTAGATTATGTAGATATTCTTTTTATACTTAATAAAGATCTAGCCTTAAAATGTGGTCAAATTTGTCAAATAATTTCAAATATGTCAATATCAATGATAAATCCTAAGATAAAAATTACTTTAATGTTTATTTATTTTTGATACAGAGCATGAGCAGGATAGGGGCAAAGAGACAGACACAGAATCCGAAACAGGCTCTGAGCTGTCAGCACAGAACCCAGTGCGGGGCTCAAACCCACAGACCGTGAAATCATGACCTGAGCTGAAATCAGACACTTAACGGACTAAGCCACCCAGGCACTCCCATAAAATTACTTTAACAATCAGCAGAACAGGGGCACCTGGGTGTCCCAGTCCATTAGGTGACTGACCCTTGGTTTCCACTCAAGTCACGATCTCACAGTTGGTGGGTTAGAGGCCTGCCTCAGGCTCTGCAGCTGGCAGCAATGGAGCCTGCTTGGGATTCTCTCTCTCCTCTCTCTGTCCCTCCCCTGCTCACACTGTCTCTCTCAAAATAAATAAATAAACATTTATAAAAATTATTAAAAAAATAAAATTCAGCAGAACATATAAGGCAAGCATGAACAAAATTAAGAGGATGTACACAAAAAGGATAATGTGACATCTAAAATTAACAGTCAGGACTACCTTTAAATGAGTGTTTACAGACTAATGTGGTTCAAATCTAAGTACTCTTGATGATAACCCCAATATGTGAAATAAATAATACAAAGTGGTAGACACTGGCAAACTTGGTTTCCACTTACTTGGTGAATCTAAACAGATTCAAATTCAGTTATTTTCAGCAGAGTGAACCAGCACACATTTGGACCAAATAGTACTCATAAGTCACTTTGCAATCTGTCTTAGTGCAATATATTGATATAAAATCAACCTGTATCCATACAATTCAAAAGCCTCTTTCCAAGGATAAAATATCTATATCCATCATGGATACTGAAACCACTCACATGAATTATCTCCTTGGAATAATATTTTAGTGGGTTCCTACTTGTTTCTTTGCTTATAATCACATGAGCTTCCAATCTCTCCCCAGTATAGCCTAAGGTGCTATTTCTGAGAACCCAGTTTGGATTCCACCAATTTGCTTTAAATGCTGAGAACACTGCAGAATTGTTCTCAATCAACATTCTGGCTTTTTCTCCAGCATTTCCCACACCTGCTTCCATCCTTTCGGTCATGGTGAAGCACTTATACTGCAATTTTCCTCATGTCTCAGGCTAACTCACTCACTGGTGTTTTGTATACTGTTCCCCTTCCCTCCTCTACTTGATTACATGCTACATTTATTCAACCTCCAATGCATGGGTCACATCACCTGCCCCCCCACCCCCCGTCTTAGCTGCACTGCACATGCTCCTAAATGTCCCTACCATTCCCTACTCCTACTTCTTCCATGTCCTTTATTATGTTGTTTGTACTCTCTCAAGATTGCAATTTCTTATCTTTTATTTCTATATTCTCAACTTTGTGAACAACACCAGGCACACAATTACACTCAATAATGTTTCCTTGAATAAATTAACCCATTAAAGAAGCAGAACACAAACCAAGTCTGCTCTATTCTGCGTGCTGCTCTTTTTTGTTGAATTTGTTAAACACAGTATGGTTTTCATTTTTACTTAAGCATATAGATACCATGTTTTAAAACTAACCAAGTATACAACTACAGAAGGAAGGAATTATTTCTTCTACCTCACTGGAAACAAGACTACTACCAGCAAATTGAATACTGATTGCCTAGATCTATAGAAGCCAAATGTAAAGGAAAAAGGTTTTGTGTGAGAATTCTTACATGAAAGCAATAAATATGTACTGGTTTAGTTGTCTCCTAATTTCAAAACTCCTCTATGATAAAATCCACTAATTAAGAAATTCTCTTTTTCCAACAGCAAGGACATATTGTCATTTCACGGGTGTCTTGTTTCATCTTTTTTTTCCCCCACAGTGAGCCTTGAACTTCATTATTGTGTTTCCAAAGAAGTGTTTTTCCCCCATATTATTTTATATGACCTACCCATTCTAATTGGCAAACCCAAATAGTTTTTTTTAATTCCTGAGAAGACACAAAAATATGTCTAATTATGTCACTCATTGTCATTTTGGGTTGAATTCAGAAGCACCTCATATTTGGGATCAGGGAGGTGGCAGAATTGTCAGTGCTTACTGATGTCAATGCCCTCAGGGCCATCTCTGTTTAGTTCACCTTTGCATCTCCATGGAAACGATTTTTTTCTCCATTTCCAGAAAATAAATCGTGGGGAACACTTATTGTGTTCCCATGGAGATCTGGAAGCCCATATTAATCTTCTCCTTTGAATAATAACCAAATATGTGATTTTCTCTCTTTTAAAAGGTAAATAAGCATCCATGAATGTTACATAAATTAAAAAAATCACTGGAAGCTTAAAAATGAAAATAATGAACAGATAAAATAATTGAAGATGGGAGTTTATACTAGAAAAAGTTAAAGTTAAAAAAAAGGTAAAGAAAATCAGAGTCTACCTTAAAATTATCTTTTTTTTCTTTAAAGCACACAGAACATCAACTTGATATTTATAGGCCAGAAGGTAGAAAGGTGGAAGAGAAGTTGTCATGTAAACAGAAATAAAGAATTTCTTTGAACTACTGGAAAGTAATAATTTACTCCTTATGAGACTGGTTCACATAGTCAAGTCAAGCTGCCTTCACACAGGCAGGCAACATGAGTAGGTTTATGACCAGTCATAGCAATTTAAAGAACTGCATACATATCCTTGCCTGGTCTAACATGAATATGCTACTCAGGTAGTAAAAATGAGCATTTGGCTCAAATGTTTTAAACATTTAAAGGGAATAAAATATTGGAAGACGTTAACTGTAGAGGTATTGTACAGGGTATGCCTGAATTATTGGTATATTCATGTCCAGAGGAGAAATTAGAACGAAGGTATTTATGATTCCTATCCTGTATTCATTATGGGTGTGTTCCAAACTTCTCCGCCTAAGTCCAAAACATTTAGCCTGAACAAGCTCAGGCTTTAAGTATAGCAGCACAAGTGGCATCAACCTCTCTAGAATCACAGGGATACCTGGGATAATCAGCAATGCTAGACAGTGGCAAAGTGACAGAGGAAAATGGGAGAATAACAGATATCCTCACCCGTTCCTAGAGTTGGGCATTCTTTCCTCTGTATTCCTTAAGCACCCTGTGCTGATGTGTATAGTCGCAGAAAACACATTGTATTATAATGATTTACTTACTGCTTCCTTTATTTTATCTGCAGATCTTTAACAACTAGCACAGTGGTGGATACAGAGTAGAGGGGTACATAAGTATTTATTGCTATTGAATCATGTTTTTAGAAGTGGAAGTGTCCTTAGAATTTGTTTAGTTCCTTATTTTTTAAAGGTGGATATAAAAAGATCGGAGGTGAAATGGTGAATCTGAAGCCACAGTTGGTTCCAGAAAGGAATTTAGGAGCAAGTTGTAGAACCTCTAATTTTGTATTCATTAAACATTGCCCCTTACATGCTTACTAATATCTTTTCATTTTCCCAAGTGAGTGAACTGTACAAAGCCTCACCACTAGGACTCACACACAGTCCCTCTTAATAGTAGACTGGTGGTTCAGGCAGTTAAAAACACCTTTACATGCAGAGCCTTCTAAATAAGGACTCATCCTAGAGAAACAGTGTGGCAAGCTGAACCCAGTAATAAAATTGAAGTCATGAGATGTCAATCCTCTAGATTTGTTAATGTTCCAGCCTTAGTTCTAGATGAAATATTGTGAAAGGTTTAAATAACTGAGTTCTTTTTCACTCTTTGAAAAATTGACATATAATAAATTGCACATATTTACAGTGTACAATCATGTAAGTTTCAATGTATAGACAACCATGAAACCATCCCTCCTCCAAAGTTAGTTCATGTTCAATTATTATCCCTAGTGTCTCTCTTCCATTTGCCTCAGGGAGACATTGATAAACATACTGTCACTATAAATTAGTTTGCATTTTCTAGAATTTTTATTGTTTGCAGTTTTAGAATTCCATACAAACAGAAGTAGACATTATTTATTTTTTTGTTTTTTTTTCACTCAACTCAATTCTTTTTAGATTCTCCCATGTTATTTCTTGCATGGAGAGCTATATACCAATAATGAAGCAACAGAAAAAGAAATAAAAAAAATTAATTCCATTTACAATTGCACCAAAACCAACAAGGTACCTAAGAATAAGTCTAATCAAAGAAGTAAAATATCTGTACTCTGAAAACTAAAGAGGAAGTCAAAATTTCACTCTTCACAGATGACATGATACTCTATGTGGAAAACCCAAAAGACTCCACCAAAAAACTCTAGAACTGATACATGATTTCAGCAAAGATATAAGATACAAAATCAATGTAGAGAAATTGGATGCATTTCTATACACCAATAATGAAGCACAGAAAGAGAAATCAAGGAATCAATCCCATTTACAATTGCACCAAAACCATAAAATACCTAGGAATAAACCTAACCAAAGAGGCAAAAAATCAATATACTGAAAACTATACAAAGCTCATGAAAGAAACTGAAGAAGACACACAAAAAAAGGAAAAATATTCCATGCTTATGGGTTGGAAGAACAAATATTGTTAAAATGTTGATACTACCCAAAGCAATCTACACATTCAATGCAATCCATATCAAAATAACACCAGCATTATTCACAAAGCTAGAAGAAACAATCCCAAAATTTGTATGGGAAAAGACGCCAAATAACCAAAGTAATGTTGGAAAAGCAAACCAAAGCTGGAGGCATCACAGTTCTGGACCTCAAGCTGTATTACAAAGCTGTAATCATCAAGACAGTATGGTACTGGCACACACACACACACACAAACACAACACAAAAATAAACAAAAAACAAACAAACACAGATCGTTGGAACAGAAGCAAGAACCCAGAAATGGACACACAAACGTATGGCCAATTAATTTTTGACAAAATCGGTAAGAATATCCACTGGAAAAAACACAGTCTCTTCAGGAAATGGTGCTGGGAAAACTGGACAGCAACATGCCGAAGAAAGTACTGTCTTACACCATACACAAAAATAAATTCAAAATGGGTAAAAGACCTAAATATGAGAGAGGAAAGCATCAAAATCCTAGAGGAGACCACAGGCAGCCCCCCCCCCTTTGACCTTGGCCAGAGCAACTTCTTACTAGACACATTGCAGTAGGCCAGGGAAACAAAAGCAAACATGCACTCTTGGGACCTCATCAAGATAAAAAGCTTCTGCACAGCAAAGGAAACAATCAGCAAAACTAAAGAAACAACCGATAGAATGGGAGAAGATATTTACAAATGACATATCTGATGGGAATGAAAGCTGGTGCAGCCAGTCTGGAAAACAGTATGGAGGTTCCTCAAAAAACTAAAAATAGAACTACCTTACGACCCAGCAACTGCACTACTAGGCATTTATCCACATGATATAGGTGTGCTGTTTTGAAGGGACACATGCACCCCCATGTTTACAGCAGCACTATCAACAATAGCCAAGTATGGAAAGAGCCCAAATGGATGGATGAATGGATAAAGAAGAGGTGGTATATATATACAATGGAGTATTACTCAGCAATCAAAAAGAATGAAATCTTGCCATTTGCAACTACATGGATAGAACTGGAAGGTATTATGCTAAGTTAAATTAGTCAGAGAAAGACAAAAATCATATGACTTCACTCATATGACGACTTTAAGAGACAAAACAGATGAACATAAGGGAAGGGAAACAAAAATAATATAAAAACAGGGAGGGGGACAAAACAGAAGAGACTCATAAATATGGAGAACAAACTGAGGGTTGCTGGAGGGGTTGTGGGAGGGGGGGATGGGCTAAATGGGTAAGGGGCAATAAGGAATCTACTCCAGAAATCATTGTTGCACTATATGCTAACTAATTTGGATGTAAATTAAAAAATAAAAAAATAAAACAAGTTAATTAAAAAAAAAAGAAAGAAAATCTATCTCCCACTTGTCACATAAGGTTCAGGACACTAGGAGACATATGCTGTCCTCACGGCACAAAGTAGATAATGATCACAAGGGACTGTGTATCAGCATGCTTGTCTTGGGTGGTACTTACTCAACCTGTAAATTTAGGTAAAAGAACTTGACCATTGTTAAGATATTGTTAGGAATTAAACTCTAAGCAAGAACTTCCTGTCATTCTTCCTTTTAAAAAAATAGTATCAACTTAATTTAAGAATAGTCTATACTGAGCATAACAAACTATGATCATGTACAGCTACTTCTAAATCTATGAAACTGAAACAAAATACCAAAATAAACTGCATCATCAAAAGCTGACGGAGATCCAAAAGTCTATCTGTAATCCCCCATTTCTTTTTGTTTTTATCCAACAACCTCACTGCTGTTACTAATGTTATTCCTTTTAATGGCATAACTGAGAACTTAAAAAATAAATTTATAATAAGAAAAAAACAGAAGAAAAAGAGGAACCAGATAAGGTATCAGCATGACTTCTCAATGGGAAAACTAGAAGTTTGACAGGCAGTAGAATAACACCTTCAAAGTTCTGAAGGAAAACTACTAACAACTTAAAATTCTATACCCAGTCAAACTACCAATCAAAATCAAATATGAAGGTAGGCTGAAGGTATGTTCAGACAAGAAAAGCCTTCAAATCTTTACCCGCCAGATAACATTTCTGAGCAAGCTACTGGGAGATGCTCTCCACCGAAATGAAAGAGTAGACCAAGAAAGAAGACAGCATGAGCTACAACAGGGACAGTCCAGCACAGGAGAAAGATGAAAGGAGATGGAGAAGAATGATGGGGAAGACCCATCCCAGGATAACACCTTGCATCACATCAGAGGGCACCCACACTTGACTGAAACAGCCAGAAGGCCTGGGAAGACTTCTTCAGGAAGAAGAAATTACTAGAAATACCTGATGTGTCACAATGTTTTGAGGGAAGCTTTAGTTCAAATAAGGGACAACTGGGAGAGAGGGGGTGAGTTAGTACTGAGCACATACAAAACTAAGCAAAACAAAAATCAAGACTATTTTTAACTCTGTAAGGGAAAAAAATGTGCAGGAAAGGAAAGTACTTCCATATATTTGTTGTGAATAATGTTTACATTATCATAACGTAAACACTGAATATTGATTCAGCTGGAGTTACAACGGAGTCTAAATTGGGGGACAGGAAAGGGTGCATGTGGAGAGGGGAGAGCTACATACTTACCCTCCATGATAGTAGATTGTTGATAAAGCCTAAAATCAGAAAATCAAGTAGCATTAAAAGTGTGATAATTATAGATGTGAAATAAATCCTAAAATAATTCACTTAAGCCGGCAAACACAGTTGTCTGCAGGGAGGGGAGGAAATGGAGCACAGAGGAGTAATTTTTTTAATAATAAAACATAGGCGATTTGACCTTTCAAACTATATATGTATAAAACTTTATTTTAAAAATATAAAAGAAGAAAAAGAAAAAAAATGACATATCTGATAAAGGCTTAGTATCCAAAATCTATCAAGAATTTATCAAACTCAACACCCCAAAAACAAATAATCTAGTGAAGAAATGAGCAGAAGACATGAATAGACATTTTTCCAAAGAAGACATCCAGATGGCTAACAGACACATGAGAAGATCCTCAACATCACTCATCATCAGGGAAATACAAATCAAAACCACAATGAGATAACACCTCACACCTGTCAGAATGACTAAAATTAACAACAAAAGAAACAAGTATTGGTGAGGATGTATAGAAAGGGGCACTCTTTTGCACCGCTGGTAGGAATGCAAATTAGTGCAGCTACTCTGGACAATAGTATGGAGGTTCCTCCACAAGTTAAAAATAGAACTACCCAATGATCCAGCAATTCCACTACTGGGTATTTACTCAAAGGGTACAAAAATACAGATTCAAACGGGGTACACACACCCAGATGTTTATAGAAGCACTATCAACAACAGCCAAACTATGGAAAGAGCCCACATGTCTAATGACTATTGAATGGAAAAAGAAGATATGAAAATGAAATATTACCCAGCCATCAAAAAGAGTGACATTTTGCCACTTGCAACAATGTGGATGGAGCTAGAGTGTATCATGCTAAGTGAAATAAGTTGGACAGAGAAAGGCAAATACTATATGATCTCACTCATATGGGGAATTTAAGAAACAAAACAGATGAACATATGGGAAGAGAAAAAAAAGAGAGGGAAACAAACCATAGGAGACTCTTAATGAGAGAGAACAAACTGAGGGTTGGTGGAGGAAGGTGGGTAGGGGATGGGCTAAATGGGTGATGGGTATTAAGGAGGACACCTGTCCTGTTGAGCACTAGGTGTTACATGTGAGTGATGAATCACTAAAATGTACCACTTAAACCAATATTACACTCTATGTTAACTAACTAGAATTTAAGTAAAAATTTGAAAAAAAAATGTTCATTCCTTTTACTGCTCTGTTATATTCCACACGATGTTTTTTTATCCAGCCAATTGTTGATCAACATTTAAGTTGTTTCCAAGTTTTGGCAATCCAAATAAAATTGCTATGAACATTCGTATACAAGTCTTGGTACAGACATGTGCTTTCTATTTTCTTATTCTTAATATCCAAAGGTGAAATAGCTGCAGATTAGAAATATATGTTTAACTTTTTAAGTACTTCCAAACTTGTTCCCTAAGTGATTGTACTAGTTTATATTCCCATGATCAACATACAGGAGTTCTGAGTGCTACACATTCTTGATAACATTTAATATGATCAGTCTGTTTGTAGGCATTTTGATGGATGTGAAATGTCACCCCCTTTTTTGGTCTGCTCATACATTTTTAAATGAATGTTGGGTGCATACATATTTAGAATTGTTTTATGTTCTTGGTGAATGGACCCCTTTATTATAATGGAATGTCCCTCATTATCTTTGGTTATGTTCCTCCTTCTGAAGATTACATATCTGAGATAGACATATCTACCTTGGCTTTATTTTACTTTATGTTTACATAGTATACCTTTTTTCATCCTTATACCTGTTAACTATATGTGTCTTTATGTTTCACTTAGGTTTCCTATAGGCAACATATAATTGGCTCATGCTTTATTTAGTCTAATTTCATAATCTGTGTCTTTACATTGGTGTGTTTATATTTATATGGTTGATATAATATGATTGATTAAAATTTACCATTTTCCTACCTGTTACTTTTTTCCAATTTGTTCTTTTTTTCTGCCTTCTTTTGAATTAATCAAGCATTTTTTAAGATTTAATTCTATTTCCTCTATTGACTTTTATTAACACCACTTTAAAAATTGTGTTTGGAGTCTCATAGGGTTTACAATATGTATCTTTAACTAATATATTATTTCACATTTAGTGTAAAAACCCTACAAAATATAATTCCAATTCTCACTTTCCATTCTTTGTACTACTGTTTTCATACATCTTATGTTTACATGTATCATAAATACTCAACACATTGCTACTCTTTTGCTTCAGAGAGTCAATGAATTTTTAGAGCATTTAATAAGGCATCTCATCTCTCCCTACATCTGAAAAGAACCCAACATGGCTTTGTTAGAAAATTCCTTTCCTAATACCTACCTGATACATTGTAGGCACACAAATAAGTACTTGGTGGGTGAGTAAATTAAAACATTCTTTCCTGAAAATATAATTTTTGTAGTTTTTACAGAAGAACTCATAAAAATCACAAATAATTCACAAGTGTATACATTACTTCAATTAAGAAAATATTCACACTACAAAGAAGTACAGTTACCAAAACTCACAGGAGGGGTGGAAAGGGGGGAAGGTAGAGAAACAGAAAAGGAGAATGGGAGACAGGCTAATTCAACTCCTACTAAATTATATAACAGAATTAACATATGTCTAAGGAGGAGGTTAATATTCAAGTAAGTCATATTAACAGAAAAAGCTTACTTTCAATCCTGTGTGTGTATTTTTTTCTCAGAATAACTTCAACTTTTAATCTGGAGGATGGCTAACTGAAAGAAGAAAAAACAATCCAATTATATATTCTTGTTTTTTACTGCCAAGCTTGCATTTGTAAATTAATATAATATAAATTATCATTTTATATTATCACTATTCTACCAAAGATTTATGCACTTAAAATGTTGCATTCAGGGGCGCCTGGGTGGCCCAGTCGGTTAAGCGTCCAACTTCAGCTCAGGTCATGATCTCACAGTTCGTGCGTTTCAGCCCCGTGACGGGCTCTGTGGTGACAGGTCTAAGCCTGGAGCCTGCATCAGATTTTGTGTCTCCCTCTCTCTCTGCCCCTCCCCGTTCGCACTCTGTATCTCTCTCAAAAATAAATAGACATTAAAACATTTTTTTTTCAAACTTTAATGTTGTATTCAGCACAAATATTACTAAGTACATAATATATACTATATCATGTGGGTCCTAGTCAACATAGTGCTTGTTATATGAAATGAATAGCATTTCATATAACTTATAACATCTTTGACATTAATTGTCTTTTTTAATCCTCTCAGTAATCTTGTGAAGTAACTATGATAATTTCATTGATTTGTAAATCTAAAGCTTGGCGATTTTACTGCGTAAACAATAAACTTTATCAATGAATGGGAACACCAAGAACAAACCTCATCTCTGCCCCCTGCTATATCTGGGATATGTATCATCAGCCCTTCCTGATGTCCCATTTCCATATTGCACTTGACTCCTAACCATTATCAGCCATAGATGAATCAAAACAACCCAATTTTTATTATAAAAAGATAGCTGCCTTTTCCATATATTTAAAGAGATCTCAGTTTAGGTCTATTTGACTTACTATACAATGACACCCTTTTCTTTCGCATCTTGGGAAATTAAAAATTCCACCAAAAAGTCCATTTTTTCTCCAAAATTAGATAACCATGCTCTAACTGAATATACTCATATGGTTTATTAAAAAGTCTTAAAGACCACATGATCCCCTAGTTAGCGATTGTAAGCAAACTGTGTGCAATGAATATTAATGAAAATTAATAAAGTATTAACATTACTTAAATGTAATAAATATTTCATTTAATGAAGTGACAGGAACAGAAAAATTAAACCAAAGATTCTTTTGTAGCATATTCTCTGACTTTATGATCTAATTAAAGCACATAAATTATCAGAGATGATCTAGCTCAGTAGCATTTCAAAAGAAGAGACTCTATCACTTGAAAATAGGGTTTATGAATGACCTTCAGTGACACCTGCCACAGATGATTCACAAAGTATGATGGTAGCCAGAAATTTTATATTGTGATACAGAGGAACAGAGACCCATAACTCAAAATGTGTATTATATTGCCCTTAGCTATATTTGACTGACAATAAATAATGCCAACTTTAGAAGAAATGTTTCTCATGATAATGAAATCATTTAGAACACAGAAGAAATTGTCACTTTTAGAGTAGTATGCACTCAGTTTGCATGGCTACATCTAGATTGCTTCTCAAGGAATCTTAACATAAAAAGCTCTCCTGGTAAAATTAATTTCTACTGATTACCTTATCCAATTATTTATTCTTATAAATATAATTATTTGATTTATCCTCATTTGCATGTATAGAAACAAAAATGTAAACTACTCTCTGAATAAACTTCAGCACAATGTGAGAATCTACTTTCTTTGGCATTTCCAAAAAGCTCTCAGTGGTTTTGCAGTCATGTGTGTTTCTGTTTTTAAAAGTTAAAAATATCCTGAAAATACTTCCCAAAATACAAGTGATGAGTAGATATCATTAAGAAACCAACAGCACTACTCACTCACATGTCCTCTAATAAAATACTTGACTCATTAAGAGAATGGTTACCAAAAGGAACCAGATAACACGGGTCTTTAATGGATGCAGAACACTTAAAGCCTGGCCATGATATTTATGTCTTAAAGGTCCAAGGAATGTATAATGATTTTCTTCTTCATGAGTGGAAAAGCCCTCTCCATCTATCTTATAATGCCTGGGATGAGAATGGGGAGAATGGAAAAAGGAGGACACAAAAGAAGACATTGTCTGGGTGATAGAGGAGGGGGATAGAGACAGAGAAAGATGGAGAGAAAAAGAGTGAGAGAAAATTCTAAGAACTTCTTAGGCTCTAGGCAATTATTTGTGATGCCCTGTGCTGCCTATAATATCAAACATCAAAATACATTCACATCCTCACTAAATACTGTTTCTACATAACTATTTAAAACTGGAGTATAGAATAAACCTTGATTTGCGAGAATAATTCATTCCGGAAACATGCTTGTAATCCAAAGCACTCGTATATCAAAGTAAATTGTGTCACTTGTGATCACATGATGTTCAGCACCACGTACCACTCGTATTGCAAGACATCTCTCATTTGTCAATTTAAAATTTATTTAAAATGTTTGCTCATCTTGCGGAACACTCACAGAACACGTTACTTGCAATCCAAGGTTTTATTGTCTATTGCAACCAACTATTATCAGTTGCCATTGCTATGCATTGTGTGTCTTCAATATGAATCCACTTTATACATTTTTATGCATTTTTTATTATTTATTTTTGAGATAGAGACAGACAGAGCATGAGTAGGGGACAGACAGAGAGAAAGGGAGCCACAGAATCAGAAGCAGGCTCCAGGCTCTGAGCTGTCATCACAGAGCCCAACGCAGGGCTCAAACCCACGAAACACAAGATTGTGAGTGAGCCAAAGTCAGATGCTTAACCAAATGAGACAAGGGGTGCCCCTGAAACCATTTTAAATGTAAAATTTTCTTTATGTACTTTGGAGCCAGTAATTTTTGGGTCTCCACTATTTTCAGTTTCTTGAAAAGCTAGTAGGACCAAGGAACTGTGACAGTAGGAGCCAGTGGAGACCATTGCCCTGCTAAGGCATAATTTTACTATTCGCCATGAGGCTACCTGTCTTTGAATTGCTCATCTTGGGGAAATGTTCAGTGCTTTGTATTAATCTTTAAAAATTTTCAGTGGAATTGAATGCGTATCTTGGAATACAGTCAAGGTGTACATTTCTTAGAAGCTGTTTTAGGATACTATGTGAGCTTGAGTTTAGTTTTGTTATTTTACTCTTTGTAAGATAACAAAGGCATTTTTATCATAACAGCCTATGACTAACACGCATAACTCCCAAGTGAATCCACCCTGACTTCCAGAGCTATCCTTACATGATTTGTTCATTTGCATATAATTCTTTCATTATTCCAATTGAATTAAAAGCACTGTCCAAGATTAGGATTAAATAAGAGAGAAAGAGAAAAATTAGGATCAATTTGGGTAATAACATAGTCATCACTAATATAACAATAGCATAAAATTACTCCCCAGGGCCCATGGCCCTGTTGTCAGGATAAATGATTACCTTGGTTTTAAACACCAAACATCTGTCCTCAATTTTAATTTCCCCTCTCTCAAATAAGTGACAATTCTTCCATGTCTGTTACCTAACATGACAATTGTTTACCAAAATAAGAAGTCAAGGATCACTTAAATATTCAAAGTTGGCTTTATCTTTGACCTTCCCTGACCTCACCACCAGATTCCCAGGATACAATATGCTCTTCATCTTTGCTCCTCCAGGTCCTAACAGCCACACTCCTCTCCAAACCTTTGTCTGGAGGCCCAGCTTTACTTCCTGATGAAGCCTGACAAAATAAATTCTTAATAATATACTATTTTTTGAGAGATAACACTACTTTAAGCTAGGGTTCCCAGAAACTTAAATGTCTTCGGGGGCACACATCACAAACATATGAAGGAGTCTGGTCTAAGACAGAGATCTGAAGAGCCTAAATTCCAAATTATATTTACAACATTTAAAAACATTCTTAAAACTGCTGCATGCATCTATTTTCAGACCCTACCATAACTCTGTACACACATTCATTATGGAATATTCTCTAATACTGTAATTACTCAGTAAATAGATCAGTAGATTGAAGGATCAATACAAGGATGACAGAATGATTACGTGAATGACTTTTTGTTTAAACAGTTTTTCTGTTTTCTTTTTCTGAGTACAGACACTCAAAATTAAAAAGGTGAACTACTTGTTTTGCCTCTGAGTGAAACTAATTCTCATTAGAAGTTTATTTCATGCCGAGACTATTGAGAACACAATAAGCATTTCACATAAAAGCAAAAGAAAATCACAAATTACCCTTTCCCAGTACTACTGCCTAAGCAAGACTGTAACTTTTCAAACTACCTCAGGTATTTCCACTAAGACCAAAGAACACGTGAAAATATGGAGCTGGAAGCATTCACTGTGACCATCAGACCAAATGTCTAATTTTATAAAAAGAAAACTGAGGCCCAGAAAATAAATACTTCTCCATCAACTGTATCAATTGAGCAGGACAAATACTAGAATTCTCTGCCCAGGATTCTTTCTAGAACTTCTCACTCTTTAAGGAAGGAGAAGGATAATCACCTATGGTGACTCGTTTTTTGTTTTTGTTTTCCATGAGAAAAGACTTTCCTCAATAGTAGCATAAACACATCATGTTCTAATTAGTACAATGAATTAGATCTATATTAAGCTGCTGCCATTAAATTTTGGAGGTCTTTGGAACTAATTTCAGTAATTTGAGAATTACTGGATTACTTCATAGCAGGCATTTATGAAAACTGTCAACTTCCACATTTTTTAATTCCCATCAAAGCCATGGTAAAGACTATCTCACTAGTGGACCGCAATGAACCACATATCCTTACATTCATTCCTTTATAGACCACTACAGACACTGACTCTAACAATGTAGGATGCACATTGGCCAGTGGTACAGTAGCAAGCATGATGCAAACAGGGAATTGACAATTACTTTCTCACAAGGTCAGGTTATCTTTGAACTCTGTCCAAAAGCTGAACCATGCTCTAAGCATATCAAGGCCATACCATAGAAGAAAGGTAAAGAGGCCATATGGCAAAGCAATGAGACACCACACAGGTGAATGATTCCAGATTCCCAAATCCCCAGCTGAGTCCTGTTCAAGTACCTGATGTACAATATTGTGGGAATATTGTTGTAGCTTTAAGTCACTTTAAGTTCCAAAGTGATTTATTACATAGCAATACATATATACCTACTCAAAAAAATGGGTGGAGTTATTCACTAGACAAAAGATCTAAGGCATGTAGAGTGGGGGAAGGTAAGAGGACAACCTAAATTGATGCCAAAATATGACTGATAGACACATGTTAGGATCGTTAAAAGAATCTGCCTCACATAAGCACCAAGAATACAGCAAAAAGCATAACCTTATCAAACAACATATGGGGAGATGCGAAATTTTAACAACCTTAAAATCTTGACTTCAGTGATTTTTACATTAAAGACAATAAAGATTAAATATAACAACAAACTTCCAATAACATTCTAACAGTGTATCTTATTATCTCCCATCATACAGCTGAGGAAATGGGGATCCAAAGGGACGAAGCAATTTGCCTCAGGTCTCTTGGGTGTTAGGGGACAGGACACCAAGACAACACAGGTGACTAGACAATGATTAGACAGCTTTCTTAGTATCTGGTGGATACTAAGTGAACGAAGTGAACGAAGTGAACGAAGTGATCATTAGTGATACTAAATGAACGAAGGTACATCTTTCTAAATTAGTATTTCTCTTAGTAAATTTTATTCATTTTTTTCAAAAGTGTCAATATACTGTCTGAAAGGAATACTAAGTTTGGGGGGTCAGATTAATTCAGATAATGCTATCATATTACTTTCATATTGGAACAATAGTTCAAATCACTTTTTCTTTTTTTTTTTTAATGTGAAGACCTTTTTCCTTTGTGTTTCTTTACAAATAAAGTTTTATTAAGATTTTTTTTTTAGAGAGGTAGAAGTTTCATAGAAAAATTGAGGGGAAGGGGCGCCTGGGTGGCTCAGTCAGTTAAGCGTCCGACTTCGGCTCAGGTCATAATCTCACGGTCCATGAGTTCAAGCCCCGCGTCGGGCTCTGTGCTGACAGCTCAGAGCCTGGAGCCTGTTTCAGATTCTGTGTCTCCCTCTCTCTCTGCCCCTCCCCCGTTCATGCTCTGTCTCTCTGTCTCAAAAATAAATAAACGTTAAAAAAAAAAAAAGTTAAAAAAAAAAAAAAGAAAAATTGAGGGGAAGATACAGAGATTTTTCCCTGAATCCTCTGTCCCCACACATATATAGCACCCCCCATAATCAATATCCCTGAAGTGGTACATTTGTTAGAAATGATGAGCCTACATTGACACATCATAATCATCCAAAGCCAGTTCACTCTTGGTGGAATATATTCTATGGGCCTGGGACAAATGTATAATGACATATATCCATTATTGTGGTATCATACATAGTATTTTCACTGCTCTAAAAATCCCCTGTGCCCTAGCTCTTCATCTCGCCCAGCCCTCACCATTCACCAAACTGTGGGAACCACTTATCTTTTTACTGTATCCATATTCTGTATTTTCCAGAATGTCATGTCATTTAGTTGAAATTATACAGCATATAGCCTTTTCAGCTTAGCTTCTTTCATTCTGTAATATGCACTTAAGGTATCCCCTTATCTCTTCATAGCTAGATAACTCATTTCCTTTTAGTGCTGGAAAGTATCCCATTGCCTGGATATCTGCTTTATCAATTCACCTACTGAAGGACATCTTTGTTGCTTCCAAGTTTGGGCAGTCATGAATATAAGTGCTATTAACATCCACGTGCAGGTTTTTAGTGTGGATATAAGGTTTCAATTCCTTTGGGTAAATACCAACGAATGTGAATACTCTATCATATGGTAAGAATATGTTTAGTTTGCTAAGAAACTGCCAGCTGTCTTCCAAAGTGGCTTTACCACTTTGCATTCCAATGAGCAGTGAATGAGCATTCCTGGTGCTGCACATCCTCACCAGCATTTGGTGTTATCAGTGTACGAGATGGAAGCCATTCTGAAAGGTATATAATGGTATCTTTAATTTGCATTTCCCTGATGATATATCACATGGAACATCTTTTCATATGCTTTTTTGCCATCTGTATATCTTCTCCCACTCAAGTACTAACCAGGCCCAACCCTGCTTACCTTCCGAGATGATGTGAGATGAGAGTAGGCAGGTTCTGGGCGATATGGCCGTAGATTGCCATCTGTGTATCTTCTTTGGTGAGATGATTGTTATGATCTTTAGCTTCTCTTTTAATCATGTTGTTTTCTTTTTGTTCAGTTTTAAGAATTCTTCGTGTATTTTAAATAATAGCATTCATCAAATGTATCTTTTGCAAATATTTTCTATCATTCTACCATTTCTATTTCTACAATTCTACCATTCTTGTTGTCTTATTCTCTTGAAATTGCCATTCATAGAGCAGACTTTTTCATTTTAATGGCGCCCAGCTTATCAGCTATTTATTTCATGGATTATGTCTTCAGTGACATATAAAAAGTCATGACCATAACCATGGACATTTAGGTTTTCTCCTATGTTACCTTTTAAGAGTTTCATAGCTTTATGGGGGTTAATTAATGTTTATTTATTTATTTTTAAGAGAGAAAGCAAGAGACAGGGTGCCTGGGTGGCTCAGTGGGTTAAGCGCCTGTCTTGATCTTGGCTCAGGTCATGACATCATGGTTCCTGAGTTCGAGTCCCACATCGTGCTCTGGGCTGGCAACCCAGAGCCTGCTTGGGATCCTCTCTATCCCCCTCTCTATGCCCCTCCCCGACTCACACTATCTCTGTCTCTCTCAAAATAAATAAATAAACTTAAAAAGAGAGAGAGAGAGCAAGAGAAGACACAAGTTGGGGAGAGGCAGAGACAGGAAGAGAGACAATCCCAAGCAGGCTCTTCGCTGACAGCTGACATGGGGCTCAATCTCATAAACAGTGAGATCTTGACATGAGCCGAAATCAAGAGTCAGATGCTTAACTGACCGAGATCCCAGGCTCCCCACAGTTTTGTGTTTTATAGTTATATCTGTAAATATATAAATATAACTGTAATTCAGTTAATTTTTTGTGAAGGGTATAAGGTTTGTGTCCAGATTCATTTTTTGGCATGTGGTTGTCCAGTTGTTCCAGCATCGTTTGTTGAAAAGACTGTCTTTACTCCATTGTATTGCCTTTTTTTCCTTTGTCAAATAATAGTTAACCATCACTCCCATTTACAATTGCACAAAAAATAAAATACCTAGGAATACACTTAAGCAAAGAGATGAAAGATCTGTACTCTGAAAAATATAAAACACTGATAAAAGCAATTGAAGACAACACAAAGTAATGGACAGACATTCCATGCTCATGGATTGGAAGAACAAATATCATTAAAATGTCTATACTACCTGCAGCAATCTACAGATTTAAGCAATGCCTATCAAAATACCAACAGCATTTTTCACAGAACTAGTACAAAAAATTCTAAACTTTGCATGGAACCACAAAAGACCCCCACTAGCCAAAGACAACTTGAAAAAGAAAAATAAAACTGGAAGTACACAATTCTGGACTTCAAGTTATATTACAAAGCTACAGTAATCAAAACAGTATGGTACTAGCACACAGACATACTGATCCAAAGAACAGAATAGAAAACCCAGAAATAAACCCCCAAGTATATTATCAATTAATCTTCGACAAAGCTGGAAAGAATATCCAATGGGAAAAGACAGTCTTTTCAACAAATGGTGCTGGGAAAACTGGACAGCTTCAGGCAAAAGAATGAAACCGGACCACATTCTTACACTATACACTCACATTAAAAAAAACAAAAACAAAAAAAAACACCTCAAAATGGATCGAAGACCTAAATGAGTAACCTGAAACCATAAAAATCCTAGAAGAGATCACAGGCAGTAATTTCTCTGACACTGGCTGTATCAACATTTTTCTAGATAGGTCTCCTGAGGCAAGGAAAATAAAAGCAAAATTGAACTGCTGGAACTACACAAAATAAAAAGCTTATGCATAGAGAAGTAAACAATCAACAAAACTAAAAGGCAACACATGGAATGGGAGAAAATATTTGTAAAAGACTTAACCAATAAAGGGTTAGTATCCAAAATATATAAAGAACTTCTGCAACTCAACACCCAAAAAACCAATGATCCAAAAAAATGAACACAACATGAATGGCTATTTCTCCAAAGACGACATGAAGATGGCCAAGAGACACATGAAAAGATGCTCAAAATCAGTCATCATCAGTGAAATGCAAAATCAAAACTACAGCGAGATATTACCTCATACCTGTAAAAATGGCTAAAATAAAAAACACAAGAAAGAACACATGCTCACAAGGATGTGGAGAAAAAGGAACCCTTGTGCACTGTTGGTGAAAATGCAAACTGGAGCAGCTACTCTAGAAAGCAGTATGAAGATTCCTCATAAAGTTAAAAATAAAACTACCCTATGATCCACTAATTGCACTACTGGGTGTTTATCCAAAGAATACAAAAACACTAATTCAAAACACATGCACCCCCCTGTTTACAGCAGCATTATTTAGAACAGCCAAATTATGGAAACCACCCAAGTATCTGTTGAAAGATGAATGGATAAAGAAGATGTGGTGTATATATACACAACATCAGCCATTAAAAAGAATGAAACCTTGCCATTTGCAACAATGTGGATGGAGCTAGAGAGAATCATGCTAAGCAAAATAAGTCAGAGAAAGATAAATATCATATGATTTCACTTATATGTGGAATGTTGGGTTTTTGTTTCTTTTTTTTTTTTTTTTTTTTTTTTTGAGAAAGGGGAGGGAAGGGGAGAAGCAGAGAGAGAGGGAGAGAGAGAAAAATCCCAAAAAGAGTCTGCCCCTTGGCAGAGCAGAGCCTGAGGTGGGGCTCGAACTCACCAACCTACGAGATCATGACCTGAGGTGAAACCAAAAGTCAGACGCTTTACCAGCTGAGCCACCCAATCCCTCTAGTCATAGGTGGAATTTAAGAAAGAAAACAAACAAGTAAAGGGGCAGGGGGAAGACAGAAAAAGGCAAACCAGGAAACAGAATCTTAACTACAGAGAACAAACCGATGGTTACCAGAAAGCAGGTGAATAAGGGGGATGGGTGAAATAGGTGAATGGGGTTAAGAGGACACTTATCATGATGAGCACTGAGTAATGTAGAGAATTGTTGAGTCACTATATTGTACACCTGAAACTAATATAACACTGTGTTAACTATACTGGGATTAAAATTAAAAGCTTAGTTTAAAAAGATGTAAAAAAAAAAATTAGTGACCATCTATTATGTGGGTCTACTTCTAGGCTCTCTGTTCTGTGATCTATTTGTCTATTCTTTCATCAACACAATACTGTCTCAATGACTGTAGCTATCTAATAAATCTTATAGTGTCACTCCTGTAGCTTTGTTCTTCTCATTCCATATTATGTTGACTATTCTGGACCTTTTATGGATGCTCTCCCATATAAACTTTATAACCAGTTCCTTGAGATCCAAAAAATAACTTCCTGGGATTTTAATTGGGACTGTATTGAATCTATTGATTAAGTAGGGAAAAACTGACATCTTTACAACACTGAGTCTTCCTACCCATCAAAATGGATTCTTTATTTGTTCTTTGATATCATTTTTAAGAGTTTTGTATTTCTCCTCATATAGAATCTTGTACTTTTTGTTAGATTCATACCTAAGAATTTCATTTTGGGGGCATTGTGGTTTGGAAGTGGTATTGTGGTTTTAGTTTCAAATTCCACTTGTTCCTTGCTAGTATGTAATACAAGAGTTGACTTTTGTATATTAACCTTATATCCTAAAGCTTTGCTGTAATCACTTACTAGTTCCTGTAGTTTCACCAGTTCTTTCAGATACTCTACATAAAGAAGCACGTCATCTTTGAACAAAGATAAATCAATCTGTTGAGAGAGATTTGAGTTGAATATGAAGCTGTACTTCTGTAGGGCAAGGCTCTAAGTGACCAAGCCAAGAGCACATACTGGGAAAAGCCTACCTATGAAAGCATGCAAAGGGCTCTGAAAAAGTACAAGAGCAATAATGCAAAGGATTAGGAAGGACCCTGCTGAACACTCAGGCATTTACAAGAGAGCTTTAGGAACCACACTGCATATGTAAATCTAATATAGCCCCAGTTAAATGGTATTTTAGATCCTTCATAAAGAAGCTTTAAAACAACCCTGAAAAGGCACTGATATGCAAGCAAATTAACTGCTAGCAGAAACAACACCGAAAAAGTCATTAAAATACGAAAAAAAAAAAAAATCTAGAAGCTCAACAAAGTAAGACTGATAATGTTACATATAAACAAAAATTACCAGAACAAAGAAGAAAAATGATGCCTTTAACCAGAAGATAAATCCATGAGTAGCAACAAACCTAGAAATCACAGACACATGAAATTTGTGCTTAACCCCTCCTTTGAGTTATTCTTTATATTTTTAGTTATCATTTATATTTTTTATTCTAATATTTTATTATATTCAGTTTTCTGCCAAAGTCACCCAACTTGTCTTTAATTCCTTATATTTTTAAAAGACCTCTCTGACCTCAGCCGTAGCAATCTCTTACTCGGCACATCCCCAAAGGCAAGGGAATTAAAAGCAAAAGTGAATTACTGGGACCTTATGAAGATAAAAAGCTTCTGCACAGCAAAGGAAACAACCAACAAAACTAAAAGGCAACCAACGGAATGGGAAAAGATATTTGCAAATGACACATCGGACAAAGGGCTAGTATCCAAAATCTATAAAGAGCTCATCAAACTCCACACCCGAAAAACAAATAACCCAGTGAAGAAATGGGCAGAAAACATGAATAGACACTTCTCTAAAGAAGACATCCGGATGGCCAACAGGCACATGAAAAGATGTTCAACGTCGCTCCTTATCAGGGAAATACAAATCAAAACCACACTCAGATACCACCTCACGCCAGTCAGAGTGGCCAAAATGAAGAAATCAGGAGACTATAGATGCTGGAGAGGATGTGGAGAAACAGGAACCCTCTTGCACTGTTGGTGGGAATGCAAATTGGTGCAGCCGCTCTGGAAAGCAGTGTGGAGGTTCCTCAGAAAATTAAAAATAGACCTACCCTATGACCCAGCAATAGCACTGCTAGGAATTTATCCAAGGGATACAGGAGTACTGATGCATAGGGGCACCTGTACCCCAATGTTTATAGCGGCACTCTCAACAATAGCCAAATTATGGAAAGAGCCTAAATGTCCATCAACTGATGAATGGATAAAGAAATTGTGGTTTATATACACAATGGAATACTACGTGGCAATGAGAAAAAATGAAATATGGCCTTTTGTAGCAACATGGATGGAACTGGAGAGTGTGATGCTAAGTGAAAAAAGCCATACAGAGAAAGACAGATACCATATGGTTTCACTCTTATGTGGATCCTGAGAAACATAACAGAAACCCATGGGGGAGGGGAAGGAAAAAAAAAAAAAAAAAAAAAAAAAAAAAGAGGTTAGAGTGGGAGAGAGCCAAAGCATTAGAGACTGTTAAAAACTGAGAACAAACTGAGGGTTGATGGGGGGTGGGAGGGAGGGCAGGGTGGGTGATGGGTATTGAGGAGGGCACCTTTTGGGATGAGCACTGGGTGTTGTATGGAAACCAATTTGACAGTAAATTTCATATATTAAAAAATAAAAAAATAAAAAAAAATAAAAAAAATAAAAATAAAAAAAAATAATTCCTTATATTTTTAATCATAATTATTTTACCATTACACCTGATAATTTGATGATCTGGATTCCCTTTGCATGTTTCTATAGTCACGTTTTGCTCCTGGGCTTTTGATCATCTCTGTTTCTGAACACCTGATTGTTTTTGATGTAGTATTGAACAGTGTATACAAAAATTATAGACATATTTTTCAGACGATGGAAGATGTTCTTGCTGGCCAAGATTTACACTGCTTTCTGCCATGCAGGCCAGAGACCTGTAACACTGGGGACCATTAGCATAGTTTCTGATTAGACTTAATCCTAGGACAGAGCCTTATGGAATCTCCTTCAGAAAACTGTGGCATTTACCAAGACAACTCCTCCTTGGCTCTGTCTAAATTCAATTTGTTGTCTTCTAACCTCCTTGAAGCTGCTCAAAGTTCTGCTCTGCTTCTCAGCCTGTCATCTACTGATAATTCTATGAAAACAGCCATTTAAGTGCCTTAGAGAAGAAATCAGTAACCTTTATCTGTAAATGGCTAGATAGTAATACATTTCAGACTTTGAAGACCAAGAGTAGAACTTGAGTATATTGTATAGGTAAATATATAACAAGAAAGAAATCCCCTACCCTGTCCTGATTCCTAGGGAGGGCCATCCCGGGTTGTTAGCACACTTTAGGCCCAACTACCATATAGAAGAGGCATTCTCCAGATGAAAAGTGACTTCCTGGTGGACTACACAGGGAGAATAAGCTGCAAGGGCCCGAAAGTCAGTATTCATCTCTGCCTCCCTGAAATTGAGAACCCCATTCTCTCCCCTTAGACAGCCAAGCCATGTCCACTTGAGTAGCTGGCCAGAGTGGAGCCAATTCATGGAGCTCAGGTTCTAGGTTCCTGGCAGTTGCCAAAAGCAGAGTTCTCAACTTTTAAGTCAAGACCAACATGAGCCATGGACAATGGCAACCCACAGTTATTGGTTGGGGAGGCAGGGCTGGGAATGAAGCGAGGAGTGGAGGAAGATGTCTTAGCCTGGTCTCTATGGCTCACAGCGCCAATCTGCTCAAGAGTACTTGAAAGCCACACAAAAATTCAGCAAACTAGAACAGGTAACAGTTTGCCAACCCTCGCTTAAAAGTCAACAATGACTCCTGATACCAGACTATCTACTCTATGCCCTTTTTCAATATTTTAATTCAGAAAATTCTTTTTTTTTTTAAGAAAAACACTTTACTAAAATCCAGTGGGAAGATAGATTGTAGAAACTGCATACAACATAAAACATCCAGTTACAAAGCTGCAATCTTGATAAACAACCAGCCACAGACATACTACCGAGCTATCAGTCCCAAATCCCCTCATTTGTATTGGAGGGGCTGGTTCAGCAGAGGTTCAATTGGGTCAAATTTGGTTTCCTGATTCTTTTTTTTTTCCAATCGTTGATTTTTCATAGAGAGAGAATGTGCATGCCTTAATGGGGCAGAGAGACAGGGGAACAGAGGATCCAAATCCAGCTCCACACTGGCAGTATAGAGCCCAATGTGGGGCTTAAACTCACCAACCATGAGATCATGACCTGAGCCGAAGTCGAATGCTTAACCAACTGAGCCACCCAGGTGCCCTGGTTTCCTGATTCTTCAGGGCTGGTCAAATGAGTTTGCATGGCATGGTTCCAAGCAAACACAAAATGACCCTTCTGAAACCATCAAGGGTTCTGTGTTTTGTTTAGTAGTGAGGATTTATTTGTACTCCTGACTCTGACCTATCCCTCAAGTACCCTGGAATTTGTGATTTCTCTAGTTCTTCTGGCCACTGATGGCCCAAGTAAAACTGTGGTGCCAGAACAACAGTTCTCCTGGTCTGTGGACATAAGCAGTAACTTCTCATGGGGGGAAGGACAGGCTGAGCAGTCTACCACAAGGACCTCCTGAGTGGCCAAAGACCCTGTGGCATTGACGCAGGGCCATGGGGTAGAGGGCATGGCAGGCAAAGGTGCTACTCTGCAGCAGGTGCAGTGGGGTGTCGAAATTTGGACATGAGGAGCACATGAGAGAAGAGGAAGAACATTTCAGCAAAGTTCCCCATGGGAGGCACTATCAACAGCCAAGCATGGAGTACGAACCAGCCACCTGAGGTAAGCCCCTCTTCCTGGCAGTCACTGGCCAAACTAGAGGTGCTGCTCATTCTTCTGTTTCTGACCAAAGCTGTGGATTTTCTGCACAGTTTCAGTGAGCCAGGCAACCCTGGTGAGTCCCTTGGTGGTCAGGGCTATTGGGATCTGTGTTTTCAGCCAAAGCCATGACAAGAATCTCCTGCTGCTGGAGCCTCTGCAGAGGCTGAGGGAGCAGGTCCTGAAGATGAAGGCTCACAAATTCAGGGCTGACTTCCTGAAGTTGCACAAATCTCCAGAAACATTTTTCTCTAAGTTGTTCTTGCAGGGTGGTCCAGGACCTCTACATGTTGGCAGCAAATTGAGAGTAGAGCTCTAGGTGGGGGCAGAAGCCTTCCAGCCCCTGTCCCCAGTGCCCTACTTTGGAGGTAGGGAAGCAGCTCTTGGCTGGTGTCATAAATGAGTTCCCAGGACCCAGAGTGGGCCTGGTGCTTTGCTAGTTGTAGAGTGCCCTTGGCTCTTGGAATTCCCATGAAATACATGGCCACCACCAGCTCTGGCTGTTCCTGGTAGTACCCTCGGTCTCCATCAGCTCCCAGGCAATGCAGGCACATTTCGGCTCCCAAACGCACACTGCTATAGCACCTGGCCTCTCCTGCTGGGCTGAGGGGTCAGTGCTCTAATCCAGAAATTCTTGCTTCCTAGATAGCTTTCTCACTTCTAAACATTTTTTTTAAACGTGTGTGCAGATTTTTCTCAGTAGATTTAGTCTAAAACAGAGTTTCTCAATCTCGGCACTCTTGACATTTTGGGTCAGACACTTCATTGTGGAGGACAGTCGGATGCACTACAGGATGGCAGCAGCTTGCCCACCTCTATCCACTGGGCGCCAGTATCACTTCCCCAGTTCTGACGACCAAAAATGTCTCGAGACATTGCCAAATATCCCCTCGGGAGACTATTGCCCCACTTCGGAACTACTGGTAAAAAATAACTACTTTTGCATTACCAGAAGAGGAAACTGAACATATTTAAACTCCTTGAATTCTGGTTATTTTTATGCAAAAAATAAAATACAGCATTATAAGGATTATATAACCTAGAAAACGTTCGACTTAGTGTTTCATATATAAGAAACTATTTTGGGGAGCCAGACATGTGCCTAAAGATATAAAGATAGTTAATAATATATTTAGGATGGGTCAGTAAATAATAATTATTAAGTGTGTCCATAACCCATGCTTGTTAATAATTTGAATCTATTACATGTTTATGAAGTTACCGGGATTTTTCTCAACTTATTTTACATTTATTATCCATTTCACCCTCAGAATAATCCAAGGAGATAGGTACATTGTTGTTCTCATCTTTAACATGTAGAAAATGAGGTGCAGAGATGTTAAGTAACTTGCCCAGTATTGACAGGAGATAAGTGACAGCACCAGAATTCCAACTGAAGCCTTCAGTCTCTAGAGACTCAGCTTTCATAGTTTGCTATTTTTAAAGGAATGAAGCTTAATAATAAAAATGTGCTTTGAATTCCTGGTTGCAAGGATTTCTGGATGTGATGGATTTTATTGAATTAGTCACTGTGTTTCTCTTCGGGGTTCTTTTAATGCTTGCTCATAGCTCTTTTAAAAAGGATGAAGACTGAGTTCATTTAAGACCATTTTGTTCAGTACTTAAATAAGCTGAATGATGTTCATAATAATGAGATTTTGGATTATATGTGCAAAGATTTAAAATGTCCCAGGAGGAATTTAGTATAGAATTCATAAAATATTTCTTGACAGCTAGAGTTCTTAAGCACAATTGTGGCCAAAAAGTAATAGAATATCGAAAAGTGGAAAAATAAAAAACAGCTAACAATATGACTGCTATAATTTACCAGCATAACTTCTTAATGGGATTCAGGTCATAAATTCAATTTCCAGGTGAAAAGTCACTATTAAAAGTTGTTGAGAACCAAGCCAAGATTATTAGGATGATACAGAATGGGTAGAGATAAAGGAGAAGAGCAGACATGTTTAAGTAATATCCTCTGTTCTAAAAATCAACTGTTATTAGTTATACATTAATATGTAAAGAAGTATAAGGTGTGCATACTACTACACAATTTGGACCTCGAAAGTTCAAATAAATGATCATGTACCTGAGGTGAAGCAGGGAAGATATGATGCAAGAAGGAGAGATATTTTACTAGTGGGCAGGCAAGGACATGGGCATATCTAAATTTGGTAAGCAGAAAGAAATCTTTATTAGCGCTTATACAGTTAGAACTAGGTATGTCCAAGTACACATGCACACATGTTTACATATATATTCACACACATTTTTGTCTGATCTAGTTTATTACCTGTTTTTTTTTTGTTTTGTTTTGTTTTTAATGTTATTTATTTTGAGAGAGGAGAGAAGAGTATATATATAGAGAGAGAATCCCAACCATGCTTCACACTCAGCACGGAGCCTGACATGGGCTTGACCCCATGAAACCATGAAATCATGACCTGAGCCAAAATCAAGAATCAGACGCTTAATTACCTGAGTCACCCAGGCTCTCTGTTTATTATGCCCTAAAGATGCACTCAACAAGCACAGATATATTTGTCTTTCTAACAATAGTAGTATAGTTATGGTATTAACATAATCTATTCCCCTAAAATACACATAGAGAGTGATTCCAGAACCCAAATGTGGGTCATCCATGTTTAACTTGGAAAAACTTTATGTCATACTCAAATAGCATATAAGATGCTATTAGATCACGTTCTCATTAATAAATTATTGTTTTATATCTCTATGTTAAACACATAGAGAAAGATAATTAAAGGAAGGAGCCTAGATTTTAAGAAATAAAATTATTTAGGGTTTCCCCAAAGCTTTGTAGCCTATGTAGAATCATGACAATATAATTTGACATTGGTCCTAGCCATGATGGTATGACCAGTACTAGCCTAGCTCTTCAAAAATAAAACAGAAAGTTTAATGAGGCAATTGTTTGCCAAAAGTGGACAAAAGGGACAAAGAATTGCAGGTTTTGAGAGTCTGGGAATACATGGAGTAAGATCCACAACATCCGTGGCTTAGTGTGTACAGGCACTTTCTAGAACACAGGAAAGCCAGGGACAAACAGACCACGATAGTCTTTCTAAACTGAGGAAATACAGATAGGCGATATAAATCATTAAACTGACTGGAGGTTGTGGATTAGAATAGAAAACAAAAGGGAGGTGAATAGAAGACAACTCCCAGAATCTACATGGAGTTCCTCTTACTTTGCTGGTCAAATACTATGCTGTGTGTATTGTGAGTGAGACTCTGGAAGGTCTGGAAGAGAACAGATGCTAGCCGTAAGCTAGCTGGACATTTTAGCACCTGTGCTGTCTAGGAGACACAGAGGTCCAGCAAGAACGGAAAGTCTCTGCTGAACACTTGGTACTTTGCCTGACTCCCAGGAAGTCACTTACTGATCCTAGAATAATAGGTAATACAGACTCACTCTAACATAGCTTTTTATAAGCATGGTTACCAGTAAGGGGATGCTTGCAAGAATGAAACTAAGCACTTCCCAGAGAAAGGCAACAGAAACTGACCACAAGAAAGCCTAGATGTTGGAATCAGTAGATGAGGTGTGTATGTATTTACATATGTCCAGAGACTTAAATGAATGTGTGTTCATAATAAATAAACAGATGAACCTGAAAAGTAAAATATTTGAATTTTTTTTAATGTTTATTTATTTTTGAGAGAGAGAGAGAGACAGACAGAGTGTGAGCAGGGGAGGGGCAGAGAGAGGGAGACACAGAATCTGAAGCAGGCTCCAGGCTCTGAGCTGTCAGCACAGAGCCCGACACGGGGCTCGAATTCATGGACCGTGAGATATGACCTGAGCCGAAGTCAGATGCTTAACCAACTGAGCCACCCAGGCACCCTGAAAAGTAAAATATTTTAAAAGCAAAAGGGGGTGAGTGAATGGGTTAACAACAGCTTGGAAACAACAGAAGAAAAAGAAAAAAATAGAGACTCAAAGATGCATGAGTCAAAATTAAGTGGTAAAACATAAACATAAATGGTAAAATAGAAATATAAGTATAAAACATTAAATATATATATATATATATATATATATATATATATATATATATATATATATATATATATAAATGGTCCCAGATAGAAGGACAAGGGAAAAGAAAAAATGCTTGAAGAAATGAGGGCTCAAACTCACCATAATTTGGTAAATAAATAAATAAATAAATACCAAGATCCAGGAAGGCCAGCAAATCCCAGAAAGAATGTATAGAAATAAAACACATTTGGATATGTTACCTTCTAACAGCTGAAAATGATAAATCAAGGTAAAATCTTGAGAGCAGCAAGAAAAACAACACATGCAAGAGCAATGAAACAAATGACAATTGACTTTTTTTAATGTTTACTTATTTATTTTTGAGAGGAAGAGAGAGAGAGAGAAGAGAGGAGGGGCAGAGGGAGAGGGAGAGAGAAAATCCAAAGCAGTCTCTGCACCCTCAGCACAGAGCCCAACTTGGGACTCGAACTCACGAACCATGAGACAAAATCAAGAGTCAGATGCTTAACCAACTGAGCCAACCAGGTGCTCCCAAGTGATGACTGATTTCTAATCAGGCAGTGCAGACCAAAAAGAACATAATCTTAATAGTTAAAAAAAAAACTTGTCAACCCAGAAATTTATATCAAGTGAAAATATGCTTCAAATATGAATGTGATAAGAAAAAAATTTTTAGATAAAAAAAAAACATGAAGCAAATTCATGTTATTCAAACTGAAGGAAAGTGACCAATATGGCAACTTCAATATACAGGAAGAGACAAAGAACAACAGAGATATAAATATCTGGGAGTGCCTGGGTGGTTCAGTGGGTTAAGCGTCACACTCTTAACTATTCTTACATGAGAGTCCAGATGGAGGCATTTCCAAACCTTAAGCTGTTAACATCCTTCTACTCTCTGAACCTTGATATGGTGACATCTGTCTCACGGCTTCCTATCCTTATGCATCATAATAACCAACTCCCCTTTATGCAGCATTCTCCTTCTCAAGGAAGAAAATACAGTCCCAAAGTTCCCAGCCCAAGTGTGACTACATCTCTCTGGCCAAAACGTGGCTACACACCCACCCTAGACTGAACGTTGGCAAAGGAGAACAGGCCACCAATATTAGACCTGACCTGTCATGATTTAGACATTGGGCATTTTACTGTTGCTCAACTATGGGTCTATTAGTTAAAAAAAAAAAAAAAAAGGCAGGGGGTGGGGAGCACTGGCTATTGAATAGACAACCAGTAGAATGTACCACATTTGGTAAGACAAAATTAATCTGGAATTAGTGTACAGAATGGATGAGGGAGTGAGTTATAAAGGGAGGTATTAAATAAAGGGAGCGATGGACAGAGCATATGGAGGCAGATCATTAACCAGAGCACTGCCACTAAGAGACTGCCTCAACAGTGCATGAGTATAACCTTGGAAGACATAAACTACCATCTAATGTGAAGTTATAAAAAAGAGAATGCGAGAGATCCTATTTGGTTTGTACTCTGTGTTACCAGATTGTTTAATTGCTTTAATTTCTTCATATCCCCAGGAGACCACTTAGAATTGTCTCATGTGTCTCCCAATTTAATTTCTATCGAATACTTTTAAACCTCCTTCCTATACTCTTCACCTACCCTCTGGCTTTTCTGGCAAAGGAGTACTGGCAGTCTTGCTGCTATCTTTTACTTATTAAAATGTCTTCGTTTGCAGCAGCCTAATGCAGCATTCAGCACTTGGCATGCTGCCATGTTGGTTATTCCTTTTAGCTTGGGTTTTCAATTCCTGTTTTAAAAGAACATAACACCCAGTGGGCAATATGGAGATTAGAAGCAGCAAATGACATGACAAGGGCAAAAAACATATGTTATAAACATTATAAATTTCCCTACAAGGGTGGGTATGAGTGGTAGCAAAGTAAACACAGACAATAAACACTCTGCTTCATTATGCTTTCTTTGTCGCATACATTTTATTTACTTATTTATTTAAATTCAACTTAGTTAACATTCCATATAGTATTGGTTTCAGGAGTAGATTCATCACTTACCCAAAACACCCAATGTTCATCCCAACAAGTGCCTTCCTTAATGCCCATCACCCACCTAGCTCATACATTTTTTTTTTAATTTTTAATTAGGCTCCATGTCCAGCCCAGAGCCCAACATGGGGCTTAAACTCACAACCCTGACAACAAGAACTGAGCTGAGATCAAGAGTCAGATGCTTCATCGACGGAGCCAAGTAGTCAACTCCATACATTTTTTTTTTAATCCATAATCATGGCTTGTGCCTAGGTCCTTCCTGTCTATTGTCAACCCACAGAGCTATAATACAGAGAACAATACTCAAACAGAACACCTGAAGTTTTCTAATCAAATGGGAATAAGACTTCTGGAACCAGTGCTTACCAATTTATCCAGAAATCGCACTATGTCTACACTGCAGCAGAATCAGTCCATTTATTTTGCACACAGTGCTACGTGTGGTCAAGTACAGCTTCCTAAAACAAAAGCCATCTCTGAACAAAACTTGATTCATAGGAGTAATCAGATTTCACCATTAAATTTATTGAGCATGTAATTTATAGGCACAAACCACAGCCAATATTGTAGGTGTGGCAAATAGTTTTTAAAAATCAAAAATTAACGACCAGAGATTAAAACATACAATGGTAGCAGACACATTCTGATAAATCATAACATACATTTCTCAGTTGATATTAAGTGCTCACTTATACTTTAAAGCAATACCTGCTCTGCTTTTTTTCTTTTTTTTTTTTTTTTTAACTGAAAAGTTTCTTCTTAACTTCATGACAAGGGAGACCTACCAAAGCCTTCCTATCTACTCTGGAACGTTAACTTCAAAGAAAGGGAACAAATTCTAGGTCGGTAATGATCAGCTCTTCAATGTCCTTATGCTTAAAAAAATACAGTAATGCTTAAAAAAATAAATAAATAAAAACAAAAACAAAAACAAAAAAAATAACTTAGGTTCATTGTTGAAGTCTCTTCCAATTGTATTAAGAAATAGGTATCTGGGGTGCCTGGGTGGCTCAGTTGGATGAGCCTCCGACTTCGGCTCAGGTCATGATCCCGCATCTCGTGAGTTCGAGCCTCATGTCAGGCTCTGTAATAACAGCTCAGAGCCTGAAGCCTGCTTCAGATTCTGTGTCTCCCTCTCTCTTCCCCTTCCCCGCTCATGCTCTGTCTCTCTCTGTCTCTCAAAGATGAATAAACATTAAAAAAAATTTTTTTAAAGAAATAGGTATCTCATTTCTTCATTTTCCTCAGACCATAGTAATGAGCTCTGAAAAAATTTATAACAAATATTAACTTAAAATATAAATTCTTGCATAAAGATAGACTAACATACTTAATATAATCATTTTCTTTGCTACATGACTTTATATATATTCAATCTACATTTTATATGATTTTAATATATTTTTTAATGTTTTACTTCTAGAAATTGGAAGATACTATGTCCCAAGTTGCCGTACTGATTAATTTTTCTTCCAACAAATGGAAAACAGAAGATGGAGAGTAAAATATGTCTTACAGCCATGTAGCCACTTTAGCCACATCCTGGGTGAAATATGTGCCTTTTTAAAAGCAGTACTAATGATCAATATGGGGGTTTTGTACATTATCAATAGGGTGGTAACCCAAAGCTTTCATCAATTTACCTTTTCCTGATTCCAATTACAATACAAAAATATACATAATGTACTAATTCAAAAGCTCTCCATGCCAACAAAAAATATCGATGTCTAAATACATAGCACCAAGACTAAATACCTAACACCGACTAAAGGTTAAAGAGGTATCTTTTGTTTTTCCCCTGTTGAGAAAAGACCCCATCTGCTGGTTTCTATCATCAAAACAGCTTCCAGACAATTCATTAGGAAAACTAAATACTTACCAACCCATACTACTTTTGTACACAGATATATTGACTCCTCCTCCAGCACCGTGTCCCTGGACACCTAAACATTATTGAAGTCCTTTATATTACGCATGTTTAAACAAAGGTATGTACGAGTCTAAGAATTTCCCAAAAGAATTCACAAACCATTTCAGTGCAGCAATTAAACTAAAATGGAAAAGCAATAAAAGATTTTAGCCATGTGATCTTGTGAGCCTCACAGGAAAGGAGGAAGTTTCAATAGGAAGTGACTTAGACACTGCAAGTTTATTCTTCCTCCCTATGTACCATGTTTCATATTCTGGAAAAGAAGCATCAACTTCAAATATAAATACTATATATACATATATATGTATGTACTATAAGTACTAGAATAAATTTCATGTTAAATAAAAATGTTAGATCACTTCAAAACAACTCAGAACTCAGGGGAGATGATGCACAAAAGAGCATACTTCTACTCACATTGTTTATTCCTTTAAGACATATTTATTGTGCAACAAACACTGAAAACTCTAGAGGCCTAGGGAGAATATACGACGAAGAGGCATGACAATTGCTCTCCAAGGACTCTTCACTTTGCCTTCAATTTTATACAGACCCCTTTCACACATTCTTAAGGTTTGCAACTTGAAGTTCTTGAAGCACTAGCCAAAATGCTGTCTTTATTAGCAGAAAAATATTATTGTAGCCAAAAAGTTTTAAAACTACGAATTTTTTTAAATTATCTATTTCCCCTTCTTGAGTGACCAGAGAATAAGGAATCAATTTATTACTTCCTTTTGCAGTTTCCAGAAGCCCCCCAAATTATCTTCTCAATTCTAATTCTACTTTTGTGACGGTTCTTTTTAAACTCCTACTTCAGCTTCACTACACCAAACACACTCCTCCAGTGTTGCTGTCTCATGGCTCAAGACGGATTTTCTACACTTTTCCTTTGAACAAGTTCCGGAAATTCAGAGGGCTCATGATCTTAAATCAAGTAACTATCCCCATGGCTGTGGTGTTGGAAAGCAAGACGATCACTTTCTAGGAACTTGCTTTTTGTCACTTTCACAATACCTAGTGTTTGTTTATCTGAAGAAAGTTTAGGGACTCCTGGGTGGTGCAGTCGGTTGAGCTTCTGACTCTTGCTAACGGTTCAGGTCATGATCTCAACAGTCATGAGATTAAGCCCCGTGTCAGGCTCTGAAATGAACATGCAGCCTGCTTGGGATTCTCTCTCTCTCTCTCTCTCTCTCCCCCCTCCTCTGCTCATGCTCTCTTTCTCAAAATAAATAAACACTTAAAAAATAAAATAAATTAGTAAGTTGTGTAAGAGACTTCAGATGCCTAAATGTCAGACGTGGTCCTTTTTTACAGAGAAAATAAAGAGTATTTCAGTAGAATGATAATCCACTTTATGCAGAAACTAAGCAAACACATGAAGTTCTTGTAAGCAAGTGAGGGAGTGAGGTTCCACTGGTAAATAAAATTATTTCAAATTGCTCAGATTTATTTTAGGTCAGCTTTGGAATCATTTAAAAATCATAACATATGCAAGTCCTGCGCTAGTCCAGCTGCTTAATTTTCCAGGATTATTTATAAATCACTTTTGTTCAATAAGTAAAATTACCTTCCCTGCTAAATTTGAATTACCAGACACTTCCAAAATATTTCTCAAACCAGCAACTGTTTTCTCATTCGCTACTTGGCATGTCTTCAACAACTTATTTAACACTTGTAGCAGTGTCTCAAAGATCTGATCCATCGTGTTGGAGTGATTTGTTTTCCCACTGCAGCATCGTTTGATTTCCAACAGACAGTATTTCTGCAAATAAGCTTCAGAAGTGTGAAGCGCCTCCATCACAGTCATGCACAAACGTGCCCAAACCTAACAGGCATGAAATAGTTAAATGGCAAAGCCCTAAGCAGCTGCAGCCAACAGCGACACATGATACGGTCCAGGAAATAACCTGAGAGACACTCCTTTGATTAATGCACTGAAAGATACTGAAATAGTTGTTCTCTTTCTGCCAAAAGCCGGAATGGTTTAAGACTGTTGGTCAAACTGAAATGATCATAAGAATCACCTAGGCAGCATTTTACATCTAGAGATTCTTGGGTTCCATGCCCAGCAATTTTGTTCAGTA